>NC_092808.1:127727183-129105683 GCF_040954645.1 Diabrotica undecimpunctata
TATTTTCATCAATCAGTTGCCAACCGTAGTCCGTTTGAAGAGGTTTACTCTCCGGACACTGGAACTCACTTAGCATGGGTGTATGTTACCTGAAGTAAAATCTAATTAAAATATTAAACATCATATAATATTATAAACATCATGTACAATCTTTGGTAACATTTTTCATTTTAAAGGGTTTTTACCCAAATATTTTGGTGGCTCAGGCATGTTAACCTGTAAGTATAACCATTTTATTGTTTTTAACCTTAGTCAAAAATTTTAAACCACGTTTGCTGTAACTAAATGGTTTATACTTATTTTAGGCATTTTAACCTGATGATGGAACAGTTGTTCCGAAAACGTTCGTGCTTGTAATGTTGCCCTTTTAAGGGTTTTTATAAAATAAAATATACCCACATACAAAGACTAACCTCTTTTGTTATACGTGGTATACAGCCAGCTACAGGAATTATTTTCCTTGTGGATTTTAAATTAAGAAAGAACCGTGAAAGTGTGCATTGGTAGTTGAATACTCTAACCCCAAACATAATTTATTACATAAAGGGACTGTTAAGTACACACTGTTTTTTATTGTGATAATAAAAAGAAATATTTATAATTCACGGCAAATCAAAGAACATACAGAGAGCTATGAACACCAATGAAACAATGCAATAACAAAAATATCATTCTAGTAAATGGCCAGTACGATTGGTTTTCCAAGGCAGGATATTTATTTTGGTTCATTGTATATTATGTACTTAACTAAGCTTTTAGCAGATCAATAAAACTTCTTGGACTTTCTGTAATGTTTCTTTAATAAAAGTAAATGTTTTTTTTTAAATTTTATTACATATGACACAATGTAAATATGCTTTGACGGTTTATCCTCCAACAGGTTGTTCTTGAAATCTTCTGTTTGTCTGTCTGTCTGTCTGTGCGATAAACATATATATATATATATATATATATATATATATATATATATATATATATATATATATATAAGTTCCTCTTGATGCAAAGAATCTTTAAAACTATTAAGTCAAAGGCCATTAAAGTTGTAACCATCGAACGACCTATCAGAAAAGGTGGGAGGCAAAGTATAACAATACAACTACCCCCAAAAGTTGGGAGCCAATGTAGAACAATAAAATTCACAACTTTCTTTGGAAGGCAATTGTTAGACCTCGTCTAGCTTCGTCTCTCAGATGTGAGAACGTCTTATCTTAGAAGTAAATCTAAAAAATGAATTTGGCTGGGACAAATAAACCAAGATATTAACTAATCATATTTATTGTAGATAAATAAAATATGAAATTTAAATTTTAATATTAAATTTAATTAAGTCAGAGAAAATCTTGTCCACAGTTTTACAAAAATACTTATGGCTTCTGATATTGTCTTCAAGTAGTTGGACAGGATTAATTTTTTTTTATTTTAAAGAATCGTTGAATGAATTGTGGAATGCAGTTAGTGCGGTTGCTAGCTCTAGATACTGGTTGAAATTATACTTCAGGCATATGTTAAGTCTTCACAGCACCGGCCACCTACTGCAGTGTACTCGTATTAGTCCATGTGGTCGACAATGTGGTTTTAGGGGAGGTCCCTGACGAGTAAGTGGGACAGGAAAAATAAAAATGTGGCCAAAAACCTAAAATAATAAACCTTGTGTTAGCATTATCATAACTTTTTAATATTTCCTTGTCATATGAAGATTACAAATAATTACAATATTAAATAGCAAATCGTCGTTCAGATGTCAAAACCTTGTATCTCAAAATTAGTGTATTTTGGTAATAACCTAAAACTTCCCATAGTAGAAAATATAACTTTTAAAGTTGTTTTTTTTTCTGAAATGTGGGTAGTTCCACAAAATGAATTATTTGTGACAGTGATTAAACTTGAAAAAAATAAAGTTAGATTTAAAAAAAAAAACGTGAGATACGAGTTTTTGAAATTTAAATAGTATTTAATTTCAGGTCTTACGAGGTTTTAGTAGCATATTTTCAGCTCTCTTACGCCTTTTTTACACACAAAGAACAATATTACAGAAGAATAATAAAATGTTTACTCTTTAAATAAATGAAACAAACATGTAACATAAGCATTCTGATATAAAATAAAATAAACACTATTTTCCTATTTCCCATATTTTGAAAACAAAAAAAAATTAGTGCTTCAACGAGTCATAAAAACCATGATAATCTGGATGAATAACGGTCTTGAGACTGCAGGTGATTAAATTTGTCTTCTGTAATGGGCAAATGGTCATTAAACATTTTTCTTGCGATTCATGCAGTATTCGTATTTTTGCGAACTGGTAAAAACTGCCACTCCTCGTCAAAGTTTAGTTTGAATTGGACAGGCAAATCTCTGGAATATCTTAGAGCTCTCAGATTATTCACGCATGCATCTCCCACTTTTTTTCCTGAAGAATAATGAATAATACTTAATTTCGGAATAGTCATTTAAAAAGTGGTAATGAATGTATTTAACTTTGTATGGATTTTTGGAATTTTTACGGGCCTCTGTAATTATTTCAACATAATTGGATGGTGAATAAATGCATTTATTTTGTTTTCTTTCTTTCAATAGTGGAGTGCACACTATCGCACTCCATTTGCGAGTGACCCTTAACTGAATATTTCCGTATAATTACCGTATCATTTTCGTTGCAGAAATGCTGAAGTGCATTAGCCAATGTCACGTTGCGGTTTTGTGCTGACCATCCATCGCTATAAAAAAATTTTGGTTTGTCCTTTTCTTGGGCATCTAACTCATTCATTTAAAAAAATTAATTATACGAGATGTAAAGGAGTTGGCATCCGTTTTGCTCTCTCCCTCATGCCATACATAACAAACTACCTTATTATTTGTTAAATTATAGCTGATGAAGTTATAGCATGCTAGTTTCTGTTTTAAGTATACCATGCCTGCTGTGACGACAGGTACAAGTTGGACCGCTTGTACATCCATCGTAAATACGCACACTTTTCCTTCCAACGCATCTTCTTTATTCTTGATTTTTTCCTTTCTAGCGCGATCTTTTTGGCTAATGTGCGATTTATAATCTTCTTGCTCTACATTGCCCAGTTTATGCGAAAAACATAAATCATACTGGTCCTTCCTTGGATGATACACATCAATGTTTGTGTTTTTCATTTCTTTTAAGAAAACATCATATCTGATAGCAGATTGTGGTTCATAATTTTTGTATACGTCATACACTCCCTTATATAATTGAAAAGTTGTTTCCAAATAAAGTTTACTCGTTGATGAACGGCAATGATGGGAGGACATCTTTGGCAGTTTTTCAAGGAATGCTTTAACTTTATTTCTGCGTTCAATATTGACAGGTTTAATCTTGGTAGGAAAAGTAGTAGTAGTTACTTTTGGGATACCCGAGTCACAACTAGTTTTCTCCCAGTTTTGAACACTCTATTCACCCAATCCTAATGTGGAGAGAAACATTTTTTTGCAAACCGGAATTACGGTATTATCTATTTTGAATTGATAAAATAAACTTAAATTACGCCGTGATTTATTTTGTGTTCTTTTTTGCGTTGTTGGATGTTTATTAACTAGCGTACTTACAACAAATATCTTTCGTTGATGCCAATCCATCTCAGACCAAAACCCATCAAAAATCTTCCTTCGTTGCTCATCAGTTATCATTGAACATTTCCTGTTTTCTTTTGCTGCTAAACACTTTTCTGAAATACATGTTGGTTTCATTTCTTGGGAGTTTCTCTTTATGTTAACTATAGATCCATCTTTATCCTTCTTTTTTGCTCTATATTCTTTACCACTCATTCTTAAACACTTTTGTTTATTTCTTTCCCAAGTAGAAGAATCTGCTTTGCCTTTTTTGCTACGCCTTTTCTTTTCATTTTTTTCTTCTCGGACAGCGTTTACTTCTTTAGGCGTCGCTTTAAGTTTTTTGCGTCTGGCGACATTTACAGCTTACAGAATCCGACGAAGTATTTGGATGGATAACTTGACTTTGATCCTTCGAAAGGTTTTTCAAATTCAATGTCGCTGTTATAGTGTCCATTTTCCGCAGCTTCACTGAGATGCTCTGTATTCAAAGTTAGATCCCTACTGACATTCTCCACCTGAGTACTTTCCTTCACATCAACATTCATACCATTACCTTCTATATTAATACTAGCCAGGCATCTGCTTTGGGTGTCATTTTTTAAATGAGATCCTGTTTGAATAACAATACTCTTTGGGTTCAAAATAATACTATAATGTACTTGAATGTTTTGTGAACAGCCTGATGAAGAAGCAATGTGCTGGAAACTGGAGGATTCTTCCTGAAAGGTCTCATAAACTTGTTCAAAGCCTGTATTTGCTTTTTTCCAATCTTCTCCATCACGGCTCTTAAGTTCTGCGACTTCCTTTTTAGAATGTGAATTTTGATGTTAGTACTTTCATTCCGGCATTCAAGTCCGGCTTGTCTAACAATAAAACAAAAAACACTTATTCTTTTCCATAAGTGTGTCATTATTCCTTCCATGTGAATACTTGATTATATTTTGGTTCAGGTAACAAAACCTCTTTTTAACAACTGACAAGTTTTTGCTTTTCCTTATCTGATTTGTATAATTTGTTTCAGTTGATCAACTGAAATATAATAATTGGGTCATCATAACCTCAATTTTTTTGGAATAATAATAGTTATGTTTCTGTTTAACGTAAAACAATGCATCTACGTAATATTAAAACAAAGTATTAAGATGTTTTCACTTACCATAGCTTCTAATAAACAATTATAATTCTTATAAACCTAATATTGTTCTGAAGCTAGTAAAGTTTCTTGTGACATTTTAAAGTACGTTTATTGACGTTTCAATTTCCACTTCGGAAATCGTTCTCAAAATACAAACATTAGTAAATTAAACAAATTTTGTTTTTTTGTTACTTGGTGAAAAATTCTTATAATAATTTAATTTTATCTGACTCATTTATATTGACAATTCAGACATACATAAGTTGTCTACTTTAAAATGTATAATGACGTATTCCCATTTAAATAGTAATTATCTTATAAACCTATATAACTGCACAAAAATCTTCAGTATTTAACAATGTTTCAGCAGACACGTGTTGGCTTACGTGGTTTTGTGTACATGTGAGATACAAGGTTTCTGAATTCGAGTGACGGAGGTGCAATTTCACATGCTTTGAATAAGAGGTTTCTCAATCGATGCAGCTCGATTTCCTAATATAGGCCACCCAAAATTGAGATACGGGGTTTTGACATTTTAGCGACGAAATTGCAAACTGGCAAGGATAGAATGAATATAACAATTATTAAACAACATGGTTTGAAAAGGAGCACGTGGGTTGAGTCCTCTATTGTTAAACCTGATCATTAATGAAATAATAGAAAAGGTAAGAACTAGAAAAGGATACCAAATGGGAGAAAAACAACTTAAAATAATCTGCTATGAAGACGACGCAATACTAATATCTCAAAGTGAAGATAAATATACTCGCCAAAAAATTTAACACTTTAATTTTCCCAAAAACGACAAAATGTATGATTAAAACAGCAAATCTACTAAGATGTAATTAAAGCTGGATGGTCATATAATAAAACAAGTGATGGAGTTTAAAGGTCAGCTAGAAACAGAAGAGGAAGATCAAGTGAATAGAGCAAACATAGCCGCAGGTTGCCTGAATGAAACAATATGGAGAAATAAAAATATTAGAAAAGAAATTGTTGTGTTTGTATGTACTTTGTAGATATTGTGGTCGATGCCCTTGGATTAAATAAATATAAGTACTTGTAATTTGTAAAGCATACTTTTATGTTTGACAGTCATGTAAGTGGATGAAATGTATATTACAAGTGACAGAATGTGACGAATGACATCCTGTATGTTACGTATTGGTAAATCGGACATACGCGGCAGAAAAATGACCTGCCACAGAGAGGACAAAAAGAATGCTAGAAACCCTCACAGATGAAAACCCTTAAAAAATCGATGGTAAAACACTATGGGAGAGAGCTAGAAGTACAGATAGACGACGGAGATGCATGGTGGAGAACATCAAGGACTGGGAGAATAAAACGATCATATAAGCCGAATGACAGTGGATAGAGTAGTAAAAACGGAGAGAGACGGTTCTCCAACAGAAAGACGATCGGTGGAAAAAAGACGAAAAAGATGGAATTACAACTTACTGGAGGCACATTGAAAAACAGATAGTCATGTCTACACAAAATAGAAGAAGAAGCAAACAAGCAAGCAATTTAATTAAACCCAGCCTGTGAGACCTGTTCACCCCTAAGAATTACGTTCAGATGTAACAATTCATTGGAGCGAGGTGTATTAACTCGAGTAAAAACAGGAGTCACTCCACCGAGCTACAATGCTCCAGACCATGCCTTTCCACCACTATAGCACTCTGCCTAGCACTATATCGGCCAAATGCTCTTTATGTGGAAGTCCTGGGCAATAGAACTCTATCATGGTTTCCCGAATCAAAATCAAAACAGCGCTATGTCGCTATAATTCTGTTATCATAAAGTGGCTTATCCGCGAACTAACAATAGCTTACTTGGGCCTCAAGCCTCTGAGCTAGGCTCAGTTCGGAGACTTGGTGCTCAAGGGGTTGGGCCCTACGTGCCCGGGTTTTTGTTAATTTTTTTGTTGGCTTGCGCCGGTTTTAGTTAGTATTTTCTTAATTTGTTTGGTGGTCGAGGCCGTTTTTTTTATGTATTTTTTTGGTAGATTGCCTGAAACAAAAAATCATAATTAGTAAAATGTTTATACTATAATATGTATAATATGATAATATACAGTTTGTCCACTTAAAATCAACTGGGCCCACGCTTTATGTTCCGGTTGTCCACGAGTTTTTTTGAGCTACTAATTGTCTTCTGGGTGCTGTTATGTTGTTTTTTGTATGATTTCTCTCTGGTGTTTTGTTTTCTCTCTGGTGTTTAAGAAGAAGTAATTCTCTAGAAAAGCATGGTTTATTACGAACCATAAACACATTCTTTACCAATAAATACAGGACCGGGTTCATAAGGGTTTTAATCAAAAATCACACAAAGAACAACCCTGTGAAAATAAATATAATACGTAAAAGATAGTATTTTTGCATATCTATCAAACCAATTCAGTGTAATGTTACATATAAAAAGAATAATAAATCGTGATAATTAAAAAACCCTGATATTCACTGGCTGTAACAATATTACATAAAATACATAAACTCGTTTACATCTAAATACTTGTTATATAATTAAATACTGACTAGACTGTTTTCTACAAAAAACCAAACTCTTTTCGGAAGTTTGTTAACCATTTAATACTATAAATTAAAATCACAGGTCATTACCTTCCACTTTCGCTTTCACAATCTTCGATGCATATAAATTATCTACAAAAACATAAAAATGTGATCTTTAATTAAGAGCGTGACGCAACTAATCAGCTGTAAACATATGTTTGGCAAATATAAGCAAAGATTATTTATAACTAATAAAAAATTAAGTATTATGTTAATATTTTGAAGATTCCATCACAAGAAAATAAAATAATATAGGAAAATAATCATCTTAATACTTAACCGGTTGGTCAGATAGCCAAGACTCATTTTCTTAATAAAAATAAAAATAAAAAATAGAAACGTTTATTGCCTTAATATAATTTACACTTAAAAGATATTTCAACCTAAGATATATTAGCCTTCTTTCTTGACGTCCCGCTTCTGCACCGCTTACTGGTTAAACTGCTTCCTTTCGAACCTTGGATTTATTGTCATGGACTCCTTAGCATCTATTTCTGTAGGTACTTATTTTCGGCATCGTACATTCTTTCCTGATTGGCTGTCTTCGGCAACCACCCCGCTAGACGCTGATCATTTGGTCGATCAGTCGATGTTTTGATCTGTATATCCTCTGGACCCGATTCTTGGCGAGGATATCCCTGGTCCTTAGGAGTCTTCTTCTGGCTTGGTGGAAGAAGTATGTTGTCCTATTCTCAGCAAACTCCTCCAGTAGTGTATACTGGAGTCTTTCTCTGATGGTATGCATTTGTTATTCTTTCTTCCCATATTGATCCATGGATGATCCTATAGCATGTCTTCTGTGTAGCTTCTAGCTTCTTTCAGTTGATTTCCGAGATAGAGCTCCATACTGGGACAGCGTACAGTATTACCGATCTAATGTAGACCTGGCATAACTGGATCTTCTTGACCTTCGATAGTGGACTGGACCTAAAAATGTAAGGCAGTATTAGCCTTTTTGCAATATTTTATTTTACCCTGATTTGTTGCGTGTTCTTCGTTATGTTAAGTTTCCTGTCGAGATGGACTCCTAGGTACTTGACTGAATCTTCTGATTGGATCCTGTTTCCTCCCATTGTGATTTCTACAGTGGTGGATTTTTCTTCCGTGTAAACATGATGAATTGCGTCTTTTGGGTGTTGTCTTGATTTTCCATTTTTCCGTGAATTCTGTGATTCTTCCAAGGTGGTTTTCTACGTTTTGGACTATTTTTCTGTTGCATAGATTGCCGTGTCATCTGAGTAGAAAGCTGTACGTGTTCTTGGATCTGTTGGTAACTCTGAAACAAAATTTTTATATAAAATGGGAGAGGGTATTCTGCCCTGAGGCATCCCTTCTTGGATTTCTTGAATTCTTAACATCTTTTGCTCGGCTGCAACTTGAAAAGTTCTATTAGTTAAAAATGTGTCATATATGTTAACTAAATAATAAGGTAATCTAGCTCTGTCCATCTTGTAGATTAGGACTTTCTTCCAGACCATGGCATATGCCTTCTCGATGTCTAGCATGGCCATTCCTGTCTTTTGTTTCCTGTTGACTCTAATCTTCGTGTCGCTGATAACTCTTACCAGTTGAAGTTCGCGGTTTCTTTCTCTGTTGAATCTAAACTGGAACTCCTGAATGATTCTTTTTCTTTCTGCATGTTCCATCAGTCTTTTGTAGATGATCTTCTCCAGTATTTAACCTGTTGTTTCCAGTAGTAATATTTGTCTGTAGCTTTCTGGTCTTCTTCCGTCCTTCCTTGGTTTTGGTAGAGGGATGCTCTTGGCATGTCTTTAAAATACTTCCTGAAAAAAGCATGAGGGTTTTTCCAGTATTTGAAGATACAGTAAAGTTAAACTACTATGTTCTTTGGTAGTTCCTTGAGAGCTATGTTGTGGATTCCTTCTGCTCCTGGAGTTCTGCTTTATTTTAATCTTCTGATGATTTTAGCAACTTCTGCTGGATTGATATAGTCTTCTTCTACTAAAAATTCGTTTCTTCTTTATATCCTCTCGTATTCTGTGTTGACGTCCTGGATGGTTCTTGCATCCGATATGTTTTGGTTTTGCCTGTGTGTTGCTGCCATTCTTCTTGCAATTGCATATACCTTTTCTTGGGTTTCGAAGCGAGTTCCCTCGTCATCTAGTATTTGCGACATTTTTTGTTTTCCTCTTTGCTTGGCTTTCAGCATTTTATACACGTTTTCATGGTTTTCTTCTGCTTTTCTGATGTTGTTGTGCCACTTATTTTCTGTCATGCATTCACTGTTTTAGCCTCTAAACCATATTCAGCATATTGTGAGTAAGATTTGCCTTCATATATGCTAAATTTGTGGACGTATCCAATTTCGGAGCATGCAACGACCCAGACTTTGAAACATCTTTTTATGAGCTCTTTCAGCATATATTGTTTGAGAGAACTTCGCCCCTTGAAACGAAGCATACTTTCATCTACCCCAACATTTCTGCTTGTATAAAAGTTCTCTTGAAAGTGTTGCTGCAGTTGTGTTATCAAAGACCTTATTTTTAACAGTTTGTCCAAATTGGGGCTATTTTGATTTCTTTCCATATTCTCGTTATTGTTTATATGAAGAAAACGCAAGAATTTTTAAGAATCGTTTTTGTGCAAAAATTTGCGAAACTCTGATATCTGTTGACCATACATAAATACGCATTACTTCAAAATATATTGCAAGGAAAAATAGAAGGAAAACGGAATCCAGGCCGTAGAAGAATGTTATGGTTGCGTAATTTGGGAGAGTGGTTTGGCTGTACCACTAACTAACTCTTTAGGTCAGCTGTAAACAAGGTCAGGATAGCCTTGATGATTTCCAATCTCCGATAGGAGTGGCACAAGAAGAAGCAGAATGTATCTAATCAATGCTACACAGACTATGTTTGACAAAAAGAAAATAAACTATTTATTTAAATATTTATTTTATCTACTTCAATGTATTATTATGTAGTAATTTGATCAAGATTAAGTATGATTCTTATAAAAAATGGGCATTTTGGCAGAATATGATGCTTTTACAATATACTTTAGTATTGTTATTTCCATAAACTGGGTAAGTAACCTTTGTCAATTCCATATATGAAGCTTAAAATAATTCATATTCCGCCACTGCTTCATAGCGATGATTTACTTAACCGATGTCGCTAAAATGAGTTCTCTTAAAATCTGCCTTGCGGAAACCTGCGTGTATCACTGACCGAGATTCACCCAATCACATCAAAAGAACCAATAGTTCAATTTTACTCTTTACTAGTTTTTAAAGAATCCTTAAATGTCATGAATTTTTACGCCAGTAGGGCATCATATATCTCCAAGTTATAATGGAAAAAATATCCGGTAATTTAAGTGTTTAGTACGGTAATAATTTATTTTTAAACATCAATTAACTCATAACTGATTTGACCTTTTTAATAGAGGCAATATCACTACCACAGGTTGTATAATATAATTTGAGATTAAACGACTTACCTGTAAGGAAGTTCAATCATAATTATACGAGCTTCATTCCATCAGTCTAGAACACAAATGGCATCACTGCTTTGCTAGTGAAGTACACACTAGTCGAAAGTAAATAAACCAAATCTTCATCCGGTCACCCCCGGTCTGGCCTCATTCTTGCGTTAGTGAAAAGTCGATTATGTAATTGGGGTGGAAGGATGAACCTCCGGAGGGGTGGGTTGTTCTAGACTGATGGAATGAAGCTCGTATAATTATGATTGAACTTCCTTACAGGTAAGTCGTTTAATCTCAAATTATACTTCGCTTCATTCCATCAGTCTAGAACACAAATGGCAGTTGTTTAGAGAGTTTACATGATCGACTAGGCTTTAATAAATCATACAATTTAAGTACTAATCTTTATTATATAGCAGCTAATCAATATGAATAATTAAACAGACACTATATTTTACTTCTTAGGTAATGAGGTAACTAATCCTAACAATGAAACTTACTTCTACAAACAAAGTATTTCTTATAACCTAAAAATATTTCTAGCAAATTCTGCGGGGGTTTCGATTGGTCTATTATAATAGTTAAAAAATATTTCTGAATTTTTAGACCAACCTGCAGTAGCTTTTATGGTATCGATTGAAACTCCGCATCTAAGCGCTGCCGAAGATGACGCATACCTGGTACTGTATGGGGTAAAGGTACTTACATCGATACCACTCATCTTTAGAACAGATTTTATCCATCTTGAGAGTGTCTGGGTAGAGGCAGCCCGATATGGTTTCTTGTAAGTTATAAATAGACGCGTTATATTTCCCCTCAAGGGTTTTGTGATATTAATATAATGTAGTAAAGTGGAAGCCACACAAAGTTCTGGTTTATTATAGAAAAACGGAAGACAAAGTTTAGGTTGACTTTTATTAGGTGCTGAAGTTTTTAGCAATTCTGTAATTATTATTTCAATTCGATCATCGAAGTTGGAAATGTTATTAATGTGAATACTGTTAATAGTTTGAACTCGGTGTGCAGTACATAAAGATATTATGGTAACCAACTTTAGCGACAATTGCTCTAATGTAAGATCTTCCAATGGATATAATGTTGACACATACTCCAGAACGTTATCGGGATTCCAAGTCTTAGTATATTTTGGAAATGATGGCCTCAATTTAAAAATACCTTTAAGATATCTATTAAGAGCTTCAGATTGTTTAATATTTGGTACTATTAGAGAAATAGCCGATCAGAATGTATTTAAAGTGGAGTAACTACTTCCCCTTTCATATTCTGTTAACAAAAATTGCATAACATCTTTATCAGATGCATCAAAACAGAGCAATAGATTTTCTTGACAGTATGATCACCATTTCCTGTACGCCACACTGTACTGCTATATTGTAGATTCTGACAATGATGACAACATTATATCTGTTATTTCTACAGAAAAACCCTGGTTTAGGTACGCTCGCCGGATACAATCCCTGCCACCAAGGTAATCTTCAACCACATGGGGTGGCTGCAATTAAAGGGAGATATCATTAGGTCTCTTTTTGGTTTAAACAAAATGGGTCTAAATTTTAGAAGTTTTAAGAAAACTGGATACCAACATTGAGCTTCCCAAAGAGGAACCACCACAATCCCTTCTGCTTTATCTAATATTATTTTATTAAGTACCAACGAAATTATAACCAACGAAAACGGCGGAAAAGCATAAAATTTGTAATTGTTCCAATTTAAAGTGAAAGCGTCTACAGCTAATGAATCGGGGTCTTTCTTCCATGACACATATTTTGGACATTTAGCATTAGATATTGAAGCAAACAAACCAATCTGCGGTTTGCCAAATGTTTCCACTATTTGGTTATATGCTGCTTGATTTAACGAGTATTCCGTATCAATAGTTAGCGAACGTGATTCCGCGTCTGCTACTGAATTACTTTTTGATTCTATGTAGGATGCAAAAATAAGGATATCTCTAGTCTCACACCACTGCCATATACAGCGGGCTAAATAGACTAGCTTAGGATACTTTATGCCTCCCATTTTATTGATATAAGAGATAGCAGTGGTGTTGTCAATTCTTAAAAGTATTGAGCAAGATCTTTTATGTTTAGCAAAAACTTTTAAGACCAATATAGGTAATGACCCAAGTAATTCTAAATGATTGATATTAAGCTTTTTGCATCTTCCGACCAAAAACCATGAATTTTTTCTGCATCACAACAAGCTCCCCATCTAGACAAGGAAGCATCCGAATAAATTATCATTTAATTACTATTTAAATGGGAATAAGCCACAATTAAAGGTTAAAATACGTTTATTGACGTTTCAATTTCCACTTCGGAAATCGTTCTCAAAATACAAACATTAGTTTGTATTAATTATAAAAATTATCATTTGACATGTAGATTGCTGCAAAGATGTTTTTGCTTGTGGTATGGCTGATATCCACCATTGTAATTCAGTTCGAATATCGTTATCAATTAATAAATGTCTATTATAGTCCCCACCTTCTCTTTTTAAAGCTAAATATTTTTTCCGTTCGAGGACTTTGGTGTAGAGGTAACCGTATTTAACTGCAGGGCAAATCGATATTAGAGAACCAATAATTCCCGCAAACCGACGGATTTTACAAGTTTGAAACTTCAAAATTGACCGAATTATTGTTATTGTATTGGTAATTTCCACCTGAGTTAGAGACAATGACATATCAACGCTGTTAAAGATAAACCCTAAAAACGTTATTTGTTGAGTTGGAATGAGTGTACTTTTCTTATAATTAATTATGAAACCCAATTCTAGAAACAGTTCAATTGTAATTTTTAGATTATTAATGCATTCTAATTTTGTACTCCCTAACATTAAACAATCATCCAAGTAGTTAGGAATAAGAATATTTCTAACTTTTAAATATTGAGTAACAGGTTTTAAAATTTTTGTGAACAAATATGGCGCGACTGATAAACCAAAAGGTAAAAACGTTAATTGAAACATTTTTCCATTGTACTGAAATTTTAAAAATTTACGATGCTGTTTATTGATTGGTATTCCAAAGTAAGCATCATTTAAATCTAGAGAGACCATGTAGCAACCTGGAGTAATTAAACTTTTTACAGTCCTGTAATCATCTAACTTAAAATGTGAAGCTATAATATAAGAATTTAATCGTTTTAAATTTAAAACAATTCTGTTTCCTCCACTAGACTTCGGTACTAGAAAAAATGAGGATATAAAGCCTTTCTTATTTGAATTACACGGTGATACAGCACCAGTTTCTATCAATTCCTCAACAGCTGTCCTCATTGCCTGGTGATCGGAATGACAACATTTTTTATAAAATGATTGATTCTGGCAAGGTTTTAAATCAAATGGAATTTTGTACCCCTTAATAGCTTTCAAAATGAAACGATTTCGAGTAACTTTGCTCCATTTTGCTAAAAGAAAATAATGTGTTGTAAGGCCTATAAATAAGGTAAACCCTTACACACTGTTATGTAAAAAATTAAAATAAATAAAAATTCGAATGCTATATCTACAATATATATCATAACCATAACACAGATTTTATTAAATCTGTGTTATGTTGAAAAGGTCTATCTGTGTTGAAAAGGTCTATGAAAAGATCAATCCTTGCACCAAACATTCTAATGTAAATCGTTAGATTCTAATCTGCAAAATTTATTTTTGTATCTGCTTGTTAAAATAAAATGTGTTGTAAGGCCTATAAAAGGTAAATCCTTACACACGATTACGTAACTGTTTTCATTATACCATTGATATTCAATATGTATTCATATTTACGTAAACATCTATCAATTTTGTGATACAAGGCCTCTATGAGGTAAATCCTTGCACATTATTTTTTAATTAAGTCTGTGTATTTTACTTATTGAAAATACGGCAAAATATTGTGTGGTAGGGCCTTTAAAAAGGTAAATCCCTACACACCATTACGTAGTTATCTAATAAAATATCTAAAGTGCAATATTAATCAAGTCGGACTGTGCATTCTCGTCTGTGTTTTCTTCCTCTGAATCCGACGAAGCAAGGGAGTTGGCCCTAATCCTCTTAAAACGGCGTGAGGGGTCCGAATCGGATCAGAACTTGAACCAGAGTCTGAAATAAACGAAATGTCAGACTCTGATCACCAAGAAGTGAAATAAGGAAGAAAATAAACAAATAAATAAACAGAAAATTAAGATGAAAGAAAATCCGATGCTATATCCATGATATATATCACAAGAATATCACAGATACCATATACCGTTCCAGAAAAGTCTATAAAAAGATCAATATTTGCACAAAACATTGTAAAGCAAGTCGTTAGATTTTATTCTGCAAATTATTTGTACCTGCTTGCTAAAAGAAAATAATGTGTTGTAAGGCCTATAAATAAGGTAAACCCTTACACACTGTTATGTAAAAAATTAAAATAAATAAAAATTCGAATGCTATATCTACGATATATATCACAAGCATAACACAGATTTTTACCATTACATTCGTGTTGAAAAGGTCTATGAAAAGATCAATCCTTGCACAAAACATTCTAATGTAAATCGTTAGATTCTAATCTGCAAAATTTATTTTTGTATCTGTTTGTTAAAATAAAATTTGTTGTAAGGCCTATAAAAGGTAAATCCTTACACACGATTACGTAACTGTTTTCATTATACCATCGATATTCGATATGTGTTCATCTTTACGTAAACATCTATCAATTTTGTGATACAAGGCCTCTATGAGGTAAATCCTTGCACACAATTTTTTAATTAAGTCTATGTATTTTACTTATTGAAAATACGGCAAAATATTGTGTGGTAGGGCCTTTAAAAAGGTAAATCCCTACACGCCGTTACGTAGTTATCTCATAAAATATCTAAAGTGCAATGTTAACCTTATAATTTTGTAAACAAACAAACAAAGACACCATCAGCAACAGCCGGTTCGATGCCATGCATGCATAGGCAAGAATTCTATTTTAACTGAGTGATGAGTAATGTCATATTTGCGTTGGAAAATTCCCAATAACCGTAACAAAATTGATTAAATTACTTACATGAGGAGTTGTTAGCTGATAATTCTGTGACAGCATTTTGAAGGTCTCGTAGCTGTCTTACAATTTCTAATATATTTATGTTTTCTTTCCGGCATTATTAAGCACTAACCCAAAAAACACTTTATAGCGACTTATGCGTACGACACTAAAAGCAAGAATGAGGCCAGACCGGGGGTGACCGGATGAAGATTTGGTTTATTTACTTTCGACTAGTGTGTACTTCACTAGCAAAGCAGTGATGCCATTTGTGTTCTAGACTGATGGAATGAAGCGAAGTATAATGTACATTTGTCTCTGTTGTTGATTATTTGACGGTATGTATTTAGTTCATTAATTAGGGGATTTTAAAATATAATTGATAATAATTTTATCACCACTAGCAAAAATTTTTACTGAACGATTTCGATGAGACAAACTGAAAAGAACGATTTCGCAATATTTAGTCTGTACATTTTCTGTATTAGCCTTTTACGGCATGAATTTTTGCTTTTTGTCAAAAATAAGAATTTTAATTCTATTTTGACGTGAAAGTATTGAAAGACATCCAGCTGCGAGGAAAACTTTATTGACAAAAGAAATTTTTTTGGTGCCAAGTATGAAACATCATACAAAAATATAGTATTAAAGTTAATCTAGTTTGAAGCTATCATGTATACTATGCTGTATGAAACTTAGTTTCTTTCTTATTTTATTAAGACACAACGGTATTGTGCATTTTGAGCACATTATATATGTGTTCCCTGCACAGCCTGGAAATTTACCACTTGACCTTGTGCTTTGATCCCAAAAAGGGAAAATGATCCAACCCATCTCTACGGATGTCTTCTTGGGGATTTCTTTAGTGGATTCCTTTTTTCGTTTGTACTCGTACATCTGCTGAAGGCTACTACTCAACGGTCTTCCTGTTCTGCTTAGTTGGTTTTTTAGAGCATCGGCTATTGCCAGTTTGGTATCCAAAACGGGTAAATCAAATTTCTTCGCTATTCTGGTTAATAAAAAACAGTTTACCGCTATTATATCAATGAAAACCTAACATGGAACATGGAATCAAGGAAATCGACACCTTCCATGTATGTTGTTATAGATAAGGACACTGTTGTGACGAGTTACCATTTTGTGTGTACTTTCTTGTTTAAAAAAACTTATTTTTCCCCTTTGGTTCACTTTCAGCATCTGCTGACATTGTAGTAACGATTTCATTATCAAACCAGGACACCGATATCCATATTGTCTATTTTCTCTACCATTTAACGTCTACCCGCTTCTTCATTTCTTTCTCAGCTGGCGTCACAACTCCAGGAACACGATTTAGTCTTACTGTTCCCAAAATTAAAAATGCCCTCTTTGGTCAGATATACCATAAGAGGTATGCTGGTGAACCAATTATCAAAAAACAACTTCTAATGTTGATGTTTTGGTATCGAATCTGCTAATTTAACAACCACGTTGCTGCTTATACTAAGATTTCGTGCTCCTGGAGGTACAATATTACTTTCGGAACCAGCAAACAAATCAAAATCATAGTTGAATCCCGAAATACTATTCAGCAAGTTTTTAAAGCCCCACTTATGTTGTTTTTTTTTGGGTTATACTGCTTTAGTTGGCTTCGCGCTTTTGTTGGTATAATATGTTCGTCTCCAACCAGAAATTCTTCTTTCGGAACCATGAGTAGCCGTTCTTTGATTTGGCTTAGAACAAGTCTGATTTTGAATAATCTGTCATGTCCAGGCTGATCATTTTCAATCATGTTATCATTGTTATTTAAATGCAAGAAACGTTTTATATATCTTTAAATCTGTTACAACTCACCACATCGCTAACTGCTAGGTGACTAATATTGGCATTTCAATAGTGTTCTATAGCATTCCTTCTTGTTAATAGAAGTCGAATTATTTATATGTAAATAGTAATTCCTATAAATTGTTTTATTTCGTATTTTTGAAGTTATACTTCTATACGCGCATTCGACGTCGGAAATTTGTACGGGAGTGAATCGGCAAAATCATTACATATGTAAGATATAGGTAAGAGAGAGACAGAAGATATATTCTCTCTTTTCTCTCTCGAGAATAAAAATGTTCCTTTTGTAAATATTCTCTTCTTACAGTGCCGTCTCCCTACGGAGGTTGGCAATCATAATGGCTATTTTTATTTTTGAATTTGCTGCTCTAAACAAATTAATCGATCTGCATTGATACCAATCAAGTAGATTCTTCAACCATGAGTTCTGCCTTCGGCCAAGAGATCTTCTTTCTTGAATCTTTCCCTGTATGATGAGTATCAAAATTTTATATTGTAAATATGTATTTCATATTGTAAATTTGATATTGTGTATTGTAAATTTCATATTGTAAATATGTATATCATTTTGTAAGTATATTTAATATTTATTAATATTATTATTTTATATTAATTCTTTTACAAATAAATATTCTTCCTGGAACTTCTATGATTCCTAATAACCTTTCCATTTTTGGAATACAATCTTAATAATGTTCTTGTCAAATAATGACATTGATTAGCCACCTTATTATTTATTTTATTAACAACCAGATTAGCAACCAGACGTCGCGAGTTCGATCCCAATGAGGGAATACATTTTTTTTAATTATTATGTTCTGATTTTTGTCACTTTGGTTTTAAAAATCAAAGAATGGAAAAATCATAATTTCTTTTTGAATATTGTTTCGATAATTTTACACATTATTTAATTTTCCAAACTATTTTATTTATCATTGAATATTTAGTACATATAGTAGTCATGAGCGTAGAGATGAAAGGGACAAATATAATGATTGTTATTTTAAATTCCTTTTATGTATATGTTTATATGTATGGAGATAAATCTCAAAAAAGATCGATTTTATTTTTAAATTAAGATTTTTTGAGTGACGTTATCCATCTGGGAAAAAAGAGTTATTCTTTTACCGAGAGTTTTTTAATAAGATTTTCACAATTTAGTGGGGATTTTGAAACGGTGCCACAAAGAATAAAAAAAACCCAGGGACCTAATGATTTATACAAGTGCTTTTAAATAATATATTAATTTCTCCATGATCCCATTTAAAAGTATATTTCAAAATGGCGCCAAGACGCTATTATAGTTTATTTTTATGAACGAGAGAGTAATTAGCATAATTTTAACTGGTAGCTCCGACCACTCCATGGGCGTGCTCAAGATTAATTGAAAAATTACTTTGAATAATTGTAAAAAATAAATGAATTATTTCAGTGTTATAAAGTGTTATGTGTATGTAAACAAAAGTGACCTCTTTTATCACACACTATATTAGAACTGACTGGCCTACATTAAAAAGGGTTTTAAAAAATTTACATTTTTTTTAATTTTTAAAAATTACAAAAGAGAAAAAGAGTTTTTAAAACCGTCTAAGGTATGTTAAATAGATGAATAAAAATATTAATATAAAACTTACAGCTACTTGTTACAAATCCAAATCAGATTCAGAAGATGAACTTTCAGAACCAAGATTTATAATAACTGGCTCGATCATTTTATCAGTAATATTGTCCAGCTTTCACATTTTTTCCTCTTCTTTAATAGTGTGATTTACTGCCTTTTCCCAGTTTTCAGGTTTTACATTATTTACGGCCTCCAAAAACAACTGTTTAACATCATGAATTTTAAAAGTAGTATTTTTTCTTGAAACTTCACTCTTTATCTGTGCCCATACCAGTTCAATCGGGTTTAATTCACAATGATATGGTGGGGATCTAAGTACTGTCATTCCACGATTTTTCGCAATTTCATCAATTTCGTATTTTTTAAATTTTTCTTTATGAAGGGCACACAACGAATAAAGTTCCTTTCTTATAGATCCGGGATGGTACGTAATATTTTTTGAACTCAGCCAATTCTGCAAGTCTTTTTTTAACCACTTGGTTGTGGGCAGTCCTTCTATAAGTCTGGAGTGATAACTTGCATTATCCATTACTATTACACAGTTCTTAGGAAGAAGATCTATCATTTGTTCGAACCATTCTTGAAAGACATCAGCGTTCATGTCTTCATGGTAGTCACCGGTACGAGTTGATTCAAAAGTTAATAAACCACCTTCAACAAAACCGTCTGAACTGCCAATGTGTACTATTATCAGCCTGCGTCCCTTTCCTGATGGTGGGTTTAAACCAGTAGATAAGTTATTTACAAAAGCGTGCCTTTGACTTGTAACAGTTTCATCCTGCCAAAATTTATTTGGTGTATGACCCTCGTTGATCCAT
This sequence comes from Diabrotica undecimpunctata, assembly GCF_040954645.1. Classification (NCBI taxonomy): domain Eukaryota; kingdom Metazoa; phylum Arthropoda; class Insecta; order Coleoptera; family Chrysomelidae; genus Diabrotica; species Diabrotica undecimpunctata. Next base: position 127,747,222 of record NC_092808.1, read on the forward strand.
GTTTCATCAAGATAAAATATTTTTCTTTTTTGGTTTCTCATTTCCTTTATGGTTCTTAGAAAATGTCTTCTCCATATGACAATATCGCTTCTTTCTAATAAAATAGACTTTCTGGGATTCTTTTTCCAGCGGAAGCCTATTTCTTTTAAAAGTTTCCATAACGTACTTCGACTCATTTCTGGGTAATCCTTATCATCTCGAACTGAGACAAGAACTTTATCCAATGTTGGAAATTCTTGTCTAAAGAAGAATTCATGCACTTTCCGTCGAAGTCCTTCTTTAAAATGATATTCTATTTGAAATTTTGGTTTCCCTGGAGCATTACGTGGCATTTGAAAACTACCACATTTCTCTTCTTTAATAACTCTGTAAATCGTAGATTTCCCAACACCAAGTGTACTGCTAACTAACTCAACGGTCTCATCAACACTTTCATATAAACGTTTGTCTGTAAATGATTTAAAACAATTAAATATTAATGTTTTTTCATTAACTGTTAGAGGACCAATTTTTCGCCGTTTACACGGCACTTCCAAATTTTCCATAACACTAGTATACACAATAAACTGCACCTTGCAACTGAAGTACCTACTTTTAGTGAACTGTTAAGAATTTTGAATACGCCACTTGGACCTTCCTATATACAAAATGGAAAAACCCACTATCACATTTTCTGTGGAATAAGTTTAGAAGGTAATTATCTAGTCAATTACTGTCGTAGATTCCTGGAATTAAACAATTAAATGTTTGATTGTTGAAACTCTTACTTCGTGGAATGCACTCATTTCAGATAAAATAAAACGTTTTATTTTTTCTAAAGAATTAAACTTTATTTTGCAAATAGGCAAAGAATTAAACTTTATTTTGCAAATAGATAAAATAAAACGTTTTATTTTATCTAAAGAATTAAACTTTATTTTGCAAATAGGTAGGTACTTATTAAACTTTTATTGGTTATATATAATAAAATAAACATCTTACATTTCTTGCAAATTCATTAGTACCTGTTAACCTCCATCACTCCGACACTGGCAACCTTATTTAGGGATTAGTAACCCTCACAACTATTGTATTCTATTCTGCTCCAACCTTTATACCTGGTGGTCATATTCAATTTAAAATTGTTTTCCTATATACTTCTGTAAACTTGTTGACAAATATCTGTTTTTAATTGAGTCACCCGTATCAACAGTTTAGGGATTTGCATACATAATTTATTGTTTTGTTACTCTCTCATACATAAAAATACACTATAATAAAACTGAGGCTTAGTTCAGTTACCTAAAAATTTAGTAATTCAAGTTTTAAGGTTCAGAAAAGAGATGTTTGGGTGGGACTTTTTCGTTTTTTTTTTCCACGTTAGCATATTGAATAAATTCATTCATTTTCGATAGAATATATATTGAATATGTTGTAATTATCTCCACAATTTATCAGAACAAAGTATATACTAAAATTTTTGACCCTTTTAATATTTATTACTAAGGACTCAATAGTTATTGTCTGTCTGTTTTTCTGCCTTTATGTGATATAACTATAACTATAACTAATTAATTATTATCATAAGTAATAATATTTAAAGTTTATCTTATTGTAAAATATTATAAAACTATGATCATTAAAGTTTGAACTTGAAAAACATAGAAAAAATGAGGCTAGTATTTTGTTTGAAGTAAATTTAACAGTTATCATTACAAATACAAAGTACTATTATTACTTGTGAGGTTAAATTATATTAAAAACAAGAGTTAAATACGTACACAACTGGGTATACAACATAATAATGATGCTTGAATAAAATCAATACAAAATACGTCTCACGCCACGGGAATACAATGACATACGACAATTTGCATTAACCATAACGAGACTTCTGACATTGGTCTTATTGCAACTAATTCAAACGCTCACTTATGATTGGTCGATATACATAGGAGTTTTTGCAAACGTTGGAGAAGCTTGTTTTGGATACTTACATGTCAAAAAAGAAAAAATATATCATCGGTATACTGCGAAAACCAGGTAAATGACAAATTTTAAAATATTGAGTTAAGTATACCAAAATTCTCAGCTTTTTCCGCTCTATATATAGCAGATAATTTGCATGTAAAACAAAGTAAGCCTACATATAAAAACCTTTGAAGTACACTTACTTCATTATACCTGCTAAAGGGTTGAGTTAAAATTTAGGAATGATTACTAAGCTAAAACCATAAATGATCTTATGTGGTGTTTATGATATAATTTATCTGCTAATATCTGCTGTGCAGATTTATTTTAGGATTCAGCAAATACGTGTTTGCTGGAAAATCGCTTGTCTTCTATATTTGTGACTAGGAAGAAAGTTTTGAAATACTTTTAATAGGTATTAATTAGTTACTTGTTGTGCAATATCTTGTGTTTTTAGATTCCTTTAAAATTGAGGACATCAGTTCAACTCTTGATGATTCTCAGAACAATATAGTCTCAATGATGGAATCCATTTTTGATAGTGACTTTTGAGATGTAGACCCCACATATCAGCCAACTGAAGAGGGATCACTCTCTCTAGGAAGTCTATATAAATTACAAACAGCTGACCTTGATAGCCTAAATGATGAAAAAGAAAATACTGAAATAGGTGGAAACAATTTAAACGTTGGAGAAAAGCTAACTCCAAAGATTGGGTAATAAGTGTCGCAAAAAGAAGGCGTGCTGAGGGTTTGCCTTATGAGATAAAAAAAAGAATAGACCAGCAAAATTGCCAAAATCAGTTAATTTTCCAGGTCAGAAAAATTTTCTTATTGCACGTATTAAAACGGAGCCACCAAAGAAAGTTGTTGCAGTTCGTCGAAGTTTAAAAAAACCACGTGCATTTTCCAAAAAAGTGTTACTTTTCTTTGAATGGTCAAGACATACAGGTATATGAGAGATTTTTTGTAAGACACTTTGTATATCAGCGTCGTTAATACAAGATGTTGTAAGAAAAACTGATATTCTAGGCTGTTATGCAGATACGGATAAAAGAGCAGTGAAACCCGAAAAATTGTGAAGTCTCATATTGAGTCTTTTCCAACCATGGGCACACATTATATTCGCCAAAGTTCAAAGCGTAGATATTTGGACAAAAATTTAAGTATAAGAAAAATGTACCAACTTTTTATAAATGACTGTGAGCAGAGGAAACTGGAAGGTGTTTGCGAAATTACATATCGAAGAATATTTTCTACGATTATAATTTAAGCTTTTTTGTTCCTAAAAAAGATCAATGTTTAGTTTGTAATAAATATGATAGGGCTAGTCCAACTGACAAATCGGATTTAGAAGACAGTTACAGAAAACATCAGAAAATCAAAGAAGTATGTAATCTTGAAAAACAAAATGACAAGAAGAGATCTAATGAACAACGGTATTTTGTTTCAATTACGTTCGATCTACTGGCTGTACTACAGATTCCAAGTGGATTGACTGGACTACTATATTATTCTCGAAAATTATGCGTCTACAATTTGTGTGTATATGAAGCCGCATTACTAAATGCAGCTTACTATTTTGCCTGGTCAGAAATTAACGGTAGACGAGGAAGTTCTGAAATAGGAAGCATTATACTCCACTACTTATCAAAATGTGTTCCAGAATATGTAAGTGAAATAACTTTATTTTCTGATACCTGCGGAGGACAGAATCGTAATCCGCATATTGCAGCCTTACTTCAACCTTCAACACATAGACCATTTAAATATTATTGAACACAAATTTTTAGAGTATGGACATTCCTATATGGAAGTTGACTCTATGCAGTATGCACAGTAGTATCGAAACCGCTAAAAAACACAGATCTATCTGTGGGATGCCAGATTACTTGTCTGTTTTTCAAAATGTAAGAGGAACTAAAAATATCAAGGTTGATAATTAAAAAGTATGTATAGAACCACACAAATGTAAAGAATTTAAATATTGCGACTTTTATGATTTAAAAAATTTGTCACACACTTTAATTAAAAATCGGACAAAAGACCAAAACGGCGAAAAAATAATGTGGTTGAAGATAAAAAGAATGATATTCGCGAAAGGAGAGACAAACAGAATCTATTTTAATTATGACATGTCAACAAGCTTCAATTATTTCCTTACTGATACTGCACGGCAGTCAACAAGAAAAAAGCACGCCAAGTTATCAACTAATACAAGCAATCTTGAAGAACTTAAACGACTTGCATGCACATTTGCCAATTAGCATAGCAGAAAAAAGAGATTTTGGTACAGCTATGTGATAAGGGAGTGATACAGGACGAATATTGCGGGTGGTATCGTAATTTGAAAACGGGAAATGATGCAACAGATATCTTGCCAGAGTCTGCTTTTAGTGACGAATCTGACGATGAAGCCTCATAATAATAATATTGTTATTATTATAAAATATAATATTGTTATCATTATATTCGAAAAAATTTGTTTTTTCCATCAATTTGTCTATCATTCATATAAATAATAACTATAACTACAAACAGCTGTTAATAAAATTTTCAGGGAAAACCAATTAAATGTCATAAATATCGACTAATACCTTAAAACATTGCTATTACCTAGTAAAAGCCTCATATCTCGATCACAAAACTGGAAAATAATATACTTGGTTTATTATATTTGTGTTATATATGTTATTTGAAGAGTAACTGATTTATTTAGATGTACAGGTAAAACCAGGTAAATAGCATTTTCAACTTAAATTTAGGATTAGTCAGATAGGTGTCTCAACTTTTTCAAACTAATAATAGAATATCATTTTAGATATATGCATCTTTCACTAGAATACCTAATATTAAAAACAAGCTGACTGCTTAAGTTACAATAAAAAACTAAACTTTAAAAACGTTTTTTCTCGATTTCGGTATTCCGACATTTACCTAGTTTTCGCAGTATACCGACGATATTTTATTGACATTCGACCTTTTGCATGTACCACAACGATATGTTACCGCAACTATAGAATTTATTTTTATTAATCGATCTAGTAATTGCATAGAAATGTTGCACGAGCTGTTTTGATGATTAAGGTACAATAATTTGGACATAAATGGTGAATATATAATTTAATCGTAATTCTGTTTCCATATAAATAAAAAAATCCAAAAAATCGTAGTTTCAGAATACTTTATAGTAATATTTTTATCTTTTAATGAACAATGTATTCCGTTTTTCACGTTAAAAACATTTATATATACTAATCACTAAACAGATTGAATATCCTATGGTACATTTTTATATAAACAAATATTTAAATAAAATTCTTTACAATATAAAGTCTTTGTAATTTGTAACACGAAATATCAATCTTTGGTTGCTATTAAAATTACAAGCAGTCAAAATAACTATATAAAGTGTTATTTTCTTCTATCTTTCACTTGTTCGCTCGTTACGTGCTTAATAATTGAATCGATTGCTTTTGTTTATAAAATTAACCAAACAAAACGACAGTAATACCCCTAAAATTTCCACAACTCCGAACACAACTAAAACTATAATAACCATGTTGAGATTACTCATTATCCAGTTTATAACTTCCTTGTAACAACCCTTCGAATAATACGAATTAACTTCGTTTGGGGAGTAGGTACAAGTAGACACTTTGGGTTTTTTGTTCTCGTTTAACACACAGCACGATTCGGGAATAACTTTATCCCCTTTGGCCCAGTTCTCGTTCTTTTGGTAGTCTGCGTAATCGTCGACGCCGCAACACTTCAATGACATTTGTAACCCGTCCCAAGCGAGATTGGCTGCACTGCCGTTTTCAGAATTTGAATAGTATTTCGATAAAGATGTTTTCAGGACGTTTTTAACTTCAGTCTCGGCTGTGCCTTTATATATAATAGCTAAGCATCCAGCTGTTATCTCTAAAATTAAAATGACGAGAAGAAGCAACCCGTAAGTGGTTAACATACACTGGGATTCTCTCATGGCTCCGCAATATCCTAGAAAAGATACGATGAACATTATACCCCCAATGCCCATTAGAAGGTAGGACAGGTGCTCTATTACGCCGGGTTTTGTGAAGTCTTGGACTTGTTCGTAAGGAACTATTTTGAGTAGTCCTATAAAGGAGTTTTTGTCTATTTTTAGCCATAGACCAACGCCTAGTATGGCTGTTCCTGAGAGGAATATTATAAAGTTGAAGGCACATAGTAAATATTTTATACAGCACGTAAACATTTTAAACTTCTCTTTCCTGGTATCCTCTTTTTAGAATTATATCGTTGTCATGTTGTACCATTAGCTGAACTCGAACACCTGCAAAATAAAAAATGCACGTTTTAGTTTAATATTCCATAAATATTTAAACAGTAACAATAGACAATTTGAGGTGTAATTTTTCACGTTATTTACCTAGATCGCTAACAACGCAAACTATATGTTTTATTATTACGTTTAATCGTTTTTCCCTTTAAATCAATTTAGTTATTAAAATAATGAGAATTTTATTGTATTGTTTTCTCCCTCTAAAACTATGCTAGCGTGTTTGGTATTAAAGCATTCAGTAAAAATAAGCTTTTGATTTGAAGAAAATGGCATTCTAGTTCAGATATGTTACTAAAACAATTATTCTGTAAGAATAATATATAATACTAGTTAAAAAATATTGTATGCATGTAAATTACACAGGACAACATGAATTTTTGGTGTTTTGAATTTGATAAGTGTTCTTAACTAATATGGGTACGTTAATTCTGAATGTGAAATTGGTAAATATAATTGTTTTGTCTTTGATTTGCTTATTTTTGATAAAATGGGGGCTAAAATGATAAATAGATCTTGATTACGTTGACTAGTCAACAGTATTTATTTATTTTCTTTTTTTTTACACATATTGCCACCGACATGTTATATTTGAATTACACCAACAATATATATATATATATATATATATATATATATATATATATATATATATATATATATATATATATATATATATATATATAGGCATGAGTGCCTTAAGAACCGGCAAAATAACGCAAAAGATAGCAAACATAATACTTTGTAAAATAAAAAGAGATGCAAGTAGTAGAGGTGAAAAATTTTCGATATTAACCTATAATTTACTTTACATTACATTAGATCTATCGAAAGATTCCACCTTTAGACGTTAGCTTATGAGCTGGTTGACTTCAGTCATAGTAATACATATCACGTAATGTGAGTAAAAACAGTTTAAGTACGAGTATGTTTTTATCCAAAATTAAAGTATTGATCAATAATAAAGTGTGATTTGAGACGTCGCATACACTATTCTCAATACAGAATCATCATAGCTTGTTATTCTGTATTTATCAAATTACTACTAATTAAACTGTTTACTTACATTTGCTTTATTGCCATCAATCAGTTTTTAATTTATGCGAAATTTAAAAAATGTTAATGTTCGACGTCATACTTGTAATATTATGACTGAAGTCAACTAGCTCATAAGCTAATGTCTCAAGGTGGGAAACTATCGATAGACCTAATGTAATGTAATGTAAATTAGAGGTTTCTAATCGATAATTTCCCACCTCTACTACTTTTATCTCTTTTTATTTCACAACGTATTATGTTTTCTATCTTTTGCGTTATTTTGCGGTTCTTAAGGCACTCATCACTGTATATATATATACATATTTTAAGTTTTATTCGTTAATTTTAACCCTCAACTGGTATGATGGGTCAATATTGACCCAACCAAATTTAGTTTTATAATTTAACCAATATTGCAAACGGTGCACGGCACTGGCTAATTATGAATTCTCCTATTTTGTACGGTACTCTCAGTTGACCTCTGACTATTGTGCGTGCGGGCGACTGTTTTCCGACAACACAAGAATTCGGGCCAGATTTGATCCAGTATTCCTTAAGTGACACTATTGTGACATAACAGTGATTTAGTGTTAGAGGAATCAGAAAAGGAGCAAGCTGAAAATGAAATTGTTCAAGAATAATCCGATACGGTTGAAAAAGATGAAAAGAAGAATTAGAGATAGCAGGGCAGTATTTTTTTTCAGAATAAATACATGTGGCTAAAAATACCTCCAGTCTGCGGAAAAACTCGAAAAGAACACACAATCAGAACACGCATACCTGCGGTGATAGGTGATGCATACGGAAATAAACCAGCCAAACCAGTACAATCATGGAATTTGATATTTGACGATCATATGCTAGATATTATAATAGAACATTGATATTATAATAGAACGCTGATAGGGCACTAAACTGTCAATTTACAAACCATGTAGAAAAAGCTGAAATGAAAGCCTTCATTGGTATCCTTTTACTATCTGGTGCTTTTAAATCAAATAATGAAGATGTAAGTTCGTTATGGGCGACAGATCTAACAGGTCGCGATATTTTTCGTGCCACTATGACACTAAAACGTTTTTGTTTCTTATGCGCTGCGTTGCGATTTGCTAATAGTGTCACAAGAAATAAACGAATCCAGAATGGCGATACTGTTTCATTTAATAATAAAGACCCGTCATTTTTTAAATAATACTAAGTAAATAAAATTTAAGGACTAAGTGTCAAATACAGGTTGAGGTTTTAAATCCTCCCTTTCAACTCTGTTGTACGGTTTTATGTGTACCTACACATTTAATCAGAGAGTTCGTTAGGACATTTAATTGAAAGCCGAAGTACAGAATTACATCTCTAGTAGGCAAGTAAATTACTTTTTTAGATAGGGTCATTAAATTTTTCTTATATATTTTATTATTTGTAAATTCAGGTGATCAGGGATCCATTGTGTATAACCAGGGATTTTTTTTTGTATATAAGTAACTAGGTTAACTGTACATAAATGGTAGTGGGTAGCTATAAAGAATTAGACTGTATATATTTGGTTAGGTATTAAACTTGTGGTGTATTACCTTGTCATTCATTTTCTCATTTTACGGTCTCTGTAGGGCTTGCAAATTGGCCGAAACCTCTTTTGAGTGTCAAGTAGTCACTCTACGGCACATTCTGCCAGCCGTAATTTATTGGTTTTTTGTCACATTGGCGTACAACGCCAACAGGCACATATTTTTTATTACAAAGTATTTTAATTTTGTTGTAGAAGATAATATAATAATCCTTCTAAAGTATTTTGTTGAAAATATATACTTTTATTACAGCTTATGATTCAATATGTCAATTTTCATAATTTTTGTTGCTAATTTACTGATATGTTCTCTGACGTGTGTTTTTCTGATGTTTTTGAGAGAAAAGTTCCAGAATAAAACTTATTGGCGCCCATTTTTTTTGCAGTTTTGCAATATTAATTCATAAATGACAAATAACTTGAACTATTATATAAGAGGAAAAACCAAGTATGCAAACAAAGAAAAAGGTGGGAGAAAATATTCTAAATTTATTCTTCAGAAATGCATGAAAAATAAAAAAAAACTAAAAATCTAATAATCTTCTTACGTCTTATCCGATTATCTTAATCCTCTTCTACTAAATCTTAAGAAGAAATACTATTATGTATATTATAGTTCTACCAATTTATAGAGCGGTTATAATACTACAAGAATTATTCATCTCAACGCTGAGAATTATTTCACAGAAACCAAACGCTAAGCACTATAATGAGTATTTCGGAAAATTTTCCATCAAATAATAGTGAACATAAAGAAGACGTCGGCGCCAGCTATTTGTTCTCATAAAGGATCTAGTAACATGTAAAGCATGTAAAGCTTTCCATATGATATGCTAACAAAACGTTGGTTAATGAGTAAGTTAATACGGGCATATATTCCCAGAATATTTACATAATAACTATCTTTTGGGACAATAAAAATCGATATTTTAATTAAAAAGAAAATAAATATACATGAGGGGTGTAACGCATGTTACTGTATTATTAACATCTTTAAATATACATAATAGAGATGAGTTTAATAACAAAGCTGTAAAAATAAATAGATTCCAAGAAAAATAATAATGTAAAATCACATGTAATACCATTGATGCCACAGAAATTAGAAATTCTCTTCGTTATTCTTGTACATCCCACATTCATCTTCTGCTTCTGTACTACAGGTAAAAGAATTGACATGTACTTCATTTCCCTGGAGCTGAGAACTTGACTGAAGAGCTAAATTAGTCAACGACATTCAGGTGTAGAAAGCCACGGGATGACTACCACATTAAAGATCCGTAAGGATATCAAAAAATAACTACAACGGCTAAAAATCTAAAGGAAACGGCCTTCGATCCCGGGCACCCTTTAAGAATCCCCAGGTCAGTCCATATTGTGCAATAGTGAACAGTATTGGAACATGAAACATTCGAAGCCTGTACCAAGCAGACAAGGAAGAAAATATGTAAGAAATGACACACCTGAACATAAATTTTTTTTTGGAATTCTAACTCCAAAATAGGAATCCAAATCGTTCCCAAGGCGAAGAACTCCATGGTTTTGTAAAGAAGTAAAAAAAATGTAAAGAAAAGAAAAAGAGGCGTACCATAATTACAAGACAATTAGAAACGAAACACATGCACTTGTAAGAAAAATAAAATATGATCACTGAGAAGGCTTTTGAAATGATCACTGGAAGTATGGCGCTAGGTCAAAGAACTAAAAGGAGTTAAAGGAACTAATAGAACCAAAACACATACAAGAAGGAACTAATATAACTAAAACACAAAAAACCAAGGATACGTGGATAGACTACATAAAAAAGCTCTATGCAGAGGTAGAACAAACGACGCTAGAACCGGAAACACCGGACATTACCACAAATGAAGAACTTAATATAAATGTACAGGAAGTTCGGATATTACTTGAAAACTTAAAGAACTGAAAAGCAGCAGGTAAAAACGGGATATCAAACGAATTACTGAACTATTGTGGTGCATCAATGACAATAATTAACAACATTAATTAATAAATTAATTACTATTTAAATGGGAATAAGCCACAATTAAAGGTTAAAGTAAGTTTATTGACGTTTCAATTTCCACTTCGGAAATCGTTCTTAAAATACAAACATTAGTAAATTAAACAATTTAATAAACATTGTGGCTTATTCCCATTTAAATAGTAATTAGGTACTTTAAAACGCCAAAAGAAAGTAGCTTCAGAACAATATTAATTAATAAAATTATAAAACACAATAAAATACCGGAAGAACGGAGAACGCGCGAACTAATTCTACTATTCAAAAAAGGAGATAAAAAAGAGCCAGAAAACTATAGTTGCATAAACTTGTTAAATACTAAGCTAAAACTTACAAATAAAATTTTACAAGTGCTAATAAATCGGAGGATAAGTTTAGCAGATGAACAACAGGGTTTTCGTAGTGGAAAATCGTGTACAGATGCAATATTCGTTATAAAGCAAATTACTGAGAAATCAGTAGAGTTTAATAGACCAGCATTTTTGTGTCTGATTGCCCTAAAGAAATCGTTTGACAGAGTAAGACTCAAAGATGTAATCCATCTTCGGTATAATAGAGAAGTTCCCCATGTAATCCATCTTCTGTATAATAGAGAAGTTCCCCTAAATATTACAAAAACTATCGAAAACATCTACCAAAACAACAGAATGGAAGTCAGAATAGATGGACAACATGCTCTTCAATTTGATCATGGATGAAATCATTAAAAGCGTTATCAAAGAAAGAGGATACAGAATGGGAAACAAAAAAAAATAAAAATACACTCGTTACGCAGACGACGCAGTATTGATAGCCCAAGATGAAGATAGTCTGCAAAGACTAGTCTACAGAGTTAACATAACAGCAAAAGAATTTAATATCATAATCTCATTTTAGAAAACTAAAACAATAGTAGTCAGCAAAGAACCAACCAGATGTAAAATTGAAATTGATGGAATCAGTATTGAATAAGTAATGGGAATAAAATTACACTGGGAATTACACTGTCTAGCTATGGAGACCTGGACAAAGAAATGAGAGATCATGTAAAAAAAGCTAATACACTGGCAGGATGCCTTAATAACACTCTATGGCGAAACAGGCACATTAACACTGAGATGATGTCAAGAATTTATAAAGCCAAAATAAGACCAATAATGAAATATGCCTCAAAAGCAAGACCTGACACAGCAGTAATGCAAAGGCTACTGGAAACGGCAGAAATGAGAGTACCGAGAAAAATTACAGGAAATACGATGAGAGATCGAAAGAGAACTGAAGGCATTAGAAGTTAAATGTACCACACAGTGTATAAATGAATGGACACAACATAGAAAAATAGAATGGAATAACCACATAAGCAGAATGGAGGAGACCCGTATCGTCAAAATAGCAAGTGATAAGTCACCAGTCGGCAAAAGAAGTATTGGATGACCGCGCAAAAGATGTAGTGACAACCTTCCATAGAGGTATTATTCTGCCAATGAACAAGCAGAATTGCTTATAAAGAGGAAGAAGAAAAAGAAAATAGAACAAGCTACAGTTAAGAATGTTGTAGGGACATATCGTCTTAGAGAAATTGAGACATCCATTACCATACGTTCGCATGAAAATTTTAAATAAAAAAACCAAAAGAAGCAAGACTGGATGCCAGATAAAATATTAAAGATGATGAAAGAGCGAAGGAAATTAAAAGGTAGAAGTGACAATGGATACAAAAAATTGCATAACAATATACTAGGGGAAATAAAAAGCGCTAAAAAAAGAATGGCTGATGGAGAAATGTATGGAAATTAACACACTACAACGCAAACATGACGATTTCCAAATGAACAAAGAGATTAAAGAGGTACAGCACATCAGGTAATAATGCAATACAGGCATAGTTGTAGTCATCGAAGGCCAGATTTTCATTACAATTGAAAATAAATTAAGAAGATGAAAAGAATACAAGAATACAGAAATAACAAATGAAGAAGTAACTATGGCCATTAAGCAAATTAAAGATGGGAAATCACCAAGATCTGATGCACAATGAAATTTTAAAGCTATTAGAGGTACACCAAATCACAGCACTTACAAATGTATTTCACAACATATATGAGACTGGTCACTTTCCAAAAGACTGGTTACTATCAATATGCATCACACTTCCCAAAAAAGCTATAAGGCTAGGAAGAACATAGAATAATTAGTTTGATGAGCCATGTACTATGCTTACTATCATTCACTCGCGTATATACACCAAATTAGAAGAACATTTAAGTGATGTTTAATTTGGATTCATAGCAGGACTAGAAGCAAGGGAAACACTTTTCAGTTTGCAAGCTCTAATACAGAGAGCCAGGGATGTTAGCTGTGAGATGTGTGCATGTTTAATTGATTTCGGGAAGGCATTTGACAAAATACCACATGGAAAACAAATCGATATCTTAAAAACATCAAGACTTAATGGTAAGGATATAAGACTAATCTCAAACTTATATCACCAACAAAAAGGAACAGTGCGATTCGGAACTGAACTGTTTGAAATCTTCACAGTCAGAAAACGAGTTCGACAGGGTTGCATATTGTCAACAGCATTATTTAACATATACTCTGCAAACATCTTTATAGAAGACTTATTAGATATGCAGACGATTCCATATTGCTGGCAGACAGTGCGCAGGAGCTCCAAAGGATATTGGATAATGTAGAAATGTGTTACAAATACGGTCTAAAATTAATTATAAAAATACAACAATAATAATCATTAGTAAGAACACCAATATAAACGACCATATTACAATAAACGATACACCATTAGAAAGAGTGAAAAGGATATACTATGGATGGGGGGGGGGGCTGTAATATTATACCTAGGATCATAGCATAAAAACTCGTATTAAAAAAGTCAGAAGAAGCCAGAAGCTAGATGGCAACTTTTTAACAAAGATTAACAAAAAATTAACATATTTTGTACCATTTTAAGGCTTTTCACCAACATATTTAGTGGCTCGTATCATGCACACCTGGTAAAGGCACTGATAATGGACTAGTAAGTTCGAAAAAGTTCTGTTGTGATATAGCCCAAAAGGTTCTTTTTAATTATATACCTGTTATAAAGGATTTTTAAATAAAACTTTTTTAATTCTTATATGGTACTTCTTTTGTGTCCTCTTCTATGAAGTAGAAAGCTTGAGTCTTACGAAAGATGTCATAAAACGGTTAGAGTCATTTGAAATGTGGTGCTACCGACGTATGTTAAATTATTATACAAAAAAATTATTAAAACCATAAAAAAATTGGCTTACTTCGGCAACATTAGGCGTAACAATAAATACCGACTTCTACAGTGGATTCTACAAGGCAATATCGAGGGCAAGAGAGGCGCTGTACGCAGACGTACCTGGCTGGCCAATCTTGGAAATGGACTAGTCTAACGTTAACTGATCTATTTCGAGATGCTGTGAATAGAATAAGATGGGTCAATGTAGTCGACAACATCACTAGAAGAAAGCTACCTTTAGAATAAGAAGCTCTTATACTACTTTGTAGTTTTTTATTGTTCGTTTAATATTGAGGTATGCATACAGCTGACCTTTTATTTGAATATTAAATTTTTATATTTGTAGTGAACATTTCTGAATTTTCACACTTTTTTTATATTTTAAATGATTTTTGTGCTCTTAATGTTAAAGAAAATCTACATCCTCTTAATTAAATTTATTCCCTACAATTAAAAGTCAGCTAGATAGGAAATTAGAGTAATTTTTTTAGAAAACAATCGACTAACATAAAGGAAGCATATTTACATGACTTATACGAGTTGAATAACACTGTAATGACCCGTCTTGGATCAATTTCTAATAAAAGGAGTGTACTATCGATTTCTATCCAAATAATCAGGGCATCGATTCAATTATTAACAGAGTATTCATAAATTACGTTTTTGTGGTAGCGCTTCCGCATTATTTTACCATGAAACAAATTATCTTTATGAGGAATTCATTTATTTGAAAAAATTCGTTTCAATAGAATACTAAAATATGATGTGTATGGTTTATGCACGTAAGACTAAAAAGATATCGAAATGATAAAAAATTCTCGCCAAGATATCAACGACGACAGCGAAGAGGAGGCACCCAAAATCTCGTAGAAAGTATGAGATAAAGTATGTACTCAAAAAATTAATATATTTTTAGGCCAAATTACACCAGAGTTTAGACTGATATATAATTTGCTCTGTATCTAACTAACTAAATTGCAAGCAAAGTGACGAAAGCAGAGATACTACACAAAATGCTTACTGAAACCTGGAATTAGACCAGTCATCACCCTGCTTAAAATAATAACATATAAGCTCTTGTCAAATGTCTCGACATATCAAAGATTTTATCCGTAAGCAGAGAAGATATTCATATAATATGAATGTGGCTTATGCAGCAAAAGCCTACAACATACCAAATTATCAGTATAAGAAACCTTAAAGAAGTGTTATGAATTTAATGTTGAAGTTCATCAACTACAAAGAGTTAAGGTCGACACTGCCTACAGTATAATTCCTGACATGTTATATAGAGCAATGGTAAAGCTTAATATTAAAGAAATTGATAGAACTAGTAACAGATACCATTTTTTTTATACATTTTTAAATGTATAATTTAAATTCGATAAGATTCTTATTAGTTAAAGTTTTTTTTATTTTTAAATGCATATTTACAATCTACTCAAACAGTACATTGAGTAATTATTAAATGTGTTAACAATATTGACTTGATTTGGGTACGGTCCAGCAACAATTCGCCATTTTCATCTATGTAACCAGTTCAATGTGTTGCTTCCAGGTGAGTTTTCGGTCCAAATGCAACCCAAGATATTTCACAACGTCTCTAGCAGGAATGGGGGCATTGTTTAGACCAGAGTTTCCCAAACTTATCTAAACCGCGACCCCTTTTTGCTAAAAAATTTGTTCGCGACCCCCCAATTTCCCCCCACTCATTTATTCAATATTATTTGACAGAAATAGCGTGCCTAATTTACAATTATCTGATGGTTTCTCAAATTTAATTTTACTTTACTGTTTAAGTTTAAATCAAAAACAATTATTTTATTTTAATACAATTATTTTAATGATTGCGATCTGTCCCACTAGTAATTAGTAGTAGGTACTTCTGCCAGAATAGCATTTACAATAAAAATAAATAATAAGAAGTCGACTGCACATTGTTCACCGCGACATATTAGCTTGTGTCTACATCGCAAAACTCTTCCATGATAATCGCGAAAGCGCTCGCTACTAGATGGCACTCTGGAACGTTCTCGTAGCCTCGTTTTGGCTTTATATAAGCGGCGATGCACAACAAAACCTCAGTTCGAATCCAAACAGCCTATGGTGGCGAACGCGGTGTTGAGTAATGAGTAAATATTTTACGACTTACGTATTCCTGTTTACGTATTTACGTCTACGATAAATTATATAAATTATGGATGTTTTTAAAAAGAAGTGCAGAATCATCTACGTCTGAAAGAGGCAGTAGCAGCAATAAAAAGAAAAACAGATTCTACATTGATGAATATCTTAAATATGGTTTTACCGTTATTTCCAATAAACCACAATGTGTTATTTGTGAACAAGTCTTGTCAAAAGAAAGCATGAAGCCATCAAAGTTACTTCGACATTTAAATAGCAAACATCCAGATAAAAAAGACAAGCCCGTAGAATTCTTTGAAAGAAAGCTGAACGTCCTTCACAAACAGCAAGACAGTTTTCCCTTGGCAACCACTACTAATGAAAAAGCATTATTAGCAAGTTATAAAGTTGCTTATCGTGTTGCCAAAACTAGTAATCCGCACACAATTGCTGAAAATCTGATTTTTCCACCAGCTGTTGAAATCGTACATATAATATGTGGACAAAATTAAATACAATACCTCTGTCAAATAGTACTATCCAAAGAAGAATTAGTGATATGGCAGAAGATATTCAAGCGCAAGTTGTGGAAAATCTTAATAAATGCTCGTACTTCTCTCCTCAAATGGACGAATCCACAGATATATCTAACTGTGCCCAATTCATTACGTTTGTAAGAAATGATACAAATAATGGCATTCAAGAAGATATTTTATTTTGTTCCCCATTGGAGACCAATACCACTGGAAAATGTTTACTCGACACTTTTGTGAAACGTACAAGTAAATATGATATTGACTGGGGTAAATGTATTGCTATATGCACAGATGGCGCTAAAGCTATGACAGGACATAAATCTGGTCTTGTCGTCAAATTACAAGAAATAATGCCTAATGCCAAATAGAGACATTGTTTTTTACATCGAGAAGCTCTTGCGTCCAAAGCTTTACCTCCTGAAATGGACTGTGTTATGAAAACCATCATTAAAGTTGTAAATTCCATTAAAGGTAAAGCTTTGCAGACCCGTATTTTTAGAAAAATTTGCGAAGACATGGGGCTTTATTTGAAAATATTTTCTATCACACCGAAGTAAGGTGGCTTTCAAGGGGCAACGTCTTAAAAAGAGTATTTTACTTAAGAGCAGAGCTTTTAATGTATTTGAAAGATCAGAAGTCCCCATATGAAAACCAATTTTTCGATCTTATTTGGCTTCTGAAACTATCAGGTTTCCTTGCTGATATTTTTGAGCAATTAAATATTTTGAACAGTAATTTACAAGGTCGCGACATTAATATAATTACAGCCACAGATAAAATTAAGGCGTTTCTAAGAAAAATCGATTTATGGTCGACCTCACTTGGCAAAAAACAACTCGATTCATTCCAGTGCCTTCAGGAAATTATGGAAAATGTATCCAATTACAGTGCTACAGATTTTGAACAAGGTTTTGCTGACATGCATGTTACTTTGCTCAATTTAAAACAACAGCTCTGTGATTATTTTTCCGAAGAAATTCAAAACAGTTACGACAGTTGCAGATGGATACTAAACCCGTTTTTAGCCGATTCCTTTCATCATGTTGAAATACCAATAAACATGAAAGAAAAACTTATTGAAATATCAAGTGATGGAATGTTAAAGCTCCAATGTTTTTCCCAGAACTCGGACCAATTTTGGACCGAAAAGATGCAGGAATACCCCCAGTTGGCGAGTGAAGCTGTAAAATGTTTGGTTCCATTTGTAACATCATATTTGTGTGAGTTAATTTTCTCGTCTATGACTGCCATTCAAACAAGAGTTAGAAATCGTCTCGTACTTGAAAATGATATAATTGTGTGTGTCTCAAATACACAGCCTAGATTTGAAAGATTAGTTTCACAGAAACAGGCGCATAGCTCTCATTAAGATTATAATACAAGTATTTGACTTTGTTTTACTCTTTTATTTTTACAGACTTTAATATTTAGTTTTATATTTCGTCTGATAATTATTTGTTAATTTCTATTTACGGCGTTGTTAAAATAAAAATACATGTTTTAACAAAGTGGTGCTTTTGTCTTATTTTGGAAATGTTCGGCAACCCCCCTAGTACCTCATGGCGACCCCCACTTTGGGAAACACTGGTTTAGACTAACTTGTGGACAAGTACGTCTTCTTGTTGTAAATGTGATTTGAGCTGATTTTTCGTTATTTACTTTAATTTTCCATTTTGTCAACCAATGTCTAATGTATGCAAGTACTTTTGCAGCTTTTCAGATGCTATGTCTGGGTCTTTGTTTGAAACTAAAACGGCTGTATCATTGGCAAAATTCACCATTGTGACGTCATCTGTAATAGGTATGTCAGCAGTAACGATTAGGTACAGGAAGGGACTGAGGACACTTCCCTGAGGACCTCCGGATTGGATTAAGTGTTAGGTTGAGAATCATTATTGATTTTTGCTTGGAACAAACGATCGTTAATATAGGACTTCAGGATAAAGTGCATATCGCTAAGCAATAAAGATTTTAATTAATATAGAACACCGTTGTGCCAGAGTTTATCAAAATCCTGCTGAATATCGAGAAATACTGAGGCACACATAGTCTTTTCTCCAAACCTTTCTTGATTTTATTTACTACTCTGTGACACTCTTAGATTGTTGAGGATTTTTGACAGAAACCAAACTGATGTTCGGGTATAATGTTCTCAAGTGGTACAGTTTCGCTTATTCTATTTAGCAGGAATCTTTCAAATATCTTGGACATCAAGAGTAACAAGCTTATCGGACGATAGGAAAAAGGTTCTGTGAAGTAATTTACCTGGCTTTTCAATCATTTTAATATGAGCATATTTTCATTGGCTTGGAAAATGGCTTAACTGCAGCATTCTATTATAGATAATAGTAAGCATGAGAACTGCTTTCCTGATTAGATGTTTTAGGATTCTCCCATCGATTAAATCGTATCTTGGGCTTTCCTCGAATGGAGAGAATGCTTTTGTTGTAGGTGATAGTTGGCCGGCTGCATCCAGATATTCACTAGCTACATCATCATTTATATTTTGACCTAAATTTGGAGTAAATATATTTTCTAAATATTCTGCAAATACATGAGCTTTTTCATTGTCAGTCTGCGGCCAACTTCTGTCAGGTTTTCTTTTTGTTAATATAAAAATTGACAGTGTCATTACGAGTTTGATTTAGCGCTGAAGTTACTTAATTTGTTAGTCTATTTTAACTATGTCTTATCGAGTGGATTTCGGGGCCTTCGCCATTTTGCACGCGCACTCCTTTTTTCGTTTAGAATTTTTTTGATGTAATGGCACATTGTTGTCTTCGGGATTACCCTTTTAACTTATAGGAGTAGATTCCCAAGTAGCGCTTTGTATAACAGTCGTTAGCTTTTGTAGTGCGAATTCCAGCTCATTAGATTCTTTTCCTCGGTGATCTAACGTTGTATTCTGGTTAATGAGGTTTTCAAATTATTCCCAGTTTATTTTTCTGTTAGATAGTCTTAATGGCTGTTGATTGTATATTATATTTGTGCTTAATATTAATGTTATTATTATGGCGCTATGGTCCCCACTTACGTCAAAACTAGGCCCTATTTTTTGTATGCGTATTAGGTAAACCTTTAAATATTGCAAACTCTAGAAGATCCGGAATTTTGTTGTTATCTGCTGGCCAGTATGTTGGTTGTCCTGTTGATAAGAATAATGAATTGTTTTCTGTAATGATCCATTTAGGTTTATACATTTCGTTGTAGTTAGCCGTGATCCCCATAGAGTATTTTTGGCGTTCAAATCTCCTGCTACCAGGAAGTGCGAGCCAAGGATTTGGAAGAAGCTGTCGTATTCTTTAACTAGGATTTTAGGTCTGAATAGATATCTGCGACAATCAATGGCCACGAGAACATTTCGATTCTACCTGAAGTGCTCTGAATTTTAGGTGTGGAATAACTTTGTAAAATATTATGTTTAACAGATCATGTGACTCTTATTGCCGATCCTGCATGGGCTGTTCCGTTGGGATGGTGGGTAAAATATGTTATTTAAAATGGAATTTTGACAACTGTTCTATTAGTTAAATGATTTTCTGAAACTAATAAAATATATCTATTTTGTTAACTTTTAAAATAAAAAGAGTAAAAAGAGTGTGGGACGCCAAACCAATAGGGAAGAACAGAAGAGGAAGACCCATTAAAGAATGGAACAGTGATATCTCGCAGATACTGCAGAGTAAGGGTAAGACTTGGCAGGAAGCAACACAGATGGCATCTAATAGGAAGAAATGGAGAAAGTTCGTTAAGAGCTAGGACACCTCAGAAGACTGTCAAATATTGTAATTTAATGAATTGTATTTTGAACGGCTCAACACCGAAAGGTACAAATGGGTCTACTGATTAAGTAAAGTTAAGTTAAAATAAAATTTGTTAGGCTGTTGATATTCCAGGCCGACTAGTTAAAGTAAAACTACTAATATCAGTCAGTATATTTTGACAAACTAAACATTACAATAAAGAATTATATCATTAAAACCTAAAACAAGTATAGTCTTGTTTTTGCAAAAGTGTAAAGTAACAAAATGAATATAGTCAATTAAATTGGTTTAGTAAAAAATACAAGTCAAAATCTTCTTGAAGGATAATTTGATTAAATTATAAAATATATGTAAATATAGTTATTCGAGTATAGAAAGCAGAAATATCAAACCTAAAAGGTTTGTTGAAAATATCTCTTAAATAATTTTATCTTTATATTTAATAAGTGTATCATTATTTTAAAAAATTTTCTTTTATAATAGATTAATAAGAGTAAATATTAATCAACTTTCATTTTTATACCAGAAGTATTAACTTTCAATTTTATTTAAAATTATTATTATCGTGGAAATACTTTATATATTTTGGTTTCCTTTCACTATAAAAATTACTTATCGTGCAACTATAAATATTTCTTGTTTAATTAATATACAGTGTGTAAAAGCCAAATGGAATAAATTCATTATTTAGGTTACTGTACATATTTATAAAAAATCCCGAAACACGTCAAATTTAAATTATAACTTGACATTCTTTAACGTGAAAATGCAACCCCTACCTTCAACCCCCTTAGAATGACAGGTACAACCCCCAATTTTTAAAATAGGAAGTATAGGCTTGTGATATATCGTTTGAAAGGTCTTTTCATTCTCAATTCAAAAATGTTGTCGCTTTCAAGTTTATTAAGATTAATTAAGATAAAATAAATTAAAATCATGTGGTTACCGAAAATCGCTATAATACAATCAAAAACTAAAATGTAATGCAAAACGTAATAAAATGTAGAACACGAAAAAGAACTATGAATGTTAATGAAGTAGATGTTCAAAATGTTCACCGCGAACGTCTTGGCAACATTCTAATCTCAAATAAAACTGTCTTCTAACATTATTTAACATAACAGGCGTGATCGACCTAATCGCAAGCGTTATTCGTTCTTTTAAGTCATTTAAATCAACAGATTTAGTTTTGTACACATGGATCTTCACATATCCCCATAAAAAGAAATCTAATAATGTAAGATCAGGTGATCGCGCTGGCCATTCAATCGATCCTCGCCTCCCTATCCACCGATTGGGAAATATTGTATCGAGGTACTGCCGGACATTAAGTTGGTAATGTGGTGGTGCTCCATCCTGCTGAAACCATATCGTATTGGCTGGAACTTGAGGGTTTCCTGGATCAGGATATAAATTTGCCAACGTTGGAATGACATCATTTTGAAGTAGTGCCAAATAATTGTTGCCATTCAAGTTGCACTCAATGAAAAAGGGACCAATGATATTGTTTCCTACAATCCCTGCCCAAACATTAACCTTTTGAGGGTATTGAGTGTGTTCTTCTCTCATCCAGTGAGTATTTTCCGTGGTCCAGTAGCGTCAATTTTGCCGATTAGCATGACCGTTAAGTGAAAAATTACACTCATCAGAAAACATAACGTCTTCTAATTGGATAATATTGTTATCCAACATGTCCATCATTTGCTCACAAAAAAAAGTTCTCCCATCAAAATCGTCTTCCATGAGCTCCTGAGTAGGTATCATCTTATAGGGATGCAATTTATTTTCTTTTAATATGTTTACCATCGATGTATGGCTAGCATTGAATGTAGTGGATGCCTGTCTACTCGATGTATGTGGATTTTCCTGAAACTCAAGCAACACATCTAATTTGAGTTCATCACTCAGTGCATTGGCAGCTGCTTTTTTTATTTGCCTTACATGACCAAACTCGCGAAACTCCTTCTCTATTTTACTTATTGTTCCTTGGTATATAGGCAGTAAATTAGGAAATTTCTAATGAAATAGGCGAGTTACTTCCTGTTGTGTTCGGATGTTATCTCCGTAACCAATCATTTGTAAAACTGTTATTTTATGCATTTCCGTTAATCTAACCATTTTTCAGAATTGATTTGAACGAACTTTTTACTTAAATTAAAATACTGACAACTTAAAACAATTTACTAATGCGTGTTAAAATAACGTTGCCACGGAAATTCTTTAAAGTTTTTTAATGGTTACCATCTAAAAACCACATTGCTATGGTTTTTGTTCACTTTCTCATTATCAAGACCCAAACGGGAAATAAGTTTTGAGTATATTTTAGCGAATTTCGGTAACCACATGATTTTAATTTATTTTATCTTAATTAATCTTAATAAACTTGAAAGCGACAACATTTTTGAATGGAGAATGAAAAGACCTTTCAAACGATATATCACAAGCCTATACTTCCTATTTTAAAAATTGGGGGTTGTACCTGTCATTCTAAGGGGGTTGAAGGTAGGGGTTGCATTTTCACGTTAAAGAATGTCAAGTTATAATTTAAATTTGACGTGTTTCGGGATTTTTTATAAATATGTACAGTAACCTAAATAATGAATTTATTCCATTTGGCTTTTACACACTGTATAAAAATTGTTTGTTCAGTTGTCAAAGTTGTAACTTTGTAGTAAAGTAGGATCTGGTCACCAATATCAAAAGAAGGAATTAATAAAAAGAAAATAACACCATTAGTATGTCAACAACTTATCGAGAATACATCATTTATGTTAGAGTAACATAGATAAATAAGATATTTTAATGTTAATATTTAACAAAACTGAATTTGCGACCAAATGCTTACCATGTCCGGATTTATAATGAGTTTTATTCCTGGTTTTCCGAATTATTTACAATGCAATTACTAATTACGAGGGTGGATTGATATAAAACTAGCCTTTGATAGAAAAAACAAGTTTTTTGGAATTAAATCGACTTATTTCTCAACATAGTCCCCTTTTAGCTCGATACACTTAGTAAGACGATGTTTCAATGTTTTTGTCTCATCCGAATAGTACTTTTGCTGGAGCTCTTCAAAATAGGCCAAAGTTTGGCCGAAAACGGTGGGTGTTCAACCCATTCATAGCACAATTCGTGTAATTTTGCCATGGCGGCCATAAGAGCACTTTTTTGCATTCCAAACCGGGGCGTTTTCGACGTAAGTCGGCATCCAATCGATCCAATAATGCTGCGTAGTACTCACCATTGATTGTTTTTCCTTTTTACAAGTAGTCGATGTGGATGATGCCCTTCGCATCACAGAAAACAGTCGCCATCACTTTGCCGGCCGAATGGGCACTATTTGCCTTCTTCGGCGGCCCTTCGCCGCGTTTGCGCCACTGTTTCGACTGTTCTTTGGTTTCCGGTGTGTAATAATGCACCCAGGTTTCATCAACGGTGATAAATCAGCGAAAAAAATGATATATCCCGCGCGCATAGCTTTTTCGCGTCCAAATGATGGTGAATGATGTTGTGTACGCATTCGTAGGAAATGTTTAGGACCTCTATTAACTCGCGGACCTTAATTCGACGATCTGCCATAATCATGTGATCTTTGTTGATCATTTCCGGCGTGGTGACTTCATTTGGCCTCCCGGGACGCTCATCAACAAAAACACTCGTACGACCACGAACAAATTCAGCTTTCCAAAATTTTACTGTTGCTAACGAAGGTGCAACCTCACCATATACTTCGTCCAGGTCGGCTTTGATTTGCACATTCGATTTACCCTTTTTGTGGAGAAACTTAATCACCGAACGATACTCGACTTTTTCCTTTCCATTTCTCCGAAAACACAAAATTTGCTGGCTTTTGACAGCTGTAACAACCAAACTAATTGTTTTTAAAACTTAAAATTTTGACAGACGTCATGTCATGAATGGCAAATATCAACACCGAAATCAATTAGGTATCAAGTAGCACCATCTATCAAAGGCTAGTTTAATATCAATCTATTCTCGTAGAGAATTGTACGATCATGATTGGGTGTGATTGTCTTTTTAAATACAAATAATGTGCTATGATATTTATATGATATGGATATTTAAGTCAAAATTAATTTCAAGTAATCGAATGATCTATTCTCCAATAAAGTCGTCCCAGAAGCACAACTCAAAAATATTGACAATATCATTTTAAAGTCATGTGAAAATAAAAACGTCAAAATAAACATCTTTTAAATTAACATGAAGGTTAATTTCCATTAAATAAACAAGATATCACATAATTGTACTTATTACTTTTTTTTAATTTTCCGTTATTAATTCAGCTTGACATCTGATATATGTATATATTATTTAAAGCTTTTTTTATATATCAAAACCAATATTTCTGTTGGGGTATGCACATTTTTAATATAAACTTGCTTAAGATTGTAGAAAAGCTTGTAGAAAACTTGCTAAAATATTTCTTGCTACCTGATTAATACAAAGTCAAAGATACTGAAAATTTTATATACGTAGGATTCATACCCAAGAAATATCGTATTATAAGTAACAAATAACTAGCAGATTAACTCTACAAGAAAATGTATTACACAAGTAAATGGCGTACTATGGGAAAGAAAGATCATTAGGAATATAAAAAAAAGAGTGTACGACACTATCCTGTGCAGTTTAATGACAAACGGAGCAGAAAACAGGGTAATAAACAAACGAAGAAATTTGAATTACAACCGAAATAAACTTCGTCGGAAGAAACTGTAGATTACCAGCACTGAACCTTATTAGGAATGTATAAATAAAACATCTAATTTGGTATGGATACGTAAGACGAGAAGATCAATCGAGTCTAAACTTTTTCTGATGAAACTTAGTAATTTTTATTAGAAAATATGACGTAAACATCATTTTTACGTAAAATTGGTACTCTTGTTTAAACATGATAATTTCAACCGTTTTCGATAAAAACGCAGTCGAACTGCTTAGAGTCTTAAAAAAGGATTTCAAATATTATTTCATTTATGAAAAGTATGCTTTGGACTGTCAGATAATTGTTGTTGGTAAATGTCATTTGTTCAGAATAAATTATTTTTGATGTGATAGTGTAGTGTAATGTTGCATTTTTTAAAAGTAATCATTACTTTTTTTGATTGAAATGCCTCGTCACAATCATTTTACTAATGAAGAAATGCGAGATATGATTTGCGTATACGCACAAGAAAATTTTTGCGGTCGCTCGGCAGCCAGAAGGTATGGAATGTTATACGCAAACAGAAGGCAACCAAATCACAAAACTTTTGCAAGATGATATCGTAGTTTAGGTGAAAATTCACACTAAAAATCGGGGTGGTCGACCGAAACAAATCACACCTAATCAAGAAGATGAACTTTTGGTTCCAGTAGATGAAAATCCTGAAATAAGTTCACGACCTCTATCAGCAGCAACAGGAATAAGTCAGTCGTCTATTGTTAGAATTCTAAAAAAAGAGAACCTTCATCCTTATCACTTCACTCCTGTTCAAAATTTACTTCCAACAGATCTTCCACGACGGTTACAGTTTTGCCAACGTATTCTGAATAAACATCGCAATGACAGACACTGTATTAAGAATATTATGTTCACCGACGAACCAACGTTTACCAGACGAGGGGTTTTTAATTGGCGAAATAGTCATTATTGGGAAGAAGAAAACCCGTATGCTATTAAAGATAGACATTTTCAGCATGAGTTTAAATTGAATATTTGGTGTGGCATTATAGGCGACCAACTACTAGGGCCTTATGTTCTTCCTCCGAATTTAAATGGAGATTCTTATTTATTATTTTTGGAAAATACTCTTAGTGATATTTTAGATGATCTGTCACTGGATGTAAGAAGAAAAATGTGGTTTATGCAGGATGGAGCGCCACCTCATTTTTCATTAGCTGTTAGAAATCATCTTAATTACGTATTTCCTCAACGATGGATTGACAGAGGCAGTGATTTTCAGTGGCCACCAAGAAGTCTTGAGTACAACCCGCTAGATTTTTATTTTTGGGGACGTATGAAGTCCTTAGTTTATGCCAATGAAATTAATACACGAGACGAACTTTGGAGATACATTCAAAATGCAGCTAATCTTATAAGGGGACAGAATAATATTTTTTTAACGTCCGAAAATCCTTTATAAAAAGAATTAGAAAAGGCATAGAAATCGGAGGAGACCATGTAGAACATTGAGTTTGAGTTTTTGTGAGTTCTTTTAAGTTAAAGTGTGTTTAGTTGTGATTTATCGTCAAAACGGAAAACTTACGTTAGTTGCAACTTTGTTTATTGGTTTGGTATTTGATAGTGGAATTGTAAATAAAATACTATTTCTTGTCTAAGATTATGCCTCTGTGCAAATTTTGATAGCAATTTATAAATATACAGGGAAACTATTAGCAAAAAACGAAAAACAAAAATTAACTTTCAACACCCTGTATCTTTTTTCTCAGCAACATTTTATTAAGGTATATTTGGCCCAATAGCCATATTTTGGTCCAAATAACCTGTCCTTCCTGTCCTTAGTCTATGTCCCAATAGTTATGACTCACCATGTATACATAGTTGTCCAAAAATTATTTTATAATTAATTTATTAAGTAATATTTATCTGAAAGTCAAGGTCATTTCTGGCTATGTTTGCTTGAACTAATTTAAACATTACATCAAACAGTATAACTACTACTACAAGTATAATATATTATACATATTAAGTTTTACGTAACTCAGCAATATTTGCAAGTGAAATAAATATCTCGTGCAACAGGAAATGATAATTATCTAAATGTATATTACCAGAACGACATAATGAAACAAGTAGATATTTGTTAATTTTTAAAATAAAATTATTAATTAAGTGTTAAATATCAGTTGTATGTAATGAGGCTATATAAATCAGTCTAATAATTTCCTTTTGTAAAATTTTCTTGGAAATAACGTGACACTATTCCTTAGAAATTAATTTTTATTATTGCGTCAACTTGATATATGACTAAAAATCATTTTTTGTTTTTTTTTTTATATTTCGATGTGTGTGAAACATGCGTTGAACATTTCGGTAATGATCAATGAGGAACAGGAAGATAATTTTAGTGCCAATGGTTATATCGATATAGTAAAGGAATCAATCAGAACCATAAATAAAAATAGAATTATTCAGCAAAAAGACCAGTATCTTATTCTAAAGAAATACTCATTACATCAATTAGTAGTCTATCTACACTCCCAAAAGATGACAAAGAAACATTGTAGCAATCAGATAACGTGATTTTCAAACAGATCCGGGAACGGGAAGCTCCCAACGTTTCCATTAACGAGAACTTAATGATCTTGTTAAAGACCTGAACCTATCCAAGGGGACTTCTGAATTACTTGCTTCAAAATTAAAAGAAAATAATCTACTATATCCAGGTACTAATATTAAATTTTATCGTAAAAGAGCTAGAGATCTATCGACTTTTTTCTCTATAAAGGGAACAATCAATGACTTTAGCGAAATACACAAACCAGACGAATATCGCCTTTTTATCGACAGTAAATAAGAAAAATAAATTGAAATCTGCCCTTTTACACAACGGTAATAAATTTGAATGAACATCTTTGAAAAAAAGGTATTGAGACAAATACTAGGTTCTATAAATGAGAACAACAGGTGTCAAATCAGATACAATTATGAAATATATAATCTATAGAAAGAACCACCCTTATCTCAGAATGGGGAGGCTATGTATTTAGGATGAGAGAAAACAGGCTTTCAAAGAGAGAAAGCAGGCTTCACTGTTGAACGCAAGAATACAGGGGAAGAGATCGATTGAGAGACCGAGAAAGCGATGAAAGAATGATTTGGATGATAAATCCCCGCAATAAATCCCCTTGGCAGTCGATCATGGAGGCCACAAAAAACATGAATGACTACAAACCGTAACGAATAGAGGTACATTGGTCACTCTACCATTATAAGAGAAGAGTATCAAGCCATATTACTAGTCCTGAAAAAAATTATGTATCTAGAAGATCAGTGGACAATTTGTGTCGATTTAACAATGGCAAACTGTTTTTAAACAGCAAATAAAATACAAAACTTCCTTATTTTGTATGTCTTTGGGACAGCAGAGAAAAAATTAATATTCGATGGTCCTCATATATGACAGCTGCTTAAATATATGACACAATTTTTGAGCAAAATTTGGTTTGGTTAATAGTTGATTGTTGATTTCATTTTCTTTTCACTTTCACTTTTTTCTAAAAAAATAATTTTATCTGGTTCATTCATAATGACAATTCAGACAATACATATTACAAGTTTTAAAGACTGTTGATGTATATTATATAAGATGCTGTAAGCTATTTAGACTCCTCTCACCTCGACGCAAAAACATCATTTATGCATAAAGGGAAGTTTTGATAAAAGCTTAAATAGGCTTTTTAAGGGCATGTTCTTATATCTGAGGGTGTAAAAGTAACCCCTTCTAGGAACTTCGCTGTTTGTTGTATGTTTCTTTTTTATTTACGCAGAAAATTCCTCCTTACTGTCTGATTTGCCATATTATCGATATGGCAAAATACGTCAAAGTACAGTATCGGGTGAAAAGACCTGTTGCCAATATAATTTTTGCTCGTTTCGAGAATGCATTTTGAGGCTAAGTGTAAAAATTATACAATGATTTTTTTTGCCTCAGCCCTGATGCATATAGAGACAGTGAGTTCATAATTAATTATATTATCAAAGCGAACTCTATGTCTCGGAATTTCGTGTAAGGGATACGCAAATAACATTACCTTATTACTTAGTATTTTCTTTAAGTTCTTAAGAAATATTTGCTGTCGGAAACCAGTTTTGACTCATAAGTAAAATACTTTTTAAAGTAGTTCGAATGTCTGAAAGAATATATACTTAAAATTCTGCCAATTGTTCTAAATTCAATTCTTTCATCTATCTTGAATAAGTCTTGTGAACAATTCTGGTTCAGCTTTAAGAGTTAACCGGTTTTTTTATATCTATTTCAGTAGATTTGTCAATAACTAATTTAACTACCATGGCGTCTCTTAGTTGTTGGATAGTTCCAAACTCTTAGTAGACATTCTACAAGATTCTTAAGCAGCCACTTAAGTCATCCGGTCTTATTTTTTTGGCGCTGCTGCAATCTTAAATGACTACTTGCTGACTGCCTAATATCGCAATATTTCAAAGGAATTGACATTTTCCCCGTTTCTGTGGAACATAATAATGTGTAATCTATTTAACAAGGCAACCTTTACACTTTTTTCAACTTAGCATATACCATCGTTTGTTAAGTTTTGCCACCATACGAGTAGATCATTGTTTGTTATGATTAGATCATTTCAAGACCAAGTCTTTAAAACATCCTACGGCATCTTTATCTGGCCACTATTGCTGTGAATAAGATTTTTTCGTTTGACCGTTCTACGTCAATTTTTGATCAAAAATTACTCCTATATATTTAAGGTCTATGGAACACTTCTTTTAAAATGGGTCATTATTGGAAAGGTGGCTTTAAAGGCCCTTTTAAATTCACCATTTAATAGTGAATAGTTCATGAGCGAAGGAACAGTGATGTAGGTATCTTAGAAAAGTATCGGCGAACAAAGATTTTAGCAGAGGCGACAGCACTTTCAGTTTAGGACAAAAAATTGTTGAATAAATTCTATATTTATTAATTTGGAAACCAAAACATTAAGAGAAAATTTAATGTATAGTAAATAAATTATTCTAACATTAAGAGTTTGGGTCTATTTAACAAAGGCTCCACTAACATAGATCTGTCTAAAATTCATGACAATCTACTGTTCATTCTCCCAAAATAAGATTGTCTACATCATATTTTGATAAGTTTCATAATGGATTTTTTACACGAATCTGTTGTACACCTCTTACCAAATCTACCTACCTATATTTCAGAAATTTACAGCTACTATTTTTGTTGGGAATAACCCACAATTTTATTTTTGTGTCTTATTCCCAACAAAAATGGTAATTATATTAAGATGTCACAAAAAAATAGCTTCAGAAAATTTTTACAAAATCACTAAATTATTATATTCGTTTCATAATGATAAAAATATTTCTAACACTATACAGGGTGTCCACAAATACTATTCACAACAAAAAACTAACTTAATTCTGGAACTTATTTTACGTTTACTTGGAGTAAATTACTTTGTGACAAAAATGCTTTCTAAGGAAGCTAGAACTCTTTAACGTTAGCACCTCAATATCCGTTGAATTTAAATATCTTCAAAATGATTGTATTTTAAGTGATAGCATTCTGTGTATTTATTTAGTAGAATGTACCCAATCGTTTGACATGAATACGCTTGATTAATGACAGGAGGTATCATCGGTTGGCGCTACAGCCCTTCGTGAGCCTTAGCCTGCTTCAAAACATTCTTCCATCTTTCCCTATCGAGTGTCTGTCTTCTCCAGCCCCTCACTCCAATCTCCCTCAGATCTTCCTGTACATCGTCCAGATATATGAGTTTAGGTCGCCCCCTTCTTCTTCTTCCGACTGGCCTGTTTAGCATAGTTATTTTAGTGGGATCACTCTCATCCATCCGCATAACGTGGTCCACCCACCCTAGGCGGTTTATTTTGATGGTCTTCACAATATCTGCATCACCAAAAAGTCTATAGAAGTTATATCGCCTTCTCCACAGACCCTGTTCGTTTACTCCGCCATATATGGTCCTCAATATTTTTATTTCAAAGACTCGCAGTAACTCTTCATCTCGGGTCGTCATTGCCCATGTTTCCGATCCGTATGTGAGCACTGGGCGTATTATTGTTTTATAAAGTTTGCACTTTGTTGCTATTGACATACTTCTCGCTATTAGTTGAGGGCCCAGGCCAAAATAACAGCGGTTAGCCACGCATATTCTTTTTTTATCTCGTTGGATGTGTTATTTTTGTAGTCTACCAGTGATCCTAAGTAGCAGAATTCTTCTACCATTTCTATCGTTTCGTGTTGCACCTCTAAGTTATTTTGTTGAATTCTTGATATGGCCGGCATATATTTAGTTTTCTGGATGTTAATCAGAAGTCCTATGTTTTCTGCGGCATTTTTGATACGTGTGAAAGCCTCCACCGCTTCATTTTGGGTTCTTCCAATTATGACGATATCATCAGCGTATGCCATTATTTGTATACTACGGGTATATATCGTACCTTTTAAGTTTATTCCCGAATCTCTCATAACTTTTTCTAACGCTAGGTTGAACAGCGTGCATGATAGCTCATCTCCTTGGCGCAGTCCTCTGTTGGTTTTAAATGGTTTTGAAACATCCCCTTGTACGCGCACTTTACATTCGACTTTCATCATTGTCATTTTAATTAATTCTACCAATCCTTTTGGTATTCCTAATTCGATCATCGCCGAATATAATTGGGGCCTGTCAATAGTATCGTACGCTGCCTTAAAGTCTACGAAGAAGTAATGGCAGCCTATGTCGTACTCCGACGTTTTTTTTAATATTTGTCTGATGGATGATATGTGATCAATGGTAGATTTATTTTTCAAGAAGCCTCTTTGTTAGGATCCTATTATATTGTCAGTATACCGTGCCAGTCGTTCGTTAAGTATCAGGGACACAATTTAATATGCTGTATTAAGAAGGGACAGGAGGTATAAGAAATTTTTATTCATAATTTTTAATCTTTTAATTTATCATTTAGATACATTTCACAAATTTAGATTTTTTTATAAAAAAGTAATACTTCTATCCTTAGTCCCTAAGACGCACTGTTTCCGAGAAACTTTAATTTATACTTTTCATGCATATGTTTTCATTGACTAACAAATGCATTTCTACTTGTGGAAGATGGCTATGAAAAATAAGTAAAATAGCAAAGTGTTGTCAAAGCTATTTTGTTTATTTTCCATAATTATCTTTCACAATTAGAAATGAATTTGTTATTCATTGTACATGAAGTGATACATGAAAAGTACAAACAAATTACAAATAATTTTTACTTAAAATTGGTACGTCGTAGGTACTTCGGGAAAATCATCTTTTTCATATAAAAAAAAATTGAAATGTATGCCAGTATATACACCTATGTATTTTTATTTTGTAGGTAAATTATGAAGAAGTCGTGTACGGTTTAAATTTAAACTGAATAAATCTTAGCTGCACTGTCTTCAGTTATCAAAAATTGCGCTATCAGAACCACAAAAGAACTCTCAACAGAAATTAATTAAAAGTTCTATTAACGAAGCAAGAGAACTGATTTGGAAATTAATAATGGAAACTTTTTTCATTTTCAAGCGCAAATAAAGCGTCTCGGAAAATTATTTTAATTTTGAAATTATTTGCCAATAATATTATTTCCCTGGAAGACCAGCTAAACGGAATAATAAAAAACTCAAAAACAACCTCTTTGTCATAAAAATCAGCATTGATAAAAATAATAATCGGTACTTAGTAAATTTGTAATTCGACATGTGTTGGGAATTTGTGTTTATTGTACAACCAGCAATTGACGGATTTGAAGTAAACTGTTTTTATTTGCGAAACAACAACTCAAATTTCTACAATATATAAAATTATTAATACAAAAAACTAATTAATTCCCATTACCTACTATTCTTTGGCTGTCTGCTAAATTAGTTAAATTTAGCTAATCTCTAATCGGCGACAGTTTGTTTTCTGAAGTTTTAATATTATGAAATGAAAAAGACAGAAAAGATTTGATTACACGTTCAAAGCGTCTATGTATCTGTTGATACGTATTTCGACTTAATAAGTCTCATCGGAACAGTTATTCATAGCCGTTCTTAACGTGAAAAATAATCTTCTCTTCTTATTAGGAAGCAACAATAAAATGGCTTCGTTATGGACGCAATAGCGAGATCTAATAGAAAAATCGGTAAGATAGTTTCGAAACAAATTCAGATTTCTGCTTTAATCTGGAGCCTTCTAAAAATTGCAAGGCATAGCCAGACGTTGACGTTGAATAACTGTTCTGATAAGACTTATTAAGTCGAAATACGTATCAACAGATACATAGACGCTTTGAACGTGAAATCAAATCTTTTCTGTCTTTTTCATTTTATTCGGATCTACTCTGTATGAGTACAAAAAACAAATTCGTTAAGGATTTCTGCTTAGTTGAGGAGACATGTCGTGGAATGCAAATTTTAGATTCCCCATGTCTCTATTAACATCTTTATCAACGTCTGGCTATGCCTTGCAATTTTTAGAAGGCTCCAGATTAAAGCAGAAATCTGAATTTGTTTCGAAACTATCTTACCGATTTTAATATTATATCTGATATAGTCTTTAGAACAGTAGCAACGGGAAATTTTTGGTAACATGATAAAACTAAAAAAAAGTAACTAAAATACAGTGTGTTTAAATAAATATTCCATAAAAATAATAAATATTCGTAACACTCCCACCCGGTACAGTTCTATGCGAAAGAGAAACTGTACCACTTATTTTTCATCACCTTTTGGGTCTCCATTTGGAACTATTGCTCGTCGCACTTGCCCATAAGGTGATTTTTTAACTTCAATTACCTTACCCTTTGGCCAATTGCGTCTTGGTAAATCTTTATCACATATAATTACAATATCGCCCTGTTTAATTGGTACAACTTGTTCATGCCATTTTTCCCTAAGTAGTAGTTCAGGTATGTATTCAAAAATAAAGCGTCGCCAACATTTATTTGCAAATTTCGTTTGCTCGTTTAAAAACATGTTCGTTTAAAAATCCAATTGGTTTATCTCCGTATGAAGATCCGATTAAAAAATGATTTGGGGTTAGATATTCAGATTCTTCAGATTCTATTGGAAGATAAGTAAGTGGTCTTGAGTTTACTGTTTTCTGCAGCTATGAGACAACTATAAAGTAATTGGTCAAAAGGATTCCTGGTTAATAATGAATCATATAACGAAATTTTAACCG
Source organism: Diabrotica undecimpunctata (assembly GCF_040954645.1). Classification (NCBI taxonomy): domain Eukaryota; kingdom Metazoa; phylum Arthropoda; class Insecta; order Coleoptera; family Chrysomelidae; genus Diabrotica; species Diabrotica undecimpunctata. The sequence continues at coordinate 127,781,717 of NC_092808.1, forward strand.
CTATCACTAGGCGCTTACAGGCCCAACCCATATGTGGGGAAAGGAGTGATATCACGGGACGTCTATTAACAGCAGATCATCGGAGGCAACGTTTACACTTCGCTAGCGAACATCTGAATTGGGGTGTTGACGATTAGAGTGCTGGGCTTTTCACGGATGAATCAAGATTTAACAGACACTCATCAGATGGGCGGCCTAGGATGTGGAGAAGAGCTGGTGAACATTATCAGCAATGTTGTTTTACTCCGAGAGTTCAATTTGGTGAAGGAGGTATAATAGTGTGGACAGGCATTTCCCTAGAGGCTCATACAGAACTTGTTACAACCCAAGGGGACTTTCGTCTGCTGCAAGATAATGCTCGTCCGCACATCGCAAGAATAACGCGGGATTACTTGGATGAAGTTGGGGTTCTTTTATTGCCATAGCCCCCAACTAGTGAAGACTTAACTGCAATAGAGCATGCATGGGATATTCTGGGACGACATATTCGACGTAACCATGGTGAGTTTGAAACCATGAATGATTTGGAGCAAGCAGTTCGTGATGAATTAGAGCAAATTATCAAGCAGACTTTGCTGCCTTAATCCGAAGTATGCCTGTTCGAATAAGAGCCGTAATTAGGGCTCTTGGACACTCTACTAAATATCGTTTTCCATAAAACATGTTTATATTAAAAAAATAAAATTTTGTTTCTTTGTATATTTTCAAATTTTTTGAATTGTTTATTGTTTTTCTGTGTAACATTCTTGAGTTGAAATAAATTTGACTTTTAAATTTTGTTTATTATTAAATACTCAATTGGGATTTTTTTAAAATTTTTCAAACGCCAGTTTTTAAGAAAAATCGGAGAGTCCGGTTAATGTTGCACCCCAGTGTATTTATGTATTTGTTATATACTTTCACTTTTTATACTGAGTTTACTGAGATAATGTTATTTTCAAAATTGCGATAAGAAATATATTTTTCGTTAAGTCAAACATTCCTTCAAGTTCCTAAACGATCACAACCTACAACAAGCTGTATCAATTACTCACACGTACCTATTTATAGAGATCAATTACGTCGATTCCAAGATTACATTGCAAAAACAAAACCTTCGCAATGGTTCAATACGATTTAAATAGCGCACGTCTATCCTTGAAGCAATAAAAAAGGCCACGTTCAAAATGTAAGAAAAGACATATTTTATTAGGAATTTAGATTATTGAAATTGGAGGATTGGAATTATAATTTATTAAAACCAGCCGCTAGAAATATTAGATACAAATGAGTTGTAAACAAAAAACAGAGATCTATTTTATTCTTATTATTTTTATGATTACAAAGTTCCAAAAAAAAATTATTTGACATCTTCCTGGTGGAGACAAAGATGCACAAAAACTACAAAAGTTATTTCAAAATGGGAGAACGATATCATTACATATATAGAAAATTAACTCAAAAAGATATTTAACCCTAGAACACTAACCTTAATTTATACTCCCTTAGACACTAACATTCGTAATGTGTACGATATTTTTTTCCATTACAAAAAAGTAAAAAAAAAATTTAGATGACAATTTAATTAATTTTTTAAATGAACAAAGGAATATTCTTATGCGAAAAATATGCAAAAAATCATTTATTTACTTCACAGGTAGAGGTAACGCAACAATGAGCACGGTGTTCTGCGCAAAATGCTCGTTTGCAGTGATAAAAATATTGAATTTCCGATTTCTCTGCTTTTAAGATTAATCATTTCAGGGTATTTCTCGTTTATTTTGCCGCAAAGTACCAATAATTGTAAGCTTGTAAGGAGGCTTCAAAAAAGCATCTGCAAGGTTTGCTGAAGTGAACCAATTTTCCATTGTGACGTTTCGGTAACTTCTATAAATAGATTCAGTTAACTTTTTAACATACGATTCTCCTGGAAATTCCCCATTTGTGAGCGTATGTTTACCGAGATAAGGGTCTGGGTTCAAGATGTATTTGGTACCCACATCACAATTCTAACTCCCTACTGAGCCGGCTTATTCAGAATATACATCTTAAAAGGGCACCGGCTCCTAAAAGCGAATAACTGCTCGTCAATAGCTACATAGTCGATAGGAGTTTTTACGAATAAAACGAAATTCATCCCATATTTCCCAGATGGACCTACCTAAATTTCTTCTTTCAGTTCTTATGGTTTTATGATCGAACCTAAAATTATGTAGAAGAAAATCAAATCTTTCGCAGCTTATTGTTGCTCTATAAACCGAGCCAGACATTTTGGAATCAAACATATCTCTACTATGAAGATGATTATCTTTTTGTGCTCCAGAAAATACATATAAGGAGTCCAACAAGAGCATTTAATTCATCCCTTGTTACGAGAGAATTAGTATGTTTAAAAACTTTAGTTTAGATTTTGGACTGATTTGAATATTAACGTGCAACAGCATTTTTCGTACATATATTCATTCATCAAACCCTGAAATACATCTAATCGATCTAATCTTTTGCCTGTCCAAATCGTCCTTAAACAATATACAAAATATTCCTTTTTGTGATACGTTTCCGAAGATTAGACACAGTACACCAGCGATGAACATTTTTGCTTTTAAGACTCGTACTCAAATTGGAAGTATGCGATTCAGATTTGTCCACAACGTTTTCGGTTTCTCGCTTTCACTTATTGAAAACACACCAACCTTTCGTAAAAATACGAAGCAACTAAGATCTTGCGGGTAACGACTGCACAAAAAAGCAACTACAGCGTGAATGACTCTACAGACTAATTATTCCCAATTCTAAAATTCTATCTATCTATATAAGGATTTTTACAGCTGTCGCCGCCTTCCTTCTTTCAGCCAACGTCTCCAGTCCTTTCTGTTCTGCCATTCTCCATCTCTAAGGTCTCGTCTTTCCATGGCCTCGTCCACTTCATCCCTCCATGATCTTCGGGGTCTACCTCTTTTCCTCCTTCCTATCGGGCTCCAATCCGAAATCTTTGCTATCAACCTTGTATGATATGTTCTTCTCACATGTCCATACCAAATTAAACGTTTTTCTTCGATGTAGCTGAGTATGTCTTGTTCTACTGCCATTCTTCGTTTTTGACACTCTGCAGCTTCTTCTCATGAACTCCATTTCAGTTGCTGTGATTTTGGACCTGTTTCGTTTATTTGTTACCCAATTCTCTGCTCCATAGGTCACTATACTGCGTACCAAGGTGTTATATATTATCTTCTTTGTATTTCTGATAATCTGTCTATACCACAGTACCCCGTTCATTTGTTCAATACATGTTCTTGTCTGTGCTAACCTGCTGGTTATCTCTTGCTCGGTGGTTCCATTTTTTGAGAGTATGAATCCTAAATATTTGAATTTGTCAGTGACGTTAATTTCCCTATTATCGTCCATTTCCAAGTTTCTCACTGGTTCTTGCTCTGTTGTTAAATATTCGGTCTTTTCTAGATTTATTTCCAGTCCATTTTTTGTTTATTTTTTTTCTAATTTTCGGAGCATATAGCACAGATCTTCTTCATGTTGAGCCGTTACCACTTGGTCATCTGCAAAGCTTAATGTGTACAAGAAGTCCCGGATTGATATTCCCATCCCTTCACATTTCCTTTTCCATGGTTTTAATATTTGAACAAATATTAAAACCACAAATAACAAACAAACGAACAATTCCAAAATTAAGATTGCCAATTCTAAAAAAAATAATCAACGTTCGTAAATTTTACGAATGGTTAGTGTTTTAGAGTTAAACAACAACTTACTTACTTAGTCCTAAGCCTTTCTACCGTTAGGTGTAAGGCTGTAAACAACAACAAATAACACAAATAACTGGTTTTAAACAAAAAACGTATTTAATAGAAAAAACTCATAAACCTGAATAATTCAAATAATTCTTCTTCTTCTTTTAGTACCCTGTCCGATTATCGAACGTTGGCGATCATATTAGCAATAATAACTTTGTTTACAGCGGCAACTCGAAACAGATTAGTTTCGTGTCTCTTGATACCACTCTCCGAGATTTCCGTAACTTCTCGGAGAAGTTACAGTCCTTTGAAATGTGGTGTTACAGGAGGATGCTTACAATAGCATGGACACAGAAGAAAACTAACACGGAAGTATTGCGAGAAATGGGCAAAGAATGCGAAATAATAAACACAATAAAAATAAGAAAGTTACAATATCTGGGACACGTAATGAGGGGACAGCGATATGAACTGCTAAGGCTGATAATACAGGGAAAGATAAGAGGAGGAAGGAGTATAGGAAGAAGGAGAGTGTCATGGTTGAAGAATTTAAGGGACTCGTTTAAAGGCAGTTCTATAGAACTCTTCAGAGCAGCAGTAGATAGAGTAAAGATAGTGATGATGATATCCAACCTCCGATCGGAAGACGGCACTTAAAGAAGAAGAAGTCATCTTTTAAAGTCAAAAATTATTTTTTTGACACAAATATATTCAAAAACCAAGCAAAAATACAGAAACACAAGCGATTTTTTTTTTCACCCCATAACTTCTTTCCACGGAGGCATAGTACAGGCATTGCGTAATAGAAAAAAAAATCATCTTTCCTCTTCAAAATGACATTTTGTAGAAGTCTTTAGGATTTACAGTATTCCAGATTTGATCTAATTGTAATGCTTGGAACGATTTGTATGTACCTAAATGTACAAGAAAAGGACACTCTAGTCGTGAGAGACGAAAATGCCACTGAACGTCTAAAAATCATACAAAAAAGCTGAATTTTGCTGAGAATGTAAATTGTGGTATTCTGAAAAAGACGCAAAAAACTTTGCCACTCGTAGGGGGTTTATTAGGTATAATAAATATTATTTAGAAAAAAAAAAACAGAAATAATAAAAAAATCAAGAATTTACTTTGCTCATACATTGATTATTAAATTTCTAGACATACAAGAAAAAAAAATAAAAAATAAAAAATAAAAAAATCTACCCCTGACACACTGATAGATCTTTTTACCACATAACTGGTCACTAGATACTTTAAAGGGTACAAAAAAATTCAGCTATTGGTAATTTTCTTAAGCAGAAATATCAAAAATAATAAAAAATGACCCAGTGTTTCACTATACAGTCTGTAATCTATACAGACTCGTTTAAGAGGGTAGGAGCAAAATTTCTGGCCAATGTTTTTTAAATACATTCATTTTTTTCGAATCCTGAGAAAACTCATAAGTATTTTTGTAAAATTTAAACGCAGAATGAAATATTACAATATTACTGAGGGCCGAAAGTACTTGAAAACTTCTATAATGTTTAATTTAGTAAGTTACAGGGGTGAAAAAGAAGAGAAAATTAAGTGTAATTTTTAATTTCAAATATCTCATTCACAAGAAACTTTTTGTTTATTCTAAGGAACTTTTGGCCCTCGGTAATAATGTATTCTTTCATTCTGCCTTTAAATTTTTCAAAAATATTCATTAGTTTCCTCAGGATTCGAAAAAACTGAATAAATTTAAAAACCTTAGGCCCGAAATTTTGCGCCTACGCTCTTCTGCATGAAACTGCTTTCCAGAGTACCATACTAAAAAAGCTGCCAAAATAAACCATCGAAGAGGCACTGTTGCAGTAAGCAGACAGCTAGACATGTTTCATCATCTTCATAACAAGAGATAAACAAGAAATTTAGAAAACCATAATGGTTTATACCAAAAAATTCTCAAGAAGCACCTAATCTGACAATTTTCACAGTGGTAGATAAAACCTTAGGGACTTTATATGATATACAGAGTAAACAAAAAAACGTTACAAGAGTAGAGTTCACAATCGCAGACGTTACGATAAAACACTAATGTGTAAGGAATAACAGATTTATTGACAGAAATATTTCCATAACAACTAGTAAATGGGAACCAGCGTGATACAAAAAACGTGCAAGACAAAAGTTTAGTAACATAGGTGTATATAAAAAAAATTTAAAAAACAGCAGTAGAGTTAGATTTGTGGAGAATTAGAACTAAATGGCGATTGTCTATCGAAAGGCGTAAAACGATATAATAGTCCAGTTACTGTGGCATTTTCCCTTTAAATTTTTTATAACTGCACCGATTTATCTGAAATTTTTACAGTGGGTAGTAAATTACTCAAAAAACATAAGTTATATGGTGCCGATTTGTGCTTCTACTCCTGGGGTGGTTGGCACCCCATTTAGGGGGTTGAACTTTTTACACTCAAAATAACCCCGGGAATTGATAGAGAATCAAATTTTAAACAAAAAATGTCATATAAATTTTTTTCGCTAAATCAATACTTTTTTAGTTTTACTTGAAAAAGTAAACTTTTCGCAACAAAAACATGTTTTCCAATGATTTTGTACGAATAACTCAAAAACAAAGCGTTTTATTGAAAAATCTATAATGAACAAAAATAAAGCTTATAAAAAAAAACAAAGAGATTGTTTTTTTATTAAGTTTTATAAGTACAATACTAAGCGATTTATAATTGTTTGAAGATGACTTTTTATTTTTGGGATACTATACTCGATGCATTTAACATCAAATATCGGAAAATATACATCTTTTTTGATAAAAACTCATACAACACTTTTTAAAGAGCTAGCAAAAACCTTTAAAATGAGCTAAGTTAAAAGCCTTTTCGATTAAAACAAAGCGAAATACGAAGGAAAGAATTTGAATTACTCTAGCGTTTAAAAAAAAAACGGGCAGTATAAGTAACACTATTTCGATCAGAATTGAAATTAAACGTATATCTTCTACAATTCATTTTTAGTGTTATTTATAAGTTAAAAGTTTAGCCTGTTTAAAATGCGTATTTTTTGAAAAAATCATGTTTAAATTAAAAAATCTTTTTTTTTATTTATCTAAAAATTTACATTTTTTCAAAATAAATCTAAAATTATAAGAGATACGTGAAAAATGGTTCTATACCAAAATGTAGTTTTTTTCTTAACAAAAATTTTGATTTTTTTATTTTTATTGTAGCTCGAAAAATAGTAGAGATATAGCCAATTGAAGTTTGAGTTACAGCGGCTGTAATCAGCACTTTGGCCCTTTACTATTTAAAAAGAAAGAACTTTAACATATTTTAATCTACTTAGTCTTGTAGCTTTTGAAATTACCTTTAAAATATTTTTTTAATGGACACTGTAGCTAAAAAATTAACGGAATTATTCTAAAAAAATTTTGGAGCATGTTATTTATATTTTGGAGCATCAACTTATTTTCTGTATATATAAATGCTTTATTCAAGTATATTGCGTGGGCAAGCCGCCAATGAGTGCCAATGACAGGAGTACTTCAGATCTCGAAGACATTTTAGAAGCTGGGAGATACTGTACAATTTTGCTGTATGGCCTTGCCAAAGACACCCACATGAACAAAATGAATAAGGTCGAAGATTATTCATCATTACTTGAACAAATGCGATACGAATCCTTTATTAAAGCCACAACTAAAAATAGTGCAGTTAAATTATCATCTCTTGTACCAACTGTAAGTGCCCTGGATGAGCATATCAAAGGAGTTTATTTACAAACCCAGATATGGCTTGGAAACAAAGAGATTGATATAACGGATTGGGGATGGTTCAAGAGTGATGATATTTTACAACCAATAAAAATGAAAAGTTCACCTGCACCAGAAGAACTATTGAAAATGATTTTTTGCAATTGCAAAAAGGGTTGCGGCTCAGCGTGTGGCTGTCGTAGACTAGGTCTATTTTGCAATGCTAAGTGTGGAACATGCTCTGGCGACAACAATTATTGTCAAAACTGTCCTGCAATAGACGAAGAGGTGGAGTTAGAACACGACGAGAATGACGTTTCAGACAATGAATAATTTGATATATTGTAAATAATTTTTATTTTTGTAAATATATTTTGTATACTTTCTAATGTAAAGTATTTTCATGCATAATTTTTTACAATAAAAACATCATGAGTATAATTAATTTTTTTATTTAGACATTTACAAAAGGGGAATTTATTTCGTGAGCATAGAGGTGGTTTTTAAGGGTTGAAAATAAGCAACAAATCAAAAAATATTTTATTGATAAGAAAGGAATTTTTGAATATAAATGTACATTAAAAACTTTTGAAGTTTTTAATGTACATTTTAAAAAGATTTTTTTATATATTTTGACATAGGGGTAGTTTTTAGGTAGGGTTGAAGTGTTGCAATCAACCAAAATTATTTTATATAAGCAGAGAATTACATTATAGATGATATAAATGCACTACAAAAGCGTTTGAATCTGTTAATCGATTTTTTACAATTATTTTTATTAAAAGGGGTGGTTTTTAAGATTATTTAAGGGTTGAGAATGTACACAATATCCATTATTATAATTGACAATATTTCAATTACCTAATTTAACACAATTTAAATCCATAAAAATAAAAAGCTCACCTAGCGCATATATAACTTTTGAAGAGGGAGGTAAGATAAGCCTAATTCCAAATTTTTAGCAAAATCGATTCAGTTATAAAAAATTTAGAGGTATTGACCTCTTTTCCTCCACAGTGACTGGAGTATAAATCATAGTATCTATTTTATAATTAATACAATTATTTACCCCTAATATACGCAAATAATTGTATTAATAAATAATAAAAATTGCCAACTCACTAGAAGAGATAGAATAAGGAATACTGAAATCAGAGAGCGTATGGGCATAGACATTGACGTCCTGGAAACTATAGAATGCAAAAGGCATTAACTAGGAAACTATAGAAAGGATGAATGATCAACGATGGCCAAAGAGAATGTTACAGTGGATCCCCACCAACCGCAGGAAAAAGGGAAGACCAAGAAGATCGTGGAGACAAGAAGTAAAAGGTGCAATGGAAGATAGGGGTCTACAAGTAGATGACTGGAACGATGGCAAGCGCTGGAAGCTAGGTTGCGAGAAACGGCGGCAGCTGTAATAAACTCGTTATATATATATATATATATATATATATATATATATATATATATATATATATATATATATATATATATATATATACGCAAATAGCATACCCTCAGGATCGTATTTGTTAAACTATTTAGAAATTATATTTTTTTTAAATTTAATGTAAATTTACAAGGACTGGTATTGTATAGAATACAACGGACAATCGAGTTCAGATTATAAGGGGAAATGTGTCAATTCCATACAGCCATATTTTCATTTTATGCTTTTTCTTAGTAAATTTTATATTATAAATAATGTTCAGTTCCATAATTATATATTCACTATTACTGTATTCAACCTAAGTTAGTGAAAGTTAAAGAATATTTTATGGATCAAGTCTCAATTTAACAAACAATACAATCTATTAAAATAAACACCATAGAAATACATGACTGTACGCATATAAACAATATAATTTAACTAATGTATATAGAATGTACACTTTCTAAATGCTATTGTCGAAATCTTCGAAATAATTGATTGAATCAAAGATCCTAGAGCATATATCTACAAATACAGTAAAACAGACGAATTATTTTGCCTTTAAGCTTCAAAAGTTAAAAATAAGTTTATGACAGCATCCGATTAAATAAAAATAAAACTAAAAGTAATGTAATGTTAATCAAATTCAAATATAACGCTGTATGCAGCGTGTTTTTTACATAAATGACAAAATGTCAGCAATAAAAGTACATTTAATGAATAGTTGGTGTAGCATTTAAATCTAGACATATCGTATGTTTTATTTTAAACCTAATGATTTAAAATTGTCGTAAACAATTGTTGCTTTAAAACATTTTATTTAATTGTGTTTAAAAAAAATTTAATTCAACCAGAGAAGAAATTTAAAAAATGTGGTTTGGGGTAAAAAGGTTGAATGAAAAATAAAGTTTTGAATCTTAGATACCACAGCCTAATTCGAAATCCTTTGCAGGATTAGTGTTTCCTTTGTGTTTTTATTAGTCCATTAATTGATTATGTTAAAATACAAAGTAAAATTTAGAAGGGAAAATCCCTGCGGTTGGCTGTATACCATAGTTTTAAAGAACTTACTATGAAGTAAAAGCTTCTTGAGTAAAATGGTATAAAATTTATTAAAATTTAAAAAAACATCCAAAATGGATTTATAATTTTCAGAACGTTTTTAGCCCTATCGGACCATCCTCAGTGTAAAACCTAGAAATAAGTATTCCCACTATTATGACACTGGGTAGTTGATAGAGGATTACATTTTTAAGGGAACATACAAATGGAAACATACAGCTCTAAAAATGGAAGTAGTCCGAGTGGTGACAAACAACTGATGAAATCAGGAAGGAAAGATTAGTTGACAAGGCCTGTAAGACAGGTGAAAGGCAGTTGTAAGTGATTGATCAAATAATATATGCAAATTACGGGTGTGTGTGTGTGTGCTGTTGGTTTCTTTTAACTGGCAAATTACGGGTGTTATTTAGAATCAAATTTATATTAAAGTTATATTATTGTTTTAAATGATAATGAATTGAACGTTAATCAATGTTTATTAAATTGTTAAATTAAAGTTATATGTATAATATAAATAATTCTGTCGTTGAAAAAGAGAGTTGTATATAGTGTGCAAGTAAAACGTGTGGTGTTAATTGTATTGAACTATCATCTGAACTTAAAAAATGGTGACAGCTTGACTATTACTGTGGAAAAAGTTTCGAAAATGTGCGGTGTGTCTTTCCAAAATTTATGACATTAGCGAAGAGGCCCGCAAGGCGAACTGTAACCGGTACCAAAAAGGAAGAAAAAACAGTATCCACTCCCATCCACGTGAGAATATTACGATGAGGGAGTGAAATCTCGAGTGAGAAAAATTTTGAATGATTTTTTTTTAAACATACCACCAACTTTCGACATCATAACGAACAGAGTAAAGGATGATAAGAACCTACCAGCTGTTTCAAAACCACATTTCGTAGGCTACTAAATGACATGGGTTTTGAATATGGTAAAAGAGGTCGAGTTTCGATAATGATGGAAAGAAGAGATATCATATCCTGGAGACACAAGTACCTCAGACAATTAAAAACTTTGAGGAAGAAGAATAATGTAAATTTTGTTTATACCGATAAGTCTTAGACTAACGTCGGTGCTTCAGCCAAAAAGGAATGGAGGACACAACGATCAAGAATCCACGAGATACCTCCATAAAAAGCTCTCTACTCGACTAAAAGCGCCAAACCAAAGAGGTCCTTGGTTTGTTCTTCTTCATGCTGGACGAGGATCTATATGAATAAAGGTTTGAGAAGACGTTAATTCCAAATTTGCCGAAAGACAAAGAAAACGTTTTTTTGGATAACACGTCTTACCACCCTCGCAAATTTGATTTCCCAAAAAAATTGTGAAACAAAAATTGGAAAGAAAAGAACATTATCTTCGAGGAAGATTAGGAAGACCGAGGATACTGCGGCAGTATTTAGAGACGAGTACGACAAGTACAAAATTCAAACAATTGCGGAAAAATATGGTGTTAAGATTTTGAGACTGTCGCCTTACCATTGCGAGCTGAAACCGACTGAGATGGTGTGGAGTCAAGTGAAAAGGTATGTGGCTTCAAAGAACGTCGATTTAAAAAAAAAACGGAAAAAACGGTAGAACGGTTGATAAAAGAAGCTTACCAACGCGTATCTAAAGAGCAGTGGCATCATTATGTGAACCACGTCAAGAAAGTAGAAGAAAAAATGTTTGCGGTAGACAATTTGCAGGAAGATTGAACCGGTGATAATTAATATAGAAGATGATCTAGAGGATGAGGACGATTTAAATATGGATTGCGATTAGTATTAATTAAAGAAGCGTAAAGCTTAAAAAAGGTAAAAACTCAGGTTCCAGTATTAATTAACGAGAAATATCTCAGACTGATTGCCCATGTGCTGTACGTACAGTACATTTCAGTATATATTTATCGGGTAGTATGGGTAAAGTACTATGTTTTGTATTTTTTTTGTATATATGTACATAAGTATTTACGAGGTATTAGATATTTTAAGTATATACTTAGGCATTTTTTATAGAACTAATTTGTTTTTTTTTTGTTTTTTCTTTTATTTTGTTTATTCTCAGTTAAATTTCAATGAGTATAGATTTTTCTAACGAAGCGCGTACGGTCCTGATTTCTCAGTATATCGCCAAACTACCACACACCTATCACTGTGCCGACATGAGCGGAATCGCTGCGTGCCGTAAGACCAACACTGCATTCTAACTGTGGCTTCTACTATAGTGAATGATTTAAAAGTAAGAAAAATCCATTTTGCATATTTTTTTAAATTTTAATAATTTTATAGGTACTATTTTACTCAAGAAGTATTTATTTCATAGTAAGTCTGTGTTACAGATTTCGGCAAATCAATGCAAAATATTTTCCTTCTGCCTCTTCAATGTCTTTGATTAACCTGGCTAGCATTCTGACTAAGAACAATTTAACGTATGGTTAACTGTTCCAATAATCGGTAGATCTAATGTTTGCAAAAAACGACCTCTTCAAAAAAGATACGATCTCTTTAACCTACACAGGACATTTGTGTAGATGGCATTACTAAGAAAACAAAATCGCTCTGGTGGACTTCTGGATAGACACGAGATTAATATAATATAGACGGATGAAAAAGTACAACTAGGCAAAATACATTGTTGAGCTTTCATCGATGATAAAAGAAGGTACCTGAAACATTACTCCGGACGAAATAGAAAATATTATTAAAGAAGAAGTATTACACGCATTAAAAATATTGAAGAGTAAGGAAAGCCCTGGACCTGACGTGCTTGCAATCGAAATACTAAAAATTATAGATGAGAAGCATGTTGATGCCTTAAGGTAGCATTCCGCAACAAGCGACCGAGACAGGAGACCAAGGATATCATTGCCAGGTCAGCTGACTGCAGTGAAGTTAGGTGGGTAATCCCGGGCACCAGCCCGCCGCCATTTGAGGAATACATGTGAGTCTTCGTGTCGACAAAGATTCGATGTAGAACTGAATAGGTTGCAATGGAAGACCTATTACCAACAACAACGTACTAGTTTTATGCAAATGGATAAAAAGCAAGCTGGGGATACTACTAAATCAATGCCTGTGACAATCAATCCTACGCAAAAGAAAGAAGGTGGCCTATGCAATAGGACCAATAGGACAATAGTTGAAACGTGTATCTTTTTACTTTTAATAATATTATATTATGCGTCTTCTTCTATAAGTGCCTTTGTAACTATAGCCTTACAAATTGTCTTTGTGCTGGCATTTCTAAGACCGAAGTCTTTCTGTGTAAACCAATATGTAGCTCTTCTCGCCACAGAACTTCTTGGTGGAGAATTAAAGCATAGAGATTGTTGCAAGGTTTTACACGAAAGTGCCAGAGAAAGGGAAGCGTCCCGACATAAGAAGAAGAAAAGGCAGGTCACTATTTAGTTATTCCATAAATACCCAAAATACTACGTATATAAAAGTAAAAGTATAAAAGTATTGTATTGTCAAAGTATGCTACAAAGATGATCCACGTCACCAATTATTAAATAATAATAGTAGTGTAGCACAGGAATACCCTCTAAAAGAAAAAAAAAAGGCGAAATTATGTCCCTATAACGTTAACAGGGATAAATACATTCAGAAAACCACGATTACAAAATCAGTTACTGACAGAACTATTTCCAGTTTGACGGCTTTAACTAAAATTAAACGGAATGCGGATAATTTATTGCGTATTTGAGTTCAATAGAAAACAAAAAGAGGATAAACATTAATTAAACTAGGAAACAATTGACAAATATTGTACTAATTAAACAGATGTTTACAATTTGTTATTTTTGTCTAAATATAAATATGTTAAATAATCATTATAAATAACAACTCGCCAAAGATAAACCAGTGTTTAATAATGGTAAGTGAAACACTACTGTCTAATAGTCTAATACTTCTGACTACAAGGTTGTCCAAAGAATAAACATAATCCGAGATAAATCGCGCAACTGTGGCTAGTGCAGCCATTCCTACTCATTATTTTGGTATGTAGAGTTCCAGCGAAGGGCCCAAAATTGGGAGGAAGGGGCCCTTCATTCTGTTGTGCAATCGATCGTTCTCTATGCTGCGCCTGTCTGGAGTACTGCAGTTTTACCAAAGGCGTACAGAAAGCAGCTCACCCGAGCAGATAGAAAGAGGCTATTGACGGTGGCATGTGCATACAGAACAGTTTCTACCGAAGCGCTGTGGGTTTTCACCGGGTGTATTCTAATGCACGTCCTAGTGCAGGAAAAAAGAAGAATATACGAGGGAAGAAATGAAAACATAGCAACAGAACGTTTAAATAAAGAAGAAAGGAAGAGGTCCATAATGGTGTGGCAACAGGAATGTGACGAGATGAGAAAGCTGGACTGGGGACACAGGCGTTTGGATTACTTTACAGATTTGTAAGGGCAGAAAATGTTAAATGCCTGTACTGTGAAATAGCGGACACTGTCTCACACACTCTATTGGTATGCGATAGATGGATCGATGAGAGAAGCGTGCTTGGGATATAATTAAGAACTAGGATGCATTCAGTCACGGAACTTATGGAAAAGAGGCTTAGGTCATCAGATCGATGGAGAGCAGTTCAGAGATATGTGAGGAGAACGTAAGAGAAAAAGAAACAAGAAGAAAGACGATCCAAAGAGTGACAGGGTGTCCAGGAGCAAGCAAGAAAATAAGGCAGAATGAGAAGGGGCGAGATTGAACCTGAACAGGGAGGATCAGAGGGAGAGAAGCATTCAGTCGTAGTGAGAAAGTGCTAGAATTGGTGAGAACTGTGCGTAAACGAGAGATTGGGTGAATGCGGTGCCGATGTTACGTCCCAATAAGGGCGATCCGGCCGGTAATTCACCGCTGGGTGTTTTTTAGCAGGTAGGTATCTGGCATTGAGGGCGATGGTGTCAGACCAACCCCTGCGTGCAGTCTCGGGCATCAAAATTTGCACCACCACCCCTAATAAAAAACGAAAAAAAAGGTAGAGTTCTGCGATGTTACGAATATTAGAGAAGGGGGAGAAAGTTTAGTGTCAATTATGGTTGGCTTGTAGGGTCACGTGTGTTAGCATTCTAACTGAAACGTAAATATGATATCGCTTTAATTTATCCATTTTTTTTTGTCTTCGAATCGTTAAGTATAACACTCTGGACAATACTTCTATAGATATTTTTTTATTGCCTTTTGCCACAGAAAAGGGTTTAGCACTTGTGTCATTGGCCTACCCTTATTTATTATCGCTCTGATTTCATCTTCACGTTGAAAATTATCCCCAAATAATTGCAGGATTTTACACCCTTAAATTTTTATTTTTTACATTACAACGGATGTTTCTTCATTGTCCACCATTAGATGTTTACATTTTATATTCTTTTTTAAATAATTTTGCTACATCTGGAAACGGATCCAAAGAAAATCGAAAACGACAGAGCCTGTCAATTCGTCTAACCCACCGTTAATTTTGACATCTAATGTAATATTGTATGTAATAACAAAATTGTTTAATATTGAACATAATTGATCATTTTTATTTTGTTTCAGGTATGTACTGCATTCATTATTGGTAAGTTCATTTTTTCTTTATGTGTAAAAATGTTAATTTAATTAATAAAATTAATCAATATTTAAATAATTTATAAATACTTTTTTCTTACAATTTCAGATTATTATTTATATTTATAAGACCATTATTATTTATAATTGGTAGTAATTATATTTGAGTGTCTAAAAAACATGAAAAAGATATTTTCCATGTTGAATATATAGACAGAAGTAATACTAAATAAATACATAAAAAAGGAAATGTCGTGGACGAATGTCAGAATTATCGCATAGAGCTGCTTAACATAGCGTATAAAATATTACATAGGTCTTCATGCAACGAGATACACAGGCTGAAATTTAGGACTACAATAAAGACACGATGGTTCGCTTCATTGATTTGAAACATACTTTCGATCGAGTCAAAAGAAGGGAACTATTCACATCATTAGAAGATATGGTAGTTTGTCCAAAGCTTATTAGAATGATAAAATTATCTCTCCAACAACAGTGAATAAGGCCAAAATACACAATGATATAACAGAAAGCTTCGAGGTCAAAGACAGGGTGATCCATTATCATCTATAATAGGAACCAAATATTCATAGAACAGGTCTACTTACAACAAAAAACATCAGTACTTAGAATCTGCAGACAACTTGGTAATATTGGCTAGAAACAAAATATAACTGATAGAAACAGTGATGAAACTCGAAGTGAGAGCCGCAACCAAACGATTGTATATAAATGAAGCAAAAACAAATGATATGAAATGAACAAATAAGCAATTCATTCGGGGGCCAATAGATAATTACTACAACAACAAAGGAAACAATGTAAATTCGAAGAAGTTAAAACAGGTTTTTAAAAATCAAAAATATATCTAGACTAGCAAAATTAGGGGCTTGCAAGACGGTAATATGGCCGCTCGTAACGTATTCTTCTGAAAAATGGATGACAATAAAAAAAATACCAGAGTGGTTGTTGGTTTGAAAGCGAAACATAGGTATTGCACAAAATCTTTAGTGACAAAAACTTGGAAAATGGATAAAAAGAACAAATAAAGAGCCAACTGAATTCTATCAAAAACCTTACATTTTAGCCGTAATTAAGGCGCAAAAACTTAGATGGTTGGACCATATTCAGAGAATGGGTCCATCTAGAATTCCCAGAATAATACTATCAAGTGCATTGGCAGGCAAAAGGCGAAAATGAACACCAGGTCAAAATGGAGAAACGAAGTTACAGAAGGCGTAAGAAGACTTAACATAACGAACTGGGGATAAAAAGCAATTGACAGAAGAGAATAGAAAAGAATAATGCATCAAGCTATGTTCCTACCAGGCTCGTGTTGCTTACATATTTTTATTATTATTATATTACAAAATGTTTAAATCAAATTATTCAATTTATTGGACACACAATGAATAAACTACCCTTGTGTTTTTCTTGTTAGCCGAACTTACTCCTTAATATACTTAAATTAACTGGATATTGCCTTACTGTGTTTTCTTTTCTTGGCGTGAAGACTCCCATGTGTGGCGGTATTACAACATGTGTTCTTTCGTTTGTAGCTCTTAAAATAGCTAATGAACTACACGTTTACAATCGTGTAAACATTCATGAAATTGGTATAATAAAAATATTTTCTTAATTTTTAATCACGCTATCCGCATTCTACAGATAATAACGAAATTGGTATTTTATTTAATTATATGGAAACTTTCTACTCTCTTGGTTAAATATCTAAAGCAGGCAGCTATTTAGGAAACACGTACTTTGAATGGTTTAAATAAGAACAATAGAACTAACTTAAAGAATTAAAACTGAAATTATGAGAAAAAGAAATAATGAGGAACTGTGTTAGTCAAGTACGTTTGGGAATGTGTAGCAGTCATTAAAACACTTTTACTACCTAGTTATACGTGACATTAACATTGAATTGTTTGTAATAGATCCAGGATAAGTAATTAAAACAGTAACCTAAGATATTTTACTATTCTACAGTTACAGATAGATAAAAATGTGATAGAAATATATTGGTAATATATATTGTCTATTATTAGTTGTCCTTGATATTTTTTAGTAAAATTTAATTTGGCTGCTGATCTAAAATACTATATCAAATATTTAGAGTTTATATTTTTAGTGGTAAGAAATTTTACTCAGAACTTGACAAATCGTTCTAATAATAATAAAAGTATAATCAACATCTTAGTTGTACATTAGTATTCATATAATAAGTAAAAATTAGAATATAGTCGGTTCGCTATATTTACGCGGGTTTCGGATTAACAAAATTATGCTAATGACTCATTGATAACCAGTTGCAGTAAACGACTTCCCAGAAAATTAGGTAAAAACTGCATTAATGTTCATATTTTAAAATACATTAAAATAACATTAGGGTAGGTATAAATTTGTTACAATATTGCAGTTGAATTGATTCTTTGCCAGTGTTGACATTGTATGTTTGGTGAAAATATTTAAAAATGCCTAGACGTGTGTTAGATGTAGATAGTCTAATTTGTAGTGTACATAAGTATTTTACGGATGAAAAAGAAAATGGCGGTGCTTTAAAATCGGTAATGTCTGTTCAACAACGCGTATGTGATGCTCTAGGAATTAGTGAAACCAAACTAAGAGGAGTATTACAAAATCGCAATAATGAACGGCCGAAAGAAGATCACCGAAAAACTCGCCTATCATTGAAAACGAAAGATATTCCAGATGGTAAAAATTTGAAATTCGTGATACCATTTATCGAATGCGAGCCAACAAGGAACATGTGACCTTAAATACAATTCTCTCGGAATTAAAAAAAAAAGAAAATTTGACGAAATTGGCAGAACTCTATGGCAAGTGATACATAATTTGGGTTTCAAATTTCAAAAGGAGGATAACAGAAAAGCCCTTTGTGAAAGAAGTTCTGTTGTGCATAAAAGAATTATCTTTCTAAGAAAATATTGTAAATTAAAAGAAGAAAGGGCAAATTTTATATATTTAGACGAAACATGAATATTTTCTAGGGGTGCAACCAAGAGAATATGGCAAGATGATAAGGTAAAGTCTATCAAACATACTGATGGAGAAGGGAAGCGACACATAATTTTACATGCAGGAGGGAAATCGGGTTTTATAGAAGGTGCTGATTTAATATTTTCATCTAAATCAAAATCAAGTGACTATCACGATAATATGAACACAGAAATGTTTGTAAAATGGTTACATGAAAAACTTCTCCCAGGTTTAAGTGAGCCCAGCGTAATTATTTTAGACAATGCACCTTACCATTCTGAAGTATTAAACAAAGGTCCAACGAATTCTTGGACTGTTAATACAATTAAAGAATGGTTGACAAAGGAACATATACCATTTACACAACATATTTTAAAATCAGAATTATTACGCTTGGCAAATATCCACGCAAAACCAAAAACCTTTGTTGTGGATCAGATTATTGAAAGTTACGGTCATCAAGTTTTACGTCTGCCACCGTATCATTGCCAGTTTAATCCCATCGAATATATATGGGGAATAGCAAAACAATATTATGACAACCATATTGGGCCTAACGGTTATAGCGACGACACAGTTCGGGAAACTTGGCGAAAGGCACTTTCAATTGTAACTCCAGAAGTGTGGTGCAACTGTATATTCAAGTGCGAGAAACTAATAGAAGATTGGTGGACTCGTGAAAATAAAATAAACGAAATAAGTCCAATCATAATAACAATTAATGGTGATGACAGTGATGATGATGACGATTATGATATTTTTGATGATAATGACTGATTTTCATTTATGTTGGCAAGTTAAATTTTTTTATTTTTCATTAGAAATTCTCTCCATGGAACAAATATACATAGACCATATTTTCTGTGTGAAGTGTAATATAAAATTATTATTAGGTTTATATTAGCCACATTAAACTCCATTAATGAAGTAATTCTCCTTATTATACTGTCAATTATATAAAAGATTTTCCATTATTATTTAATTAAAAAAAGTTATGGATTATTTTTCATTTCATTTGACCAGTTGATATTTCCCCAAAGAGTAGGTAATTAAAACTGGGTACTTACAATAAAATTTTTAATCCCAAACCCGCGTAAATATAGCGAACCGACTATATTTCAATTTGTTGGTTTTAATTATGAAACCTTATAGTCTAGTCGTCAGAGATGACCCCTAATCATACAAACAAGCTGAATTTTGCCAAGAATATTAATTTTGGGACACTTAAAAGATTCAAAAAAGTTTACTACTTTTATCCCCGGATTTCCCCCTAAAGCCCCCCTTGTAGAGGGGTAAAAACTCAAAAAAATCAATTTACCAAGAACCTGTACGCCGCAGAAAAAAATATTTCAAATAAAAAATGTAGCTGAAGTAATTCTAAACAAAAATGTTAATTAGTACTTTTTCTGTATAATGAACCGTTCTCTTATAAACAAGGCTTAAAGCGACCGTCGATTTTGAATGTCAGTTGTGCGCGCGAAATCAATGTTACATAAAATGTGTATCAAGTCGACGGTAAAATTTCGATATCTTTTGATTAGAGTGTGCTATCGACAAAAATTAAAATAAGTTTTCCCGCGAAAAGAACTTAACATTCGACCCCAAAAAGATGCAAAAAAGATTACACTCCTATCTCCATGCTTTCCCCTAAAACTCCATTATTACTCCACATATCTCAACTCCATTTTTTTCTAAATCGATGTTTTACGTTCCCCTCCCCTATGAGGGTGGGTTTTAGGGGGAGTAACAACTATTTCTACTGTTATTTCGTTTTGCTTTGCTACGATAAATTTTGTCAGTTAAAACTGTTATACATTACACTTTTATTTTTTATTATTTATTACTGTTAATATAAAATATATATAGGTATAATAGCTACGTAGCTGTTCAATAACTTTTGCGGTTCAATAATAATAACACAATTTTATAGTTTGAAGTACACTTTCAGATGGGAGTTGCTAGGGGCCAAATCTGGTGAATACGGTGGATGACTCCAACAATTCGAACTGTAATTCATGGATTTTAGCCATTATCAAAATACTCATATGACACAGTGCATTTTCCTAGGAGAAAGAGGATTTTTTTCTTCTGCAAATCAGGTCTTTTTCCACAATTTTTCTCCTTCGGATGGTCTAAAAGGTTACAACAATATTCAGAATTTATTGTTTCATTAGTTCTTTCAAAATCTACTTTATCCTTTCGAAAACTCTCTATATGTTGCTGAGAAAGTAGCATTTGAACGTGTTTTCTTTCTACTGTTAGCGAATATCGCACCCATCGTGAACACAGCTCTCTGTAGCCCAATACTTTAGTCAAAATATTACTTGTACTACACGCTAAGATACCTAGGGCTTCTACTAAATCTCTTTTAGTCACTCAACGATTTTCCAATACGATATCCCATATTTTTTCTACGATTTCTGGTTTTATTGCTGTTTTTTGACGTCCTTAATGTACATCGTCTTCAAGGCTTCTACGAGCACGTTTAAGTTCAGTAACCCCTCTTTCTTCTGTACTTATAAAAGGCGAAAAGTCTTTATACACTTTGAACATTCGTTCATAAATTTCCTTTGCGTTAAAGCCTTTGAAATATAAAAAAATTAATAACTGCACAATACTTGATTTTTTGACGAAAATACGGTGACTTCGATATTAAATGGCTTGTAAACAAAGAATGAACTGACAGATTTAAATGAAATTTCATATACGTTCATGTGAAGAGTATACCAACGTAACAAAAAAAATAGGCTAGTAGCAATGCTCACTCTTATCGGACCGAAAAATTTATTGAACGGTCTTATACATACATAATATCTAGTAGTTTACCTTTATAATAAAAAATGAATAGCATCCTGGATTGTCCTTTTTTACACAGGTAATTTTAAGTTTGTTTTAAAAAACACATTCATTTAAGCATATGCACTTTATACCTCAAAGTCTATATAATTTTAACAGCCATCAGTTCCACTTAGTGTGTTATAATATTATGTAATTTATCACCTAGGGTCCATTTCCTACAAAAGAAATTGCGACTTGTTCGGAGAAATTCGATGTAGTTCTGATTCTGATATAACAATTTCTTTTGTCCGTGTAATATACAAGTAACTGTATTTGACAGCTTTACTATTTTCTAGAACATACTTACCAGGTCTGTGTTTATTATAAGGTTTACACAACGTTTTATGTTTGAAAAATGTGCATATAAAGAATCGACTGGTTTTAGCTTAAAAAAAATATTTACCGCAATAAAAAAAATGTATTGTATTGGTATATTTGGCACTAACAGAATATTAGTATCAGAATAAAGTATTATAATAGTGGAATAACATCCAGTTTTATTCGTTTTAAATTACTCATTTTATATTATAAATTTTTTTAGTCCTGTATCTGATCCGTCCATTTTTTGCTGGAATCACTTCAGAATGTAAAAAATCTGAAAAAAAATCGAGAATTTTTTCTTTACGCCCCCTTATTTCTCAGCTCTAACTCGAAAGATATAGATCCTCCAACAAAATATTCTAGCAGGTAAAAGTTTAGTTTTTAACTTTTACATAATATTTGACTAACTAGAAATTGAAAATTTAATGTTTACTGTATAGCAATAATTAAAAAAAGAACTGCAAAACATGTAGTTAAATTTTTGCAACCCCTTAAACAAATCTTATAGCCTTCATATTCCCTCTAGAAAAACTTTATATCTGAAACGTGTGCTTAATTTCGATAGGATAGGTTTAATAGTTTTGACATTATAATTTCGCAATCCAGTTTCCAGATTTCCTCAGTTGATCAGCTAGGAGAGCCTAGGGATTTTTTAAATTTTTTCGTCTCTCCTGATATCTCTTTTCCATCGTTTGGATATCTTAGTGGAAGCGTTCCCCTTGTTCCTCACTAAGGTCACCAAGATTTTCTGAGAAACGGTCTAAGTGGCTGTGGAGGTAATACTCATATGACAACCGTGTTCGTTAAAATTGTTAAGCATTTCTTCCACTATATCCCGGTAACTTTCCAAGAAAATTTTCCACGACCTTCACAAAAGGACACCATGCATTACATTCAATTTCTCAATTTCAGTCATCGATTCTGTAAAATGCGAATCTTTTATAAGATTTCGTATTTGAGGCCCATCAAATGTTCCGGCTTTCAATTTTTCTTTAGTAAGTGCAGGGAATTTGCTGGATAAGATTTCAAAATAAGGACGATTATGGTCTAGGGCCTTTACAAATTATTTCATCAGCCCTAGTTTAATATTTAACGGATGTAATATTATTTTTTCTCGGTCGACCTATGCTTCGTTAACTACGTTAGCTTCTCCTTGAACTAAAGCATCTTTAGAACGCCATTTTCTTCTACTTCAGTGTTGGTTCTTAGCCCTGCTATCCCAAAGACACACATCTTAAAATCAACACAGATCGCCCACTGATGTTGGTCATACTTGATGTTTTTTAGCACCAGCGATATTGTTTTCTATTCTTCTTTCATTTTTGTAGAATGCCCAATTAGTATACTTCCATATTTGTTGCCATTATGTAGAAAGGCAGACCTTAAACTTCGTTTGGAACTGTCGATAAAAAGACGCAAGTGATCTAGTGTATACTCCGATACACCCATTTTTTAACAGTACTTTAATATTGTTACAAAAAAACATCATTTTGCTGAGAAAAAAAGGCAAAAGATCTTTTTCTCTATTACGGTAGTATGTAATTTTGGTGTCTGGGTGAAGAATATTCTTTTTCTTTAGTCTGGAGGCAAGCAACTTTGAAAGGTACAAATCTCTAATAAAATCGCTTAGCTCTTCCAAAGTGAAGCGTTCAGGACGTGTTGAATCCCCTTCAAAATCATTCTCGTGTTCCTCAAATCTATTTTGTAGTTCGTCAGATAATGTTTCGACACGATAGACTCTTATAAGTCAATGTTGGTTGGCATCTAAATTATCTTTTTTTTTTATTTAGAAAAAAACATAATCCACATCAACCACGAAGGGTTATTAGTGGAGTAACGTACACAAAAGTTCATTTTATTTACATTAAATAGATGTATATAAACGTAAATCTTTTAAAACATTTATTACATGGTCAGTATTTATGGTTAAAGTGGTTTTGATGTCATCTGAGATTCCATATTTTCTTCTTGTTTCTTCGTGGTACTGGCAGTCAATCAGAATATGCTTCACCGTCCATGGGAGAGAACAGTTTCTGCAGGTTGGAGAAGGTTCTTTGTTGATTAAGAATCGATGGGTCAGTGCAGTGTGTCCAATTCTTAGTCGGTTAATTATTACTTGATCCCTTCTATTGGATGGATTATTCAAGATAGTCTTCACAAGGGGATAATCTCATATAGTTTGGTTCCTGAATCTTTCCAGTAGTCTTGCCATATGTTCATACAGTGGTTTTTAATTAGGTTTTTGAGATCGGAATATGGGTAATTTATTGTTTTGGTTGTGTATTGTGAGTTTATTCGACTTGTGTTTGCTAGGTTGTCCACTTTCTCATTTCCAGCTATTCCTACATGCGACGGTACCCAGATAAATGCTACTTCTGTTCGAGTTGATTGAATTACATTTATCTCATTTTTTATAGCCCGAAATATTGGATTTGTAGGGTATATTTGTTTTACACCTAATAGAGCATTTAATGAGTCAGTGATAATGACACATTTATTCTCACTACGCGTTTTGAAGAAAATTAAGGCTTCCAAAATGGCCGTGGTATCGCCTATGAGGATGCAGCAGTTTGTAGGTATGGATATAGTGTGAGTAGTGTATTTACAGTAGTATGCAGCAGCATGTCCGTCATGAGCTTTAGAGGCATCACTGAAACTAAATTATCTGAAACGTGGAAAACGGCCTAAGTTATATCATTGTTCAAAAATAGCAACCGCAACAAATAGGAAAATATAGAGGCATCAGTTTATGCAATAAAATCTATAAAATATACTCCAAAATTATAGTTCATAATTATACTCCAAAATAGTTCAGAAGCTGTTAGAGCAAAAGAACAACGCGGTTTTTCAAAAGGAAGATCTACTAACGAGACTGTTTTATTTTTCCAAAATTAAACCTAGAAATTGGGTCGATAGACACAAACTGTTGGTACGAAAAAAATGAAATTTCCAATATTTGGGAAAGGTAGTTAGAAAATTTCCCTATGCTACATAGTCCTGGAAAAGACATAACAGTGGATTAACAGCTAGTTGTATTTAGAGGGTACTGTCCCTTTAAACAATTAGGCGAGGCAATGAACCAATAAACTTACCAATTTTTTACAGTTGGATGGATCTTAATGAAACTTTTAGCATTCGATTCGTAAGAGCATTAGGAGATTTTATGAACAAAATTGGTGATATCGAAATGAAAATAGCAATACTGAACAAGAAAAATGCATTTTCCAAAGTGCATTTCAAAGTGATGAAAAATAAAAAATTTGTAATTCGGAAATAATTGACTGTCTTTCCTTTTAACTTAAACCCAATCTGTCCCAACACTTTCCAGATACTTGTTCTGGAAATTCAAATATATTTCTTTGTTTTAATTACTGTAACACTGAATCTAGAAAAACATGTTCTTTTTATGTTTTCATCTTCTTATTTTGCACAAAAAAAACAATTCGTTTTGCGTACCTACATTTGTACGCAACAGTCGTACATTAATGGCATTGGCTGTAGTTCAGATTTACTCATATCCTAATGTTTTCTTAAAATTTTTGATTTTTTTTATCTATAATAACCAAATAAATTTAAGTGCTTCTTAATAAAATAAATAGATTTGTATAAACACAATATATTAAATAAAGTAGACTTATTGTTCCAGAAATGAACATATTGTTTTAAAATATAAAATAAAAATGTAATTCTTTAGACTTTTCTTAGTGTAGAATAACTAGAACAGTCACTTCATCAAGTTTGTTCGCGACACCCGACTGACTGGCGTCTGACCCTCTTAAATATTTTTCACACCTAAATAAAATAGGAGTAATCTTCACGTTCACGCAAGAAGTAGTGATTTATCAGTTCAAGTTCACACATCGCCATCGAGACATCGAGTATTTAAAAACTCTCAATTCACGTATTAAATATTTCTCTCCGCCGAAATCGGGCATTTTCTCATACCGGTGTTTTCTTTTACGTGTTATAAAGAAAGAATTTTTGATATTGTACAGTAAGCTACGGCCGTGTTGGGCCTCTCTACTCTTAAAAGATTTAATTATAAATCGATAAACTCAAAAGTGCTTTTATTTCTCTGGAGCTATAGTTGCTCATATTAAGAATCCTTATCCTTCAACGGTCACTGAAGAACCAAACCTACGGAGATACATCCATTCACAAGTCCTTTGAAGTAAGGCTTGGAATCCAAAGATTTCCAACTGTCTTCTGTAGGTAGCCAGTTACAAGAATCGCTCACTTATTTTTTATTGTAAATAGCGTTTCATTTAATATTTACCCAAACGTTACATGTGCATTGTACTTAAATGCGAACGCGAGAGCAGACTTAACTGATAAACAATAAAAACTACTAGAAAACTTTTTACAAATAAGAGGAGAATATATTGATAATTTATGTGTTACTACAACTATTAATTTAAATAAAAATGTATATCCAAATAAGGAAATGATCCCTTGTTCTTGACCTCTTAAACTGGTTCGGTTAAACATAATCCTACTTTCTTAGATAAATAAATTTAAATAGAACAAGACAATAAAAAATTCAACAAAAAGTTTTTCAACTTATCATTAGTGGAATAAGCCATGATCCATAAGGATTTTATTTATTAAAGCTTTTTTGACCTTTATGAAAACCAACAAACTTTCTTTTGGATAGAAAATCCCTACAAAATAAAAATAAGTTATAAATGGTAATTGCAATTTAATGAATATTAGGTAATGAAGCAAAGTTTTCCTATTCTGATCGGATTATTCCTCTAAATAAGGGTCATTAGGCCCATTAGGGTCATGGAGATCAAAGTTTTTATACACTATATAAGAATACTTATACTTTATTAACAGTATAACTCAAGAACCATGCTGGAAGTATATTTAAGTTTTACGGGATATTCTCTGTCTCGTCTATTATGCGAAAATTTAATATTTTTAAACATTTTTTTAATGCTAAAAGTACCTACTTAAGGGCAAAATATATGTTCCATTTTGGTCTATTTAAGGAATATAGATTAAGCCTTATTTACTGTTTTGTTCTGTCTTGTTGTACACATATTCCAACAATCGTTCCTTGAATGATGTAGTAGGCTATATACGAGGTTTGTTCAAAAAATACCCGGAATTTTCGTTTCTTGAAAAAAGGACTTATTCATTCGTTTACATTAATGTTGCCTCTTCAAAGTAATCCCCATCGGATGTTATGCACTTGTGCCCACGCTTCTGCCAATCCTTGAAATAATTCTTAAACTCGATCTTTGGGATAGCCTTTAGTTCTATCAGCGATGCACTCTTAATTTAAGCTATGCTTGTGAAACGACGGACCTTTAAAGTTTACTTTATTTTTGGAAATAGAAAAAAGCCACACGGAGCCATGTCTGGCGAATATTGAGGATGATGCGATCATTACAGTATTGATTTTGATCTACGAGTTGTTTTTCCACAAATCCGGTCTTTTTTTTCGGATTGCTTCACGCAAACGGCGTTGAATGTGTAGGTAGTACTATTTATTGACCGTTTGATCTCGTGGCAAAAATTCATGATGCACTTTGCCATTCAAATCTAAGAACACAGTAAGCATAATGTGCTAGGGTTTTACACCCTAAGTATTAAAATGCACAATAGTCTTAAAATATAATATTTAATATAATAACTCGTATCTAAGACAACGATAAATGTTTAATATTCGTTAAACTTATGTGAAGTTAAACTGGCATGTCGTTTACCTTCGTAAGATATATAAATAGAGTACATATGTAGAAGGATGGTCATTGTAGAAATATACATATTAGAATATTGTCGCCCAACGTTAGTGTAGGCCGTGGACCTGTGTTTATAAAAATTGAATCGATATTAGTCGTGAAATGTAAACAGCGTAATAGTAACAAAATGGAGTTTCTAGTTAATTGAAATATATTTTGTTATGAGTTTAATTGACTAAGTACTGAAAAGGTACCTCAACCTACCACCAAACCTATTTAATACCACAATAACCTTCACTTTGGACCGCACTTGTCGAGCCATTTTTGGTCTTGGCAAACCAGAATGCCTCCACTGGGATAATTGAACCTTAGTTTCGACGTCATATCTATAAAACCATGTTTCGTCACCTGTTATAACCTTTTTGAGTAAATCGGGGTTGTGGTTTACGGCATTTAGTGACTCCTGAGCAAGTTCCTTTCTCCGCTGTTTTTGTTCAAAATTTAACAATTTTGGAACACATTTTGCTGACACACGTTTTTGACCAAAACGTTTAAAAAAATGTCATGGCATGATCCAATTGATATGCCAACTTCATCAGCGACTTCTCTGATTGTTATTCGGCGGTCGTTCATAACAATTTCTGTCACACTTTTTACGTTTTCATCGATTCTTGATGTGCTGTGGCGCCCAAGACGTTCATCATCTTCAACGTCTTCGGCCATTTTGAAAACGTTTATACCACTCGTAAACACTTTATCTTTTCGTAGCATGTTTACCATAGGCCTTTGTTAACACTTCACACACTCTGTTACACTTTATTTCATTTTTTACGCAAATTTTAATACAAATTCTTTTATTTTATCCATTATTTATTTCTATCTCATTTTTTTTATCTATTTCATTTATTTCTTTTATCCATTTTGTTAAATAAATGAAAATCGCCGAGCTCATAAAAACCGTCGAACCTTAGAGGCTGCCACAGAAAAGGTAAACAATGAATATGGTTGCAAATTTTTTATACTTTAGGAGATTTTATACCAACATAATAAAAAAATTTTGACGATCGAACTCTCCAAACCCACGAAATTTAAAAATTTACCACTAGTAAAAACTTGCTAGTAAAAATTCTGCTTGATCGTATTCACGAGGTAGGAGAGGAACTGGGCATTAAAATAAACTCAAACAAAATTAAATTTTTAGTGTTTAGTCTTTACCCACATCCCGATGCAAAGCTTCAATTAAAACGGAGTCCAAGTTAAGAAAGTTTACAAAATGAAATATTTGGGAACTGTGATAACAGACCAACTAGATCCAGACATAGAAATAAAACGTAGAATAGCAATGACTAAAACTACTTTTATGAATATGAAGTCATTTCTTTGCAATAATCCTCTCAGTTTAGAACTAAGACAAAGAATGGTTAAGTGCTATGTTTGGTGCGTACTTTTGTATGGTGCAGAAATGGGGACGCTAAAAGTATCGATCATGAACAAAATTCAAGCATTGAAAATGTGGGTTCATAGACGAATGCTGAAGATACCTTGGACAGCAAGAAAAACTAATGAAGATGTACTAAGGAGGATCAACATAGATAAAGAACTGCTTAAACATCGAAAAATGTCTTATCTATAATAAGAAAAGTTACTACTATAACTGGCGAAAAAGTTGAATGGCTTAAAATTCAACAGATAAGGTATCTTAAAAACGAACCAATAAAAATTTATGTAAAATATACAGCACAGAACATTGGTTTGTTTCATGAGGTTGATTTAAGCAAGAAAACCAAAGGCCGCCCATCATCATCTACAAAAGACAAGAAAAAGTTTACTTTACTTTACTTTACTAAAGGATTTAATGGACTTACCTAAGTTTATTCTTATCTCTGTTTATTTTAATCTTTGTTTTGGACAATTTACTTGTTTTAGTTTTCTTTATGGCAATTGTATCTAAACATAACTTAACATACAAGTTTCTCTAGGAATATATTTTTTTGTAACGGCAAATGTGCCTATACTTTTTAAACACAGAATTAGAATAATAAAACTTAGGTGAGATTTTCCCTAAATGTTGTTTTAAGACATTAGCTTTTCCTTAAAAAAAAAATAAAGTGTTACATTTTTTTTATCATAAAAATTGTATTTTTTATTTAAAATTAACTTTGACATGATCTACCACAAAAACTCCACTTTGTGGCTTAGTCACCTTTGGCTCTGAGCCACTCAATTATTGTACGGTTTAGAATCTTGACAAAGGCAAGGAATACCTGCTGAAAAAGTGATTTTAATGGATTATAGCTTAGTTACAATTAGAAGATACAATGTAGGTGAAGAATCAAATGAAGGCATGCTAAAGCGCATGAGTATGTTACATTTAGAACCACTACAGTTAATACTGATATAAACGTATTGTATCTAGATAAGAAGAGTCCAAGCAGACTGACGTTTTTGAAACTACTTATCTCAGTTCAAATTTATTATACGTAAGTAAAAAAATGGAAGAAAATAGTCCATGATATGATTCATAACGTGCTACTGGCATTGGAAGCTGAATATCCTCATGATCAACTATGTTTGGGGTAACTGTGAAGCAAAACTAGGAAAATAAACATCTAGTATACTGCGAATAAGCATCTAATCAGCCTAAACAAATTTGGACGGTATGTAATCGATCATCATCATCTTTGGCTCGACAATCCTCTGTGGATCCTGGCCCGCTAGAAGATTCGTCGCCATTTTGTTTGATTTCTGGCGACGTGTTGCCATCTTCTGATTTTTAGTATCCCTAAGTTGGTCTCAATTCCATTTAACCACCTAATTCGCAATCAGCCCTTGTTTTTTTTTCTATAGGTGTTCCTGTCTTGAGCTTTTTAGCAATCGTATTTTCTGACATTCGTATTATGTGTTCAGCCCATCTAAGTCGTTGTGCCTGTTACGACTTTTAGTTCATTAAAGAGTTGGTATAATTCGAAATTATATTTGGTCGTTTATAGTTACAACATTTTGCGGAGTATTTAACGCTCGAATATTTCCAAAAGTCTTTCATCCTTCTGCGTTATAGTCCATGTTTCCGCTACATATGTGAGGACCGGCCTCAGCAGTGTTTTGTATATATTAATGTTAGTGGTATGTAAACGATATAAATATTACTTAATAACCTACGGGCATAAAAAGTGGAGAATACAACAATGATAACAACAACAATGATAACACAAAAATATAAGGAATAGAGCCCAAAATTTATTAAAAAGGATACTAAAGGAAATCCCGATAAAAGAATATTTTGTTTGAAGTACTTATTAACAAATCACAAATATTTTTAACTAGATCGTGAAAAGGTTTATCGCAAATTTTCATGTGGAATAAAAGTACATGAAGAAAAGAAAAGCAAGAATATTTTTTGTAAGATTAACTCTTTAAATTTCGTATTCAAAAAGTTAGTTTTTTAAGAAAATATACCGGTCATGACAACTGCCGAAAGAAAAAAACTCATAATTATGTAGAAGAAATTAGTTATGATAATTATTGTCAGGTTAGAGCACTCAAAGAAACGGATTCTTACCTATGCGCAAACAATGCATATTATATTATTTAAATAAATTTATTTCCTTGTTGTTTTCTAACAACATTTTTTAACTAAGTATACCTACATATTTCTCCTGTTGAACACAAAACATCTAATCTATAATAATTGGTTGTTAAACTTTCTCAATTGAGCAAATCAAATACAACAATTTCAGTATACCAGAATCATATTCTGAAATAATAATTATTATCTATTATTTTGCCTTAAGGCATTATTGTCTTCACGACACAATACAAAAACAAACCACCATGACGGATGTCCTAGATTGTCACTGATTTTCAAAGCAGGTAGTGAAAGTGATTAAAGAACAGATTTACATGCACCTCTCATAATAAAACCAACAATGAATACTCACATTAGATATTTCCGTCTCTGTCAGATCTCACCCCTCGTACAACTGCGCTATGTGTGAGGAAACGGGCGCCATCCTCATTAAAAAGAGAAGCGAATAACAACAAAACCTCGGTGCATCGTCGTCAAGGCTACTGCGTTTCTATCAAAACTTGTTGGATGTATCGATTCAAAAACAGCGAAAACAACAGGTTTTTCGTGCAAATTATGATGTAAATGCATTCAACACGCACTTTGACACACTTGTATGTAGTTTAAACTCTCATATCGGTTACTTTTAAAATATTTGTAGAGAAACGCGATGTTTAACTTAACCGTAAAAGAATGGATGTGCTTGAATGTTGTCCGGTTAGGTACAGAGCAGCGACTCGGGGAGTGGGATCGCATTAACTCGTCATAGGAATTCGGTATGGGGGAAGGAACGAGAGTAAATTGGGCAAATTAAATATGAATGAAGAATACTTTTGATGAATGCGTTGATGATAGCGCTTTGTACTAGTTCTTAATGTTGAATAAATTATGAGCTTAATTTATACGACACAGATAGTGATGATGCGGAGGTATGTGATAATGTTTTAATGGTCGAATTCTTGTTCTTATACTTGATCAAATTTGAATTTGGTAATTGCAGTTAATAAATGAAGATGTTTGAAATTCTATATAAGTAATATGAAAACTGGGTTATTGTTTATTTATCGAAATTATTGCGATCAACTACGAATTTTACATGGAATTAAAATATTTCAAATAACATTCAAATATAGTTATTAAACGTTAATGTCGGGACTACTTATTCACTAATCTAGGTGTAGCTTCAAGGAAGTCCCACAATGGTCCTGGATATACTTGGAGAGATCATTCAGAAGTACTTAATATGTTGTAAGGTTTGCGATGGACTACTTTATAAATGTAAATGTGTAAAGGCTGTTTATCCATACGGGAGCACAATATTTCGCTACAGAATACACCAGAGCCTAGAGTCTAAAATCAAGTTGTTCCGTAGGTAGTTTTTGTAAGATTCAACCAGCGATTTTGTTTCTACCCGATAAAATTTTCTACAAAAATTTATAGGCACAGGTCAGTCAAGATATGAGTCTTAAGTACTCTGGTATTTTATTTGATTTGCCAGTTTTTAAAATGGCGATTATCTTTTTTCCCACAGGCAAAAGACCACTCGGCCGTCCCAGAATGCAATGGAGAGATAACATCCAAGCAGACCTCCGGAAAATGAACATACATTTGACCCTAGGTTGATGGAGGACCGAACAAATTGGAAAAAAGTTATACAATCAGCCAAGACCCACCCAGGATTGTAGCGCTACGTGATGATGATGATGATTATCTTTTTAAAGTTCTTTTGTAGATTATAACTATGGAGAATTTTTGAAATAATAAATAAAAAAATGTTATATACTCCATTTTTAAACAAGACTTTTCAAAATCTGCAAAAGACTTTTAATGTCTTGTGTTTCCCTTTTAAAAAAAATTTTTGTTTATTTTTAATATTATGTTCTTTATGGAATGTGACGCAAGATAAGTTCACTAATCTGTCAGCTATCTGATCAAAAATATCTGAATTTCGTTGTTTATTTGTACCCTCCATTTCCAAGTTCCATCAATCTCCTGGCACAGATATAATAATTGGTATTTCGAAGCTCACATTCGGAAAAATAGGTCGATGTTGTAAGTGAGGAAACTTAATATACAGTTTTCTTGAATACGGAAGTGGTTGATCCCTAATATATTATCTGACAAACCATAAATCGGGATTTAAATATCTTCTTCGGGCAGCTGATCTAAAGATGCCTTTTTTACGTTACAGATACGTTTACATTAAAGAGTAGCTGGATATTGTTGATTTGTGCTATGTAGTGCATTGGTTCTGTTGTTATCAGCAGCGTAATTCCAAGCTTCATGGTGGGTGTTAAAAACTTTTACATAAACAGAAGGATGGCTAGGTATTGGGATTACAAGATCAGACCATGATTCACCAGAGGTTTATAGCTATAAATTGTTAGATTCTTTACTTTAATTGTGACCATATGAGTACTATAGAGTATATCCGTTAATACTTTTTTTTTCTCTGTGGGTGGAAATTTCTAAAAACCTTACCTGGTTAACCCACCCCTAGGGATGGCTGGCGTGTGTTGGATTCAGAGCAAAGGAGCCTCCACCCTCTCCTACTTTTGCGTATAAGTTATCCTGTCGCACGTACCGTACTCCGAAAGTGGGATGGCTGATTTAAGGCTGACGACACTTTCGGAGCACTCCCTTCTCTTATCTATATCTTATCTCTGTCGTTGATCCGGCTAGTGTTTCTCTTCTTCTTCATTCTTTTTAATGACTGTTATTATGTAATTATGTATGGTATTCGATCCCTCCTTACTTTCCGTCATCTCCACAAATATCTATCCTACAGTAACAGGGTTCATACATATTTCTCCATACATTCTGTTTCTCTCTACTGTCTATCTTTGACACTCCAGCATTGTATGAGTAACAGTGTTAGAGTACTCACAGTTTAGGCATTTATCTGTATCTGTCTTTCTGAATCTATGAAGATATGTCCTAAAACACCCACCTCCTGTGAGCACTTACGTCAGGAAGTTATCCAGTCATCTGTGATCACAGCCCTCCCAGTCCCTTAGACTCGGGATCAGCATCTTGGTCCACTGAGCAATATCTTCCGTATTGTTCCATTCTTCTTGCCATCTTTCTATTGATCTTTCTCTTTCTTCTTTTTTTTTTCTGGCTGCTGTCAAATAATTTCTTCTCTCATAGAGATGTCTCCTTTCTACTGCTTACACATACAGAGGAACACAACCTGTGATAGTCCACAATGCCGCCGCAGATACAGTCCTGTAGGCGCGTTCTACTCGTATCAGACTTGTTCTGTCTACTTGATCATGAGCCCTTTGCAGATCGGTATCTCTATCGCCTCACTCTAGACTGGTGCCGCGTTGATATATCGGTTGATACTAACTGACATAATTCAATCTTACTTCTTACAATCTTACAATCTAACACACGTAGTATTGGAATGCAGGTAGTAATAAGTGGCTCTTTCAAAGTATAACTAGATATTTTTTCTCTTTTCAGGAGTTATTCCAAGATCGCGTATGGTTAATATGTATCTAACATAAAAATGATTATGTGTAAATATCAAGCAATCACATGAATGAACTAAAGAAAGAATATATGTACTAGAACACTATGATTACTTTTCTTGTTGAGGATGAAAAAATTAATCCAATTTACATAAATTACCGCAAGTATTGTTCGATCTGGAATTCCCAATCGTTTTAGTAAACATATTGTCATAATATTGACTATAATTTTTCTATTAGATGAGCTTGTGTAGAATAATGGCGCGAAGCTAGATCGGGCATAAATATTAGTTGCTTATCGTTTTTATGACGGATATTAATAAAGTTAAGTATATTCTGACAATATATTTGTGTAAAATTGACAGTCTTCTTTGATTTCAGAATGTGTAGGTGTAAAATATAAAATAAAATACCCATTACAATAACACGGTTTCTAAAAAAATGTCTTCGTCTTCTAAGGAGACTTCAATATTTTTCGGTATTTTATATCATGTACAAACACAATTTTCTCATTAGTCTTGTATAACACTCAGGTGATGACCCATCTTTCGAGTAGGAACAAAAATTTTGTCATAAGCAGATTATATTAGTTTATTACTCCTGTACCCGAACGAAGAACAAACGATCAAACATATTACAGAAATAGTGCAAAATGTAAAGGATAAACACTTAAAGACAGATAAATTAATAACGAAAAAATCATGGATGATAGATGAGATCCTGAAAATAATGGACGAGAGAAAAGAAGCCAAAAATGACCCAGACAAATATAAAATCATAAATATATTAATAAGAACGAAAATCAGAGAAGCGAAAGAAAAAGAAGCAAGGGACAGATGCGAAGAAATTGAGACTTTGCAGTCAAAGTACTCTGAAAGCATATTTATCGAAGCTTTGCATTAAACTGAAAAAAGGATTCTACTAAATGGTTACCGGTTAAACAACATCAGATATGCAGATGACACCATCGTATTTGCGGACAACTTAGAAGACCTACAAGTTTCTTATGAACAAAATCATGTATTACAGTCAACAATATGGACTCAATATAAACGGTAAAAAGACAGAGCTTATGATAATAAGCAAGAAAAGGATAACAGAAGGTCAACACTACTTCAAGAAATCCCCTGTAGAAAGAATAACGCGCTACAACTACCTCGGCACCATAATAAATAAAGAATGGACTAACAACCAGGAGATTAAAGCACGCGTCGGAAAAGCTAGATCCACCTTCAATCGGATGGGAGACTTCTTCAAGAGTTATATCCTCTCCCTTGATACAAACGTAAGAATGCTGCGATGCTACGTCTTCTCTGTTTTTTTTTAAGGTCTTGAATCGTGGACCTTGAACGAAGATATCTGCAGAAAACTGGAACCATTTGAGATGTGGCTATATCGGAGAATACTTAAGATCCCTTGGACTGACCGAGTCACAAATGAAGAGGTCCTCAGGAGAATGAATAATAACCGAGAGGTACTGACCACGATCAAATCTCGAAAGTTACAATTTTTCGGACATATTATGCGAAATGAATCCAGATATGCTCTCCTTTAAGTCATCCTGCAAAAAAAGATATTTGGAAAACGAGGTCCAGGAAGAAGAAGAACATCTTGGTTAAAGAACCTCAGAATCTTATTCAATACAACATCTGTGCAGCTTTTTCAGTAACGGTTAAAGAATGGGTCCATTTTTTCAACACATTCCTGCTCCATTCATTATTGGAGGGGGACCTCAACGCTCAGAACATGACATAGGGTGCGAAACTTAAGATTAGAGTTTTATTAGAGCCGATAGAACAATGTAATCTATTAAACTAAAATGATAGTTTTTCAACTCTTGCACTAAGTTCTAGTCCATCAGCAATCGACATAACAATATGTACCCAGCACATTGTATCAAAATTAACTTTGATCTGTTATTCAAGATCCACATGGTTCTGATCGTATACCCTTGACCATCGCCTTGGAAGATTCCAAACGAGCAATACAACGTGATGATAATCAGGTACATAAAAGATGGAATATATATATATATATATATATATATATATATATATATATATATATATATATATATATATATATATATATAAGGTAAATTGGAATTTTGCATTCATCCAACTTCTTTTCAGAAAACTACCTCAAACTTATAAGGAATTAGTTAACGAAATAAACCGATGCGCAACCATTGCTATATCTAACAATAAAAAATATTTTACAGGCAAGATTTCAAAACCATGATGGGATAATAACTGCGAATTAGCTGCAAATAACCACAAAACAGCATATATATGTTATAAAACCAATCCCAATTTTCATAATCTAATTGAATACAAAAAATTTATTGCCTTTTTAATGGAAACATTTTAAAATAAGAAAAAACCAAGTTGGATAACTACTGCAAAACCTTAATTACCACAGTCCATCAGCGACGTCTGGAGGAAAGTAGATCGCTACAAAAACCGAAAGCTGTCAAATAAACTTATAAACTGATAAACTCTGAAGCTTCGTGAATAGAAGATTTTCACTTTAACATTTCACCTCCTTCGGTTCTAGGTCAAATAAATGAAGCTTTAGTCATCGTATCTAGAGAATACTTCAACCTAGAAAAAACATTTGAATTGTGAGTATTAAATCACGGATTTAAACAAAATAATAGTTCATCTCTAGGGATTATCAGACTCTACGCTATATTTTCTGCCTACAGAATACAAATTATTATTATTACAAATTTTATGGTAACAGTCTATGGCAAAACGAGAATTTAATTGAAAAAAAATTGAAGGACTGTCTATAAAAAAGCCAGGAAAGCCAGATAATAACGTTGAGTCTTACAGACCTATATTTTTAAGTTTTTGTATACTAAAAACTAATGAGAGTGACTCATGAGACTTATTAGTCTCATAAGTCACTCTCTCAAGCTCCTTCTTAGGATAATTCTTGATAAAATCAAGCAGAAATGTGAAGACACAATGGGAAATAAACAATTCGGTTTCAGAGAAGGATTGGGAACAAGCTTTGTTCTCAATCCTATCACTACCTACACGACCTACCAATCCTACACGACCATGGGAAGTACAGAAACCAATTTACGTCTGTTTTATAGATTTTGAGAAGGCGTTTGATAGGGTTTAACATGGTAGACTGTTCGAATATCTAGAAATGATTTGAATAGATGATAAAGATCTGAGACTTTTTCACCATCTATATTGGAATCAAAAAGCTTCTATTCTGGTAGACGGCAAAGAAACAGACAAAAATTTTATTCAAATAGGTGTTAGACAGGGTTGTGTGTTGTCCCCAACTTTGTTTAACGTTTACTCAGAAATAATTTTTAACGAAGCCTCGGAAGGGCAATGTGGAGTTCGAATCGGGGGAGAAACTATTAACAACATCAGATATGCAGATGACACCGCGATCATGGCTGAAAGTATCGAAGATCTTCAATTCCTTATAGATCGAGTCACTAGAGAATGCTCTAATAACGGACTAAGCATAAATACAACAAAGACAAAGTTACTTGTGGTTAATAAACAAGACCTCGGCGCTATACAACGAATTATCAATAATGAACCGATAACAAAAGTTAACCATTTTAAATACCTAGGATGTTGGATAAACGAGACACTAAATCCGTATGAAAAAATTATAACTCGTATAGAAATTGCAAGAGGAGCATTTATGAAACTTAGATCTATTCTGAGCAATTCTTAGCTGAACTTACAGCTGAGAATTAAGTTCTTAAAATGTTATGTGTATCCTTATTACTGTATGGATGTGAAACCTGGATTATGAAGGTTAACATGATGAACAAATTAGAAGCCTTCGAGATGTGGTTATATCGTAGAATGCTCAGAATATCATGGGTTCAAAAAATTTCAAACAGAGAAGTCTTTTGAACAGAGTAGGTTAAGGTGAAGGCGACTTAATAAAGATGATAAAAATGAGAAAACTCGAATATCTGGGGCATATAATAAGAGGAAGCAGATACAGGATAATGCAGTTGATACTCAACAGAAAGATCGACGGAAAAAGAGGAATTGGTAGGAAGAATTACTTATGGCTCCGAAACCTTCGTCAATGGACTGGCTTATCAGCAGATGAATTATATGCCGCGCAAGATCGAGAACGATATCGGCAAATCGTCATGGAAGCTAACCACGCCTAAAACTTGGGCACGGTACTCAAAGAAGAAGATACTAAAAACGCTAGAGAGATTAACCAAAAATCAGCTTCAATACTGGCTTGAGTCCGAAGATATTCTCCCCAAATCTCAATATGGCTTCCGGAAATTCAGGTCTACAAAACATGCTCTTACTTCACTAGTTTTCTCTGTACAGGTCAATTTCACAAATCAAGCGTTAACAGCTGCAGTATTTATAGATATAATCTCTCTAAAAACCTTCTTTTAGATCGTTTGTTTATATAGTAGAAACCCTCAATTCAGAAGAGTGATATCATAGTTTAAACGCGGAATATCCTCAAATTTAAATGTACACAGCGGCCCTCGAAAACTGCCTGTTTTCTCGATTGCAATTTGCGTTTCCTCATAAGAAATTACAGAATATATAAAGTAGTATATTTATTTGTGCTTCTCTATAGTAGACTTGACCAGAAGTTGTTGTACAGTTTAGCCAAATCTTGTTCACAAGTAGTAATTATGGTCATACAAAACCTGTATTCTTCCACGCAGCGATTATTACCGTCATAAAAATACCAAAAAACATGATTTTTTCAATAGTAAAAATTAAGCACAAAATTGTAATAAAATAAATTTCATTTATATGTTCCGTTTCGTTACGTATTTAAATTTATAAAATAAAAATCGATGTTTTAAAACATTATTTTTCAATCGTTTGGCAATGTTGGAATTAGCGAGGGAACTCGGTTTTACAATTCGGATCCAGACATGCAGTAAAACTAGTTTTTATTATTTTTTGCCCAAGAAATGAACGAAGAAAACATTGGTGTTTCTATGGGTAAATAGTGCATGTGTTTTTGTGAGTATATTTTATGTGATAAGTTTGTAAACTTATTGTTGTCAATACTGTTTTATCAATACTGTATTGTAGTATTGATAAAACGTGTTATAGATAATAAGAGTGTTATAGTTTGTCGTTTTATAGTAAATATTTAGTTATATTCTTTGAAATTATTGTATATATCCAGATTATTGAAATACAATGGACGAAAAACCGAGTTGTTCCAAGAGAAGACAGCAAAATTTTGATGTGGATTCCAAGAATGAAAAGCCGCAAAAGAGACGGAAAATGTTAACGTCCGAAGAGAAGGTAATGATACGAAACGTTTATGAAGGAATTGTCGGCAGAAAAATGGCATTAAACGTTAGCCAAGCGGTCGACATTTGTAGCAGTTTAACAAAAATATCCGTTAGCTGTATTTATCGTGTACTTAAAAATACATCGGAAAATAAAAAGCAAGAAAAAGGTAAAACTAGAGGTAGGAAAAGCATTGTTTTCGATGACGAGACAAGGAATATTATACGTCGAAAAATTCATTCATTTTATTTTCGGAGTGAAATTCCAACACTGAAAAAAATTTCTCAAGAGCTCGAAAATGATGACTCTTTACCCAAGATATCTCGTAGGGTCTTAATCAGGACCATGCACGAAATGAACTTTCGATACGTAAAACGCAACAGAAAAAGTATGCTATTAAAAAAAAATGAAATTATTCTGTGGAGAAGAAAATATTTAGAAGAAATACGAAAAATGTAAAAGTGATACAGGGTTCCTTGATGATGGTTTGCTTCAATTTGAGTCGAAAAAAACAGGTGATTATCATGAAGAAATGACTTCTGAAGTATTTGAGCGCTGGTTTAAGAGAATCTTACCAAAATTGGAATCTGGGTCTGTGGTTGTTATGGACAATGCGCCATATCATAGCCGCAGACTAGAACAATTACCGACGACGGCATGGCGGAAAGGGAGAATTCAAGAATGGCTTACAGAAAAGGGGATTGCATACGAAGAATCAATGCTCAAAATTCAACTACTTGACATTGCACGGTTAAGGAAAATTGAATATCTTAAATATGCTGTAGATGAAACTGCAAAAGATTATGGTGTCAAAGTTCTGCGTCTACCACCTTATCATTGCGAACTTAATCCCATTGAACTTATCTGAGAGCAAGTGAAAGGAGAAGTAGCATGCAATAACAAAACGTTCAAATTAAACAAAATTAAGAAACTTTTGATTCAAGCAATCCTCCATGTAACTCCAGAGAAATGGGCTAAATGTATAGGCCACATAATTAAAGAAGAACATCGTATGTGGGAACTTGACACTCATATCAAAGTTTTACTAGAGCCAATTATAATTACACCAGGTGGTGAAGATAATGACAGCGATAGCAGCACTGCATCTTCAGGTTTAGACAGCGAATAATATTTTCTAATAGTTTAATAAGAACATCAGCATAAAAAAAACCAAAAACAAAAAAAAAACGAGAAGAACATAGTAAGTGTGTATAGTGTTTGTGTTTAAACACATCAAACATTATTTTTATTTTGTTTTTATAGAATTTTATTTTGTTTTATAGGATTTTATTTTGTTTTGTTTTACACTGTTTAAGTTTTTTGTTCATTTTATTTAATAAGACAATATGGCTCTTGGCTAAACGTCAAAAAGACGTTTTAGCGTAACTTCCGCGACAGCCGGTTGGTATCAGTAAACTTTCTGCAAAATTACTTCTTTTTTATAGCTTTTTGTTTGTGGCATTCTGTATTTTTAGGGGAATGTAGGGAATGAGCCACAAAATATTTATTCATATGTTTATTTATTGACGTTTCGATCTCTATATCCAGAGACCGTTTTCAATTATACAAATGATAGTACTATTTATTTTCTATGGCTTTTCGCTTGTCGTTCTGTATTTTTAGAAATAATGTTGGGAATAAGCCACAATATATTTATTCAAATGTTTAATTTACGGACGTTTCGATCTCTATAAAGAGACCGTTTTCAAACATACAAATGACAGATATATTTATTTTTCTATAGCTGCTTGTTTGTGGCATTCTGTATTTTTAGGGAGAAGGTTGGACATAAGCCACAATATATCTATTTACATGTTTAATACATTGACATTTCGATCTCTATTCCGTTTTTAAATATAGAAAAAAAAAAGAAAATAAACAATATAAGATTATAAAAATATATAATAATAAACAAATAAAAAAAATATTACTATCATTTATATCTTTGAAAGCGGTCTTTGGATATAGAGATCGAAACGTCAGTAAAAACTTGTAAATAAATATATTGTGGCCTATTTCGAACATTAATATTTGAAAAATAAAATATAATTAACGTTAAAATAAAAGTAAGTGTACGTCACTGGATTTCCAAACGGCTTTCCGCATTTCTGGGTCTTTAAACGATGACTTACTCTCTCAAATAGTGAAATTTTACTTTAGGTTTGTTTACTTATCAAAAAGGGAAACATTCGACGAATTAACGTTCGTCCGTTTTTTTCGTGTGAATAGAATTTCGAACTTCTTGGCATTCATCGATCTTTACACAGAAACTAATCACTGTTAATTGAGTATCAAATGTATTTTCGGTTGGTCAATATTATCACATATAAAAAAGCATAACTTCTGCCGACCGAACAGGCACACCTCACCTAGAGGTGTGGTATTGGTTATTCCATTTAATTAACAGAAGATTGAGTGAATAAAAAATTTACAATACCTAAAAGAACTGGTGGTGTCGATGAATATAAGGTGAGTTTAAAAATTTTTGCCAAAGTTTGTTTTCTTCATTGTTATTCATAGTTGTTGTTCATATTAATAATTTGATATAATAAATTTGAGCAGCGGTCACAAAGCTCATATGCCCTATAATCTACAATATTACGTAGTATATGAAAAAGCAAGAAAAATATAATAAACAATAAATATCTACTATTTTAATGATAAATAATCACACTTTCAATTTAAAGTTCGATTATTTTGACATTTTTATAATTTGTATTTTGAGAACTACATATTTCAGAAGAGAAATTTAAAACGAGGACTACTGTCCAGTATAAAGTTACTTTTCATCTTTCCGAAGTCATATTTTAATATGCGGAATGCAATAAAAAATTTCCCTAAGCTGGATGTAAGAGGTGGCATTCTGATTTTTGCCGAAAAAGTTGTGTGATAACTTCAGTAATGAGTAGGCTTTCCTATCAAATAGGTCGGAAATATTAATAAAAATATTAAAATATTTAAAACTTATTTAAAACATCGTTTTTTTTTCTAATTTCCTTCCTTATAACTTTAAAACGATCTATTTTTGTTTTAACTTTAAAATGTTTTAATTTATTACATTTGCTGCAAAATAGCAATAAATGCAAGAAGTAAAAACCAGCCTGTTCTTATTGAATGTTTTTCAACCACTTAGATTGCACTTAGAACCTTCTAAATTCGCCCAGCGAATCTTTATAAACTCTAAATTCACTATTTGGGAGAGTGATTCATCGTTTGAAGACGTAGAAGTGGGGAAAGACGTATGAAAATCCAGTGGCGTACACTCACTTTTATTTCAACATTAATTATATTATATTGTTTAAATATTATTGTTTAAAATAGGCCACAATATATTTATTTGCAGGCTTTTACTGAAGTTTCCATCTCTATATCCACAGACCGTTTTCAAAGATATAAATTATAGTTATATTTATTTTATTTGTTTATTATTATATATTTATATATTCTTATATTATTATTTTTTTTTTTCTTAACTTTAAAAACGGTCTCTGGAATAGAGATCGAAACATCAGTAAATTAAACCTATAAATAAATATTTTGTGGCTTATTCCATACAGTCTCCTAAAAATACAGAATACCACAAACAAAAAGCTATAAAAAACAAGTAATTTTGCAGAAAGCTTACTGATGCCACCCGGCTGTCGCGGAAGTTACGCTAAAACGTTTTTTGACGTGACCCGTCCTTAAAGAGTTACACAATGAAATGTTTTTAAAACAAATTTTAAGACAGTTTCCACACCACCCGAGAGGTATGTCTTGTGGCGCGTTACTTTTTTTTTTAAATGGGTGTTCGCCAAGAGCCATATTGTCCCTTTAAATAAAATAAACAAAACACTTAAACAGTATAAAAAAAAACAAAATAAAATC
This sequence comes from Diabrotica undecimpunctata, assembly GCF_040954645.1. Classification (NCBI taxonomy): domain Eukaryota; kingdom Metazoa; phylum Arthropoda; class Insecta; order Coleoptera; family Chrysomelidae; genus Diabrotica; species Diabrotica undecimpunctata. Next base: position 127,825,251 of record NC_092808.1, read on the forward strand.
CTATAAAACCAAATAAAATTCTATAAAAACAAAATAGAAATAATTTTGGATGTAACAAAACATTGTACTATTCTATTTATACACAAACACTATACACACTTACTATGTTCTTCTCGTTTTTTTTTGTTTTTGGGTTTTTTATGCTGATGTTCCTACTAAACTATTAGAAAATATTATTCGCTGTCAAAATCTGAAGATGCAGTGCTGCTATCGCTGTCATTATCTTCACCTGGTGTAATTATAATTAGATCTAGTAAAACTTCGACATGACTGTCAAGTTCCCACATACGATATTCTTCTTTAATTATGTGGCCTATATATTTAGCCCATTTCTCTGGAGTTACATGGAGGATTGCTTGAGGCAAAAGTTCCTTAACTTCGTTTAATTTGAACATTGTGTTATTGCGTGCTACTTCTCCTTTCACTTTCGCTCAGATAAGCTCAATGGGATTAAGTTCGCAATGATAAGGTAATAGACGCAGAACTTTGACACCATAATCTTTTGCAGTTTCATCCACAACATATTTAAGATATTCAGTTTTCCTTAACCGTGCAATGTCAAGTAGTTGAATTTTGAGCATTGATTCTTCGTATGCAATCCCCTTTTCTGTAAGCCATTCTTGAATTCTCCCTTTCCGCCATGCCGTCGTCGGTAATTGTTCTAGCCTGCGGCTATGATATGGCGCGTTGTCCATAACAACCACGGACCTAGATTCCAATTTTGGTAAGATTCTCTTAAACCAGCGCTCAAATACTTCGGAAGTCATTTCTTCATCATAATCACCTGTATTTTTCGACTCAAATTGAAGCAAACCATCATCAAGGAACCCTGTATCACTTCCTATATGGGTGATGATTAAACACCGTCCCTTTCCTGATGGAGCTTTTAATCCTGTAGACAGCCTTCTATAAATGCTTCACGTTTACTTTGTATATTTAAATCTTGTCAAACTTTTCCAACTGTATGACCTTCGTTAATCCAGGTTTTATCCAAATAATATATTTTGCGTCCAGTGCTGCGAATTTTTCGTATTTCTTCTAAATATTTTCTTCTCCACAGAATAATTTAATTTTTTTCTAATAGCATACTTTTTCTGTTGCGTTTAACATATCGAAAGTTCATTTTGCGCATGGTCCTGATTAAGACCCTACGAGATATCTTGGGTAAAGAGTCATCGTTTTCGAGCTCTTGAGAAATTTTTTTCAGTGTTGGAATTTCACTCTGAAAATAAAATAAATGAATTTTTCGACGTATAATATTCCTTGTCTCGTCATTCAAAACAATGCTTTTCCTACCTCTAGTTTTACCTTTTTCTTGCTTTTTATTTTGCGATGTATTTTTAAGTACACGATAAATACAGCTAACGGATACTTTTGTTAAACTGCTACAAATGTCGACCGCTTGGCTAACGTTTAATGCCATTTTTCTGCCGACAATTCCTTCATAAACGTTTCGTATCATTGCCTTCTCTTTGGACATTAACATTTTCCGTCTCTTTTGCGGCTTTTCATTTTTGGAATCAACATCAGAATTTTGCTGTCTTCTCTTGGAACAACTCGGTTTTTCGTCCATTGTATTTCAATAATCTGTATATATACTATATATACAATAGTTTCAACAATTCTGTATAAGAATATAACTAAAAATTAACTATAAAACGACAAACTATAACACTCTTATTATAAGTAACACGTTTTATCAATACTACAATACAGTATTGATAAAACAGATTGACAACAATAAGTTTACAAACTTATCAGATAAAATATACTCACAAAAACACATGCACTACCCATAGAAACGCCAATGTATATGAACCATTTCTTCAGCGAAAAAATAATAAAAACTAGTTTTATGGCATGTCTGGGTCCGAATTGTAAAACGGAGTTTCCTCACTAATTCCAACATTGCCAAACGATTGAAAAATAATGTTTTAAAATATCGATTTTTATTTTATAAATTTAAATATGTAACGAAACGGAACATATAAATAAAATTTATTTCATTACAATTGTGTGCTTAATTTTTACCATTGAAAAAATCATGTTTTTTGGTATTTTTATGACGGTAATAATCACTGCCTGGAAGAATACAGGTTTTGTATGACCATAATTACTACTTGTGAACATGAATTGGCTACACTGTACGATAACTTCTGGTCAAGTCTACTATAAAGAAGCACAAATAAATATACTACTTTATATATTCTGTAATTTCTTATGAGGAAACGCAAATTGCAATCGAGAAAACAGGCAGTTTTCGAGGGCCGCTGTGTACATTTAAATTTGAGGATATTCGGCGTTTAAACTATGAAATCACTCTTCTGAATTGAGGATTTCTACTATAGTATAATACACCAGTCCACCAAATTTTATTTAAATTAGATTTAATAGATTTCCCATAATAATTTTATGCGAAATTTTACAAATCTTGGCAAGGTTCTGAAACTACTTTCTTGTGGCATTGTTAAGTTATGTTTTTTATGGGATTAAGCCACAATTGTTGGTTGTGATTGTGATGAAAATAATATTTTTAATTACCCAATATTTGTTTATAACCAGTTTTTTTTTGTACAAATTATTAAGAAATGTTTTTATTATTGTTTATGTATTTCAAAGTTGACATGTCTGACCTAGATCTTCTAGGCTAATAGCCCCGAGTCGCTAAAACACATTTTGTGGGTGGTGTTATTACCGCAGGAATTCAAATTCTAACTGCTTTTGAGTGTTTCATGTTATATGTTTGTATAAAAATTATGTATATTGTAGACGGCTACATTCTGCTGATGGGTTTGCTGCACATTTTTCTTTGTTGAGAAGGATGAGGGCTGCTTCTTTGGCTTTCCTCTTCTTCATGTCTGTTTCTTTTATGATTATTGATGCATCTTACCATTGTGGTATGTGCTTGTTGTTCCAGGCATGTTTGCATAACTGGGATTTCTCGAAGTCTTTATTCTTGATGTATGTTTCATGCTCGTTTATCCTGTCTAACGGTTTACCCTCCAATGTCAGATGTATGTTGTCAACAGGGCTTTTCGAGATCACGATGTATTTGGTTTTATCTATATTACTTGTTAGTCTCATCTTTTTGCTTTTTATGTTAATGTTTTCTATAATAATTTGTAAATCTTATATATTTTCTGCCATAATTGAGGTATCGTCTGCAAATCTTATGTTATTAATCATGATATCTCCAATCCTTACACCTTTAGTTCTTTCCCATAGTGCCTCCTGAAATATTGTGTGATACATACCAATATGAAATCCAAGTAGTAATTAGAAACTTACAGAGATATCAGAAAAGGTTTTATTATCATCTGTATAGATGACTTCGCTGTGTAGCAGCGGCGATAGAATACTTCTAGGGCCCTTCTCCCTGCCTGTCGTAAGAGGCAACTCATGGATGAAAGATGAAGAGCTGTCGTTTGAGGTGTCGGATTCGCAAAAACGCACGCAGGGCGCTTAGGCGTTACGGTAACCGGTGTGCGCTCCTAGTATCGGAAACTAGCGTTCGTGAGATCACTACACTCTCCTTCCACATAACCAATGTAAGATTAAACAAACTGTAAACTTGTAATAAATAATGCTTTACTTATGGTCTCGTATGGTACATTTATTTAAAACACACTAGATACTCATGATTTGGTTTATTAGTTATCTAAGTACAATACTAGATAGTACTCAGTTGACGTTGACAATACTAACTTAGACCGTTCTTTTGATTCTTCATTGTTAACAATAATGATAATACTAATAATCCCGTGATTTCCAGCTATTTAACACACGTGAGTTTGTTATTATAATACGTTTGTTATTTGTTAATTGATACACGTTATTTATTAATCTTTCGACTACATTGCAAATTTCACTAGGTCAGAGTGTGCCCTCGTTACAACGATATTTTCAATGTCGTAAACAAATAATATATTTTCGCAAATGTGTGTCACGTTATTAAAAAGATTACTTGAATCTGATGCTTAATTAAATTCCGTTACATCCCTATCCCTCAGAAGAAAAATTTTCTGAGTGCTGTTCGTTTTCAATGAATTACATGAACTGTTTTTACTCTTCCCTTCCGAAAGAAGAAAAATTTTCGTGTCATCATCAACTGATTACTATACATATATATGTCGTAGGCAAGTATGAAATGCAGGCATTCTCGCAAAAGCCTAGTCATTTTCATAATGACTTGGCAGTTTGTATAACGTTTTCATTTTTACGAAATTACTTTAACCTTTTAGGCATTTGCGAAACTACCGGAAACGATAATTTCATGATATCATGGGTAATATTTCTATTTTGAAACAGTATTTAAACAGTTTTGAAACAGTACTAAACGAGGTCCAGGAAGAAGAACACCTTGGTTAAAGAACCTCAGAATCTGGTTCAATACAACATCTGTGCAGCTTTTCCGCGCTGCTGCAGATACGATAAAGATTGCCATGATGATCACTAACATTCGTAACGGATAGGCACATCAAGAAGAAGACCTACTCCCTGAAGACGAGTGGTAGAGGAGTAGGCTTATTAGCGGCTATCTGTCAAACGTGCTAGGTTAGAACCTTATTCCTACATGCGTTCACCTTTCCTACCGTGATTGGGGTAATGGTCGGGTGTCGTGTAACAACACAGGGACTACGGGAAGCTTGGAGCCTCACGCTGCAGCAGCAACGTGATACCTTTAAATGGTGTCGGACTCGTGCAGGGGGCAATAAATTCGCTAACGGTCATATACCGAAAGGTCAGGAGTATTAGAGTCACACCTTTGCGAGAGAGGGGTAACATGAACGCACTTCATGTATATATGACATATTTAATATGAAATTATAGATTACTCCAACTATAATTGGAGATATAAATAAAAGTATACTCCAAACTTATCGTTGATTTACCTCTATCAAAATTTTTTTCTAGATTGAGAAAGACTGTCATACTATAATTCAAAATTTTTGGTTTATTATACATGCACGCATCCGTTCTGGTAGTTTATCACGAATACAAAGATAGTCCAATCTATATATCAGTCTTCGTTTTGGAACTTGAGGAAATAGGTTGTCAAAATCTAGTGAAATGATCTATACGTTAGTTTATTTGTTTATTGCTGTTGCCCATTCATTGGCCCACCAGAGGAAATTAACCACTGCAGAACTTTTTTTGAAAAAACCATACTGGTGTAACGAATTTATTTTACTGAAAATCAAAAATTGTCGCAGCAATTACGGATTCTATGACCTAAAATAAAATAGGCGTAAACTCATAGGGTTGTAATTATTAGAATCTAATTGTGTCTAAAGGGATCTTATAGTATCCTTTTTCAATAGCCGGTGTTATAAATGTAGATTTTAATATGGCAGCACCTGTAGCTTCAAAAGTTGTCCGAGCCAAAAAGGTTGATTTTTATAATTTGTTTTAAAAACAATTGTTTAAATGAAATTGAGTCCATATTTCGCATAGGAAACTTCATGAGCCTTATTCTGAAGTTTCTGATGAATGTGATTCTGCAAAAATATGTCATGGGAATTTTTTAAAACCTTCCCGAACTTTTTGCCTTATCAATATGCAGAGTTTCCAACAAAAGCTAAGGAAATAAAACACGAAAAGATATATAGAGATCAAATTTTATAAAAGACTTTCTGTATCTACACTGCCATACGGAAGCTGGATTAAGAGATAATTTTACATGATTTTAGACCTTAATTTCTTGGGTTAAAATGGAAAATATTTACCTGAAGGCCCAGAGTCAATACAATCTATAACTCACATTATTTTTAAATTTGAAAAAGGAAACAGCGCGAAACTGCCGTATGTAGTCTAGCTGTAATCAATTTTCCTTGTAACAGCACCCTAATTTCAAGAGAAACTGGTATTAGTGCTACGAGATATTTTAAAAAGAAACAAATACCACTGCAACAAATTGCAAAAAACATCACAGCCTATCTGTTACAGTAGGGTACATCTAAAAAATAAACTTTTTTTCGGCAACAATGTACAGACAAGACTGCCCATAGTGCTTACGGGTCTATCACAGGCATATGGTCACATCTCTCGGACCTTTTTTTTTTCCATACCTTTATGTATACCGGTTGGTCCAATAAGCCGATCCCTCGGCTATATATCAGAAACTATTAATGTTATAAGTTTAGGAGGATTTTTTCCTTAGTAAAAGTGGCTAAAAGAAATCGCTGGAAATAACTTTCAAGTTTCTGGGATAACCGCTAGGGGGCGTAACCTGTGAATAAAACTTTAAAAACCCGTTTTTTGGGAAATATGCCCAATTATACCAAGTGTTAAACAAGTAAACTGGAAAGAAGCCAAAATTCTGCACAAAGTTGTTTAACTACTTTTTTTTTATTTTTTCAAATAAAGGGTGTGGGAGAATGGGAAAGTATTTGTGGATAAATACCTATAACGTTGAGAATGTGGATGAATTAATTTACAGCTACTATAAAATAATTGCATTTAGTTTTAATTCTCATAGGTAGAGGGTACTTTCGAATAGAACAAATTAAAATTTGTTTTTCTTCAAAATGTTTAATGGAAACCTATTTTTAACAGAATGTGGATACCTATTTTGTTATTTCATATGATTAAAAATAGTTTTTTCGAAACTAAGTAGGCTACGACAATGAATTTGACGTGGAGTTCATATTGTTTATTTATTGACAGCAGTCAAAACATTGTTAAGAAGTGTTATATTATAATTCAAATTGAAGATTGCACTTTTTTCAATAGATATTAATATTGGTAATATTAGTAATTAATTATCAGTACTAATAATTCGTGATGGGTATATCAAATGCAGAATTGTATGATATGATTGGAGTATATTTCGAATGTCACCAAAATGCCGCTATTGCCTCACGTATATATTCTGTAAGATATCCCGACAGGAGACATAAGAGAAAAATAATTAAGAGAAACTGGTTGTTTTCATCGTCCTTGTTTTAAACGACGTAGTAGAGGTATGACCGAATATAATTCAATCAATTTTCTTGCTTTAATTAAACAGAATCCACATATAAGTAGTCGGCAAAACTCTATAGAATTAAACATACCCAAAACTACTGTTCTAAGGATTTTAAAAGATCACAGGTTGGTTTTTCATATTATAAAGTGAACGTTTAGGTCGGAAACTTGGAATTGCCTTTAAACTTTAGATTCAACTGTTACTTTAATATTCCGATAAAAACGGCAACACGGCGCTTTTATCCTATTATCCGTTTCTTAAAAATACTTATACACGATTTATCTTGTGAAACAATTGTGGATTTTTCAAGATTTTTTGAGTTTTAGTAAATATAGTGGTTTCTTTTTTACCAATATTTGTTGTTCTGTTTTTTAGACTGCATCCTTATCATGTAGTTCTCCACCAAGCTTTACATGGGAGAGATTTTTATGCAAGGCTGGATTACTGCAATTGGATGTTAGGTCTGCTAGAAGAACAAACGCATATCATGTCAATGATTCTGTGGACAGAAAAGGCTACGTTTAATAGTGAGGGTGGTGTTAATCTGCATAATATGCATTATTGGGCTAAAGAAAATCTGCACTGGATACATGAGGTACAGGTTCAAGGTATATGGAGTCTTAATGTTTGGTGTGGTATAGTTGATGGAAATATCGTAGGTCAATATTTCTTTGATAGAACTTTAAACGGCGAAACATATTTGGATTTTCTGGGAAATCAGTTGCCCGTTTTATTGGAAGATGTTTCCTTACAAACAAGAAGAGATATGATATTACCACATGACGGGTGTCCTGCGCACTTTTTTAGACGAGTTTGAGATTATTTTTATGCAAGTTATCCAAATAAATGGATTGGAAGTGGAAGTATATTTTCGTGGCCAGCTAGATCTCCAGACTTAACATGTCTGGACTTTTATCTGTGGGGATGATTGAAGGACTTAGTGTACCAAACTCGACCAACCACGTTTTTATTCATATCTCCAGTTCGACAAAAGCTATAACCATGCGGTTTGCACCATTTTGTTACGAATTTAATTCAGTTCCATTATAATTTACAATAAATAGGTATTTCCTTTAAACATTTTAAAGAAAATAAATTTTTTTTTCTATTGGAAAGTACTTTCTACCCATGACAATTAAAACTAAATGCAATTGTTTTATAGTAGATGTAAATTAAATTATCCACACTCTTTCTAATGGCACTAATTTCGTTAAAAGCGGTTGATCCAAACCAAAGTTATAGATATTTATCCACAAATATTTTCCCATTCTCCCACACCCTTTATTAAAAAAAATAAAAAAAGTACTTGAACAACTTTGTGCGGAATTTGGGCCTCTTTCTTGTTTACTTATTTGACACTTGGTATAATTCAGCATATTTCACATAAAACTGGTTTTCAAATTTTTCTTCACAGGTTACGCCCCCTAGCGGCTAACCCAAAAACTTGAAAGTTATTTCCAGCGATTTCTCTTGGCCACTTTTACTAAGGAATTTTTTCTCCTAAAGTTATAACATAAATATTTTCTGATATATAGCCGAGATATCGGCTTATTGGACCACCCGGTATATATATATATAAATATTAAATATTAAAATATTAATATATATATATATATATATATATATATATATATATATATATATATATATATATTTAATATTTTCTGTCGTATCATATTAAATGAATCAATTTATTATTTTTTTAAATGATTAATAAAACGGATATTAGAAAATCTCAAGAATTTATTTCTAATGTTATTCACCCCTTTATAGGGTAATGATTGGAATTGTCATCGATACTATCATAGTAGCAGAAGGTCTCTGACCTGGAAATCAGATTACTATAATGGCTGGTTTCTATTCATCATTTATAATGTAGAAGGTTGTGATATCAATACGTATTATCAATTTATTGATGTACAGTTCGTTTGATATCGTTCAACGATATAGTAATATAAAACATAGAAAAAAGTATTTGTATACTGTCACTAAATTAAATTTTCAATTTTCTGTTTAAAAAAATTTTATCAAAAATTGCATTAAATAAAAAAAAGCAGAAAAGGCATTAACAAATATAACATGTAGAATATATCTACATTAAATCTGTGTTGTTATTTTTTTTAAATACAGTCTGATTTTACTCTATATATTACAAAATTACCTTGAATCACTGAATGCTTGAAGCATTTAGTGATAACTACTTTTACGTCAAATTCTAAGGTGCACCTAACTCCAAAGCTTGCCGATAAGGCGACATATAGTTTTTTTAGACGTGTATATTACAAAATCCAGAATTAGCATTCAATTAAGAGACTATCACACCGGCTCACCTACTATCTTGCGATATAGAGAATCGGAATTTTAGCGAATTTCAGTTATTATGTTTTAGACCTTGGTATTTGCCTTAGCCTGTAGGCTAAATTAAATAAGGATAAAAAGATTTGGCGAAAATTTTACCGAGTGATTGCAGTATAATATAAAAAGTCATGGAAAATATCTTTGTCTGCATTTATTGATAGAGAACTTCGTTAAAGAATTCATAGATATATCTTGATACATATCTGGATAAATGGATACCTTTGTACACGAATGCACTGCATCTTATGGTATCACCAATGTATAGATCGATTGGCGATACTTCGCTAATAACTACATGTTGATGGTTGGAGAGGATAATAATATACAGTGCTAGTCAAAAGTCCGTTCTCCTACTTGTATCTAAATATTTTACAACCAGTTCTTATAGTAAGTGTTCAAAATGTGCTCCATCTGCTGACACTCGTGCATCCTAATTCTAAACTCTTGCCCTAAAGACTTCAACAATTCGTTATTTCAAAATGTCAAAACATATTTTCACAGAATTCTAGTCTTCGGTCAGGGTCATCATTTGGAAATTGGTGCACAATTTTTAATTTGTATGGATGGAATTTGTTTCCAGCCAACACTCGGTATACTGTCTTTTGACTAATTCGATAGATAGATACAACTTGGGCTGTAGAACAAGTAGGGTTCACTACTATTTCTGAAATTATGTCAATTTTTTGTCATCACCAATTGTTGGTCGAACAGATCATTTGACATCTTAAACACTACCTGTTTGTTTAAACTTTTGAAGAAGCTTCAGAAAGAAAAAGACGTTCCGCTGCATGGAAATTATTTCCACATTTACCAATTATTAACACAGCTGCTACTTTGTCGGCTACAGTACGTACCATTGTTCCTTTGTAAAAATTTAAACGTCTCGTTAAACAATAATTATTAAACTAAATATTAAACTCAGAACAACTGACTAAAAACAACTTGACTAAACTTGAATTGAGTAAACTAAGCAGAAACAGAAACTAAATATTAAGCTATAAACGCATTTATAAATCAAAAGCAACTAGAGATTTGACAAACGTTAACTTTTTTGACAAATAACCAAAGTGTAACGTTAGAATTTTTATTAATTAAATGCCAAACTAGAACTTTAGTATTAATTTAATTTATTCGTCAAAATCATCTTAAATCCAAATAAAATTAGTATGATTCAATAGGTATATTAAAATAATCGTAGTTTCGCATTCAATTAATAAATATTCTCGCCTCTGGTTAATCGTAAAAAAGTTGACGTTGATGTAAAAACAATTAGAGAATTGAAAAACGTCAACTTTTTGACAAGTAACCAGAGGTGGAGGTTTTAATATTTTTATTAATTAAATGCGAAACTACAATTTTAGTATTTATATAATTTATTCATCAAAATGAGCTTAAACTCAAATAACATTAGTATGGTTGAATAGGTATTTTCAATACCTTTTAAACGAGGTATCGCTTGCCATAAGGTCCTATTTAAAATTATCTGTCACAGTGGCGCTGTAACGTCATCTGTCACTATTACGGCAATTGTGATAACTAATTAGACAAAACAGAAGCCTACGTCTGTTTATTACCTTCTTCCAAATATCACTATTATAAGTATAACAGTTCTGAATTGGTTGTTAAATATGTATATACGAGGGTGGAAACGGACTTTTGACTAGCACTATATATATTAAGATGAAGATGATGTATTTATTGGTTACTTATATACACACGGATAACTTTTAGATGACATTACTTAAGATATTGTTTATGAATGTTTACGTCTTACTTAAAAAGGCTAATGAATAATATCATCATATGACAAAAAGTCGATAATACCTTATCGACATTGATCGTCAAGGAGAAATACAAAGTAGAGGATGTCTTGATCCCGCGTATAATGATGATTTCAACGAACACCATTTGATTTTAAAGGGAGATCAGCTTCAATGTGAACACTACCGAGCAATAACGCTAGTGACTGTGGCATATAAAATACTGTCAAATATTGTGTATGACCGATTGAGACCATATGCGGAACAAATAGTTGGGGGATATCAATGTGGTTTCCGCAGGCAGAAGTCCACAATAGATCAGATCTTCGTCTTGAGGCAAATCTTGGAAAAGACTAGTGAATTTAATATAGACACACATCATCTTTTCATTGACTTTGAGAGTACCTATGATAGCATCCATCGAGAATTTCTGATTCATGCACTGAAAGACTTTAATATTCCAACTCAACTCATTGATATCATAAAAGAAACACTTAAAGTACAAAGCAAAATTCGAATTCAAAACGAACTAACAGATACAATTCATGTGAGAACGGGCTTACGACAGGGAGATGCCCTATCCTGTATTCTATTCAACATCACATTAGAGAAAATAATTAGGGAGTCAAAAGTCAACACCAGAGGAACAATAATAACAAAAAGTGTACAAATATTGGCATTTGCAGATGATGCTGATATCATAGCCAGAAGCGAAAGAGAGATGATAGAAGCATTTAATGCGATAGAAAGAGCGGCACAAAACAGTGGCCTAAACATTAATGAAATAAAAACCAAATACATGAAGGTCAGTAAATCGACAGGCCAAAGAAACCTACAGAATCTGACAATAGGAGACTATAACATCGAAAGCGTGAAAAATTTTACATACCTAGGTTCACTAGTTACCGCAGATAACAATGTCAGTGAAGAAGTTAAGAGAAGAATACATATCGCTAATAAAACATATAATGGACTAATTAAACATCTAAGATCTAACAACATCACAAGAAGCACCAAATGCAAAATATACAAGACCCTGATAAAAGCGGTCCTTGTATATGGATCAGAGACATGGACACTATCGAAAAGCGATGAAAACCTATTAGGCACATTTGAACGAAAAATCCTTAGACACATATACAAGGGGGTAAAGGAAAATGACATATGGCGCAGAAGATATAACTTTGAACTGTACACAGCATACAACGAACCCGAGATCATAACATCCATAAAGATCGGACGTCTGCGCTGGATGGGCCATGTTGAACGAATGTTGGAGACTGAAACACCAAAACATATTATGAGACAAACACCAGTAGGAAGAAGGTCAAAGGGAAGACCCAAACTTAGATACATGGAACAAGTGGAGCAAGATCTGAACACACTTAAGATTACCAACTGGAAAAACAAAGCAAGGAACAGAACAGAATGGCGGAAAATCCTAGAACAAGCCAGGACCCAGAAAGGGTTGTCGAGCTACTGATGATGATGATGATTTGATTTTAAACGTTTACAATTGTTTACAAACGTTTACAATTATCTGTGCTTCTGTAATGACAATAAACAAATCGCAAAGTCAACCGTTGGTAGTTTACGGAAATAACTTTTCCATGTTTCGCATATAGGCAATTATTCGCGTGACGGAAAACCGTCATCGTTGTATATTTATTAAACGCAAAAAATAGAAATATCAGAAAGTATTAAATTGATTCAACATTTTTCGTTTTTCTTTTGCTTTTATTTTCTATTAATATTTAAAGCATATATGATAAATTATATTTCCTTAATTTATAAATTATTCCTTAAAAAAGTGGCAAGTATTCCCTAAAAGGTATCTTGACTCAATTTGCTAAATCTATTTGTATCTAAAGGTGTAATCCAAATAGGTTTCCGTTTAAATTAAGTGTCTATACAATGATAAATGAGGTAGGGACTAAGACGAATAGGAAATTAGGCACGCTCCACTGGATGGGGTTTCATTCGACAAACAAAGATGTTGTCCAGTGGCAGTGGCGGTCCTTCGATACTTTTTATTTTATAAGTTTAGTAATATTATTAATATTAGAAAACAATTAAGTTTTTGACTAGAATCGACAAATCGTAAAAAGAATATTGATACTCAATTTGGAAACAAACTTTTTATACAATACAATAAAATATAAAATGTAAACTTAACATAGAACACGAGTTCAATTTACCATAAAGTAAGTAAAGATGAAAATTAAGATGATGTTAATATCAAAAAAAAAATTTTTAATTTGTATTTTGTTATGTCAATTTCTTTTATTAATATTTTCTGTTGTCTAAAGTGTGACTATTTTAATTAAAGTAAATATACAAATTAATCAAAAGAAATATAAAAAAACCTAAAACGAATTTACGATACGGAATTTTTATGTAAACAAAATTAAAACTGTAGTAAGCAAACCAAAAATGAAGTCAAAAAAGTCAACTAGAAATTCCCGCGAAGAACTTTTACTTTCACTAGAGTCAATTAAAGACAAAATAGAAAACAGATCACCACCATTTATTCTAAATTATAATGAAATATGTGACTTTCTAGAAAATAGAATATATGCCAAACACCCTGAAATAATTTCAAAAGATTACTCGAATGAAACTACCGAACTAATCGAGATCCTTAATTTTGTTCACGTTTATACCCACAATTCAAAATTAAAAAATAATATAACTAATCCAAAGATCTTATGTCTTCAAGAAACTCATTTTAAACAAGTTAATATAAATCTTCGAAATTATCAATGTTTTCTAAAAAACAGAGTAGCACAACAGGCCAGTGACGGAGTAGCTATCTTTATGCTCTAACCCACTGACTGTGAAACACATCCTGCTTGATTGTCCTCAATTCAAGGAAAAAAGAAGATCCCACCGATTCACAGATGATGATCTCCAGACAGTTCTCACCAAAAAAATTTCAACAGTGTTAAGCTATTTAAAAGACATCAAGTTATTCAATTTTATTTAATGTAATATTTCATGTATTTGTTATATCCACTAATAACCCTGCGAGGTTGATGTGGTTTTGTGTTTAAATAAAAAAAAATTAACAACAGGAAAATATTAACTTTCCGATAGGCGCGTCCACCATTTTAAGCACTAATTGAAAATTATATTAATATGATATTTATTGAAATGTACATAGGGCAACTTTAAAAGATTGGTGCAAACAGGAAAGCATCAAAAATAAATAAACTTAATATTTCCGTTGGAATAAGGTATTCATCAAGTTTAATTTTAAATTTAACCATTTTAACATACATTTATTTTGAATAGCTTAAAAACCAAAATTTAAATTAAATATTGCAATCTTATAGGAATAGTGAGTTAAACTTGAGTCTATAAAATTACAAGGAACGACAAATTAGCAGCAATAGGCGATGTGTGTAATCAAGTCAATCAAAACTTTCAGAAATACTATTTACCAGGAAAACACATAGTACAAAAAAACAAGTAGATGAACAACTTGTTCCGTACCGAAGTAGGTGTCTTTTCAAGCAGTATACGCCTTAAAGCCAGATAAGTATGGCATGAAAATATGGTGGGCTTGTGGCTGGGAAACATATTTGTCTTTAGGTGGAATACCTTCTTCTTCTTAAAGTTCCATCTCCTATCGGAGGTTGGATATCATAACGGCTATGGTCACTTTGTTGGCTGCTGCTCTGAAAAGTTGTAGTGAACTACAGTTAAACCATTCTCTAAGGTTCTTCGGCCAGGAGATGCGTCTTCTTCCTATGCTTCTTCTTCCTTGGATCCTTCCTTGCATAATAATTCTCAGCAGCTCATATTTTTCTCCTCTGGTTATGAGACCCAAATATTCTAGTTTTCTTCTTTTTATGCTGTTCATAATTTCTAACTCCTTATTTAGACGTCGTAGTACCTCAGCACTGGTAATCCTTTGAACCCACTGAATTTTTAATATTCTTCTGTAACACCACATTTCGAACGCTTCTATTTTCCTTATGTGTTGTTTCTTCAACGTCCAAGCTTCCATTCCGTATAGTAAGATAGAAAATATGTAACATCTTAGAGCCCTCAATCTGAGATGCAACTGAAGGTCTCTGTTGGTAAGCATTGTCTTCATTTTCACAAATGCTTGCCTTGCAGTTTTAATTCGGACTTTGATTTCTCTGCTTTGGTCATTTTTGTCATCAACCCAGGTTCCCAGATATTTATATGTCCCTACTTTTTCTATTTGGGTTTGCTCTATCATTAATCTTTCATTTCCCTGTTGCGTTTTTGAGACAATCATAAATTGAGTTTTTCTCTTATTTATTATTAGTCCATATCTAATGCAATAATCGTTAATTCTATTTACCAATTCTGGTAGCGATTCCAGGGTGTCTGCCATTATAACGGTGTCATCAGCGAATCTTATGTTATTTACTATTCTTCCGTTTACAGAGATTCCATCACCCAGATCCGCTATCGCTTCCTGGAATATGGCTTCACTGTACACGTTAAAAAGTAATGGTGACAGAACACAGCCCTGTCTTACTCCTTTCTTTATATCTATATTTTCGGACTTTTGTTCTTCTATCTTTATATTGGCCTTTTAATTCCAATACAGATTGATAATGATTCGTAAGTCTCGTCTGTCTATATCTCTGTTTCTCAGTATTTCTATGTTCTATCTCTAGTTTTTCATGTCGGACCCTGTCGAATGCCTTCTCGAAGTCGATGAAACAGGAATAAATATCTAGGTTCATATCTAAGCATCTTTGAGAGAGGACATTAAAATCAAACAATGCCTCTCGCGTTCCCAAACCCTTGCCGAACCCAAACTGAGTATCATCCATATCATCTTCTAGTTTTCTATATAATCTTCCATAAATCACCTTTAGAAATATTTTGAGGGTATGGCTTATTAGTGATATTGTCCTATAGTCTGAACAATCTTTGGCATATACTGTTTTTGGTATTGCTACAAAGGTGGACACCAACCATTCCTGTGGGATTTTTCCAGTTTTATATACTTCATTAAATAGGTCCAGAAGTACAGGTAAAGTTTCATCGTCTAGACATTTCAGTAGTTCCGCAGATATTTCGTCTGGACCTACAGTTTTTCCGTTTTTTGCGTTTCGTATTGCTTGTTCGATTTCCTCTATTATGATCTCTGGCCCCGTTTCGCTGTCGATTTCTTCCGGTTCTTGCCGATTATCCTCAAACAGATCTGTTATGTATGTCTTCCATTTTTTTAATTTCTCTTTAATTTCTATAATGATTTTTCCATTTGCGTCTTTCAGAAGGGCATCTTTCTTTTTTCTCAGTGTATTTGTCATTTCCTTTATTTTCTTATGCATGTTAAAGCTATCATACTGTTTAGCATATGCCTCTATTTCACTGCATTGATTAGCAAGCCAGGTGGTTTTGGCCTCTTTCCTATCAATCTCTGTAGTTTCTTGTATTTTGCTTTACTCCTGCCTTTATGTTTCCTTTTTTCCTCCATTAGATCTAAGATTTCTGAAGTCATCCATCTCTGTTTTTTTCTTATTTTTGTCTGCAGTAGCTTTTCTCCTGCCTTTATTAAAGTTTCCTGTACCATGTTCCATTTGTCATTAACATCTGTTGATTTTATCACGTCTTGTTTGATTTTCTTTAAGTTATCATTTATTTCTTGTTTTAAGCTCTGACGTATAGGTTCTTCTTTTATCTTTGAGACATCAAACCGTGGTATATTTGTTTGTTTTTGGATCTTCTTCAATTTTATCTGCATTACGCCTACTAATGGATTATGGTCTGAATTTATGTCAGCTCCGGGGTATGTTCTCAGAGACTTTATAGCGTTTTTATATCTATATTTTATTAAAATGTAATCTATCTGGTTTCGAACAATGTTGTCTTCTGAATCCGCAGGTGATTTTCAAGTATAAAGTCTTCTTTTAGGTAATTTAAAATTTGTATTCATTATTACCATCTCCTTGCTTTGGCAGAATTCGACAAGTCTGTCCCCTCTTTCATTTCTTTCTCCCAAGCCAAATTCCCCCACGCATCCGTCCACTTTTCCTTATCCAACCTTGGCGTTGAAATCTCCCATCACCAACAATATATCATCTTTTTTTGTGGATCTTATGATTTCGTTCAATTGCATGTAGAACCTCTCTATCTCGGTCTCATCTTTGTCGGCAGTTGGTGCATATATTTGTACAATGTTTATCTTTTTAGAGAATGTCTGCAATTGAATCATCATCAATCTCTCTGAGTAGGGTGTAAAACCAACTACTGATTTATTTGTCGCTTTGTCTACAAGAATGGCAACTCCATATAGATGTCTTGGATCATTGTTACCAACGTAATACATCATGCCGTTGTTTGTGGCTAGTTTTCCTGAATCGGGCCATTGAACATCGCTGATACCTTATATATTTATCTTAAGGCGATCCATTTCAGCTATTAGGTTGTCCAGCTTACCTGGTTGATATAAACTCTTCACGTTCCATGTGGCCAGTCTTAGGATGCGTCCTTTTTCTATTTTCTCTAAACCAATGCTTTTCTTGGTTTCCTTCTGATTATGAGGTGGAATACCATATACAGGAAAAAACGGAAATACAGTAGCCAAAGGTCTTGTATCTCAAGTTGTAAAGCAACTCGTTGAGCCTTATTATATTTCTAAGAGGAATGTGACTTGCAATCAAGAACCGTTTAGCGAAATCTTCAATTTTCGGATTCACTCCAAAAGCATCTTTTGTTTCTTACGTTCGGAAAAAACAAAGAAGTATCCTAGTCCTGTCTAAGAAGTATCCTAGTCCTGTCTACCATGCATCACAATGCTTACTATGCAGATGATGTTGACAAAAAACCAGATATAATACTCTATTATAATAATAGTACAAAATGTAGTGTCGATACGCTAGACCAAATGGTTCATAAATAGATGTTCAAAAGGCGAACTAACCGTTGGCCTTTTGCATTTTTTTGGACGTGGCTGGGGTAGCCTCATTTACTACTTGGACAGCTTTACATCCAAAATGGAACAAAAACAAAAATGAAAAGCGAAGATTGTTTCTTACAACGACAGCAGGACAACTAGTGTTAACTCAAATTTTGAGAAGAAAATCAAGGGGACTACAATGGGAAACAAAAAAGTGTATTAAAAAATGCTTACAGGAAGTTAAACCACAAAATAAAAAGCAAAAACTAGAAAGACTTAGAGTTTTAACAAGGAAAGGGTGTCACATGTGTCCAACAAAAAAGGCCAGAAAACAAAAACAAATTTGTAAAATATACAGTAGAAATGTATATAACGGTAACTGTATAATTAAAAAGTTTGTAAGTATTGCAATAAAGAAAAATAAAAGGCTTAGCCCCAACTAAAATAGTAAATTGATATGACAAAGTATTAATTTGTAAAAGTTAAATAATAATATTCTTCTGACTTATGCGTTTTATTCATTTTGTAAAGATTGTTTTTGTCGGTACTTTATACATGAGCTTCTAATTACCATATTTTTTTTCAGAGGAGGGTTTTCACACAATAATGAAAGATTGATGTATTCGACCGCTATTTGATGGAAATTCATTTTATGTAACAATAAAACACTGAAAACTTTGTTTTCAAAACTTCCACAAAATTTATTTTAAATTTTTATCACTACAGCTGTCTCGGCTAATTGCCTTTCTCAAGTGATCTGTTTTTGGCATGGGTTTACACTTTATAGTCTCTAATGAAATAGGTTGAGGAGGGGAGAACTGTTTGTCTCTATAATTCTGAATGACCAGCTTGAGACAAACAGTTCTCCCCTCCTCAACCTATTTCATTAGAGACTATAAAGTGTAAACTCATGCCAAAAACAGATCACTTGAGAAAGGCAATTAGCCGAAACAACTGTAGTGATAAGAATTTAAAATAAATTTTGTGAAAGTTTTGAAAACAAAGTTTTCAGTGTTTTATTGTTACAATAATGAAAGACAACAACAGCGTAATCTGTTTCCAGGATATGCGTAAACATTAACCTCGTTTGTCAAATAAAACGTCCTCGCATAGTTTTTATTTATTTATTAATTAAGTCTTTATTTGGCTCCAAATGTTAATTACTTGTAAATAAATATTTTTTCTACAAAAGTTTTCTTGCATTTCATTATTTTGTGCAAATCCTTAAGGTAAATCACACCATCGTTGTAGATCGGATACTATAGTAGCACCTGTTTTTTTAATCTTGATAAATGAAATTTAACTTTAATAGAAAATCAGAAAAGAATATTAAAAATATATGGGTACATATTGCCAGTAGGAAAAGGATTGACGCATTCGAAATGTGGTGCTGGAGACGAATGCTACGCGTCTCGTGGACGGAGCACAGATCCAATCAGTCGATTCTCGAAGAGCTAAACATTCAGACCAGACTCTCCTCTCAGTGTCTTGCAAATGTTTTAAAGTTTTTTGGTCACATTGCGAGAAGAGACAATGACAACTTAGAAAGACTAATTGTATGCGGAAACGTAGAAGGACGTAGAGGCAGAGGACGCTCACCTATCCGATGGTCAGATCAAGTACAGAAAGCCACTGGAGAGACGTTTTCCGAGTCCATAAGAGCAGTCCAAAATCGCAAGAGATGGAGAGAATTGACAGCCCGCATTGTAGGAAATCACGATCCTCAGCAATGAGGAAACGACAAGAGAGAGAGAGAGAGATGGCGAGTAGATTCAAGTACAGTTGTGGGATATGTGTTGCCCGGTTACGTAAGTAAAATGTGTTGTCCGAATAAGGGTTAGAGTGTTTCTCATTCAAGATATTTAGACAGTATCATCATCATCATCATCTTGGTGCTACAGCCCTTAGAGGGCCTCGACCTTCTCAAGCTTTCTACGCCATTCTATTCTGTCCCTCGCTTGCATTTTCCAGTTGCCGACTCCGATCTTCTCGGCATCTTGTGTTACCCCGTCCATCCACCTCAGCTTTGGTCTACCCCGTCTTCTCATTCCCACGGGTTGCGCTGTTAGAATCTTTTTTTTCATGTTTGACTCAGGGGCCCGGGCTACATGTCCTGCCCACTGCAGGCGGTTTCGCTTAATTATAGTAGTAATATCCTTACCACCAAACGTATGCTTGTAGATATTCTGCAGTTCAAAGTTACATCTACGCCTCCATATTCCGTTCTCACAGACCGCTCCGAATATCTTGCGTAGCACCTTTCTTTTAAAAATGGATAGAGCGGATTCATCTGTTTTCGTTAGCGTCCATGCCTCTGATCCATATGTGAGAATGGGGACTTTCAGTGTTCTATACAGCCTTATACGAGTTTTTTGTGACAAACGTTTGTTAACTAAGTACTTTGATAGACCATGATAACACCTGTTTGCAATTATTATTCGCCTTTTTATTTCCTCAGATGTGTTATTATTGGGGTTAACCGATGTCCCTAGATATATGAACTCTTTGACTGCTTCGAAGTTTTGGTCATTGATGTTTAAATTTGTGTCAACATTTCCAGCTCTTGTGTTTGTGTTAGTCGCCATGAATTTGGTTTTATTTTGATTTATCTGTAACCCCATTCGTTCTGCTGCTGCTACTAGCTCGGTTAGGATTTCCGCAGTTCTCGCCCTAGTTCTTGTTATAATGTCCACGTCGTCTGCATATGCTAGAATTTGGACTGATCTATTCAATATTATTCCCCTGTTATCTAAATTAGCGTCTCGTACAACTTTTTCTAAGGCGACATTAAAAAGCTGACACGCCAGCGCATCTCCCTGCCTTAACCCCCTATGTATTTAAAATGGGGTTGACGAGTCGTTTTGAATTTTTACTGCTGATAGCATCTTCGCCATTGTCACTTTTATCAAACATATGAGTTTTTTTTGGAATTCCTAACTCATTCATAGCGTTGTAAAGACTTGGTCTTAAGACACTGCCATATGCCGCTTTAAAATCGACAAAAATCGACAAGATATTTAGACAAAATTTTCAAAATGGTAAATAAAGATCTTATTGAAATTTATATGATATACAGAGTCGACAAAATAATGCCACAATACAATATAAACCATTAATATTTAAGCTTGAATAAAATTTATTTGTTTTGGTAATTAAATAATAATAATTGCTGCTTAATTTTGCGAAAATCTTATGTCGTCTGACCTCCTATATAGACAAATAATATTTATCAAACCAACATTTTGATTAATGTTCGGTTGATTATTTCCTTCTATCTCCTTACATATATATCCTCTAGCCCCCTTTATGAACTCTGCAACGCCATAGTATAACCGTTATCTTTGTTAACAAATCTCCAATATACTTGAATTATTGATACAAGATTTGTGTAACCAATATCAAAGCGACTAGGAGGGGAATCGGATTATGATTTATATTGATACACTTCACATAATCGCAATGAAGTTAGTGCACCAACCGAATTTAGATGAAAGACCTGAAAGAGATTTGAAGGGGTGCTAACAAAAACATTTTGGTTAAAAGCTGATCTGTTTGAGTTTGCACCTGGTTAAACTAATTTCATTGAAAGGTATTAAACAGTTTAGAGAGTATTTATTAGACATTATAACTTTTGGTAAAAGAAAAAAACTTATTTATGTAGATCTGTAGTACGTATGTAGGTAATGATTAGTAATTGAATACAAATTCTTGGCAACTTTTTTCAATTATTATTGTGTGTG
Source organism: Diabrotica undecimpunctata (assembly GCF_040954645.1). NCBI lineage: Eukaryota > Metazoa > Arthropoda > Insecta > Coleoptera > Chrysomelidae > Diabrotica > Diabrotica undecimpunctata. The sequence goes on from NC_092808.1 coordinate 127,846,965, forward strand.
TTTTTAATTTATATATTAAGTTTAAATAAAGTAATAAATCAATTATCATACTTATTTCGATCTTTATGTAAATGAAAATCGTCTGGTACTTTTGCTAATTTAAAGTACGCCGTAGCGTTTTTAAACTCAGCTTTCAAAAACGCGCGTGTTGTAAAGTCACCATATCAACATTAACAGTTTTAAATGTAGCGGTTAAAATAACAGTGGTGTATGTTAGTTTAACTTCATTTTGAGAAACAGAAGCTTTTACTAAGATCACTATCATTAAATCCACGACAAACAAATCGTATTAATTATCCCTTAACTTTTAGCCCAGTCTGGTTATACAAAAATCATCGATTTCACGGCAAAATGTTTCGCAGATATCTGAAGCTTTTAAGACATAAGTGGGGGTTACTAGATAACGAATAGATAAAAATATACTCCTATTTTTACCTAGCGTTTTGTTTAAAAAATAATTTATGGTCAGAATTTGATTTTTTATCTAATTATTTATTAATTATCTAACTTATTTAAGTTTTTTCCCTTATAATTTAAATAAAAAATATTTATACCATTTTTAATATCAAGAATATCTTTATTTTCCTGTTTTTTTTTTTAATTAAAATTGATAAATAATTTACGGAGATATTTGCAAAAAAGCAGTTTTTTTTGCACTAATTTATAAATTTAATTAATTTTTTAATTAACAAAATAAAATGTTATTAATACATTTCAACATTGAGGAATTACCTTCTTTTAAATTTGTGCGAAATTTCCTCCCGATCGGTCAAATAGTTTAAAAGTTATTCAATTTGTTTATCCCTGGGACTAATTATTTAAACCATTGAACTTGTCCTACGAATGATGCTAGACACATTTAACAAATTTCATAGGATTCTTTAAGACTCATACTATCTCAGAATCTAAATGAATATTGAGTTTTCATCGAAAGTATTTCCAGAATAAACGTTTGAAAAAGGGGTATGTTTTTTACTTATAAACAATTGTAATAACTTCTATATTTGTCAAGCTACAGACTTGTACGTACAACCATTAAATAGCTGGTAACAAAACTCACACTTAACAAAAAAATAAACCTTCTATGAACAATAGGAACGAAGTTAGCGACAATTTTTTTGTTAATTATATCTCCATTGTTTATAAACATTAAGATGTAAAATTTGCACAAATTTTGAACGAAAATCTAAACTTAATATTGAATTTTATAGCTATAAAATTCATCCAATTTTTCGAAACGAAGTTACTTTCGAAAGATCGACATAGGAAAGTGGAGGGGAAACTGTTTTAGCTCCTCGCTGCAAAATTTAATATTATGGTTACGGATTTATCATTCAAAAGCTTCAACAGTTCTGTAGGAATTTCATCAGGTCCATTTGCTTTTCCATTTTTAGCGTTTCTTATTGCGTATTCTACTTCTTCTTTCAATATGTCTGGCCCAGTTGCATTGATTATCTGAGTTAAGTTGTTTCTATCGTCTTTAAATAATTCATTCAGGTATTCTGTCCATCTTTTTATTTTATTCTCTAGATCTACAATAAGATTGCCATCTTTGTCTTTAAGTTTACCTATTTGGCATTTGTTTATGCTTCCTGTAATCTCTTTTACTTTTTGGTGCATATTGAACGCATCGTACTTTTTCTCATAGGTTTCCATTCATTTACATTGTTTTTTAATCCACTCCTCTTTGGCTTCTTTTATTCTCTTTTTTATGTGTTTACTTATTTTTTCGTTTTTGTCTGGGTAATTCTTCATCTTTTTTCTTTGTTCCATCAAGTCTAGTATATCTTGTGTCATACACCACGTATTCTTTGTTGTTGTTTTTGTAAGATATTTCTTTCCTGCTGTTTGTATAGCTGTATTTATGTACTTTAATTTTTGGTTAACGTTGTTTGTATCGTTAATTTGTTGCTGGACTGAACAGAGGTTTTTATTTATTTCCTCTCCTGTTTCTTGTCGTATATTTTTGTTTCTAAGTTTATTTAAATCTAGTGCCTTTCTGTGTGGTCTTCTAATCTTTTTTAGTCTCGCCTCTATCACAGTAACTACCGGGTTATGATCTGAGCCTATATCAGCTCCTGGGTACGTCTTAGTACATTTAACAGCATTATGATACCTTTTTGCTATCATAATGTAGTCTATTTGATTTCTCACTATTTTTTCTTTGGTATGTTGTGGAGATGCCCATGTATATAACCGTCGAGGAGGTAATTTGAAAAAAGTATTTGTTATTACACAGTCTTCACTTTGGCAAAATTGAATCAATCGATCTCCTCTGTCATTTCTGTTTCCAAGCCCATATTTTCCTACTTGTTCTCCTACCTTACCTTGACCCACCTCGGCATTAAGATCGCCCATTATTATGTTAATGTATGGAAAGACTGACTTAATAAGTGAAGACAAACAACCTGCAACAAAAAGGTTCAGACCTGACAGTGAAGTCGAATAAATGAACCAAATTTTAACTTTTAAACCAATGTATGTAAAGAAAATAAAAAAAGTAAAGTTCAATAAACATTGCAAAATTTAATAAGGCAAGTGATGAAAAAATCGACTTATTTTATCAAAGCAGTAAGGCAGATTAGATTAATATTTTATATCATATTTGTAAGAAAAATAGAATAAAAATCAATATTGTTAATTATAAAAATACAAACAATTATAATTAATATAAGGAATATAATAATATAATGTGTAAAAAATTACCTGAAATTTAATTTATAAAATATATAAGTATTATTACATCATTTATATAAAATGAAAAAACATATGTTGATTTTCCGGGATTTTTCGAGATTCATGGGGGGTAAAAATTATGTCATCATTATTAATACTGCGACAGACTATTCGAGCAAATTAAAAAAAAGTAAGTATTTAGGGTGAATTTCAAATGGACTCAATTTTTCTGAGTTTTCCCATATTTTCCGGCCAGTGAAAACTATGTAGTTATTCATATTTCGACGAGCTACCCCAGAATAAAAAAAAGAGGCTTGCAGCTGCAAAGGAAGCCAAGATAATGTAAATTTTTTCTACGTGTTGCAATGTCGATCTTTCGATAGTACCGTCGTTTTAAAAAATTAGATAAATTTTATAGCTATAAGTTTCAGTATAAAGTTTAGATTTTCATTCAAAATTTGTGCAAATTTTACTTCTTAATATTTATAAACAATGGAGATATGATTTTTACGTACAAGTCTGTAGCTTGAAAAATATAAAAGTTATTACAATTGTTTATAAGTAAAAAACATACCCCTTTTTCAAACGTTTATTTTGTAAATAATTTCGATAAAAACTCAATATGAATTTAACTTCTGAGATAGTCTAAGTCTTAAAGAATCCTATGAAATTTGCTGAATGTGTCTAGCATCATGCATAGGGCAAGCTCAATAGTTGAAATAATTAGCCTCAGAAATAAACAAATTAAATAACTTATAAAATATTTGACTGATCGGGGGGAAATTTCGCACAAATCTAAAAGATGGTAATTCCTTGATGTTTAAATGTATTAATACCATTTTATTTTGTTAATAAAAAAATTAATAACATTTATAAATTAGTGCAAAAAACTGCTTTTTTGCAAATATCTCTGTAAATTATTTAATAATTTTAATTAAAAAAACGGGAAAATAAAGATATTTTTGACATAAAAAAATGAAATAAATATTGTTTATTTAAAATATAAGGGAAAAAGTTTATAGAAAAAAAAATAAAATTGCGACCATAAATTATTGTTAAAAAAAAACGCAAGGTAAAACTAGGAGTATTTTTTCATCTATTTATCATCTAGTATCCCTTACTTATGTCTTAAAAGCTTCAGATATCTGCGAAACATTTTTTTACCTTTTTTTAACCAGACTGGGGTATTTGCCAGCAATGCGTATGTGAAACTCTTGATGGAGGTATATTGAACTAATTTATACAGGAGAGACTTACAACAATAGTTAAAATGACTTACACCACTGTTTCACCAAAAGTTTATTGGACAAAGAAAGATACAGAAAATGAGATAAACATCGTGTACAAACAACATTGTAGGTTTTATGCTCTAGGTTCGTTACTCGCTGGAAACTCGTCATCTGTGAGTGGTCCTGAATCATCAACGCGTATAAGAGAATAAGATGTAATAAGATTATCGAAATAACTATGATGCACAGGTGGGATAAATGGTAACAAGTCAGACATATCCCGTTTTTTCATAATAGTCACTGCTCGAGGACTGTTATAAAGTTGGTCTTGTAAAATGTTTTTCAATAATCTCGGCCTTTCTTTTTGTGCGCCTGGCAGAATGTTGATGCTGAAAAAGTCCGATTCTTCATTTAGTGTTTCTTTATAAAATAACTTAAAGGGGTCGTCCCGCTTGCACCCAAGCCACTGTATTCTTAACCACGAGACTGGCTCATTATCGCAATTCACTTTTTTTTGTGTGATTGCTTTTTTTAAATTTGCAGGCACTTTTAAAATATTCGCTATCCATCTGTGTAAAGTGAAACGATTTATGTCTTCGTGAATTCATTATGATACCATGTTTGGGATGAGTACCAATCGTTTGGGACATAAATTGCCTTTCCTCTGGAGTAAGTTTCTATTGATCCAAAGTCTGCATCATTGGGTAGGTAGAAATGACCACTCACCATAAACTTCAATCATCAAGATCAATTGTTTCCGCCCGATTGGTGTCACTAAGTACTATCTTTAATAAGGATAAGGCAACGTTCCAGTTCCTATTTTGTCCGGTGCAAGTATCACTGTAGGCCACAATATGCTTAAAGTGCGATGCGCTTGTTTCAATGTGCTTAACTATACACGATGCGATTTCTTGCGAACCTCGAGAGGCCAGCGTCTCATCCCACTCATACATGAAGCCCAAACCAGTTGAAAGTTCGTGACAACCAAAGTTGTAAACGTATATATTGCGTTTATAGTACGCTGTGGACGGACTGAGCTTGGGAAAAGCGAGAGTCTTTTCTAGGTCAAGCGTAAAAGAGTAATATTCATCATAAAAAGATTCATCATTCTGGGCTTTTTCTTTATCAGACTTCATTGATATTCGAGCACGTTCTGCTTTCCGTAGATGTAGTTCATGTTGAGTTTCCAAATTACGTAATTCTATGTCGTCGGTCAAGAGAGGTTTTCTGATTTTATAGCTATCACATTTACTACAAGTGTCTGTATGTGGTACATTTTGTATATATTTAAAAAATTAAAATAATTGGACTCATTCAATTTTAAAAAAATAGAATATGAAGAAAACTTTTACTAGTTTAAAATATATTGTTATGAAATATTAAATAACCTTAAAATAAACGTATTGTAAACTAAAATTGTGGTTAGTTCCCAGTAAATATAGTAATTTACTTAAAAAATTGTTAAAAACTCTCGTAAATGCATAAGTTTTAGTGACTAAAAAGTTTCAAAATTTGTGTAAAGCTAAAAGATTTGACAGGAAATTCATTAAGCAAAGTCTCGGGGATAATTTTAAGGAAATGGAAAATGGGCTTCGGTATCCGTATTTTACCGAAACTTTTAACATTCTAAAATCAAAAAGTTGAAATTTTAGGGACGCATTCCTCGATATTAATGTATTAAACCTTGATCAAAAGACTTTGATTGCGAACAAAGCGAGAAAATGGTGATAGCAAGCAGAGGTGTACACTAAAATTATATTCACGGGAGAAGATACAGAAGATAAGTTGGCCGAGAAATTATAAATTGATTTTTTGAATCAATTTTATATTATATTAGGTTTAATTTTAATGAAAATTTTAAAACTGTATTATGATTGCTTAATTTTTAATTATAAAATAAATTTTGCTCATCAACGGATGTAATTGGAGCATATTTTAATGCGGATATTAAATGTGCCTTAACGTGTAATTTCTTGAAAAACGTCCCATTCAAAACTTTAACAACATTAGATAAAAACCTTCATTCTTGTCAAAAACATAATTAATTTGTTTTTATATGAATTGACCATTAATTCCAGGTATTAGTGTTAAGATATCCATCACGTGATTTAACGTTGATAATGTTATTTTGGCATGCTTGTAAACATAAAAATAGTGGTAGTTTCGTGAAAAACACAAATAAAAAATTAGTTTGAATACAAAAAGTATTTAGTATTGGGGAGTATTCAGTATCAGGGTATAATTATTGTATTTTGATAAAGTTTGTTGCTAAAGCCGTTATCAAAGTTATTAAAACATTGCTTATAGATATAATTTTCAGAAAAAATATTAGTTATATTTATGTAAATATAAATAAAAAATATGATATTTGTTGGTTTTAGTTATAAGCCTAACATCCCTTCTAATAAATCCAAAATGTAGTCATTATTATGGTGCATTCCAGTGTAGAAATCTTACTATGATTGATTTAAAATAATTTCATGATAGATTCTATTCGAGCTGCAATAACCTGAAACAGGATGCTTTAATACTTAAGCTCACTCAATATGCGTGAAAAGACGTCGACCCAAGAACGAACTGCATTCAAAAAAGCAATTTCAAACTAAATATTTTATCAGCGCCAATGAAAGTACTTTGATTCCAGTTTGCCAAGTAGTATTCCTGAATATACTCAATATTAATAGATGTCAGTTTTAGCAAAAACAGGGGAGGAGATCATAAATCTAGTAAATATAAAGACGAACGGTCGGCTGTAATTGCTTATATAAAAACATTTAAATGTGACGCATCACATTACTGTAGAAGTTTTTCTTCTCAACAGTACCTAAGTTCTGAATTAAGCATAAACAGACTCTTTAGAATGTATAATTATCAGGCTGATGACCACGAAAAAGTCAAACATTCGTTTTTTAAGTAAATGTTCAGCACCAAATTTAATCTAGGATTTGGTCATTCTGCAACAGATGCTTACTCTACTTGTAGTCAATTAAGTTAAAGAATAAAAAGTTAAAAAGATTGTAGCATTTCAAATCACCCTGTATGTATTAAAACACCGAAGAATATTTTCAATCCTTTTTTATTTATTTTGTATTTATATTCAATATATTTTTATCAATCCTTTATATGTAATTGATAATATAAACATTTTAAGTTTGTTTATATAACACAGATGCGTATTTCCTGGGTATTTCTTTGATCGTGACACCGCTTAATATTGCGCGTCAAATAAACATCCACTAAGTATGCCAAGAAAGTATTGGGGGGAAGAGAATTACTCACTTGACGATAATACCGTGGAAGCAGTTAGTTATTATTTGAGTCCGGATTTTTCTTCAATTTTTTTCATATGGTGTAAAACGATTTAATCTACAATGAATCGTTAAAGTGGCCAGTTCATTGTTAAGTCCGGATTTTTCTTTTTTAAATTCGTTATTGTTGTTCGTTATTCGTTTTTGTCATGGAAATATAGTATAAAGTGATTTACTTGATGATGGAACGCTATAGCGTTTGGTTTTATTGTTTGAGTTCAGATTTTTTTTTAAAATTCGTTATTGTTTTTCGTGATTCGTTTTAGTTATCGGAAATAGTGAAGTTTGGTACCATGTAGCAGTTAAAGTAAGAGAAGTTGGGATTAAAATTCGGAAGGAATAGCTTGTGGGTGTAGTCTTCAAAGTCGGCAAATTTTTTCAATTTGAAAGGTGAATTTTACTCAAAATGCGATCTGGCAGTTTTTTGTTGAGTTAATCACCGATTTGTTCGTGCTGTGTTTTATCTGAGAGATTTATAAGACGGCGTTTCCAACTATTTGAGAGGTCCACATAGTTTTGGAGGAAATTTAGTGGCCGAGTTTTGAAGATTGCAGTTTGTTGTCATCCAGAATAATCCGAAGCCCGAATCCAGTGTCCAACTTCCAAGGATTGTCTATTTGTGTTCCCTGGTCATTTCAAACCAATTTGCTGCTTGAGTTATACATAGTTGTATGTTATTTTGCAGTGTTTTGGTCCAATTCTAATCCCAAAAACTTCTTGAAAGAAAAACATCAGCCAGAGTGATATAAGATACATTCTTCTAAGTAAAAATAGACGTTTTTTTATTAATAAAAAAATTTTTCTTCATGACAAACAAAAGAATTGTAAATAAATGAAAGTATAAGTTTTATGGATTGGCTAATTGTCATATTTTTCTTCTTTTAAATGCAAATAAAGTTAAAATTAAATTAATATTTCAAAAAGTTTTAATATTTCATTTCGACATATGACAGTTAGTATTATCCCTTTCAGACATTTGGTACATAACCAAAAATTTGAATTGTTTTGTTTTGAAGGTTAACCTCAATGTAACCTTCGTTGACAAATCTAGATATTTTCATTTTAATAATAATTTATATTCCTATAGTGTCCTCAACGTCTGGAGCTTGTTGTAAATCGTTACAAATAGCGCCATTGTAAGTTTTGTTTTTCAATTGTGTTAGTTTTATTTGTAATAACTGTTTATAATGAAGTAATAATAAATATGTAATGTTTTTCTCTAAACCAAGTCTAGAATTATTTCCTTTAAAAATATTTTCACCCTTTAATATTTTTTAGGAAAGAAAAGCCTTTCTTTTCATCCAGCGAGAAGATTCTTGTAAACAGCGTCCTTTTCAAATAGTTAAGGAATCTTCTTGTGTTGTGTTGTCCACGAAATCTATTTAAGTATTTTTTTGATTCATTTCTTTGTAGTTACCTCTTCTAGTCCCTCTTTTATTTAATAACTTACGACCCAGCTCTTTAACCAAACCAAGAGTGTCCGTTAGCAAACGTTTCGGTTTGTTTGCTTACCCTATCTTCAGCCCAGTAATTGCTGTCCCCATTTTCAACCCCCTATAAGTCATACCCAATGTGGTAGGCAAAATATAATCGCTACAAGATATTGTTACAAGGACTACTCTAATGGTCACAAAACAAGTTGACAAACTTAGGGCAAAAACCTTTTTTGGTTTGGTGAAAGAAAAACAAGACCATCTAATCACATTTTGATTCGATTGCAAAAAAAATTTACCTCTTATTATTATCGTCGACAACTCTATCTTTACAATTTTACAGTCGCTATCGGATGCTCAAAAGGCAAAAAAGCCAAACACTACACGTTTTTTATACATGGACAGAAGATGAGCACAAAAAGGTCTCGAATGAGATTGCGTCTGGTTTGCACCATCAAATAATACATGCATACAAATTTTTAAGGAAAAAAGATCGTTTGTTTGATTTCCGATGGTTGTGGGGGTCAGAACAAGAATCTAACGGTTATTGCCGCATGTTAATTCTGGTTTCTCCAAAAAGCACCTCAAAATATTGAAACAATTGAGCTTGTGTTCGCTGTAACAAGACATTCATTTATACCACCTGATAGAGTTTTTGGAAATATAAAGAAAAAACCTAAGGTCGAAAAAATATTGTAAATCCAGATAAGTACAAAAAAATTATAGCCAAACATGGAATTATCATACAACTTGGAAGCGATTGTGCGGTGTTCAATTTTAAGAAAGCTTCAGACACAGTTATAAAATCCACAAATTCGTTACATTTTAAAATCAGTAAGCGCAAAAGGTTTTATATACGGAAGAGTTCCAAATCTAACAAGATACTAGTAAAAGGGAAACCTATTTATCCACAGGATATGAATTAATATAAATCAGTTACAAAAAAGAAGCAGTTTTGTCTTGGTATAATACCAAAGTATAGTTTACAAGTAAAACAAGAAAAAGTAGTTGATGTTAGAAAAACATTATGGCTTAAACTGGAAGAGTATTAAATTAAGCTATTTTAAAGACGTTTTAGAACGAGGCAACTTTGGAACACATCCACCTGAAGACAACGATTTAATGCCAACCTATACAAGATTTATCATTGTCGGAATTCATTAATAGAATATGTCGTTTAAATTTAGTTCATAAATAATTTGTTTACTTTCAACAACAATAAATCACAAATTAAGTTTAATGTCAATCATTAATCCTTATCTTCACTCATAGACGAATATTTTAAATCATCAGGTGCAAAGTCAACAATCTCCATATGCTACTACAACAAAATAAACAATCTCCGACGGTTGACATCAAAGTCGCCAATATCCATAATATTCATGTGATTTTCGTTCTATATTCGATTCGCTATTCCCAGTCCGAACTGTCTAGTGAATTTAGTAATTTTTTTTTGCGAAGTTAGTTACTTTTTGACAGACTAAAAGTGGCTGGAAATTACTATACAACCAAGCACACGTACTCATAGTCAATATTATTAGTAAACAAACTAAATAGTAAATAAAATAGAACTTTGCGAATTACCGACAATCAATATTTATTTATCTGCACCATATAATAAATAGTCATGTTAAATTTAAACAACTAAAATATATTTTTTAAATATATACTACCCAAAATTTGATGGTGATATACACTTCCACTATTTAGAATAATTCTTCTTTTTTTAAAGAAAGAAGTATGCAATAGTAGTATACTTGAGCTGTTAATACTGAGAAGTAGGAATTGTTGTTTTGTAGGTTTCCGACAATGAATCCGTCAAAATATGCCCGAGCTAAGCGAATGGAGTATATTACTGAGAGTACAAGTTATTTATTTTCTATATTTTAGTTATGAATGTAACAACTATGTAAAATACCTGTAGAAGTAAATATTTTAAAATTTCTGACTTTAATGTCTAAATCGTTTTTTAAATTTGCTTAGATTGGTTTAGGTGGGAGATTGTCACTTGATATGGTACGCCTAATTTTGATCTATCCGTTTTTTTGCTCTTGGGAAATTTGAAGGCCAATTTTTTTTTTTTAGATGACGAGTTGTAAGCACGGAAAGGACTAGTTAATTTTTCTGTCAGGATTTTCCCGTATCCCTGTCCCGTATACTGGCTCTTTTACCAATTTTACGTATTTTAAAAAAGAGAAATATACTAAAATCCTGAGAAGCTTAATGAAAAGATTTATTATTGGAGGTGACTTTAATGCAAAGAACACACACTGGAGCTCTAGAATAACCACCACTAAGTCAAAGAAGCTTTTGCTAGCTATCAAAGAACATAAGTGTAAAGCACTTTCAACTGGCAGACCAACCTACTGGCCCACAGATAGAAACAAGATCCCTGATCTAATAGACTTCTTTATTATTAAAAATATTTCAGCTAATTTCCTTGACATTGACGATTGTTGGGACTTAAATTCTAATCATTTGCCCAAAAAACACTAATAAATAAATTGACGGATTGGGCAAGTTTTAAACTGAGCCTTGAATACAAAATAAATCTAAGTGTACCACTACAAACCACAGAGCAATTAGATATAGAAGCAGAATTGTTGGAGAACAATATCCAGCAAGTAGAATGGTAAAACACTCCCACACTGAAATCTAGGGTAATAGAAAACAATTATCTAAAGGAAGTAAGAAACATGATAATTGAAAAACGAAAGCTGAGAAGAATTTGGCAACAAACAAGGTCCCCTCAAGATAAGACTTAACTAAATCGTGCAAGTCAACAACTCAAAAGGACTATCCTACAATTAAATAATTCTTACTTACAGGAGTTAACAGATGACGGTAGTATAGATTATTCCTAATGAAAAGCTACTAAAAGACTGAAAAGACCTATTATTCACTTTCCGCCTATTAAACTAGAAAATGGAAATTGGGCCAGAAGTAGTGCACATAGCAAAAGCTATTTTCTATTTGCTGCATATCTTGAAAATACATTCAAACCAAATGAATCTCAAGAGGACAAAGAAAGATAGGAGGAACCTGCTTAATTAGAGAAAGAAATTCGGCTAACTACACCAAAAGAAGTGATTGAAGATATAAGGGAAAATATTAACCCGAAGAAATCTTTGGGCTATGATTTAATTACAGGTGAGCTGTTGAAAAATCTTCCCCGAAGAGCAATCGTATTATTAACTAACCTTATAAATGCTGAATTGAGATTAAAATATGTACCAATAATAAGGAACATGGCGGAAGTCATTATGATTCCTAAACCAGAAAAACCAGCACATGAGATATCGCCATATAGACCGTTATCTCTGCTGTAAAATCGAAGCTGTTTGAGAAACTGCTCCCCAAGAAAATAAAACCAATTATTGAAGCCAAAAATTTAATTCCGACACATCAATTCGAATTTAGTGATAAGCACTCAACAATGGACCAGGTGCACAGAATTACGAATATTATCGAAAGATCTTTAGAAGAAAAGGAAGTATGTTCAACTGTCTTCCTTGATGCTGCACAGGCTTTTGATAAAGTCTGGCATGAAGGTTTAATGCATAAACTAAAATGTTTTTTACCTCAAAACAGTACTCAAAACTTTTACAATCGTACAAACAAGAACGACATTTTAGAATTAAGCAAGAAGACTGTTTTTCAGACTTAAAAGAAATTAGAGCAGGTATTCCACAAGGCAGTGTGTTGGGTCCGGTACTATATCTACTATACACGTATGATATACCTGTACTGAAAGACAACACAGTTGCCACCTTTGATGATTATACAACTATCCAAGCAGTAGAAACGACTAGTAAAGAAGCGACCAACAAGGTCCAAATAGCAGTTAACCAAATCCATAAATGCACAAAATGGAGAATTAGGCTAAATAAAGCTATATCTGCCCATATTAATTTCACCAACAAAAAAATACAATATATACCAGTCATAATAAATAATACCCAAGTATCATATGCAAATACTGCTAAGTATTTGGGTGTAAGATTAGATGCAAAGCTACGCTGGAAGGCTCACGTAAAGAAAAAACGTTAAGAACTAAATATAAGGTACAAAAAATGTATTAGCTAGTTGGAAGAAACTCCACATTGTCGATGCATAATAAGTTATTACTTTAGAAACAAATATTGAGACCTGTATGGACTTATGAATGCCCACTAAGGGGGTGTACTATACCAAGTAATATTGTAACGATATATTTTGCCTACCATAAGGTAAGATTATGGGGTTGAAAATTGGGGACAGAAATTATGGGGGCGAAGATAGGGCAAGCAAAATAAACGCTACTTGTGCGAACGGCACTTAGGGTTTGTTAGGAGAGCTGGGGTCGTGGATAAGTAAATATCAAGGGGTTTGGATTGGGGCAACTACAGAAAAATGAAACAAAGGGTTATAAATCTTTTGGGACAAATAAAACATCAAGAAACAGGAAACACCTCTAGTAATTTAGAAAGAGCGCTACTTCGAGGTGGAAGTGCTAAAGCGCTAAACGAAACGAGGATGGAAACGACTATTCTTCCAATCCTCACTTAAAAATTCAACTGAACCATCAACTTCACACTGCTACACATTTTCTACGAAAAGGGGCAAAAACAGAAAACTCCACAAATTCGACGTGAATTTGGACATAACGCTGAAGACCACCGCCCTTCGCGGCTCCAACGAGAGTGACGAAATCATCTTTAAAAATTGATCGCATAAGTTAGAATAAACAAAGCACTTTGGGTATAAACAAAACACAACGGAAATTAAGACGTAAATTATTAATTTGAAAACGCAATATCGGGCGGTTTGAACAAAGAAATATCGAAGAATTTGCGCCTGTGACATAAACAAACAATAAAATGATTTATTATCGACTTGGCGACGTGAAAAGAACGAAATATTATTTGGGTCTTAAATTGAAAAATACGAACTAAGAAACATTGAAAAAATTCTTCGTTATTATAATGCGTATATAAGGGGATTTCAATTTAATACATATACGAGGAGATTTCAATATATTTCAAATGCTACAATATAACAATAGTACAAAGATTCCAGAATAAAATACTAAGAAATATTGTAGATGCTCCTTGGTATGTAATAAACAGTGACCTCCATAAGGACCTAGGAATAGAAACTGTGGACATAATCATCAAGAAAATGGCAGGAAGTCACGAGCAACGACTTCATAGGCACGAGAATATTGAGGCAATCCTGCTCCTCGATACTACTTAGCAAACTAGAAGATTGAAGAGGACAAAGCCTTTTGAACTAGTTTGAGTAATAGGCGATAGTAAAAAGCAGAGTACTTGTGCGCGTGTGCATGTTAGAGTAGTGCATTATCTTGTTAGTTAAGAGACGCTATGGGGTAAGCTCTTAATTTTAAGGAGTAGTAGTAATTTAGGTTAAAGTAAAATTGCTCATTGGTCACTCATGACCAGATTGTAATTGTAATAATCTTTATCGTAGTGATGATTATGGAATAAAAAAAAATTTTATTATAATTATTGAACTATTTCATAAACATACTATCTCTTATATGGTACATGTTCAGTATACCAAAACAACAATAGGCCTTAAAAATACTGAATTGACTTCAAAAATCGGAAACAATTAAGCAAATGGCAAATATTGAACCATAGTCATTTGAAATCATTATAATAATATGTAAAAAAATTAAAATAAAAGAAAGATATGACATATACGCGTTTGCTAAATATCATATTACTCTATTATACAGGAATATTTCAATTGCGTTAATTGTCAAATGAAGTCCGATATCCAGACTCAAATCCTTAAATTTAGTTACGAGTTCAAAGGGAACACAGTAGATCCCCTTTAAACTTATCTCTTAAAAGGGTAACAAGCTTCACTAAATTCGTTATGAAATTTAACAATGCCTCGCAGCTTTACGCTGCGGCTTCTCTCCGGCAACTTTTCCTTTGAAGTTTTAAGAAAGTTTAAATAAATAAAGTGCGCAAATGATACGCCGATAACTTTCACAAAAGTTAACGGAATTGCCGAATAAAACTTTTAACACGGCGGCATTTTTGCAGAATAGTTTAATAACTTCACATAGTTCGAAAGTATAAATATCTACGTAATGTTTATTATTTAAGACATTGGAAATTTTAATTTTAACGAACATTTATTTGGGGAATACTAATTGATAAATAAATTAATATCTTTTAAAAGTTAGCGTTGATGAGGGAAAATATACAGAAATTATTTCGAATAGTAAACAAGAAATCCACTAAATCATAATATTTAGCATGTGATGCAAGTAGAGTTAAAAATAAATATAAATATCATCATCATCATTGGTGCTACAGCCCTATAAAAGAGCCTCGACCTTCCCAAGTCTATTACGCCAGTCAGTTCTATCCATTGCCAACTGCTGTCAGTTTGCTGCGGCTATTTTTCTACCATCCTCATCTACACCATCCCTCCATCTGATTTTTGGCCTACCCCTACTTCTACTTTCCACAGGTTGTGACATAAGGATTCTTCTAGGAGGGTTGTTCTGCTGTGATCTTGCCAAATATCCTGCCCATCTTAGTCTTCCTATTTTTATAAGAGATACTACGTCTTTACCACCAAATATATGTTTATATCTGTGATATATCTCGTAGTTGTACCTCCTTCTCCAAACACCATTTTCACAGATGCCAACGAATATTCTTCTCAAGATCCTTCGTTCAAATAAAAGCAGGAGGTTTTCATCTGCCTTGGAAATGATACATATCTCCGATCCATATGTCAACACTGGTTGTATAAGGGTTTTGTATATGGTTATTTTTGTTTTTTGGCTTAAGTTTCTGCTTCTCATAGGTCTACTCTGTCCAAAATAGCATTTGTTAGCTAGGATTATTCTTCGCTTGATTTATTCTGTCATGACGTTCTCCTTGGTAATCAGGGAGCCTAAGTATGTGAATTTGTCCACCACTTCAAAGGTAGAGTTATCAACCGTGAATTGGTAACCGATGTTTCTGGCTCTATTGTTGGATGCCATTATCTTAGTTTTCTCCTCATTTACTTGCAGGCCCATATTTTTTGAGGCAATTGACAAGGTGCGGGCAACTAGGTCAACATCATCTGCATATGCCAAAATTTGGGATGATTTATTAAAAATGTTTCCTCTGTTGTCTCTTTGGGCATTCCTGACCGCCTTTTCCAGAGCTATGTTGAAAAGGAGACACGCCAGTGTATCTCCCTGTCTCAGCCCAACATGTGTTTCAAATGCCTGTGATTGTTCGCATTGTATTTCGACTTTACAAACAACTTTACACATTGTAGCCTTAACCAATCTTATTAGTTTATCGGGGATGTGGAATTCATACATGGCTCTCATACAATTTATTTCTTACGACACTATCATAGGCCGATTTAAAATCTACGAAAAGATAGGATGTGTCGATATTGAATTCATTGTTTTTTCCAGTATTTGCCTTAGCACATAGATCTGGTCTGTTGTTGATCAACCAGGCCTAAAACCACGTTGATATTCGCCAAGCGACCATATAAAATACTCGAAAATATTTTGTATGCTGTAATAAGGAGGGTTATTCCATTATAGTTTCTACATTCCAATTGATCACCCTTTTTGTGTAGCGGGTAAACAATCTCAATACACCGCTCTTCTGAGATTTGTTTCTCATTCCAGGCTCTCAGTATGATTTTATATATATATATATATATATATATATATATATATATATATATATATATATATATATATATATATATATATATATGATTAGTCAGAATAGCACCTGCACATTTAATGAGTTCCGAGGGTATGCCATCACTTCCTGGAGATTTATTAGTTTTTAGGTGTTTTATTGCATCTCGTACTTCTTAAATTGATGGAGGCTCCAATGGTGTATTGTTTATTGCTTCTGGGGGTGGTTGATTTGGATCTTCTACTTCGATAGTAAGTAGTGCTTTTTAGTGTTCCACCCACCTTTTCAATACTTCTTCTTTTGTATTGAGTATATGCCCCTTCTTAGGTTACATAGTCCGATCCTTGGTTTAAATTCTTTTTTTGCATTATTTAGATTTTTATAGAATTTTCTTGTTTGATTTTCCTTTTTTAATGCCTCAAGTTTATCCAATATTCTATTTTCATAAGTTCCCTTTGTTCTCGGATGGGTGTACTTTTCTTCTCTTCTGAGATCTTTATATTTTTTTGTTTTTTTTCTCGGGTTCTTCTTTGCTGCATCAGCTTATATGCATTGTTCTTTCTTCTTGTAATGTCCTTGCAGCCAGCATCGAACCACTCATTGCGTGGTGGTGGTCTTTGCGGCCCTAGAATGTTATTTGCTGCATCTTTAATATAATTTTTACACATTTTCCATTGTTCACTTACTGTTAGATTCTCTTTAGTTATGTATTTAGTTTCGATATAGTTTTGAAACCTTTATACCGTTTGCGGGTTTTTGAGGAGTTCGCGCCTTGTTTTGGTACTTCTCTCCTTCTTCGCATTTGAGATTCTAGCCCTAATTCTTGTGCCAAGTAGAAAATGATCTGAATCAATATTGGCGCCTCGATAGGTGCGGACATCCATAAGGTTGGAGAAGTATCTAGCATCTATGATCACATAATCAATTTGGTTGTTCGTTAATCCATCAGGCGAGGTCCAAGTCCCCATATGTATTTTTTTGTGTAGAAAACATGTGCTTCCTACGATCATGTTCTTTGAGGCTGCGAAGGTGACTGCTCGGTGTCCATTCGAATTAGTATTATTATGGAGACTATATTTACCAAAGTGCGGTAGATATATTTCTTCCCTTTCGATTTTTGCTTTCAGGTCACCGATTACTACTTTAATGTCATTTCTGGGACAATTGTCATATGTTCTGCCTAATTCATCATAGAAATTGTCTTTTTCTTCGTCTTCCTTGTCCTCTGTTGGGGCATGTACATTAATAAGACTATATAATAAATATAAATATAGAGCCATTAAAAAAAACATAATTTAATAGCCATAAAATCATTTATATAGTTGATACAGTACGTCATTATCTACGTCAGAGATCTAAATTCACACTGTTGCCAAATTACAAAAAAAAATTCTGAATTCATTTTAAATCAAATATTTCACATAATTATTGCAGAATTGGATTGTAAAACACAACACTTTTTTCATTACTTATTTACTTTTAACTGTTTTGTTACAACTAGATCTTTAAATGTTAATCAATTTTTTTTCTTCAGCTTTATTTAAGTTTTAGTTCTCTGATCGATACATTACAATTCAAGACCTTATTGCAACATATTGGCATTAAAGAAAGAAAGCTAAGATATTAAGGTTTGAAGTTTTAAAAAAAATTAAAAATATTTATTGAACTTTAGAAAACCATAACTGTTGTTATTTGATTGTGTTAATCATTAAAGTTAATAAGCATTTTTTATTTTACAGAAGAAAAAACATATTTATAAAGAAAAAGTTTATTTAAAAAAATGAGGCTTAACATGTTCTTCAATTTAAAAAATCGTCGCACTACATTGGAAAAAGGATAATAACAGTATAAGTGTGCAATTTCCAGTTCTTCATTACCATTATCAGTAGCATATTTTTTATTTTTATTTTTTGCAATTTTCAAAGGCTCTTTGTATTTTTTGTAAATGTTTGAGAACTCTATTGTTACAGGTCTGCCTTTTCTTATGACATTAACTTCTTGATATTCTCCATTGACACTATGTTTGACATAAAATTACCCCACGTTTTGTAATTTTAAATCGAAAGCTGCAAAATCCTGAAAAGTCCTGCAAAATCTAAGCTATGCTTGTCAGAAAAAGGTACATTTTGTATTAACAATATTAGAAGATGTTTAATTGTGAAAATGTGTTTTAATTGTAAAAATTATTTTGTGTCATCTGAGTAATAACAAAAGGATTCTTTTTATTTGCTTTTATAATAATATTTACCGAACCGTCTGGCGAATAAATTGTAACTGGTGCACGGTTTCTTTGGTCTTTCTCAATTTGATCAAACTGTTGGTCTGATAGCGTAACAGAATGACCACTAAACAAAAAGTGATGTGTTATTTGTTTAAATTTCTCTTCCTGGACTAACTGCAACCAAAAAGCCAATAATTGATAGTTCTTGTTCTGACCTGGACAGTTATCGGTAAAAACAACGAACTCTTTATAATATAACTTGTTTTCTAAAAATTTCATCATAATATTATTTTATTTAGCGTATGGCTACATCACAGGTTCATATATATAAATTACAAACAACAGTAAATACAAAAATATTATTCTACAAACAAACATCTAGATTATAAATATATTCGATTGACTCTTTTGTAGCAGCCAGGAAATCCGAAGGGTTGCCGTTATAGGATCTAATCGGGCATTCCTCTACCATGTGTTTTACTGTTTGCCTTTCGGCGCCCCAGTTTTTCCCCATCTAAAAAGTGAGTCGGAACATCTGCCACAGTTCTTCCTTATTCTATTGAGTTTGGTCCAAATTCGTCTAGGTTGGTTGAAGCCCTCAGGTTTGCTTGTAATACATGGCATGTTCCAGTTAGCTGGTGCAGCGTTATTTTCCCATTGTTCTCTCCACCGTTCAGTAACATTAAAGTTTTGATCTACTAGCCTTTTTGCTGTTTTTAGAGGCGGGTGTCTTGAACGGAGCCTATTTATGTCTCTGGCGAAAGTTCCTACATGGGAGCGGAGCTCAGGATCAGTATTGATTTTTGTAAATTCTCTGACAAGGGCATGTTCCCGGCGGATGGGTAGTGGAGCTGTATGACTCAAAGCTGGTAACCAGTAAGTGGGCGTGGCCTTGATTGTACCTGATATAGTTCGCATGGCTTGGTTGAGTTGGACATCAACATGGTGAGTATGTGGACTGTTTATCCATACTGGTGCACAGTATTCCGCTACAAGGTATACCAGTCCTAATGCTGTCGATCTAAGTGTGGGTGCTGAGGAGCCCCATGTAGTGCCGCAGAGCTTTTGCAGGATGTTGTTACGAGTTCGGAGTTTTGCAGCAGTCTTAGTAAGATGTTCTTTAAAGTTTAGCGTTCTGTCAAGTGTAACACCTAAGTATTTTGGGTGTTTATTATAGTTAAGTCAAAATGGATTTGAGGTTGATAGTTGGCCATCTTGTTGTTCAAATGGAAGCAGGACACTTCTGTCTTAGTTGGATTGGGTTGCAATCTCCATTTGCGGAAATAATTCCCTAGGGCATATAAATCGTTTGTTAGAATGCGTTCAGTGACCTCGAATTCTTTATGACTTGCGACAAGCGTCCAGTCGTCTGCGTATCCAAACTTTTTTGATGTGGTTTCTGGCATGTCTGCTATGTAGAGGCCAAAAAGCATGGGAGCCAGCACGGATCCTTGTGGAAGTCCATTATTCAGTTTTCTTTGGGTACTAGTCTTGTCTCCCAATATAACTTTAAAACATCTGTTGGATAGCATGGCGTTAATAACCTCAGTGGTCTTTCTGCATGGGATTATTCGCATTAATTTATATATTGCCCCTTGTCGCCACACAGTGTCGTAAGCAGCAGATAGATCGATGAAGACAGCAGTTGTTTTTAATTGCTTTTGAAAGTTTGATTCCACATAATTGGTCAGGGCGAGTACCTGGTCTGCGCAGCTGCGGTTTGGCCGAAATCCTGCCTGTTCCACTGGTAAGTGTTGGAATATGGTTTTGCTGATTCTATTATACAACAGTCTTTCGAACAATTTGTACACCATACTTAAGAGTGCGATGGGGCGGTAGTTTTTCGGTGAATTATTACTTTTCCTGGTTTTAAAATTACGACGATTTTTGTATTTTTAAGTTGGTGGGGGGCATTTCCCGTTTGAAAGATGTCCGAAAAGAATTCTGCGAGCCATTGCCTAGTGAATCTGCCGCCATGTTTAAGGAACTCAGCGTGAATGGCGTCGAAACCCGGCGCTTTTCCTGTTTTCATTTCATTTAGGGCTTGCGATATTTCTTCATGCGTAAATGGGTTGGAATATTCTGTTAAGTGTACAAGACTAGATTTTATGGTTTTGAAGTCTTTTTTAACTTTAATTGTATGTAAACGATTTTGAGGTGCTCTAGAGGTTGACACTATGTGAGTAGCTATTTGGTCTGGAGTTACTAGGTTGGTTTGGCGAACGGGTGGGTTGCTACTTCCGAGTTTCCGCAGTAGGGACCAAGCTTGTCGACTTGACTTCTGAAAGTCTAGGTTTTCTACTGTCTGGGTCCATTTTTCACGCCTGGCAGCATCAATGCTGTGGAGTAGTTCGTCTGCAATCTCCTGCTTTCCATCTTCGCAATATTGTTCATACAGTTTTTCGCTCTGTTCTGTCCAACCTGGGATATATTCATCACAATAGAAATAACTTCATGCGCTCCGCGCTTAGCTTGATCTTCGGTCCATAAGTACATGTATAACTTGTCGTTGGTACAGTCGTGAATCCCTAAGTTATAAAGACAAATTTTCCTACAGTAAAATGCAGGACCTGTGGTTATTTTCGCAAAGGTATATTTTGCTGTGAGTCAAAGGACATTACTAATTTTACTTTGTTTGCCATCCGCTTTTTTTTACTTTTTAGCAAAGTTTGCAGTGCAGCTTGAAGTATGTGTAAATTCAATAAAGTAGTTAGCCCTTTTTCTTGATCTGTATTATTAGTATCTTTTGCTGTCTTTATTTTATTGATAGTCTCATCACAAGTCTTGCAAGTATCAGATCGAGGTAGTTTAAACCCTGTGTTATATTCAGTACAAAATATTTTTCTGTTTACACTTTCTTTAACTGGCATAATCAGTTCTATACAACAGGGCACATCAAAATCTCTATATAGTCCTGTAATTGTTATACCGCAATTCATATATTCCTTCCTTATATTTTAGGGTCTGCTGTAGTGACTTTGGTAATTAGGAATAGATTCAATATGACTTCAATACGAGATTAGACAACAATCCAGTTGTCCAATCTCATCAAATCCGTATAAGATCAAATTTCTAATGAAGACCATGGTGTCTACGAGAAACCTTGTCTCACAAATAATATACATAGGACAGACAAACTGACGAATATGCAACTGTATTTACGAACATTTTATTTCTGTAAAACATTCCGATACAACTTTAGCTCTAGCCAAAAAGCAAAAACCATCCTCCAACCAACCTCAGTGCCGTTTGACGGTTTTCGTATTTCTGGAGAACAACAAACTCGAACGGAACCATATATTTCTTGATAATAGCTCCAAAATGGGTGCCGAAACTGTTAAATTCTCAACGCAGTTTTTTTCAAAAACTTAGTGAGTTTCATTTACCTGACCGCGAAATTTTTGCCGAACACTTCATTCATCTCGCTGGGAAGGAATTTTTCATTCTTACTAATTTTTCTTTTTACAGGCAAATACCGTCTTATCTCTGACCTTGTTTTCCTCAAATCGTGTCGTGACCATCAAGTCATTCCAAAATCTCTTTAAATTAAACATCACACTAAATCTTCATCCATTTCCAAAATTCTTAGATCAACGGGTTTCTCGTTTCTTTTAAATTCAATTCATTCCACCCGAAGCAACTTATACACAACAAATTCCCAACTTTTCAAAACCTACAATGATATCCACTCTCACAATATCCATCTATTATTATACATTTTCGATCGTTTTCTCACCAAAATGCCCAACAAATTTTTGACAACAAAAACCACACCTAGAAACGCAAACTGGCCCAACTTATCTGTTAGCAAAATGCACAGCCCCTTTCCAATCAACCACCTTCTACTGTTTTACTTAATTTTTCAGATATTCATATATCCAATTCAGCCAAGAAACCTCTGTCAAAAGGTTTTAATTTTGCAGTCACTCCTCTTTCCATTCCAACTGAGAGAATTATTTGTCAAACTAAAGAAGATATTTCTCATCTTCCTTTCGACCAAGCCGAAGTTGCCACACAATATGTCGCCAGAATTCTCCGTACTTGCAAACCCCCACCGTTAAATTTAAGTCTTTCAGAAAGACCCCTAAGAACTGACATCCCTGAACAAACTCATTGGTTAAGAAACACTGTAAAATTTAGGTCTAGTTGCCATTTCCAAAATTACGTTTTTAAAAGTTGGAATACCTGAAACTGAATACAGCCATCGTATAAGTTTCAGACATGTTTTTATTAATCCTATAATAGACATAGACTATACATATTATATCTCTCCAAGACTCCTTCGCCATTATTTACGTAAATACTCACTATATAAAATAATTTATTTAAATTGTATACTTTTTAAAAAATTGAACAATTCTAAATTGTGTTATACTTACTGCTAATAACTTTCAGTAGTTGTTGTAGGATTATTTTTGTTTAAGTAAAATAAACAAATGGAATTGTTCCTACTACAGGAATATTTTGAGAAAAAAAGACAGAAAACCCGAAAGAATTTTTATTAATACAAGAAACTACAATGTTTTATTGCAGTCTAGTCAAGTCAGTCAAGTCAAATTTATTGATCACATGTAACATTATACAAAGTACATGTATGAGACAAGTCAAAGTTACAGACATATATCTTAAAAGTATATAAATTAATAAACACGATAAAACATACTTATAAAAGTTATTTTTAGAATATGGCTCTAGCTCACAAATGTATTGATGTACACACCTCCGAAAGTTTGGCTGATGTAAATTTATTCATATATCTATTGGTAATTTGTTAAAGAAAATTATGACTGCATAATGTGTGCTACCTTCCAACAAAACAGAACGATGTTGTGGAAGCATAAAGTGATTGTCTCTGAATCTTGTTGAATAAACATGGTTAAATTGAAATTTATTAAATTCATAAATTTTGCTATGTAAATACATTATACACGAAAATATATACAGACCAGGAATTGTAAGAATATTGTTTTGTTTAAAGATGCCTCTACAATAATCTCTAAATTTCATTTTATACATGATCCTAATAGCTCTTTTCTGAAGTACGATTATCTGCTCTAATTCAGAGGTACAACCCCAGACTTCAATGCCATATTTAGCTATTGAGTAAAAATGGGCAAAGTATACTGTTTTTAGTATTGATATATGAAAGAAACGTGAAAGAATTCTCAATGCATAACATGCGCTACTTAATCTGGATTTCAAATTAGAAATGTGGTTTGACCATTTACAATTACTGTCTAGAAGTACTCCCAGCAACTTCGTGCAGTCTGTTTTATCTATTGCTGCTTCTATAGTGGCTAGATGGTTTAATAAATTATTATACGTGAAAATCATATACTTTGATTTCTCTTCATTCAAAACTAATTTGTTGGATAAGAAATAACTGTTGATGGTGGATAGTATCTGTGTAGTTTTATTTTGCAAATTTTGATCAGACGTTCCTGTGACTAGAATGTTGGTATCATCAGCATAACTGATGATATTAACCCCAGTCAGTGAATTAGTTACCAAAGCTATATCATTAATAAATACTATAAAAAGAAGAGGAGCCAATAATCGATACAGAAAAAATCTGGATTATTTATTTGTTTACTAAATGATAAACATATAAAACAATAACAGTGCAAAGAACAGTTTAGTCTAAACAAAATTCAAGATTCTTTTATTTATAAGCAATGAGGATGTTTGTGTTTTTACCTGTATATTTTCGCAATGTTTAACAAAACGGAAAACAGCATACTGAACGTTGAAATGCAAATTGTTTAGGTAAATTTGTCTATCCTCTAGGGACATTCTGAGTTTAGGGAAACTTTGTGCTCGAAAGTATAATTCCCAAAAGAAGGGATGCAACTTTATAGTCCTCAAAGTTTTCTATTTCGTGAGAGTTAATGGCGTTTTAGAAGTTACAGGTTAAATGAATTTTTTGACTGGTATTCTTAAGAAAAAAATCGGCAGAAATATTAAGATTTTATGGAAATCGTTCATTTTTATAAATATGACTAAATTAACTATTGAAATGATATTACTTTTTTTATTAAATTTAAATCTTTCTGTGCTTATTCCCTCGATTGGTGATTTGTCTTGCTCAGAATAATCTCCTTATTCTAATTTACTTTATTCCGTTAGTGTGTATGTTTTATTATTTATTTGTACAGTTCAACCTTTTATTTATTTTGTCTATCCTGCACATGTTTATGATTCTCTTATTCCATATTTTGTTCGTCGAAGATTTCCTGTTATTCTTCTTATGATTCTCATAAGAATTTTAGTTCAGTAGTCAGAAATTTGACCTTTAAAAATCATACGAACAAGTTGAATTTTACTGAAAATGTTAATTTTGGGACCCCAAAAAGGAAAAAAAAGTTTGACACTTCTACCTGCAGACTTCTCCGTAAAACCTTAACTAATGGACAATTTTTTGCATATAACGAAAGGTCATATTTTGACCCCCGCATAATATTGCATATTTGTAGCTTGTTTTCCAAATTATTATGCAAAACCTATAAAACTGATCCTAACGAAATTTGGCACACATTTTGCTAGTATTATATTGTTTATCTGGGCGGAATATGAAGGGTGTAAGTTATGTTTAAGGGGTTGAAAAAGTTAACGAAAAAATCTATTTTTTGCAATTATTTTTCCAATTATTGCTATTTTTTAAACAATACACATTAAATCTTTAATTTCTAGCTAGTCAAATATTATGTAAAATTGAAAGAGGAAACTTTTACTTTATATAATTTTTTTGTAGGGGCAATATCTCTAGAATTATAGTCGAAAATATGGGCATAAAATGCAAAAATTTTCGGTTTTTTTAAGATTTTATTAAATAAAAATTAACCACAAGGTTTGCGTCTAGCACATATTGTGCTAGATACGGATATTGTCCATTGGATCTGCTTTTCGACAGATTCCGCCTGGACTAGACACCATATTAAAAAATAGTTTACAAACGAATAACTATAATTTGAGGAAAATAAAATTAAATATAATGAAAACGAACTCAACAAGAATTTGATTATTCTCTAAATTGCCTTAAAAATACCACTTCCGGTCCAGATGATATTCCACCTATTTTCTTGAAAAATATTCCAGAGTCAGCTAAACTTATCCTCCTAGAACTAATTAACTCAATATTTTTCGATAAAAGACGATACCTTGTCATATCGTCTAATCTCCTTGATATGTAGTATGTGTAAACTAATGGAAAAGATTATAAATAACAGACTAGTATGGCGTCTAGAAAACTCAATGTTATTATCCCCCTATCAAAGTAGGTTTCGTAAAGGCAGATCCACTACCGACAACTTAGTATCGCTTGAGTCTGAAATCCATTAAGCATTTCTACACAATCAAAAATTACTAGCTCTCTTTATTGATATAAATAAAGCTTTCGACACTGCATGGAAATATAACATCTTAAAAAGACTACAAAAATTTAAAATTAATGGTCACACACTAGCTTTTATACAAAATTTCTTAACTCATAAACACATTAAAGTAAGAGCTAACGGTTATAACTCTAGTCCACGCTCTCTTGAAAATGGAATTCCGCAAGGCTCCATTTTAAGCCCAACCTTGTTCCTGGTTGCAATAAATAACATCTTCAATAAATATCAACTTCATTGTCTACCACAAAAGCAGAAGTGTGAAATGTGCGGCTGAAGTAATACAGAAGTTTTTACACACGTTGGAAAAATGGTCACTTACAACTGGTTTTAACTTTTCTCTTGAAAAACCACAGTACATAATATTCAGCAAACGGAAAAATATAAAGAACGTTAATCTAACTTTAAATGGACATACTCTAAAAGAAACAAACGAAATAAATTGCCTGGGGTTAACTCTAGATTGCACCCTTAATTGGAAAAGACATATACATACCTTGCAAAAACAATTTCAACCTAGAATTAATCTCCTGAAAATTTTCTCAAACCGTACGTAGGGAGCAGATACAAGAACCCTATTAAACTTATACGAATCAATTATACGTAGCAAATTAGACTACGGCTCAATATGTTATGGTACTGCAAAAAAAATTACATTAAAAAAACTAAACTCAGTTCAAACAACGTTACTAAGAATTGCTCTGTGCGCATTTAGAACAAGCCCAATCAATAGCCTTAGCCAATTAGCCAACGAATTACCTTTACACTTACGAAGGCAACAATTGTTACTAAATTATGCAACTCGTGTATCATCAAATCATCAAAATCCCATGCATTCAAATATCTTAAAACCTA
Source organism: Diabrotica undecimpunctata (assembly GCF_040954645.1). Taxonomy (NCBI): domain Eukaryota; kingdom Metazoa; phylum Arthropoda; class Insecta; order Coleoptera; family Chrysomelidae; genus Diabrotica; species Diabrotica undecimpunctata. The sequence continues at coordinate 127,873,757 of NC_092808.1, forward strand.
AATGTATCAGTAATTACAAAAATAAGCCTATGAATACACTCCCTTTTCATAAAAGAATCAAAATCAGTGGTTACGACTGTGAGTAGTTTAGTGCCATCTTAAATCCAACCCAAAACTTTCCCTCTTGGTCAACTAAACCACCAAATGTAAATACATCCCTTACTTGCTATCCCAAAACATCCACTAACCCAACAGTAATATATAAATCATACCATGAAATAATATCCCTATATCCAAATTCTGAACATATCTACACTGATGCATCAAAAACTCAATCAGGACTAGCAGCGGCTTACATACATGGGGCAGACCATTTTAAAATACGACTCTCTCTGGGTTGTACCATATTTATGGAGAAGCACTGGCTATTTTAGAGGCACTGAAAGTTTGCAGAAGAAAATCCGCACCTCATTATATTATAATATCTGACTCATTAAGTACACTAAAAGCTTTACAGCAATTGTATCCATCAAATGAAATTATAATGCTAATAAAAAATGAATGCTTTTTAATAAACACAAAAGAAGAAAATTTAAATTTAAGAAAATACAAATATTAATGTTTATATTTTGAGAACGATTTCCGAAGTATAAATTGAAGTGGCAACAAACTTATTTTAAACTTAAATTGTGGCTTATTTCCATTAAAATAGCCATAATAAGATGTCGCAAGGAAATAGCACCAAAACAATATATGTAACTTTGGCAACACTTCAGCATAGTTTTTTCATTCAATTAAGAGGAGTATATAATTTTATACAATTTTACGTCAGATTCTTCTTTGTTGTGGTATGTAATTTAAAGCTTTCTTTGGCCATCTATGTTCGTTCATTCGCTTCACGTGACCATACTATACTAGTTGTCTCGTTTCAATTTTGTCTACACTGGAATATACAGTATTTGTCCTCCTTCTAATATATTCATTTCTGATATGATATTTTTTGGATACACCACACGCTTTCCTTAGAAAATCCATTTCTACTACTTCTATTCTTTTTCTATCTTTTTGCGTGATCTGCCAAACTTCTGCCACATTAGTCATAATAGGCTATACCAAGTTTCGATAGATTGTTAATTTTGTTTCTTGTCTAATATCTTTAGACTATAGTAGAGAGTTTAGAATGTTTACCGCTTTTTTTCCCTGCTGCGTTCTGTTTTCGATGTCTATTTTGGTAGTGCCTTCTTTAGATATTATAGATCCGAGATATTTATATTCATTACATGTTTTTTCGTTTCTAATTTCTAACTCTGGCTCTTCTTTATCATCTCCTATTTTAAGAGATACTCTGTCTTTGACATATCCATATTGAGGCCCCATTTTTTATATTCTTTCTTTAGTTTTCTAAACATGTAGTCCATGTCTTCCTCATCATTCATTACGACTACCTAATCATCTGCGAAAAATAAAGTTGTTAGACATTTACCACCGCCTATGTCTATTCCCATTCCGGATACTTGTTTCCTCCACTGCTCTAGTGATTACTGAATATATATTTTAAATAAGGTCGGATATAGACAACGTCCTTGTTTAAGCCCCCTTTTTATTGGAAATGATTTAGATATAAAGTTTCCTTCTTTAACGACACTTCTTGCATTTTTGTATATATTTGCGATAGCATCCACATACTCTCTACTGAGACCTACTTTCGTCAATATTTGAAACAGTGTTTTCAAATATACCGTATCGTATGCCTTCTCTAAATCTACAAACAATAGGTGCGTAGATAGATTCCTTGCCTTCCGTTTTTAGATTACTTGCTGCAAAACAAATATACCATCAGTGCACGATCTTCCTGCATAAAATCCATTTTGTTCTTCTATGTCTTTGTATTCTGATTCTAGTCTTTCTTTTATTATTCGACCCCACATGCTCCCCACTGAGCTGATTTAATAACTGCCTTTACAAATTACTTCAGTTTGTCCACAAACATGATGGTAATGACGATATCATGTTTTTGCCCAGATCTAGCATCATGCCATTACTCAAAAATACCCAAAACTGGCTTTGGCAACACCACATAACTTTTGTTTCCAAAAAGAATAATCCTCCAAATTTGTCGCAGGGTTTAGCAAGATTTATCATAAAGGATGGGAAGCCCAAGATGAAGAAAAATTAAGACGGCGAATTTATAAAAAAACTGAGAGAAATTGAAAATAAATTTCTTCATTAAAAAAATCCGATAAATAATTTGTGCCCAAACTTTTAAGACATGCGATACATCTTCGATGTTATCATATAATTTAATGCAGTTAATTTTTCAAACACAAAAAAAGTGTTTACATTCCAGGATTTTTAAGAAGTTTATTGCTTTTTTCCTTGGATGTTTTATTGAAATTTTACGAACCACCGGAGTCTTTAAATTACCAACTACGAAGCTAATTACGTTTATGTTGCTCGGAACTTTCATTTATGTCATTTGCAGGCTATGTTAATAAATTGCCTCAGTTATTTTGTAGCATGCACTTACGAACAAAAATTAATTAGTCTGGACAGTTTTAGCACAAACAAATGTATGAAATAGAAAATAGCACAGGATAGCTTAAAATTTGGACTAATTAAGGAACGTTTTTTAAATTCAAGCGAGATCCAAACAGGATAATAGATTAGCCAGTACATATTTGATTTGCAAAAATACTTAAAAGTTTTATGTACAAAATTCGTTAAATATTTATTACTCCGAAGCTGAAGATACCTGGCGGAACTATTTAAAGAAAAGAAAAATAATAATGAACACAATAACGTACCAGAATTAAGACACGAAATAGAAATCAGTTTTCAGGAAGTAAAGATAGCCATAAATTTACTTAAAAATAGAAAGTCACCAAGATCAGACGGAATAACCAACGAGCTTCTAAAATACGTAGGAGAAAGTATAACCCTAGAAATGACAAAACTTATACAAAAACTAATAGTGCACTGCAAGATACCAGACGCATGGAGAAACAGCATAATGATACCAATATTCAAGAAAGGGGATAAAGAAGATCCCAACAATTATAGAGGTATAAATCTACTGAACACCGCACAAGCTTACCACAAAAGTTCTATCCAACAAAATCAATAAACAATTATCAGACGAACAACAAGGATTCAGATTCGAAAGATCCTGCGTAGACGCCGTATTTGTACTAAGACAAATCACAGAAAAGGCCATCTGGTACAATAAACCAGACTATCTATGTTTTATAGACCTGACAAAGGCTTTCGATCGCATCCAAGTCGAAGACGTCTTACACCTGCTGTATAAAAGAAACATACCAATCAATGTTATACAAACGATCGAAAACATCCACTTCCAAAATCGAATACAGGCAAAGATAAATGGAAAACTAAGACAGTGTATACCAGTACAAAGCGGAGTCAGACAGGGTGACTCGTTAAGCCTACTTTTCTTTACTATAATAATAGAGAAAATAATACAAGCAGTACGTAAAAGTCATGGTTACAGAATGGGAAACAAAGAAATCCAAATATTATGTTATGCAGACGACGCCGCATTAGTCACCGACACAGAAGATGAGCTCTAAAAATTAACACACATCTTCAATACAACAGCCAAGAAATACAATATGATGATATCAGCAGAAAAAATCAAATGCACGACAACACCTAAATACCCACTACGATGTAAAATCGAAATTGATGAAAAAATAATAAACCAGGAAGCAAGGTTTAGATATCTGAGAATATATATATATATATATATATATATATATATATATATATACATATATATATATATATATATATATATTAAAGAAGAACTAAGAAAAACAAAGCTTAAAAGCAAGTAAAACGGCAGGATCTCTTAATGACACAATGTGGAAGAGCAAAGACATAAAAAATACACACACACACAAGCAAGAATCTATAAAGAAGCAATTAGACCTATATTAACATACACGGCGGAGACAAAACCTAACACATCTAAAACGAGACGACTACTAGAAACAACAGAGATGAAAATACTTCAAGAATATCAGGAAAAGTAAAAAGAGCATGCAATATAGAAGACATAAATGGATGGGTGACAAAACGGGAACAGGAGTGGAACAAACACATTAATAAAATGGCAGAGGATAGGATAGTACAAATAGCACGAGTTAAGTTACTAAATAGACGAAGAAGTAATGGCAGACAAAGCAAAACATGGTGCGATAATTTAAACAATTTAGGAGGCTAATATTAAAGAAGAAACAGGCTTTAAAGCCTACATACAAGAAGGAAGGATTGTAAAGCTATTTTCTTGTGTTACTTAAATGCAATTTACTATTTTTTGGGAATAAGCCACAATTTTATTTGCAAATAAGTTGATTTGTCGTTTTGATTTCAACTTCGAAAATTATTAGTCATAATTATTATTACTATTGGTTTTTTATTATATACTATTAGCGATACGGTTAAACATGATAGACTGATAAACATTTTTTAGAAATAAAGACCTGGATCACTGAGATACAAGAATATTATCAATCAATCAAGTATATACGATCACAGAAGCAAAAAATTGGGCGTGAAATATCCATAGAAGTCGTGATTATTATTAACAATAATACAACTATTATACAACTGTATAAATCAATTAAGTCATTTATCTACATCAACAATTAACACTATTTTTTTGATTTTTTATTTAGAGAAATAAATAAGTAAATTAAATTAAATTTATAAGTTGGTTATAGTTTATTACACCATAAAACAAAGCCGAAAAATCACTTGAAAAATCGAAAAATTACTGGGCGCTATTTTTTATCTGGAATATCTGGGGGAAGTCAATAGTTCATATTATTTCGTAGTTATCGAAACTTTTAGTGCGTCGTGACTATGGTATAATGAACACGTCATGTGTTGATAGTACCATGCGTCATGACATTTAACCAAAAAAGGGACTTTTTTCATTGATTTCAATATTGTGAAAAAACTACGCATTCTAGATAAGAAAGTTTAAAAGACAACTTTCTTGAAGAACTTTCTCTTTAAAATGAAATTTTCTAAATTAAAAAATGTTTATAAACAAAAAAGTTATTGCAAATTAAACCCGAAAGTAAGTAATCTTTTTAATTGTTTATAATTATATTAAAATAAACAATAAAACATTTAAAGTATATTCCATGATATGAGTATTTATGTAGTTATTACATTTCTGAAAGATGGACACAATCAGTCAAGTAGTTTTTTTAACAATTATATTTGTTTATTCCATTTGAGAGAGCGAAGTTTTAAATGGCTGTACAGGTGCTTTATTATTACTTAAAATGTTTGTTTTTTGGTCTGGTTTTCTTTGTAAGGTCTCAAATTTTTATGTTTAAAAAAATATAATAATTTTTAATTGTTTACATACAAATAATTGATGCAAAATGATGTACCATTACCTTTAAGCCACTGAGTATATATATATATATATATATATATATATATATATATATATATATATATATATATATATATATATATATATATATTCCTAAAAAATAATCAGGATTTGTATATAATAAGAAGTGACAAAGGCAATGTCACAGTAGCTATGTATAGCTACTTGTAGTCTTCAACAAAAAGCAAATAAATTAGTAACAGATCTAAATAAAACATTAAAAATAACGAATTTAAAAGCAAAAAATCTGAGAAGTTACAACTCTATAGCACCTAGATTCTACTCTTTACCAAAAATACATAAACCAAACCTAGCAATGAAACCAATTGCTGCATCCATTGATTCTCCAAACAGTAAATTATTCAAGTTCTTAACAGAAATATTAACAAATGCATACAATACAAAGAATGATTACTATATAAAAGATTCATTTAGTTTCAGCTCCTTTATCAACAATTTCAAACTTTCCCCAAATTATGTGTTAGTGGGTTTTGATGTAGTATCATTGTTCACCAACTTGTCGTTTCAGCAAATTATATACACTATAAAAAAATGGACAAACATCTCACAACACAGCTCAATAGATTTTAATTCATTTGTAACAATACTATCCTTCATATTTGACTCAAACATATTGGTCTTCAATGAGGTGTATTACAAATAAATACATGGTACACCCATGGGAAACGCAATATCACCAATCCTAAGCCACCTTGAACTGGATGACTTAATTGAAAGCTGTATTAGCAAGTTACCATTTAATGTCTCATTTTTAAAGAGATACATGGACGATTTATTTCTTGCACTTCCAAAACACAAAATAATGGACACATTACACATATTTAACAGTCACTGTCAAGACTTGCAATTTGTGGTATAGAAAACCAATATGTAGCAACAGATTTATTAATTACTTTTCAGCAGATCCATCTACGATGAAGACCAGATAGTATTAAATATAAAAAGTAGGGTTATAACTTTGTTACATCCCGAATATAGAACAGCCGGTCTTAAAAAACTAAAAACGATCATGTTAGAGAATTTATTCCCAGCAAACCTTCTAAATAGACTTATTTTTGGTATCTCACAAGTCATAACGACAGATCAAACAGAAGTTTCAACAAACAACCAAACTACATTGTACCACTCTTTTCCATATATTCCAGGTTTAACATATAGACTATTAAATACATTTAGAGAAGTACCTAATATCAAAATTAGAACCAGAAATATAAAAACAATATCGAAATTACACACTAAACTTAAAACACCCTTAATTAATAAAGAAAGCTCCAATGTAGTGTACTCTCTACCCTGTAATAATTGTAAGAAAATATATATTGGAGAAACGTCCAGAAATTTTTCCGGAAGATTAACATCGCACAAGAATAACATTAATCTGAATAAAGTACAAGCGTGTGCATTAAGGGAACATTCTATCATGATGGGCCCCACGTCTAACTATGATCAAGCAGAAATACTGAGAGGAGAAAGAAATTACAACAAAAGACTGTTTCTAGAAATGTGCTTGATTAAAACTACACAAAACACCTTAAACAAAAGAGAAGACATTGAAAATCTTAGTGCTATATACAGTAATCTTCTTTTAAAGAAGATAACAACAACTATATAAACGTTCTTTAAAAGTTACACAGATTAAAGGGATTATTCCAAATTTAAATAAGATAAAATTTATTTTTTATTTGTGTTTGGTTTTTCCCTTCTTAATTACTTAGTAACATAAACTCTGTTGCTTGTTTAATAAGTGCAAATGAAACATTTTTACATATTATGTCAAAATTTGCAATGAAGGTTTGCATAAACATAGAGACTTCCTCTGTCAAACTAACCTAAAATGAATATAAAAAATAGAAGAGATATGGAAACCATAGTAATAAGTTTTGACTGAAAGAAAAAGAAAATCAAATAATATACTGTCAAATGTTAAGTAATTCTGCTATTTTTATAGTACAATCCTCACATGGATAAGCCTGTTCAAGATGCAACAACTTCATTGTCTAATGTAGTTTTTGTTTTAATTTTTAGTATGTTTTCAGAAAGAGTTAAATAAACACGAAAGTTTAACAAACATTAAAGAGTTTTACTTAAAGGCCAGTATTTGACTACAAAACCCAAAATATCCATACATAATATATATATATATATATATATATATATATATATATATATATATATATATATATATATATATATATATACAAAGTAACAATAAGTCGGGAGACCTCTCTTCGATAGCGAATTATACACAAGTGTTCCTTATGAGGGGTTAAATATCTCGAAACACGTGTTTCAAGAACAACGGTAGAATTCGAACTTAAATGAAATGCAATATTTTACTTTCACATGTATAATAAATCTAGAGATAAGATTAATACTATTACAAGAATTATTATTAAACTCAACAGTCTTCTGGGTTGAACTGGATTGATTATCATTGCGCCGAGCTTTCGACATCCTCTTCGATGTCTTCTTCAGGGCTTCCGAGGTCTCAGTCTCCCGAGCTCCACACACTACTACACTGATCAATAATTATTGCATTACTGGTGCTGGTAATACTGGACGGGTCATTTGTACCGTCGATGGTGACGTGGTTTGGGTGGAGGTTGACGTGTAGGTTACCGCAAAAATCAGATCAATAGAAGCATCCACAGACATCTACCTCCCACTCAATCTCAACCCAAAGACTTGGACCTTGATTATACAAAAGTTTTTTTCCTTACGAGACCTCGGAAGTCCCGAAAACATATTGAAGAGCATGTCGAAAACTCGACACAATGATTATCGACGCGGTTCAATCCGGAAGACTTTTTATTATCAATTCCTGTAATAGTATTATTCTTAGCTCTATCGTATATATATCATCATCATCATTGGTGCTACAGCCCTATAAAAGAGCCTCGACCTTCCCAAGTCTATGACGCCAGTCAGTTCTATCCATTGCCAACTGTTGCCAGTTTGCTGCGCCTATTTGTCTACCATCCTCATCTACACCATCCCTCCATCTGAGTTTTGGTCTACCCCTTTTTCTACTTCCCACAGGTTGTGACATAAGGATTCTTCTAGGAGGGTTGTTCTGCTGTGATCTTGCCAGATGTCCTGCCCATCTTAGTCTTCCTTCTTTTATAAAGGATACTACGTCTTTACCACCAAATATATGTTTATATCTGTGATATATCTCGTAGTTGTACCTCCTTCTAAAAAAACCATTTTCACAGATGCCACCAAATATTCTTCTCAGGATCCTTTGTTCAAATATAAGCAGGAGATTTTCATCTGCCTTGGAAATGGTCCATGCCTCCGACCCATATCTCAACACTGGTTGTATAAGGGTTTTGTATATGGTTATTTTTGTTTTTTGGCTTAAGTTTCTGCTTCTAATTATGTCTACTCAGTCCAAAATGGCATTTGTTTGCTAGGATTATTCTTCGCTTGATTTCTTCCGTCATGACGTTCTCCTTGGTGATTAGGGAGCCTAAGTATGTGAATTTGTCCACCACTTCAAAGGTAGAATTATCAACAGTGAAGTAGTGGCCGATGTTTCTGGCTCTATTGTTGGGTGTTGATGCCATTATCTTAGTTTTATTTTCATTTACTTGCAGGCCCATATTTTTTGAGGCGTGTGACAAGGTGGTATACATTTCTTCTAGTTTGCGTGTTGTGCGGGAAACTAGATCAACATCATCTGCATATGCCAAAATTTGGGATGATTTATTAAAAATGTTTCCTCTGCTGTCTATTTGGGCATCCCTGACCGCCTTTTCCAAAGCTATGTTGATAAGGAGACACGCCAGCGCATCTCCCTGCGTTTCAAATGCCTGTGATTGTTCGCCCTGTATTTGGACTTTGCAAACAACTTTACGCATTGTAGCCTTAACCAATCTTATCAGTTTATCGGGGATGTGGAATTCATTCATGGCTTCATACAATTTATTTCTTAGGACACTATCATAGGCCGATTTAAAATCTACGAAAAGATGGTATGTGTCTTTATTAAATTCATTGGTTTTTTCCAGTATTTGCCTTAGCACAAAGATCTGGTCTGTTGTTGATCGACCAGGCCTAAAACCACTTTGATATTCTCCAAGAAGCTCCTCTGAATATTCACTTAGGCTACCATATAAAATACTCGAAAATATTTTGTATGCTGTATTAAGGAGGGTTATTCCCCTATAGTTTCTACATTCTAATTCATCGCCCTTTTTGTGTAGCGGGCAAACGATCCCAATACACCACTCTTCTGGGATTTGTTTCTCATTCCAGGCTCTCAGTATGATTTTATATATATGATTAGTCAGAGTAGCACCTGCACATTTAATAAGTTCCGCGGGTATACCATCACTTCCTGGAGATTTATTATTTTTTAGGTGTTTTATTGCATCCCGCACTTCCTGAATTCATGGAGGCTCCAATGGTGTATTGTTGTTTGCTTCTGGGGGTGGTTGATTTGGATCTTCTACTTCGATAGTAAGCAGATTGTATATATATATATATATATATATATATATATATATATATATATATATATATATATATATATATATATATATTAAGTATAATACTTTTTTCAGTCTGTAGCTTTAATGACATTTTTAATCCGTATCGTAGACTATCTGGTTTCAATATGATTCTAGTAACAACTATCTACAATACACCAATTTGGATAATAGCTTTCCAGAAACACGAGATAAAAGGAAAACACTAATTGAGTCGCGAAACTTTTCCAAGTGGATATAAATAAATCCGGATCTTCTGGACAAAGAGACTTAAAGACAGAAAACAATTATTTAGGAAAGTCAATGAAAGTCACTTGTTTTTACGTCATCGTAGAAAACACGCTTTGGTTTATCTTTGAAGTTGAGGAAATATGCATTATTTATATTTATTTTTACTGAATATTGGAAATAAGATAATTGAATCTTAAATATATTACGTTTATAACCAAAAGGTAAAAATATAGTTTAATTAAGTTATTATAGTGTTATATCATATAAGTCTCGAGTTATTTCCTCGCCTTCTCGTTACGATATATATATATATATATATAAATATATATATATATATATATATATATATATATATACATCTAGCGGTTAATCTGAGCTCCGTTCTAAAACGGTATCATACTAACTCCAGTAGAATATACACCGTGTATAGTATTATCTAAGTAGCGCTTTATTTAGACTCCGACCAACATGTAGGATTAAGTGGACTCCACAACAGGATAAATCATTTGTGGGATCCGTATTTACCATTTTGCGTACACTTCTAATCTCCTGAGATGTTGCCAATAATTGTATTAGTAGTAGATTTTCAAATTTTACAGCTGGTACATTTTGGAACTTGAAATTTATTTAAATATCCATCAATTTAGTCATGGAGGAATTTCAGGATTATTTGGCTAATGTAGTTAAATATAAATTGTTAACCGACACATAACTTTATTTTACTTTTTAGTTTTAATAAACAAGGCGGTAATTTATATTACTTGTTTTATATATTTTTAAACATAAGAAAGTGTCTATTATAAACGTGGAAAAGTTAAGTTTCCATTTTTATTAATTAGTATTTTTTATTAAAACGCATTGTCACTAAAACATTTAGTTCATAAATGTACGTACATCGGATAGAGTAATCGTGTAACAGTTTATGAAAGTAGAAGCCCCTTCGGTAGGATTATAATGCTTGTTACCCTATTAATATAATTAAAGAAAACTCAAACAACAGGGAGATCTTTGTAATTTTTGGATTACTGCAGTTTATGACATGCAATGTTTGTTTTATAGCGTAGTTGAATTTAAACTACAATAATTTATAAATCAATCTTTAATAACATACTTTTTTACTGCCTAATTTCAATAGATATGTCGATTTTTAATTAAAATATTTAATGCATTAAAGTCGCGTAGAGATTTTCACTAAACATTTAATTTTAAAGCTATTATTATAATAGTCCAAAAAAAAAGTATAAAAGTCTAGGGAATTCAATATCCCACTATGGATTTGTTTTATAGATTATCGTAAAGCGTTCGACAGAGTCAAATGGATACACTTATGACTGATACTAAAAGAATTAGGTGTACAACAACACCTAATTTTGCTTATAACTGAACTGTACGAACACACTACTGGACCATTTAAACTAACATTAAAAGAAGATTGAAAATCAAAACGAAATATAAGTATCTGGGAAAAATTTCTCAAACGATATTAATATTAAAAGGGACTTTAAAGAGCATCTGACAAAGCATGCTAAACCTTAAGGCGACTAAACCACACAAAATGGTTATTTGAGAAAAATTATAGCTCGTTCCAGAAAGAATTGTAAATATAATAACATTAATGTAGATTAAGACGAAACGCTGAAGAAAAAAACAGTAGCGGTTAGCCTAAATAAAGAAAGGCAAAAAGAAAATGTAATTTAATGTTTTGAAAAAATCTGATCCGAAAACTGTATGAAAAACATCTCATAGTATAGACATAGAGCGCGGCGGTGCCTCTACCGTCTGGCGGCCTATATCGGAAACTTTTACTACCATTTGACTATTTGTGTACAATTTTGTGTATGGTTAAGTGGCACACCACAAAAAGTGTTTTTATTTTCTCTTTTGTTCAACAATTAAAATGTATTGCTATACTTCTAGATGTTCCAATACAATAAAGGATAATAAACATAAAGCACAGGGTAAAAATTTTTATTATTTTCTCTGCACTAGTTATTATAAACACATAAGCTATACTACAATTAAAAACTATGACCACTATGAAAAAAATACGGTAGACTATGACTACATTTGTGCTTTAGCACTATAGTAGGAACAAGATAAAATTCTTAATTCCTACATAATTATATTAACGGGAAGTTAATAAAACTTTTGTTCGTTATCAGTAAGAGAAAGCGCATTTCAGAATATATTATGAAAAATGTTGTTGATATTACAATATCAGATGATAGGAATACAAAAATAAAAAACAACTTATCTTTTCAAAACAACAATCAATCACTTCATTTTATCACGAAAAATTTAAAAATTGCAATGTAATTGAACCCATTTTGCGAGCTATAGTTACATTGATACTTATGTGGCAATTAGCTGTAAAGTCATTAGTCTTTCGCGTCGTATCATATTTTCCTAATATTTTTTGTAGGCAAGCGGTTTAGTTTGTGTAATATAATATCCCCAATTCGTCTCATAATATTTAGTTTTCAAAACAGCTGTTAATAATTCGTTCACATTTTTTAAAGCTCTTTGCAGTACATTTGAAAATAAGTCGACAGTAAGATACTTTATTAATTAGTTTATTAGGTAAGCCTAGTTCTGCCATGGTATTTCATAGTTTTATTCTTATGATTATATCAGTGTTTGTTTAAAATCTATAAATAACTAGTTTAATGTTTTTTTTTGTATTCCCAACATTTCTAATTAACTGCCTAATAGTCAATAATTGATTATTCACTTAATCGTTCCAGGTGTATAAGAAAAAATATTGTATATCCTAATAATTAATAGATATATAGCTTATATATAGCTTATATCGCTATAGTTTGTGTAGTACATTTTATTATCCCTTTTGTGTATGGTATGCTTTTCAGCAAGTTGGTACTTGCTCTTACTTCTAAATTGACAGATCAGCTGTTTAACTGCCTGTGCTTAACTTTCTTCTTCATTTTGCAAATATATATAAAATTTATAAAACTCTGACATACCATTAATTAAAATATTGGATACCCTATACTATTCAATCAACGGAAATACTAAGATCACACGGGGAGAATCTGTCTCTATCTAATTAGCCTTTTTCGGTCCATCTTTGGACATAGGCCTTCCCAATCCTTTTCCATTCTTCTCTGTCTGTCGGTATAGTTATCCACCTAGAGCCCACGTGCTTCTTGATATCATCTGCCCATCTCATTTGGGACCTTCCTCTGCTTCGTTTATATTCCCACGGTCTCCAACTTATAAGAATTTTGTTCCATTGGTCTTCTTTTTGTCTTATATTGTGCCCGGCAAATCTCCATTTCAATTTTGCAACTTCTTGTCTAACATCCCTCACTTTTGTTTTCTCTCTTATCCACTTGTTTCTCTTTTTATCCATTAGTCTTATGTGCAACATTTGTCTTTCCATTGCTCTTTGGGTTTTTATGGTTATGTCCATGTTTGCTTTTGTAAATGTCCACGTTTGAGAACCATAATTTAGAACAGGGAGTACGCATTGATTGTATACTTTAGTCTTAAGATGCTGTGGATATCTTTTGTTTTTAAGAATGTTGCTTAGTTTGCCAAATGCCGCCCATGCCAGTCTAACTCGTCTTTTTATCTCTGCTATTTGGTTTTCTTTGTTACGTTTTATAGTTTGACCCAGATATATATAATCCTGAACTTGTTCTACTTCATCTTGTCCGATCCTCATTGTGATGTTTTCATCTGTATTTGTTATAATTTTGGTCTTGCTGTAATTCATAATAAGGCCTATCTTTCCAGCTTCTACGTCCAGTTCTTTCATCATTTCAAATAATTCTTCTCATTTATCTGTTATCAATGCGATGTCATCAGCGTATATTAGGTGGTTCAAGTGTTGTCCACAAATTTTTATACCTTTTTCTTCCCATTCTAATCTTTTAAAAATATCTTCCACAGCCTGATTGAAAAGTTTCGGTGATATTGAGTCACCTTGTCTCACGCCTCTATTTATTTGTATTGATTTTGTTTATTCATATACTTTAATTGTTGTTTTGGCTTCCTTATATATATTGGCTATTAGTTCCGTATATCTGTGGTAAATTCTGCTGTTAATCAAAGAACTTTTCACTGCCCAATGTTCGACACTGTCGAAAGCCTTTTCGAAATGTATGAACGCTATATATAGAGGAATATGGTATTCATTTGCTCGTTCTATAAGTATTTTCATACTTAGTAAATGGTCACTTTTGCTGAATCCCTTTCTAAAACCAGCTTGTTGGGTTTCCATCGAATTTTGTCGTCAATCTATTGGTTCAAATTTTTGTTGGGAGTTTATACATTACATTGAGGAGTGTTATGGGACGGTAGTTTTTTATATCTGCTTTATCCTCTTTCTTGTGTAGGATAATGGTTACGGATTCCTTCCAGTTGTTTGGGATTCTTTTTTCTTTTAATATCTTGTTAAAAAGGGAATGTAGAGTGTTAATTACCACTTTTCCACCATATTTCAGCATATCTGCAGTTATTCCATCTTTTCCAGGCGATTTGTTGTTTTTCATTTCTTTCAATGCCTTCTTTATTTCTGATTTGCTTATTTCTGGCTGTAGCTCTGAGTTGACATTTTTTACTTTAGCTTTAAGTTGGTTTTTAATTGTTTCTGGTGGTTCCTTTTTTGTTTTATATAGTTCTGAGTAGAAATAGTGGATAATATTTATAATGTCATCTTTAATGTTTGTTTCTAGTCCGTTTTCATCGTTTATTTTGTTTATTTCACACTTACCTAATTTCGGTCTTAAGCATTTCATATTTTTGTTGTTTTGTATTACTTTTTCTATTTTTATTTCTTGTTCTTTTCTCTTATTTTCTCTTATCATTCTGCTTATTGTTTTATTGATTTCTACATATTCTATAGCTTCCTTCTTTTATCCATAAGCTTCTTTGTTTCTGTTGATATATAGTTGTTCTTTTTTAGATCTTTTTTTGCTATATCTTTTCCTGATGTAATCATCGTTGCTGTAAGTATGTTGTCTATTTCATCTATATCTTTGTCATCACTGTCTAATTTTTAAGTAAGTTGTTCTTTTAATAGGTCTTTGTATATCTCTTTATATTGCCCTAGTTTGTTTCTATCTACTAGATCCCAGGTTTTAATTATTTTTCTTTTCATTTCCTAGTTACCGTCAACACTAATTTTTGCTCTGACCATCCAGTGATCGCTACCTGTTGTGAATCTATTAAGAACTGTTACAACTTTAATGATATATCGTTCCGTGGACAGTATGTAGTCGATCTCATTTTTTGTGGATCCATTAGGGCTGATCCATGTCCACTTTCGTTGGGGCTTCTTTTTGTAAAAGGAGTTCATTGCGTATAGATGCTTTTCTTCTAGGTAGTTCATCAAAGTAGCACCTCTATCATTTCTCTGACCATACCCGAAATCTCCTGTTTTAGTTTCTTCCTTGTTTAGTTTTCTACCCAGTTTGGCATTGAAATCTCGAATTAGTAGTATAAGACGATTTTTATGTTCTTCCATAGCCTTTGATATATCTTCATAAAATAGTTCGATATCTTCGTCATCATAAGCTGTCATGGGGGCATATACCTGGATAATTTTAATTGATGTTCTTCTTATTTTAAGTATGACATAGGCTGTATTCGAGTTTCTTCTTTTCGTCGAGTTTCTGATAGGCCTATGATATCTCATTTTATGTTTGTTAATTCTTCTTCCAATTCATGTACTTTTTCATCCGTAGACATTGATCTAATATTGTATGTCCCTATTGACAGGTTGACGGATTTTTTTTATTTATGTTGTGTTCGTCTTAGTGGGTTTTTGTTTTTATCTATCAAAAGCGAATTATTGCATCTCCCAGATACCGCGAGTCAGACCTTTGAGGTGTGGGATAATATTATGGGTTATTTCTGGTTTCGTCATAATTTACACTGAAATTACTAACAAGAGAGTGCTCTTACTTATACATGTTCAAATTGATATATAGTACCAACAGATGCTAGTTATATACCATCAGTACTAATAAAATGAAAACTATCAAATTAATGTCAATTTCATTGAATAATCAAAACAATCGAAAATATATACCAAAACAACACAATAAAAGTAAAAGTAGAAAAAGAACTAACCGACCCTATTGAAGCTGGTAATGGGATAAGACAGGGAGATTTCCTGAGTCCCTTATTGTTCAACCGGATTGTGGATGAAATAAGAAAAAAGAAAGAAATAAAAGAGGATACCAAATGGGAGAAAAACAAATTAAAATAATCTGCTATGCAGACGACGCAATACTATTCCTTCAAAGTGAAGATGATTTACAACGTATGCTACACCAATTTCATATAACCACCAGAAAATTTAACATGTTAATTTCTTCAAAAGAGACAAAATGCATGGTTTCAACAGCAAGTTTACTAATATGTTAATTGGAGCTGGAAGGTCAGATAATAGAACAAGTGATGGAGTTTAAATATCTAGGTATCACATTATCTAGCTACGGAAATCTCGAAACTTAAGTGGAAGATCCACTGAATAGAGCAAACAGAGCCGCAGGCTGCTTAAATGAAACAATATGAAGAAATAAAAATATCGGAAAAGAAACCAAAGGCAGAATTTACAAAACAGTTATCAGACCAATAATGACATACGCAGCAGAAACAAGACCTGACACAGAGAGGACAAAAAAGATGTTAGAAACAACAGAGATAAAAACACTTAGAAAAATTGATGGTAAGACACTATGGGACAGAGCTAGAAGTACAGATATACGATGTAGATACAAGGTGAAGAACATTAAGAACTGGTTAAGAAATAGAAGAGTAGAATGGAACGATCATATAAGCCGAATGACAACAAATGGAGTAGTAGACATGGCAAGAGACGGTTACCCAATAGGAAGACGATCAGCAAGAAGACCACGAAAACCATGGAACGGCAACTTACTGGAGACACATTGAAAAACAGACAGAGTAATGTCTATATAAAAAGAAGAAGAAGAAGAAGAAAAAGATACACAGGATTGACAGGGTAAACAATAAAATAGCTGCAAGAAAGAGAAAATGAATCAGTCATATTAATGTAGAATAGCAGAGGACAGAGTATTTGTCATAGCCTTAGACAAGTGCCCAATTGAAAAAAGACCACAGGTCGTTCAAAGAAGACGGAACTCTACAAAGAAAATAGAATAGATTTAAAAAATAAATAAAAGCATAAACATGTCTTTTCCTACTCTTTTAATATTGAAAATACGCAAATAGAACCTTGAATTAAAATGTAACCTTTGAAATCTGTGATAAACCCATCATCACCTGAACAATGGCGCCATGTATGAAGTTGAAATTTTTTACACATATTTTAACTGTTTATTTTTTTATTATCTATATATGAGTTACGAACGATATCACAAACTTATTTATTTTCCACAAACAGGCTCTTTAATACCTTAAATTATTACTATACAAATCTGATTCGAAATATCGTCAAAAAGTAATACACGGCATGTAAAATTTAAATTTTCAATAAAAAGTAAAATATTAGGCATTACTTACGGGGTTCGAAGAACGAGCCTTTACGAAAATTTAAGTACTAAGAAGATCAGAACAATCGGGCATACCCAGGGTAATGATTAAATAATTAATCGGCTAATTCGTCAGTAACCCCTTTAATATGATTTTGTCAAATTGGTCCTTTTTAGTACCAACTATTCTAATAACATATGTATATAACTGTTAAGGGTATATCTAGAGATCAAGAAACTTTACTTTACTTAAACTTATCAGACATATGCGCCAAATACGAATCTGACTCATTTCTAGTGCAGGAAACACATATAGGGCCTAACGTAGGGTATTTGGTATAAAGCTTATCGCTGAAAACCACATTATAGATATAGACATGCTATCTCTGTCGGAAAAAAAGCAAAGAATAACTCAAAGTAAGAAAGGACAACACCAGTCAGCTTTCAGAGAACCTTTCAACGATGTTCAGCTTGGATCCACCATCTACATATTTAATGAAAAATAATACAACTACCGACATTGAGGATCTGAGCACTATTACGAAATCTGTAAACAAAAGTGGCTATAGATGAGGAAGATCATGTAGATTACAAATGCTAAATCTTACCCAACACATCAAAGACGGGTACGAAAAATATCGGGTATCAGGGGTGGTATTTTTCAATCTAAATGCCGCTTACAACACCTTAAATTACCAAATATTTCTCGAAAAACTATATGATATCCCCTTAGATAACAAACTCACTTATATTATTTGCGTATGCCTACACAAGAGAATATTTTTTGTATCACTCAATATTAAGAATAGCAGATGAAAAACGATCTCGCTTGGGGTAGCATAAAAGCACCTACACTGTATAACATTTACCCAAACGATCAACTCATACCGGTAGATAATAGGACTAATATTATAAAGACGATACACCTATTATTGCACAATAAAAATAAACTATAAATCAATTTTCAGCCAAAACCCCTGAAAAACTCATGTGCGCTCCTCAATTTCCCTAACATAGACGCTTTCACAAACTGAACATCCAATAATGTCATGAAATTGTTGAACTGTAGACTTCCTATAAATTTCTTGAAAATAGTTTGTATCCCACGGGATCAGTCACAGATCATTGTTTAAAACTAAAAGGTAAATTGAGGACCAGAAATAATATTCTTCGCAAGCTTGTCAGCTAAAAATGAGGCGTACGTCCTTCCGCCTTTAAAACATAGACGCTTGCACTATATGCTTCTGCTGCCGAATATACCTTGATAGACAAATTAACCATTCTTTCTTTTTGTGCACACTACTACCCATTTAAACACAAAAATATCTATTGCAGCACTTAACCATATTTATTTTGAGATAACCTTCTATCGAGATATCATATGAGTATACAAATAAGACCAGAACTAAAATAATAAAAAAGCTTTATACAAGATATCGCAGAAGAGTAGATGAAATAAAAGTAGTTTTTATTAATCGGGTGCTTACATAAAACGTACAAAGACATACTCACGTAAACAAAATACATTACGAAATTTCTGTAATAAAAAAAAACATCCAATTCGGCATTGAACTAATAAAATTATATTAAACAAAAAAACATTTCTAAAAATGCAGAAAAAATAAAATTTTCTATGCAAGCGAACATTCCATTAAATAATAAGCCGAAATCCTTTTGTATCTATATACCTGTTTTTTAAAGAACCAGTTACCTTTTAGTACGTAGTTATACCAGGTAATAAGATATCCTCTGTTACACAGTGTAATGCATATGACATTACACTGTCTACAAATAGTAGATAAAAATAAGGAGCCCATATAAACCGTTCAGGGTATATGTTGAAAATATACGGTATAATCGCACAGTTGCCAAACTCTCAGAGCTTACTTAAACCGATAAACGTATGGTTCAACTATACAATGAAAAAGATCTGAACGACCCCTATAATATATACACGTGAACTAAACGATATACATTTATGATACAGGGGTATTTACGGGCTCCAAAAAATTTTTATAAATTATTAAACTCTACATGTTGATGAATCGACTGAACCAATATTACGGAATTGTCAAGTGAGCTCCGTATATCGGTATCCACTTGACCACGGAGCTCAATTGAACCTGAATTTTAACATGGGCGGAGTTCACTTAATGCCGTAGATATATATATATATATACATATATATATATATATATATACATATATATATATATATATATATATATATATATATATTACATATATATATATATATATATATATATATATATATATATATATATATATATAAGTTTTATTTTCCAAACAATATATTCCTGAAATTGTTTAATTAATGATAATAATTAAAATATTTATTTTAAGGCAGTTGGAAAAAACTTAAAATGAGCTTTGAAATCACTCCGCAATAAAAAAAATATGAACAGATGTCTTTCAGTTACCTGTTACCTGTTAAGTGGAAATTTTAAGGTGAACTTTTTCCCCAAACATACTTTCTGTACGTCATTATTAATAGAAGTAACACAAAAATAACCCTTATTTCTAGTATAAATAAAAACATTTAAAATATAGAATGCCTTAAAAAATATTTTTATTACATTTCTCTGCATTTATTTATATTTAAATAATTTGTGTTCGGCAACAGATTTAAATTTACAATTTCCTAAATGCGTATCTAATTTTTGAAACTAGAAACCTTTAACAAATAATTCAACATTTAAAAAAGGTATTATTTACCTATATAAAGAGATTACTATGTTCATCAATAATATCTGAAATTATACCACCATACAACCATAGCAAGCCTGCTGCTGTACATATTGAATTAAACCATTAATGAACTAATATTACAATAGTATACAAACAAAGCTCAAGTTACATACAGTGTGTCCGTAAAGTATGGAATAAATTCGATATTTCTTTAATGAAAAACCCTTTTAAAAAAATCTAAAACACGTCGATTTTTAAATTTATTGTTCTACACTTTACAATAAAACTTCATTATAAAAGGTGATACACATTACAGTGATGACGTCATTGGCTCTTTTTTTAAATGTAACAACCTGTATTTTAGGACATTTTTAGATCGATAAAATTAGCTGATTTGAAAAAAGTATAATACTCGGGTCTAATGGATATAATTTCAAAGATATGCGCTTAGAAAATAAATTATTTATTATCAATTGCAAAAAGTGGCCTACTTTTAGTTTTTGGTAAACTATAATTATTTTTAGTAACGTTTAATAACAATTAAGTAGTACAATAATTGTATTAATTCGTGAATGTTCTGTATTATTGCTTAGAATTAATTTGAAGTAGAAATGAATTTGAGTGTAAAGCAAAGAATTGAAATACTCATGATGATTAGATATGGAGACAAATCGCGAACTCAGATGAAAGTGTGTAATTTATTTAATGATAAATATCCAAAAATACCCATCACGCAGTCAACAGTAAGATTCAAAAAAATTTCGAGAAACTGGTACGGTTGAAAATGCACGCAAATCAGGTCGTCCCTCTGTAAATTATGTTACATTAGATGTTCTACTTGCTTTTGAAGAATATGCGCACGTTCAAAATTTTATTTTTTCTGATGAGGCTACATTCAAATTAAATGACGAGGTCAACCGTCAGAATTGTAGATACTGGGCAAAAGAAAACACCAACTGGATGCGGGAACATCATACACAATACCCGCAAAAGGTAAACGTATGGGCTGGTATTGTAAGAAATAAAATCATTGGACCCTACTATTTCGAAGGTAATTTAAACAGACCAGCATACCTTCAGTTTTTAAGTGGGTATCTCGTACTTACTTTAGTTAATTAATTCTCCAGTACAATTATTCTTGGATGTTTTGATAAAAGTTTATGGTTTCAACAGGATGGTGCGCCTCCGCATTATGCTTTAGAAGGTACCTAAACGAAATTTTTCCGAACAGATGGATTGGAAGACGTGGACATATTGAATGGCCAGCGAGGTCGCCAGACCTCAATTCTTTGGATTATTTTATGTGGAGTCATTTAAAGAATGTTGTTTATAAAACGAAACCTGCAAATATTGGAGACTTAAAAACAAGAATTCGTAAAGAAATAAACAATATTTCTCAAGAAAGCATAAACAAGGTTCTACAAGAATTAGTACAACTTTTGGGTTAGTGTCAAATACAACAAGGGCTACAATTCGAACATTTATGATTAAGTCATGTATTAATTACTGGATAACTTATAAGTTATTTATTATAATTTATTTAAAATTTATTAATATTATAATATTATAAATCAATAAAAATTCATTTTCTAAGCGCATATCTTTCATATTATATTCGTTAGATCCCCAGTATTATACTTTTTTTGGAATCAGCTCATTTTTATCGATCTAAAAATGTCCTAAAATACGGGGTGTTACATTTAAAAAAAGAGCCGATACCGTCATCACTGTAATGTGTATTGCCTTGTTTAATGAAATTTTATTGTAAAATAAAAAACAATAAATTTAAAAATCGACGTGTTTTAGATTTTTTTAAAAAGACTTTTCATTTAGGAAATATCGAATCTATTCCATACTTTACGGACACACTGTATAAGGTATCCTTTTCTAAAACTAAATTAGACTAATAATTTACAAATAAAACCATATTTTTTAATTTCAATATTAACACTTAAGTACTAACATCTTAAATCGATGGCTTAAACAATAACTAACCGCCTGACAGACGGGTTTAACATTTTAGTGGATATTTTTTTTTTGTTAAATATTTTAATGCAAAAAAATATTGCGATGACTTACTGAAAGTATTTGTTATCTAAAAAACACAGTAACTAATATAGTTTATCTGTATTTATTAAACTAATAAAATATACCAAGAATAGATCGATTTTTTGTTTACATTTTTACGCCTGAAAAAAATTGTGATAAAAATTAAACAAATTAAAGAATCTTAATAAAAATTTATAATCGAGTTAAGCAGACAGTAAGAAATATAAAAATAATAAGATTTTTTAAAAATGGTAACACAAAAAAAATTGACAGTCACTAAAGTTTGTAGAGTGTAGCGCACTCCAAACAAATGTTTTTCGCACATCCCAAGCAAATTGGTTTTTGACAATGAAAGCATACATAAGCTGTTCTTCTTTTCTTTTTATAGTGACAGTCCTTTCTTGTTTCTAATTTTTCGACTCATACTTCTGGACACCGATAGGTCAACGGCGAGTTCGATGACTGCTTGTAAATTTTGCACATTTTTCGTCCATTGAATCAATACCACCCTTTAATGAATTATAATTTACTATTATGTGTGGTTTTTTAGTGTCTGTATTCTCAGTGACTGCGTAATGAGATAATGATATCAAAATTACGGCTTTATTTTTATATGTTGTGTGTGAAAGTAAAGTAATGTGTTTTGTAAAACGTAAATTGCCGTTCCCACTTCCCGTCGTCTGGTGGGTAAGAAGATATGAGGAATTTTTTACGATTCTTACGGAGAGTTCTAATACAAGTTAGACATTTACTTCTCAATACCTCTACCAGCTCTATAGTTGTAAACCAGTCGTCAAAGGTTATAGATCTGTTGGTCCCATAGAGAGGAGTAGTTAAGCGCATAACAGCCTGTGTCAGCTTACTGTATCTTTTCTGTTCCTCTGTAATTCCAGTACCATCAGAATTTTTTCCCGTATATATATATATATATATATATATATATATATATATATATATATATATATATATATATATGTAAAAACTTTTTTCTTTTTAGGTGTGGTAGTCAATAAAAACAGAGCTTTGCTAAGGCGTACTATTTATTCTGAATCCAAGCTTTCGGTGGTTTTTTTGCCACCTTTATCAAGGTCTACAAAGAAAATTACTATGTTGTAACAATTTGAATGGTGCCAAAAAAGGGCTATAAAAAACTATAAAAAACTTACCGGAATGTAAGATTCGTGGCATAAACAACAACGTTAAATAACATGATAATACTGAAGTTGCAACTAAACTTAAAAATGTTACTGTTAAAAAAACACTTTAAAAATTACTAAATACGTTATACCTAAATACGTTATAACTAAATAAAAAGTTAAAAACAAAATGAAAGACGACATGTTAAAACAGTCGTCGTTGCAGGCTTGATTTCAGTCACATTTCACGAGCAGAAAGAGAAAGTGGGTGGACAATTATTGTTTAAATAGTTAGGAGAAAATACAAAAAACAACTTTGAAAATAACGTCTCACTAAATACTGTTTATGAATTTTCAGTACTACCAACTGTATTACCAACTTGAAAATAAGCGGGAAATTAAAAATGTTCTTTATAACATAAGCAATCAAAAGAAAATAGTATTTAGTAAATAGGTTTAGAAAAAATAATAACTCAAACAAAACAAAACTGAATTAGTAACTGAAGTTTGATCACAAGTATTCAATTAATACTGAAATTTTAAAAAAAGAAAAGAAACAAAGAAAACTCTGAGATGCAAAATAGCTCAGTCAAAAGTCAATATAAAATTGTAAATTTTGCTAAGATTCATGATCTCAGATCTCTTATTAAGATTGTTATTATCACTCTTGCTGATATGTACCATCTCTAAGAAAGTTCTCTTAAATTTATTTTTCTCTCTGGCTAATATTTTTACATTGTTGAAATCTATCTTATGGTCTAGATCGATAGTATGCTCTGCCAAAGCATAAGTAGGTTTGTTTAATCTACAATCACTCTTATGAGAAATAATACGGCTAGACAGATTCCTTCCAGTTTCACCAATGTACGTGGATGGACATTCAGTACATTGAATGCAATAAACAACATCTGTAGTCTCTAGAGTGGTTAGGGGTTGTTTTATTTTGCTATACAGCTGACGTATGGTTTTGATGTTCTTGTTAGCTATTTTGATATTCTTAAAGTCTTTAAAAATCTTAGTGAGTTTAACGGTTAGTTTTGGAATATATGGAAGGGCATAAAAATACACACTTGTTGGAGCAGAATTATTTTGTGCTGAGGGCACTGATTGTGAAATAGTAAGTCTGTTGTTTCTATTAACAAAGGGAACATTAAAAATTAATTTATTAATCAGTCTTAGAGGATATGAATTTCAACAAAAATATTACGTAAGAGGTTGAGATCATGTTGGAGATAATCCGGATGAGATAACCTTTTGACACGTTCTTTCCTCGCTAGGACTAAATTAGTTTTCATCCTAGGAGGATGGTAAGAGTGGTAGCTTATGAATCTATGGCTACATATGGGTTTTCTATACCATTGTGTTTTCACAACATTATCCTCACATCAGATAACACAGATAACTTTAAAACTATATTATTCTAAGGACGCCGGCCTATATTTGAAGTGGGGGGGATTTTTGACCATTTGTATATATTTCTACCATAGAAATAATTCCTTGTCTCCTCTGGATCGTCTTCTTCACTGCTTTGGTCAACATTATCTTCTCTATAAGCCTGTTCTACCTCATTTTCATTTTCTAAAACTAAAAAGAGAACTTTAGGTAATGCCACAGTATAAAGAGGTTCTCTTTATACTGTGGTAATGCTATACTATGCGGTCTACCGTCGCGTTTCTAAAACAATTCTAGTGACGACGACAGTGTATTTGATTATAAAAGTGAATAATATGATTTAACATTATGATGTACCTACGTAAACTATGTGAATATAAGTTTTCCAAACTGTCTTGTATGTATGTATTACTTCATTACAATGATTTCAAATAATTTTACTTTATTACAATATGTATTAAAATGTAGAACAATATTGCCAAAAATATAATCTAATATCATTGTTTAATCAATTGTGTGTACCTGTTTTTAACAATTTGATTTAAATCATAAGTATTTTTTGGAACGCCACTGCTTTATTTGGTGAGGCTTACTTATGAACTCTGAACAACAGCACGTGAAAATTCTAACCTAAAACATATGAGTTGCCGCTTTTGTAACATTGCTTGCAGCTTTGCAGCGCCCCAATATGGATTTCAAGTTCTAGGATTGGAAAACCGAAGCATTGTCTACATTCAAAGCACTGCAGAGTTGGCACTTTCAGATATCGAAAATAAAAAGGATTTGTTTGTCAAGATCAAGAAAACAAAATAACTTCGTATTGATTAAAGGGGACGAAAGCTACAACTCAAGCAACGGTTTGTTTAGAAGTATTTTAAAAAAGGAAGATCGACCTAACATCAATCCAAATGAAATAGGAGTCGGAAACTTGGCCAACATTTGCAAAGAGAAATTGAAGGACATATATGGAAGCTACTGGAAAATCACTACGGCAAAGAATAGCAAAATGATCCTAAACTGGTTTATTTCAAAAACGTCCTACATTACGAAAATGTTCCAAGCGCCCCTAAAGAAGACGACGTTTATTGTGAACTACTCGATAATGATAACGAAGAGGAAGTCTTAAAAGTATAGAATTAGTATAGTCAGAAGAGTATAGAAATAACCAATCTTGTGGTCTGTTCATTTTAAAATAGCCAAAATTCACTTGTTAGTTGCAAAGTAGCCAACCTCCAAGTATTTTTCTTCAATTATAAGAGTATTTTAATAACAACCAAGAAACTAGCATCGAAAAACTAATTTTGAGCGATCAAAGTTTATGGATAACGAATTTTGTGGCTCCAGGTTTTACAAATATATTCACCGTAAAAAATTACGATATACGGCAATATTGCCAGGGTGGAGATTCTTTGTTTAGCAAATAGAGGTCTCACTTAATTTAAATTTAAAACGCGTTTCTTTATTAAGAAAGTCCAATTATTATTCCTAATGAAAACTTTCGTTTCTGTCCATAATTAAACTCTTCGCTTTAAACACAACTTTCGCAATATAGCAAGTTCGCATACATTTGTCAATATCTGCGCTGGGATTAAGTTAAATCCTCCTTGTGTAAACACAAGAGATATTACGTGGAACCTACCGGTACAAACGTATCGCTAAATCATCCCCTATTGATCGAAATGGGAATGGGAACGCTATCAACTCAATGGGAAGTCTCAAACCGACTATACATAATTATTATTGTTGGTCAGCAAATCATTGAGCAAGATACATTACGTGGAGTGCTGAACAGAGCCTTATCTAATGCTAATCGGGTTGGCAACATGTAATTGAATATTTGTTCATAAATGCTGAACAACATATAATTTATTGTTCGGTTACGTTTCCCTAAAGCTTCATTATATTTCAATAAGTTACGTACGAGTACATTGTTTCTAGTATACAAATAATAAAATTATATCATGGAAGCAGAAGAATAAAGCAAATGTATATTGTGACTAAAAGTAATTTCTTTCAATTAAGGTAACTACTAGGATTTTTCTCAGAATTTTTATGCATTACGATAAAAAAAAGAGATAAAAAGATCACGATCAACTGTAATTTTTTTGACAGCTTATAATATTACATTACAATATTATAAACACACACACACACACACACACACACACACACACAAACAGACACACGCACACACACACACACTGCTTGTAACCTGAAACTGTCAGTAACATCTCCAGAAGATGCCAACCCCTAGTGTTGGCGAAACGTCGAGAATTAATCTCAGAAGACAACGGCCTAAGCGCCAGAACAAACAGTTTAACAAGTCAAACTTGTATAGTTCTTTATGATTATATTTTTGATATAATTTCAAATATTCAGCTCTCTTCGTGTCTTCACAGCAATGTGATACTTCCATCAGTCCTCGCCTTGGATCCTCTTTTAGCCATTTAAAACCAATGTCTTTCAGTATAATACTGAGTGACATACGACAACCACTAAACAGTTCTTTTTCCTTTAATTAAATCTATAAAGAGGTCAAGGTCACATGTTCTTCTTAAAAGAATTAAGTTTGATTTCATGATAAACAAATTTGTTTAAAAATAAAATTAAAAAGACAAGATTTCATTTCACGTACAAATCGTCTATGTATCTGTTGATACGTATTTCGCTTTAATAAAGCTCATCAGAACAGGTATTTATAGGCGTTCTCAACGTGAAAATTAATCTTTTCTGTCTTTGGGAAGCAACGATAAAATGGCTTCGAAACGGACGCAATAGCGACATCTGATATTAAATCCGTAAAATAGTTTCGAAACACAATTCAGATAACTGCCTTAATCTGGAGCCTTCTAAAAATTGCAAGACATGGCCAGACGTTGATAAAGATGTTAAAAGAGACATGGGGAATCTAAAATTTGCATTCCACGACATGTCTCCTCAACTAAGCAGAAATCGTTAGCGAATTGGTTTCTTGTACTCATACAGAGTAGATCCGAATAAAAATAAAATTAAAAAGACAGTCAAGATTTCATTTCACGTACAAATCGTCTATGTATCTGTTGATACGTATTTCGCTTTAATAAAGCTCATCAGAACAGTTATTCATAGGCGTTCTCAACGTGAAAATTAATCTTTTCTGTCTTTGGGAAGCAACGATAAAATGGCTTCGAAACGGACGCAATAGCGACATCTGATATTAAATCCGTAAAATAGTTTCGAAACACAATTCAGATAACTGCCTTAATCTGGAGCCTTCTAAAAATTAGACATAGCCAGACGTTGATAAAGATGTTAATGTTAAAGATGTTAAAATTTGTTTAACTTAATACACTTTATGATATCTGACGAAAGCTATACTTACTTCGTTCATACGTACTGTAAATTTTGTTACGAATTTCGCTTGTATTTATTATTTCAGTATTGATAACTTTTTAGATCTAGTACGTGTTTTGGGTACATGTTATTGTATTAAATTGTGCTGCCTGGGAGATAGAACTCACAGTTAAAATATGTAACTTTAAAGATACCGCCAAAACAATGTATATTTTAAGCATCTACATAAACATAATATAAAAATACATTACATATTTTGTAGCATTTTAATTTCCCCTTGTGTATGTTAAAACACCGAAAAATATTCTCAATCTTTTTGCGTCACTGATATTAATAATATAAACATTTCTGGTCTGTATATAATAATTTTATTTGCATTCTTTTGATCACTATTCCCCTTAATATTGCGCGTCAAATAAATATCTACTTGGGTTGGTGGGAAAGTGATGCGGGGAGATTATGATGTCACTCTGCAATAGTCCACGATAGGAGACAGGTCATTGTTTAGTCCGAATTTTTTTTTGTTTTAAATTCGTTAGGGTTTTTCGTTATTCGTTTTTTGTTATCGGAAGTTCAGTGATGTAAAGTGAAATGTAGTAGTAGTTAGAGGAAAGTTAGGACAAGAGAAGATTTGGAAGAGATAGTCTTCAGCGTGTAGTCTACAAAGCCGGCAATTTTTTTAAGTTGAGAGGTGAATTTGGGCTCAAAATGCTATTTGGCAGTTTTTGTTGAGTTAATCACCGATTTTTATGCTGTGCCTTATATGAGGGATTTGTAAGACGGCGTTTGTAACCATTTGAGAGGTCCACATGGTTTTAAGAAGTAATTGAGTGGCCGAGTTTTGAAGATTACAGTTTGTTGTCATCCAGGATAATCCGAAGCCCGAATCAGTGTCCAACTTCTCAAGATTTTTTCATTTTTATATTCCATGGTCACCCCAAATTATTTAAAGTTTGTGTGAGGAGACAGTTGTATGTTTTTAGCAGTGTTTTTGATTCAATTTTATTCCCAAAAACTTTTTTGAAGGAAATACACCAGCCAGTGATACCAGGTACTTTTTATTAAAATTATTCAAAGTAAAAATAAAGAATTTTTTATTAATAAAAACATTTGCTTTTATGACAAACTAAAAATTTATAAATAAATAAAATTATAAGTTTTACGGATTAGTTAATTGTTATATGAGTATTTACCAATAATTAAAATTAATATTTCAAAAAGGTTTGATATTTTACGTTGACATATGACAGTCAGTATTATCGTTTTCTGACGTTTGGTACATAACCACCAAAATTTTGAATTGTTTAGTTTAAAGGTTAACCTCAATATAAGCTCCGTTGAAAAATTTAGATAATTTAATTTTTAATAATTATTTAAATAGTTGTAAAATTGTTACAACCGTCGCCCAACCTGTAAGGTTTGTTGATAAATATTGTTAATATTATTTATAACTGTTGATATACAGTACTAAAAAAAATGTAATGTTTCTCTCTAAACCAGGAGTTGTAGAATTATTTGCTTTAAAAATATTTTCTCCCTTTAATATTTTTTAGGAAACAAAGGCCCTTCTTTCAATCCAGCAAGAGGATTCTTTTAAACGGCGTCCATTTCAAATAGTTTAGGAACCTTCTTGTGTGTGTTGCCCAGGAAATCTATGTAAGTATTTTTTTTGATTTTTCTCTTTGTAGTTACCCCTTCCAGCCCCTGCTTTATTAACTTACTTACGACCCGGCTCTCCAACCCAAAAAACAGTGGCCGTTTGCAAATGTTTCGGTTTGTTTGCTTACCCTATCTCCAGCCCAAGAATTGATCAGTTCCCACTTTCAACCCTTATAAGTGATACTCAATATGGTAGGCAAATTAT
Source organism: Diabrotica undecimpunctata (assembly GCF_040954645.1). Classification (NCBI taxonomy): domain Eukaryota; kingdom Metazoa; phylum Arthropoda; class Insecta; order Coleoptera; family Chrysomelidae; genus Diabrotica; species Diabrotica undecimpunctata. Next base: position 127,903,840 of record NC_092808.1, read on the forward strand.
ATCGTTAAAATTTTCCTAACAGTAGTCAACGGTAAAATGGGGCCGTTATTATTACGTTTCTCTTCAAAATAATGAATCAAAGACGCTACCATCTCTTTACAACGACTATTTAACTTCTTATATTTTGACATTTTAAAATTAACTCAAATAATTTTGTTTTAAAAACAACAAAATTTAATTAATAGTAAATAATAAAAACAAAACTGATGTCTACACACCGCAACTATCAAACAAGTGTTACCAATTTATGACAAAGTGTCTCTTCTTCGTTCGATCGCAGTTATAGTATGATCTGCACAAGTGAGTTTCGTAAAAATGCTTTATAATTTACTTATACAAATTAAATGAAACAAGTTACGGCGTATTGCTTCAAGTTTACATTAATAGAAATCCTCAAATATTATTTCTACGCGTATGTAATAACATATGTCCGTTGACTGTGGTTTCAGTGTACTTGGCTAGAATATTCTAAGAAGAATGGACCTACGACTAAAATTTTGTGTGACTGTATACCTCAAGATTGCTACACGTGTCTAGATCACGCTAAATATTATTTTGGGTCTATTCAAAAACATACAGGCATACCGAGTGAAAAAGTATTCTTTGCAAAGTCTTTAATAACGGTGGCGTAATTGCATAAATTAAGTAATACATCAAATCTGGCAAAAAGTAAGAAATACGCTTGGCCTAAAATCTATAATAACTATAGATGCATTGTCATGGTTAGGATGGCATAAATACACTTTGTTTACAACCTTTTACATACAGATAAGGTAAATCGTATAGTTTTATTTTCATCCCTAGAAATTTCGTATAACATTTTTTTGAGACCTCCGGTATAACGTTACATTATTTAAAACATTTTGTGCTAGAGCTTGAATTACACTATTTTTATTTTAAACGGAGTTTTCCACTTAGCGTAACTAAAAATTTATTAAAGCTGTTATTTGTCATCTGGTATACATTAAATCGTTAGAGGGTATGCCACGCCTTTACATGTTGGAATTTCCTATAACAAACTAGGTACATGTTAGCGTTATTCAGACCCCGTACTAATGACTGTAATGTCCAAAATAAATAATGGATGGTGATAGAGCTGGACCTAAATTCACAGGAGATGCAAATTATCCGGAAGGCAAGGGATTTTGAGGGATACAACATTATGGTACAGGAAATGAGAGGTCGGGTAACAAAAAATTTATAACTGGCTTAAAGTGCCACTCTTTTAGTATTTATAATTTACGTAATGAACCAAACGGTTATTTTAACTCATACTCGATTAAAATATTTTAAGATCTACCTTACAAAATGTGATGTAATCTAATATATTATTCATATTTATAAAGAATATTTGCATAAAAAGTTAAAGTACTGAACTCAAACTTTTTTTAAACTTTAAAGAAAAAAATCGTTTAGATTATTTTGTTTACAACAAATCAATTTTCTGAATTTTTTAGATCAAGTTTCCTAGCCGGTGGTGATTACATTTACAATGCCAAATATCCTTTTTGCTTTGCTTTTACTAAGCTTTTACTAATAACTTAAACATAAACTTATGTCTAAAGACAGAAAGTAATCTAGACACTGCTGTCGATTAACTCACTATATGTATACAGAAAGGGTGCTGGGAATTCACCCCACCAACCAATAATAAGCATAACAAGAAGTTCTATCCCTAGGCCATTACACAAAAAATTAAACAAAAGAGAAAACTTCCAGACGATTGGGTTAAAATTTTTAGTCAATTTGAGGAGCCTTTAATCATAGATGGTGACTTAAATGCACACCGCTTTATATGAGACTGTCATATCAATAATACCACAGGGCCACACAAACCTACAATTTTAGACGACCTCATCGACGAGTTTCTGCTGTTGATGTAACTTTTGTTCACCTGAAGTAATTAACAAGATATCTTGTAGTAATTACTATTTTAATGGGAATAAGCCACAATTGAAAATTAAAATCAATTAATCGACGGTACGTTTCAATTAGGAAATCATTCTCAAAATACAAACATTAAAATATTTGTCGACGAGTCAACAACAGAATACGTTTTTTTACAACCACATATCCCAAGTTCCATATATCCAGTAAATACATTGCTTTTGAGATAAAATTATGCAACCTTAAATAAGTTTTAAACGTCTAGTTTTTAGGAAAAACGCAAAAATACGTGAATTAATATTTGAAGGGGAAGATATTATATCATATTTATGGTTGCTGGAAATGCACCCTCTCGCCCCCCGTATCATCCCTTCATTTTTTTTAATTATTTCCTCATTTTTTTATTTGATATTTGGATTCTCCTCTATGTATTGATTTTATAAATGTATAACACATGAGACTTGAAGTAATTAGTTTATGAGAAAAATAAATACAAAAGCAAGAAAACTGGATTGAAAAAAAAATAATTTTTTTAACAATTTTATTACATTTAGAACATTTAGACTGAACATTTCACTACCAAAAATTCTTATAATAATTGTTTAAAATGACCATCATTCACTCCCATACAATAGTAGAATCTACTTTAAAATTCTTCTCTGACGTTGCTTTTCAATTCAATTCGTCTGCATTTAATTGTCGACATTCATCCTCTATTCTTAGTTGTAAATCATCTAGAAATTCCCGTTGAGTAGCATAAATTTTTGTTTTTAAATTCCCCCATAAAAAGAAGTCTAGGGGTGTTTAATCCGGTGACCTAGGTTGCCAATCCATCATCTGTCCTCTTCTACCTATCCAACGACCGGGAAACGTTTCGTTTAAAAATTGCCGCACAGGTGAAGCAAAGTGTTGAGGAGCTTCATCATGTTGAAATACAACAAAATCTTCGAAAAGGTTATCATCATTTTCTACTATTCTTCTAATACGATCAAGTACTTGCCTAAGTAATTCAAGATACGATGCACCATTAAAGTGTCCAGTGATAAAGAATGGTCCGATAATGTGATCACCTAGGGTTCCACACCATACGTTTAACCTTTGAGGATGCTGTGTGTGAAATTCACGTACATGTAAATCACTCTCAGCCTAGTATCGGCAATAATGTCTGTTTACCAAACCATTTAATGAGAATGTGCATTCATTCGAGAAGCAAATATTGTTTAAAAATTGTTAATTGTTAATGATGCCTTGTGTCATTAATTCGCAAAATTCAAGACGGCGATTAAAATCTTCTTTATTTAACTCTTTAACTTTAACCAATTTACAGAACACTGACCAATAAAGCTACATTTAACAAAGCACAAAAAGACCTCAAAAAAATGGTAAGTTATTTAAAAAATTAATCAAGTGCAAAATATCTGAGAGATTTATCGCCATTAGGAGCCACAGATTACACCCATTGGAAGGCTACCAGAAAATTGTTACGACCACAACAACATTTACCACCTATTAAAACGAGTAACGGACATTGGGCACGTACTGATGACGAAAAGGCAAATCTATTTCTCCAACATTTGGAAACTACCTTTCCTCCATTTCCCTCTGAGTTACAATCGAAGGAAGAGGAAAATATTCATAGATATTTAGACTGCCCATACCAGATGTCTCTGCCTAAATCTTAAACCTTTTAGAAAAATAGAAATTATTGACGCAATACTTAATACTAATAAAAGAAAGCTCCTGGTTATGAGCTTATTACTGAACTCGTTTTATGTCAATTAAAACAAAATGCAATCCTATTATTAACACAAATCTACAACGCGATATTAAGATTAGGATATTTTCCTTTACAACGAAAAGTGGCTTAAGTTATTTTAATTTACAAAATAGGCCAAATTTTAGAATCTGTAACTTCATATAGCACCATTAATTTACTACCAATTCTTGCTAAAATTCTTAAGAAACTAATAATAAAGAAATTGAGTTCTCTCCTACAAGAAAACTGCTTAGTTCTATTACTGCTTACTATTGTTCTGCAGTCTTCCTGGATATCACACAAGCTTTTGATAAAGGGTGGCATACAGGTTTGCTGTATAAATACTAAAGGATATTCAAATCCTTTGACAGACAGGTATTTCCAAATAAAATACAGCACGCTAGTAACAGCATTTAGACCTATAAACTCTGGCGTTCCTCAAGGTAGTGTGCTTGGTCAATTCTTATATCTATTATAAACGGCCGACCTACTAACTTCTGATCAGTGTTTATTGGCAACATTCGCTAATAACACATCGATCGAAACATCTAGAAGGTTACGAGTCCACTTAAATACCATTCAGATGTGGTTAAGAAAATGGCAAATCAAGGTTAATAAAAGTAAACCTTGTAACTTTTACAACTAAACCTCTGACATATCCACCTGTACAACTAAATAATCAAGATATACCGCAATCCGATAGTGCAAAATACGTTGGTATTCATCTCGATAGACGATTTACTTGGGGAAACCACATCTTCAATACACGAAAACAAGTCGGATTAAAATTAAGACAACTTTACTGGCTACTTGAAAGAAGATCTGAAGTATCACTAGAAAATAAATTATTAGTTTATAAAGTAATTCTAAAACCCATCTAGACCTATGGCATGCAACTGTGGGGGTGTGAAAGCGAATCCAATATTGAAATCCTGAAGAGGTTCCAATGGAAGGTCCTGAGGCAGATTGTTAATGCACCATACTACGTCTCTAATAAAGTCATACATCGTGATGTCTCAGTGAGTGTTGTGCTTCTTCTTCTTATGGTGCCTATCCGTTATGGATGTTGGACACTAACATAGTTATTCTGACTTTGTTGACTGCTGCCCTGAAAAGTCCGGTAGTGGTTAAGTTAAACCATTTTCGCAGGTTATGCACTTATGGATATTCTTCTTCATCCTGGACCTCTTTTCCCATGCAGTTTACCTTGAAGTATGGTCCGAAGTAGGTCATATCGTTGTTCATTGCGCATTATATGACCCAAGAGTGTTGTGCGCGAAGAAATAAAAAAATTATAGTTTAGACATTTAAAGCGGTTAGAAATTCACCCAAATTCTAGTGCGGTAAACCTACTGGACAACAGCAGGGAAGTGAGAAAACTTAAGATACAAACCCTTGGATTTACCAGATAGATTTTATAAGTAAATTACTTAGAATATAAGAAATTTTTTTTTGAATATTAATTTTAGTTAAATTGAATAGCAGGGACCAGTACTGGCAGGTATTATTTGCTCAATTTCTGTGATGGAATTATCAAATTTAATTATTATCCAAACAGGACAGATAGCCAAACTTTACTTCTTCTTCTTCTGCCTCTTTATAGGCAATTCTGTTCGTTGGCGGATTAATACCTCTATGGAAGGTTGTAGCGTTTTAAATTTTATAACACGTCCCTGTTCGTTTATCTCGTCAGTACGCATAAGAATTGCCATAAAATCTATGTTTGTCTTTTACGAAAATCCTTAATGCGTAAATAACGCTGGATATATTTTTTGTCTATGTGTACTTTCAAATCCCATAACCTTTTGTTACAAAGTCAGGTAGAACTCCGGTTTAAAAACTACGTGCTATTTTGTGAATTTGTATTATGTTATATCTATTTCGACAAGTTTTTGTCGCCTAGAGGATTATATTTCATGAGGCCCCCCTAATATAAAAAAGAGTTTTTATTTGTCTTTCGTCGTTAAAACGCAATAAACTGGAATATTTAAAAAGTTGTTTTTGTCGCTTAGAACGAGGGTCCGAGGTATATTTGTTTGTTAAGGTTTTGTAAACACAAGGGGGAGAGTTATTTTATGGCGTGGAATTTGTAAAATTTAACGCAAATAGAGTCGACATTTAAGTTCCAAGCAGGGCAGACGTCCTACAATGTGAGTCGAGCTAAGGAAGTCTAACAAAAGATTTGAAATGTAAAATCTGGGGCAATTTTTGAATCGAACAAGCGATTCAACTTTTTTGTAATGTTCTCAGACCAGTGGACGTGATGACACTCTTTGCATAGGCAGTTCTGTCAGAGTGGTCACTGAAAGATTTGAACAGATACTAGAAATTTTTGAAAAGTATTATATAGAATGTCCCCGTCGACAGCTTGATTGCTCCACCAAGTTCCTGTTTCAATCGTTCCTGCCTGAGTACGGAAATGGTTTCCTGTTTTCCATTTTAGAAATCTGTCCAAGTAGCTTCCCAGAGTAAGTGATTATGTGAATTAAGGTAACAATTTAATATATTAATTCTCCCAAGTTATAAAGACATTTTTAATAATTTGCTTTCATTAAAATAAAAGAATTTGTAATAATTAAAGTTTTATATTATTTTTGTCGTAGCTAAAAAATATCATATTTTATTCTGTCTTAAGTTGTTATGTTGACATATGACATTTCGCTTTAATCCATTGTTATTATAAGACCATTTTAATTTAATTATTTTATATAAAAGATATTCCACATGTAAGATTAAATTCAATAATATTTTTCATAAAAAGGATATCCATAAAATTTTGATAATCTAAATTGGCCATATTATAACCTAGAAACCATTTAAAATTTTTGTAGCAATCTCTTATGTAAACGAAGAACATGTAAGTTTTTATTAATTTGGATTATGTTGTATAATATGTTCTTGTAAAATCTGTATTTTTGATAACTGTTTGTTTAAGACAAAAATAAACGTTTAATTTGTTTTTCTGATCTATTTTGAGTTTTATTTGAAAAAGATATTTTTTTCTATATTTTTGATGTTCCATAATTATTTCCCTAGTTACAACTAGTGGTTGTAATGGGTATAATTAGGCACCTCAAGTGGCGCCCTAGAGATTTGTATAAGTACCCCTTTATTTCTTTTTTTTTTGTAGTTGCCCCAATCCAACCCCCATATCTTCAACTTATCCACGATCCAGCTCTCCAACAACCAACTGAGTGTCGTACGTAGTTCCGATTATTTTGTTTGCCCAATCTTGTCCCCCATATTCTTGCCCTGTGGTAAGCAAAAATGGTCGTTACAAGGTTGTCACTCCATCTTATGGGTGGTCGTCCGATACTTCTTCTGCGGATTGGTGACTTATCTCTTGCTATGTTGACGACACGGATCTCCTCCATTCTGCTTATGTGGTTATTCCATTCTTTTTTTTTTATTTTGTGTCCATTCATTTATACACTGTACGTTACATTTTCTTCTAATGTCTTCTCTTTCGATCTCTTAACGTATTTCCTGTAATTCTTCTTAGTATTATCATCTCTGCCTTTTCCAGTAGCGTTTGCGTTGTGGCTGTGTCGGGTCTTGTTTCTGAGGCATATCTCATTATTGGGCTTTATAAATTCTTGATTTCATCTCAGTGTTAATATGTCTGTTTCGCCATTTACTGTTATTAAGGCATTATGTCAGTCTATTGCTTTTTCACAAGTAAACTAAATTCCTGTAGCTGGCTGTATACCATGTATCACAAAAAATTTATTAAAATCCTTTATAAAAGGTATATAATTAAAAACCCAATCGAGCTATATGATAAAGACAAAACGTTTTCGCAATACATCTTCCATCATTAGTGTCTAGGTATACATGTTTAAAGCCACTAAATATCTGAGAAAAAACCCATTAAAAGTTGTAGATTAAAATTAGGTTTACATTATTACATTAAATATAATATATATGTAGAATAAATTTTATTGTAAAATATTTCTATTAATTATGTTGTAGATTAAGCGTTCCAACAGTTTATAGACACAGGTCAGCAGTGCAATCGGTCGGTAGTTTTGGGGCTGATCATTTCCCTTTTCTGGTTTTAATAAAGTGGCCTTTTTTAGTAAATGGGAATTTTTCTTAATTTTATCATATCTATATAGAAATCAGCCAGCCTATTCCTAGCATATTTGCCACAGTGGAGTAAAAATTCTGGTTGGATTTTGTCGGCACCGGGTGCCTTTCCAGACTTAATTTCTGATATTGCTGAAATAATTTCTTCTGGAGTAAACTCGTCAAAGTATTCAGATATAGACGGCCATGCAGACTTTAGTATTTTTAATATTGTTCTGAAGCTGTTTCCTTGGGGTATTTTAAAGTAATTAATATCTAAATGGGAATAAGCCACAATTAAAGGTTTAAGTACGTTTATTGACGTTTCAATTTCCACTTCGGAAATCGTTCTCAAAATACAAACAATAGTAAATTAAACAAATTTTGTTTTTTTTTTGTTACTTGGTGAAAAATTCTTCTAATAATTTAATTTTATCTGACTCATTTATATTGAGACATACATTATACATTTTAAAGTAGACGACTTTAAAATGATATTGCCAATATTGTTAAGTTGCGCTCCTGGGATGACTTTATTTATAAGATAGTTCATTCGATTACATGAAATCAACTTACAACGGGTTACGTTTACTGGAAGTTGCACATTACTTTTAACCAGGTTTTTATAAAATGTAGATAATAGTGTTTTATTTTTAATGCATCCAAACAGGACGTGATTAACATCACACTGGAAAATATTACCGCATGAACACTTTAATGATTCTATAAAGTTTATTCTAGCCAGATGAGCAGGAACGCGTCGTGGCTAGTTTTTAATCTTGTGATAGTTGCTGCTGATCGTTTGGATATGTTATAATGGAATATGTGGGGTAATTCTGTTAGGGATGGTAACATAGGACGAATCTTGTAATAATGAATATTTGATGTATTCGCCAATATTTTCCATCTGTCTTGCCAGTTAAAATTTATTTTTATATTATTAAAATTGATAAGATCTGATACTGTATATATATGTTCTGTGTAAACCAGAGTGAGTAGAATCCATAGTGAGCTCGTTTACTATTTTATTACCTTTTATCCCAGTGTGACTTTTTGCCCAAATAAATGTTACATCTTTGTTTCTAATTTTTTGTTCAATGACACATATCAGCTCGCATGTCTAAAGGTTTAACTAAGTATTAGTAAGTCCACTAAGAACTGACTTGTAAATTTTCGTGATCTAGCCAATCCAGAGTTTTCCTAATAGCTACCGCTTCGGCAGTGTGAATTTGCAACGTGGTGGAAGTTTTATTTTAAATGATTTGTTATTGGAAGGAATGTACACTGCAGACCCTACCTTCCCATCGTTCAGTTTAGAGCTATCTGTCTAAATTATAGTTTTATTAGTAAATTTATTCAATACGGAGTTCAACAACTTGTTATTTATCTGATGTGAATTTGAATATTTCGGAAATATAGTATTTGGTTTTTTAAAGATTGTATTAAACTCTAATTTATAGAATGGTACAATAAAATTTGTTGAAAATTTAACCGGTAAATCACTGGTTTTTAGAAAGGCATCTATTAATGGTGGATTGGTTTTTTATTTTCCAATAATAGTTTACTGGCCCTTAATTTTAATACATATTTTGTTGCCATAAATTTCTACGATTTTATAATGGCATTTCATTATTTTCAGCAAGTAACAGAGGGCATGGTGTTGATTTCATATCACCCAGAGTTAATCTCAAACTTTTAAACTGAATACGATCTATTTTTAGTAAATGTGTATTGCTTGCTGATCCGTATAACATACATCTGTAATACAAAATTGATCGCACGCAGGTCCTGCAAAACATCAAGACAACTTTGTGATCAGCACCCCATCTCCTGCAAGTGACACATTAAAGGAGATTGATGCCTTTCTCACATCTTTTCTTTCACATATTGGACATGTTAACCCCATAGTAATTTGGGGTCTAGGGTAGATATTTATACTTACTGACAACAGAACATATTCTGACAGGTTTAGACTATCAGGCCAACTACTTGGTAATGCAAACAAGTCTGCCCAATTTCCAGGCTATATTTCAATATCATGGAAATTTATTCATTTTTAAGTGTTTTTTACCATTTTCGCTACTGTGCGCCGGTACTATAAATTTCCTTAAAATTTTAGTTTAGGACTTTGTCTCGATTGTGAAAAGATTATAGTAAATAAAACCAAGTGCTTAGAACAATTTTGTGAAAGTATTTATTGAATTTTTGATATTTATTATGTATTGATGAAACCATACTTCATGTTTTTTATACTAAATACGGATAGATATTGTACGTCTTGACGGAGAACTTATAGTTTTGTGTTCGTTTAGCACCTCACGCCAATCGCAGCTTTCAAAACAAGAATTAAGTGCTTAAAAGTGTTATGTTACTTTGATCAATGGCAAACTTAATCAACGTTTTATAAATTAACGTCAGGACTAAATAGTCGTTTGCCAAACAAGGCATTGCCCATTTATTCGTGTATTTGTAAATGGTTTACTGCGGCAAACCATCCTCCAAATTCGCTCAGCGATGTGTGTTTATGTTTAACAAGTCTACCCGGCCATCGTTGACGTTTCGGTCATTGTGTACGATTCGACGGGACCAGTCGGTCATACTAATAACCACACAAACCCAGTGATCGATGATAGGTACTGAAGTCAATTCGAATTTGCTGCTACTCCATGTAGCAAATGTGGGTGGATGGTTTTGACGAAATTAGCATTGGATGCATAAATTGCAGGGCTGTGATTGAAAAATACCACGCGCTTGCTTCTGTTAATCAAAAGCTTCAGCTGATTTTCCAATTATGGACTTTGATGAAATATCTAATTAATTTGTTACTATAGAAAATTATAAATTTCCCTCTAATAAAACAAATTTGCCCTTTAATTAGTGGGAATAAAATTAAGCTTAAATTGCAATAAATTTTAAATCAATAATGAAACGCAAATTTTAGTAAATACGATTTGAAGTAAAATTAAGATAAATTAATGTAATTTTGTAATAGAACAGAAAAATAAGCTCGTTAAAAGTCAATGTTAATAAACGATCAACACTGCTATTATTTGAATATACGTAGTTTGATTTCAAGCAATTATTCTGTAAATTCATTTTTCTACAGCACCCAGAAAACTTTGGGTATGATTTATTAAATTCAACGTTTTACTTTACACAAATCGTACCGAAAACAACTATTTTCGGGATTATTTTTTACACTAATCGAAACGATATTTTTACTTTTGAAATGATTTTGAATATCTACGTTAGGCGCCATTAACAATAATATATTATCAACTTGAATTTTTATTATGACTGCGCCTGTCATATAAGATTTGAAAGTGTTCTCGCTTTTCCATTAAAAAAATGCAAATCAGTAGTATAAGTGATGCCAAATTGATTCCATATGAGATTAATGAAGCTGCTAAAACGGCTACTTATAAAGTGTTGCCACTAAAGCCAAAAGAGGGGAAAGAATTGATCTACTGTCAAAACGAACTTATTTCAAAAATTAAGCAATAAACGGAATGGATAAAAAAGTGCATAATATACTTAAATTAAGAAGATATTGTTGCATACGTAATGGAAAAATCCAAAATTTTAAAGCACTCAAGCTTCTGGAGTTACACTCTGAGCCAAAATTAACCGGCCATCTGAAAAATGGGTAATTTTTGATGTCTTATATCTCCTAAACCTGTTGTACGATTTAAGCGATTTTTTTTAATATAATATAGACTTATTCCTTGACAATATCATTATAATAATATGGTTGCTAAACAGGTAAATTTGTGTTGTATACCAGGTGTAAGAAATTAATTTTCTTAAAGTTTGCATCAGCCTGTGGACTATTCTAGAAATTATAAAATATTAAAATTAAAACCTAACTATACCCTCATGTTTTCTCAACATTTTGTTTTTTGATTCATTCGCTTATGTTGGATAATACAAAAGTTAGGTAGTTTAACAACTAGCTATGTTTTTTATCAATACAGACGATTTAACTCACCAGCAAAATTAACCCCACGACCTTTATTATTGTTTTGTTTACATAACCTGTCACAGTTTGTTTCCTAAATTTGTGTCATTGAAATAAAATTTTCTTTTAATAACTTCCTGTCAATATGGGTAACCAGATCCTACTACATTCTGCCGAGGAATTTGCGACACAATTGGTCTCATTTAGCATAATTAGAGCCGCTTCTTTGATTTTTCTCTTTTTACTATCCGTTTCTTTTAGGACTATATTTAAATCATTCCATTGAATCCTATGTTCATTATCCCATGCATGTTTGATATTTGAGATCTATCAAATTGTCTTTTTTTAATATAGTGTTGTGAATTTATTAAAAGGTTCAATATTTATAACACTTACGGATTTAATTTATTTCTTTATTTATATTAACTTATCTGACAATAATTTATTATATTCGTACGTAACAAATTCGCGAGCGCGGCGTCTTCAGAATTAACCGCCCTCCATATAAAAATGTTGTATTTATATACGAAATCCTGATATACTAGAACAGCATCGAAAGATCGCATTGTCTTGCATCGAAAAATCGAGAAACATCTAGTTGGAGAATTCACCATAATTCGAAATCTAGAACCTCCGGCGAAATTTCTACAACAAAACAGAATATTAATCATCATATATTTTACAGTTATTTTTAGGCCAGGATTTTTATCGTAACATTGCCCCCCTCTTAAAAGATGGTTCCTCCTGGAACCTTGTCGGGACTGGAACCGGAACTGTATGCTGGTATCGGCAACTGGACCCTCTTTTACAACTTCCAGTTGTATAAAAATGACAAGGGACGGTTTTCTCTCCGCACCAGTAACTATGCGGATTGCAACAGACTAACACCTGGACTTCGGTGTCTTTGAAGATCTCCTCCACCATATTTCGGATAACCCTCCAATCTAATTGGCGGCACTCCAACTTTGGCATGGCTAACTTTTGCACGTCGGACTCTAGTACGTGCTCTCTCAATTGAAGTAAGGCTTCCCATACATCTCGGTAGGTAGGTTGGTCACGGGCAGTGTCTTTTGTTACCAGGTAGAAAAGGTAACGTGATGCATCTTGGAGTTTCAAGGTTTTACCGGGAGCTGGCACCTGGCATTGAAGTTCTGCAACTCGACCAAACTTCCTTCGAAAGACGGATGCCAACCCTGGTGCGTCTTTGATACTGGCCGGGATGGTGAGGGCCAGCGAGTAGTCATCGGGGAGCGCGAGTAGATCTTGCTTTTCTTCAGTGGTAACACCATGTCTCGCTTTACCGGTACCTCCATAGGCACCCATGAATTCCTCAAACGTGAGGTCAGACACATCGTGGACTTGGTTTACTTCCACTTCTTCATCTACGTCGTGGTCACCTTCGAAAGACGCCAGCCGGTTATGGTGTACTATCATCGGCTTTCCCTTCGGAATCTTGCTTATTCGGTAGATGACATCGTTGATCTTCTCCATAATGAGGTATGGACCTTCCCAAAACTGCTGCAATTTGGGAGAACAACCTTTTCGCTTCTTGGGATTATACAGCCATACTTTGTCGTTCTTCTTAAAGCAACCCTTTTCGGCTTGTGTATCGTACCGTTTCTTCATTCGGTCGCTAGCGATCTGAAGGTGGGAACGGACCAACTCATGTACATCGTCCATTCTTCTTCGTAATTCGATCACATAATCTTCACCTGCTACATCTTCTCCAGGTCGACACCCAAACTCTAGATCACAAGGTAGTCGCATTTCGCGTCCGAATAGGACTTTCGCTGGTGTCTGGCCTGTTGATTCGTTAACAGCAGATCTGTAGGCCATTGTGAAGAACGGAAGGTATTGGTCCCAGTCTCGCTGATGATCGGACACCATCTTTGTCAAATATTTGCCAACTGTCCTATTCATCCGTTCTACCATACCATCAGATTGCGGATGATATGCTGTAGTTCTTGTTTTCTTCATGCCTAGTCTATCACATATTCCTTGGAATAGATCGCTTTCGAAGTTCCTGCCTTGGTCACTATGGATCTCCAAAGGCACTCCAAATCGGCTGATATATTCTTGGATCAACTTATCTGCAACGGTGGCGGCCTTCTGGTCTGGAAGTGCGTAAATCTCGACCCACTTACTGAAGTAATCCATTACTACCAGCATGTACTTGCCTCCATTTTCACTTTCTGGAAATGGCCCAGCGATGTCCAAAGCTATTCTTTCAAACGGGCTTCCAACATTATATTGTCTCATAGGAGCTCTCCTTTTTCGGTAAGGCCCGTTACTCGTGGCACAAATAGTACATTTCTTACACCAGTCTTTTACATCGTCGGAACTGTTCATCCAATAAAACCGTTCCCGAATTCGCTGAAGGGTTTTCCTTACACCAAAATGCCCTCCCGATGGACTGTCGTGTAACTGACGAAGTACTTCGGCTATTCTTCTCTTTGGGATCACCAACTGTCTTCTCTTCTCTGAACCGTCATCATTTTCCAGGACTCGTTTAAGCAAGCCATCTTCGATGATAAATGAGTCCCACTGGGCCCAATACGTCTTAACTACTGAGCATAGGTTTGATATTTCCTGCCAAGGTGGTCGACGGTTTTCCTCTTTCCATTTTCGGATTTTCTGTATAACTGGATCTCTCTCTTGTTCTTCCCTGATCTTAGTAGGCGTCCAGTCGTCGTTGACAATCGTCGTTCTTAGCACTGCTGCTTCCTTGGATTCCGTTTTGTTGCAGTGGGAACACTCTGCTGAGCATGGCCTTCTGGAAAGAGAATCAGCGTTTCTGTGGCTAACTCCGGCCCGGTGCTCAATCTTAAAATCGTATTCTTGGAGTCGTTCGATCCACCTGGCTATCTGACCCTCTGGATTCTTAAACTGCATCAACCACTTAAGGGCGGCATGGTCGGTTCGGATTAGAAACTTTCTTCCATAGAGGTATTGATAGAAGTGCTCTACTGATTTCACTACTGCCAGAAGTTCTCTTCTCGTGACGCAATAATTCCGCTCAGGTTTTGAAAGAACTTTACTAAAATATCCGAGGACTCGTTCCTGTCCTCCTTGAATCTGAGACAGCACTCCTCCAATTCCCACATTACTTGCATCTGTATCTAAGATGAACTCTCCTTCTGGCAGTGGATACCCTAAAATTGGTGCTGTTATTAAATGCTTTTTCAAGGTCTCAAAGGCATTTTGGCAGTCTATATCCCAGCGGTATTCTCTTGCTTCCTCTGTAAGTCGCGTTAATGGCTTAGCGATATCTGCAAACTTCTTAATAAACCTCCGGTAGTAAGTACATAGTCCAAGAAAACTTCTCACTTGATGTTTGTCAGTTGGTTTTGGCCATTCCTTAATGGAATCGATTTTTCCCTTATCCACGGCCACTCCTTCTTTACTGACTATATGACCCAGATAATTGACTTTACCTTGAAATAGCTGGCACTTCTTGGGGTTTAGCATCAATTGGGCAGCTTTAAGTCGATTAAAAACGTTTTCTAAATTCCTCAAATGATCTTCGAATGTCTCCCCCAAGACGATTATGTCATCTAAATAAACCAGGCATGTTTTCCAAGATAACCCTCTCAACACATTTTCCATAAGCCTCTCAAATGTCGCAGGAGCATTACAAAGTCCAAATGGCATAACGTTGAATTGCCACAATCCAGATCCTGTGGTGAAGGCTGTCTTTTCTTTATCGACTGGGTCCATTTCTACCTGCCAGTATCCAGACTTTAAATCTAAAGTAGAAAACAATTTACTTCCAGCCAATGTGTCCAATGTGTCATCGATCCGAGGCAGAGGATAACTATCTTTCTTGGTAACGTTGTTCAGCAAACGGTAATCCACACAGAACCTCGTCGTTCCGTCTTTCTTCTTAACCAGGACCACCGGAGAGACCCATGGACTCGTAGAAGGTTCTATCACCCCGTCTTTCTTCATTTCCTGAACAATCGTTTCAGCTTCCGCTCTCTTCGCCTGTGGTAATCGTCGAGCTGTTTGACGAATTGGCTTAGCATTACCAGTATCAATTTTATGCTTAACAACGGTAGTTCTTCCCGTCTTTCCTCCTTTCGGTACGAAAATATCACGATATTGCCGAAGAAATTCCCTTAATTTCCTTTTCTCCATCTGATTTAGAGACTGTCCTGCAACTGCAACCATTTGGTCGAATTTGTCGTTGGAATTATCAGATGTTGTCGCCTGACGGATTATGGATGTCACAGGTACACAAGTTCCTACCTTTGTCTCTTTCTTGATGGTCACTGGGTAGTCGTTGACATTGATAAGTCTCACAGGAATTTCTTTAGCCGAAGTCACCAATTCCTTTCCAATTATGATTCCACGGCCAACCTCATCGTCGTGGTTCCAAGGCTCCATCATAACAGGTCTCCCTTCGTCCACAATTCCCTGTAGCCGCGCTACTATGATCGTTTCGCTTCTCGCAGGCACGACTGTATCTTCTGTAATGGCTGCTTGCACAGTGTTGTCATTATGTGGATGGAGAAATACCTCTTCGTTGCCAACTTTGATTACCTTATTCTTAAAATCCAATTGGAATCCATGCATATTCATTACGTCCATTCCTAATATAACATCCTCTTCGATGTCAGCAACTATAACAGTATGGACGAACTTTTCTGCTCCAATTCCCAATTGTACCTGGATTTCTCCATGAATGTTAGCATTTTCACCTGTAGCGGTCCGAAGTCGCAACCTCGTTGGTAACAGTTTCTTTCGGCTGTTTATAACTGTCGGGCGTATAATGGTTCTGGTCGCTCCGGTATCCACCAACAACGTATGCTTTTTACCATTTATGTCTCCATCTACATATACACTATCTTCACGACATTTCAAAGAAGCTATTAGTATGAGAGGGTCTTTGGAAAAGTTCTGGGTCGAAGCTGCCCCCCTAAGGCTGACCCGTTCTAGTTTTCCTGATGGTGAGTTTCTTGATTTGCGTCGTACCTAGGGTGCTTACAGGAGCTTCGCACGTGTCCTATTTCGCCACAATTCCAGCATCTGATGGTCTTCGTTTTCTTATATGTCATGCTTTTCATCATATTAACGAGCTGGTCAAGTTTATCTTCATCTCCTTCCTCTTTTACAGTCCTAACTTTACTGTACCCGCCAGAGGCCTGCGTAGCTGACTCGTATTCGAGAGCGGCGGATAAGACATCAACCAGCGTCTTGTGACGAGCTAATCGTAGTGTTCTCTGCATTTCATGATCACGAAGACCATCAATAAACGTTTGAACGGCCAATTTTTCCATCATGTCTTCGGGAGCTGTTGGATAAGCATATCGTACTAATCTGGCAATATCTACCTCATATTCTTGAAGAGCCTCATCTTTCTTCTGTCTACGATTTTTAAGCTGCGACTGATATACATGCTCCAAATGTTCGTGGCCATATCGCATATTTAACCTCTTCTTCAGTTGTTCGAAATCATCGGTCTCCTCTACGGCTATGGTCTGAAGCACATCTAAGGCATCTCCTCGAAGAGCGATAGTCAGGTTTACAGCCTTTTCTTTTTCAGACCATCCATTCGCTCTTGCAGCTGATTCGAACTGTTTCATGTAGTTGTTCCATGACGATTTTCCGTCGAAAGTTGGGACTTTCACATGGACAGAACCTCCACTTCCTTCAAATTTCGGCCGTATTTCCAACTTACATTTCGTCTCGTCTTCTTTTATCTCCACTGTAATCGGATTGTTACCTCTCTCTGCTGTCCCTGTTTCCTCCAGCTTCTTTTCCATCTCTTTCATCTTCTCTTCGAAGGCCAACATATCGGCAGCAACTTGATTTTTTAACGAAGACATTCTTTCGTCCAGGGCAGACATCTCAGAAGTTACTTTAGAAATGTTGGCAGAAACTTTACTTTCCAGAGACGAAATCTCGTTAGAAACTTTGTTTTCTAATGACACGATGTCGCCAGAAACTTTGGCTACATCATCAGAAACTTTGGCTACATCATCAGAAACTTTGGCTACATCAGACGAAACTTTCGAAATATCGTCAGAAACTTTGTTCTCCAATGATGCGATGTCACCAGAAACTTTGTTCTCTAGTTTCGAAATATCGCCAGAAACTTTCGAAATCGACGAGAGGACAGCATCTTCAAATATATAAGTCTCTGGATCTAGACCTTCTTCTAGCAAAGCGTTCTTTAGTCGTTGGACTAACTCAGCCTTTTTTCCGGTAGAAGCTAATTCTCTGTCTTCGAGATGTCTTCTTAAATTAGTCACTGTCAGCTCATAAATCGTAGCCATTTTCACAATTTATTTTATATTCACTTGTATTATTATTATAAGTCTAATTTATGTTCGATCCCACTCTGACACCATTTGTTGTGAATTTATTAAAAGGTTCAATATTTATAACACTTACGGATTTAATTTATTTCTTTATTTATATTAACTTATCTGACAATAATTTATTATATTCGTACGTAACAAATTCGCGAGCGCGGCGTCTTCAGAATTAACCGCCCTCCATATAAAAATGTTGTATTTATATACGAAATCCTGATATACTAGAACAGCATCGAAAGATCGCATTGTCTTGCATCGAAAAATCGAGAAACATCTAGTTGGAGAATTCACCATAATTCGAAATCTAGAACCTCCGGCGAAATTTCTACAACAAAACAGAATATTAATCATCATATATTTTACAGTTATTTTTAGGCCAGGATTTTTATCGTAACAATAGGATTGATGTTCACTTATTTAATGGCCTTGATGCTTCACCTAAATAAAACTGATCGCATTCACAACGTATTTTATAACTGCAATTCTTCATCCTTTTGTTAGGTTTGGTTTTGGACAAAATAGATCTCAACGTGTTTGTTGTTTTGAATGTTGTTGAAATGTTGAATTTACTTCCTCTTTTAAGTTTTTTCGATAATCTTTTTATGTATGGTATTGTTATTTTCCTCGTATTATTTCTTGTGTATGCTGTAGGATCGCCTTCTAAGTTGTTCTGTTCTATTCGATTGATTGCTAAGAATTCCTTATTTATAAACGATAAAGGATAATCATTTTTTAACAGAACAGATGTTTTTCCTCCAAGAACGAATTTTCGTTAGAACAAATAATTTTGCATCTATCGTATAAGGATATAATGATTCCCTCTTTAGTATCAATATTTTGATTTGATCTGAAATTTAAATATCTGTTGGTGTGTTTTCTATATACCTGAGTTTAGGTAGTGTATTATTATATTCCTTTTCCATGGTAAATGTTATTGTCTCTTCTTTATCGTTTATATCATGTGTCTAGGAATGTGTAACAGGAATGTGTCCATGTGTAACAGGAATGTGTCCAACAACTCTGATCCATGAGGCCATATTGATGATGATGTATTCTCAATATGGCCTCATGGTTCATAGTTGTTGGACACATTTCTAAATGATATAAACGATAAAGAAGAGACAATAATATTTACCATGGAAAAGGAATATAATATCACACTACCTTCCCTGGATGTTTTAATCGCTAAGAACGATACTGGATATGAAACTCAGGTGTATAGAAGACCAACACACACGAAAAGATATTTAAATTTCAAATCAAATTACAATATTCATAACAAAAAGGGAATCATTAATTCCTTATACGATAGAGCCAAAATTACTTGTGTTAACGAAAATTCGTTCTTGGAGGAAAAACATTTGTTAACATCTGTTTTATTAAACAATGATTATCCTTTATCGTTTATAAATAATGAATTTTCAACAATCGATCGAATAGAACAGAACAACTTAGAACGAGATCCTACAGCATACACAAGGAATAATACGCGGAAAATAACAATACCATACATAAAAGGATTATCGGAAAAACTTAAAAGAATAGGAAATAAATTCAACATTTCAACAACATTCAAAACAACAAACACGCGGAGATCTATTTTTTCCCAAATCAAACCTAACAATGAACAAGAAAGGACAAAGAATTGCATTTATAAAATACCTTGTGAATGCGATCAGTTTTATTTAGGTGAGACATCAAGGCCATTAAATGTAAGAATAGGTGAACATCAATCCTATATTAAAAATAGAGAATTTGATAGAACTCAAATATGTAAACACGCATGTGTCCTAAAAAAAACGGATGGTAAAAAGAGAAAAATCAAAATAGCGGCTCTAATTATGCTAAATGAGACCAATTGTGTCGCAAATTCCTCGGCAGAATGTAGTAGGATCTGGTTACTCATATTGAAATAGGAAGTTATTAAAAGCAAAATACCAGTATTGGTAAGTCAGTAACATATAGAGGATACATCATTTATGTTTTTTTAATAACAAACATATAAAATCAGAATTTGGTGTTTATTGGTCGGGATAGAATTGTGAGGTTTTTTTCCTATTTTTTTCCTCATAATTTACTATGAACTCACTAAAAGGAGATTTTTACTGTCATTATGGCATGTATTTGTCTTTTTAAAGATCTCTTCTGACGGGTATTCTCAAGTTAGTTGATTTCATGTAATCGAATGAACTATCTTATAAGTAAAGTCGTCCCAGGAGGGCAACTCAACAATATTGGCAATATCATTTTAAAGTTGTCTACTTTAAAATGTATAATGTATGTCTGAATTGTCAATATAGATGAGTCAGATAAAATTAAATTATTAGAAGAATTTTTCTCTAAGTAACAAAAAAAACAAAATTTGTTTAATTTACTAATGTTTGTATTTTGAGAACGATTTCCGAAGTGGAAAGTGAAACGTCAATAAACGTACTTTAACCTTTAATTGTGGCTTATTCTCATTTAAATAGTAATTACTTTAAAATACCGCAAGAAAATAGCTTCAGAACAATATGAATAAATAATGGAAATAAAATACCTTGAAATTATATTATCCAACTATGGACACCCGGACAAAGAAGTGAGAGATCTTTCGAGCCAGGGGCCCTATAGCTAGATTAGGTTGCTCTCCGGGCGTTATTATCTTAATAGCATCATTGGTGCAGAAATAACTATTTAACTATTGTCATTTAATTGATAATGAAGCGCGTATGGTAGGGCTGGTTCTCATTTGTACAATGAGAATTTAAACCAGCAAAAATGTGTGCCCTAGATCTTTGTTTCTCTCTTATATACACCGCAGCTTGAGCACCTGGAATAATAGAACAAAGTTTAAATTTGAATTATTTAGGTTGTTGGTGAATTCAACACCAATATTAAATTTACGGATAATATATACATATGCGCACATATACACATTTATGCACGCACAGACATATATAGATATTGTTAAATAAAAATAAAAAAAATACAAAAAGGAAGTGGAAACATTAAATTGACCTGTATTTATACTCTTCATTCAGGGCCCTAACTAACTAATTTACAAATAAGAAATAGATAAATAATACTAAATGCTTATACTAAATACTAATACTAAATACTAATAAATATTAATCCCTTTTCACATCACTAAGACATAAACATAAGGAAACACCCCTGTCAGACTTCATTAGAATACAAAGATTGCAATGGGCCGGACATGTGATACGAATGGGAGAGGATAGGCTACCAAAACGAGCACTGAACGCCAGAATGCAGGGAAAGAGACCAGTTGGAAAGCCAAGAAAGCGCTGGGAAGACACAGTAAGCAGCGACGCACAAGCACTTTTAGGAGTCCGTGTATGGAGAAGAGCAGCCACAGACAGACAAGGGTGGAGGCAAAAAATAAAGGAGGCCAAGGCTCATTTTGGGCTGTAGTGCCGTAGAAGAAGAAGAAGACATAAACCCGGTTCAACCCCTCGGAGGTTTGTTCACAAAGAAGGCATATCTTTGTGAATTTGTTTTTTTTTCCTTTTTCTAATTTTTTTTAATACGATTTTTTAAATATTTGTTTATATATTTTTTTCTATTTGTTTTTTTTTCTTTTTTTCTCTGTTTTTCTATATTTTCTTTTTTTTATTTTTTAAATAACAGTGTTCATATTTTACAGAGAGGTAGTTAATATTACATAAAAATAAACATGAAAAACAATTGCTAAACATATTCAAGCCAACTCATCCATACAAGTTAGATTTTTCACTTGGTGCTTTTTAAAAATTCCCAAATAATTTGTTTTATTTTATAGTTTTGTCGAGACAAGTATAAAAGAGAAGCTTGATTTTGTGAGAAAGGTATTTGTTCTTGAGCAAGAGTGTACATCAAATACTTCATTGCATCATCATTATGCATGCATCCAAACATTTCTATTGGGGTAACTTCTTACGGCAAAAGGCTCAGTAGGTAAAACTGGATAAATTTTTGTATAAAGATTATTGCTTCGATTACAGAAAACCCATACCATTCAATTTCCCAATTTTGTTTTAGACTTTTTTGCAAGTGGCTGTTAGATCGCTTCTATCTAGCCAAGTTATTTCTGATCCTTTTAAGATCGCCTCTTTAGCATAAAAATCTGCTTTGATGTTACCGGAAATACTAAAGTGTCCTTTTACATAGACGAACTTTACAGTAGTATGTTCTTCCAGAAGCTTTACATAGTTGGTTTTCTAAAATTCTAACAAGTCTATTTTTATATAAATGTTTACGTGAGTTTTCTAAAGCTCATAACGCAGAAATTGAATCTGACATAATAATTACAACTTGGTGGTTAGAAATTTTTTTGTTGACAGCCCATTTTAGAGCTTGATGAATTGCGAACATTTGTGCAAAGTATATAGAGCATTGTTTACCCATGTTAAACACTAGGAATTCTTTGTGTTTCGGAATATATACAGCACAACCGACTCCCAATCTTGGTTTAGAACCATACGTGAAAATCCTGCACGGATTATTAAGCTTGTCTATCTAATTCTGAAAATCAGCTGGATTCTCATTGTCAAAACTGGGGAACCAAACATTGATTTTGGCATAAGAGACATTAAAATTCTATTGAAAGAAAGTTAATTCACACGAGTGTTTAGACGCTAAGAAACGTTAGGTTATGCCACTGACAAAATAGGAGAATTCCTGTTATGCCTCCATTTGTCGACTAGATTAGAAACAGAAATATCACATATTATTTGTAGTAGCTCAGTTTCATTGTAGGACTGGCATTTTAGTATAAATTTTTCAGCTAAAAATAGTCATCTCAAATGTAAGGAAGGTTCCATAGATTCGGCTAGAAGATTCTCTATAGGTGTAGATTTGAGCGCACCTAGAACTAATTTCAGAGTCTTATACTGAAGGCGGCCTAGTTTTTTAAGACGACTGTTTGTGGCAGATCCGTATAGAAAGCTTCCATAGTCGAGAATGGATCTGGTGTATGCACGATAAAACATTAAATTAATCTTAGGGTCAGCACCCCATCGATAGCAATTAACTACTTTAAGAGAATTTAGATTTTTCTCACATTTCATTAAGTACTTATTATTGTGTTCGTCCCATGTTAACTTGGTGTACAATGTAATATCAAGATAAGTGTAGTGATTGTAAACGGGTATACTTATAGTATTTTTCATATAAAAATGCGTGCACGTCACAATTTATATGAAATGACGTCACTTATATTTAAAATTTCCAGAACGTCAACCTTATCCAGCTCGATCTTTCATAGGCGTCAACATGGTGTAATATTCAGAAAAATAAAATCATCATTATATTGGAAATTTTAGAATTATATTGATTAAATAACCAAAAACATTTGTTATTATGTATTAATAATATAAATTTTATGTAAAAACTCTTTAAGTGTAATATTCCACAAAATAATAATTTTAATTGAATATATTAGACAATTGTACACAACTGATAAAGAAATACTTCAAAGTTTTTGACAGTTCAGCGTGTGGCAAAATTGTTTTAAAGGGTTGCCGCTTTTTTAGAGTAAGAATTTTGTTTATGTTTTGATTTTTTACACAATTTCATCATAATATATTATATATTAATAAATTGTATTTATAAATACATATTAAATTTAGATTAATAGCTTTAAAAACTAATTATTGTTGTATATTGTGATTGTGCTATGCCAAAACAACTAAACAGTCTGTAAAAAGCTGATAAGCTTTCATATAAGATAGATTATTTGAACAAAAAATAATGGCGGGACGTGTTTACTATTAATGCTCTAAAAGTGGTAAGTTTAAAATTTAGAATATATAATTTTGTATTAAAATGTTTGGTTGAGTTTACCGAAAGTACAAGCTGATTATAGCCGCAAATGTCAAACATGGAACAAAAAATTTCGGTAAAGCAGTGTTGGCATGTTTTTATAATGTAGATGCTGTATGCTTCAAATATAAAAACATAAAGCTTTAGAAAAGTACATTTTGTTTATATTATGTTAATGTTATGAATTCTGCAATTTTTGATTTATATAAAACAACAATGAGTAAATATTTGTTTCTTTGTAGAATAATTGCAGTTAATTATTGGAATTTTTTTTAGCAATTATCCTTTGATAGATTAGGGGATAGATTTGGCAATCGTCAAATCAGCAGTTACCAGATTACAACAGATGTTTGCAATTAATCTCGAAAGAGACAAATATTTACTCGTTATTACTTCACATAAATTAAAAATTGCAAAATTCATAAAATAGTATAATCAAAATGTACTTTTTAAAAGCTTTATCTCTTTATATTTGAAGCATACGACATACGCATTATAAAAACATGCCAACACTGCCAAACCAAAATATTTTTGACATTTGCGGATATATTCAGCTTGTGCTTTCGGTAAACTCAATCAAATGTTTTCTTATGTATTTTAGTGTGTTGCAGTAATCTTAAAACTAAGTGTATTTACTTAGTGTTAATATAATAGTTTGACAAATAGTTGACATTTTAAAAATTCCTCACTTACTTACTATTCTGATGTTTTGGCAACGCTGTGGGATTCTGACGTCGTAAATCTTGAATGACGTGCACGCATTTTTATATGAAAAATACTATAGTAAACACAATGCTGAACATAATTGAAAATCATAATTGTGCGTTTTTCTCAGTTTTAAATTATTTATAACTCGAAAACGATCAAGCTTAGAATAAAAACTACAAGAGACTTATTTTGTTTAGAATGGTCCAAAAATTTAAAAAATTGTGAGGGCCGAAAGCATTTATTGTCAAATTTTTTTTAAATTTTACAACTTTTTGCCTGGACAATGTCTTGAATCTTATTTTGGGGTAGGGGAGAGGGGGGCAAGTTGTTACTCGGGCAAGTTGTTACACAATTATTTTAAAATGCAGCAAGTATCATGAGTTGCCGATATTTTATGGAAAGTTGGGTCAACCGACCCGTCATCTGTGAACGGATATTGATACTCAAGTCAGACATCCATCATAGTGTTATTGCTTAGAATGTGGTTTCGGGTCTAAAACTGTATCGTTGTCAGGTGGCTTTTGTTTTTATTTGTGAGAAATTGGTAAGTAGTATAAATATGTGTATTATATAGTTTTGAAGCGTATATATTTCTCGGTATTGGCATGCTATTCTTAGTAATTGATTCTCAATATTTACCAAAAAATGTTGACTTAACCTCATTTCGTACACGTGGGGCCAGTTGTTACAATAATCTGGGGCCAGGTTGTTACTGTAACAACTTGCCCCGAACACGTTAATGTAAGAATATATCGAAATACCTACAATGGTTACAATATGGTTACCATAATTTATGATTTCACTAAAAATCCAATATTATGATCAGACATATTTTGTAGATAGTAATTTGTTTGTAATAAATAGCATACCTACCTACATTTATTTTCGTAAAGCATGTTAGAAACACAGATTAGGTTTTATTAAATTTTTCTATCATGAAATTGTTTTGGTTGTTTTCAGATAGCTTAACATGGTGCGAACGTATACCAAGAAAACCACAAGGGGTATTATTCCAACCGAACAATTTAAAAGGGCGGCGCAATCGGTTTTACAAGAACACTTGTCAATTAGGGATGCTGCTACTTGCTATGGAGTTAATTTTATGACATTGCACCGCTATATGAAAAGAAAATCAAACTTAGGTGCTGAAAACAGTAACAAGAACTTAGTCGGCTACGCTACGGCCAGAAAAATATTTAACAATGCTGAAGAAGAGGAACTTGCCGAATATACTGAGCATTCTGCTAAAATTTATTACGGTCTTACAACTTCTGATTTGAGAAAATTTGCATTTCAATATGCAACAGCCAACCAAATATCTGTTCCGGAAAATTGGAAGGTTAATGAAATAGCTTCCAGAGACTGGCTATATGGATTTTTGAAGAGGCATCGAACTTTATCAGTCCGGACACCTGAAGCTACTAGTATGGGTCGAGCTACCGCGTTTAATCGTCATAATGTGTCACAGTTTTTTAACAATCTCGGCGAAGTTTATGATAAATATAAATTTGAGCTCCAAGAAGTGTACAATATGGACGAAACTGGGCTTACAACTGTCCAAAGGCCTACAAAAATCATTGCAAAAAGGGGAACTAAGCAGGTAGGTGCTATTACATCTAGAGAAAGAATTCAACTTGTTACCTTGGCATTAGCTGTCAACGCAACTGGAAATTTTGTACCTACATTTTTAATATTTCCGAGAAAGAAATTCAAAGATGTTATGGTAGCCAATGGACCTTCTGGTTGTGTAGGTGCGTCTCATTCCTCTGGATGGATGGCATGTGATAACTTTTTGTTGTTTATGAAACATTTCGTCCAGTTTGTACGATGTAGCAAAGAGAAACCCGTTTTGATGGTATTAGATAATCACGAGTCTCATTTGTCTATTCCGGTGTTGAATTTTTGCAAAGAAAATGGAGTGGTTCTTTTAAGTTTCCCGCCACATACATTACACAAGTTTCAGCCGCTTGATAGGACGGTATTTGGCCCACTTAAAAGATATTTTAATAGTGCTGCAGATGCATGGTTAAGATTTTTTCTTGCTGTTATACCTCTCAATATACAAAAAGGATTTAGTGTGACAGGAATTTGGCCATACAACAGAGACATTTTTTAAGATGATGAATTCTTGCCTGCAGAGGTAACAAATAGGCCAATAACAGAAAATATAAACGCAACAGTAGTCATAGATCCAGCACCTATTGGCACCGAAACACATAGAACTCCTTCCCAACAGCAACCTTCTACAAGCACAGATTTTAACTTGGCGATAAATGAACCTGTCGATTCACCTACTCATATAACGCCCCAGGAGTTGAATCCTTATCCAAAAGCAATGCCAAGGAAATCCAAAGGGGGTCGGAAGAAAAGAACTTCCGCTGTTTTGACTGATACTCCCATTAAATCAGCTTTGGAGGAGGAAGAAAAGGCAAGACAAAGAAAAAAAAATGTGGGGGCAACTAAAAGAAACATATCAGGTGAATCAAGAAACAAGGTAAAAACTACTGTTAAAAAATGTAAGAAACGGACCGTCATTACCAAAAACACCTTCAAAAAATCAGATTCTGAAAGCTCGGAAGAGGATGAGGAATCGACGTGTCTGGTATGTTTAGCTCCATTTTCGAAGTCCAAAAACGAAGAATGGATTCGGTGCATTGTGTGTCAAAAGTGGGCACATATTGCTTGTGGAAAAGACGATGATTTTTATATTTGTATTCACTGCTCGTCCGATAGTGACTAGTTTAACATTCTTGTAAACAGGTTTGTTCAGATTTTCATTTTTTATTTTATTTCATTTTGTGTTATGTTTATAATATTTTTTGTAGCTAAGCAAGGGTTCTTTCTGTGACCACTAAATAATGTTGTGGGAAGTTTTTAGAATTTTTTTTTCTATTGTAACATCTTACCCCATGGACTGTAACAATTTGCCTCATAGTGAGGTATGTTGTTACAATTTACAAGTTGAGTTAAATTGATAATAACAAAATGTTAAATTTGATTTTTTAAATAAATTAAAATTAACATTATTTGTGTAAATGTATCAACTACCTTAATCCGATTTTAGTTTTCATATAAAAGATCTACTATTGCCCAAATAAATAATAGAATCAATTGCCCCCCTCTCCCCTATCTCATGAAATTGATTTTGCAAAAAAAGGAAATATTTTGCCGAACGAACCCGAGCTTTTTGCGTTGTCCAATTTAAAATCTTTGCCTAATAATCGTTTTTTGTTTTCTTTTTATAAAATGTGGCATTCTATATTACCATATAATGGTAATATTTTATTTTTTAAATTTCGTTTTTTTTATTCCCCACATTTATTACAATTCGAAACAAATGCCGACGAAACTAACATACCAAATAATTTTTATTACTCAAATTGTGAGATTCGTGCTCGTACGTCTGTAATTTTAAATTGTTAAGAAATTTACATATTCCTCGAATGTTCGCAGTAATTTGGAGCGACGGTGTAAAATTGTGGTTCCCGAAATTGAGCAGTGTGAAAAATTAGAGAGAATTTTTAAATTTTTTACATTGACAAATAGGACTCTTGGATTCACGTACAATTTAAAATTGCAATTGGTTCATTACTATATCCACTTCATTCCCTGTTTAAATTATGGCGAGTTTGGTATTTCGAAATTAACATAAAGTTCAATAAAACGTTTTTCTATTGAAATTTTATGATCTATTAATGCACACGTATTTTTATTATTTCTGAGGTCACTTTTATGTGATGTTGGTTTGCTTATTAGATTTTAGATGTGTGTCCGATATATAACTTATCACAAACGACGCCAATCCAGATAAGATTTAAGAGCCTTCAATGTGTCAACAAAAACTCACTCTCTGGTGTGGATTTTGGACCGAGGTCCTCATATGTCCATATTTCTTTAAGAACGACATTGGTCAGGTCATCTTCGTCAACAGAGAAAAATGTAATTTTTATTACAATGATATTGTGGTCTAATCTCATACAAATAACATCACTTTACTGGGAGAAGAAAGACCTGAACATAATCGGAGTATACGGCCCAGAAAATAACAAGCCTCAAACAACAAGGGAAGCGTTTTATGACCAATTACAACAATTAGTAGATCAAGTCATGGATCAAGTCAATAGAACAAGTGATGGATTTTAAAGATCTAGGCATCACATTATCTAGCTATGGACAGTTTAAAACCGAAGTGGAAGATCACGTAAATAGAGCAAACAGAGCCGCAGGCTGCCTAAATGAAACAATATATTTTTTTTTTTTTATTAACACCTGTGCGGTGTTTGTATACTGCTATCTGGTCACAAATGACCAATTATCAGTTATTTTCTGACCTAACATAATAACAGCAAATGATTAAATCTAAGGCTTACCCTATGGCTTACTCTTATTTTATCTATTAACTAATGCACTACAACTAACATGCAATAATTTCACAGCACTATACTCTGCTTTTTACACTAAACTGTTACACGTTTACACTAGCTCAAATGGTTTTGTCCTTATGAGTCTTCTCTTTAGTTCAGTGTTGTCAAGAAGCTGGATTGCCTCGACATTCACATGACTATGCAGCCTCTGCTCGTGACTTGCTGCTGTTCTCTTGATTATTTCGATCACAGTTTCCATACCCAGGTCCTGGTGGAGGTTGCTGTTCCGGATATACCAAGGAGCATCAACAATGTTTCTCAGTACTTTGTTTTGAAATCTCTGGATAATATGTATATTACTAGCTTTGGTACAGCCCCAGAGTTGGCACCCATATACCCATACTGGCCTCAGTACTTGCTTGTAGATGGATAATTTATTATGAATTGATAATGTTGAATTTTTTCCAATCAGCCAATACAATTTCTTATATCTAATATCAAGCTCCCCTCTTTTCTTTTTGACATGGACTTTCCAGCGCAGCTTCGCGTCTAGGGTGATGCCCAAGTATTTTGCTGATGTTGCATAAGGAATTCGGGTATCATTTATTCTAACTGGCAAATTTTCTATTTTTTTATTTGTAAAGTTAACGTGTGCAGATTTAGTCTCATTTAATTTTATTCGCCATTTTCTGGTCCAGTTATGTATTTTATTTACTGATAGTTGCAGCTTATCAGTCGCTTCTTCACTAGTGTCTCCTATCGCCAGTATGGCTGTATCATCCGCGAAGGTGGCAATAGTATTTTGTTCTAGCTCTGGAATGTCACACGTATACAATAGGTACAGGACCGGACCTAAGACACTCCCTTGTGGCACGCCAGCTTTGATCTCCCTTAAGTCGGTGTAAACTTCTTCTTCTTTTACTCTGAAATATCTATTCGCAATGTATGATTTCAAGATTTCTGAATACTGTTTAGGCATGAACGTTCTTAGTTTATAGTTTAAACCGTCATGCCAGACTTTATCAAACGCCTGTGCTACATCCAAGAAGATTGTAGAGCAGACTTTATTTTCTTCTAATGTTTTTTCTATTATATTCGTTATTCTGTGAACTTGATCTATAGTGGAATGTTGATTTCTGAAACCAAATTGATGATTTGGTATAAGATTTTTTCTTTCTATTATTGGTTTTAATCTTTTCAATAGAAGTTTTTCAAATAGTTTTGACATCACCGGAAGGAGTGATATTGGTCGATAGGATGTCACTTCATTAAGAGATTTACCTGGTTTGGCGATTATAATTACTTCGGCTACTTTCCAGAGTCTGGGAACATATCTCAATCTAAAAGCAGCATTTATTAGGTGTGTCAGCTTAACTATGGCTTTTCTTGGTAAATTTTTTAATAATTCGCCTGTTATGAGATCATATCCTGGAGTTTTCTTAGGATTTATATTCTCTTTTATCTCTGTTGATACTTCTCTAAGTGATGTTAACGTTATTCTTTCTTCAGTTTGGAATGGTTCTTCCCATCTCAGTATTTCGCCATCATTGTGGTTGGGTTTTAACGTACTTTCTAAATGATCTGCAAATCGTTCTGCTTTCTGTTCGTTACTTCTAGCCCAGTTGCCGTTTTCCAACTTGATATGAGGAGAATGAATAATTGGTCTCTTCATTCTTTTTGTTGCCTTCCATAAAGAATAATCTGTGTTTTGGTCAGCTGTTAAATTACTTAAAAAAGAATTAATTGTTGAATTTTTTATATTATTTATCTCCCTTTTTAGTTTTTGTGTAGCATTATTTAGACTAGTTTTGTCTCGTGGAGCTCTATATTGCTGCCATTTTTTCCTTAACTTCCTTTTTTCTACTATGAGTTCTCGGATTTCTTTTGGATAGTTGTTCCCTTTTGTTCTAGAAGTTATTGTGGGAGTATTTTCCCAAGCTGCCTGTTGGATATTTTTTATAAAGACTTCTAATTCGTCATCAAGTTGCCTCGTGTTTCTCAATGGCACAGCAAGATTAATTTTGTGTTCTAGGTTTATTTTGAAACAATATGGAGAAATAAAAATATCGGGAAAGAAACGAAAGGCAGAATTTACAAAACAGTCATCACTATTGACATACGCGGCAGAGCATGACCTGATACAGAGAGGACAAGAAGGATGTTAGAAACAACAGAGATGCAAACGCTTGAAATGGATGGCAAGACACTATGGGACAGAGCTAGAAGTACAGATATACGACGTAGATGCAAGGTAGAGAACATCAAGAACTGGATAAGAAATAGAACATAGGAATGGAACGATTATATAAGCCGAATGACAACAAATAGAACAGTAAAGACGACAAGAGACTGTTTCCTAATAGGAAGACGATCAGTAGGAAGACTACAAAAACGATGGAACGACAACTCACAGGGGCACATTGAAAAACAGAGAGAGTCGTGTCTATAAAGAAGAAGAACAAAACTTTACTGCAAAAAATACGTCTTGAAAAAATTGTATTTTTGATTTATACATCGTTACAAAATTTAAAGCTTTTAACAGTATTATAATAATTTTTTAAATAGTGTATTTCTCATAATAATTAAAAAAAGAGACAACAGAAAACTTGGACTTCAGTTGTTACAGACTGACCTGCTTTTATAATACTCACAAAGTATAATTCATTACAATAACAGCTTCCTATAACATAATCTATAAATCATAACATAAAAAGTGTGGTAAAATATCTCCGCGTCATCATTAAATCCCAATTGAGTTCCTCCCCAGCTCCTAGACAGCCAAACGACTCAGAGAAATTGCTTTGCAATTTTTCTGACGATAAAATAGAGATTTACATTTCTGTTCATCTAATAGCGTGGTAATCTCTCGGGGATGCATTATATACGTAGCGAATTTGATAAGTGGACTCGGCGATTTGTCAAATAGTTTATGAACTTTGTAATGGCGGATGTTGGGGTCCCTTCTTGTGTGCAGAAGCTTTATTGTTATGGCTAACTATGAATGGAATACTATTAATTTCATTTCCAAGTCTACCCATAGAGGAAGCAATGAACTTGGATCGTAAATTTATGTGATGTGAGTCGGGTCGCAAACAAAAAACTCTTTTAGATATTGCTTTGGCGTGTTTGCTTTTATGTATACGTTACTCAAGCCCATAAAACATAGTTGGAATCGATTTCGCTTAAAATTTCATATATTTTAAAACACTTACCGATAATGGAATACTTTTATGGAGTTTTAGAAAAGGGTTTTATATTTTTTTATTTCTCCTGATAATTTAAAAAATACGGTTTGTTTAAATATTGAAAACATTGTAATATAAAATGCCATAAAGATAATTATTTAAATTTTAAAAACTTCATAGATTTATATTCAATTTTACAAAATTTAAAAAAATCATTGTCGTTCATATATTCATTCTATAAGGAACTAAGTATTTTATTTAAAATGCTTGTGAGTCATCTAATTTTGTATAAAAACAAATTTTCGAATTTGTAGATTGAGGTACCCCGATCGCCCTATATTAAGGACTTATTTGAGGAAGCTCCTTCGTAAGTTTGAATAAACAGGTAGTGTTCAAGATGCCAAATGATCTTGTCGACCAACAATTAGTGATGACAAAAAAATTGACATAACTACAGAAACGGTAGTGAACTCTACTCCTTCTATAGCCCAAATTGCGTCTATCTGTGGAATCAGTCAAAGACTAGTACATCGAGTGTTGGCTAAAAAGAAATTTCATCCAGACAAATTAAGACTCGTGCACCAACTTTCAGATGATTAAAAATATGTCCAATCACATCAACAGCCAGATTATATAAAAACAATTTAGTGACGAAAGTAATTTTTTCCTTAATGCATATGTTAATACACACAATGTGAGATTTTGGCGTGACACAAATCCTTACGTATTTCGTAAAAAACTTTCAGTTTCCGAAAAAAAAAAAAAATGCTTGTGCAGGTATTTTGGAAAATCACATAGTTGGGCCTGTTTTTTTTCAATCCTAACTTAAATGGTGAAGTGTACCTGGAGATGTTACAAAACGCAATTAAGAAAGCAAATTCGTTAATTCTTGAAATTCTGGAATATAATCCAGATGAATTCAATAACTTGGACATGATGTTTCAACAAGATGGTGCTCTTGCACACTATTATAGTGCAGTAAATTGTTACCTAGATGACGAATATCGTGGTAGATGAATTAGATGACGATGTTCAATAGAATGGCCAGCTCGGTCACCGGACCTCGTACCATTAGATTTTTTTCAGCACCCAAAAGTATTAACATTTTGAAACAATAAATTATTGAAGAAAGTGGGGCAATGTTTCCCGACATTTGAATGAGTACGACAAGAGTTGGGATGCGTTAATGTCAGGAAGTAGATGAAGCACACAACACTTAATATAAGAACAGGTTCTTAACTCTTTTTTAATTAAATGCAATACTACAAAGGTTTAGAATTGTATTTGCATTTTTTACAGTTTATCATATAGTGAACAAAGAATTTTTTAAGTTTCCTGAAAAACATTTAAAAATGTGAAACATATGTAGTAACTCCTTCTCCTGAATAAAAATCTTTTGTAATGTAAATGAAAAATCTAATAAAAAGAAAACAATAACGAACAACAAAATATTAATTTATATTTTAATCCATTGTTTTGTAGACACTCTCTTTCCTTTAACTATAATGGGTTTGTTTTTAATAGTTCCCTTCTTACGTTTAGTATTCTTTTTTGATACGTAGTTACTGGTTTTAACTACTCTGTTAAAACAGGAATTCTAGGTCTGTTGAATACATCTGGTTTTTAACCCTGTATACTCTTACGAGCCAATGTTCGGTAGTATAAGCCTCTTCTAAATAAGTAAGCTGGAAATCTTTATTTCCAATTACGGCGTTTCTAGTACGGTCATATCCTGTGGGACTTCTGTAGTCTAATTTTAATTCTCCAAATCGATAATAGCTTAATTTGTACATAAGACAGTTCAACAATGTCGGAGAACCTTCGGTGTCAATTCTAAATTCACCATGTTCCGTAAAGTAATCGCTTTCCCTAATATCCTTTGGATGTTCTCCTTCAGCGATACGAACCATCCATAAAAATTTATTAATATCATCACCAGAATATCCGATGACACCGCCAAAGATAACTAATACATAATCGACGTCTAAAGCATATGGCTAATAGGACTACTCTGGTTGATAATAATACATGGAATAACAGTCACATTGCATTGGTGGGAAAAGCGATGTCATCTAACGAATCTGCTGCCTACGAAATTATGACTGCTTTAGACGTCGATTATGTATTAGTTATTTTTGGCGGTGTTATCGGATATTCTGGTGATGATATTAATAAATTTTTTATGGATGGTTCGTATCGCTGAAGGAGAACATCCGAAGGATATTAGGGAAAGCGATTACTTTACGCAACATGGTGAATTTAGAATTGACGCCGAAGGTTCTCCAACATTGTTGAACTAACTGTCTTATGTAAAAATTGAGCTTTTATCGATTTGGAGAATTAAAATTAGACTACAGAAGTCCCACAGGATATGACGGTACTAGAAACGCCGCCTTGGAAATAAAGATTTCCAGCTTACTTATTTAGAAGAGGCTTATACTACCGAACATTGGCTCGTAAGAGTATACAGCGTTAAAAAACCAGATGAATTTAACAGACCTAGAATCCCTGTTGCAACAGAGTAGTTGAAACCAGTAACTACGTATCAAAAAAGAATACTCAACGTAAGAAGGGCACTATTAAGAACAAACCCATTATAGTTAAAGGAAAGAGACTGTCTACAAAACAATAGATTAAAATCTATAAAATAGTTATATAAATTAATATTTTGTTGTTCGTTATTGTTTTCTTTTTATTAGATTTTTCATTTACATTACAAACGATTTTTATTCAGAAGAAGGAGTTACTACATATGTTTCACATTTTTAAATGTTTTTCAGAAAACTTAAAAAATTCTTTTTTCACTATGTGATAAACTGTAAAAAATGCAAATACAGTTCTAAGCAATACTACAATTTAAGTATTTATTTAATTTATTAAAATTTAAAATCAGCTTAAATCCAATCAAAATTAGTATGACTGCCGAGGTAGGTTCAATAACTTTCAAACGAGATATCACTTGCCATAAGATCCCATTTAAAATTATCGGTCACAGTGGCTCTGTAATGTCATCTTTCACTATTACGTTGTCGTTTCATTGTTTTCGTGGTCTTCTAACTGATCATCTTCTTATTGGAGAACAGTCTCTTTGTTTACCACTCTATTTATCTGTATATCGGTACTTCTAGCTCTGTTCCATAGTGTCTTACCATCAATTTTTCTAAGTATTTTTATCTCTGCTGTTTCTAACATCCTTTTTGTCCTTTCTGTGTCAGGTCATGTTTCTGCCGCGTATGCCATTATTGTTCTGATAGTCATTAGACCAATATTCTGATAATTTTGTAAATTCTGCCTTTCATTTCTTTCCCGATATTTGATCTTCCACTTCTGTTTCGAGCTTTCCGTAGCTAGATAATGTGATGCCTAGATATTTGAACTCTATCAGTTGTTCTATTATCTGATCTTCCAGCTCCAATTTACATCTTAGTAAATTTGCTGTTATAACTATGCATTTTGTCTTTTTTGGGGAAATTAACATGTTAAATTTTCTGGCGATCTTCGTATTACGTCATCTTATTGTTTATTTAATATTATTTATAAGTTGTTTTTCTCCTATTTTGTATCCTTTTTTAGTTTTTGCTTTTTTAATGTTTCATTCATAATCAGGTTGAACAAAAAAAGAACTTCTTCTACTTTCACTTTTATTGTGATGTTTTAGTACATATTTTCGATCGTTTTAATTATCCCTAAATTATCTCTCTTGCGTACAATAAGTGGATAACATCATTTAATTTGACCTGGTCAAATACCTTCTTAAGGTCCACAAAACATAAATATGCCGGTTTGTTGTTTTCTAATGATTTTTCTTTCTCTTTCCTCATTATAAATCTTTATATAATTATATATAATATTAATAATATTATATATAATTATAGTTAAAAAGCCTAAATCTGTTTATTTTCTCCCTCCAAATTTCACATTATAACTGGATACCTTTAAAAGATACAAAGGCGAATGGGATTTTTGTCTAGCATTATTATGTGTAATATATTGATTATTAAATATTGTATTTTAAATTCCAGAAACAGATATTCAACGTTGTTTTTTAATGTATGAACAAAATAGCCATAATTTTACATTTACAAATTAATTTTCAATTCGCTTGTATTTTTAAGAATAATTTATTTGACTGAACAATTACTTTCAAATAAACAATATCTGGTTAATATGATATTTGGAAACATATTATTTGAACACAATGTTTTCTTTCATAAATTTAATTATATTCTAGTTATAACATTGCTCTTTACAATTAATGTTTTATTGTTGAGGACATAATAGTTTATTTAGTTAATTATAGAGATTGTCTGGAGACTGCTTCTGATATATGGCATCCAATTAGTGGGGACATAGTGTACGTTATCTGCACGTAGGTATCAAGAGACCAAATATAAGTTAGTGAATATTATCTACATATATATGTTTCAAAAGTTTTACCAAGTAATTTATAAACAATATTAAAATCCTTAAATATTGAATTTAATTATTTAGTGGGAAATTTGTTATTAAACTTTCTTATATGGTTTTTCTGCGCTGAGACTGAGATTTGTTGAATGTTACGTCTGGTCGCAACTATTGTACGGAGTACAAACATGGACACTAAAAGCGCAAATAGTTAAGAAGCCTTTGAACTTTGGATATACCGGAGAATGTTGAGAATTCCATGAACTGCCAGGGTCACCAATGAGGAAGTGCTGAGAAGGATGGGTCGAGACAAAAAATTGTTGAGAACGATAAAAGTACGCAAGACTGCATACCTTGGACACATACTGAGAAATAATAAATATAGTCTTCTGCAGGTCATCATGCAGGGTAGAGAGTCGATGGCAAAAAGGGAATAGGTAGAAAGAGAAAGTCATGGCTGCGAAATATTCGAGACTGGACAAACATGACTGTAGACGAATTATTCCACGTTGCAAAAGACAGAGAAGCTTTTAAAAATGTGGCCGCCAACCTCCGTTAATGGAGACGGGATAAGAAGAAGAAGATATCGTTTTTATAGAAAAGTTGTAGGACCTTTATAAAGAGCCATTAACCTAGACTGGGGGTTGGCTTTACAAAATAATGTTATTCTGTGGTTACCTTGAAATATACGTTTTACAATATAATATAAAGAGTTTGGGTTGTAGTTACCAAAACATTGTACACAATTTTTAACCCTAAGTTAAGGTACTGGTTTAAAGCTTGACCAGGATACCTTAACCTAATTTCAAATTTCGTTTTGTTGACAGGGTATACGAGTAGACATGTAAATTATGTCCAATTGTTTCCTATTTCCGTAAATACTTCCGTAAAAAATTAGTTTTTTTATCAAAATGTCGTGATTTACAGAATCAAGAGCTTTGGCATAGTCACAAAAAGTGTCTGGTAGACCAGGCTCCAGGTCAGTGTGTTCAGTGCTTTGTAGACCTCTTATATGCCAAAAACATAGCATCACTGGTATATTTATTAGATAAAAAGCCGTACTGACTTTGTGATAAAATGTTGCCTTCAACGAGAAATGACATAAGTCGGGCTTTTTTACGTCTCTCAATAATTTTGGATACTACCGGTAGTTACGCAATAGGTCTATAGTTGCAGACATTCGATTTTTCACCACCCTTATGAAGAGGAATAATAATGGCTGTCTTTAACACATTTTTTGCGAGATTTAAGAAAGAAAATTTTGTCCATTAGTACTACAGGAAGATTTGATTTTGATACTACTGATTGTTTGGATTAGTTTGGCTTTATCACCTGGTCTTGTAAAGGATAAATTTGAGACCTTTTTTGAATTCAGGAGATAGGAAATGAGATCAGATCAGAGCAAAATAGTTGATGTTATATTTTTATTCATATTAACGCAGTATTCATTTAGATTTTCAGGGTTTGGAAGAGATAATGTTTAAGCTATTTTGGTTTATTTCGAAGATCGTTTATTATGGATAAAGTTTCTTTTGCAAAATTTTTAGAGCTTCCCAGGCTATTTTGATAAAAAGCATTTTCTATTAGCAATTTGCTTTTTTCGGAGCATGAGTAGTAGATTTTTTCTCTAAGCATTTCATATATATATATATATATATATATATATATATATATATATATATATATATATATATATATATTTATATATATATATATATATATATATATATTATATATATATATATAAATATATATATATATATATATATATATATATATATATATATATATATATATATATATATATATATATTGTTATGGATCAGTTTATCGATCAGAAATAGAATAAAGAGTTTTTTTTATTATTTTAATATACCGCGGGCATATAAGTTAAAATACAACCCTGTACTTATTTGTAATCGTTATAATAAGAAAAGACATTGTTTCCGTGACGGACTAGTTTTTCCTTGAAGGACTAAGTGAATAGTGAAAGGACAATGGAATTCGTGTAATTATATATTTAAGGAATAAACTTTGTAATTGTATTTTGCGGTGGACATTTTTCGAAAGTAAATAAGAATTAGATTTAGATATGAGATAACAAGAATTTGGAAGCTTATTTCGGTTAAAAAAGGCAAAATTGTTAATGGTTTCTGAAAAGTAATTTGAGTGAAATTAGTTTATTTGTTTTAAATATTATGTTGGAAATTTTCTGAATCGAAAATTAGTGGGAAAGATGAATGCTTATGATTGGTTAAAAAGGAATGATGGGGGATGAGAGAGTTTGAGAAGGTTGTCTGGGGAGATTGAAAAGAATTATTATGTTACCGGCAGACCAGAAGAGAAGACGTGTTTTCGTGGAGTTAATCGGAGTACGAGTGTTTTTCGTTTTGTTAGTGAAAAAGGTGGAAGCTGAGAGCAGATCAAAGAACGAGAAGATTAATACCTCTTTTGAGTCTGCATAGTCCACGAGAGCTAATTGAGAAAGAAAGGAGAATTTGTGAATAAAGAGTACCGGTCAAAAGAGGCTTGGGCTTGTGTTTTCGGAGGAGTAGTTTGCTGGTATGCGATTTGGATCGATGCTGAGAACGGGAAAGATTTGATGGTAGCCGGACATAATCAATCAAGGAAGGAACTGTGGTTTGATCGAGAGGAGACAGCATTGGTGAAAAAAATAAAGGTCAGTCAAATAATTTGAATGAAAGAAAACTTTAAGACATTCTAAAGATAAAATCAAATATAAGCATACGAACTAAGATTCCAAGTTTTAAAGAGTTATTTTTTGTGAATAAATTATAATTTTTATATGGTAAATTTTTTTAGTAGATATTATTATAAAGCAGATCAATAGATAGTTTGTTAATTAAAATTAAATTTAGAGTATAGGAGTTTGTTGGGAAAGATAATTGCTCACAAAAAGTTATTTATTAACATTCACCGTATTGCTTATTGAAATAAATAATAATTTGTGTGCATATTTATGTTGTTTTAATGTTAGTTCCGTTTCCTGTTTTATCCCGATTAGGAGCAACTAGGAGATACTGAACCCACTAGAAGAGATATATAAAGTAAACTGATTAAAGTAAAATTAAAAAGGCACCCTGAGAATTTTTAATAGTAATTGAATTGTATGACTCTGCATAAATTAGTGAACTAATTAATTAAATAATTGGATTAATTAAATTAGTCTTAATCAATAATAAGACATCATAAAGCAGATCACAACAGTATATATATATATATATATATATATATATATATATATATATATATATATATATTGTGATATAAGGTTGAATGTTCGAATAAATAAACTTTGATCAAATGAAAGGCAGATATCGAGCACAGTAGTTTATTAATTAAATCTTGCCCATGTACTTTCGATTTCTAGAGCATCTTCAGGGGCATTTCGGCAAATTTGGCCTATTCAAAAATCTTTGAGAATGTCATAAACATAAATTGTACATTACCACTACATGAAACAAGGACAAACAGTTTAAAATTTTTTAAAAACGTCGAAGCTACATGTTTATTGGCATCAGGAGAGAGAATTAATATCTTGGACTTGGAGCATTGTTAAGACCTTGAACCTTAGGTAAACCATTGTTACCTGAAACCAGACCTTTTATACTATTATCGGTTAACCCAGGATGTTTATGTTCGATACTAGTTGAAGGCAACCACTTACTGCTAAACAAAC
Source organism: Diabrotica undecimpunctata (assembly GCF_040954645.1). Taxonomy (NCBI): domain Eukaryota; kingdom Metazoa; phylum Arthropoda; class Insecta; order Coleoptera; family Chrysomelidae; genus Diabrotica; species Diabrotica undecimpunctata. Next base: position 127,943,995 of record NC_092808.1, read on the forward strand.
TTTACAAGTTGTTTGCATTTTAACTTAGTCAATACGTAAAGTTATTTGAATTTACGTTTAGTGTACATATTTTGAGCCACTATTAAATTTTTTACTGTACAACAATAATTGTTAAGCCCGACATTCAAATTATACATATAGCATCCTCAAATTACGATGTTTTTCAGTGGCTTTATAGTTTTTTTTTTATTAAATGTATATGGACTTGAAATATTACAACCTACCTGTAAATCTGATAAAAGAGTGACATTAAATGAAAAAGTACTTAATACCTTAAAACGTTCTTCCTTCTGTTTGGCTGCCGTTTTTCATGTATCCACATAAATCATCTTCCATGTAAATTAAACCAATCAGCAGCTTCTAAATAAGCTAAAATGACAAACTGAAGCCGACGGTACGTAATTTTTATATTGAGATCTAGCGGACCAAGGCTACGTTGATTTATCGTTTACTTGATATAGAGAAACAAATTGTTAGAATCGCTTACTAATATGATTGATTAGATCGTCTTTTGTTCGTGAATACACGCGAGTTAAAAGTTGGCTGTGATTTATGGTTGTTTTTGCGACGTTCATTTGTCATTTTAAAACCAGGCAACCGCGATTCGTGTATTCGAAGCGTTTAAACGACAAAAACGCCGTTTTTTAAATTAATGGCTGGGTTGCAAATAGTATTTATCTTTTGTTCCTATATTGCTACAGTGCGCTAATAATTGCTATGATATATGTAGATACAAAAATTTAGTAATTCGCTTAAGTGGTTCCACGAAGAATTATTTTTGCATGAATGCGGAATATAAATTGAAATTCACCAAAGATATATGGTTATATTTTTAAAAGAAGATATTTTATAACATAAACGGCTACGACAAAAATAAAACATTACACAGGAATTCATTTTAATTTCTGTGTATTTGTACTTTAATAAAGTTTTACATTACAAATTTGACTGTTATGTCATTAATATTATTTAGACACAGGGCCGGCACTAGGGTGCGGTCGGGGACATGTATTCCTGGCGGCAGATTTCGGCGGTATTTAAATTTTTCAAAATTAATACTACAATTCTTCTTCTTCCTATGCCGTCCCCATTAACGGAGGTTGGCGACCACATTTTTAAAAGCTTCTCTGTCTTTTGCAACGTGGAATAATTCGTCTACAGTCATGTTTGTCTATTCTCGAATATTTCGCAGCCATGACTTCCTCTTTCTACCTATTCTCTTTTTGCCATTGACTCTACCCTGCCTGATGACCTGCAGAAGACTATATTTATTATTTCTTAGTATGTGTCCAAGGTATGTAGTCTTGCGTACTTTTATCGTTCTCAACAATTTTTTGTCTCGACCCATCCTTCTCAGCAATTCCTCATTGGTGACCCTGGCAGTCCATGGAATTCTCAACATTCTCCGGTATATCCAAAGTTCAAAGGCTTTAATCTTTTTAACTATTTGCCCTTTTAGTGTCCATGTTTCTACCCCGTACAATAGTTGCGACCAGACGTAACATTCAACAAACCTCAGTCTCAGCGCAGTATTCAGATTTTTGTCACAAATAATTGTCACAAAATACTACAATTAATATTATTTAATTTTAATTAATATTATTGCACCATTTATCAGCTTTATTACACTGACACTATATACCAAAGTATATTATGGTTGCAGTCAGAAAATTGGCCGGGATGATAATGAAACACTCTTTTGACTTTTTGTCTAGAACAATATCTAAATATTTATAAAATATCACAATTCTTCAGCGCAACTTACTAGTCGTTGAGATTATTTATAAAAGCATTGACACTCAACATTAATAACACACATATAAAACATAAAATAATGGACAAATTACATTCTAAAATTTTTAAAATTTAGATGAAGATAGTAAAACTTAATTTATGGCATCTTTTACTGGTGTGTTTTAACTCTGATACATAGACAAGAGAAGGTGAAAACCGTATGATTAAAAAGTAATTAGGTGTACTTAATATTATATTTTTTTTAAGAAATACTAGAGTCCCATCTTGGGTGATTTACTTTTTAATTTTTAAACCTCTCTTAATGATATACAACATGTAATGCATGCAAGTGTAATCTATGTACAGGTAAATATTTATTTTATTTTGGATGTTTTTCTAGTAACACTAAATGTTGTTCAGTTTATCTATGTCAGACTTTTTATTGATGCACGATGTACTAGATTTTATGGAACACATTTCCAAGAAAACACGTTATAAATGGTTCTTTTCCTTTGTCAAAATATAGGAATCCTCGATCCTTTTTGGTTTTTATATCACTACGATGTGAGATTACCCTACTGTAAAAATTACGAGAAAATTCTCCTATATATTATGTTAAAATTGGTACACGGTATAGAATAAACAACATTCGATGACTCCTGTATTGTGAAAGGATCTTTTGTTTTTGTGTATAACTTCGATACCGTTTTCACATTTTTGGTTGTAATTTTTAAACCACTAATATTTTTGAAGATGTTCGTTAGCTTCTGTGACAGAAATGGAATGAAGGGTAGGTAACCATAAGTTATTTTAGATGTTATCCATGATGTGTTGTGTGTCAGTGTCAATTGTCGGACCTCATTGCTATGAAAATTTTAGTTGACAGAAAATTGCGAAGTAAAAGGAGAATCGAAAATGAGTTTATTTAACAGCCCTATAGGACTGTATAGGACTTATATTTGACTCTAAGGTCTTCAGGAAAAGAACCATTCAAAACGGGTTTTCTTGGAAATGTGTTCCATAAAATTTAGTACATTGTGCATCAATAAAAAGTCTGACATAGATAAACTGAGCAATAATTATTGTTACTTACTTTAAAAACATCCAAAATAACATAAATATTTACCTGTACATAAATTACACTTGTATGCATAATATGTTGCATACCATTAAGACAGGTTCAAAAATTAAAAAGTAAATCACCCAAGATGGGCCTCTAGTATTTCTTAAAAAGAAATATAATATTAAGTACACCTAATTACTTTTTAATCATAGGGTTTTTATTTTGTGTTCTCTATGTGTCAGAGTTAAAACACACCAGTAAAAGATGCTATAAACTATGTTTTACTATCTTTATTTAAATTTTAAAAATGTTAGAATGTATTTGGTCCATTATTTTATATTTTATATGTGTGTTATTAATGTTGAGTGTCAATGCTTTTATAAACTAGTAAGATTGGTTAATTATTTTTTTAATCTCGAGCTTTCAATTGTGTTTACAATTATTATCAAGAGCTAAAAAAGACAAAATATCTTACAAGGTTGAACTAAAAAAAAAAAAATTTTTGTTAACTTACCAAATAAAAATTAGTTTAGTAAGTAAAAATTACTGCTAATACTTCTTCAAAATAATTAATATGAAAATGTTTTAATCTAATAAATGTGTCTCTGAAAATTTTTATAATTTTGAAAACATTTTTTTTTAATACAAAAATAATTGAATTTATAAATAAGTTAAAATAGCAACCAATTACAAATAAGCGTCAATGTCACAAATGCCAACATAAAATATTTATTTTTAACAATTATATTGCCAAAAGTAAAATTTCGTTTAAACATTCTTTTTTGTATATATATATATATATATATATATATATATATATATATATATATATAAGGAGCAATGTCAAACTCAATAAGCAGTGGAAACCTTTCGCACTGTAGCTAGCTCTTGAAGGTCTCAATCAGATAAAACAAAGAGATAAGAAACAAATCAAGATGTTACTATTACATATATTTGCGGAAACGTTTCGCTTTGTATTTACAAAACAGGATCAGTCCAATTCTGTAATACTTTTTTAGAGGTATTAGTGAATCTTTTTAAATTAAAGTGAATTAAAAGAGAAGGACAATAAGTGACCTCTCATATTAATAGAAAGGATAATAAAAATGAAAAAAGTTACTTACATGAGCAGTAATACAACTACTACATACTAAAATATTTTTATTAAATTGTGGTTACTTTTTTATACTGTCTATATTTTTATTTTATTTTCAATTATCCAAAAAAATATATACAAAACAATTTCTATATAACTTTCTGTAACGAAATATTATTTGTTATTTTTCCCGAACAGTTTTGTAAAAGCTTTCTCTTAACACAATTGGCCGCAGCGGTCATAACCCTGGATATAAGTTTTCCTTTTTCCTTTACTCTGACAAACTCAATAGACTGGATTCTTTCTTTCGCAAAAAATAGTAATCTCAAATATGTGATTAAATTATACTTACAAACAATATAACTATACTTCATTTTTATTTACAAAAACAAACAGTTTCGATGTTATTGTAAAATTGCTTATAGATAAATATCAATATCAATATAAATTATATATATATATATATATATATATATATATATTTATGATTCTAAAATTAAAATAAATTTTTGTATGCAAAATACCATGAGATCATAAATATTCAAGACCCTGTATAGGTTAAGAATTTGTAAATATAATGATTTGTAATTAAGAAGTGTTTTTGGAGAACAGTGGACTTCAATAGTGAATAGTTTCTAAGAACAATTTGTATAGGAAAAAAAAATATATTTCGGGGTTATTTAGAAAGTATTAAATATTGTTTAAAATCTTAGAAATAGTTTTGTATCAGATAAGAATTTCAAATTAATGTTTGATAAACAATGGTTTGTATATTATTTTTCTTCGAAGGTAATCATATGAATTAAACGTTTTAAATACGGCGTTGCCTGTAGACACAAAAGAAAGGTTAGTCGGTATTCTCTTCTGTTAATTTAGGGAAAAACCCAAGCGAGTAAAACACGCTTGATTTCTTAAAATTTAAAAAGAGGAAATTTTGAAGATAGTTGGAAAGAATAAATTTGTATGATTGGCTAAGATGAACAAGGGTAGTAGAATAGAACAGTCGATGTGAAAATTGAACCAGGAGATTTCAATCATTGTGTTTTCACTACCCATAACGAGAAGTCCAGTTTGAGAACAGTGTGTGAAAAATTAGTTGTAAGTTGTTGTTTGTGAGTTAAGTTGGTGATAGCAGAATAGTTGAAGGCGAATCGAGACCAAATCGAGAATTCCAAACTCCTTGTGTCCGAAGAGACTCATAACTCTGTAAATAAAGATAAACAATTTATATAGTTTGTACGAGATTAAAGAGGTAAAAGGGGCATAGGACGAAAGAAAAAAATCTTGGCTACGAAACATCAGAGATTGGACCCACACAAAAGGAAATAAATTAATTCATCAAGCCCAGAATAGAGAGAAATTTGCCATATTGATCGCCAACCTCAACAGAGAAGGCACTTAGGAGGAGGTACGAGATTATCAGAGATCAGAGAGAATCTGAGCAAGTGCTGTTTTGTGTAACAGTTTTCGAAGGGGGAAGCAGAGCCACACGTGTTTGGAGAATTAAACAATTTTGAGAGAACACAATCTGGAAACTAAAACAGTGTCTGTCGGGAAATACCGCAGGGAGTAAATCAAAAAGTTAGTCAAAGTATTTGTGAAATAAGCGTTGTATTTGTACCGTATATTTTTTAAAACCCATACCATAAAGTAATTGATTAAAAATAATTGAATTCAGAAATCACATAATAAAATACAAAAAACAAGATAATTGACACATAATAAAATGTTGATTGATTTTTTTTTAGAAAGTTAATTACAACAATCTTTAGAGTAAATTAAGTAAATTAAATATTTTGTTTTGAGAAATAGATAATTAATTGTACACGATCTATATTTTCATATTTCTATATGGTATTAAAATAAAAGGTGTTTTTTTTTAAAAAGGTCATAAATTGTGTATACAATATCTATTCTCCTTGTCTATCCTAAAAAAAGCCAGCATCCAGAAAATACCAGAAACCACGAATTGAAGGTAAAATATTTTTGTTTGTAATAAAGAACCCTGAGAAATTCAATCTAATTTAATTTAATTTAATTCAATTCAAACGCATTTTTCACGTCGGTCCCGTACAATTATGCATTTAAAGCGATAAGTAATTATCCGATCTATACCTTAAGCACGGAAGAAAAAATCATTACGAGCATCAGAATTAGACGACCAAGGAGCATTAAGGCTAGAGAATATTCAAGTATATGCCGTTGAGACCTTCTTCTTCTTCTTAGCCTTCTGTCGTCCATATTTGGACATAGGCCTCTCCCAACTGCTTCCATCGGTCTCTATCCTGAGCAACATATTTCCAATTTGTTCCGGCTATTATTTTAATATCATCAACCCATCTCATCTGTGGTCTTCCTCTTGGTCGTGTACTTTCGGAAGGTCTCCAATGTTGTATTGTAGTATTCCAACGTTGGTCTTTTTGTCTAGCAGTGTGGCCCGTGAAGCTCCATTGAAGTTTCCATTGAAGTTTGGCCATTTTTGTTGCTATATCCTCTACTTTTGTTTTGGATCTTACCCAGTCGTTCCTCTTTTTATCTGACAGTCGTATACCTAACATTGCTCTTTCCATTTTTCTTTCTGTTGTGGTTAGTTTATTCATGTTTGCCTTGGTTAGGGTCCAGTTTTAACATCATATATCATGATAGGAAGGATGCATTGGTTGAACACTTTGCTCCTCAAGTATTGGGATATTTTGCGGTTCTTAAGTATCCAACTAAGTTTTCCAAATCCTGCCCATGCTAGTCTTGCTCTTCTAGTAATTTCCGCACTTTGGTTCTCTTTGTCAAGTCTCAGGATTTGGCCTAGGTAGATATATTCCTGAATTTGTTACTCACTGCCATTTATAGTTATACGCCTGGGGTCATCTGTGTTTGTCATTATTTTTGTTTTTTTCATATTCATTTTTAGGCCCATGTATTTGGAGCTGGCTGCTAGTTCCCCCATCATAATTTGCAGTTGCTCGAATGTGCTTGCTATAATCACTATGTCGTCAGCGAATCTGAGGTGGTTTAACTTGTTGCCAATAACGTTAATGCCATAGGTTGACCAATTTGTAGTTTTGAAGACGTCTTCTAGAGCTAGGTTGAAAAGCTTTGGCGATATTACGTCTCCTTGTCTCACTTCTCTCTTAATGGGGATGGGATTTGTATTTTCGTCTAGTTGTACTATCATAGTTGCATTTTCGTATATATTATGTATTAGTTGCCTATATCTCGAATCTATTCTACAATTATTAATAGCTTGTTCTATGGCCCACATCTCGATACTACCAAACGCTTTTTGTCAGCAGATGGTCTGATGTACTATATCCTTTGCGGAAGCCAGCCTGTTCAACCGGTTGGTAATTATCCATTTTGTAGGTTAATCGGTTGTTAATAATTCTCATAAATAGTTTGTATACTTGACTGAGCAATGATATAGGTCTATAATTCTGTAGATCACATTTGTCCCCTTCTTTGTGTAAGAGTATTACTAGACTCTCGTTCCAGTCTTTAGGGATCTTGCTATTATGGAGACATCTATTAAATAGCTCTGTTAGTACAGGAATTGTTACTGTCTTGCTTGTTTTTAAGAGCTCGTCACTTATACCGTCGTGTCCTGTAGCTTTATTATTTTTTAGCTCTTTTAAAGCTCTTTCTATTTCGAATCCCTTTATATTTGGTAGTACTTCTGATCCTACGTTTTTTATTTTTCTTTTGACGTTCTCCTTTGTTGTTTCATTACGCTGGCCTTGCGAGCTGTACAAGGATGTGTAGAAGTCTTCGACAATATTTGTTATTTTATATTGAGAGACCGTTGAGACCAGTCCATCTGAATCATCTGAACAACAAGAAGTGAGGTTAGAAACTGATCGAATACGTACTACTTAGGTCCGTTCATCTGAGACAACTAAACAACGGGAAATGGGGCTGCGAAATGTTATAACATAAAATGTTATATATAAAATAAGCACCGCTCGATCAAGACCAACACTGCATGCTGATTTAAATCTTAGTGTATTCCATTATGACAGTAATAATGATCACAATCTTCATTAAAGTGTCGTCGTTAAAAAAATGGATAAAATTTGCTTATTATTGTAGCGCCCTTAAATTTAAGAACGAAACGCCAAGAATGTGCTGGGCCAGTGAAACAGTTAAACTCCAAAATTACGTCCATCAATCAAACCATTATCAACGTTGCTATCAGATGTTACACGTAAGTCAAAACATTTCTTGGAAAACATCCGCAAATACAATTTATTTTTCCAAATGACATCGGTGCATCGAACATCGAGCGCGAAAATTGCATGTTAACATTCAGAGTCCAATGGCAAATTTATCATTGTGCCGGATCGCTTCTACCATTGCCTGACGTAGATCACAAGTTTCTTTAAATTTATTTCATGGCATACAGTGATGAACAAATTAAACAACGAAGTCATTATAATGCGGGCACTAAACGAGAAATCGTGGCTGCGTTACAAGCCCTTTTCGATCAACACAATGAATTAGTTCAGTTGTTTAAACCACCATTCAACTAATACCAGACGATGACGACGCAGTAGTAATTTAATTTAAGCAGACAAAATACCCGTTGGCCGTTTCAAAAGACAGTTCAATGCACAAACAATTGACGAAGTGACGAAGAATTTAAATCGCGCGATATAATTATTCATTGCAGGACTGATGACGTTCAGCGAATCTCCGAAACTAATCGCTCATAGAAAAGATTGCAGTATCCGATTCTGTGTTAGGAAGAAGACGATGGATATCATTTTAACATCAAAATAAGAAATCCATAAGAAAATTGGCCTACCCATTATTATTTTTCGATACATCAACCACGACTCTGTGTTCTCCTTCTAGTGCCGTCTCCACTAATCAAGGTTGGCTATAACCATTGCAAAATCGTCTTTATCTTCTGCTTTTCTTAAGAGTGTCTGTGTGTTTGACTCGGTCCAGTCGCGAATGTTTTTTAGCCAGGATATTTGTCGTCTACCAGTACCCCTTTTTTCTTCGATTTTACCCTTCATAATCAGCTGCAACAACTCGTACTTATCATTTCTAAGTATGTGCCTCAAATATACTGTCTTTTGCCTTTTAATGGTGGTCAAAAGTTCTCTGTCTCTTCCCACTGTGTGCAACATCATTTGTGTGAAGATGTCGTCTCTGTGGTATCTGGGCTCATGCAGACTGCACGAAAGCGGATACTGCTACTCTTTATATTTGCTCAAACTATAAATATAACTAAAGAAACTTTTATACTTAAACTAAGTAAACTTAACCATTGAACTTGTCCATCTGTGATCGATGTTTCTCATCCTTGATCGATATTACCCATCTCCATTGCCAATATTACCCGATTGATGGATATTACCCGAATTTTTTGAGTTTCAAATTTATTTGTAATTATTTTATAATATTTTTGAAGCAGTAATTAGTTAACTGAATGAACTAAACCTCTACCTCAGTTATATTGTAACTCGTTATATTGTAAAAAATGCTTTTAAATTGTATCTCTATCAGGTATTGATTTTATAACAAGATTGAAATTTTTTTAGAAGAGTTTAAATTAAACAGCTTCAAAAATAAACGTTTTTTTTGCACAATTATTAAATCCGCTTTGAAATGATCAGAATTTTCATTTAATCAAGAACCACAAAGTAGATATTTCTTTTGTTGATTTTTCCCTTGAAATTCCCAACACGGCTAAAAAAATATGAATCCAAATAACTGAAACAACACAGGTCTTTATTAGTTTTCAATTAAAAATGATCAAATATAGCTGTGTATTTTCATTTGCAAAGTTAATATTTATTCGAACAGTTCAATTGATGGAGTTTTATGTGAGTGTATAGATGTGGAATAGAGTTAACCTCGGTCTGTTTTTATTAAACATTTTATAATAATTAAATAAATATTATCAAGCTTTAGCGATTGTTATTTTACATAAAAATTTAAATTTCAAATTTTTTTCAAATTGATTTAAACTAATTTAGTTATTAATAAAAGCAATATCATATATTATATAGGTTGGTTAGTTAGTTTACTATTGGGACAACTACGTATTTGTATATGGATATATTCATTATCAATAATATAATATAACATAAATAAAAATTAAATATAGATTTATTTTATTTAATTTAACGTGCTTGCGGCAGCTTCAGCCATTAGCACGAGGTACCGTGGATACAATTATATATAAGATACAATTACATATTATATACTATAGTTATATATAAAGCTCGGATTTATATGCAACAAAAATTGAAGAAAAAGGCGTCTAACTAGGCAAAGATTTTTATTAAAAAGGGCAGGCATATTAACATTTAGGCAAAATATAGGCAATATAGAAATATAACTTATTATTTATTGTACAAAGTGAATTAACGTAATATTAACTTAATGCAGGTATATTTACACATCATAATCATAACATTAGTATAAATAAACTAGTAACTAAATAACTGTAAATTAATAATTAAACATTGTAACCACTTAAAATTTTATCATTAATAGAAACAACTAAATGGTTTTCAATATTTTGGGTTTTAAAACTATGTCTTCGATCACTTAAAATTAATTTGTACATTGAAAACGAACGTTCGACATCGACAGATGTAATTGGAGCATATTTCAGAGCGGATAATAAATCTGGCATAATTTGAAATTCCTCGGAAAATGTCCCATTCAAAATTTTAGCAACATTAGACAAAAACGAAAAACCTTCATTCTTGTCGAAAACATATTTCATTTTTTTTTAAATTAATTGACCCCTTACTTCCAGATGCCGATTTAGTTTTCGTCTTTAAATTATCTATTCATTTTACTGACTCACATAAATTTATCTCTTGTTTTTCTAATAAGGTAATTGTGGTAACTATTAATTTATAATTGTCATTGATATAAGCAAGTTCCTGTTTCAATTTGGGATTTTTTAATATCTTTTTTTTGCTTCTCGAATTGCTTCGGAAATATCATCATCAAATTCTGACATAACTAATTCTATTTCATTGCAGTATTCAAAGTAAAAAAAACTGCTTCGAGCCAGGTTCCCCACCTTGTAATTACTGGTTTAGGTGGCAAAGGGACACCGGGAAGTCTTTCTTTATATATTTGCACCCTCAACGGAGCCTTTATAAAAACTTTTTTCATAAATTTATAAAATTATTTACCAACGAAAACAGATTTCTTATTTCTTCAGCAATTCTATTTACCCCGTGGGCTACACAAGTGCAATAAATTAAATTAGGACAAAAAATCTTTAAATTAACAGCAGCTTTTAACATATATGTCGCAGCATCTGAAAGCATTAAAACTATTTTGTTCACTGGTTGGGTAAAAAGAGGTTTGTTAAACTATTTTGTATAAATCGACTTATTGTTAAATTGTTTGTTTTTTCCAATTCTTTAACTGCAACTAAATAAGGTTTTCTGTCGTTTCATCCACGATAATATACAAAAAATTGCCATCTAACTCCCGCTTAATTTTTGAAATAAATTTCACATAACATTTTTCTACAGTATGTTTTCTCAATGTACTCTCGTCCGGTAAGGATCTATTAAGATATTTTTCGAAAAAGCATTTAAAACTAGGGTTATTAACTTTATATAGAGAATGTTGGATGCAATCATCATCTGGCATAAATCAAATTTAAATGCGTCTTCCTCCTTTTTTTTTGAACTGCTTAAACTATCTCGCAGAGATATTTGGGCTAACTTAAAAGGAATTTAATTTTTCCAAATTACGTCTATGAAGTGGGGTTCCACAATGCTGGTCAATAAAGTACTTTTTTATACTTGAAATCTGAGAAGTAAAAAAAAATAATTTGAATTCTAAAACCGCTTTAGAATTTAGTTATGTTGTGGGACGAGAAAAAAAGAGAAAAAAAAAACTTACCGATTTGCCGCATGGTTTACAAAATGCTCCTTCTAGGGAAAGTTCCGAATAAGGTGTGACCCATAGCCTTAATTTAGATGTCATCTTTTTACACAAATGTCTAAAACGTTTTAAAACGTGTTCTTTACTTTTCGGTATACGCAACAAAACTAAACTAGGATATAGCAATTTGTGACACACACACGCAGTGATCAACCCTGCTCCTAGGAACATATGTATACCAATGTAAGAATGGGATCCACATGTCCGAAGATCAAACCGGTCACACTTCGCTATTCGACGTGGTACCTATCTGACCCCCAGGCTTTTCCTCCACCCCTCCTCAACGTGTGACTTACGTGAAGAGGCTTATGATCTGAAAGTTACTTAAGGTGTCCTGGGTAACAGCAATTTGTGACTAAACTCTGATACAGTAACCGACTGTACAACTGATAATAAACTAATAAAGCTTAGGGATTTTCAAATAGTTAACCCTAAGTCTCGATCAGGTACATTTTCCTAGAAATCTATTATATAAACAAACCATTGATATTTTATTATTGACCGAAAATTTTATTATAAAATGGTTTAGTAATAGTAATTAGTAATATCATAGGTAGTACCATGAAATTTTAAAAAACGCACAATTTACGAAAAAAGGCAAAAAGTCCAAAAAACAATTATAATAGGCAAAAAAGGCATTTTGCCTATAATCCGAGCTTTAGTTATATATTATTTAGTAAGTTTTCTAGCTTCAGGAACTGGATAGCTATGAAGCCTTTGCTCTTGTTCGATAATCTATCTGTGATGTCGACCTTCATGCCCCTGTTCTTGACGTCGTTTATTATAATGAGGGCAGTCCACAAGGATGTGTAGAACACTAAGTGGAGATTGGCAATAGTAACAGATTGGCTTAGGTGAAGAATCCATTAGGTGACCACGTGTAAGTCTGGTGTGACCGATACGCAATCTTCTAGCAACAATCATCGCATTTCTAGGTATACCAGGGATAACGAACCGCTCGATCGTCTGATCTATTTAATGTAAAAGAAGTGGATTGGTTTCAATGACTCTGCCAGAAATTTCGTACGAGTTTCTTTATACTAGTTTTTAGGTCACTGGCGATTTGGATATTACGTAGTGTACAATTGGATACAGCGGCTTCCTTGACAAAGCGATCTGCGTTGTCGTTTCCCGTAATCCTAATATGGAAGGGGATCCATATGATAGTAATATGGATTTCGTGGATGATAAGGTTTTGGTAAGTGTCATGGATGTTTTCTACAAGAGGGTGATTAGTGAATAGATTATTGATGGAGTGGATAGAGGCGAGGGAATCTATACAGATGGCAATATGCTGATTGGGTGCTGTGCAGAGTTTGAAGGCTTGATAAATAGCATACAGTTTACCAGTGTGAACGCTGCATGCGGCAAGTATTTGACACGATCTAATAACTGTTTCCGTAGTGAAATATAAATGTTTAAAAGCATACAGATGTTATTTGGACCTGAGAATTAAAAGAGCCAAACTCCATTTTTGTTGTTTTGTGTAATAAGTGTCAGGAAAAGTAAAATAATAATTTTAAATTTAGGTAAAATAAATTTTTTATTACTAATAACGAAATTTCAAGTAAAATATAAGTAGTATTTTTTATTACTAAATATTGTGTTGTCACATGATTAGTAAGTTTAAATTTTGAAGGAGTTTGGCCTGTTAAAAATTAAGAATTAGTAATTTTTCTTGGAGATTGGGCGTGGAATAAAATACGTATTCTCTTGCATCCAACAAGTGCAGGATTTAGGTGATTTTACAACAGTACATTACAAGAAAAGAGGAAGAACCAGAGTTATGAAGAAGAATATTGGACAAAATGAGGAGTGGTTTTGGTGCCGACCGTAAGGTTTGGTTATACCTTTATCGAATTAACTGGCATATATCATCTGGAAACTTCAACGGTTTAGTAAAAAATCAAGAACAATTCTCCTATTCGGATGTTATTGTAAAAAAACTCCTGACTGAGGAAAACTCTTTTTAAAAACACTGTGGTTTATAATAACGTAAAACGCTGCAATTTACATTAAAGTATTACATTTACAACAAAATATTGTTGCTTTAGAGGAGCTACACTAGAAAATAAATTCAGAACCTTACTATTGATATTAGAAGGGAAAATAGAAGGAAATAGAGGACCAGGACGCCGCCGAATATCCTGGCTTAAGAATTTGAGACAGTGGACAGGTATGACCACCACAGACCTATTTCGAACAGCTTCTAATAAAATACGATGAGCCATTGTGGGCGCCAAAATCCATAGAGGATAGGCACTAGCAGAAGAAGAAGAAGAGGAGCTAGACCACTACCCATCCAAAATGATAATAAACTCAACAAACAGTCTGGAATAGTGGAAAAGAAGTACAAGTGCACTTGTATCTCTTCTCTTTCAAGCTGTACTCATAGTTGCCTTAAATTCTAAGTAACTTGCCGCTAGAAAGCAGCACCTGTTATACTTATCGCTTAGATCTCTTTACCTTTAAATATAATGAAAGATTTCCAGTTCAGCGATGCAGTTTTCTTAATATTTACAGAAATGTCATTTATAACCCTTTACATCTAGGGTTCCCAATTGATAGCTTTGTTGTAATACTTTGCTTTGTTGTTGTAATGTAATGATAGTTTTTTTAAGATTTACAAAAATGTCACTTTTACCGCTTTACTTCTAGGGTTCTCAATTGAGAGCTTTGTTGTAATGAAAATTTTATAATTAGTATTTTAATGATTTTGCTCTTTGTTTGTACTGTTTCATGTTGTGTTTTATAAATGTTAACTTATTTTAGAAACAAATTTTTTCTCCCTTTTTAACTGTATATGTCTAAAGCGTCTTATTATAACTATTTTATTTATTTATTATGTTATTAAAGGTTCTAGTTCCATTGTATCTTTTTATCTAAATGAATAACCAGATATTTTGGTTTTGTCTGAAAGTTCTCTCCTATCTTCATTTACTTGACCGCATTAAAGACCTGTAACATATTGTTTACATTTTTATACATAAAAAACTAAAAATTTATATTACAAAATTTGTTTATTAGTGAGTAAGTGTATACATTTACAGCAAACACTATATCTGTATTTTTATTCTGAAATGGTTATTCAACTGTAATTAAAAATTAAGGTTTCAACAACTGAGTTCATCTATTGTATCGTTACAATAATATTGTCATTGGAAACTGTGACACTATCTACTTTACAGTCCTCGCTGAATTTACATAAAGCTCTAATTTTCCATTACGAAAACCTCGATAGAAAAGCACAACAGAAATGCGTGTGCATTCACGCTGGAAGAGTTGAGTTATGTATCAGTGTTTGCTCAGCTGTTTGGCAAACTTGACTCCCATCGACCCCTGCTATATACTCAAGATAATGCTTTTACCTAGGGGAAATACCCTGGTTATTTTAATATTTGCATCAAACTCCGAAGTTTTTTAATTCCCTGAAGGGTTCACGTACGCTACACATATATTGCACTTTTTGTTTTACAAATACGTAATAAACAAATTAATTGAGAGCTTTATATAGGGTGTGCCTAAAGAAGCGGAACGGTCGAATATTCCGCAAAATTTACATCGGATAAAAACATAAAAAAATATGTTTAATATTTTTCAAAAGTCATCGATTGACATTAAATACGATCCCCAGCCTGACCCCCTGTGGGTGGGGTGGGTGTAACTTTTAAATCTTAAATGGGAACGCATATTTCGATTTCTTATGAAAAAGTAAGTACCTTTTATTAAAGATATTATAATGGAAAAAAAAAGATTTATTCTGATACCCCAATAGGAAATTTATGGATACGGTCTTAATATCTCAAGAAATAAGCGTCTAATTTAAAAACCAAAAAACAAGTGTTTATTATTTTTTTAATACTCTATTGAATGGCACCTAACAAGACACTCCATCTCTACATTTACAAACTTTTAAATATTAAATGGAAACCCCCATTTTTATTTTGTATTAAAATTTTACGTTACAAAACATAGTATTACACCTTTCTGAAAGTAGATGATACTAAATGTTTCAAATATCGCAGCTGCAAAGACGTTAATAAACCATCAAGTTCTAATGTTTTTAGTACATCTTCTTTAGACTAAGTCGTTCGAATTCGCCGTTGAACTTTTAGTTAAGTCTCTTTGTATACACATAATTAATATACAATACAGATAAATGCAGAGGAGCTGATTATTCTAGGGTGCTCGGTAAAAAAGTATAAGTCAATTTAGTCAACTTTTTAGGAGAAGCAAATAACATTAAATAATTTTATTCTGGAGCTAATTATTTGTCATATCTCCTAAATCGTAGTACACAAAATTGTTATATTTACCTATTTTACTTTGTAGACACTGATCTTAAACAAAGTATATATTTTTTTAAATTAATGGAAATTACAAAAAAAATGAGACTGTATTATTTGGACCACACGTACCAGATGACTTATACTATTTTGTTTAGCTCAAAAAAGCTGTTGTTTATTAAAAAATAAATAAATAAAACATATTTATGCAATATTTATAAAAAAAAAACGTATAAAAACATACGCATAATGTTAAAGTGGTCGCGGCAGACCAATGGGTACGTCCCTTAACGAAGAAAAGTATTACTTTGCGTCAGATGAATCTTCATCCTCTGTAATCACATCAGCAGTATCAGTTGTCTTTAAATTTTTATAAAAATCATAAAATACTCGACTTTTCAAAGAAAGAGGATCCAAAATATCCTTATTCTTTTGCATTGATATAGCAATAGTGCTTTTATACAAATTGCTGGGTACCAACCTAGCATTAGTTTGTTCTCTACGTAGTACACCTAGCGTCAGAAATGCCGATTTTTCATCAAGTGATGTTTTATAAAGAATAATTCCCTTTTCTCTCTTTTTTCTGTACAACATTGAATTTCTTCTTTTTTTCTTTACTTCTCACAAGCTGATACCAGTCGTGCGGATGGCTAATTGGAACACTTAACCTTTTTTTTTTGCTTTTCGATTAATCCGTGATCAATATCGCATTTCATATGACTGTGTCCATTCACTATGAATTTATGTTTAATAACTTCTGAATTAGTGTTATTTTATATTGCTACTAAAAACATCATAGCAACATGTGATTTTTGGTTCTGACCACCGCATATATCCGAGTACAGGGTTACTTTGGAAACATGTGGTGGTGGTGATAATAGTTCTTTATAAATACATGTAGCTATATTGTAACCTTACCTTCCTACTTCACCTTCGCGCCAGATGTACACTTTCATCTCCATTCTCATGTGTGATGAATACTTACCTCATCTCATCTTTTTTTTATTTTAGTTTTATCATCTTCGCTTTCAGTAACTTTAAGTATATTACTCAGTACATCCCATTTATGGCACGTATATACTTTAGGTTTTTTAAATGAAATGTTCATTTTATGAAACTCTCTTTCATATATAGGTCTAGAGTCAAGTGATTGATTTTCTTCACAGTATAATTTGTACATTTTCTGAAGATTAAGATAGCATGATAAATACAATCTACTACTTTCTCGTCGAGTATAATAAGACTCATAAGCCAAATTAATTCTCTTAGGCGAAAACGTTCAGGGAAACAATTGATACTCATTAGAGTCTTTCTTGCAGATTTCCCCAATATTTAAGAGTTTACTATTTAACTTATCTGCAAAGATTAAATTTCCTTTCTTTTCTCTCTCTCTCTCTCTCTCTCTCTATATATATATATATATATAAATATATATATATATATATATATATATATATATATATATATATATATATATATATATATATATATATATATATATATTATATAAATATTTGCATGCCACTTCATCTTTCATCTTTGCTCAAATTTTCAGGTATTGCTAATGTGCTAAATATATTGTAAAAACTTTTGTATGTAATACACAGAATAAGCAAAACTAATTAGAATAAGTCTATCCAAGATAGATAATTACGCTTCGAATTTAATTACACGAATATTTTTTGGACAAAGTACTGCTTGTGTCGTATAGTTTGTAAAGAGCATAAGGCTCTTCATTCTACACGGCAACATTCAGAGCATCCGCCCTCCACTTCGTAGTTTTGCAGGGATATAACTTAATTGCGTTCCTTTTGAATGAACGCGAATATTTGTGACACTAAAGAGAATAAAGTTCTATACGTTTCTGCAACAGAAAAAAAAATGAGAATATGAAAAGCCAGAATGGCGAAATCTCGTGATTGTACCTATAGCGGTAGTCATTATTGCTATTGAAGGAGGAATTTGAAACTGAAAGTTTACTATGTAAATTTGCAACACGGCAAACGTGTAACTGAAAAAGTTAAATCCGAAAATGTGAGACGTTAGCAGACGCAGTAAAATTATATTTGTGTATTTCCATACGATTATCAAAATATATAAATAAGTAGATTATTATTTAACATGTTAAAATAATAACAAACTGTTTTGTTAGATGTTTATTGAAAAAAAATCTCTGTTCCACCCCTCGTATCTTTTGAACGGTTATACTTATAATAGTGAAATTTGAAGGAATATATTTGTATTTTAAAAACGATTTCCGAAGTGGAAATTGAATCGTCAATAAACCTACTTTAACCTTTAATTGTGGCTTATTCCCATTTAAAAAGTAATTACTTTAACATGCCACAAGAAAATAGCTTCAGAACAATACAATTATTTTTATATATCTCAATCATACTAATTTTTTTTTGGTTTTTAGGATGATTTTGACGAATAAATTAAATAAATACTAAATTTCTAGTTTGGCATTTAATTAATAAAAATTCTAACGTCCGCCTTTGATTATTTGTTGACAAAGTTGACGTTTATCAATTCTCTAGTTATTTTTAGTTTGCAAACGCATTTATACCTAAATATTTAGATTCTGTTTCAAGCTTAGTCTAGTCAATTCAAGTTTAATCAAGTTGTTTTTAGTTAGTTGTTCTTAGTTAATATTTGGTTTAATTATTGTTTAACGAAACGTCTAAATTTTTACAAAGGTAGAATGGTACGTACTGTAGCCGACCAAGTAGCAGCTGTGTTAATAATTGGTGAATGCGGAAATAATTTTCATGCAGCAGAGCGTCTTTTTAATGAGAGGTACGCCGATCACCCTACATCGAGAGCTTATTTGAAAAAGCTTGTTTAGAAGAAGAAATTTAAACAAACAGGTAGTGTTTCAGATGTCAAATGATCTGGTCGACCAACAATTAGTAATGATAAAAAAATTGACATAATTTCAAAAATTTTAGTGAACCCTACCTTTTGCTACAGCCCAAGTTGCATCTATTTATGGAATCATTTAAAAGACAGTACACAGAGTTGTGATGTCGATTAGTATAATTCAGCCAGAGAAAAAACAGGATTCGACCGTATAGACATTTATTTCGAATTTACATATACAAATGAAAAAGTAATTATCGTTAAGTGCCTACTAAATATTATGTTCGAATACAAATAGCTACTGTTTTTTTATTTCGATAGATGGGTGTGACGATATTCGATATGGTAAACCAAGATACGGCGATCGAGGAATTGAAGTCGTACTCGTACCTCAACGCAGAACGAGTACTTGGACAGGGATAAAATAAGATAAGATAGACGATAAAATATATTATCGTCACAGAGTGTTGGCTGAAAACAAATTTCATCCACACAAATTAAAAATTGTGCACCAACTCTTAGATGATGACTCCGACCAAAGACTAGAATTCTGTGAAAATATGTCCAATAAAATTAACCCGATTACATAGCTACATAGATTACATTAGCCCGATTACATAAAAACAATTAGTGACGAAACTACTATTTCTCTCAAAGGAAATGTTAAGACACACAATGTGAGATATTGGAGTGACACAAATCCTTACCTCTTTCGTGAAACACATACTCAATTTCCAAAAAAAAAATTTCTGGCAGGTATTTTGGGAAACCACATAGGTATTCCTTTTTTCTCCATACTAACTTGTATCTAAAGTTGAAGGTGAAGTGTATTGTTATGTCTTTATTAATTCTAATTTATTGTTCTTATTTTAATTTACTAAAACACGATAATTTATATCAATTTATTAAACCACTGTACAACAATTTATTTGACTAATTACATAATTTATCTATCGGACGTTACAATTTAAACGCGAGCGCGAGCTTCTTTTTTGACTAGCTGTTTTCTCCAAAAAGGTGCTGTTATATACCCAGTACCGTTAGACTAGAAAAGTCGATGGCCTTCTGGACTAGACCGAGCGGCGAATTGGTCTCAAAACTGATATGTTTACATCGGCTCGTCTCCAGAAAGTTCGAATTGTTGTTTTTATAACGAAGGGGGACCCATTGTGTGTCAGGTAGGCATTACCTAGAAAATACGTCAATGAATGAGAATATTAGTAATAAATATTATTCTATATAGTATATTATACTATAATAGTATATTTAGTAATAAGTATCTAAAGATGTTACAAAATTCAATTGTACCGTTAATACTTGAAATTCTGGAGGATAATCCAGATGAATTCGGCAACTTGGAAATAACGTTTCAACAAGATGGTGCCCTACACACCATTATGGTGCAGTAAGACGTTACATTGATGAGGAATATCGTGGTAGATGGATTGAACAACGAGGTACGATAGAATGACCAGCTCGGTTACCGGACCTCACACCATTAGATTTTTTTCTCTGGCGATACTTGAAATCTAAAGTTTACGCTACAGTACTCGACAATATTGACATTTTGAAACAATGAATTATTGAAGAATGTAGGGCAATTTCCCCTGACATATTTGAGCGAGTACGGCAAGAGTTTAGAAATATAATGCATTACTGTCAGGAAGTAGATAGAGCACAGTTTGAATACTTACTATAAGAACTGGTTGTTAAATATTTATTAATTAAATGAGAAGCTACAATTTTAGCATTTATTTAATTTATTCATCAAATTGAGTTTAAACTCATTAAATTACTGACTGAAGGGGTATTTTCAATACCTTTCACATGAAGTATCACTGGCCATAAGGTCCCATTTAAAATTATCTGTCACAGTGGCGCTGTAACGTTATCTGTCACTATTACATCACCTGTTATGACTAGTTGCAAAGCCAAAGTCTGTTTATTACCTCTCTCCAAATTTCATTATTATAACAATTACCGTTCAAAAGATACAAGGGGGGAACGGACTTTTGACTAGCACTGTATCTGTTATATACTTTAAATCATTAAGTATGCCTTACATTTTATTTTTTGCTTATAATTATACCCCTAATAAGATTCAGTTAAAAACAATTTATTTTTTTTTTCAAAAAATGTCTTGGGTTTTATTGGGTTAATAAAATTTACTATTTTTATGGAGAATAAACCACAATTTTACTTTAAGTTTATTTTGACGATTCGATTTACACTTTCCCAGAATTTTCCCAAAATTCCCAAAAAGAAAAGATTTCCCAAAATACAAAACAGTAAGATATCAAACAAATTGTATTTTTGTTAATGGGTAGATTATTAGTTTTTACTAAGTAACAAAAACAATTTTGTTTTAACTTGAACTAAACGTCTAAATAAACTTATTTTATTGTAAAATTCTAGCGTATTCTTAATCAAAACAGTAAACCCTAAACATGTCTTTAATCTTTTTTAGCAACTTTAAAAGTACGACAAGGCTATTGGTGATATAACAAAGAAGAAATGAGAAACTGAAAACTCTGAGTACAACTTGACTATTCAATAGTGTAGGTATTGTTACAATATACTGAGTGATAAAAAAAGGCACAAACACATAAGTATGTTTATTTGGAATATTTTAATTTTTTACATATGAACTTATCTTACCATAAACGAAAAGGTATAAAATATTCAGTTTTATTTCTTCAGTTTTTGTAGTGACTGCGTGATTTTTTTAGTGATAAGGAAACATTCAGGTTTCGTAAATTTACGGTGTCAGTTGAATTTTAAATGTTGTGTAGCTTATTAAGAAGCCTTTTTTATTGCTCAAAATGCCTAGAGTGCTTAGAATACACTGCGTGTCCCAGCTAAGTGACAAAGGGATTGAATTTTCGGGTTGCGTAAAATGGGTCTATAGGTAAAAGAAATTTCTAGGGAATCAACAGATCCTTACACAATATACTGCAGTAAGAACGAGCATGGAGCGAGGAGTATTGAAAGTCACAGAGTGACTACAGAGCTATGAGATAGCCGATTAAGACTTCTGGCTCTAGGAGACAGATTCAGTAGTAATCGAGCTATCGCAAATCAGTGGTATGGAAGGATACGTATGACATATTGCCGAATACTATATCTCACGGCTGAACGACGGCGTAACCGTTTGCTCGTGTAGAGAAAGAATTATGAGACTGTTAAGTTATGAATCCCGCTTCTGAATCGTCTTAATATTGGAGAACCGTCTCTTGTCTTCTTTACTAAACCATTTGTTGTCATTAGGCTTATATAATCGTTTCATTCTACTCTTTTATTGTTTGCCCAGTTCTTGATGTTCTCCACCTTGCATATACGTCGTATATCTGTACTTCTAGCTCTGTCCCATAGTGTCTTGCCATCAATTTTTCATCTCTGCTGTTTCTAATATTTTTTTTGTCCTTTCTGTGTCAGGTCCTGTTTCTGCCGCGTATGTCATTGTTGATCTGATGACTGTTTTGTAAATTTTGCCTTTCATTTCTTTCCTGATATTTTTATTTTTCCATATTGTTTTATTCAGGCAGCCTGCGGCTCTGTTTGCTCTATTTATTTGATCTTCCACTTCAGTTTCGAGCTTTCCGTAGCTATGATGATAATATGATACCTAGATATTTACACTCTATCGCTTGTTCTATTATTTTACCTTTAAGCTCCAATTTACATCTTAGTAAATTTGCCGTTGTAATCATACATTTTTTTTTTGGGAGAAATTAACATGTTAAATTTTCTGGCGGTTATATTCAATTGGTGCAACATACGTTGTAAATCGCCTTCACTTTGAAAGAGTAGTATTGCGTCGTCTGCATAGCCGATTATTTTAAGTTGTTTTTCTCCCATTTGGTATCCTTTTTTAGTTCTTACTTTTTTTATTATTTCATGCATAATCAGGTTGAACAATAGAGGACTCTGGGAACCTCCTTGTCTTATCGTCTTATCTCATTGCCAGCTTCAATAGGGTCGGTTAGTTCTTCCACTTTTACTTTTATTGTGTTGTTTTGGTATATATTTTCGATCGTTTTGATTATTTATAGAGGTATCTCTCTTGCGTACAATAAGTGGACACCGTCTTTTAATTTGACCCGGTCAAGTGCTTTCTTAAGGTCTACGAAACACAGATATGCCGGTTTGTTGTATTTTAATGATTTCTCTTGCACCTGCCTGATTATAAATATAGCGACGGTGCATGATCTTCCCGACCTAAAACCTTGTTGTTCTTCTGCTAGTGTTATAATTACATTCAGTTTATCTGTTATCACTTTGGTGTAGTAAAAGACATAACCCAGAATTAGACAGAGAGAGGCACGTTCATCACATTGTCGGAGACATAGTATGGGGTGCTATTGCTTATGGTAACAGATCACCACTAATTTTCATTAGAGGCAATATAACAATTTGACCCTTAATTCAGGAAATAGTGGAAACTTATCTTATTCCATACATAAACACAATCCCAAACCCAATTTTGCCAGACTACATGTTGCCAGAGAATTATAAGTCTTTATGGATTAACATCACATTAACCCTCGTAAGCTGGTGTTTTAGAAAAGGACCTCCTTTTTCTAAACTATCGTTTTAATAATTTTTTTGTACATTTATTTAATCTTTTGACTATTCGCATTAAATTTAATTCTAAATGCATTTCACCCATTACAGCATTTAAAATTCATTGCGTTTACGTGATTTTTTAGAAAAGTTACTGTGGGGTGCAAGTGCACCTTACCATTTTGTGAACGGAACATTTTGATGATAAAGTTGGTAAAGAAAAATACACCTATAAACCTGAAATGATACTTCAAGATAACAAAACAAAAGAAACTATTGACGTAGTGGACAAAAAAGGCACAAAAATACGCAACACAGCGCCAAACACGCATATGGCCCATGGTAATGTTTAATCACCTATTAGATATTTCAGAAATAAACGCATCCAAAATTTGGTAAATAAAAAATCCAAATTACGATGGGAAACATTCGGATGCAAGAAGTCTTTTATTAAACTTAGGATGGTAATTGACGAAAGAAAATGTTATCGACAGATATCAAAACGCAAATAATATGCACTTACAGTTACGTCAATTGATGGAAATTGCATATCCTGAATTGGACGTTTCTGACACCTAGAGCTAACATAGCTTCGGGACAAGGTCGGTGTTACTTATGCCAGAGAAAAAAGTACCGAAAGTCCCGGCATTACTGTATTGTGTGTATAAACGTTGTTTGTGTTGCTTACTCTGAAAAATTTCATGTGTTTGTCTTGCAATTAATTGTAATTAATTTTTTTAAATAAAGAAATAAATACTTAAGTTCTAATTATCTTTTAATCAATTTCCCCAACGTTTACGTATAAAAAAATTAATATACGGATGAGGTGCAAATGCACCCCTCCAGTTGTTTACATAAGAATTTAGACATCGTCTTACAAGGGCCATTTACTTTGGCCACCACGATCACCTGTTCTGTCTCCAAACGTGTCTGGGACATCATGGGTCGCAAGCTCTTAAATTTGCAACACCCTCCACAGATATTATCAGCACTTAGTCACGAAGTTGCAGTATCCTGAAATGAGATACCGTAACAGAAAATCTACAACATCATTAGAAAGTTGCCCAGATGTGTTAATGAGTATATAATTTTTTTTTTAATTTTTAATTTACAAACCGCTTAATTATCTAAACGTCAAATTATGTAGTTAGATATTATTTTTTACCCTTTGACTCATGGCGTCTACAATTGTATACCTATTTTTCCATTATCCGCCCTACCCATAATTCGCTTTGTTTGATAGTAGTGTACTATCATATATATCCAAATACATTCAACAGCTGTTTACACGTTCTATTTAGTTCTATTTATTCTCTCGTAATTCCATAATTATATCAAAAACTATTGGTCATCCATTAAATTTTGTTTTATTTGGAATACAAGTATTATGATATGTACATAAAAATTTTTAAAGTGATTATAACAAGTCCCTACAATGTGGTGTCCCCAATTGTAGACAATTGTATAAAAGTAAACTTTTATTTTTTTATTTATATCAAGGGCCTCTTGAAGATGTATAATTAGACAATATAAACCATATGCCTGAACACACTGGGGTGTCCCTTCCTGGACGATGCAAGAATGCTAGCTGCAAGGGCAAGTTCAGATGAACTAGCACGAAACGTAAGGTGTATTTGGGCATTGGAAAAGATTGCAACTGTTTTGTGTTTTTTTTCTTTAAAAAATAAATACTTAAATTTTATATTACTTTTATTGTATTGAAATTTTTATTCTATTTTCATTTTTCAATAAATACCATAATTTATTTCACTGACTACCTATGTCTACAATTGTAGACATTATTTTTTTCATAAACTAGGGAAGCAAATTTTTAAAACACAAGTCCAGGGTGTTAATACACACAAACAATAATTTTTATCTGTGGAAACAAAAACTTGTGAGTCAAAGGGTTAATTCCGGTTAAACATACAAACTATAATTACAAATGGCACATGAAAATAGCTTTAGAACAGTATTATTAAATAAAAGAAATAAAACATTATTATTGTCAGGGATAGCAATTTACTCCTAGATACTTGCAGTTATAGCTTTGACTACGTAATAAAACGGAAATATATTTATTTCGATAACCGCATTAATCCCAATAGTTGTCAATTCGACATCGGAAAGTGTTTCATTAAAAGGATGTCGCCTCATTACCCAGACAATTAACTTCACAATTCTGTTCTACCGCCATGCCGTTCGCCTATATTACATGAGAGGGTCCGGGCAGAAAGCAGGCGTTTGAAGCAAGTTCAAAAAGGGGTTGGCATTTTAAAATGGAGTCCGAGTTAAGTGCTTTTTAGATTTTTTTTAATTTACTATTACGTGTATATTGCATTGATACTACGTGGATTAAAAAAATACTTGACACGAGAATAGAATAGAATAGAATAGAAATATGCTTTATTATCACTGAAAATTGTACAATTTTATGGACAAAGCTTACAAAAAGTAAAAAAAAATAACAATAACAATTTAAAATCATAAAATAAAGGATAATAAAATACTCAATCCATTGCAAAATTAAAAAAAAATTACAATTTGCATAAGTTGCTGCATGTGATATTTAAATATATATAAAAATACTTTAGTTACTTGTACATAAAGTACTGTAATTTCTTCGTTACGATGTTATTCATTAAGAAACCCTTCCATTGAATATTTTGATCTTTTAGATTTAGATAAATAGGCTTTTGTCATTTTACGGAACTTAAGAAAAGAAGTTGTAAATTTAAGTTGCAAAGGGAGATGGTTGTATAATTTTTTTGCCGAATATAATATAGATTTCTTTATTAACTTAGTGGACAGGATCGGTAAATACACATCAAAGCTTGAATTTCTGGTGGAGTAGTTATGATTAGGTCGTGCTGGAAAAACGTGTAGGTGTTTACGAATTAGACAAACAGTTTCTAAAATATATTAAGAGGGAAGAGTTAAAATCCGGTGATTTTTGAAGTAGCTTCTGCATTGTGTTATTCTACTGAGGCCAAAAAGATACCGTATTGCTCTTTTTTGTAATTTAAAAATACCATCAGATTGGCAGCTGTACTAGAAACATAAAAAGAAAGACCATTTCAAAGATAAGACTCAAACAAAGGAAAATATGTTATTTTGAAAGATGCCAAATTGATTTGCTTCGAAACAGATCTTATTGCATAGCAGGCTGAGGATAGTTTCTTACTTAACAAATCAATATGAAGGGACCATTTAAGGTTGCTGTATATAAAAATACGAAGAAATTTTACAGAATCAACGATACTGATCTGGTTATTATTAAGAAGCAATGGTTAAAGAGCTCCTTTATAGGATAATGCTACTGTCTTACCCACGTTAAAAAAAGCAAAATGGAGTCAGATTAGGTTTTTATTTTAAGTAGATCAGAAGTTATAGTTGGATGAAGAGTTGCAATATTAGAGATTTTTTCATCGATTTTTAAGTTAGTGGTGAACTAATAAAGATAAGGAAAAGTAGAGGACCCAATACTATACCTTGTGGTACTCCACATACAATGCTTTTGTGACTAGAGTAAGTATCATTTGCTCTAACTAGTTGTTTTCTATTTCTCAAGTAAGATTGGAATCAATTCAAAGAAATATCTCAAATTCCGTAAAAATTTAGTTTGTTTTATCAATATGTCGTGATTTACATAATTAAAACCTGTGGCATAGTCACAAAAAACAGTGGCAGTGTAAATATAATTACTTAGTGCTTGATAGACCTCATGTATTATAGAAAACATAGCATCACTGGTACATTTATTAGATAAAAACTGAACTTACTTTGAGATAAAATATTATTTTCAACAAAAAAGGACATAAGTCGGGATTTTATAAGTTTCTTAATAATTTTGGATAGGATCGGTAGTAAGGCAATAGGGCTATAGTTGCAGACATTTGATTTTTCACCACCCTTATGAAGAGTAATAATAATGGCTGTCTTTAGGCACTCTGGAAATATACCTTTTTTAAAGGAATCATACACATTTTTTGGGAGATTTGAGAAAATTTTTATGGATAGTCTGTCAGTACTCCAGGAAGATTTGCTTTTGATACTACTGATTGTTTGGATCAGTTCAGATTTAATAACTGGTCTTATAAAGAATCGGTTGAGACCTTTTTTGAATTGAAGAGATAGAAAATAGGATCTTGTTGTGGCAAAATAGTTGATGTTATATTTTTACTTGCATCAACGAAGTATTCATTTAAATTTTCAGAGTTTGAAAGAGAACATGTTTGAGTTGTATTAGTTTTATTTCGAAAATCGTTTATTATGGACCAAGTTTCTTTTGCAACATTTTTAGAGCTTCCCAGACAATTTTGAGAGTACTTTTTTAGCCGTTTTGATAAGTTTTAGATAAATTTCTCTGTACTTTGGACGTTGTTAATAAATTTCTTGATGTACAGTAGTGAACGCATATTCTTGGTTGATATGCGAATACCTTTGGTAGTCTAGGGTTTGTGATGTTTTGACTTAATTGTTATTAAAGGAAATAACCTACTGAAAATACAGACAAACCTATCTAAAAAATCGTCTAAATTAAGCAGGTTCTGAAAAAATAGTTCCGTGGAAGAATCAGGGGATCTATAAATGCAAAGAAAGTATAGATTAAGATTCTTGTTATAAACCAATGAAAACTTAGAAAAGGCTTTATTTAACAGAAAGTCACATTTTGTTATGGGAGAAATATCATCATTTATAGAAACAATTAGGGTGCCACATTGAGCTGAACTTAGATGATCATACCTAGTAATTGTGGTATATTTTTCTACAAAAACACTTATATTTAAAGCAAAGCATTTTTGTGCATCATTTTGCAGAACTCACAGAATATCACTGATATATTAATAAAAGCATAAGCAAAAGGACGGATCTGCAGCTGTTGCCTCTTCTCAGTGCCAAATTTGCACGTTTTGCTGTCATCAGTTAATTAATGCTTCCTTGAAATCATTGCTTCCTCGATATCGTTACGTCAACTTTTTCGCGGTCATTCTTTATATTTGTTCTGAAGAGAATGCAATGTTATAAACGTCATATTTTTGTTTATTATTTTTAAATAATTATTTTTTCAATTACTGTTTAATGATAATATGTTCAGAGATTCTACCCAGTTGCTCTGTTGACTCCTGCTGGGACGAAATATTATAAGCAAATTGTAGAGGTATACGTGAAATAAAATCCCAATTGTCTTTTGTATATCTTTATTTACTCGTATTTTGAGTATAATAAGTCAGTTCGCCAGTTTTTGTTGAATCGATATGTAAGATATAGGTAAGAGAGAGACAGCAGATATATTTTCTCTCTTTCTCTCTCGAGAATAAAAATGTTCGTATTGTAAACATATTTAATATTTATTAATATTAATATTTTTTTTTATATTATTATCATGGTAAATTAAACATATGCGTAAGTTGTATTGTATTATATTAAATTATGTGGCAGTGTATTGTATTGTATTTTTATATTAATAACAAAATTAACAATGAATTTTACTGCAGAGTATGTGTAAAAAAATTTTTTTGCATTCAACTCTTTTTATACATATATGAAAATAAAAATATATATTTTCATTAAAATATTGATTCAATCCTTCATTTACTTACTATACTCCTATTACAGGTCAAATGTTTATATACAGCAAACGCATATGCACCATATACCTGTATACCTAATTTTCTCTTTCTGCTCTCTCTTACCTATAGCATTACATATGTAATGATTGTGCAGATTGACTCCCATATAAATTTGTAACGACGAACGCGTGTATAGAAGTATAACTTCTACCGGCAGTCCCACTGGTTTGCCACACCCGTTTTTTTTTTACTTTTTTTCGGACTTGTCTTTCCCATTTTTAATTATTTTTTACAAATTTAATTTCTATATTTTGTAGCCTTCATATTTTTGTTGCGTTTTTTCTTGCATGTGTTATTTCCAAAGTTTTTTCTTTTCTTTTATTTTACTTTTTACCACGTTCTTTCACCATAGTGTCCTTTTTCTATTATTTTTTGTGTCCATCATATTTATTTTGTTGTATTTATTATCGCATTTCCAAATTTTTCACATTCTTCTTTTACTATTTTTGTCGCTTCTCGTTCTTCGTCCATTTTCTTCTCTACCTCTTTCTTGTATAGTACTTTCATTGTTTTTTCTCTTAGTGTATGTATTTTAAATATCTACTTTTGTATTTCTTATTTTTGTCCCCTTTTTTATTTCTATTATTTTGCTGTTAAATGTAGTTTCCAGTAGGTAGTGATCACTGCCATATAGCTTCTTCTGACTCTTACGTCTCTTGTCTAGGCCCTCTTTGTTGTTTACTATAGTATAGTTAACAATTGGTTGTTTATTTTCTTGATATGACATCTCTTTTGATCTTATGTATCTTTTTATGTTAAAAATGTGTATTAATGTTATTGTCTGAACAGCATTCAAGTAACAGTTTTCCATTATTGTTGATTTTATCCTCTCCGTAAGGTTCGATAACATCGTTTCATTTTTCCATTTCTTTTTCCACTTTAGCATTATTATCTCATGTGATTATAATTTTCGCTGTCGTAAAATGATTTATCACTTCTTGCATTTTATCCCAGAACCCCAGAACTTGTCCTCTTTGTTTTTTTGTTGGTTTTTATTTATCATGCGTACCTCTCTCTTGACTTTAGCTGCAATAATTCATAAGTAGCCATTTTAGCAGCGTTACTAATCTTATGAGGAATGTATGCCGCGTCACCTTCACTACTGATTTTCATATTTTTTAATAAAAAACCAAAAACACTTTCGAATCTTATATTACAAACGCTGCCATAATAAAAATACAAAATACAAAAGTTGATATTATCATTAAGACCGTCTATATTAATACTTAAAATCGTTCAAAAAAATCGTCCCAAAAGTAGTTGGTACGATTTGAATAAAGTGGAACTTTCGATTTAATAAATGCTCCAGTCGTCAGAGACGAAAATGCCACTAAACCTGTAAAAATCCTACGAATAAGCTGAATTTTGTCGAGAATATTAATGGGGAATATTACAAAAAAGATACAAAAAAGTTTACCACTTTTACCACCGGACATCTCCCCAAAACGCCCCTCGCAGGGGGTAAAAGCGAAAAAAAAATCGAACTACCAAGAATCTTTAGGTCGTAAGAAAAATGTTTCTAATAAAAAAAGTAGCTGAGATAATTTTAAACAAAAATGTTAAATATCACTTTTTGTGTATAATGAACTGTTCTCTCAGAAACAACGCTTGAAGCGACCGTCGATTTTGAATATCAGTTACGCGCGCGAAATCAATGTTCAATAAAATTTGTATCAGCTCGACGGTAAAAATTCGATATCTTTTGATCCAAGCGTCCTATCGTCAAAAATCAATATGTTTTTTAAAGGCAAAGAATCTAGCTTTCATATGCAATTTTTGTGTTTTGCCGCAAGTAAATTAAAGGCGGTTAATAAATAAACGTGACGCGATTTTTGTCATTTTTAATGATTCTCATGAGATCAATGCAATTTATTCCTTTTAGTGACTGGTCACTATAAAGTATCGATTACTAGAGCCTAACCTTTAAAACCTTTAGCACAAAATTTTAGTTTTGAGTTTTGGCAACAAATGTGACGCATTTGAAATATGCTTTAAAAACGCTGGATCTAAACTTTTAACACTTTTTTTGTCAATAAAGCTAGTACGTTTTTCAAAAGAATCAAACTTGTGCTACAAACTACACCCGAAATCGTCTTCTTGGAGGCATTTCCCGTGACGTGCGATCGCTTGAAATGTAAAACATTAAATTCTGCATTTGTATTCATATTTCAAATGCCTCATATTTGTTGCCACAACTCAAAATTCAAATTTGATGTTACAAGATTTAAAGATTGATCTCTAAAAATGGAAATTTTACTACGACTGGTCGATGAAAGTGATCAATTTTAAACCTAGATATGCCTGACGTACAATAAATTGTACACCACAAATATCTTTTAACTTGATTATCTATATTATAAGGATCATATTTCTTGATAACCGCCTAAATACTTTCAGTATGTAGTAATCAACCATAGAGTGTACAATGTAGTTGTGAATTGCTGGCTTTGAAATATTTGGCGATAATATTGTGATAAAGTTTACACTCTTTATAACATGGCCGAATTCGGAATACGATTTGCTAAGTAAGTAAATATTTGTTATAATGTATACAAAAAAAAAATATTCTTTTTGTGTTTACTTGTAGAAAACACATTTATATTTCAATTTGATTTTAGTGTACAAAATATTGTACGACAGAAAAATACCATACTATTTATTTTTAGGGGCTTTTCATTGGAGGATGCGCTTAGTATGTTAGAAGATGATGAAAATTTAGTAGCAAATGTAGATAGTATTACTTTAATGCCTCCAATAAATGCATGTGATATCCTAACAGACAAAAACTCTGGTGATGAAGATGTAATGTTAATGGATAATTTACCTGGGTCGCAATTACAAGCTTCTGCTGAAATAAATGTGCAAAATAATTACGGTGACGCATTAGTAACCGATTCTCAAGATAATATTTCATTACCAAAGCAGGGAGAAAAAAGAACAGTTAAAAGGTCTAAGAAAAAAAATCTACCACTGAGTAAAAGAAGACATTCAGATGGAAGACCAATGTATCATTGTAAACGAACTTCCAGAACAACATGATTCTAAGAGTCCCCTTGAATGGTTTTCCCTTTTTTTTATGAAGAATTCATACACCTGATAACGTCAGAAACTAATCGATATGCTTCACAGAAGAATCGTCAACAAGAAATTCGAGAATATGAAGTCAGAGCTTTTCTGGAAACTCTCATATGGAGTAGGTATGTAAACATTCCTCGGAGGAGAATGTTTTGGCAACGTGACAGAGATGCTAACAATCAACTTGTGACAGAAGCTCTTACGAGAGATAAATTTGAATTTATTATATCAAATTTTTATCTGACAGATAACTGTACCTTGGAACAAGGAGATAAATTAGCAAAAGTCAGGCCTTTGTTTGTAAATTTGAATAAGAAGTTTATGAAGTACGGACCTTTAACGGCAACGCATTCTGTAGATGAAGCAGTGGTTCCGTACTTTGGAAGGCATTCATGCAAACAATTTATACATGGTAAACCCATCAGATACGGTTAGAAATTATGGGTTGGTACATCACGTCTTGGCTATATTTACTGGTTTGAACCATACCAAGGATCATCAACTAATATTAGTAAAATTTATACCGATTATGGAGTCGGAGCAAGCGTCGTATTGAAATATTCTAATGTGTTAAGGAAAAATGGCGAAATGAAAAGTTCCACTTGGTTTTTGATAACTTTTTTACCTCTATTCCCCTCACGGAAAAACTAACAGAAAAAAGCTTTTTAGCCACTGGCGCAGTTAGAGAAAATCGTTTACCAGAAATACACTTACAAGATTCAAAAATTATGAAAAAAAGAGAACGACATATTATGACTACAGAAAAATTACTGATCAAAATATAATTGCAGTAAAATTGCATAACAATAATTTAGTAACGCTCTGTTCAAACTCAGCAGGACTTCAACCAATTAATCTTGTAAAGCGGTATTCACAGAAGGAGAAGAAGACGATCCAGGTATGAAAGAAAATAGACAATCTTCCTCTGTAATATTAGTAATATTTATCATTTCAGGTAGAACAACCGCATCTCGTACATGAGTATAATGTAAACATGGGCGGAGTAGATCGTAGTGATCAAAATATTAGTCTTTACCGCATTTTTATTCGCGACAAAAAATGGTATCTTTTATTGATCAATCAATGCATTGACATGGCTGTTCAGAATGCCTGGCAACTTCATCTTTTGCGTGAAGGAAAACTAGACTAGTTATCATTTAGAAGACGCATTGCAACATCATTGTTACAACAAAATAAAAACCTAATTCCTATTCTCGAGGTCGTCCATCAGCCAATGAAAACATTGATATTCGCTATGATCGACTAGACCATTTAGTAATTCCACAGGAGAAACCAACTTGCTGTAATTTCTGCCACGATAGAGCAAAAAATGAGGTGTTCAAAATGCAACGTAGGCTTACATGTTAAATGTTATGTTTCATATCACACTAAAACTTAATAGAAGTTTATATGCCTGGTGTATCATATTTTGTACAGTATTTTTTTTACTTATTTTTCATTACTATTTTGTTTTTACGATAAATATGTTTTTGTTAATTAACATAACACGTAAATTTGGAGAAAAATATTAAAAACTATTTTCATATAGGTTTTAGGCATATCTGGGTTAATCTCACAAGAATATTTAAAAAATTACGCCTGTATAAACACCTTTATAAAAACCGCGTAGCTGACATTCAAAAACGAAAGTCGCTTTAAGCGTTGTTTCTGAGAGAATGGTTCACTCTACACAAAAAGTGCTAATAAACATATTTGTCTTAAATTATCTCAGCTACATTTTTTATGTAAAATATTTTTTTCTGTGGCATAAAGATTCTTGGTAAATCGATTTTTTTGTGTTTTTACTTTCCCTACGATGGGGTTTTAGGGGGAAGTCCGGGGGTAAAAGTGGTAAATTTTATTGCATCTTTTTTGGGGTCCCAAAATTAATATTCTCGGCAAAATTTAGTGTGTTCTTATGATTTTTAGGAGTCAACTCTCTGACGACTGGACTAAAATCATACCAAAAGTATAGTTTTTGGAACGCCTACAGAAAAAATATTAAAAATTCACGATTAGAAATTAGTCAGGCAATATAAAATTTGATATATTTGGCAAATATAATAGACCATTTTATTTAAATTTTACATTAATTTTTAATTTTACTTACTAAAACATTATTAACAAAGATTATTTAAAGATATATGCTAGTTATTTCTATTTGGAAACCAAATTCTATTATTTATTAACATTTTTTAAATAAAGAATTGTGCATGGAGTATAATATTAAAAAGATCTAAGGAAGTTCTTATCTAATAATAAATTTTTATCAAATACTTCTCGTCTAATATCTAGGAGAATACTCTTTATGCTCTTCTTTGAAATATACTCAGAAGTTCTTGTTTATCTCCTAAAAGGATTTTCTATATGGTGAAACCAAAATTCTTTCATCCTCAAACAGAAAGCTTTTACATTTTTATTAGCTTAAAATCGATTCATTTTTATTCAGTTGAATTTTGATTCAAAAATCTTGTTTAATTATATAGAACTTTACTGTATTATGTGCAATATATAATATGATTAGATTGAGTACATATTACATATATATATATATACATATATATATATATATATATATATATATATATATATATATATATATATATATATATATATACGATATAGACCTATATAATATGTATATAGACTTTAAACAAGCTTTTGATAGTGTGAAAAGAGACAGAATGCTGGAAGACCTTTGTAATCTAGGTATACCTAAGAAATACATCAGCCTCATAAAAATGACGTTGCAGGGTTCAAAAGCCGCAGTCAGAGTAGATGGAAAACTGACTCCCCTGTTTAACATCAACATGGGAGTAAAACAGGGAGATGCCCTATCAACCATGCTATTCAACCTAGTTCTTGAGGCAGTCATCAGAAAAACCAATATAACCGGCCATATAAACACCAAATCAGTACAAATTACTGCATATGCAGACGATGTAGCCATCATTAGTAGGAATAAGCCACGACTAATGGAAGTGTTCAAACAAATTGATCCTGAAGCAAGAAAAAGAGGTCCCAAAATAGACGAAGCAAAAACGAAGTATATGACAGTCAAAAGAATAACTAACAATAAAAATAATATCACAATAGACAACTATACTATCGAACGAGTGGATGACTTTACATATCTTTGCACAGAAATCAATCAGAAGAACTCCGTAAGTAGCGAAATTAATGCACGTATTTCCAGCGGGAATCGTACATATTATGCTAATAAAAGATTGATGACATGGAAATTATTAGACAAAAGAACCAAAATGACTATCTACAGAACACTGATTAGACCCGTAGTAACCTATGGAGGATTATTAGAAACTATGCGAGGACCCGGTAGAAGGAGAATATCATGGCTGCGGAATTTAAGAACATGGTTTAAGAAAACCTCAACGGAGCTGTTTCGAGCCGCAGCGAGCAAGGTCATGATTGCCAATATGATTTCCAACATCCGAAACGGATAGGAACCAGAAGAAGAAGAACCTATGGATGTGAAACTTGGGTAATGACGAAAAAAGATGAAGCCCAACTCAGGACATTCGAGAGAAAAATACTGAGGAAAGAATATGGCCCGGTACAAGAGGAAGATGGCACATGGAGAATCAGGAGAAACGACGAGGTTAATGAGTTAAATGAAGGTTATGACATTGTAAGATTTGTGAAAAGTCAAAGACTGTCATGGCTGGGACATGTGCAGAGACAAAACGATGCAAAAACAACAAAGAAAATGTTACAACGAGATGGTTGGATGACGTGGAAGACAACCTGAAAACAATGAACATAAGACAATGGAGAAGAAGGGCACAAGAGAGATCTGAATGGAAAAATCATAGACATAGCCAGACAGGCAAAGACCCATCCAGGGTTATGATGCCAAAAGAAGAAGATATATTATATATATATATATATATATATATATATATATATATATATATATATATATATATAAATGTTTTTGATGGGTTGGAGTCAATAAAAGGGGCTATTGGTTAACTATTTAATATCTCGAGCTTTCAATTGTGTTTACAATTCTTATCAAGAGCTGCTAAAAAAGACAAAATATCTTACAAAGTTGAACTAGAAAGAAAAACATTTTTTGTTAACTCACCAAATAAAATTAGTTTCGTTAATAAAATTGCTGTAAATACATTTTAAAAAGAATTAATACTAAAATGCCCTTATCTAATAAATTCTTCCCTGAAATTTTAATAATTATGAAAACATTTTCTTAACAAAAATAATTGAATTTATAAATAGTTTAAAGTAGCAACCAATTACAAATAAGCCTCAATGTCATAAATGCCAACTTAAAATTTTTACCTTTGACAATTATATTGTCAAAAATAAAATTTTGTTTAAATATTCTTTTTTGTTTAGTAACAAAAAAGAAGAAGATTTATTCACCATTGATAGATGTCTGAAAAAATGTAACAGATATATGGAAAATTAAATAAAAATGTGATATTTTTCAAGTTTCATATTTATATAAATTATAAAGAAATAATATAATTATAAATTTTGCTTAGGTTTTGAATTTCTGTTCTTTTGTTTAAATTATTATCACTTTTGCTAATACAAACCATTTCCAAAAAAGTCCTTTTGAAGTTATTACTTTCACTACATAAAATTTTTATGTTATCAAAATCCATAATATGGTCTTTATCGATTACATGCTCTGCCAAAGCACAAGATGGTTTTTTAATTCTGCAATCACTTTTGTGAGAAATAATGCGATTTGAAAGATTTCTTCCGGTCTCACCAACATAGTCAGCTTCACACTGAGTACAACTAATGCTGTATACTACATTCGTTTTTTCAAATTTGTCTATAGGATATTTAGTTTTGGAATATAAATATGAAATAGTTTTGATGTTCTTTGTTGCTATTTTTATATTGTCAATGACCTTTAGTGTTTGTATTAATTTAGGTGTTAATGATGGTATAAAAGGTAGTGAATGATAATAGATGTTCTGATTGTTAGATACAATGTTTTGAGATTTAGCAAAAAATGG
The DNA here is from genome assembly GCF_040954645.1 of Diabrotica undecimpunctata. NCBI lineage: Eukaryota > Metazoa > Arthropoda > Insecta > Coleoptera > Chrysomelidae > Diabrotica > Diabrotica undecimpunctata. The sequence continues at coordinate 127,981,245 of NC_092808.1, forward strand.
TGTTAAGTTATTTATATTAACAATATTAGAAAAAAGCATCCTATGTAGCATATCTGGAGGATAAGAGTTTTCAATTAAAATATTTTTTAACAATTGAAGATCTTCATGTAGATAATCTGGATAAGAAAGTTTTAAAACACGTTCTTTTAATCCTGTTATAAGGTTTATTTTCATCTTATTTGGATGATGAGAGACATAAAGATGAAACAATTGGTCTCATAGATAAAGTTGGTTTATGTATTTTAGGTAGAGCATAAAACCGTGGAACAATAGAATTATAAATTTTGAGCTCTTTTGCTTTTTTATTATCAATAAATTTCTTTCTGTTTAATTTAGATACTAGACAATTTGCTTTTTGTTGTAAACTACAAACAGGACTCCTTCTAAGTGTAGTGTAATACTTAGTATCATTTAAGACTTCTACATTTTTGTGTAGGTAATCCTCTTTATACATTACAACAGTTACGTTACCTTTATCGCTTTTGACAATGTAAATTTCAATGTAAAAAATGATCTTTGACTTCTTTATGTAAAAAGTTTGTAATAACGTTTGCACATTTAGACCTAACAACATCCTTTTGACTATCATTAAGTGGTCTGATTATTGATTCAATATCAGAAAGTAAATTAGGAACTCTAATATCAGATTTGGAAGGACATAAAGAAAATTTAGGTCCTAATGCTAAAAATTTTTTAATTTCAAAAGGAAAATGAATAGATGTTAGATTTTTAAATCATTTTTCTTAAAATTTTATCTTATCAAATAATAAAAAATAAAGAACGATATAAAAACGTGAAAATACAAATACACCTAGCAGCAGAATAAGCCATTGGAAGAGTGTTAATGATCGGATATTTTATAACAAGAAAAACTCATATTGGTGGTCATCAAAGATAGAAAACCAAATATGTAAAAGAAAAGAAGTGAGATTACCAGAAGTGGCTGACTACAGAAGATTACGAAGACAGAAGAAAACACAGAAGGCAAACTTATGACACAAAAAAAAAGAAATAAAAAGCAGCAAAAAAGCACGAGAAGCTTTATTTCTGTGAAGCCACTATTTTTAACCCAAATTATTGCACTTAACTTATAACACAACACCTAAATTGTCTTTAAATATTTTATGATATCTTTATAAAAATTTCTTTAGAAATGTCATATTTTTGTAATTTAAAATTGTTTCTAAAAATCTTTCGTGTACTACATTATCAATTTATTACTTTCAGGTCCGTTTGTGATAGTATGGAAACGAGGGACGACGCTAGTAAGTGCAGGACCACAGCTAATCAGCATGGACCCAAGAATTTCCCTTATCGGTTACAACCTACAATTGAAGGATATCCGCCACGCCGATCAAGGAGACTACACTTGCCAGATCGGAGACGGGTCCCAAGGGGATCTTATACACACCATAGAAATATTAAGTGAGTCGATTTAAGGATGATTTATGATGTCTTTTTATATTTTTCCATAAAGGGAAGATTTTCAATACGCAATATTTTACTTAGCCAATATTTTATAGTCTCGGATAGTAACACAAATATATTATGGAGTGTTATTTGTAGTCATTGCGATGTTTTATATTTTATTTTAAAATTAATATTAATAAATTACAATCTTCTTCTTGTTTTTGTATTAACTGTATGTTTCCAATTTTGGGTTTTACAACAGTAATTTTTAGTTTATCTGCTACTGCTCACACCACAGTAGTTATTCTTCTTTTTTTTTCTCCTAATCTTAACAAATTGCCTCTTGTTTGATCTCTAATCGTAACACTTATTTTTACTTTTACGAGTCCGATCTCCTGTCTAATATTAACTAAGATTCTCAACTCAATAACGAACCACGTTAATTGCAGCATCGCTGACCAACTATAGATCGTCGATCGTACAAGTTGAGAGGTATATGAAACATGACAAAAGGTGTTCCATCTTTTGTTGTTTTCCACACTGGCATACAATACAAAAAACTTTTTCTGAGTTTTAGCCTTGAGTGGTAATGGTTGAACTTTTTAATCTAATATATCAGACTGCCACAATCCTTAGACAATGGCTAAAATCGACCTTTGCGGCAATACCCAAAAAGTCAAGTGCAATATCTTGCTTAGATCACAGAACAATAGCTTCAAAAAGTCACACACTTAAAACATTTTTAAAAATAATGCACAGCAGAATTGTTAAACCTCTTAAATATGAAATTGTTCTTATGGTGCCCTATCTAATTAATGGATGTTGGCGACAATTCTGGCATACTCCTCTCGGTCTTTTGTGGCTCTAAAGAGTGCATGGGCATCGAGGTTTGTCCAATCCCTAATGTTTTTAAGCCATGAGTATTGCTTTCTTCTGATGCCCCGTTTTCCTTCTATCTTCCCTTTCATAATAAGCTTTAGAAACTGATACTTGGAATTTCGAAATATATGACCCAGATAAGCAGTTTTTCATTTTTTTATTATTGGCAGCAATTCTCGTTCTCTGCCTATTCGATTTAATACTTCAACATTTGTTGTCTGATCTGTCCAGGGAATTTTAAGTAATCTTATAAATACCCACATTTCAAAGGCCTCCAATCGGTTCATCACATTGGCCTTTATGGTCCAGGTTTGTAAAATGTAACATTTTACAAAGCGATATCGAAGCGTTAAGTTAAGGCTGCTGTTGCTTAGCAAGGTTCTCATATTAGTAAATGCTGTTCTGGCCTGCTCAATTCTGCTACGTATTTCTATGGATCTAGATATTCAGTTATCCAATTACCGAGATATCTGAACTTGGGGATCTTTTGGACGTTCTTATTGTTTACTCTTATATTTAATTGCATATTTCGTGTTCTGCTAACCACCATTACCTTCGTCTTGTCTATATTAACCTTCAAGCCCAGTCGTTCTCCTTCATTGTTTATTCTATCTATTAGTCGTTGTAGCGCTTCTTTGCTATCTGCTACTATGACTGTATTATCAACATAGCGAAGATTACTAATAGTCTGTCCGTTGATTTTGATTCCATCTTCAGTGTCACTTAAGGCTCTATCGAAAATCGTTTCAGAGTAAAGATTTAAAAGGAGGGGTGACAGAACACAACCCTGTTGTACATCTTTTTCGATTGAGAAATATGATGTAGATTCCAGTCCTACTCTCACAGATGCCACTTGATTCATATAAAGGTTCTTTATAATTTTGAGGTCATTCTCATCTATCGAACGTTCCTGGAGCTATCTTACTAATTCTGAATGATTAACATAATCGAACGCTTTCCATCTTCAGTGTCACTTAAGGCTCTATCGAAAATTGTTTCAGAGTAGAGATTAAAAAGGAGGGGTGACAGAACACAACCCTGTCGTACATCTTTTTCGATTGAGAAATATAATTGTCATTCTCCTCTATCGAACGTTCCTGGAGCAATCTTACTAATTCTAAATGATAAACACAATTGAACGCTTTCTGGTATTCTATAAAGCATAGAAAGACATATTTTTGCTGATCTCTGCATTTCTAAAGTAGGACAGTTAAGCTATAAAGTGCTTCTCTTGTGGCAAATGGTTGTCTGAAACCGAACTGTGTGGGGTCAATGTCTCTTTCACATCTGTTGTATATTCTTGTGTGAATTATCTTTATAAAGAGTTTTAGGACCTGGCTCAATACGCTGATCATTCGGAATTGGTCGCAACTATTAGCTTTTGACTTTTTTGGGATTGGTATAAAGGTTGGTTGAAGCCAATCCTGGGGTATTTGACCGGACTCATAAATGTCATTAAAAAGATCTACCAAGGCGTCTATATTGGCTTCACTCAACATTGTTAGACAGAGTGTCAAAGACAGTGTTTTTTGAAAGACCAGATGGTAGAAGATCAGTAGGCCGACCAAGAAAAAGATGGAAGGATGATGTTGAAACCGATTTATCTAGAATTGGGGTACAACAATTTGAAATAGAAGCGCAAGATCGTAGACGATGGAGGGCGATAGTGGATGCGGCGAAGACTCATCCCGAGTTGTAAAGCCAGTGAAGAAGAAGAAGAAGAACATTGTTACAACCTCTATGTATATGTCTGGGCCTGGTGCTTTTCCCCATTTGCTCTGTGTGATTGCCCTTACAACTTCTGACTTCAAATATTTTGGAGGAGGGTTCACTTTTATATTCACTTTTAGAGTTTCTTCTAGTGTTGTTTGAGTATATTTGCTGTGTGTAGTTTATTCAATGTTGAAGTAAATCCTTGGGATCAGTAATTAATTTATTGTTCTTCACAATACTGTTAAAACTGCAAGGTTTTGTATGACCTGTCACTTTTTGAACGAGATTATGTATGTTAAAGTGGTCATGTTTTCTTTTCAAGTCTGTCTAGCAGCCACTGTTCTTTGGCTTTGCGTCACTCTTTTCGTATTTGTCGGTTAATCTTCTGATGTTTGGTTCGGTCTTTGTTTTTAAATAATCTACGGTCCTCCATCATTGATAATATTTCGTCAGTTATCCAATTCTTCTTTTCGTACTTTTGGAAAGCGATTAGAGACAATGTGGTGGTTACGATAGCTTTTTTAATACAATTCCATTTGTCTTCTATACTGGCCGGTTGTTTAGATCTTGCCGTGATATCAATGTCAAAAATATTGACAGTCGTGATATGAGAATTATATTTAATCTATATTGAAATCAAACTGCCAAGGTAAGAGTTGACAACCAAAATACCCGAGATATCAAAATACAGAGAGAAGTCCTCCAGGGTTGCATGCTGTCACCACTACTCTTCAATGTATAGAAGGTATATATCAATGGAAAAGTTTTGAATAACTTACGTTTTGCAAAAGATACAGTAATGATGATGGATAATAACAATAACTTACAAAACGTAACGCAACGACTTAATGAATGCTGTTATGAATATAGATTAAGAATAAATTTGAAAAAAAAACTAAATGCATGATCATGACTAAATCAGCAGATGCAAAAATCCAATTGATTGTTGAGGATACTGTAATTGAGAGTGTATATACCTACAAATACTTAAGATCATGGATAACGTCAAATGTAGACCAAATCAAAGAAATTACGACACGTATTGAAATAGCACGTGAATCATTCTTTAATTTTTTTTTGTTGTCGGGATATAAGGTTAGGACTATGCCTAAGAATGGTTCGGTGTTAGGTATTCACTAATCTTCTTTGTAGCTTGGAAGCATGGACAATAAAACAAGTGCATCTGAATAAGTTAGCCGCCTTTGAATTTTGGTGTTACAGAAAAATCCTACGAATATCATGGACTCAAAGAATATCAAACGCAGAAGTTACTCTAGAAGAATAGGAAATGAAGCTTTAGCTCAGCTGAAGCTAAGAATGAAAAAAACTGAAGTACTTAGGCCATGTTATGAGAGGAGAAAGACGCTCATTATTACAGCTTATTATGCAAGGCAAAATTCGAGGAAAGCGAAATGTGCGAAGACGAAGAATATCGTGGCTTAAGAACTTGAGAAAGTAGTTTGAATGCATTAGTGCAGAGCTATTTAGAGAAGCAGTCAACAGGGTCAGCATAGCTATGGTGATTTACAACCTTTGATAGAAGATGGAACTTAAAGAAAAAGAAGAAGAAGAAGGTTGGGGTTCCGCTAATTAAAAAAAAATAAAAATAAAAACGTTTGTTGCCCTAATATATGCATGCCAAATAGTATATACAATATATTACAGTCTTTTTTATTCTTCTGCCAACGTTTTGTTTCTGCACCGTCTATTTTGTGGAAGTCCACATTTTTTGGGTACCTGATTATCTATGATGTTAGGTTCCTGGACGTTTGTTTCTGCAGGTGCTCTTTTTGGCACCGTACCTACTTTCTTGCTTCGAATTATCCAAAATATAATTCGAATTATTCACGACTTTTTAACATTACTTATATAGGAAATGCTAGGGACCAGAATAAAAATTCGAATTAAAGAAGATTTCGAATTAACAAAGTTCGAATTAAGCAGGTTCTACTGTATTTACTAACAGGTGTTTTTTTAGAGGCATAGAAATGTAAGTTAGTAAAATTTTTTTAACTGTCGACCACTTCGACAGCTGTCAGTTGATTTATGTTAAGTTTGGTTTGGCATTTCAGCATGAATAGATTTGCGCCTAAACAACGCTTCCTAATTGTACAAATTTATTTTGAAAATTGTGGTTCTGTTCACAAAAATAAGAGCAAGTAATTCGATTAACCATGGAACGTTTTTGCACCACGTTTACTCTAAATGATAATATGCATCCACAGACACATTGCACAGTGCATACAGAAGAAGTTGTTGCTGTTGTAGAGCGTAGAATATAGGAAGAGTCGAATCAGTCTATCTGCCATCGTGCACAGCAGTTGGATACGTATCCATCCAATGTATGAAAGATTTTTCGGAAAGATCTTGCTTTGAATTCTTTCAAAATTCAACTCATGCAAAAATTGAAGGTACTTTGTCACCTAGAAAGACGTAGATTCATAGATTCGGTGAGTGGGTCAAAAACGAGATTGCTATTGATTCCGATTTTCATAAGAGAATTTTGTTTAGTGATGCAGTTCACTTTTGGTTGAATGGCCACGTCAACAAACTATTTTTATTTTAAGAAAAACTATATGTATGTTAAGAAAATATTACATCCAGAAAAACTGACTGTTTGGTATGCTGTATGGTCTGGTAGAATCAGTGGACCGTGACGGTAACTCTTCAAAAACGATGCTGGCCAGAACGTTACAGTCAATGGCTTGTCACAATTGATTTATTGAAGGAAACATTTGCTAACCGCATAGTTTGACGTTTCCGGCCTTAAATTAGCTTCCAAGATCGTGCGATTTAACGCTGCTAAAGTAATATGTGAGGATATGTGAAGGTGCTAGTCTACGCCGATAAGCATGAAACGATTGACCTTTGTAGGACAATATTCGCCGCTCTAAAGTATACTTATTTAGCAAATTCTCATCTTTAAACAGACGTGTTGATCTTCGCCCTCTCATTCGTCAAGAGGCTATTAAATATAATTTATTGCTTTAAGCCAGACGGATTCTCATGTTACAGATCCAAAGTTGCCAGTCTGTTTAAATTCAAATTGTAGCGTTTTGCTTTTTAAGTTAATATATTGTAATAAAGTGTGTCATATGTAATAGTTATTGTTAAGTTATTTACTGGTCGTGTTATTTTTTAGAGTTTAGTTTAAGTGTTAAGTATTAAGTTTTATAGTGTGTAGTGAACATTTAGTATCCAAAAACTAAGTATTTCTCAACCAAGTAAAAATTGCTTGCGGTAATCACTTTAATAAAGGTAAGAGAAACAAATATTTTAATTTATGGAAGTTTCGAAAAGTTTTATTTCTTTTAAGTCCATTTATTCAACGGTTTTTGCTGTAAATATTAAAGAACCGGTTGGATTGACATGAAACTTGGCATATACATAGCTAACGGCAAAGAAAAAAGAGATAATATGCCGATGTGTGCGTTTGTTATGGGGGTGAGTTTGACCTCTTCTCGGATGTTAAAAACATGCGTTCAAAATTTGTCCAGAATTGAATAAACTGAATAATTCTAAGCAACTTTTATTTTATACAGTTTTTGCACAAAGTAAATACTTATCTGTAATTATCTGAGTTATTTGCAAGTGAATATGATCATTTTTCAATAAAAAAAAACATGTTTTTATTTGGTTTTGCGCGAATAGCTCAAAAAGTAAGTATTTTATCGAAAAACATATTCTTAGCAAAAATATAGCTTATAAAAAAGTTAAAAAAAATGATGTACTTATACCTATATGAGTCGACAAACAGTCTAGTCCAAAATGTGGAAGTTGGACTATATAATAAAGAACCGTATCGAATCCATAATAATAAATCCAGACGAAGACAGCAGCACATGTAGCTCCTCAGACTCTGAGTAATTTAAATGGTATGTTTTTATGCTTTGATAAACTAATAACAATGCTACTTTATTCAAAATATTAACTTTGTTATGTATTATGTTACGTAATGTACATTAAATTTTGCTCACAATAATTAAATTTCAAGAAATTCTTACACTAATAGTTGCAAAAGTAAATATTTTTAAAAATCATATAATGTACCTCAGTACGACCCTGTTTAGCTTTCATGTGCGTTTGTTGACAGATGAGAATTTATAAAACGAATGTAGTTTATTGCCGAAAAAGTGATCGAAAATTGTATCTCCAGAATACACTAAGTCAGAGCTAGCAGTGACGGTGATAACCAGAAATCATATTTAAATTATAATGAAAAAAGAATATCTTTTGAAAAAAGTCAATTTTATGTCAATTTATAAAAACCATCTTTGTTTTATTCCAATTCAAAATTCTATGCCTTTAAAAATCACCCTTTATTGGAAATATGTATTACAAATGTTTTAACTCAAAGATACGCCTAAAAAAGAACAAATAACTCTTAAATTACGATTTTTTTTGACAACTGTATATCCTATATTTAAACCTAAATTTCAATTGAGCCATAGTTTATCTAGATATTCGTGACAGGAAAATACAGTTACAAATTGAAATAAATTCTGAACTTTTAAACAGTTTTTTTAACGATTTTGTGTTTTCTAGATACACAAAATTGCACTTAACACATTGAAATTTAAAATAAAATCCTTTATGTATTTTAAAATGCGGATATGGTTAATTTCATTGAAAACTAACATCATTCAAATAAGTATATGCACATAAACATAAAATCGCACATTCCTTTAGATTTTATGGTCTATCCGGAAATTTCATTTAGCATTAAGATTTAATGCTTTCATCCATATGAATATGCGAGAATTTAAATGATACAGTAGTCCCATCAAGTTTCCAGACAGACAACAATTTCTACTTGCTCGTATCTACGAAGTTGTTACCATTAATAATATTCAGAGTTAATTGCACCGTAAAGTGAATAGCTCTAATAAACCGTACCATAAAGGTCGTACCTGGAAACCCTGTTATAAAGTTAGGCATAATACGCAAACACACAGAACTTTACTATACAATCATACAACACACAGCAAATCTAAGCCCAAATCGTCGACAAGGCGACCATACACTCACTAATATTTCTATGCTAGTCCTATTTTTGTTAGTTAGAAAATTTAAGATGTTGTCTGGTTAAAAATCATTTAAATATAATACATCTTGGCGTCCTATCTTTAAATCTTAAAGCTTCTAAGTTTAGGTATATGCATAGGGTGACCAAATCATAAACCGGAACCCACTCAAGGAAGGCTTAAGTGCGCTACCCACCAGCTAAAGGGAAGTCAAAAGGGGCGTAGGCGCAAAAGATGATCAAGACGTTATCATTGAAACATACCCTTTTTAGCGAATTTGAGACCCATACATCTTTTTCAATAATTTATCGATAAATAATATTTAATTTGTGAAGTGTTTAATAAATAAAAACAAAACTTTTTTAGTGAATAGTTATTTATTAACTAGTGACTGCTCGTCTCGTGCGACGGGGATCCAATCAAATGTCATTATACAGTCAGTCATTAAATTTTTAAAATAATAAACTTTTTTTGCATATAATGTATACCCTGTATATATTAAATATATAAATATATATATATATATATAAATATATATATATATATATATATATATATATATATATATATATATATATATATATATATATATATATATATACCGTTTCCAATTACGGTGCAGCCTCCCTTATTTTAATGTTATTCTATTATTATTCGACGATGTGTTAGTTATTCGTTGTTCTTATAAATTTGCGCTCATTTGCGCCCATATTTTTCTATCTTGTGCATATATATATATATATATATATATATATATATATATATATATCTTTTATATATATATATATATATATATATATATATATATATATATATAGCAGTTAAATGCAAACAAGCTTAAGTCAGAAAAAGGATAATAAGTTCTAACCTGTGGTATGCAATAGTATTGGTTCCAAACATGAGATTAAAACACTTATTTCAGTTAGGGGAGCTAGAAAATAGTGTAAAAAATTGATTTTGTTTTGGCAATAAGACCCTTTGCACGAACTCAGTGGAAACAAGTCGTTTTGTAGTGAGTTCATCAAAAATCAATCTTTTGTACCAACCAAGGCGTGGGCCAAAAAAACATTTTTTCAAAAGTTTGTGAACATCTTTGTCTTTTCTTTGGTTAAAACATGAGGAGTTCTTCCAGTCTTGGTTGTCTCTGATTTTTTTTCTTTTCTTTCTCAAAGATACAAAAGACTCTTCCTTCATAGTTGTAGTTTTTCAAACCTTGGGAGGTGTTCAGTTTCTCCTTGTGTCCGGTAGCATATTTCAGTTCTCTTCAGTTCACTAAACGATTGTATGTCCTTATAGTATTCACTTAGCTTCTTAATATCAAGAAGTGCTAATCTTCTCCTAGAGCTCGTACCTTTTCTATACCGCCCATAGTGTCATGTAATATGTCGTATGTCGCTATACGTTCATTAATATCGAACATGATGTGTAGTACCCTTTTGCTAGTGTTTTTATTTGTTTTTATTTATCCGAATATATGTGTGACATCCTCCCCTTTCATTTGCTATAACATATGTTAGGATTCGATCAGTTGTTTATTTTGTACTCAGCCTGAGGCCTTCTTTAAGTTAAGAAATCAAAATTTGTCTTACGTATATTCTATTTTTATCCACAGTGCCTTATGATATTTCGTATGTCGTTAAACGTTCATTAATATTAAAGATACTGCGTAGTGCCCTTTTATTCGTCTCCTTGTTTGTTTTTTCTATTTGAATATATTCGTTATAATCCTCCTCTTTCAGTTGTTATGAACGAGGAGCATTCATATTAGAATTCGATCAGTTGTTTATTTTGTCCTCAGCGAGAGGCCTTCTTGAAGACAATAAATCAAAATTAGTCTTAAAGTAAATTAATTTTTATCTATACTGCCCTATAATATCTCGTATGTCGCTGTATGTTCAATAATAATGAAACAACCGTGTGGGGCCCTTTTGGTAGTTGCTATGTATTTTATTATCTTAATATATTCGTTACATTATACTCTTCTTTCATTTGCTTTGTCGCATGTTAGAATCCGATCTGTACAGTGCCCTTTTAGTAGTCGCCTAATTTATTTATTTCCATTTTAATATATATACTATCTCCTTTCCTCTCATTTAACGCATTAAATGCTCCAATCAGAAAAATAACAAATAAGATATGATGTGATGGACTTTTAGCAACGTCGCAATATGTATTTTTTCTGACCCAACAAATTTGGTACCTCCTCTCCTTTCCAGTGATGTATCATGCGTTACGATCCGACAAACCATTCTACCCCTACCACACAACGATCAAAAAATGAACATAATGAACCTTCGCATTTATTAATGGGATTTTACATGGGAAATGAAGCACAAACGGTATAGCAGCCTTTTTTACAGGTGCAGCTTTTCCCTAATTTTATTTAATTTTACTTCATTTTATTTAATTGGTATTTATTTTACGTAATTAAGTTTAACTCGATTTAATTTTATTTAATTCTATTCACCTTAATTTAATTTTAATAAATTTTATTTAATATAATTTAATTTTATTTTCTTTTAATTAATTTTATTTTATATTGATATTGCCAATATTGTTGAGTTGCGTTCCTGGGACGACTTTACTTGTAAGATAGTTCATTCGATTACATGAAATTAACTTTAACTTGAACTAGCAATAAATTAACTGTATCGTTTCGAGAACAAAATATTATTGAAATTTCAGATGTTATTTCTTTCCTAGGTGGCGTAGTTACCTTACTGACCACTGGATAGATAAATCATTCGAAACATAATTAAACAAAATAACTAATACCGTTAGTCAAAATTATATTACAAGTCTTTCGGATTTTTGCATGCAATTTGAAAACCTCTTTCTTATCCTATATAAAGTTGTTAAAACTATAATAGTGCATTTTTGAATCGTAGAGTGCCTGCAATATTGCAGGGTATCCATTCTCATCTTGTTCCTTTCGTCCGTCCATTGAATGTTAGCATTCTTGGCAGGAATCACAAACTCCTACTGACATATCTTCAAAAATTTAGGGTGCTGTTTTTGCCTAGTAGGCGTTCAAAAAAAAACAAACCCATTTTTTGTGATACTGAGGTGGTTTTTATCTTTATCGGTCTATTTTTAATTTGTTTTACCTACAAAATGCACTAACGTTGCCAGTTGATCAAATAGCAAAGTATCATTTATGTTGATGCTTTTTTCGTTGAAGTAACAAATAATTTCTTTAGTTTGTTTCCAACTGTGGATCTTCTTCAAAAGCATCTATAGAAACTTTGAGAAAGTAGAGAATGGCACACTGTATGCAGGTCTCATAAAAGTCATTAACTTCAGTTCTGACACTAATTTCGTCTTGTTGCATAATACTGCCACGCTTAACAGGTTGGATGCCGCTATTTTGTAACTTACTTTTACGTGGTCTTAAATTAAAAAAAAAATAGAAAAAACGGTATGCCGTTGCTAATAAATATGAATTTTATATGTAATTGCTATTTCAAATATTTAAGAAAAGTTAAAAAAATACTGACGCTCATAACCGGCAGTGGCACTGAGTTTCGGCATCCATATGCGTGTACCGTTGACGCTTATAAGCGTTGCCTATACTCTACACTAAAACATTATTTATTTCAAAATATGTAACAAAAACAAACTTTAATATTAATAAAACTGACTGTTATATTCTATTTGTGAATTATAATGCCGCAATTTAGACAATATCCTGGATTTCCAGGACAAGTTTCGCACACGTATGTTGTATCCGTCCGTTTTTTTTTCTTTGGAACAGCTTTGACATCTTTTTCTGTCGAGTTGTTTTTTACCTGGAGTCGCTTTCCTTTTTATTAGCCTATGTTCGATATTTAATGCTTTTTTTTATTTAAATTCTCATAAGAGGTAAAAGTTCATTTATGATTGCCATTCTAAAATCAAATGATGACATTTTCTGTCCAGAATATATATTATATACATAAGTGAAAAGAATTATTGAGCATCATGTCCATAATATGGAAAAAAAGTTTCTTTGGCCATCTTATTGTTTTTCTTTCATGAAGGTAGTATGAAAGCATTTGATCAAGGTGATCTACACCTGACATATGTTTATTGTATTCGGCGACAGGCAATGGCTTAGTAACTTTTTGTTTTCTTTTATTTTTTACTTCAACCATTGTATTTACATATTTATTTGAAATATATAAAACATCCCTCTTATCCTTTCACTTTCCTATCATTACTCCTTTAGCATATTGCGCAATGGTTTCTCCCTTTTTCAGCTTAGTTGAAATAACAGCTTTGGGTGTCATTTTTCTATTAGACCGAAGTGTACCGGTGCAGTGAGTCTAATTCTTAATTATAGTTCTGGCTAAAGAAAAACTGTTGTAATAGTTGTCCCTATAAATATGATGGCCAATATTTAATAATCCATCCATTAAATGTAGGACAACTTTTTCAGAATGTCCTTTACCGCCAGTATCGTCTAACATACCAGTATATACAGCAAATTTTTGAGCAATACCTCTAGGGTTTGTTAATAAATACAACTTAATCCCATATTTGTGTTTTTTGTTTTAAATGTATTGCTTGAACAAAATCCTGCCGCGAAAAAGAACCATGGATTCATCTAGAGATAACTCACATCCTGGATAAAATATTTCTGCCATTTTTTCATTAAAGAAGTTTATTATCGGTCTTATTTTTTAAAGTCTATCTTTAGGTCTAGATTCACCTGGTGGGGGATATCTGGAGAAATGAAGTACTCGCAGTATCAGCAAAAACCTGTTTCTACTCATACTAGAAGAAATTCTAGCGTTATTAAATAAAGGGTCCCGTTTCCAATAATCGTGCATCCTTGGTTGTCGTACAACACCCATATGTAAAAATATTCCAAAAAAATAATAATTCTTCCTTCGTCACATTTTTCCATCAACAAATTCTAGATTTGTCTTGTGTGTGCACCGATAAAAAAATATTTTCCGCGTTAATATTTGTTTCATCAACAATAAATTCTAAAATATCATCAGTAAATATACTACGAAAAAAAAAACAGATTGGAGTGTTTTCTGGTAGAACTGCATTGAATGACTGATATTTTAGAAACGGAAAATCTTTCATCTCACCTGGTACATCTTCCCAACAGATGTCGGAACATTCATCTACAGTTTCTTTAGCCGCAGGTTGTTGTAAATCCACATTTTCTTCAGCTGCAGGTTGTTGCGAATCAGATATTACTTTTCCGATTTCATTCTCACTCTCCGAGTCCGTTCCTGTCCATCCGCAATCAAATTCCTCCTCTAATTTAAAATCATTAAACTCATCACTATTTTCCAACATTTCTAACAATTCTGCTTCAGTGTACTTATAATAACGACTCCTTTTAGGTCTGGAAGGACAAGCCTCAATGTATTCATTAATAAAACAATAAAAATATTTGAAAAACTTGAACCACGTGTATTTCTGGGTAATAAATATCCTTTCTTGAGTGCCTACTAAGAAATATGCACCACAACTGCGGTTCCGACTAAAAAATGTAAATAAATATATAAATACGTACCGCTTATAATACGCTTATAAGCGACGGAGGTACCCGAGCAAAATACACAGTGACTCTTCTAAGCGTCAAAGGCATTCAACCTGTTAAGAATGGATTTTACAATTGTAGCGTTTTCGTTTTACCCAGTATATCATAAAAACACCGAAAAGATTCTTAATCTTTTTGTGTTTCTGAGATTGGTAATCTAAACATTTTGGAGTATATTTATAATAAACAAATTGCTCTTTCGTCTGATCTTAATTTGGCCTAGATGTTTGCTTGGGAAATAAATAAGAATGGCTAAATAAATAAGAATCTTTTCGGTTGTTTATACCAATATTTTTGAGGATAAGGTCACTTCGCGGTGGAGCGCCGTAAGAAACAAACGCTTTCATTGTGGAAGTCCGAATTTGCTCATAGATGCTTCGATGTTAGCAGTCAAAGAAGAGGATGGAAGCGATGGAGCAGTAAGGTCGTTTTCATGAAGTTCGAAAAAACCAACAGTTTCGCTTAATTCCATAAGTTTTCAGCTTCAGCTACCCTGTTGAAGTCCATGGAAGAAGCCCCAGATGTTCAGAATTTCGAACTATTTCATCTTTTCCTAACATATCGAGCTTATGTTGATTTTAGTGCATCAAATTGACCCGAGGCTTTATCTACACATATTTTGGTGGCAATTACTGCGGATATTGCCTGTTCTATAAAATCCACAAATCAATTTTTTTCGTTTTTCAAACCTAGTTGCTAACCATTTTTAACAAGAAAACTTTAAGACAATTTTTTCAATTGTGGCAAAAAAATACTTAAAATAAAGCGGGGGAAAGAGACGTGTCTCGATCTCCCCCGTATCATTTTGCCCCAAAGTTCGTCATTTCGAATTTAGAACTTTTTTAAGGTTATAGAACAATATTTTAAAGATATATAAGTAGTTAAAGAAAGCTACTACATCCATTTCAGTAGTTATTAATCCTAATAAGCAATAAGAAAAATTTAATAACTTACCTTTAGATCTGAAATTAACATAAAATGCAATAACATAGTTAAAATTCACAAATACACTATAAATACCACATTGGTTTTATAGTGAACAATGGCGACTACCAGTTACATAACTATTCATAGGTGCGTAATTTACTATCAAACAGCATAAATAGTAGTACAATTTAAGCGTGAAAATACAAATCTTGTTCTGTTGTGCCAGTCCATTCCGCCCTGTGTTGCTTATAGTATTAAGTTTAATGCAGTCCCAATGAAGTAGTTTCCAAAAATATGACGGTAAATCTTATTATATACAATATTTTATATTAATTAATATTATTATATAGATGTAAGATGTAGTGTGTGGCCGACAATTCATAGTGTATAGAGCACAGAGAGCAAAGAGCAGAGATCCGAAATTCGAAGGGGCAATCGGCTTTCCGGCTAATAGACAAAGAGGCACAACCTGAATGATAATTAGAGGTTACAAGGATTAACGGAATGGCATGGAATACTGGGAGTCTCTGGTAGACTGCCATTCCATTACAGTTCGAGGACAATTACTTTGCTATTGGGGAAATTTATGACCCAACATTTTCTATTCTCCTCCATCAGTTTAATTTTCTCTTTTAAGGCGACATCAAACTAAAATGGGTCAAATAACTTAAGTTGTTGGAAATTTAAATAATTGGTTGAAGTTATGTGGCAGATTTATTTTCTGGGATTTTCTACTTTGGACAATTTACATTTTTATAGCTAGTGAAAGGGTGTTTAAAGTTAGGAGGGTATTGAATTAGTAAAAATATTTACATGCTTTCTAAAATGAACATAGAGTCTAATCGAAAGATGCTTTAATATATTTACAAGAACTTAACAATAAAATCAAATGAATGAATACTTAATAAAGGAAATTGCGTAACAAACTTATCTCTATGATGAAGCAAGATTAATATTGAAAGAAGTAAGTAATAAGAAAATATTGTACCGTTTTTAAATAAAACGTGTGGTTCTAATTTATATAAATATATTTATTTATAAGTTTACAGCACGATTATATCTTATCAACTAAACTTTAACTCATAAAAGAAATGCTTATATATATATATATATATATATATATATAAGTTATTATGTACTATAATATTCTGGAGTAGTCCACCTCTATCCTTCCCGTCGAAAGCTCATCAAAAATGCTAACGATCGAATATTCTAGATCCATACTTCTAAGAACTGTGACACGTACCACGTATCGAAGATGGGCTATTTCGTTACATTGCTCCCCTCTTAGATCTGAATGTCCCGATCAGCAACTTTACATGAGGGCCCAGTATGGCGGAATCTACAGGACTCTCCAGTTCTGCATGAACCCCTCAAAAAACAAACAGTCTATTGCCTTTGAAGGACACAATCATTTCACATTAATGCAACACACAATTCGTACGCCGGTTTCCCGGAAGATCACTTCAAGCATGCTTCTGACAATCTTCCAATCCAGATTATCTAGTGCATGTCCTATCTTGGGTAAGGCCAAATTCTTGATGTCATAATTGCACACGATTTTCTTCAAATTAATTAGAGCACGACATATATCCTCGTAGCTTGCCCGTCTGTGTACGACTTCCTGGTCACCATATACAGCAAAGATCGAGAACCATCTTCTAATCTCTCAAATTCAAATATTCTCTCAAACTTCTTACAAGATACGGATGAGATTCCTTTAGTAATCTCAAGATCTTGGGCAACACACTGGGCTAGAAAGACGTTATGCGGAACACTTAAAAGATCCTGCTGAACTTCTGTGATCACGCCGAATCTAGCACTCTTTGTCTCTACGTAATTTGACATAAATTCATTAAAGCTTAGTCGCCGGTCATCTTTGATCTCATGTTGAAGGGTTCGTGCTTCTTCTGTTTCATTTGAGCCAGCATAAAGTGCAAGACGATTTATGTGAACTACTTTTGGTTTACCTTCCGGCAACTTCTTAATTCGGTATATTACGTCATTTATTCTCTTTTTAATTTCAAACGGACCTTCCCAATGTCTTTGCAGTTTAGAAGACAAACCTCGACGACGGTGTGGATTGTAAAGCCAAACAAGATCATCTACTTTATAGCTTTCATTTTTGCATCGAGAATTGATCTTTCATTCTGTCACTGGCTAACTGGATGTGTTGTCGGGCAAGTGCATGAATGTTGTTCATTCTTAACTTCAGTCGATCGACATAATCTTCGCTTGCAACATGTTCTTCGGAAGGTCTGTAGCCAAACTCTAGGTCGCAGGGCAAACGAACTTCACAACCTAACATCAGGCACGTTGGAGTCTGGCCTGTAGTTTCATTCACGGCCGAGCGGTAGGCCATTAAGAATAAATGAATGTTCTGGTCCCAATATCTCTGATGTTCTGATACAACTTTAGATAGGTGTTTGCCCATCGTTCGGTTCATCTTGACTATTTCATATGATTGAGGTTGCAGGGGTATCGTTCTGGTCTTATTGACACCAATCAATTTACACACGTTTTGGAAAAGGGTTGACTCGAAGTTTCGCCTTGGTCGAAGTGGATCTCCAAGGGAACATGAAATCGGCTAAAGAATTCTTTAACAAGTACCCCTGCAACGGTAGCTTCTTGATTTGGTATCGTATAGGCCTCAGTCCATTTCGTAAAATAATCCATGGCTACCAGGATATACTTATTTTCATCATCCGTCCACGTCATTCGTCACAATATCATTGTACTGTTTTATGGGTGCCCTCTTTTTACCAGCTGGACCATTAATGGTTGCACACAGTTCACATTTCCGGCACCATCTTCTTACATCATCCTTACAGTTTACCCAATAGAACTGTTCATGAACCTTTTGCAGAGTCTTCGTAATACCAAAGTGTCCACGTGATGAACCGTCATGCAACTGACGCAATACTTCTGACACTTTACTTTTAGGTACAATCAACTGAAACTTAGATTCTGTACCATCATCGTTCTCAAGGGTTCTATACAGAAGATCATCTTTAGCACTAGGTAATTCCATTGGCTCCAGTAAGACTTGACTTGTGCACTACATTATTTAATGTCTTGTCAAGTAGGTCTTTTACTTCAACGCACCCAATCCAATACTCCTTTTATACATAGATCATCTGCTTGGGCGTCTTTTAGTTGTTGAGGCTGCAATTGGTCCTTAATGACGGTTGTTCGTCTCACGGAGCAAAGTCGTTCTTCTAATTTAAGACAGTGATTACAATTTGCACTGCATGGCCGTCTTGACTGAGCATCAGCATTTGAACGACTTTTTCCAGCCCAGTGTTCGATCTGTTTTAGCTTTCTGACTGTTGCATTATTTTCTTACAATTTATGGCGAATGTAACCAACGTTTGTTTGTCGCTCTCTTTAGAAATTCGTACTCGATAGCTGCGTGAAGCTTGACCAGCTGTTTTGTGTTCCAAAGCAATGTCGAGTGCTTCATCTAAAACTTTCGGTCTTGCTAGTCGTAAAGCTTTCTGTAGTTCACTGTCTCTCAACCCATTGATGAAGGTATCTACAGCAATTTCTTCCAATATGTTGTCTGGTGGCTCTGGATAAGCCAACAGCGCTATACGAGCAACATCTGCTTCAAATTATTGCAAATTCTCACTTGCTCGTTGAATTGTACTTCTTATTTGTACTTTGTAGACTTGTTGTAGATGGGCATCTTGGTCAGATGGCAAGTAAGAATGGCCACTTACCAGAAACTTGTGGTCTATTTCTTCCACGGTAAGGTGATGTAGTTATATAATAACATGATAATGACATTTTAATATTACGATTCTGACTGCATATTGATTAGAATATATAAGTCATTTCGATTTTATGAAATTTTTTATTTAAAATAAAATGCAGGATCCTATTTCTTGAGGACCTCTAGTGGCAACGCTTTCATCCCACACAAACATAAACGGGTTGTTAGTTCCCATTTCATGTATATTGAAGCATTAGGTCCATAATTGCCGCTTGTAGTAACAAAATTCTTGCGGTAAGCACAGGTGTAGGTGTAGTCTTCATCAGATCGAAACAGATGACCGACGCGTTTTCTTTTTTGCCATTTCGGTGTCTCTTTTTAAAGAATCTCTAGTCCTCTTCTCCTTCTTTTGATAAAAATCTTTTTTAGTTTTAAGTTGTTTACTTGATTTACTATTGGTTGTTTTTATATTGACTTCAAATAAATCACACTTCTTACAAGAGTCAGAAATTGGTGAATGAAAGTGTAAATTATATTCCTTGTTAAAAGTTTCTCGGAAAATAAAATAGAATAGGGGATTCTGTGTTTCACCTTTATATAACTCGTATATTTACTCTACTTGTAGCATCTTCATCGAAATTCATACCAACAGAATCCTATCAAAGATCAGATCCTATTAAATATGGAGTTCCAAAACTACTTTAGTGCAGCCATCAAGTAACAAATAGAAAAATGTGGATTGGTCCACTATGCAGCTAACAGATTGAATTTTTGTGGGTTGGTCCGTTACTACACTGATAGCCTCATATATGCAACATACAATACACACACATAATCTAAACACACATTACATAAACGTGTTATACATCCTCAGATTTTATCAACAATAAGCATGCTATTGACTACAAGATCGAGGCCAACTAAGTCAACCATTAATTTTTGAAAAACATAATCTACTATAAACTTGTTTAGTTATACATTTTTGCAGAATTTTTGAAATAATCTTTTTTTGAAAATAATTGTCCCAATGGAAATCAAAACGTCAAACATGAGTTAGTTAAAAATGTAATTTCATGTATAGTCACATAAACTTGACTCAAGAAAATAGTTTCAGAGGCTTTATAAAAACTATTATTTATATTTACTTTATTATTTTTTTAAACACGTACAAAAATTGCTTCCACAGTAAAAATATAAACCGTACAGTTTATTAATAAGTAAAAAACGTCCACTTTAAAAGTTTTGTTATAATCCTGATGAGTATAAACCCAGAGGACTGGGTTTTAAAACTAAACTGCAACAAATATACGAAGAGCCATCTTAATGACCCAATTTATATGCAAACGAATGGGAACAGTGGAACTAAAAACATATTAAATGTATGTTAACACATCTGACCTAAAGTTAATTCAAAAGTAAATGAGGAAGTATTACCCAGTTTACGTAGCAACAAAAATCCAAAAAAAACAAAGTTTGGTGTTAATTATAAGTTATAATCTTTTTATACATGTATAATTGAGTAGGGTCATTCCAAAGTGAATCTTATCCCTTCGAGACAAATGTTGAAAAATTAGAAAAAACTATTTTTTTATTATCAGATGGTTCTTTTTGTACGAAACTTTTTAGTGTTCATTAATAATTCATAACATTAGTATACGTTAAGGTTTTTCAAATCGTTTTTGGGTCATAAGCTCAAAAAAACTAAATATAATTTGGATAAGATGCACTTTGGACAACGCAGGGGATAAGACGCTTTTTGGAATAACAATAATGTAGAAAAAGGAAGTAATGCGAACGAATATTTTTATTTGAAACAATAATCTTATACCTAAAACAGATTTAAGCTAAAATAACAATATGTTACGGTCACATAAGCTAAAAAACAAAAACACTAATAACATTTTTTAGTTATTTAACTCTTAATTCGGCAGGTTCTGGAAAATAGCTTTCGCAGTAATCTCTCTCTATTTCTTCCTCGGTGTTAGGCTCAGAGATGATATTTGGAGCAACATTAACTTCTTCCATAAAGTTTTTAAAAAACGAACACTCAGGATTGTTTTTCCATTCTGAACCAAAGTGACTTTTTAATAAAATATCAATATCTTTAATTTTGGCATTTTTAACTTGAAGTCATCATACAGTACCATTTTTGAAATATTTTTCCACGTTTCCAGAGAGACAATAATTGACAAAGGTCACTACTGTATTATTCTTCTTCTCTTACTATAACATCTCCTTTATTCTTTTTTTCTTCAATGATTCGCTTACAGTGGGATATTTTAAAATGCCAAGATTGCACACCTTTAAGACATTTCTTTGCAGATCGTCTCCAGTCTCTTACATGGCAATTTTCCAATTTATGGACCATTGCGCTTTCTTTGAAAATTTGTATGTAGGTGTCTGGGTTGGTTATAACAGGCATTTTTTTTAAATTTCCTCTCGATCCTGACAAATACTCTATCGCATAGAAGAAAAGAGTGTCCCCTTAGGGGAAAAACCATTTCAATTGTTTTTAAAGAGGGAGGAGACACTTTTCCTAAAAACTACATTAACATTCCAGTCATAACAGAATTTCGATTTTGTCCCCCACAACCATCGGCGCACAGTCGTAATTTTGAAATGTTGTTTATATCAGTGGAAGAAAGAATATGAAATACTGCAGACGCAACTTCGTTAGAACTCTACTGATATTTATGTTCCATCCAGGTAAATGTAACGACGTTTACGTTTGTTAGGGCATTATGCAAAGTTCCAATAACAACAGAAAAATTGTACGTGTAAAGCTGTCTGTGTAATACGTTATTTGATCAGGAATTTTTGGGTTGACTAAGTTTTTCTGACAGTCGTATGAAAATGTCAATATTTCATCACGTTCTTCACAAAAAAATGAAAAAAATTTCCGCTACGAAGCTTATGTAATCTTTTTTCGATCATAAGTTTATTTCGTATAGTTTTATCGTTTTCGTTTTTTTTTCTGTTAGCTCAATGCATTGGGAGCAGGCGTCAGTACCTGGAGTGCCAAAGCCAATATTATAATCTTCACAGAAATTTTTTCTGAAAAAAGTTCGTTTAACTTTTAAATTTTCAGGGCAACTATTGTTATACATTTCCATTAATTTTTAATGGAAAGTTTACATAGCAAGTACTGTCTAGTACTTTTGCCTCTACAATAGTGACTTTCAATACATTTTAAATTTTCTATAAACTGTTTCACGAATCTTCTTTTTTCGGTATGTTTTCCTCTCCTAGCACCATCTCTTCTTTCGATAGGCATTTGACCGCTTTCAACGTAACGATTTGCAACTCTTTGAATTCTGCTTTTCGTTACATGTAAAATATTTAAAAATGCTTTTTGACATACTTGGATCTAAAACTTGTGTGTATTATGAAATTTGACAAAGTAATTTATAGCAATTGTTTTTCTTGAAGAATTCAGTTTCGTGGTTCTGTCACATTTCGGTTTTTTAATGTCAATATATTTTAGGAAAAGGTGTCTCCATCTGACATACTTATAGATATGTAACTGTATATTTCAAAAATCATAGTATATTATTACCTCAAAAAGAAGAACCTTATCGACTTAAAAGTAAACTTATTACAGACAACAACTAATTAGCTGGGAAAATTATTCCCTGGGATATTACCATCGAGCAAAAAGACAAAAGAGGGAATGTAAAGGTAGTGGGGGCAAAAATATTGTTAGACAGGAAGTGCCATCTTGAGAGGCCAAATTAAACAAGGAAAGAGAGTCTTTCCTTGTTTAAGAAATCAAATTTAGTTGGGTTATGTTATTATTTGTCCCAACTGTCACATGAAATCTTATTTATATTAAAGTTTTTTATTAATTGTTTCACATTTTAGACTGTTATCGTTAATATTTAATTAAAATTTTCTCGTCTAATACACATTCTGAAAACTATTTTATAGCTACTGTTAATAAATGTCGGAAAATTTAAATTTGGCGCATTCGCATTTCCGGATATGTCCGCCATCAGAGGCCACTTTTTTGGTCGCCTTTTCATAACGATTAGATTCCCTCTTTTGTCTTTTTGCTCGATGGATATTACCCAATAAAGGAAGAGGAAGAAGAAGAAGACAACAACTAAAGTAAGGTTATGAATATTGAAAATGCTGTCAGAATTATAGAATATAGATTAAAATGAAAGTATTTACCCCAAGAGATTTATGCAGATAATAAAATGAACCTTATAATAATGTTTGCCTTCTTTTTTAAATTTCAGAAACAGACAAAAAATAATATCAGCACGTTTAGAAAAGCTGATTCACAGAAGGTAGTGAGAGATTACAATAAATTTTAGCGCATATGTCATAGGACGTATGCCTATGATGGAATTAGCTCTTTTGTCAACATAGAACAGAAAATTTAGTCTACCAGACAGAAAGAGAGAGAGCGAATATTAATTCTACCGGAAAGAAATAGAGAGAAAAGACCGGGCCAACTACTTTTTTGAAGAAAAAATAGTAAAAAAAAAACTGAAGGTTAAGAAATTAATACGTTAATAAAGAAATAAAATAAAATAATTATTTAAATATAACTTAATAAAGATGTGAAGTTTATAACTTACTTTGCACTACCTTGCTTTCTTGTATCACAACTTACAATAAAGTTGTAAAAACTTACTCAATCAATTCTTCGAAAAAAATATTGTAAACAATGTTACAATGTTTCTATAAAAACTGTTTATTAATAATAAAATTTCTCAATACTGTAACATTGGTTACAACGTTTTTTCTACAAAACAATTTAAAATTTGCACGTACAATGAGGTTATTTTGTTGAAAAACTTTATATTTAAAAAAGCTAGGATAAAAGTTATTAGACCAAAATAGAGGTTATTCCATAATTGAAAAACATTGTAAGTAGAGTTACAATGTTATTCATATTAGGTGTCGATATATAAATATAAAACTTACGAGGCTATTCTTTGGGGAGTCCTAATATTGTATTAAATAATGCTTTAAGTCCTTAAGTCCTTAAATAATGTAGTTTAAAGCATTATTTAAGGATGATCGAGGATCACTTAAGTTAGGTAGTGATCCTCGATCATCCTTAAATAATGCTTTAAACTACATCAAAGCATTATTTAAGGATGATCGAGGATCACTACCTAACTTAAGTGCAAATACAGGACCATCAACCTTAAAAGCTGAAGTGGAAAAAGCCATACACCAAGCCAAAAATAACAAAGCTAGTGGACCAGATCAAATATACAGCGAATGGCTAAAATTACTCTCAAATGACAATATAAAAGAACTCACTGTACTTTTCAATCAAATATATGATACCAGTGAAATTCCATCGGACTGGTTAAAATCGATCTTTATTCCTCTACCTAAGAAACCAAACGTTAAGAAATGTAGCGATTGTAGACTCATTAGTTTAATAAGCCATGCCGTTAAAATACTGTTGCATATTCTTCTAAACCGAATTAACAACAAGTGCGAAGAAATAATTAGTCAAGAGCAGTTCGGGTTCCGGAGATGCCTTGGAACTAGAGAAGCACTATTTTCTATGCAAACATTCCTTCAACGATGTTGGGAGGTAAGAAAACCCGTATATATGTGCTTCATTGATTTCGAAAAGGCATTTGATCGCGTTCAGCATACCAGACTAATTACCGCCTTGCAGAGCATCCAACTAGATGAGAAAGACATCAAACTTATTGTTAAACTTTACTGGAACCAAACAGCTATTATTAATACCAACAACAGAGAATCAAAGCCAATCAGTATTGAACGAGGCGTAAGACAGGGCTGTGTACTGTCTCCCACCCTCTTTAACGTGTATTCTGAGAATCTATTTAGGGAAGCTTTAAAAGATCAAAAAGGAATTATCATAGGAGGAGAAATAATTAACAATATACGGACGCCGACGATACTGCGATTCTAGCTGAAAACATTGACGATCTGCAGGAGCTAATCAATAGAGTTGACATGGAATGCACAAATTGGGGACTGTCGATAAATATCGATAAAACTAAATACATGGTGACCAGTAAAGTGGATATCGGCGCAACCCAACTGATATTAAACCAACAACCGCTGCAGAGAGTTCAGAGATTCAAATACCTTGGATGTTGGATTACCCAAAATCTGGATCCATCCTTCGAAATTCGATGTAGAATTGAACAGGCAAGAAGCTCATTTCAAAAATTCAAGCCTCTATTATCTAATAACTCATTAAATTTGGAAATCCGTGAAAAGTTTACAAGATGTTACGTGTGGTCTGTACTTTTGTATGGATGTGAAACTTGGACTTTAAACGCCGATATCATGAATAAAATCGAGGCGTTTGAGGTGTGGTTGTATCGAAGGATATTAAAAATTCCATGGACTAGCAGAACCAGAAACGAAGAAGTTCTTCGAAGAATGGGACATCAACGAACTCTATTAAATATTATTAAGAGGCGTAAACTAGAATATCATATAATAACATAACATATAATCAGAGGACCAAGATATGAGTTCCTTCGGCTAATTCTCAACGGTAAAATCGAAGGAAAGAAATGGATAGGACAGAAGAAACTCTCTTGGTTGAAAAATTTGCGGCAGTGGACAGGTTTGACAGCGGACTAATTGCTACACGTAGCGCAAGACCGAGATCAGTATAACAATATTATAAGCATGGTAGTCGCCGACGTTCCGTAGGGATATGGCACTCTAAGAAGAAGAATATTGTATATTTTAGAGAAACTTAACATAATTAATATATGAAAATTTATAATAAAAGCATTTTAGCTTCGCCCAAGAAAGAAAAAATGTCTATAAAAATGAGACGAATTTTCATGATAAAAGAGGCCAGAAGTTTTTAAGTACTGGAATTAAGTAAAAAAGAGTAAGACGGCTTAGTACATTGCTGTAATATGAAATATTTGTCATGTCTTCTTAAGACTCAACTTGTTAAGGTATATTTGATAAGTTAGACCTCTCTGCATTTTTATTGAAGATATTTTTTATCCTTCTCATAAATTTTAGTTCTGGTAATAGATAACACATGTTTAATTCAAACATTCTACAGCTTCTGTTCTGAGAAATGCAGTAATTTTCATCGAAGAAATACCAACACAAAGCGCCTTTCGACTGAACTTAATCTAACTAATGTCACAATACCTAATTATTCTCACTAGAGATCCCAGATAAATTCTCAACTCCATGAAACTAATAAGAGAAGGGCAATAAAACAATTCGCACGTCTCGCGAAATTTAATTGGAAAGGTGGCTGAGATATTTCGCTGAACTTACTCCACTGTAAAATAGTAAGTCAGTATTTGGGTTTTCCGTGATTTAATTTTGTTATATCGTTAATTTGCATATAGATTAAGCTGCTATTACGTAAATCCCTTGATTCATCCACGTGATACCAATCTACGAACACAAACCTTTGGGAGTACATCTCCCACGCGGCTTCGAAAGTTTAATTATTAGTTTTGACTTTATGAGTTCTAACACAAAGAACGAACTCCTTCACATTTAGGTAACATCCTCTATTTTTAAAAATTTTACTCTCCAATAGGAATAGTGACAAGCAGACAGAATTTTATTATAATTATTCTTACAGCCCTTTTTCGGTATTCATTTCTTTCTAATATATGTACTAGATAGCGACAATAAATGGTATGTGCCGGATTATCTCTCAAATAAAATCAAAATATATTATACAGGGTGAGTCATGAGGAACTTTACATACTTCTACCATATGTAGAGTCCCTCAGGGAGCATATCATGTGGCCACTAAAAAATGTCAACTCCTCTTCTTTATTAATTAACAGGGTGATTTTTGTAATTGACCATTTATTTCATTTTACTGTAGTGTTGATACGGCTCATTTGATTTTTTTTAATTTTTGCATGATACAGTACACTACTATCAAGCATTCGACTGGTATTAGCTAAACTAAAAAATTCCAGGACTGGCTTTGGAAAAATTAATTTAGGGATTCGTATTAAATATTACACTCTGTATAATTTTTTTTTAAATGCAATAAGTGATTTTCAAAATACATAAATAGCCAATGAAAACGACATATGCGACAATGTTGTCGCACTTTTATTAAATTTTTAGTGAACGATCAAATCTTACCAAAAATAGAACAACCATAATGAAGTATCAAATTATAAGGTATTAATTTAAACAAATGTTATAAATTTCAAACATTTTAATTAAAATGAGTTCCTACAACATAATCTAATACGTAGAAAATTAACATCTTTACTGTCACTTTGTATTATCTCTACGATAGAATCAATTGTTTTTCAATTTTAAATTTTTACTCATAGATCGTATTGGGGCATTATTTTCGATAAATAATAAATTAAATTGATTAAAAAGTCAAACCTCTTGTATGTGTTAGTTTTTGTTGATTGTATATGATTAAAATTTTATGTCAAATAAGAATAGATTGCATCAACTGTACTAAATAAAAATAAATCTAAAAAAGTTTAAAATGAAGGTTGGCGTTGACCGTTTGACGTTTCTTGATATTTTATACCCATTGTCATTATTGTCATTATCAATTGTTATTTATGTGTACAAGAATACGTATTTCTTCTGTCATATCTACGTTAAGTACATTGTGTTAGTTTTGGTAGAGCTTTAGTTATTTTCGTTCAAAATGCCACATCAGTTTTCGACCACAGAATATGCAGACATAATATTTGTTTATGGTTTCTGTAATGGGAATGGTAGGGCTGCTAGTAAAGAATATCGCAGGAGATTTTCTTATCGTCGAACTCCCAGTCATCCAACATTTGGGTCAGTTTTTAATTATTTGCGAGAAAATGGCACTTTTCCTAGTGGAACAACAGAGCGACATGTAGATGAAGCGCAGGAAGATGACATTATGGACGCCGTTACTATGAACCCTACAATAAGCACTAGACAAGTAAGTCGAGAACTCAATGTTACTCAATCAAAAGTAAGTAGAGTCTTACAAAAAAATAATCTATAACCATATCACATTCAAATGGTTCAGCGACTACATGCTGGAGATGAGATCGATAGGTTGGAATTTTGTAGATGGATTAACAATAATCGACCAACGCTATACAGGACACTATTTACAGATGAAGCCCAATTTACTAGAGACGGGATAAATAATTCACGAAATTCACATGTGTGGGCAGAAGAAAATCCCCATGCTATTCGAGAACGTCGTTCTCAGTTAAGGTTTTCGGTTAACGTGTGGATTGGTGTCATAAATAACCAATTAGTAGGTCCTCACTTTTTTGATGGTTCTTTAACAGGGCAGGTCTATTTGAACTTTCTACAAAATATTTTGCCGAATTTGCTTGCCAACGCGAACGTTGCTATCCGAGGGATGTATTTTCAGCATGATGGGGCACCCCGACACTTTTTACTGGCAGTGAGACAACATCTCAATAATGTTTATGGCAACAGGTGGATAGGACGTGCAGGTCCTATTTCGTGGCCTTCAAGATCCCCTGATTTCAATCCCGTTGATTACCATATTTGGGGACGGTTGAAGCAACTAGTTTACAACAGTTTTACAACATTGTCGCATATTATGTCGTTTTCATTGGCTATTTATGTGGTTTGAAAATCACTTATTGCATTTTAAAAAAAATATATACAGGGTGTAATATTTAATACGAATCCCTAAATTAATTTTTCCAAAGCCAGTCCTGGAATGTTTTAGTTTAGCTAATACCAGTCGAATGCTTGATAGTAATGTACTGTATCATGCAAAAATTAAAAAAATCAAATGAGCCGTATCAACACTACAGTAAAATGAAATAAATGGTCAATTACACAAATCACCCTGTTAATTAATAAAGAAGAGGAGTTGACATTTTTTAGTGGCCACATGATATGCTCCCTGAGGGACTCTACATATGGTAGAAGTATGTAAAGTTCCTCATGACTCACCCTGTATATTATATTTCATCATCCAGCTATATTCAAACAGTGTGTCAATTTTAAAACTTTCAATGGGCTATATCTCACGAACAAAAGCTGATATCGAAAAATGCTTGAAACCCTTTCTAGGATAGTAAGAGGAACTAAAATAACATAAAAGAGAACTCACCTTCATCAACCCCCTAGGCCCCATCCACCACAACCAAAAAAGTCTAAATTGCAAACCCCTACTTTTGATACATCATTAAAAAGACTTTTAAAAATGCTATCAAATGGTATAAATAATAGTTATACAGGGTGAAGCAATAATTGTGAAATTTTAACTTAAATTTAAACATTTTAAATTAAATCTTATTAAATTTTAAATAAAATCTTAAATTTTATTCAATTTTTTGGTGTTAAATAATTTTACAGGGTGTTTATTATCAGCCGGCTTACTATGACTTTTGTATTTGTAATGCTATCTCCCGGACTATTATTTTTAAATATAAGTGCCCGTCGGGAAACAACGCGATCCACTTTAAACATTTACCTAATTGACATTTTTAACAAATTTGTAGTTCAACAAAAACCTCATTAAATTTTCCATTTAAGCCAAAGTTTCACATGTTTTATAGTCTTTTTAATGATGTACTACAAGTAGGAGTTTGCAATTTAAACTTTTTTGGTTGTGGTGGGTGGGGCCTAGGGGGTTAAAGGGGGTAAGTTTTCTTTCATGCCATTTTAGTTCCCCCTTACTATCCTAGAAACGGTTTCAAGCATTTTTCGATATCAGCTTTTGTTCGTGAGATATAGCCCACTGTATAAGCATATTTATGTACATATCGATGGATTTTCAAAAAGCACATTTTCAGGAGAAGACTTTTTCTTCTAAAAACTTTTTGGCTAATACGATTCAAATTTTTAAACTATAATAAATAAGTACATAAAAAAAATTATAAATTTAAGAAAAAAACTGTAATCTAACATTATTTTATTAAATATTTATGTAACATACGATATCTTGTCTGTGTAAATTTTAGTTGAAGCTTGTCGCTAACGATAAACATACGATAATTTCAAGATATTATATCTATAAATGAATAGTCATAAATACCGTAAGTATCCTAGCAGAAAAATATTATTAATAACAAAAATCTGTGACACTCTGATCTTCTTCATCAGTTTCTGCAAATGTATTAGGAGTTTGACTTTTATGACTTAATTGTTCATATTCCTGTACAAACTGCTGTGGTATGACATGTTTCCGATATTGCCTCATAAGGTTATTAAACTTAGCAGCATAAATTGCCAATGACCTGCTATATAACATTCCTAGTTTCTCTATGGCAATTTTTGAGCGTCTGCCAGTAATAAAATAATAAGAAAAACAGTAAGGATTATTTATTAGCCCAGTCTGGTTATGCAAAAATTATCGATTTCACAGCAAAATTTTTCGCAGATATCTGAAGCTTTTAAGACATAGGTGGGGGTTACTAGATGACGAATAGATGAAAAGGTACTCGTATTTTTACCTTGCGTTTTTTTAAACAATAATTTATGGTCACAATTTTATTTTTTGTCTTTAAGTTTTTTTCCTTATATTTTAAATAAACAATATTTATATCATTTTTTTATGCCAAGAATATGTTTATTTTCCCATTTTTACAATTAAAATTGATAAATAATTTACGGAGATATTTGCAAAAAAGCAGTTTTTTGCACTAGTTTATATATTTTATTAATTTTTTTATTAACAAAATAAAATATTATTAATACATTTAA
Source organism: Diabrotica undecimpunctata (assembly GCF_040954645.1). Classification (NCBI taxonomy): domain Eukaryota; kingdom Metazoa; phylum Arthropoda; class Insecta; order Coleoptera; family Chrysomelidae; genus Diabrotica; species Diabrotica undecimpunctata. Next base: position 128,012,116 of record NC_092808.1, read on the forward strand.
ACATCGAGGAATTAACATCTTTTAAATTTGTGCAAAATTTCCCCCCGATCGGTGAAATAGTTTAAAAGTTATTTAATTTATTTATCCCTAAGGCTAATTATTTAAACTATTGAACTTGCGCTATGAATGATGCTAGACACATTTAGCAAATTTCATAGGATTCTTTAAGACTTAAACTATCTCAGCAGTTAAATGCATATTGCGTTTTCATCGAAATTATTTACAAAATAAAAGTTTGAAAAAGGGGTATATTTTTTACTTATAAACAATTGTAATAACTTCTATATTTTTCAAGCTACAGACTTTTACGTACAACCATTGGATGAATTTTATAGCTATAAGTTTCTATATAAAGTCTAGATTTTCATTTAAAATTTGTGCAAAAATTTCTTCTTAATGTTTATAAACAATGGAGATACGATTTTTTAAAAAATAGTAGCTAACTTTGTTTCTTTTTATCATAGAAGGTTTTTTATTATTGTAAGTTTTTTTACCAGCTATCCAATGATTGTACCTACAAGTCTGTAGCGTGAAAAAAATAAAAGTTAGTACAATTGTTTATAAGTAAAAAACATACCAATTTTTCAAACGTTTATTTTGTAACTAATTTCGATGAAAACGCAATATGCATTTAACTTCTGAGATAGTTTAAGTCTTAAAGAATCCTATGAAATTTGCTAAATGTGTCTAGCATCATTCATAGGTCAAGTTTAATAGTTTGAATAATTAGCCTCAGGGATAAATAAATTAAATAACTATTAAACAGAACTATTTGACCGATCGGGGAAAATTTCGCACAAATTTAAAAGACGGTAATTCCTCGATGTTTAAATGTATTAATAACATTTTATTTTATTAATAAAAAAATTAATAAAATTTATAAATTAGTGCAAAAAAATTTGCTTTTTTGCAAATATCTCCGTAAATTATTTATCAATTTTAATTGAAAAACGGGAAAATAAAGATATTCTTGATATAAAAAAATGATATACATATAGTTTATTTTAAATATAAGGAAAAAAAACTTATAGATAAAAAATAAAATTCTGACCATAAATTATTGTTAAAAAAAAGCAAGGTAAAAATACGAGTACCTTTTCATATATTCGTCATCTAGTAACCCCCACCTATGTCTTAAAAGCTTCAGATATCTGCGAAAAAATTTTCGACCTTTTTTTTAACCAGACTGGGCTATATATACAACGAAGTAGACGTGCTCATAAGCAATATTAATTTTAACTTAAAAGTAAAAAATTGTTTACGTGCAGTTTGTTATCAAAATAAATCAATTAAAACAATAAAACCAAATCTTATGTTATTTTTTTTTAAATTCTAGTGTGTAGTCTTCAAATAAATTATATTTAATATTAATTTTTAAATTTAATTTAAATACCTTTAAACAATTGGTAAATATTAAATAATACCTTAAATTTTTTTTTTATTAAAACTACAATACATTATACAATTTATCACATTCTTTACCGATATGTTAAAACTCATCAATTATGGCCGGAATATCGACATTGATTTAAAATGAAAAATATACATATCACCTCCAGATTTCATATGAGCTCTACTTCAAACAAAATTTATAATCGGAACCCAGCTGTGTCCCTAGCAAGGACTCGGTGTCTTCACAAATTGAGGTTTAAAGGAAATACCAGCTTAGTTTATCTGCTCGTTCCCGGTCCATTTGAAACTCGATCGGATATTGAGTATCTGATTAAAATTTCAATCCAACGAATCCTCCTAGCTTAATTCAAGTAGAGCTTGTTCATGCCGCTGTGTGTTATACGAAATCTACATTGAATGTGAATAATAGATATCGACAAAATAACAATAGCGGTATTTTGAATTTAAAGGTATTTAACTATTTATTAGATTTTATTTATGTATATAAACTCATGTTTTTGAATTATCCATTGATTACGGATTGTTTACTTTAAAATTTTTACCCGATTTTGAATAAATTGCACGATGCCCACTTCGTAAGAAAAAACCGGAGAAAACTCACTATTGCTTGCGATTAAGTAAGAGAAAACTCACTGTTTTTTGCGATTTAGTTAGAGGTACTAGAAATTAAAATAAGCATATGGATAAAAGGCCAGTTTCTAACACCACAAAACTGCTTTTTAGCGGCACGAGATAGAAACTTAACCAGCATAAACTTTCCAGATGACCAAGCTACTATTACACACAACTTCTACAATCTGGAATATATACCGAGCAGATTTTACAGATATAACGGATGAAGATTCCACATCAGTTTGCAAAAAGCAGAATATTTAGTGTTTTAAAACGAGACTTCATCTTTACGAACGCTGATCTTGCTTTCCCTATGCGTTGTTTTTCTGTATTATATTCTGATATTTATCACTTTTAAAAACGTTTTAAGTAAGTGGCTCCTTAGGCTAATTTTTCTGTAGTCTTCACATGTTTTTGATTTAATTATTTTGGTATAGTTACGAAGGTCGACTTTAACCAGCTTTGGGGAATATTTCCAGTTATATATACTTTGTTAAATATAGTCGCTATTCATTTTATTCCTTATTCGTCCATAAGTTTCTGGAATTCTGTATAAAATTTTTCAGGCCCTACAGCTTTACCATCTTTAGTTTTTCTAATAGCTACCGTGACTTCTTCAATGGTAATCGAGGGTCCTGTTTGGCATTCGATGTCTTCATTGGCAATCTACCTTTCATCTGCAAATGTTACTTCCACATATTTCTTCTAAGTGTCTAGTCTCTCTTCCACACTTAGTAGTGGATTACCTTGGTTGTCTGCCGAACATCCAACTCTTCTAGGGTTGTATAAGTAAGCGAAAACTCCATGTTTTTGCGATTAAGTTAGAGGTTCTAGAAATTAAAATAAGCGCGTGGATAAAAGACCAGTTTCTAACACTACAAAACTGCTCCTTAGCAGCACGAGATGGATACTTAACCAGCATTAACTTTCCAGATGACCAAGCTACTATTACACACAACTCCTACAATCTGGAATATATACCGAGCAGATTTTACGGATATAACGGATGAAGGTTCCACATCAGTTTGCAAAAAGCAGAATATTTAGTGTTATACAACGAGACTTCATCTTTACGAACGCTGATCTTGCTTTTCCTATGCGGTGTTTTATTTCAGTAAAGTGGTCCCATTGACTGTTTATGTTAGTACCAAGATATGTGTAGCTGTTTACCCTGTCAATTAGCTGTTGGTTTACTAAAAGATGTGTATTTATAATTTCGCGCTTATTAACTACCATGTACTTGGTTTTGTTCGTACTGAAATCCAGCCCATATTCTCGACTTATATCTGATATGCACATTATTGCTTGTAAACCATCTAGGCGATCTGCAAAAACTACTACGTCGTCAGCATATATAATGTTGCTTAGATGCACTCCATTAACTAAGACACCTTGATGTAGTTGTCCCAATGCTGGCTCGAAGATACGCTCCGAGTACATATTAAATAGCACTGGAGACATAATGCATCCTTGTCTCACTTCTCTATCTATGGAGATTGTCTATGTTAACTGGTCATCCACTTTAATGTTGGCAGTTTGGTTCTAATATAAATTATATATAATTCGCAAACCTTTATCATCCAAGCCCGTTTCTTTTAAGATAGATATGAGCTTGTCATGTTTTACTTTATCAAATGCCTTTTTGTAGTCGATAAAACAAATATATACATTACAGTTGATATCCCTGCACCTCTAGATAAGCACTTGTATAGCAAATATAGCTTCTAGGGTGCCTAAGGTATCGCGGAATCCAAATTGTGTCCATGACACATGTTCTTTACATTTTTTAAATATTCTGTTAAGGATCACTTTTAAAAACATTATAAGTAAGTGGCTCCTTACGCTAATTATACTGTAGTCTTCGCATATTTTTGCAGTTAATTATTTTGGTATAGTTACGAAGGTCGACTTTAACCAGCTTTGGGGAATATTTCCAGTTATATATACTTTGTTAAATATAGTCGCTATCCATTTTATTCCTTATTCGTCCATAAGTTTCAGGAGTTCTGTATGAAATTTGTCAGGCCCTACAGCTTAACCATCTTTAGTTTTTCTAATAGCTACCGTGACTTCTTCAATGGTAATCGGGGGTCCTGTTTGGCATTCGATGTCTTCAATGGCAATCTACCTTTCATCTGCAAATGTTACTTCCACATATTTCTTCCAAGTGTCTAGTCTCTCTTCCACACTTAGTAGTGGATTACCTTGGTTGTCTGCCAAACATCCAACTCTTCTAGGGTTGTATAAGTAAGAGAAAACTCCCTGTTTTTGCGATTAAGTTAGATAGAAATTAAAATAAGCACGTGGATAAAAGGCCAGTTCCTAACACCACAAAACTGCTCCTTAGCAGCACGAGATGAATATTTAACCAGCATCAACTTTCCAGATGACCAAGTTACTATTACTCACAACTCTTACAATCTGGAATATATACCGAGAAGATTTTACGGATATAAAGGATGAAGATTCCACATCAGTAAAAGCAGAATATTTAGTGTTATACAATCCTGTTTGGTATTCTATGTGTTCAATGACAATCTGCCTTTCATCTGCAAATGATACTTCCACATATTTCTTCTAAGTGTCTAGTTTCTCTTCTACACTTAGTAATGGATTACCCTGATTGTCTGCCAAACATCCAACTCTTCTGGGCTTGTATAAGCCTGCAGCTTCTTTAACTTTTTTGTGCATATTGAATGAATTGTGTTTCTGTTGTAATAGCTGTATTTCCAAACATTGTTCTCTCAGCTGTGTGTCCTTAGCCATTCTGATTGCTTTTTTGCTCTCTTTGTCTATTCTCTTGCATAATGTCTTACCCTGATCTTTGACCTTTTGCCTCTTTTCCATCATATCTAAAATCTCATTTTCCACCCACGATTTTTTCTTAATTTTTGGTGGTTTGAGGAACTTTTCATATGTGAAGATAACACAGGTTAAATCCGTCAACTATTTAAGAGCAATTCTAAGAACAAGAGGCCTAGGAAAAGCTGAAATTAGACACCGAATAGAACAGGAAAGCGGTCCAGTGTAGAGACCATTGACAAAGAACTGAGGGAGGTATATGTTTAGCAGTGGACTCAATTGGCTAATTGATAATGATAAAGACCGACATATAACAGACGTTTCTCCCAGGGTGCAACTCTGTTCTGTTCTTCCGGCATTCCGAGTCCATTATTATTATGATTATTATATGTCAGATATCCAAAAAATGCATTTTGCATGTATTTTGGTCAGTACCTAATTATTAGTTATCTATGGCCACATTGTAAAAAAATATTAAATTCCGACAAATGTCAAGAATAACAATTATTATTGTAACAATTTTAGATAAGATAAATTTACATAGCAAATAACCGTCTATTAGCCACATTTTTTAAGTTCAGCGTCGTAGCTTTTAAACTCTATTTCCACAAAAAAATTTTGATTAAACTCGCGTGTACTTCACCGATTCGACTGTACACCTATTTGTTTTGTTAAATTGTCCGGAAAGTTGGCAATTGACCTTTACGTTTATCTTTCAGGGGAGTCGTTCTGTATGTTAGAAGAAATATTTTGAGAATTTAGTCCATGTCGACGCAACATTTCTTTTATTCTATGGTTATTTTTATGATCTAGTGCAATTGAAACGAGAAAATAAAAAAGAAACCAATTGCCAGACTTTAAGGTATACTAGCAATTTACTGAAACGTTAGGAGAGAAAGCTTTTATTAGTAAAATATGCGAGATAAACAAAGTGTTTTTATTTGTGCACCTCTCTCTTTGTGTTTGTTTGTGTATTTTTGTGTACCTGTTTAAGTATGAGAATGTGAATATTCTAGGTATTAATAGTCATAAAAATAAATTTTATGTTTGTAATAAATAAGTCCTTAATACTTTAAACACAAAATTTAACATTAAATTTATATGCACATATATATTTATATACAAGGTGGTCCTTAAGTAATTGTACAAACAGAAACCGTAGATTCTACACTTTAAAAGATTTTGATTTAAGCCAACTTGATTTAATAAAATGTTGATATTAAGAAAGATACAGGATGTTAAAGCGGAAATTTAAAATTTTATTTTTCGCTATAACTATACGTTTGTAAATATTTTTGGACAAAAATTTAAAGTAGATGCTTTTGAGCAGGATAAATTATAATTGTATACATACTTTAATGTAACTAATAGAGGGCGCCACATATGTCACATGTGTGGCATAAATTTGCGCTTAACTTTTTTGCTGTTTAAGTTAGCTCTATTTGTGTTAAAACATATTAAAGATACATTATTTTTACAAAGAAAAGGTATACTTGTTAGTAACCTAAAAATTTAACCGTTTTCGAGATAATCGCATTTTATAAGTCAGCTGCATAATAATTCTTAGTTTGATATTTGTGCGGTAAAGCACTGAATACCTGTAGATGAGCATAATTCATAGTTTATTCTTATTAAAACAACTCAAAGATGATAATGTATTATCACAAAATGCTTTGTTATGGGTGCTAAATGTCTTATTGGAGAAAAGATTCTTCATCTTCTTTAGGTGTCGTGTCCGTATTCAGACGGTGGCCGTCATTATGTTTACAATTTTCCTTTTCTCTCGCTTCTTAAGTTTCTATAATCTCGTTGTATTACTTTTTCTCTATTGTAAAATGCTGAAAACTCAAAATATGTAGTTTATGCAAGATGGTACACCACCACATTCTAGAGAGAAGGCAGTTAGAACATACTTAAATACAACTTTTCTGAACGTTGGATTGGTCGTGGTAGTCATACTCCTTGGCAATGTGATGAGCTATTGATATAATTATTTAATTAATAAAAAATCTGAAAAGAATACTTATTATTCATTACGTAAATTGTTTACCCATTTTTATTAGGACCAATAGAAATTAGAGCACAGGTATTGAATAACACATATGTATCTTGTTTCATAATACTTTTGCTCAAATCTAACTTTAAAGACTCAGCATTCTTACAAAAACATCATCGTTGGCCTAATCACCGATATTGTTATAAATATAGTAAACACACAAGCAATTTAGTTTAGCATAATATTAGTTCGTTAGTAAATCATATTAGTCCATTTTTTCGAGATGTAATTATAGTTACTCGTAAGCTGCAACGTAATCATATAAATAAGTAATGTCATCGATAGGTTATTCCGTGTGTATATAAGTAACCAATGAACGAAATAAATCACAGTTTATTACATTATATATCCACTGCGACAAATAAGATGTAGTTCCATAATATACCATAAGATTTGGATATGTATCCAAAAGAATGGATCGTGTGACTAATGTTGAGGTCCTACGTAGAATAGGCAAGGAATTCTACGGAAGAGGTCTTCAAGGAAGACCTATTCTTCTAGAATAGGTCTTCCTCAGGGCTTCCGAGGTCTCAGTGTCCCGAGCCCCCAGACACTACTACACTTGCGGCATACAACCTGTGTCTGCCAATATCTCAGAAGCCCTGTCAAGAGAACCCATCCTAGCGCCACACTCCAAAAATTTGCAGCGAGTCCCCTTTATTTATTTATACCCAAAAATGCATTGTTTACAACTTAAATATAAGAAACAAAATTTGACACGACGAAATAAACTTTTGATTTTAATATAAACTTTTCAATTTTTCCTATTTCTACTTAAATGTTCTAGTTGGTTTCCTATTCTAATCTAATCTAGCTATCCTTAACTTAATTCGTCTAATCTAAATCCCTAGTCTATCTATTCTAATGTAACATTTTAGTGTCCTATCACTGTTTCGATCTTAAGATCTTTGTCTATGTTTTCCACATTAGCTCCTGGCCGTGGAGGGCAGAGGAAAGTTATATGTATATGTATGTGTGGTGTCTGTTTATGTGATATTTTCATTGTCGCCAAGTATTGTACTATTTCTGTGTCTGTACTATCTATATTAGTCGGTGGATGTGTCATGTGTTTTTGGGCCAGTTTGTTTGTTAGTATTTGTCTTGCCGTTAGGCGTTGTGGCATTTTGCAGTCGTTGATTATGTGTTGTTGGTCTTTTAGTATGTTGCAATGTTCACAGTTGCCGTTTGTGTTTCTTAAGTTGAATCTGTTATAGTATTCTTGTTAGTATTTTTGTTTTCCATGTAAATTTTGGGTTTGTGAGTTTTACTTGTTGCAGGATATTTTCCTTCCTTTTGTTGTGTTGTTCCAGTCTTGTTGCCACTTTGTCATTTTTGTGTTTAGTTTGGCGTTTTTAATGTCTTCTTTTGTTATTATTGTTAGTGTGTTTTGTGGGTTCGTGTGTGCTTTGTTTGCTAGGTTGTGTGCAATTTTATGCCCCGTTTCGTTTATGTTTATTTTCTTGACGGTGTATGATATGTTGTGTTTGGTGAGTGTTTCCAGGTGTTTTTTTTTTTTTGGTAATTGTTTTGTCTCTGTTGTTTCCCTTTTGTAGTTAATGTATTAGTGGTTGTGAGTCGGTGTATAATGTTATTGTTTTGTTTCTGTGTTCCGTTGAGTTTTGTGTGATTTTATCTGTGTTAATTCTTAATGCTATGGCATCTATGTTGTTTATGTTTCCTGTTGTGTTCATTTTGTAGTTTGTTCTGGTGATTGATTGTGATGTTTCTTTGTTTATACCAATTGTTTCACTTGTGTTGCTGTTTGTGGTTTTTATGCTAGCGTCTGCGTATGCTTTGATGTCTGGTGTTTCTGTGTCGTGTAGGGGTTTAATAGTTCGTGCTATTGGGTGTGGCGTGTCAATTGTTTTAGTTTTTAGATAGGTTAATTTCGTTTCTGTTATCTGTGTAAGTTTTGTATGTGGCTAAGGCATCTACGCTTAACAAAGTGGTTCCAAAGTGGTGGCGAATACATGAAGGGCCGTTGTGGGGGCGGTGTTGTATGCCCTTGTGATTGCTCGCAAAAAGGGTTTTTCTGCGGCAGACAATTGTTTTGCGATCCTAGTGTCGGTCGCTCTCTTTCCCCAGACATCTGCTCCGTATAGGAACATGGGTTTGATCGCGTTTTCGTAGATTGCCTTGAGTATGTGTGGTTTGCGTCCCCAGTCTTTACCTGCTATTATGAAAAGATTGTGCTACTGGGAACAGAGGACGGTTCATTTATACCGTCGATGGTAACGTGGTTTGGGAGGGGGTTGGCGCGAACATTTCTGACAGTAGGATTTTGATTGGCGCGTGAAGCGGGCAATATTTTATTTCTGAGAGGTCTTCAAGTCGAAAATAACCGTATGGCATCATCTCTTTTATTGAGACAATTTGGCCGTTTTTTTTTATTTCTATAGTTTTTGGATAATTCTTGTTTTTCAAAATCAATTTTGTGACCTGTCTGAAGATGGTGTCTAGAGCTGGAAGTAAATCGGAATTGCAAACAGAAATGGAATGTTCATAAATCCTATTTTGGTTTCTACGATTGGCCTATACGATCCTCTTTCCATATCAGTTGGCCCACCTATGGAATTTGCAGTTTAGATCTATTACCATAAACAAGTTATACTCTGCATGTTTTTATAAGTTTCCATATTAATTAATATGACATTTTTATTAATATTTATTAAAAACATTACCCTTATGGTTTTTTATTTATTTTCAACAATAAAAAAAAATTTATTAAACCTTGGCTATGCATTCACTTATGACAACATACGTCGATTTTTTTGTAATTAAATTAAATCCAGAGGTAGCTATGGAAAAATGACATCAAAACAATAATATTATCATTAATGTCAAATGTATTTTGTAGTATTGTAAATTGTTTGCCTTTTGTGGATTATACAATGGGTCGAGGTAAAGTTCTCGATGAGAAAATTTGTTCAATCATTATTAGATTTTTTAATTCTTTAAAATCCAATTCGGAAATCGCGAATATGTTGCAATTATCACGCTATAGTGTAAGAAATATAGCCAGAAGATACAAAACAAAACAAAACTTTTGTTCTCTAAAATTTAATTATCTTATCAATCTAACGTTGGGCCAACTGATATGGGAAGGGGTCGTATAGAATAGGGGGCAGTCTGCACAAAAAATTTCATAAACGCCGTGTTTTTCATTTGGAATCTTGTCTTTGATTGGACAAGAGATTAAAGTGTTTGTTGGAGGGTAAATATTGTCTTTATTTCTCGCAATTTAAGGATTTTTGTCAGTGACACCTTTGATGTAAGGAAAAAAGCGTTCGTATGATGAGAGTCTGATTCTTTAAGTTGAGATTGAGTAGAAGATTTATGTCTGTGGATGATCCTATTGATGTGATTTTCGCGGTAACCGTTTTGGATAGGAGTTCTTCCTGTTGACATAAAACAATCTTTAATATAATAATAGTCTCCCGTTTTATACCGCTGTCGCGGCTTTGGGAGTATAGCAGGGTAGTCTGCTATATCTAGGGCCTACGGTATACAAGGAAGGTAACATGGCCAGTGCTACGCTTCAACCGTCTATTATTACCCCTGGTTTTACACAAGGTACTCATTTTTATTCAGGCTGAGTCGACCTGGGGCCTATAGACATTTTTAAAATGTCTAGATGTTCTTGCCGGCGGTGGGATTCGAACCCCGGACCACCGGCTTGCGAGTCAAGCATCCTACCGCTTGCGCTACGCAGGCCCTTAACAATCTTTAATTCCTCGTGAAAAGTCTTCCATAACATCTCGAATATATGGCCTACCCAAAATTCACAAACCCGATATTTCTCTACGTCCCATGGTCAGTGCATACAACTGTCATATACAACCATTGGCCAAGTACTTGTCAAAAAATCTACAACCCCTCGACAAAAATGCTTCATCCTTCGTCAAAAATACGTGCTAACATTAGTAGAGTATTAATGGTAAGATATGTAGTTGATATATCTAGCTGAACTCATCGACTTTATCGTTTGAACGAACTTAATTAGTATCTAAGAAAGGAGTAGATTGTTGTTCTCCTTCTACTTCGATGGTGAATTGTATATTAATTCGCTAATGTTTATTTGCTTATACCTTAATAACAATTGTTATATAAATTCATAAAACGTTAACAATTAGTCATTACGACACCACACACTACTGACAATGAAACTGAGAAATTAGTACATATTATGTATTATTGGGGGATCAGTTTGACTAAAAATGATGAAGTGCGTATTGAGGCAGTGTTACCAATTTATTAAAAGGATAAATAATCACTTTGTTTCTTTTGATTGAATGCTAAATATATCATTATCATCATTCTTAGCATATTCTACTGATTATGGTGTAGCCTCCCTTACATATTCATTCTTCATATCTGAACACAATTGTCTAAAATTCTTCGCTTTTCTGTGCCATGTTGTACCGGCTTGTTTCCTTATGTCACAGCTAAATATATATATATATATATATATATATATGTACATAGTTGTGTCCAAATTATACATACCTACATGTATTATGTTGTCGACATATTAATTTAAATTTAATTTTTGAATGTTAGAGCTATTCTGTCTATACTTATATATATTCTGTCTATACTTATATAAAAGAATTTACTGAGTTTTTTAGATAAGTATATTGATATTTTCTCACTTTTACTGTGATTTGTGAATACAAATATAAAACCCGGATACAGGAGAGTAACCGAGGGGAAATCATAACTTTATTACGTCGCTTCATTGCTTAATATTATGGGCCGGCTGGATATTTTATGGACGTATTCTAAATGTCAATCAATAAATTGTGTATATCTAAATAAGGTAAATGCGACATTTATTTATGTCTGTTGTTTTCTGAACATAGGATGATCTGTATATAGCAATTAAGATCATCAGAAAGCAAGGAGAATGTCTATGTTCAATCTAGAACTCGCTGGTGTCTCCCTTTCGGTTTGGATATGTATATTACCATAGAAAATAAAAGCAAGAGGACTATATGAGAGTCTATTTAAAAAGTAGAATCAATAAACAAATTATATATACAGAAGATTACATAAAGATTACATAAATTCCTAATATATACAATTAAAATATGCGTGATAAAGATACAAAAAACGAGTATGTATTCAAAACCCAGATTGCTTTACAAAGTGAACATAAAGTGAACGAATTACCGTAGAAACGCAGCTGTTTTCGAAAACTAAATATTTGCGAAGCGAGGCGAACTTTGAGTATCTATATTTCACAAAAACTGCTCTTCTACAAAATCATAACAGGAGTACTAAAATATGATACGACAAGAAAGACCATATTATAATGTATATATATACATATATATTGTGTGTCAAATAAAAGTTATAATGTCTTAATTTCCGGCACAACTCAATACAGTTCATCAAAGAAAAACATGAATTTTGAGCAAATAAACATATTTAAATATAACAACAACAAAATGCATATACCAGTAAACTGTACTCGATATAGCAGCAAATATTTTGGTAATAAATTGTGTAGGTTATACTTTACACCAATAGAATGATAGCACCCAGTATGAAAAACGATGTCTTCAAACAGCAACCACAAAAGTATTGATAATGACGCAGCAGGCCTCCACCCTTAACTCAGCACGACTATCTTGTTTGGCTGATGGAACGACTCTCTCTTACTGACTGCAAAAACGGCGGTTAGTTTAAAAAATGATTTTAACAGTCGACGCTACGTGTGGGCGATAATTACCAAAGCGACTGAAAATTTTAACGAAATCCAATAATTTTTCTGTGCTTCTTTTTTAACAACAATGTATGAAAGAACAGTCTTTTATTTGCAACAATGTATTAGTAACCTTTTGTTGGTCGATAGCGTCTATGTTGTTGTACGAGAAATCTTGGCTAACTATACGCGGGGAGTCAAAACTAGCAAAAAGTCTCTATATATTTTAACAACGTTTATATACAGTTGCAAAACTGTAACAATATCGTTCGGCTAGTTTACTAGTTGGTTACTTCTGCGTTATACTATATTACAGTAAAAAAACTTTACTGATCACGTAATAATCAAAAATTTAACAAAAAGTACCATGTTCTTAATGAAATTTGCCACTGACTTAACTGTGTTGTTCCTACAAGAGAAGAAACCAATATTAATTATCACAAGAAAAAAATCTAAAAATCTGAACCCGAAAATAAAAATGTTAAAAGAATTTATATCGACGCAAAATGTAGAGTGTCTACTGTTCCCATAAAAGGAAGTGTCTATTGTAAAAATTAATTCGGTAGAATTCCAAATATTTTACGAAATTGAAATTACATTTAATGGGAAATCAATCATGTTACATTAATTATTGTAATAATACTCTCCTCTCTAATTTTGAAGACTAACAGAAAGGACAAAATATCATTGGCTAAGAAATACAAGGGTGTAACGTCAGAGACGAAACACAAGGGTTTAACGTCAAAGACGTAACCAACGTATCTCTAAAAGCTCAAAAAAGCACTCTACAGATGGTTTCAAGAGGAAATCAGACAACTGCCATACATAAGTATTATTAGCAAGTATTTGCAGTAATTTACTATACTTTAAAGAAACGTTTCGTTGTGAGAAAATTAAGAATAGTTTCAGTGACTTTTTTAACTTCCAAAAATACCTACGGCCGCTTTAATATGAAAAATTTTTAAACCAACCAAGGAAGCACCCTCGTATAACTAGAGAGGGTAGGTCGTTACCGCATACAAATCCCTTCTAACGGTTTGTTATTTTACGGGATTAGATTAATGAGAATAACATAACCTCAAGAGTTTTGCTTGATTTCGCACGGAATTTATGTCGAGATATGAACAGATGTTGCCATTATAAGTAAGCCTTAGCAAATTGAGATTCAAGTATTTTAATACCGCAGATAGTTTATTGTGTTAATGGTAATAAAATTGAGAAGTACTTTTGATAATCCTTACAATTATAAATAAATAACAATAAATTGAATGTTTTATTTTTGGTAATAAACCACAAAAATTGTAATTAAAATTGCATATTTTTATATTTCATTTACATTTCGAATAAAATTATGTGGCATGTTTTATAATATGTAACATCATTATTTACTGTATTTGATTTGGAATTAACCACAATTTTAATTAAAAATACATTAATTTTGATGTTCCGATGGCCACGAAATCGTTCTTCCATCCATCTAATGTCACTACAACCTAACCTATAACTATGCATTTTGTTTTGTTTGGGGAAATTAACATGTTAAATTTTCTGGCGGATATATTAAATTGGTGCAGCATACATTGTAAATCATCTTCAGTTTGAGAGAGTAGTACTGCGTTGTCTGCATAGCCGATTATTTTAAGTTGTTTTGTCCCATTTGGTCTTTTTTTTTAGTTCTTACTTTTTTTATTATTTCATCCATATTCCGGTTAAACAATAGATAACTCAAGGAATCTACAGTCCATCTAATTTAAATACCGTTGCACGTCATTATCTACGTCAGAGATCGAAGTTGGCATAGTTGCCAAATCTATTTTAAATCAAATAGGTCACATAATTATTGCAAAAGTGGATTATACAACAAAATAAATTAATATTTAATGTAAATAATAAGAAACAAAACAAGAGTTAAAAAATAATCTTGTTTAAAACAATTTGAGCCGCTTGTTTAAAAAACAACATAGTTTAATTAATAGTAACTTATAAAAACAAAACTAAAGTGTCAACACCGCAACTGTCAAATAAGTGTTACCAATTTATGCCAAAATTTCACCTTCGTTCGATTACAGTTACAGTGTGTTCCGAACAAATGTTCTTCATAAAAACGCTTTATAATGCATTTATACAAATTAAATGAAACATATTATTGTGTATTTCTTTAAGCTAACATTAATAGAAATCTTTAAAGATTATTTCTACGCGTATATATGTCTAGTGGCTGTAATGCCAGTGTACTCGGCAAAGTGATTCTAAAAAAGAACACACCTACCGCCTAAATATTTCGTGTTGGTATCATGTGACGTCACGGGCTATGACGCCGATAACGTGCAACGGAATGTAAATTAGATGAAGTATATCTGTCTTATCCTATTTCTAGTTTCAATAGGGTCAGTTAGTTCTTCTTCTACTTTTACTTTTATTGTCTTGTTTTGGTAGATATTTTCAATCGGTTTGATTAATTCCAAAAGTATCTCTGTTTTACGAAAAGATGGTTTCCGAGAGCACTTCAACCGTTGCATCCACAACGGTACCCCTTTCAAACATAATATTTCTCTCAAAAAAATAATCCTAGAGTATTTTACTCATATACTTAGGGCATTTCTAACGTCGAAGAGTATAAAAGCAGCCCACGTTTAACCGCGACACCTTTTCCTCAAACTTCCGAAACACCAATATCACCGCATCCACCTTACATTTACACTTGCACAAACCGTATTGTCTGTTGAATAAGCCCCTAGATATCTCAATCATCTTTTCGATCATACCATTCAACATTATCTCGTAGAATTTAATGGGGCCACAAAAATTCAAATCAACCAACATTTCCATGTCTCTTTGGATAGGAACTAACCTTGAGGTCTTCTAAGACTCTGGAAATACCTGTGCGTAAAGCACATATCCTATAGTTCAAAAGCCACGTCGGTTCCATACGTTAGAGGCTCTTAGTCCTGCTTTATACGGTATTACCTCCGTGTCGGGAGTCTTACGAGACTTAAGGGGCACAACAGCTTCAGCCAGTTTATCATAAGAGAAGGTTACATTTCGTATAAGGGAACCTAGAAATAACGAATATTCGCGCCTTAAATCTTAAAAACTTTAAACTAGTAAATTAATTTTAATTTTAACTTTTTGTAGTAATTATTAGAATAAATACTGTTGATTAACCTTTGTGTCTATACCAGGTACCTGGGTATCCTTGGTAATTGTTTTATGTAAATCATTGGCGATAGTATAGAATTTTTCATATAAAAATGATTGCACGTCATTCAAGATTTACGACACCCCCACAGCGTTGCCAAAACATCAGAATAGTTAGTAAGTGAGGAATTGTAAAAATGTCAACTATTTGTCACATATTTTATTAACAGTAAATACACTTAGTTTTAAGACTACTGCAACACACTAAAATACATAAGAAAACATTTTAATATAAAACTATATATTCTAAATTTTAAACTTCCCTCTTTTAGAGCATTAATAGTAAAAAAATATTGCCATTATTTCTTGTTCAAAATAATCTATCTTATATGAAAGCTTATCAGCTTTTTACAGACTATTTAGTTGTTTTGGCATAGCACAATCACAATACACAACAATATTTAGTTTTTAAAGCTATTAATCTAACTTTAATATGTATTTATAATACAATTTATTAATATGTAATATATTATGATCATATTGTGTAAGAAATCAAAACATAAACAACATTATTACTCTTAAAAGCGGCAACACTTTAGACAATTTTGCCACAGGCTAAACTGTCATTGAAATTTGAAGTATTTCCATATCAGTTGCGCACAATTGTCTAATCTATTTAATTAAAATTATTATTTTGTGGAATATTAGACTTAAAAAGTTATTTCATAAACTTTGTATTATTAATAATGTAACAAATGTTTTTGGATATTTAATCAATACAATTCTAAAATTCCCAATATAATCATGATTACATTTTTCTGATTATTATACCATGTTGAAACCTATGACAGATCGAGCAGTTCGGTATGGATTTCGTATTATTAGCTGTGTTAAAAAAAATTGAACTCTGAGGTTGATGTTCTGGCAATTTTAAATATAAGTGACCTCGCTTTATATAAATTGTGACGTGCAACGGTTTTACTTTGAAAAATGGTACATAAATATTTTTATTCCAGCTTCTAGTTTTTTCTAAAATTACTTAGAACAAAGAGATTTATAATAAAAACAAAAGAAAAAAATGCTTATAATATATTAAAAATACCTGTCAAAGTTTTTACACCATTACGTCCACACCGGTGACACCCGTGTAGCACTAATGTTTAGTAAATCATGAAGCTTTGTCTAGTTTTTTTATAATAAAAGTAATATAGAAACATAAATAAAAGTTACATTTCAAACATACTGTCCAAACTTACTTATATTTACTGAGTGGTCGTTACACAGTGCACGATTACAAACATTACATGATTTTCGTGTCTTTCTTAGCCGTTTTTTCGCTAAAGACATACAAATGTAGCAATTTCCAACAATTTTGAGGCGTCCGGTGGAATCTCGAAGTTGTAATGACTCTGCTGTATTACTTAAATCTGTAGGTAGAGGTTTTCCTAACATACACTCAATTCCTGACCTTGATGAAAAATTTCGATATACATTATTGGTACTTTAGATCTAGCAGAAATTGCAAGCATCACTAGTTGTTTCCCTAAGTCTTGTAGAAAATTTCTGTGCTTACTAGTTTCAGTAAAACTCTGTGGATTATTCTCTGTATAAATTAGATTGGTTGCTGGGCAAGCTTCGTCCAGGATATTGTAAAAGAAGACTACTGGCCAACGCAAAGTTCTGCGTTTAGTGGAATAATGATAAACCATTTTGTTCATGTTGTCTACGCCTCCTTTAGCTGTATTATAGAACTGAATTATTTCAGATTTATTTTTTGAGCCACTTACATTATCATTGTCATGCATCGTTGACAGCAAGATAACGCTTTTTTTGCACATATGAACAAATGGTAACCCGATCTGCACTGAATCCGTGTAATGACGATTCAGGCTCACGCTCTGGCAGCATTTCTTGTAGAATATATGGTTTGTTTCTTTTCAAAATACCAACTAATGATAAATTTCAAGACAACAGAAGACGGGCTAGTGAAAGAGTTGTGAAAAAATTATCCATTGTTATGTTTCGTCCAGAATTTTTATATCGGTAACATAAATCTTTTACTACGTGTTCACCTTGATTAGTTTCACGTCCAGTTAAATTTTTTGCGGTATAAATTTGTCCAGTAAGTGGATACGAATTATCGGTATCACAAACCCATCAAACAAAAAACAAAATTTGTTTAATTTACTAATGTTTGTATTTTGAGAACGATTTCCGAAGTGGAAATTGAAACGTCAATAAACGTATTTTAACCTTTAATTGTGGCTTATTCCCAGTTAAATAGTAATTAATAGATGCAGCTTTATCATTTTGCAAACGTTCTGCACGCGTTTTGTCATTGTCAAACCGTAGAAATCTGCTGATGCTCCAAAAGCGATTTATGCCCATACTTGCTCGGTACAAAGGATGAGAGTCTGTTTTCCATAAATCTTTCGAGTACTCTCAATTCGAATGCCGTACTCCTGCTGTAATAAGGATACCTAAGTATGCATCAAATTCTTCTGTTGTGAGTGAATTTATGCTACTAGCTTTTCGATTGGTTTCGCGTATAATTATGTCACACATTACGTCACTAAAAACACATTTAAATGTATCTCCAATAGAAAGAGTTTTAGTAAAACGTCTTTTCACGCAAATGGTTACATTTTAGTGTTCGACTTGCAGTAAAGAGTTTTCGTTGCCAAATCGTGTTATTTTTTGCAACCAGAACATCACTTTGGGAAGAACTTCCTTGAAAATCGCCAAAATCTTCAACACTACTATCGTTGTCGTCGGTATCGATTTTAATCTTATTATTGATACTTATCAGTAAAAACGTCCTCTACGTCAGAAGCTTCATCTCCATCTGGTTTGCTTTGTGGAACATAGTCCTTACCTGATTCCTGGTTTTTGATATTTTTGTCTACTTCCACATCTATATCGTTTATAAATTGTTGCAATTACTTCTGTTGCTTTTCATACGTCATTCTAAAATTGAATGATTTATGTATAAAATATTGTAAAAATAAACCATAATAACTTACCTTTTACATTCGCTAGCACTCATTTCTCTTCTTGCCATTATTACAACATAAAACACGCATATAGCCACAAAAATATTAACAACTTGTAAGCACAGTTAAATGAACACTGAAAGCAAAGAAACAAAAATGCCAAGCGTCTGTTATTTTCGGAGCGTACAAGCGAAGTTTACCGCAGTAGTACTGGGGTAACACGGTAAGGTAAGTATAACAGACCCAAGGTACCTGGGTAGCACGGGTATTATAGACTACCGTATCAGGTACTTGGGTATAGATATAACGGTTAAACTTTTTTTTATGTTAAATCTTTTAACTAAATATATTTATTAAAAATATTCCACAATACTTCTTTGATTCACTTGAAACAAAATATAATATACTTTAAAATCAAATTATTAATCATATCTTTTGGTTGGCGCTCTTTTCATTTATTCTGTAATGTTTTAAAAAGAGCTTAAATGGAACGAACATTAATTTTCCCTTATCTCCTGACGCCCATTTTCCTCGCTGTCATTTAATTAGTATCCTACAAAAACACAACGCATTCATTATTTTAGATTTAATGTCAAAGCAAAGATCATTTTCTGAATGAAAGCAGCTGCGACAGAGCTCTTAGCACACAGTCAGAAATGCCCGTTCATCTTTTTTATTCAAAATGCTTAATGTATAAATAATGATCTTTACTTTACTTAATATGACGCCAGGACAGCTGCTACTTTCAAGAATATTGTAAATAATTAATAATATCAAGACTGGTTTGAAATTGTAAATGTCTCACTGGTCGTACTTAATAAATTACAGAAGTTATATAAAATAAACAGTGGTAAAATTCATTCCACGGATTTTGACCGATAAGTGAAATTATACTCAAGGTGCATTTAGAGTTACATCTCTGTACAGATACAGGCAAGTAAGAATTTTTAATCAGGACGTATGTGTTTTAATTTAGCACCTAGGCAACTGCATGTAGTTTCACCAATAAATAGAAAATATTCAATACATAAGTCTTTACTTAATTCACATTCCTAGTAGCCGTCACGTACGGCTCGTTTTTGGAGTCTTTAACTCTCTGTTAGTCGCTATCGGTGTCACACACCGACGACAAAATTATTCATTCGGGATTTACAAATAACTGTTATTTTTTTATAGCCACTTTTTGTACCTCTCCTTATCAACCAATTTCGTGTTATTTCTAGTGTACATTCTTACCTGCCTGGGTACAGTTGTGCAAGTTTATAAATATTTTCGGTGCGAGACTCCGTAGCGACTAACGGT
The DNA here is from genome assembly GCF_040954645.1 of Diabrotica undecimpunctata. Taxonomy (NCBI): domain Eukaryota; kingdom Metazoa; phylum Arthropoda; class Insecta; order Coleoptera; family Chrysomelidae; genus Diabrotica; species Diabrotica undecimpunctata. The sequence goes on from NC_092808.1 coordinate 128,032,139, forward strand.
GTAGCTATTACTTGTTGGCATAACTTGTAGATCAGGTAAATATTTTGCATTTTATCGGTAAGTTTTTGTCAGTTCTTATTTATAAATATCCTTTGAAGCTAAACAAAAACGCTTGTTGGAGTTATGGGAAATGGTTCTTACCGACGATGAAAATTATTTTGACGAAGAGGGAAGTAAAAACGAAATCGATCAAATTGGGGAACGTGATGGCGGAACCGAATCGGAGCAAGATGTGACAGACGAGGAAGAAGAAAGTGGAAGTAATACCTTAGCGTTTATTGGAAAAGATGAAGTTACCAGATGGAAAAAGGCTGTTCCACCGAGAAATGTAAGAACAAGAAAAGAAAATTACGTAGTACGTTTGTCGATGTCGAGATTACTTACACGTGACTTAAAGACTCCCAGTGATATTTGGAAATATTTTGTGAATAACGCTATGTTAGGAATGTTGTGAAAAGTACGAACAAATATATAGACTAAATAAGAAATAACTTTGTTCGTGATCGGGATGCTAGACACACTGATATATTAGAAGTGCAGGCACTAATAGGACTGATTTATTCCGCAGCACGTCTGAAAGGTAATCGTGTGCATCCATATGATTTTAAAACACTGATGGATCAAGTATAGAAATGTTCCGCCTGACTAAATTTTTCCTTTGTTGTATGCGATTTGATGACGAAGCAACTCATGAAAACCGAGTCAAGAAAGACAAGTCGGCTCCTATACGAAGTTTTTCGACACTTTTGTAACTCATTATAGAAGTGGATACAGTATTTTCGAATATATCACCATCGATGAGATGTTACCAGGATTTAGATGTAAGTGTCGATTTCGTCAGTATATCTCATCAAAACCGAACAAGTACGGCATAAAAATTTTTGGACTCTCTGATGCTAAAATGTTTTATACGGCTAGTTTAGAGGTATATGTTGGCTAACAACCTGAAAGACGTTTTCAAGTTAGTAACAGACCTAGTGATTTTGTTCAACTGCTATGTGGACCTATTTATGATTCAGGCCGGAATCTAACAATTAATAACTGGTTTACAAGTATCGAGTTGGTGAACAAGTTATACGAAAAGAAAATTACAGTAGTGGGAACCATTAGGAAGAATAAAAGAGAATTGCCGTTTGAATTCACAAAATCAAAGCATCCTATACATTCAAGTATGTTTGGTTTTAATCAACACATTACACTAGCTTCTCATATTCCTAAAAAAATAAAAATGTATTGCTTGTATCCTTACTACATCATGATGATGCAATTGATTATAGTAGGGGTAATCAAAATAAACCAGAAATTATCACCCTATCTTCTTTAAGTGCCGTCTCCCGATCGGAGGTTCGATATCATCATCACTATCTTTACTATAGCTACTGCTGCTCTGAAAAGTTCAATAGAACTGCATTTAAACCAGAATCTTAAATTCTTCAACCATGACACTCTCCTTCTTCCTATACTCCTTCCTCCTCTTATCTTTCCCTGTATTATCAGCATTAGCAGTTCATATCGCTGTTCGCTCATTACGTGTCCCAGATATTGTAACTTTCTTATTTTTATTGTGTTACTCTCAGTTGTAATCTAAGGTTTTTGTTGCAGAGAATTATTTTCATTTTTACAAACGCATTTCTTGCTATTTCTATCCTGGCTCTTATTTCGGTTGTTTGATCAGTATTGTCTGAAATCCAGGTGTCTAGGTATTTGTTTTTATCAACCCTTTCAATCGGTACATTTCCCAAATGTTTGTTTGTTGGTATATCTGTTTTCATTGTTATTATCATGTATTTGGTCTTTTTTATATTCATTTTTAGTTCATATTTTTCACAGAAACTGTTTATTTTGTTTAGCAGTAATTGGAGTTGTTCAGCAGAGCTTGCCATAATCACGGTGTTATCTGCATATCTTATGTTGTTAATAGATCTTCCGTTAATTATTATTCCTTCAATTTGAGATAGTAATGCTTCTTCAAAAATGGCTTCACTATATACATTAAATAGTAATGGGGACATAATACATCTCTGCTTAACTCCGCTCCTGATTTCAATTTCTGGACTGGGTTCATTATCTATTACGATTTGTGCTCTTTGATTCCCGTAGAGGTTTGTTATTATTCGTCCCTATGGTCTATGTTTTTTATCTTTAGAATTTGGACTAATTTTTCGTGTCTTACTTTGTCAAATGCTTTTTCAAAATCAACGTAACAAACATGCACATCAACATTCATATCCAAGCATCTTTGAGCTAACACATTAAAAGCAAACCCCTATACAATAGGGGTTTATATCACCCTATACAATTCAACAAAAATAGGAGTCGACATGGTAGACCAGCTCAGTACTAACTACAACTGTTCAAGAAGCACAAGGCGTTGGCCAATGGTTATATTCTATGCCATATTGAATATATCTGGCATTAATTCAAGGGTTATCTTCAATGCAAATGATAAAAAGTGAAACGACGTGATTTTCTGAGAAACGTTGCAAATGAGCTTATATATCCCTATTTAAAAAGTAGAGTTACTACTACAAATCTGCCAGTTAACCTCCATTTTTATTTGTTCTGCATCTAATAGCTTCAACAGTTCTGCAGGAATTTCATCAAGTCCCGGTGCCTTTCCATACTTCATTTGTCTAACGGCTGCCGTTATTTCTTCTGGTAGGATTTCAAGACCTGAATTTTCTTCAATAGTTGGTTCTTGTATTGTTCTAAGATTGTGGAATAGTTTTTCCAAGTATTCTTTCCATACTTTCTTTTTATCTTCTTTGGTTATGGCAAGATTGCCTTCATCATCTGTTATTTTTTCGCTGTTGCGTTTTCGGAACTTTCCAGTTATTTCCTTCACCTTTCGATGGACATTGAAGTTATCATATCGACTCTGATACTCCTATATTTCTTGACATTGTTCTGTTTTTTGTTTCTCTTTGGCTTCTCTTATCTTTCTTCTGACAATGGTATTCTTGGAGATTTTCTTTGTTTTTTTTTCTCTGATTCATAAGTTTAAGTATTTCATCGGTCAGCCACGATTTTAAATGAAGTGTTTTAAAAGAAAACGTACTCGTTTATGGAATAATATAGCCAAAATATAATTTATGACAAAAAAGTTCTTTTAGGGTCTTTTAAACACATACGCATTCAAACCGATAAAAATTAATAATCTCTCTAGGAATAGTCTTGCAAATACAGGCCAGTAATAGAAAAATTTAGAATGCCACAACAATTACTTTATTAAAACATAAAATGTATGCACATGTACCTTAGTAAGTATTTAGATGGGCATTTTATAGTAGACATATATTTTAATTTTAGATAAATAAGTATTTTAATCTAAAATTAAAATTTTTAATTTTAAATTCATAATTTTTCTCATATTATGCAGCAGCATTACTTTATTTATAAAAATATAAAAAATATTAGATATTTAAAGATCATTATTATTTGATAGCGAACTCATAATTGCTCTCTCCAAGTCCATTTTGAACTATTGCCATCCATAAAGTAAATCCAATAATTTGCCTTCCAGTAAAACCCGAATTCATGCTCGACCGCTTTGTACTGGAAAGTCGAGGCCCCGGGGTATCTTAACATTTGTGTTAGGAAGTTTCGACAAAATGGTTTGAGGTAAACCATACTCCCGTTTTAGTGTCCTATATTAACTAATTTTGTTAAAACTCTTCACTTTAAGTAATGCCTGCAGGGTGTATGAGCTTTTTCACTTAAGTGACGATAAAGTTTAAGAGATTGTAAATAACAATTACAGTTTATTTTGTAGTGTGCCCATAAAATATTTTATGTCTATTACTTGTAGTATACGTATATTCTGTAGGTTTAGAATTATTTCCAGAAGTAGCAATATTTTTTCAGAAACAGTTTACATTTTAATGCTTTTAATGGCATTGCTTCAAAAGAAAGACATAAAATTTTAAGTTAATGTAATTTGTAGTTTATAGAGAATGTTACAAAAACAAAAATATTCGGTTAACTATATACTCTAAGGAAATATAACTTTTTTACAATAAAGTAAACAACTTTTAATGTTTAATGGTAAATATTTATTACAAAATTAAAAATGTTCACTCTTTTTCTTCTTTTATGTAGATATCACTCTGTGTATTTTTCAGTTTGCTTTGTCTTTTTCGTTTCAGAACGTTTTCCGTCTTATTAGACCATCATCGGTAAAACAAATAGTAATTTAAAATAGTTGCATAGTAAGCTTTATTAACCCTTAGATTATATATTGAAAATCTTGATTTTTTCGTGTCATAAGATTGATGTAAAAATTTTTACTTTAAGGGAACATACTGGTAAGGTCCCGCTGGTAATATTAAGATGAATACATGAATTTGAGTGGAACCTATAAATGTAATGAGCGGTATGAAGCAGTTAGAGAATTTGATCTAGAATACGAGATATCATAGCAGGGAAGGCGATCCGTTAGTTAAATAAGATTAAAGAAGATGTCAGTGATTTAATTTTTATTTTTGAAAATAGGAAATTTCATTACTAAAGAGATTGTTTTTTTTTATATATATTTCCTTGTACTACTATTTTATTGTGCAAGCAAATTTACGGACAAAAGATATTTCTGAACTCGTACAAGAACCTGAGAGTGAAAGTTTAATTTGTATTTTTGGAGTCAATAAATAAAATTTTAAGCATTTACTTACCATCTTTATTTTATATATTATTAAAAAGAGGTATAAATTTAAAAGAGAGCATAAAAAATCATTTATTCACTTCGGTTTAGTTACCCAAAGCAGTAATATTAATTACTGGTCTAGAAACCACAATACTTTCCACTAGATCGAATATACAAAGTTGATAATTGTAGTAAAATTTATGGCTAATATTAAAATACAATTGAGGCTGCGGATTCATGATTATTCATCGTCTCATTTCCTACCAAATTTCGCTTCATCCACACACTCAATTTGATTTACTGTTATTGTACTCGGTTTAAATTTATTTTGGTGTATTTCGGTCTAGTTTGGCTATTGTCAGGAGTGGACTGACTCTGTTAATAAACTGAAAAGCGGTTGTACACGTAAATGAAAAAACCGTAATGGGCATTGTCGATGCACTGTTATGACGGTTTATGAGACAGAAAATTAAACAAATTATTTATGATGTTCTGTCAAATGTAGGTTAACGACTACTAGGCCTGGATGAAAACAATGAGAGAAATATCAGTGCACATTGACTGTTTAAAAAAAGACAACAGAAAATATAACATATCTGCGACAAAAAAAAAGATCTTTTGTGCATACTCAATATAGAAGTTTTAGTCCAAAACATTTAGGCTTCTCAACAAGTAATTTACAATAGAATACAAAAAAAAGTAAAAAGTAAAGATCATGTACAATAAACATGAAAACAACAAAGAAACAATTAAACAGTAAACATTTGTACATTAAAACAGTATATCAAATCACAAAAGGTAAATAATTATCACATATTTTGATTAATTAGACTCTTAAAGCGCTTTTTGAAAACATTAATATTTGGACAGAACGGATCCAATAGGAGGTCATTACAAGAGCTAAGCTTTCTCGACTCCTATGAAAAGGAAAATAAAAGAGTGCAGTGTGTCAAGTTCTATGTATTGGCTAATAACGGGGGATAATTATTAACGTTGTTTAGAATTTTAAACAAAAATGGCACATCAGCTCTCAACCTGCGGTTTTCCAGTGTAGCAATGTTAAATTGAGACATTATTGCAGAATAATCTATGAAGTAATTTTTAGTATTTCTTATATTAACATGTGCTTTAAAAGCTATGGATCTTAGAAACTTCCGCTGAACGCTCTCCAATCCAACAATGTAGACTTGATGAAATGGGGACCAAACAACAGAGCAGTATTCAAGACCTGAGCGTACCAGAAATCAGTACAATAATTTGAATACAATAGGTGAGAGACTGTTACGATAAATAAAACCAAGATTACGAAATCCTGTTTCCTTAATTTTATAAAAATGGCTTCTAAATATCAATGTAGAATCCAATAATACACCCAAATCTCTAATCTTACTAACTGAGTCCAAAAGTACATCATCACATATCTATTAGCTGTTTGATTATTTATACAGACAAATGAAACACAAAAACATTTAGTTGGATTTAAGCTTAAACCATTTCGTTTCGACCATAAACATATATTCTTTACATCATCTTCAAAGAGATCTCTATCCGATTTATCATGTATACAATGAAATATCTTAAGAGGAAGTGTGAGTTTTCATAGCCTTACCATTATCGTTAATGGCCAAGTTAAAAAACAAGAACCCACAATGAGACCCTTGTACGACACCAGAACAATAATGGAACTTGCTGTGTACGTCCCATTAGAAAACTTTTAATAAATTATTAATGGGATCACTACAACCAGATGAGTGAAGTTTGTGAACCAAAAGGTTATAATTAACCTGGTCAAAAATCTTTGAGAAATCAGTGTATATGCTGTTGACCTGAATTTTATTCTCAAATGCACCCAACAAGTATTGTTGGTAATTGACAAGGTATAACGATTGTTGAATCGTTATGCCTCTATAATTATTAACACACTCACGATTGCCAGATTTATGGATAGGTGTAAGAAAACTATTTTTTCAATATTGTGGAAATACAGATGATGAGAATAATAAATTGAAAATTTTGAAAAAAGTAATTTACAATAGAATACAAAAAAATGTAAAAAGTAAATATCATGTACAATAAACATGAAAACAACAAAGAAATAATTAAACAGTAAACATTTGTACATTAAAACAGTATATCAAATCACAAAAGGTAAATAATTATCACATATTTTGATTAATTAGACTCTTAAAGCGCTTTTTGAAAACATTAATATTTGGACAGAACGGATCCAATAGGAGGTCATTACAAGAGCTAAGCTTTCTCGACTCCTATGAAAAGGAAAATAAAAGAGTGCAGTGTGTCAAGTTCTATGTATTGGCTAATAACGGGGGATAATTATTAACGTTGTTTAGAATTTTAAACAAAAATGGCACATCAGCTCTCAACCTGCGGTTTTCCAGTGTAGCAATGTTAAATTGAGACATTATTGCAGAATAATCTATGAAGTAATTTTTAGTATTTCTTATATTAATATGTGCTTTAAAAGCTATGGATCTTAGAAACTTCCGCTGAACGCTCTCCAATCCAACAATGTAGACTTGATGAAATGGGGACCAAACAACAGAGCAGTATTCAAGACCTGAGCGTACCAGAAATCAGTACAATAATTTGCATACAATAGGTGAGAGACTGTTACGATAAATAAAACCAAGATTACGAAATCCTGTTTCCTTAATTTTATAAAAATGGCTTCTAAATATCAATGTAGAATCCAATAATACACCCAAATCTCTAATCTTACTAACTGAGTCCAAAAGTACATCATCACATATCTATTAGCTGTTTGATTATTTATACAGACAAATGAAACACAAAAACATTTAGTTGGATTTAAGCTTAAACCATTTCGTTTCGACCATAAACATATATTCTTTACATAATCTTCAAAGAGATCTCTATCAGATTTATCATGTATACAACGAAATATCTTAAGAGAAAGTGTGAGTTTTTATAGCCTTACCAATATCGTTAATGGCCAAGTTAAAAAACAAGAAACCACAATGAGACCCTTGTACGACACCAGAACAACAATGAAACTTGCTGTGTAGGTCCCATTAGAAAACTTTTAATAAATTATAATTGGGGTCACTACAGCCAGATGCGTGAAGTTTGTGAACCAAAAGGTTATAATTAACCTGGTCAAAAACCTTTGAGAAATAAGTGTATGTGCTCTTGACCTGAATTTTATTCTCAATTGCACCCAACAAGTATTGAAATATAGAAAATCCAAGTTATCCATTAATAATTATGTTTGTGCAAGCTCAGGTTAAATTGATCGATGTCAATTCATCAAGAAGTTTCAGGAGTGCTGATTGAATCGTTATGCCGCTATAATTATTAACACACTCACGATTGCCAGATTTATGGATAGGTGTAAGAAAACTATTTTGTCAATATTGTGGAAATACAGATGATGAGAATAATAAATTGAAAATTTGTTGTAAAGGTTTACAAAATGAAAAAATACAGTTCTTAATAAGTGCTGCATCAGGTCCCGAAGAATATGTAGTTTTTAAACTCATAATCCCCTCGAGAACATATCAGTCTGACTAAATTTCAGAATCGGGAAATCCACACTATAGTCCAATTGAAAATTAGGTAAATTATACTCACTATCATTATATGTACCGGGTTTCTCATTATATTGTGATCTATTACAAAATCCCTCCCTAATACAAAAAAAACTTTCAAATAAAAGTTGTATTATTTTATCTGTACCGACCAACAATGTAGCAACAGAACAACTTTTGTATACAGGGAGTGCCCAATAAAATTAATCTTCAATATTTCAAATGAGACACCCTGTATTTTTTTATAGTTTTGAACCTGCATTTCCTGATTACCAATATATAACCTTGTGTAACATTAGTTTTGTTCTATAATGGCATATGGTACTACAAAAGGGTAACCATAGGTGGCTATGCAACTGACATTTCAAAATGAAACAATTATTAATTTATTATAGACTGTCAGTCCTCATACCGAAATGTAGATATATTCTCAATTTATGTAAAAAATAATAAAAACAAGCAAGCGGCAAGAAGAGAATATAGGCTGATTTATCCAGATCGACAGACTCCTGCAAATACATTTTTATATAATTATCATGTCATAAATAAAAAAATGTTTGAACGGAAGAAACGTACTATCCTAGAAAATGATGATGAAGATCTTAATACTTTGCTTTATTTGAAGGTAAAAATGATCCTTAAAACAAGAAAAAAGAAATGGATTCCCCCAGGAAACAACGACCTGTATGAAGATATACTAACCAGACATATACAAGACTTGCAAGACGAAATAGAAGATGTAGATCAAGCAAATGATGGCATAAGTAAGGCTCTAAATGAAACGGAAAGGGAGTGCTGCCCGACCGTTCTGACCCATAAACAAAAACTAAGCCAAAATAACAAAGAGCTAATAGGTAAAAGAAGACAGCTGACGGAAAAATACGGCTCCAACTACACAAAAATGAAGAAATTAAATAATGATATCCACCGGTCAATATGAAAAGACAAGAGAAAAAAATATAATATAAATAACTAAAATAATTCAAATAACAAAAGCTTAAAAGTGTTGAGGCGAAATACTAACAACATAGGCAACAAAAATATGTACAAAATAAAAAAAAAGATGGAAACATTACTACTGATAGAAAAAAAATCCTTTAAGTTGTCGAGTTCTTTTATTACATCAGCTTCTGCCCAAAATCACAAACCAGGAATCAGAATTAATGCCAGAAATAACTCCATACGAAATTAAAACGGCACTTTTAGAAATGAAAAATAACAAATCCCCTGGCGATGACGGATCGAAGCGATCAAACTAGGTGGAAATAAAATTATTAAGGCTTTGGCCAAGCTTTTCACCGAATGCATCTTTCAAGTAAAAACTCCTTTTCAATGGAATAATGTAGTCATTACGTTATTACACAAGCAATGAGACGTAACAGATTTAAAAAACTACCGTCCTATCAGTTTGCTTTCACACATACTTATATGAACTTTTTACAAAATTATCAAAATAAGACTGGACGCTAAATTAGACTTTTATTAGCCTAAAGAACAAGCTGGATTTAGATCGGGATAAAGCACTAACGATCAATTACTAGTGATAAAGAATCTTATAGAGCATCGCTACACTAACATAATCAAATAAATCTACCAAAATGCCACAGCTAGCGTAAGACTATCTGAATAAGAAATAAATAAATTCTGTATACATTGTACGGCAAGGAGACACAGTCTCTCCAAAGCTATTCACGACGCTTTTAGAACCTACTTTAAGAAGGCACATCTGAACGAGCATCGTATCAATATAAATGGAGAGAAGTTCAGTTATTTAAGATTTGCAGATGACATCGTCCTTATAGCTGATTGTACGGATGATGCAATAATAATGTTTGAAAAATTATATCACGCTTACTTGGAGGTCGGACTAAAGATGGAAGAGATATTCTGCAGACTACATCGTATAAGTACCTAGGAGATGAAATTCGATTGGGAAGCGATAACCAGACATGTGAGTTCTCACGCCGCATGGGATTAGCCTGGGCAGCATTTGGTAAATTAAACTATGTATTTAAATCGGATCTATCCATATGCCTCAAAAGGAACAGTTTTTGACCAATGTGGGTTACCTGTACTCACTTATGGAGCGGAAACATTAACACTCACAAAAAAGGTAGTTAATAAGATTCGCGTGACTCAGATGGCTCGGAGCGCCAGATGTTAGGTGTCTCTTTGAGAGACCGAATCCCTAACAAAAAAATACGTCGTAGAACATGAACAACAGACGCTATCAAACAAATCGCGTCGGTAAAATAGAATTGGGCAGGACACGTCGCCAGATTATCAGACAAAACGTATTATAGAGTGGAGACGAAGGCAAGAAGCAGCACGGAGCAGAGGACGCCCACCAGCTAGATTGACTGACGACCTGAAGGGTGTTAGCAATAACTGGATACAAGCCGCACAAAACAGAGACAGATGGAAAGAGCGGGGGGAGACCTATGTTCAGCAGTGGACTAATACACAGGTTGATGATGATGATGAACGTCAAGGACGTTTTTCTCAAAGCTCCTTCGAGAATTCAATTATATAAGGAAAGACTGCCATATGTTCAATTGTCACATCAATCTGTTATAACGTGATGGGGAACTTGGCTTGATGCAGCAGTTTCAGCAGTTTTTTACGCCAAACATTACGATAATTTAAAATAATTAATTCTCGACATAAGTGATTTTTCTCAGGCAGTTTTAAAAGCACAGGAACTATTTAAAGTTAAACAAGTGCAGGAACAACTTATTTTTATTAAAGTAAATTATAATTTTATATCTGATACCATTTTACAATTGGAAACCAGTTTTGTACCTTTGATCAACTACGTTGATTTGGTAGAAAAGATTTACACAAATTGTAAAAATGTAAAAGTTTCATTAGGAGCAAAAATTTTACAAACAGTTGAAGATGTTATTAAATGTAATATAGAATTTGAAATACTGCAAAATGTTTCAAAAAATTTTTGGGAGAGATTTCTTAATTGCATGTAATTAAAGAAAATTTATTGCCGCATTTAAAATTTGCGCCCATTACTTCAGTTGACGTGGAACGAAGCTTTTCGTTATATAAACATATATTGACAGATAAGAGACATAATTTCTTGTATAACATTTTGAAAAACATATTATAGTGAACTCATTTCGTATTATTAAAAGTAATTAATTAAAGAGTAAACATTCTTTATTAATATAATTGATTCTTTATAATAAATAAATATATTTTTAAATCCTCATAAGCATAATCTTGATTTTTTTTAAATATGTGTATTAAAATCCGTATTTTTTAAAGATTTTCTTTGTATTTTATAATGCATTTTTGCTCTTTATTAATATAACATATAAATTTTTAATATAACATTGTAATTTATTTTTCAATAATACGGCACTGTTTATTCTCGTTATTCATTTATTTTGGTTAGTAGAGTAGGTGGTATTGTTTGAGTACCGCTTACATAAATATTGGACTATACGGTGAATTTAGCGAATGGCGTGTTATAGTTTTTCAAAATTATATGTTGAATAATGTTATATTGAAAACTTTACGAGTTTAGAAACATTCCATATTTTAATTTACATGTACATAGATATTATCATAGTATTCTAAATAAATAAATAAAACAAAAATATAATTTATATATATATATATATATATATATATTTATACATATATATATATATATATATATATATATATATATATATATATATATATATATATATATATATATATATATATATATATATATATATATATTGTTATGGATCAGTTTATCGATCAGAAATAGAATAAAGAGTTTTTTTATTATTTTAATATACCGCGGGCATATAAGTTAAAATACAACCCTGTACTTATTTGTAATCGTTAGAATAAGAAAAGACATTGTTTCCGTGACGGACTAGTTTTTCCTTGAAGGACTAAGTGAATAGTGAAAGGACAATGGAATTCGTGTAATTATATATTTAAGGAATAAACTTTGTAATTGTATTTTGCGGTGGACATTTTTCGAAAGTAAATAAGAATTAGATTTAGATATGAGATAACAAGAATTTGGAAGCTTATTTTGGTTGAAAAAGGCAAAATTGTTAATAGTTTCTGAAAAGTAATTTGTGTGAAATTAGTTTATTTGTTTTAAATATTATGTTGGAAATTTTCTGAATCGAAAATTAGTGGGAAAGATGAATGCTTATGATTGGTTAAAAAGGAATGATGGGGGATGAGATAGTTTGAGAAGGTTGTCTGGGGAGATTGAAATTATTATTATGTTACCGGCAGACCAGAAGAGAAGACGTGTTTTTTCGTGTAGTCAATCGGAGTAGGAGTGTTTTTCGTTTGTTAGTGAAAAAGGTGGAAGCTGAGAGCAGATCAAAAACGAGAAGATTAATACCTCTTTTGAGTCTGCATAGTCCACGAGATCTAATTGAGAAAGAAAGGAGAATTTGTGAATAAAGAGTACCGGTCAAAAGAGGCTTGGGCTTGTGTTTTCGGAGAAGTAGTTTGCTGGGATGCGGTTTTGGAGCGATGCTGAGAACGGGAAAGATTTGATGGTAGCCGGATATAATCAATCAAGGAAGGAACTGTGGTTTGATCGAGAGGAGACATCATTGGTGTAAAAAAATAAAGGTCAGTCAAATAATTTGAATGAAAGAAAACTTTAAGACATTCTAAAGATAAAATCAAATATAAGCATACGAACTAAGATTCCAAGTTTTAAAGAGTTATTTTTTTGTGAATAAATTATATTTTTTATATGGTAAATTTTTTTATAGATGAGTGGGCAATTATGAAGATAATTGCCCACAAAAAGTTATTTATTAACATTCACCGTATTGCTTATTGAAATAAATAATAATTTGTGTGCATATTTTATGTTGTTTTAATGTTAGTTCCGTTTCCTGTTTTATCCCGATTATGAGCAACTAGGAGATACTGAACCCACTAGAAGAGATATATAAAGTAAACTGATTAAAGTAAAATTAAAAATTTGAGAATTTTTAATAGTAATTGAATTGTATGACTCTGCATAAATTAGTGAACTAATTAATTAAATAATTGGATTAATTAAATTAGTCTTAATCAATAATAAGACATCATAAAGCAGATCACAACAATATATACTAGCTTTTTTATAGCTAATTAAGTAATATTTTCTGATATCTTACGATTAGCCATTCCGGAGCATTTCAGATCTACAATTTTTAGTATACTTAAACTATTAAATTATTAATATGTATATTATTAGTTATATGGAAATAATTAATAACAAATTAAACCAATTATTTTATTTTGTAACTTGAAAATAATAAGAAATCTTCTAAGTAACAATAAAACACTGAAAACTTTGTTTTCAAAATTTCCACAAAATTTATTTTAAACTCTTATGACTACAGCTGTTTCGGCTGATTGCCTTTCTCAAGTGATTTATTTATGGTATGCGTTTATACTTTATAGTCTCTAAAGAGAACTGTTTTTCTCAAGTTGGTCATTCAGAATTGTATCTGTGTTTTGAATTTGTTGATTTTCATAGATTCTAACAAAGATAGCTTAAGGCCTTTATTTTGAATGTGAAGGATTTTAAATTCGTCATTAAAAGAATGATTATGATCTAGAAGGTGAAGTGCGTATGTAGAATCTGTTTTTCTATTATTGAAAGCCCTTTTATGTTCTGCTATCCATTTATTAAAATGTCTACCAGTTTGACTGATGTAAGTTTTTGGGCAGTCGCCACATTTAAGTTTGTATACACCACTCTGTAAGTGTTTTTTATTTTGGCTCTTGTTATGTTTAATATATTTGCCTAGGTTGTTATTTGTTCTAAAAGCTGGTGTTATTCCTTTCTTTTTTATGTGTTTGGCTATTTTTGTTGATATTTTGCCTGTATATGTAATTGAGCATAAGGTACTGGGTTTTTTCTTTGGTGGTGGAAATACTAAGTTCAGGGCTCTCTTGTGTAGTTTTTGATTTAACATTTTATTAATTGTCTGTTCGTTGTATTGATTGTTTACCGCTATTTGCTAAATGATATTTAATTCTATCTCAAAATTGTATTTTGACATCGGAATTTCTGTTAATCTATGTAACATACTATGATAGGCTGCCAGTTTATGTTATGTGGGATGGGATGATGAATTGTGTATAGTCGTGTCAGGAAATCAACGAATTAAACAACACAGATATAATTCGGAATGACCAACTTGAGACAAACAGTTCTCTTCTTCTCAACCTATTTCATTAGAAACTACGCATGTAACTACTACTAGTGTAAACGCATGCCTAAAATAGATCACTTGAGAACGGCAATCAGCCGAAACAGCTGTAGTGATAAGAATTTAAAATAAATTTTGTTTTCAGTGTTTTATTGTTACATAAAATGAATTTCCATCAAGTAACGGTCGAATCCATCAATCTTCTAAGTGTTTAATTTTATTTGCCTCATTCTTCTTCTTCGTGTACCATGTCTATTCAAAAAATCGATTACCTTTCAACTTTTTTATCATGTCTTTAGGAGCTGTCGGATAAGTATACCGTACTAACCTTGCAGTATCTACCTAATATTCTTGAAGATCCTCATCTCTCTTTTATCTTCAATTGTTAAGCTACGAGTGGTATATATGCTCCAAGTTTTCGTGGCCATATCGCATGTTTTGCCTTCTCTTAAGTTGTTCAAAATCATCTGTCTGCTTTACGGCTATGGTCTGAAGAACATCCAAGGCATCTCCTTGAAGAGCGATAGCTAGGTTTACAGCCTTTTTTCTTTCGGATCCATGTGTCGATTCGGTCCAGTAGCGATCAGATCTTGTTTATTTAAAAGAGCGATAGCTATTTGTGTTTGTAATAGCACTAAATTGTCCAAATTTAAACGGTGACGTCTGAAACCGGATTGTGGTGCAACAATTATTGCATATTTTCTAAGAAATCATGTTAATCTTGAATTAATCATTTCCTCGAACAGTTGACATAATGAACAGGTTAGGGAGATAGATCTTTATGATTTTGTTTACGGGTAGATATAGTAGAAACCCTCAATTTAGAAGAGTGATATCATAGTTTAAACGCCGAATTTCCTCAAATTTAAATGTACACAGCGGCCCTCGAAAACTACCTGTTTTCTCGATTGCAATTTGCGTTTCCTCATAAGAAATTACAGAATATATAAAGTAGTATATTTATTTGTGCTTCTCTATAGTAGACTTGACCAAAAGTTGTCGTACAGTGTAGCCAATTCTTGTTCACAAGTAGTAATTATGGTCATACAAAACCTGTATTCTTCCACGCAGCGATTATTACTGTCATAAAAATACAAAAAAACCTGATTTTTTCAATAGTAAAAATTAAGCACAAAATTGTAATGAAATAAATTTTATTTATATGTTCCGTTTCGTTACATATTTAAATTTATAAAATAAAAATCGATATTTTAAAACAATATTTTTCAATCGTTTGGCAACTTTGGAATTAGCGACGGAACTCCGTTTCAATTCAGATCCACAGAAACCCATAAAACTACTTTTTGTCGAGCGAGTGCCCATCAACAATAGTTCATTACATTGGCGTTTCTGAGGGTAGGGTATTTGATGCGATAAGTTTGTGTTATTGATAAAACGTGTTATTGATAATACGAGTGTTATAGTTTGTCGTTTTATAGTAAATTTTTAGTTATATTCTGTGATTATTTGGTTTGAGTTTTATTGGAGTTGGACGAAAAACCGAGTTGTTCCAAGAGAAGACTGCAAAATTCTGATGTTGATTCCAAAAATGAAATGCCGCAAAAGAGACGGAAAATGTTAACGTCCGAAGAGAAGGTAATAATACGAAACGTTTATGAAGGAATTGTCGGCAGAAAAATGGAATTAAATGTTAGCCAAGCGGTCGACATTTGTAGCAGTTTAACAAAAGTATCCGTTAGCTGTATTTATCGTGTACTTAAAAATACATCGGAAAATAAAAAGCAAGAAAAAGGTAAAACTAGAGGTAGGAAAAGCATTGTTTTGGATGACGAGACAAGGAATATTATACGTCGAAAAATTCATTCATTTTATTTTCGGAGTGAAATTCCAACACTGAAAATATTTCTCAAGAGCTCGAAAACGATGACTCCTTACCCAAGATATCTCGTAGAGTCTTAACCAGGACCATGCGTGAATTGAACTTTCGATATGTAAAACTCAACAGAAAAAGTATGCTATTAGAAAAAAATAAAATTATTGTGCGGAGAAGAAAATATTTAGTAGAAAAACGCAAAATTCGCAGCACTGGACGCAAAATATGTTATTTGGATGAAACCTGGATTAACCAAGGTTGGAAAAGGTCATACAGTTGGAAAAGTTTGGGAAGATTTAAATGTCAAAAGTAAACGCGAAGCATTTATATAAGGCTGATATACAGGATTAAAAGCTCTATCAGGAAAGGGACGGCGTTTAATCGTCACCCATATAGGAAGTGATACAGGGTTTCTTGATGATGGTTTTCTTCAATTTGAGTCGAAAAAACAGGTGATTATTAAAGAAATTGAAAGGGAGGATTCAAGAATGGCTTACAGAAAAGGGGATTGCATACGAAGAATCAATGCTTATAATTTAGCTACTTGACATTGCACGGTTAAGGAAAATTGAATATCTTAAATATGCTGTAGATGAAACTGCAAAAGATTATGGTGTCAAAGTTCTGCGTCTACCACCTTATCATTGCGAACTTATTCTCATTGAACTTATCTGGAAGCAAGTGAAAGGAGAAGTATCACGCAATAACAAAACGTTCAAATTAAACGAAATTAAGAAACTTTTGATTCAAGCAATCCTCCATGAGAACCCTCAAGCAATCCTCCTAAGAACACCAGCATAAAAAAACCAAAAATAAAAAAAAAACGAGAAGAACATAGTAAGTGTGTATAGTGTTTGTGTTTAAACACATCAAACATTATTTTTATTTTGTTTTTATAGAATTTTATTTCGTTTTATAGGATTTTATTTTGTTTTGTTTTATACTGTTTAAGTGTTTTGTTCATTTTATTTAATAAGACAATATGGCTCTTGGCGAACACCCATTTAAAAAAAGTATCGCGCCACAAGACATACCTCTGGGGTGGTGTGGAAACTGTCTTAAAATTTGTTTTAAAAAAAATTTGATTGTGTAACTCTTTAAGGACGGGTCACGTCAAAAGACGTTTTAGCGTAACTTCCGCGACAGCCGGTTGGTATCAGTAAACTTTCTGCAAAATTACTTCTTTTTTATAGCTTTTTGTTTGTGGCATTCTGTATTTTTAGGGGAATGTAGGGAATGAGCCACAAAATATTTATTCATATGTTTATTTATTGACGTTTCGATCTCTATATCCAAAGACCGTTTTCAATTATACAAATGATAGTACTATTTATTTTCTATGGCTTTTCGCTTGTCGTTCTGTATTTTTAGAAATAATGTTGGGAATAAGCCACAATATATTTATTCAAATGTTTAATTTACGGACGTTTCGATCTCTATATCCAGAGACCGTTTTCAATTATACAAATGATAGTACTATTTATTTTTTATGGCTTTTCGCTTGTCGTTCTGTATTTTTAGAATTAATGTTGGGAATAAGCCAGAATATATTTATTCAAATGTTTAATTTACGGACGTTTCGATCTCTATAAAAAGACCGTTTTCAAACATACAAATGACAGATATATTTATTTTTCTATAGCTGCTTGTTTGTGGCATTCTGTATTTTTAGGGAGAAGGTTGAACATAAGCCACAATATATCTATTTACATGTTTAATACATTTCGATCTCTATTCCGTTTTTAAAGATAGAAAAAAAAAGAAAATAAACAATATAAGATTATAAAAATATATAATAATAAACAAATAAAATCAATATAACTATCATTTATATCTTTGAAAGCGGTCTTTGGATATAGAGATCGAAACGTCAGTAAAAACTTGGTAAATAAATATATTGTGGCCCATTTCGAACATTATTATTTAAAAAATAAAGTATAATTAACGTTAAAATAAAAGTAAGTGTACGTCACTGGATTTCCAAACGGCTTTCCGCATTTCTGGGCCTTTAAACGATGACTCACTCTCTCAAATTGTGAAATTATACTTTAGGTTTTTTCATTGGTATGATAAATTGATTCACGCCACAATCTGGGTAATTGCTGAGTATTCCATATTCTGCATATAGATTCAGCAGTGGTGCAAGACTGAAATGAGATAAATTTTTAATGAATATAATTGAGATATTGTCTGGTCTAGCGGAGAAGTTTGTACAAGAAGTTAGTGCAAGTGCTAATTCTTCTGGAGTAAAAGGAAGGTTGATAGCGTCAATGTCGTGTCTACTAATCTGTTGAGCAAGAAAAGTTTGTATATTCTGGTCACTTGGACTTTCAATATGTTCAAGTTCAGACCTAAATTTGTATGCAAACTTTTCAGCCATGAATTGAGCAATTGTTTGGTTATCTGTTATAACTTTTTAATTTAATAATATTGTTAGAATTTTTGAACTAGTTTTATGATTTTTTATTTGTTTTATTTTTGTCCTAACTTGAGATGGTGGGATCAATAATATTTTTGCTTTGGCTATTAGCTTTTTAAAATTAATCAGGTTTTCTTGACTTCTGCTCTTTCGATATCTGTTGAGGGCCATTTTGCATTGACATACAGCTACTTTACATTCTAAATTCCGTACTGGTTTTTAGAGAGGCATATTCTTATGATTTTCTGCAGCTATAATAATGCAATCATTAAAGAAAGCTATTACCTCGTCTATATCTTCAGATTGTTGAAGTAATAAAAGATGATTTTTAGCACTGATTTGAAAATTATTCTAATTTTTATTGCTATTTGTGATGACCATCGGAAAGTGGTTACTATCATATAAGCTATCTAAAGTATGCCATGAAAGTCAATCGGCAGACTTGGGATCACATATGCTTAGATCGATAGAAGAGTAAGTTTCTGACGCATTGTTAAAATATATACTGGCTCCACTATTCATCAGACAAGCATAATTGCAACTCAAGACAATTTTTTTCCAGTGGTTTATCCTCTACCAAATGTTTAATTAAAGCCCCACATTGTATTATGTGTGTTTAAGTTTCCAACCAGTATAAAAAAGGGCTATGTAGTTGGCGAATTAAGTCATCTAACTCGGTCTCTGTTAAGTTGTAATTAGGTGGAATATATGTACTGCATATGATTATTTTGCCCAGACACCAGAAAGTTATTGCTATGGCCTTCAAATTGATAATTAGGATATTGTAGTCTTTATATTAATCTTATTTAATGTTTTTATTTATTACTAAAGATTCTATTTATAACACACAAATTTATTAAAGTCTTTATTACCAATTTATTTTACACCAATAATTATATAATTATTTTAAATTTATTATAATACGTGCGTTACATTTTAAAACGCGACGCGATGTTCAAAAACTAACTGTTCCTTTACAACAGAATTCCTTCTTTAAATATAAAATGCCGTTATTCTCGAAGTTCTGGCGATGAATCGATGACCTTCCATCCATTAGAACGGGATTCTATCGAATAGACGAGAAGGTGACTCAAGGACTGGTCTTTCGGCGAATTTACTAGAAGTCGGTCGACGGCTGAAACTGGTTTTAGCGTAGGGGTCCCTTGGATATTGCCTACTAAAAAATACTTATTAGAAAAACATGTTTGCAGTTTTGAGTCATACGACACGTCATTATCTATCGTAACAATATAATGTAAAGAAAATAAATCTTTAGACGTGAAAATATATGTTTCTCCACTTGCTCTTGTACATAAACGTTGTCCGAAAAAAAAATGATAACCTTTAAAATTTTTAAGTTTACGTCTGTGTTTCCTTGAAATTGATTTCTTGAAGACAGATGATATCTGCTTCTATATTATTGATTAATTATTGTAAGCGTTCTATGCGAGGGTAAAACTCATTTCAGTTCCACTGCACTAACGTGAATGCATGGATGTGTTTGTTTCTTGGGAGGTTGAATCGCTGAATTCAGAACGAGTTTATTTCTGACCAGTGGTAGGAAAAGTTTTTGAGACCAGTTTATTGAGTTTGGTGATGCGTTATTGTTAGATGTTGGGGTAGCAAAAATGGGTTCAGCTAGCGACTTTTGTTCATTTGTGAAATAGAGGATTGCTAGAGGGATTTCGACAATTATTTGCTGTATATTTATGTTTTTTGAGTAGAAAACATGCCATTTTATCAGTGAAGAGAAATATTCTGTACGAATTATTGAAGAATGAAATAAAGTTTAAAGTTCGAAGTTACCTGTGGTTAGAGTAGCGTATACTTCTGAAGCTCATAATATGCGTAAATTCATCACCGGGGATTCCGGCTTTTATATATGACACTTGTTGAATTTGAATTTTGAAGACATAATTTGAAAACCTAGATCTTAAAGATTTTTTTCTATAATTTCATAAAGTATTGATGGGCAGACGTTGGAGATTAGTAGTATTTTGGCAGGGGTTACCAGTCTTCTTACAGGTAATTCAGCAGAGTTGATTGTAATCGTAGGGTATTTTTTGTTATAATATGTTCAACAAGTTCAGAATTTGTTAAGTAGATACATAACCGATTATTGGAAATTCTTGAGGCGAAGCATATGTTATTGGAACTAACCTATAGCTCTGACGTAGTCGAGTAGTAGTGAGTTTGTTTCTGAGTGTATTAATATTGCATGATCTTTTTTGGGATATTTCGGTTTGGGTTTTGATATTGTAACAGTTGCGTATGAATTTGGATTATTTCAGACATGGTGTTGCTAACTGTAGAAGAACATTGATTTACGTTGTTACTCATGTAGTCAAAAGTAACCACTTTTGGTTTTCTTGTCATAAATTTTCGATTTCAATGATAGGCAGCAATTATAACGCATATCTTGTATTACTGGTTACATACAACACAGCTGAATGTTTTAGTTAGAAAATTAATAATCAACAATTTTTTACTGAATACAATTACTGCTCTCTATTGATGTTAAAACCTCTATAAAACAATTACTTATTTCTTTTTGCTGGTTAAATACTTTTAAAAGCTGCTATTTACTGTGATAAATAGCCAATTTCTACGCTGATTCACAGAGCAGTATGTACTCATTCGAATCATTTAATTAACTCCAATGTATATGTAATATTTCAGAATATGATTAAATTCTTTTATGTTATATAAAATCTAAAGCTTCTTCAGGCACTATCTAACTACTTTTTGAAAAATTAAAAAATTAATTATTTTAGTTCGTATGACATAAACAGGAAAATTTAGTTATATATCGTTCAAATTAGTTTTTATCAAGAACCTAGTTACCTTTTTTAATATACAACACACAAATTATTGCTATAAAATAATATTTTATGAAATCTTTAAAGAGCTTTATAAATTGGCTTTTGACTTTTTACAGGGATGATTAAAAGAAGGTAGACTTCAATTAACAAGTTAATTACGAGTAAATAGACTTCTCGTTAATTAATCTCAATAATTGTATCTCAATATAAATTTTGTATCTAAACACAGGCAATTTTATGAATACCTTAAAATAAACACACGAGAGGTTTGCGCAAAGTAATTAGCAACTCCCCAGCGCTAATAAATCCCAACAAATATGTTCATGTTCCTCCCTCAGGTTAAACGTTCGGTTTGAATGACAGAAACAAAGTTTAATCGAATATCGATCAAACCATCAAATGCAGAATTTCAGTCTGCAATAAATCAAGTACAGAGTGGAAAACAAGAGTCGACAAAATGCTCTTAATGTGGGTTTTGTTAGTGAAAGCTTTTGCCATATAATAGGTAACTCAGGATCATTGTGGTCTCATATTGGATTCGAGATTTTAAAATGATTGTACATAAGTCTCCATTCAACAATAGATATAGTCGACCTTACATTTACACTTTTAAACGAGTTTTAGCAAATATGATCCTTCTCGAAACAAGAAAAAGGTTTTTGCTTTTTGTATTTTTTTATATCACAGGAAAATTAGTTCTTAAGCAGAAAACTTAACATGTAAAATATACAAATATTATTTTGTTACAACACCTGATTTTATTTACACAACCAAAAGAAAAAAGTTTATTTTTTAAAAGTTTTTTTGATGAAAAAATAGTCGGCATTGACGCTAAAAAGTGTAAACGTTTATATTTTTTTCACTCCTTAGAAACCACTAAGAATTTTTGGTTCCAAATCGAAACTGATCCTAGCTGCGATTTATATCTTATGGTTTTAGTATTGAAATATTTAGCATAATAATTATCTGCTGATCCAGGATAAATAAAAAAAGGTAAACACTAGCAGTGACTTGTGAATTTATCTATACCCACTGCAATTAAAGTTGACCCATTCTGCAATAAATTAATCTTTAATTTTGATTAACCTCATACTATGTTATCATTTATTTACCATACATCTTTATCTACTTAACCACATATCATCACATTCTCATACTGTTTTCACTACACTTTATTTTACTTATCCACTTTCCCTCAAGGTTTGTTTCCGGATCTCTGGAGACTTCAGCCTCTTGTAGAGTCTTTTCTCCTTTCACAATAATATTAAAAAATCACATAACTTTAGTAAATTTAACAGAGCCATCTTAAAACCCAACTACTCTTGCAGTTTTTACATATCGTTACAATACACACCAAAAGCCTATTAACTTCATCTACCTACCTTAAACTCAAACTTATAACTAATCCTTTTTATATTTCTCAGATACCAAATGTTCCTTTTAACATGTAGGGCCTTTTTCTTTTTTAAGTTATAACTTGAGCAATGTTTGAACAATACAATACCAAACCACCTATCAGCCATCAATTTTCTGTTTATATTGCATACTGGTCTTGAATTGGTCTTGATTACTTGGTAATGAATCTTTGAAATGATTATCGTTATTTTATTCTCAAGTGGTTACAGATGACCTGATGATATGTAATGTTGACAGTAATGATACTTTTATGTAATGAAAATATTAATCTTTTTCTAGGTCTGCCAATACTTCTTCGTACATTTGGTGACTTATTTCGTACTATTCGTACTATCATATCCTCTGCTATTCTACTAATGTATTCGTTCCCCTCCTGTTTCCGTTTTGTCACCCATCCATTTATGTCATCCATATTTCCTGCACTTCGTATCTCTCTCTCTCTCTCCCTCTCTCTCTCTCTCTCTCTCTCTCTCTCTATCCAACAGACTTTTCCCTGATATTTTTTGTGTCTTGTCTAAGGTGTTTGTTCTTTCAGACTGTGTCATTAAGAGATCCCGCCGCTTTACTTGCTTTTAAGCTTTGCTGTCGTACTTCTTCTTCAACATCTCCGTAACTAGTTATATCTATACCCAGATATCTAAACCTTGCTTCCTGCTTTATTATTTTCCCTTCAATTTCGATTTCACATCATGGTGGATAATTAGATGTTGTCATAGATTTGATTTTTTTTGCTGAAATTATCATATTGTATTTCTTGGCTGTTATATTAAAGATGTGTGTTGATCTTTGGAGCTCGTCTTCTGTCTCGGCGATTAATGCGGCGTCGTCTGCATAACATATTATTTGGATTTCTTTATTTCCCATTCTTTAACCATGACCTTTACGTACTGCTTGTATTATTTCGTCTATTATATTAAAGAGAAATGGGCTTATCAAGTCAACCCGCTGACTCCGCTGTGTTCCTGTATACACTGTGTTAGTTTTCAATTTACCTTTGCTTGTATTCAATTAGGAAAGTAGATAGATGTTTTCAGTAGTTTGTATAATATTGGTTATATGTTTCTTTTATACAGTAGGTGTAAAACGTCTTAAATTAATTAATATGTAAATGGGAATAAGCCACAATTAAAGGTTAAAATACATTTATTGACGTTTCAATTTCCACTTCGGAAATCGTTCTCAAAATACAAACATTAGTAAATTAAACAAACTTTGTTTTTGTTACTTAGTGAAAAATTCTTCTAATAATTTAATTTTATCTGACTCATCTATATTGACAATTCAGACATACATTATACATTTTAAAGTAGACGACTTTAAAATGATATTGCCAATATTGTTGAGTTGCGTTCCTGGGACGACTTTACTTATAAGATAGTTCATTCGATTACATGAAATCAACTTTAACGTGAGAATATCCGTCAGAAAAAATCATAACATGTAATTCGTCTTTAAAAAGACAAATACATGCCATGATGACAGTAAAATTCTCCCGTTAGTGATTCCATAGTAAATTATGAGGGAAAAACCAGGAAAAAACCTCATAATACTATCCCGACATGGTAAGTATTTGATCTTGCATTTAGTTTACCTTCAATAAATACCAAATTCCGATTTTATATGTTTGTTATTTAAAAAATATAAATGATGTATTCTCTATATGTTACTGACTTACCAATACTGGTATTTTCCTTTTAATAACTTCCTCTTTCAATATGGGTAACCAGATCCTACTACATTCTGCCGAGGAATTCGCGACGCAATTGGTCTCATTTAACATAATTAGAGCCGCTTCTTTGATTTTTCTCTTTTTACCATCAGTTTCTTTTAGGACTATATTTGAATCATTCGATTGAACCCTATGTTCATTATCCCATGCATGTTTACATATTTGAGATCTATCAAATTCTCTATTTTTAATATAGGATTGATGTTCACTTATTCTAACATTTAATGGCCTTGATGTTTCACCTAAATAAAACTAATCGCATTCACAAGGTATTTTATAAATGCAATTCTTTGTCCTTTCTTGTTCATTGTTAGGTTTGGTTTTGGACAAAATAGATCTCAACGTGTTTGTTGTTTTGAATGTTGTTGAAATGTTGAATTTATTTCCTATCCTTTTAAGCTTTTCCGATAATCCTTTTATGTATGGTATTGTTATTTTCCTCGTATTATTCCTTGTATATGCTGTAGGATCTCGTTCTAAGTTGTTTTGTTCTATTCGATCGATTGTTGAAAATTCCTTATTTATAAACGATAAAGGATAATCATTTTTTAATAAAACAGTTGTTAACAAATGTTTCTCCTCCAAGAACGAATTTTCGTTAGAACAAGTAATTTTGGCTCTATCGTATAAGGATTTAATGATTCCCTTTTTAATATTAATATTGTGATTTGATTTGAAATTTAAATATCTGTTGGTGTGTGTTGGTTTTCTATACACCTGAGTTTCGTATCCAGTATCGTTCTTAGAGATTAAAACATCCAGAAAAGGTAATGTGTTATTATATTCCTTTTCCATGGTAAATTTTATTGTCTCTTCTTTATCGTTTATATCATTTAGGAATGTGTCCAACAACTCTGATCCATGAGGCCATATTGAGAATACATCATCTACATATCTCCACCATACTGAGGGTTTTAAATTTTGTTTAGAAATAATATTTGTTTCAAAATCTTCCATAAATATATCGGCTAATAATGGAGATAAACTAGAGCCCATTGCTAGTCCAAAACTTTGTTTATAGAATTCATTATTTAGTTGAAAATATGTATTATCAGTACATACTGTTATTAACTCCATTATAGCTGATATATTTAGTCTTGTTCTAGTTGCCAATGTATCATCACTCTCTAATTTTGTCTTGACTATATTTAAAGTCTTATCTAATGGCACATTCGTAAATAAACTATTTATGTCAAAACTTACTAAAGTATTATTTGAATTAAATTCAATATTTGATAATTTATTTAAAAAATGTTGTGTATTTTTTATAAATGTGTCATTTTTATTTGCAATTGGTTTTAAAATATTTAATAAAAATTTTGATAGTTCACTACAAGGAGAATTCATGGTACTACAAATGGGTCTAAGTGGTATATTCGTTTTATGAATTTTCGGTACTCCATAAAAATGAGGGGTCTTACTATAATGAGGTGTAATTAATCTTCTCTGATAACTGGGTAAACAATCTTTAAACTTGAATAAAGTTCTATATATTTTGTTTTCCAAAGGTTTTGTTGGATCCTTTGTTAATTTTGTGTAAGGTCCGTTTATTATTAGATCTTTAATTTTGTTTTCATATTGAATTCTATCCATTACCACAGTTGCATTCCCCTTGTCTGCTGGTAGGATGATTGAATATTGAATTAATATGAATATTCAAATATTGAATTTAATTCAAATAATACTTTAGTAAGTTTTGACATAAATAGTTTATTTACGAATGTGCCATTAGATAAGACTTTAAATATAGTCAAGACAAAATTAGAGAGTGATGATACATTGGCAACTAGAACAAGACTAAATATATCAGCTATAATGGAGTTAATAACAGTATGTACTGATAATACATATTTTCAACTAAATAATGAATTCTATAAACAAAGTTTGGGACTAGCAATGGGCTCTAGTTTATCTCCATTATTAGCCGATATATTTATGGAAGATTTTGAAACAAATATTATTTCTAAACAAAATTTAAAACCCTCAGTATGGTGGAGATATGTAGATGATGTATTCTCAATATGGCCTCATGGATCAGAGTTGTTGGACACATTCCTAAATGATATAAACGATAAAGAAGAGACAATAAAATTTACCATGGAAAAGGAATATAATAACACATTACCTTTTCTGGATGTTTTAATCTCTAAGAACGATACTGGATACGAAACTCAGGTGTATAGAAAACCAACACACACCAACAGATATTTAAATTTCAAATCAAATCACAATATTGATATTAAAAAGGGAATCATTAAATCCTTATACGATAGAGCCAAAATTACTTGTTCTAACGAAAATTCGTTCTTGGAGGAGAAACATTTGTTAACAACTGTTTTATTAAAAAATGATTATCCTTTATCGTTTATAAATAAGGAATTTTCAACAATCGATCGAATAGAACAAAACAACTTAGAACGAGATCCTACAGCATATACAAGGAATAATACGAGGAAAATAACAATACCATACATAAAAGGATTATCGGAAAAGCTTAAAAGGATAGGAAATAAATTCAACATTTCAACAACATTCAAAACAACAAACACGTTGAGATCTATTTTGTCCAAAACCAAACCTAACAATGAACAAGAAAGGACAAAGAATTGCATTTATAAAATACCTTGTGAATGCGATCAGTTTTATTTAGGTGAAACATCAAGGCCATTAAATGTTAGAATAAGTGAACATCAATCCTATATTAAAAATAGAGAATTTGATAGATCTCAAATATGTAAACATGCATGGGATAATGAACATAGGGTTCAATGGAATGATTCAAATATAGTCCTAAAAGAAACTGATGGTAAAAAGAGAAAAATCAAAGAAGCGGCTCTAATTATGTTAAATGAGACCAATTGCGTCGCGAATTCCTCGGCAGAATGTAGTAGGATCTGGTTACCCATATTGAAAGAGGAAGTTATTAAAAGGAAAATACCAGTATTGGTAAGTCAGTAACATATAGAGAATACATCATTTATATTTTTTAAATAACAAACATATAAAATCGGAATTTGGTATTTATTGAAGGTAAACTAAATGCAAGATCAAATACTTACCATGTCGGGATAGTATTATGAGGTTTTTTCCTGGTTTTTCCCTCATAATTTACTATGGAATCACTAACGGGAGAATTTTACTGTCATCATGGCATGTATTTGTCTTTTTAAAGACGAATTACATGTTATGATTTTTTCTGACGGATATTCTCACGTTAAAGTTGATTTCATGTAATCGAATGAACTATCTTATAAGTAAAGTCGTCCCAGGAACGCAACTCAACAATATTGGCAATATCATTTTAAAGTCGTCTACTTTAAAATGTATAATGTATGTCTGAATTGTCAATATAGATGAGTCAGATAAAATTAAATTATTAGAAGAATTTTTCACTAAGTAACAAAAACAAAATTTGTTTAATTTACTAATGTTTGTATTTTGAGAACGATTTCCGAAGTGGAAATTGAAACGTCAATAAATGTATTTTAACCTTTAATTGTGGCTTATTCCCATTTACATATTAATTAATTTAAAATGCCACAAGAAAATAGCTTCAAAACGTCTTAAAATTGTATGCGATCGAAAGCCTTTATCAGGTTTATAAAACATAGATATGCTGGTTTATTGTACTCGATGGATTTTTCTGTGATTTGTCTTAGTACAAATATGGCATATACACAGGATCTTTTGGATCTGAATCCTTGTTGTTTTGTTGGTTTTTTGATTTTGTTGGTTAGGACTTTTGTGGTAAGCTTAAGTGCGGTTTTCAGTAGATGTATAACTCTATAATTCTTGGAGTCTTCTGTATCTCCTTTCTTGAACGTGGATATCATTATGGTGTTTCTCCATGCGTCTGGTGTCTTGCAGGACAATATTAGGTTTTGTATAAGTTTTGTCATCTCTAGGGTTTTACTTTCTGCTCTGGGTTTTAGAAGCTTGTTGGTTATTACGTCTGGTCTTGGTGACTTTCTATTTTTGAGTGAATTTATGGCTATCTCTACTTCCTGAAAACTGATTTCTATTTCGTGTCTTAATTCAGGTACTTTATTGTATTGATTATTATTTTTCTTTCCTTTAAACAGTTCTGTCAGGTATCTTTCCCATTCGTTTGCTGGTATGTTATTGTATTCCTTTAATTCTGTCATTTCTTTCTGTTGGTTTCTTATAAATTTCCATATTCGTTTTTGTGTACCATAAAGTCGCATTCCATCCTTTTTGTAAACTGTTTCCAGTGTTCATTTTTTATTCTTCTTACCAACTGCTTTGTTTTATTTCGTATACTTATATAGGTGTCTCGGGATTCTGGAGTATTGAATGTTCTGTACTTCGTGTAGGCCTCTCTTTGTTTCTCTTTACATTTCTCTTTTATTTCTTTTCTAAATCTTGGTGTATTGTTGTTGTTTTTTTTTGTTCAGTATGACTTTTGCATTTTCCTAAATCTTCTGTTGCTGCTTCTTCAATGTTGTTTTTAATTTTCTCCCAGCTTGCGTTTATATCTGGTGAATGATACCATTTATCAAATAACGTGTGCACGTCTTCTTACGAATCTTGATAATATCTTTTTCACACCAGATGCAATTAAACATCATTTATGGAAACCACTCAATAATTCATCACCTGTATTAAAAGAACTAACCTCCTTTTTCCTTAAGTAATGTAATCACCCATAGTAAATGCTTCTTTTAATCAGGGTTCTCTCACCTCGTCCTGAAAATTGGCTTCGGTCACTCCTATACTCAAAAAAGAAAATAAACTTAATTACAATAATTATCGTCCAATTAGCTTAGTTCCTATTCTCAGCAATTCATTATTTCGGAAGCTGTGTCTGAGTTTCTTCTGTAAGAAAATCTCATCTCTCACCAGCAGCATGGCTTTATCAAGGGTGGTTCAACGTTCACAAACTTAATTCATTCTGTAAACGATTGGTCGTCATCTTTTAATAATCTGCATCCGATTGATGAACCTAATCTAGTCAAACTTCCCCATACCTTTCGATCGTGTTCCCAAACGTCAAATACCAGCTAAATTGGATTACTAAGGTATCCGCAAAAAATTAAACATTTGGATTCAAAATTTTCTATCCGATAGAACTTCCGGGCTTCTACTGGGGAAGTCTATTTACTAGATAAACCCGTAAAGAGCGGAGTCCCACAAGGACCAGTACTTGAACCACTACTGTTTTGTATCTACACTATATTTGTATTCGTATTTTAGGTTTACTTCATTTTCAGTAGAAAACTTTCTTTCAGTCATTAAGATAAAGCTTATGTATTTCTCTGTAGTTTTTTTTTCTGACTGTATAAATTGATATGACTATGCATATACCTATGTATTAAAACATATTCTTTATATTTTTTAGATGTCGAATATTCTTGTTCCAGTTCACGTCATGATTTGTTCCAATGTTTATTGTTTATTATTTCGGTTAACAAATCCTTTATTTTATATAATTAATAAATTTTTATTTCTATTTGTTAAATAAATCATACAATATATATTTCATTTATTGTTAATTTGCTTCAAACAACATAATAATCGACCTTTCTTTTGTAATAACTATAATACATAAACGATTTCTTTCAATCTTTTCAGCCTCAGTAACTCAATAAGAAAATAATTACCTAATTATTGGGCTGTCAATAGAGAGATCACGGTAAATGATGAATTCATGCGGTAATTCCCGCTTTCTGCTTTGCAATGCCGTAAAGTATTTTGTATGCTAAACGGCTCGCCGCTGATAAGAATGGTATTACGGAGCTGTATTAATTTCACTCTTTATAATACCTTTTTGGAGGAAGATTGAATTTAAACTACTTATTTAAGAAAATTTTACTTCCTGAAGACAGAATTTTTTTTAATTACAATTGTATTTTTAATAGCCAGACTTATTATTTAAAAGAATAATAATTAATAGAATTATTATTCTATAATAATTCTATTAATTATTATTCTGTAGTTATTATTATTTTATAATAAAATTAATATTAATAATAGTACTTTTACCCAATTACGTCGTAGAAGCCCATACGCTGGAATATTTGCATATGCTTATTTACTCTACAGCAACAGCAACAGCTAATGTAATGGGAATTAAGATCAGAACAAGACGAAGTACCAATGCCGGAAGGACAGATAACAGAGTTACACCCTGGGAAAACGGCTTCTAAACAAGATTAAATTATTGCATAGGGAAATTGGTCAAATGGCAGAATATATACGAGGAATAACAAGTAGAAAAGTTATTAAAAGAGCTGATGAAATATTGCTAAGCACTGCAAGACACTCGCAATATGATCCAGAAAATAACACAGCCCAGCAGTGCCTGGATACATTAAAACAAAAACTCTCCGTTTATTCAAGACGACTAAGAAGGTATGAAGTTAGTAACAGCTGGAAATGTGACAATGCGCTTTTTGAGCATGCCAAGAAGGAGTTCTATCGGAAACTTGATTCCATTCTTGAAAGTGCCAATAAATTATACCCACGCCAAGAAGAAATTCAGGAGTTTTGGGGAAATCAACTTTCCGCACCAGCTGCTTTTAACACCAATCAATGATGGATGAATAGAAGATACGACGCACAGCTGTCAACACTACCGTACAACTGTCTGTGAACCCATCACCATAGAAGTCTCTATTATCATCAAAGAATACCTTTTTATGTAGAATTGAATATTATTTCATGTTTTTTTTTTCCTTAGAATGTTTATACAGGGCGGACAAAAAAATTATGGCCACATTAATGAACCAATGTTATAGTAGGTGGCGCCACCTAGCGTAAATTGTAAAACTAATATCATTTTCATATTAAGCATACTAAATAATAGCAAGATACCAAATTTCACTTAAATCAAGTGAACAGTTTTCAATATATACCTAAAAATAATATAAAAAAATAGTAATGAATCACACGATTCACACGATGTACAAAGAAAACTAGCAACATTTTGCCTAATCAATTTCAGCTTAAACGCTTTATTTTGATGTCAGCTATCACCCATTAGCTAATGTCCAATTAATTATGGGACACCCTGTATAGATAATATGATTGTGTCTACTGTGGAAGTGAAGAGAATGCGTTTTATCAGCAATAAGATGTAAGAAATTTGAGGAAAACCAATAACAGATATTTTTAAGCGATAATAATATATGTGATTTATCTGATATATGTATTGAAGGATCATCTGCATAAAGTGTGAACTGTGCAGCGAAATTCATTGAGACAATGCCATTTAAATAAATGACGTTCATAGGAATGTATATGTAATCAGATTTGCAAATATCTACTGATTGTTGTGATACATTTGTTATGGAGATATACTGACGACGGTAGGTAGGATTCTACTCATTTTAATGACTGATCTAATGAATTAAATTCCCTACTAAAACCACCAAAAATCCCGACAGGGCATATATCCGTATTAATACAATTGGTTAAAGTCTGTTACAACGAATGAATTACCTTATGTGTAGGCCGGAAAGCCATGCTACTAATAACTAATAATAACATTGTTCTCCAATAACCTGTTTGCAACGAATTAACTGTATTGATAATAAAAAACAGAAATTTTAAATATTAAATTCCATCTCGTGACTCAATTCAGTTTCTTGGATTTTTATATAAACTTTCTTAATTTGAAAGTAACATCACTCGAATTGTCTTAGAATAAAAGGAGAATGTACTCACAATATTTCACTGTTATTCAGATTAACCGGATGGTCGTCTCGGCACCAGCCGAATAAAAACTGGAAAACCAGTGAAAACTGGAACACAAAACGTGACTATGAATACGATTAAAAAGCAACTCATTGCTTCAAAGTATGTACCGTCTGATCAGCAACAAGCTAACAGTTTTACAAAGTTATTGTCAAAAGCTAAATTCACCTATCTCTCTAAATAGTTTTGTAGTTAAGGTAATAATATAGAATTACAGAAAGGTGTTGGTATTACAATTTTATATTAGATCTTTTTGGTGTTAAGGGTTGTCACTACCTTTACATGACAGGTGTGTCTACGAATCAAGTAGTTCATATTGTAACCAGGCATTATTTTTATAACGAAATGTTTATATTTGTCAAGGCATCCTTTGTAATACTTCATCTAGGTAGATTCTTTTCCATCCATGATCCCTAGAATCTACCCAAGACTAAAATGTTTAAAAAACTAACGTTTAAACCTTTGTTTTAATAATTATTAATTTAGTTGTATTTTGTTGCTAAGCTGCATTTGAATAATTGTTTACTTTAAGTTTCATTTATATTGGTTATGATCACATGTAAAGTATGTTTCAACTGTAGTGGCGGAAATTTCTAAGAACAGTAAAAATCACCAAACAAAGCAGTGGCTTTCCAAAAAAATACTTATGATTTAAATGAAATTGTTAAAGATAGGTACACACAATTTATTAAACAATGATATTAGATTATATTTTTGGCAATATTTTACTACATTTTAATACATATTATTATAACATATCACACATATATATATATATATATATATATATATATATATATATATATATATATCTATATATATATATATATATATATATCTATATATATATATATATATATATATCTATATATATATATATATATATATATATATATATATATATATATATATATATATATATATATATTGTCTGTATGTGAAACGATAGATACGTATTACAGATTACAATATTAATAAATAATAATTACAAAGATTGTTTTAACTTTAAAACCTTAATTATTTATCACTTAAATGTCCCAAAGTTAAATAGAAGAATATACGAAATGATTGTAATACAGTAAAAAAATAATACATAGATACAGGACAGTTTGGAAAACTTATTTTCACATAGGTACATGTAATGTTAAATTATATTATTCACTTTCATAATCAGATGCACTATCGTCGTCACTAGAATCATTTAAATCAATCCTTAATTCTTCAGTAATTACATCTATGCGACCTTCACTTTCCAAATACTTATCTTTAACCTTGACAACATGTTCACACACTTTCTTCCAGTTATCTACAGTTACTCTAGCAAATTCGTCTTCCATCAATACTTTTACGTCTTCTAACTTAAAATAAACGTTTTGTTTTGCAACTTTATTTTTTATTTGCGCCCAAACCATTTCTATAGGATTCAAGTCTGGATGATATGGCGGAACGTTTAAAGAAACATGTCCACATTCTTGCAGCACTTTATCAAATTTATATTGAATATGATCTTGTTTGTGTCGTTTGATTATTTCATACAATTGCGGTTTTAACATTGATGTTACAAATGGTAAATTTTTTTCTGTCAACCAAGATATTATATCCATTTTTTAGAATTAGTGGTGGGTGCTTTATTAATTTGTACAATATGATATGACGCATTATCAGTAACAACGACAGATCTAACAGGCAAATTGGGTATTACCTGTTCTTTGATCCATTTTTCATAATTTTCTGAATTCATATAATCATGATAATCTCCTGTCTTAGCTCCTAACTTAAAAATCAAAAGGGTATTCTGTATGAAATCCATCTCCCCACCACCACCACCATGTACGATAACCAACCTACTTTCTTTTGAAATGTTTTTGAACAATCGTTTGCCACTGTCATCTGTCCAGCTATTTGGCGTAGTGTGTCCTGCATGTACATATGTTTTATCAACATATACAATTGACTTACCTTCGCTTCTGTAATATTTAATTTTGTCCAAATATTTAATGCGTAGAGCACGAATATCATTTCGTTCAATTAATAAATCTTTCTTGTTCTTCCATCTAAATCCCAAATCTTTCAAAATTCTGTAGAGAGAACTCACACTTCCAGTCCACTCTTAGACCTCTTCAAGCCTTTTCTGTAAAAGCTTCAATGATACACGACAACGTTCAGTCTCATGAAAACGATGAATGGTATTTCTAATGAACTGTTTGTCATACTCCATCAAGTCTGTTATGGTTGCTTTCCTTTTAGCAAGTGTTGTAGCTGGAAATTTTAGTGTATTATTTAACTCTGCCTTTGTTAACATACTCGCTTGTTGAATGATCCTTTCTACTGTACGTAAAGATACTTCAGTAGCTTTACTTACACGTTGTTTAATACTGCTACGATTATCTTCAGGAAATAGTATTTGGATATATTTAAATACATTGTAAACCATTCCTTTGGATTCGGTGTCAATCTGATCTGTTTACTTGTACTACACTTAACCATCTACATTCTACAATATAGTTTTAATACGCGTGGTAGCCCCTTTCTTGTTGAGACTCGACAACATAATGAGACTAAATTACGAACTCATTTGAAATCCAGTGACTAGAAATTCTCGGAAATAATTCTTATCAGTTCTTTGTATGTGCTTAACGAGTCGTTAAGGAGTCATTAATAATGACTTTATAATTACGGTTTTAAGGTTACTGATACTAAATTAGAAATAAACTTTTACCAAACTTTCTAGAGTATCAATTATTAAAGATGGTATTATAACAAACAAAAAGTTTGGTATCTTTAAAACAATCTGTGTACAATCAAACTCCATTCATTATTTAAGTGAGTAATAATTTTGTAATTAGTGCGATTTAAAATAATTTAACTTTAATATTGCAACGCCACTGCATGAGTCTGATCATAGATACTCTTTTGTCTGCGCGATTATCTATTTCGTGGAAGGGGCCGCCAATCGATTTGAAATAAGCTGTACCTGGTTGTATAGCAACTTCCAGCGACTTTCAGTGGAAGTAAAATTTGCTCAACGTAGCAAAAAATTAATTACTCAGTTTACTAGAGAGTTAAAAGTGGGTTCAGTGAAAAGAGTATAGTAAGAGTTATTAATTGTTGTGAATAGTAAATAAATCCTATTAAATATTAAATAATTGGTTATTTTTTACGTATTATAAATGATTTAATGCATTCCAAAATTATTCCGATTGTAGCTTCAAAGCTTTGAAATATAAATTTCCAATGAATCTATTCTATCCTTAACTTAATAAATATTGGCAATAATATCAAAGCTCTAAAACAAACACAATATTTTAGAATGTGATTTTATACAAAGCTAATCGAATGTTGGATATTGGATTAAACGTATAATACTAATATTCATCTGCTTTCAACCTAAAATATTTGTTTTGTTCGTTTGGTAACAATTAAAAAATATTAAAAATATCGATTTACATGGAGTATACGAGTAGCAGTAGTAATCAATTTTACAGCTGTCGTCGTTTTTCGGATCCTAATTTTTTTCAGTCCTAAGGTAACTGTACTCTTTACCGACCTTTTCCTATTACCGACCGCAATGAATTTTTTCAGTTTTAGACGCATTATGAAAAGTCCATATAACTACTGAAACTTTTAACAGTTTCTTTTTATAAAACATAGATATGGCAACATTACAAACATAATCCAGCCGTTGACGTTTGACAAATTTTAACAGATTTCGCAGTGGTGTTGCAAGACTCCAGAAGGCAGGTTATAAGAATAATTGTGCATGTGTGTTGGCATTATTAGGCGTTTGTTAATATATCAAGGTTAGTATTGCACTTTTATAACAAGAAATAGCACAAAACCACGTTTTTTAAAAGATTTAGTGTGTTTTTATGAATCCATTACGAATATATTCTATAAAAAATGGATTGTTGAAAAGAACGTTCCTTTACCTGTTGTGCTTTTTCTAGATGGCCATTCTTCACATTTAACGGTTCATCGAACTGAGTTCTGCAAAAGCAAAGGTATTATACTAATTGCTCTTCTGCCTAACTCCTCACATCTATTGCAACCACTAGATGTTGCTATTTTTTGGCCTCTTAAACTTTCCTGGAAATACAGGATCCATAATTGGCGTATTAAGAATAATAGCAAAAAACTAAAACGAAAGATTTTGCAGAGGAAGAATATGCTGTTGTTATCTATAAAGGAGAATACTTTCCTGGAGTAAGTCTTGGTTTTGACGGTATGGGACTAAAAGTGAAGACTATGATAAGAAGTGGTTTACATTGGAAATGGCCTGAGAAAGAGGATATTTTATCATATTCAGAAAATGAAATATTTAAAAAAATTAATCTTCCAAAACCCGTGAATACAAGGGGCATCAATGCAATTCCGGAGATGGATGCAATAAAAAATATAATAATAAAAAGATTTCATACCAAAGTTGAATCTATTATACATGCCCAATATATTATGTAACTTTTTATTTGTTGTATTATGAATTTATATTTTTTTAAATATTAAAATCTTCAACTTGGTTTGTTTTTTCAATTGAGCCAGTAGATATGATTATTTTTAAATAAATAAGTTAATATAATGTTGTTAATTACTTAAATAAGTAGTTCCCCAAGAAGGTCGTTGCTGGACTGAAATGCCCGGCAATTAGGTGCATGTGGTCGGTAATAGCAAAAAAATCGGTCGGTGATGAGTTTTTTTCAAGCCGCTCGGTAAAGGGAGCATTTTAATGAAATTGTAAATAATTACTAAGACATTTAAAAAAAGAATTAAACTGTGATATTATTTTTTCTATATTACTAGCTGAATCGACTAGATTAAAACTTATCTTTAAAAATTATGCAAAGAAAAATAAAAATGTATTCTTCTTATTATTGAATCTGCTTATAAGGAAAACCTTAAGTGGTCGGTAAAAGGTACAGTTACCTTAGCGTTTTCTGTATGAGCAATCTTCAGTTTTTAAACCTCTAGCAGTCATTGAATCTTCCACATATTCTCTCCAGTACCATCTTAGTCATCCTAGTTTTCTGCTAGTGGAAGGTGTCCATTTTTCTCTCTTTTTGGCTATCTATTTTCAGTCATTCTCTGCAGGTGTCCATACCAGTTTAGTATTTTCCATTTCCACTTCTTTCCTTATATCTTCTTCTCGTAGCCTATCGTCTCCAATAGTTTTCCATGACCTTAATTTTTGACTTATTTCTTTATTTCCCATAGATCAACGCCGTAAAACCCAATACTTTCTTCTATTGTTTTATAAATTCGTTATTTATTTTCTTCTGTTATTTTATTATTTTACACTAGTGCGTCTAACTCTCTAGTGACTGATCTTGCTTGACAAAAACTGGAATATGTTTTGATGTTATCTCGACTTACAAATATTTAAATGTTTTAGTTGATTTTATAGTTCCCATACTCGGTTTTTTGCATAATAATTGTGAGACCCTACTTGGTGTACTCCTCTACCAGTTTTTTAGAAATATAGTCTATATTACTTTTGTCTTCAGCTATAGTGGTTTGGTCGTCAGCAAAGTGTATCGTATACAATACTCGTCTTTAAACAAGATGTCCATATTGCACCAGTTTTTTCTTCACATGGAGAGTGCCTCATTCGGATATAGTTTAAAGAGTGTATGTGCTATACAGCAGCCTTGTTTTTCCATTGCTACCCAGAGCATTAAAAGTGGTACACTATCGTATGCTGTTGTCCTATCTATAAAGTCTATATGAGTGTGATAGATCTTATGTGAGAAGATTGGAATCATGTCTATCTACGGTATACTTGATACAAATTTGGCTGTTTTGTTTATTGGTGTTTTTGAAGCGAAGTTTCTATACTGGCGCTGTATTACATTTTTTCTCTACAATAAAATGTTGAGGCGATCGTCACGGAAATAGCGTCAGAAGATGGATTGTCACGGATAGCGTCACAAAATAGCGGTTCCTCACATCAATTCACTACTCTCGATCAATTCGTTTCTAGTCATTATATATTCATCATAAGCATGTTTAAATTAAAAAACATAAATGAGAAGTAAAAAATTAAAAAAGTACATGTCATTAAAAGATTCGATTTGTAATGATTGTCAAAATTTAATAAAAGACATTGTTGCGTAGCGCAACCTAAAATTATGATCCAAATGACGAACACCCTTTTTTAAAAAATACTACTTTTAGTTTTAAGTCGAGTTGTACCCGAGAATGCACGATAGATGTTGCATATACTCTTTGCACATAATTGCGAGATTATCACGTATTCTCTTCTCAATTTTATTAGAAAAAAAACATCAGTCATTGTGTCACTGTCACATTTGATTAATTAAAATTAATTCGCTCATTTTTCAACACACAATGTTCAATTAACGCAAAATAAAGTTTCTCAAGTAGTAAGATGTTTTTTAAAGTGTAATACGGGAAGTGTGATCGCCAAATGTAAGGTAACACATTTTAATTAATTAATAGATATAATTAGAACCAGATCGAAGGTACTGCCCCAACAGGCAGTGAGCAACACGTCAGGAGGAGAAGATAAAATCCCCCGGTGTTCTACATGGTCCTTCGAGCCGGATACAGCAACTGTTCCCGTTTATGTAAAGCTGGAAGCTGAATTTTCATTAATTATAGCACGAGGGCGATCATCTCTCGTTTCTGCAAAGGCGTTTTCACGCAGTACTCAAGATTTTCTCACACTATTCGTAAAAAACATCACTCGCTTCCTCATTTCTTCGCAAAGAAAATACATAGTTTTATTCTCTCATATACACACATTGGAGTTTTGGCGGTTCCAGGATCCAAGGTTGTTCTATTAGCGCCGAGAGGTCGGTATATCGACATCGACACTTGCAAGGGATAAGGAGTTTATGTGTGGTCGCGGTTGGACTTAATGTGCGGTTTGGTAGTTTATTGTAACTTTTACGAATTGTTTTTTGCATTGTCGCATGTCATTTTATTTTTAGATTTTAGATTCGCAGTGATTATAAGTAGATTTTTATGGTAATATTATTTAGTTCATGATACTAAGTATCTCTTGTTGTATTTAAAATTTGTATTATTTTTTCTCACGTTCAAAATGACTGATGTTGCAAAAATTATAAAATTGAGAGGGCATACTAAAGCTTGTATTACTAGAATTCAAACATTTGTCTCAAAAAACCAAAATGTAGTTTTAGATTGCGGTCAATATATTGCACGCAAAAATGTATTAAATGAAACTTATCGCGAGTATCTCAACCTACAAAAGGAACTTGAATTAGAAGATTTTGATAAATATTGTTCAGATAGAGACATAGTTGAAGAACAGTATTATAATTTAGATTCATATTTGTACGAGAAAATCACGCAATTATCTGCAAAACCAGTTCAAATTCAACCTATTGTAACAAATGTAATACCATCTGTTAGCACAATTCAAAATGTAAAGTTGCCAGAATTAAAAATACCTCATTTCTCGGGCGAAATCTCAGAATGGCCCAGCTTTTTTGATGTTTTCACCAAATTAATAACAAATGATAAACAGTTATCTAATGCTCAAAAACTTATTTATCTCAAATCAGTGTTAAGGAATGAAACGTTAAAGTTAATTGACAATCTAGAAATAATTGATTCCAATTTTGAAATTGCAATACAAAATTTATGCAATAGATTTGAAAATAAATATTTAATAGTAAACAGTCATTTGAACAGTTTATTAAATGCTCCACTCATTACAAAACCCAATGCACATGCTCTAAGGGATTTCTTAACTCAAATTAAAAGCCATCTCGCTGCCTTAGAAAACCTCAACATCTCGAATCAACTCACTGATTTAATTCTCATCAATCTCTTTACTCAAAAATTAGACTATAATACTAAAAGATCATTTGAAACCGAGCGTAATATAAACAAACTCCCAAGTTTAATGGAGTTCCTTGAATTTATTGAAAGAAAATGCAAAATTTTCGAAAATCTTGTTCCTGAATACTCTCATTCTCCGAAACAAAAACAACCTTCTCGTTTTACTTCTCTTAACACAGTTAGCAATAATTTGCAGTATAGTAGTAATAATCAGTATTTTAAATGTTTCTTATGTCAAAATAACTCCCATAAAATATACACTTGCCGGGAATTCTTAAATATGTCTGAAGATGAGCGTTTTCAAACGGTCAAGGCAAAGAAAGCGTGTCTCAACTGCTTGGTTAGTGGTAATTCAGCAAGCTCATGTACCTCTGCGTCAAATTGCGCCAAATGTAACAGGAGACATCACACATTGCTCCACTTCTCTAACGCTTCTACTCATAACTCAAATAGTTCTCGTTTCAGAACAAATCAAGATTCTCGTAGTCTACCCACTAGAAACACTCATTTCCAAAACACTCGTCACTCTCAAGACTCACAAGAAAATCATAATTCTCAAAATACTCGCCAGTCTCACAATATGCATGATACTCCAAATTCTCGTACTCACTCTAATGTATCTCGTGATCCCAATACTCAAAGCGAAACTTCAAGTTCACCTGCAATCCCACGAATAGCAAATCAATCTCAGTCTTATGATGTCTACCGAGCATCATCTCTCTCTACACTCTCAGGCAAAAAGGAAGTTCTACTCCAAACAGCATGTGTTACAATTTATGATTCTCATAATAATCCCGTTAAGGTTCGCTGCCTTACAGACTCAGCTAGTCAGCTTTCGTTTATCACTGAGGAATTAGCAAGTCGCTTGAAATGTATTCCTTACACAAAAAGTCTTCAAATTTCTGGAATATCCGAAATCTGTTCGACGTCGAATAAAATGGTGGATTTAAATATTTTCTCAAATGGTAAAAGAAATAATAAGTTAGACTTACTCACAATCAATTTAATTTAACTAATCGGACGACCGGTTTCGCTTTCTATAATATGCAAAGCATCTTCAGGTCACGATACAAAGTTAAAATGCTGAAAATAATAATCCCATATTAGGGTGTTGTCTAATAAAGATAAAAACAAAGATAAAAACATAGGTAGGTGATATAAATTATATAAATTACAGTAATTATGCCAATATTACATGTCTGTGGTTTTATAAATGAATAAAATGTTTAAGCAGACAAGGTACGACCCACAAATTGGTAACATAGTCTATTAAACTGTAATGAATTAATAAATAAACCAATAAATAAACATTACTTACATGCCGGTACTCTATTAGTTGATGGTTGAAAGAACATGGTTCAAACTATCTTGGATTGTAGATTGGAGAGCTCAGGTCAACTATTGTAATTATTTAACAATAAACGGGGAAGTTCTTGAGGAGACAGATTGTATGATCTTCAATGGATGTACAGATTGTACAGATTGTGTGGGTGTGTGTGTGGATTGTGTGGATTGTGCAGATTGTGCAGATTGCACACCCACATAATCTGTACATCCATTGAAGATCATACAATCTGTCTCCTCAAGAACTTCCCCGTTTATTGTTAAATAATTACAATAGTTGACCTGAGCTCTCCAATCTACAATCCAAGATAGTTTAAACCATGTTCTTTCAACCATCAACTAATAGAGTACCGGCATGTAAGTAATGTTTATTTATTGGTTTATTTATTAATTCATTACAGTTTAATAGACTATGTTACCAATTTGTGGGTCGTACCTTGTCTGCTTAAACATTTTATTCATTTATAAAACCACAGACATGTAATATTGGCATAATTACTGTAATTTATATAATTTATATCACCTACCTATGTTTTTATCTTTGTTTTTATCTTTATTAGACAACACCCTAATATGGGATTATTATTTTCAGCATTTTAACTTTGTATCGTGACCTGAAGATGCTTTGCATATTATAGAAAGCGAAACCGGTCGTCCGATTAGTTAAATTAAATTGATTGTGAGTAAGTCTAACTTATTATTTCTTTTACCTTTTGAAATGGACTCACACAAGCAACACATTCATGATTTTCTCAAATGTTAATCCCACAAAACATTTTACACTCTCTTGTGCGATTCTCCCAACCATCACTTGTAAGCACCCTCAAATTACATTGGATTTTAATGCTCTCAAAATTCCACCAAACATTCACCTAGCTGATCCAGAATTTTGTACTCCTGCCGAAGTTCAAATGCTGCTTGGAGCAGATGTTTATTTCGACTTACTTACTTACGGGTTAATAAAATTAGGCCCTAATCTTCCTACCTTAACAAATACTCATCTCGGTTATCTTGTAGGTGGAAATGTACCTCAATCATCTGGGTCAATTGACTCATATTCTATACTTAACATTCAAGAAAATACTCAACCTCGAAATGAAGTATCCTTGTTCGTTCAAACTCAAAATACCGATTCACTCGTACGGTCGTTTTGGGAAATAGAAGAAATCTCGTCTTCTACTTGTACTCCAAAAATCCTAACTCCTTCGGAGCAACAAGCCGAAGATATTTTTAAATCGTCACTTAAAATATTATCATCTGGTAGATTCCAAGTAGATCTCCCTTTCAAATCTCCCAACGAATATAAAAAATTGGGCGAATCGTTTTTCCTCGCAAAGAATCGATTCCTAAACCTCGAACAGAAACTGATCA
This sequence comes from Diabrotica undecimpunctata, assembly GCF_040954645.1. Lineage (NCBI taxonomy): Eukaryota > Metazoa > Arthropoda > Insecta > Coleoptera > Chrysomelidae > Diabrotica > Diabrotica undecimpunctata. Next base: position 128,075,016 of record NC_092808.1, read on the forward strand.
AGTCAGATCAATTATACGCACAGTATAAATAATTTATTCATGAATATATTGCACTTGGACATTGCAGATATGTGCCTCTCTCCACTCGAAATATTCACTCTGATTTAAAATACTTTATTCCTCACCATTGCGTTTTAAAGGATAGCGTAACAAATAAGTTGCGTGTTGTCTTTGATGGCAGTATGAAAACTACCTCAAATCTAAGTCTTAATGACATAATGCTTCCTGGTTATACGGTACAACGCGAATTATTCGATATTTTGATAAATTTTAGATTATTTAAATACTGTATTGTAGCAGATCTACGTCATATGTACAGACAAATTCGAGTAAATCCCGAACAGGTATTTCTGTTGAACATCTTATGGCGTGATTCACCTCAAGAGGATTTGAAATGTCTTCAACTTGAAACTGTCACTTATGGATTAAATAACTCCGGTTTTCTCAGCACTAGATGTCTTAAGGAATTAGCTCAAAAACATTCCGACAAATTTCCCTTGGCTAGTGATGCTCTTTTAAATTGCTGTTATATCGATGATGTGCTGTATGGCTGTAACGATTTTGAAACACTCTTCGAAATTCATCGTCAATTAACCGAATGTTTGAACCTCGCTTGTTTCTCGCTTCATAAATGGTGTGCAAACTCACCTGAATTTCTCGCAGGTATTTCTCATATCTCTAATGAAGCTAGTTATGTAATCAATCCTGAAAATAACACGAACAAAATTCTCGGCCTATGTTGGAATTCTCACTCCGATCATTTTTCAGTTCTTGTGCCAAAGGTTACCGTTAAGGATACCTATACAAAAAGAAAAGTTCTTTCTTTAATTGCTTCCATTTATGACCCTATCGGATTGATTAACCCTGTAGTGGTATCTGCTAAATTAATTATGAGAAAGATTTGGTTAGAAAGGTCGAATTGGGATGACCACCTCAGTCCAAATTTGCTTACACAATGGAATCTATTTTTACAAACACTTCCTCACCTCTCCAATCTCAAGATTCCTAGGTTGCTGCAAAATTCTAGCAATGTAACAAGTACTCAAATACATGGGTTTTCGGATGCAAGTCTTAGCGCGTATGGTGCTTGCGTTTATTTAAGAACATCACATGAAAATGGCTTTATCTCTTGCAATCTAATCTCCTCAAAGAGTCGTGTTAGTCCTGTAAAAGTTGTGACTCTTCCTCGATTAGAACTTCTAGGAGTATTATTACTCTCTAATCTTGTTACGAAGATTCTTTCTGTCTTGATTCCATCCCAATCTCAGATAAATTCTGTCAATTTATGGACAGATTCCGAAGTCGTCCTCGCATGGATTAATTCACACCCTTCTCGTTGGTCTACCTTTGTAGCCAATAGAGTAACTCAAATTCAAGAACTCACCTCCAACCATACATGGAGACATGTACGATCGAAAGACAACCCTGCGGATATATTATCTCGTGGTGCTACACCCTTGCAGTTGCTTGATTGTGATCTTTGGTTTAATGGTCCTCAATTTTTGTCAGATCCACACTTTGATTTCAACCTCTTTGTATATAATGGTCCTTCGAGTATTAATGTTGATGAACTGCCTGAACTCAAAAGGGTTACTCATCTGATCAGAAAACCAGATTCACAAGTGTATGATGCCCTCTGCAAATTTTCATGTTTCACTCGACTTCAGAGAGCTTTTGCATACTGCATTCGTTTTATTCACAATGTAAGAGCTAAGTCTCATAGACGTACAGGTCCTCTCACTCCAAATGAACTCTCTAGTTCTGAGTTAATGATTATCAAATTGACCCAGTCTCATTTCTTCAGTTCGGAAATCCAATTTTTAATGGATAATCGTCTGCTTAACGATAAGTCTATTCGTAAATTGAATCCCTTTCTAGATTCGTCTCAAATGATACGAGTAGGCGGTCGTCTTCTCTTTTCAGATGTTTCTTATGATCAGAAATTCCCTCTACTGTTGCCCTCAAAATCACATATTGTCAATTTATTACTTACCCGAGAACATCGAAGACTTCTACATTCTGGCCCTCAAAATACACTGTCCAATGTTAGATTGAAATTCTGGCCTCTTGATGGTCTTCGACAAATCAAACGTATAATACAAAATTGTCTCACTTGTTACCGTTTTAACGCACAAGTCGCTTCCCAAATCATGGCTAATCTCCCGAGGGAAAGAGTTCAAATTGCACGTCCATTTATAAACGTTGGAGTTGATTTTGGTGGTCCATTTCCAATCAAGACCTCTAAACTCAAGAGAGCTCCCCTTACTAAGGCCTATATGGCAGTGTTTGTATGTTTAGCTACTCGCGCCGTGCATGTGGAATTAATTTCCAGTCTTTCTACTGAAGCGTTCTTATTGACTCTGAAAAGATTTATCGCCCGAAGGGGTAATTCGAGTATCATTTTCAGCGATAATGGCACCAACTTTCTAGGTGCGAAAAATCAATTGAAAGAACTTTATGAGTTGCTTCTCAAAGGTGATACCTCTGAATCTATTCGCTCTTTCGCTACTTCATGTCAAATTCAATGGAAGTTTATCCCTCCACGCTCACCACACCACGGTGGTATTTGGGAAGCTGCCATGAAGAGCTTCAAATATCATCTCGTAAGAATAATGGGTAACTCCAATTTTACTTTCGAAGAACTATCCACTGTACTTTCGCAGATTGAAGCAGTGCTCAATTCACACCCTATCTGTGCGCTCTCAGACGACCCGTCCGATTTTTCCTTTCTTACTCCCGGACACTTCCTTATTGGATCTAACTTAATGTCTTATCCTGAATTAGATCTCTCTGATATTCAAGAAAATAAATTGTCTTTGTGGAATAAATGCACAAGAATTCAGCAGCATATGTGGAAGGTTTGGACTCGCGATTATCTTAATAGGCTTCAAAATAGACCTAAATGGTTCACTCCTCAGGTAGGCATAAAGCCTGATGATCTCGTCTTGCTTAAGGACGAAAACTCGCCTCCTCTCAAATGGCCTATAGCACGGGTAGTTAAGACATATCCGGGAAAGGACAACAAGGTAAGAGTTGTTAAGGTCAGAACTCCTGAAGGGTTATACGTTCGCTCTATTGCTAAACTGTGTCCTCTTCCTATGACTCACCTTCAAGAATTTTAATAGTTTTTTTTAGATTAGTTATACCTTTCTTCAAATTGTACATAAATATTTTTTTTTTGATGCGTTCACATCAAGAGGGGGACTATGTTGCGTAGCGCAACCTAAAATTATGATCCAAATGACGAACACCCTTTTTTAAAAAATACTACTTTTAGTTTTAAGTCGAGTTGTACCCGAGAATGCACGATAGATGTTGCATATACTCTTTGCACATAATTGCGAGATTATCACGTATTCTCTTCTCAATTTTATTAGAAAAAAAACATCAGTCATTGTGTCACTGTCACATTTGATTAATTAAAATTAATTCGCTCATTTTTCAACACACAATGTTCAATTAACGCAAAATAAAGTTTCTCAAGTAGTAAGATGTTTTTTAAAGTGTAATACGGGAAGTGTGATCGCCAAATGTAAGGTAACACATTTTAATTAATTAATAGATATAATTAGAACCAGATCGAAGGTACTGCCCCAACAGGCAGTGAGCAACACGTCAGGTGGAGAAGATAAAATCCCCCGGTGTTCTACAGACATAGATATAATCGTATTAATAACAACATTAAATCATATGTTTATTTTTTACACAATTTTTATACAAATTTTTATTTTAAAATAATTTTATATAAATACAATTACTATTTTTAAACATATTTAGTTTATAATAATAATTAAATTTTGATATAATAAATGTTTTTAATACGTTAACAGGTAGTGTTAGGAGTAAATATAATAATTTTATGAATTTGTTTAAAATGTAAAAAATAAATAAATAATAAAATTACTTTATTTAATTTTAAATATTTTATTTAAATTTTAAAAAGAAGCTCCGCGCTAGTCTACAGTACCGCCTATTGTTCCACTGTTTTTAATATAACTTTTATTTTTAAACATTTTATTTAGTTTATAATTATAATATTTAAATTAACTATCAAATGACATTTATTTATATTTTCATAATTTCATATAAATATCATTTCATAAAAATGTAATTTCATAAAAATGTAATTTCATAAAAATGTAATTTCATATAAATAGAATATTATTAAAACAAAAATGTTCATATTTATACAGTCACAGCGGAAGAGTCCATTTTTGTACCTAACGAGGGAGTGGCAGTTAGGTATACAAAATGTCAAAGCTGACCATAATTTGTTATTTTGATTTTTGAGATGTTTTATAATTTTTTTTATTTAAAAATACAGAAACATAGTATGTATCATAGTACTTTTTTTGTATTATTTTAACATTAATTTTCAATTGCAAAATAAACATATTATAAACAATAATAAAAAATGGGCCAACACTGAAGTGCGGTATATACTTTGAAGCAATGAGTTGCTTTTCAATCATATTCCTAGTATGGAGGCATGTTTTCTGTCTCAGTTTAAACGGAGGCACCTTTTTATTCGGCTGGTGCCATCCAGTTATCTTATTAACAGATTACGTGAAATATTGTGAGTACATTCTATTTATATTCTAAGACAATTCGATTGATGTTACTTTCAAGTTAAGAAAGTTTATATAAAAATCCAAGATACTGAATTAAGTTACAAGATAGAATTATTTAATATTGAATTTTTTTTTATTATAAATACAGTTAATCCGTTGCAAAGAGAAAAGCAAAGAGAGAAATGCAAAGATAGAGGTTAAGTTAAGACAGTTCTATGTTTCTTATAATGTAAACTTTATTTTTTAAAATCTGACATCGCGGTTTTAAGGGGTATATTGGCATTAAAACATTAAAAATTAAAATTGGTGAGTGTTCGCAGTATCAAAGCCGGTTAAATCAATTTAATTGCCGGCTGCGACTTTGTAGTAGGTAGCGCACCTGTCAGGAATTGTATTCCTCAGCCACGTGCCACTAATGACACAGCTGCTGACCTGTGTCATGTTCTCAGTTGATCCGCGGGTACTTATTTGGCTGCCTTATTCGTACCTGTTCTGCATATTTGCAGGAACTTTCCTATCAGTTATTGGGACGTGTCGTGTCGGAGTGAGTACTCCTTCGCCCAGTCTGTCTTGCGCAGAGTACTGAGCGGCACCTACTTAGTTCAGGGTCCCTCCTTTACACAAGCTGAAACAGGCACAAGAATGGAGGAGTTTAAGGTAGACCTATGTCCAGCAGTGGACGAGATAAATAAAGGCTAGATGATGGTGATGAAACTTTATTTTAGATATATTTGATTACTTCATTTGATTACTCTATTTGATTATTTTGTTTAAATATTGTTTTGAAGCTATTTTCTTATGTGATCTTAGTTTATTTTTGACGTTTTGATTTCCACTTCATAATTTCAAAAGAAAATTAGAGAATTATGATACATTGGCAACTAGAACAAGACTAAATATATCAGCAATAACGGTGTTATTGACATTTTGATTTTGACAATGAATTCTATAAACATAATTTTGATCTAACAATGGGTTCTAGTTTATTCCCATTATTAGCCAATATATTTATGAAAGATTTTGAAACAAATATTATTTCTAAACAAAATTTAAAACCCACGGTATGGTGGAAATATGTAGATCATGTATTCTCAATATGGTCCCACGGATCGGAGTTGTTGGATACATTGCTGAATAATATAAACGATAAAGAAGAGACAATAACATTTACCACGAAAAAGAAGAAGGAACATTTCTTAGAGGAGAAACATTTGTTAACATTTGTTTTATTAAAAAATGATTATCTTTTGTCGTTTATAAATAAGGAATTTTCAAGAATAGACCAAATGGAACATAACAACTTAGAACGGGATCCTTTAAAATTCAAAAGAAATAATAAGAAGAAAATGACAATACCGTATATAAAAGTATTATCGGAAAAACTTAAAACGATAGAAAATAAATTTAACATTTTTACAGCATTCTAAACAACAAAACAAATTGAGATCTATTTTATATAAAACTATATCTAACAATGAAAAAGAAAGAACAAAGAATTCATAATCATCATCATGTAGCGCTACAACCCTGGGTGGGTCTTGGCTGACTGTACAACTTTTTTCCAATTTGTTCGGTCTTCCATCAACCTAGTGTCAAATTGAATGTTCATTTTCCGGAGATCTGCTTGGATGTTATCTCTCCATCGCATTCTGGGACGTCCGAGTGGTCTTTTGCCTATGGGAGTCTCCTCCCATACCAGTTTTACAAGTCTCTCGTGCACGTGGCCTGCCCATCTTAGTCTCTGTGATTTAATTTCTTAGACAATGTCGGCGTCATTGTAGTTAGTCAGCATTGAGTGCTTTTAATTCTATATTGGTTCTGATCTTAAAAAGAATTGTATTTATAAAATACCTTATGAATGCGATCATTTTTATTTAGACGAAACATTAAGATTATTAAATGTTAGAATAAGTGAACATTAATCTTATATCAAAAATAGAGAATTTGATAAATTTTAAGCATGTAAACATGGGAAAGTGAACAAAAATAGATGGTCAAAAGAGAAAAATCAAAGAAGTGGCTCTAATTATTCTAGATGAGACCAATTGCGTCACAAATCGTTTGGCAGAGTGCAGTAGGATCTAGTTCCCCATACTAAAGGAGGAAATCAATAAACCATACTGAAAGTCAAAAGCATATCGAGGATACATCATTTATATTGTTAAACAACATACATACATATAAAATCAAAGTTTGGTATTTATTGAGAGTTAACTAAATGTAAGATCAAATACTTATCATGTCAAGATAGTATTATGAGGTTTTTTCCTGGTTTTTTTTTCCATGATTTACAATGGAATTAACAGGAGGATTTTACTGTCATTATTTCGGATATTCTCAAGTTGAAGTTGATTTTATGTAATGAATGAACTATTTTACAATAAAGTTGTCCCAGGAACGCAACTCAGGAAAAATTTTTCACCAAGTAACAAATCACAAAATTTGTTTAATTTGTTTAAATTGTGGCTCATTCCCAATAACAATAGTAGCTTAGTGAAAAAAAAACGGTCCTAACATATTGAGCTTGTAAATGTAAAAATATTATTTCGACCATTATTATGTAAAGTTTTTCTTCGTAAGTAAATCAGATATGAAAATTGCTTAAATATTATACAAGAAAATATATTTCTCTAGTTTTGTCATTTAAAAATATTGAAAAATGTTTCTCTAGCTTTCGTTAAACTTTTGGGAAATACTAATTTCCGAAACGTTGAGTCGCACCTGTCTGCAGAAAAATGTTATTTCTAGTCTACTTCCCGTATTTAATTCGCTTTCTATTTAACCTGGAAATGCTCGCTGGATGCATGATAGTAATTCGATTTTAAGAAATAGCTAAATTGGCTCCTCTAGCTCCGCGAATGCTGATTTCTCATGTAAATGTAAATACCGAACTCAAATGAAAGATGAAATTGCCTCGAAAACTGGCCTCGGGAGATGGGAATGTTATTGAGAGTTTCATGAAAGCTCCCTTCAGGAATGGCGTAAACATTGTTTTAGAATAGACTGAAACTTTTCTCGTGAAATTATATAAAACCGTTTTATGAACTTTATTCCGTTTATCTTTCCTCTTGTGGCAGAGTTTATTACAATGGAAGAAAGTATAATAGCCGTATATTATACAATATTGTCATACCCTAGAGCACCCAAAACTTTTCACTCTAATTATCAACTTGAAAACTACCAAATCTACAGCATTTGTTATTATTTTGGCGAACTAGGCAAATGAAATATTACTACTGATTTAGTAAAAGAATATTCTTAAACTTATGCAAATAAACAACATTAATATTTCGTACACCACCGGGTGGTTTCGCAAGTAATGAATCTGTTTTGTATCAAAGTTAATAAATATGTATACTTTTTCTGCTACACGATCACCTATGTTAAATTGACGACCTTGCTGCAAAATAGGGGCAGTACCATTTACAGTAACTTTTGGGAAAATAGAAAAAAAATTAAAAAATAACTTATATTGTAATTACAATAAGATAATTTATTTAAAAGATCGTATCGGCAGAACGGTGAAATAGTTTCTTTAACAATATAAACTTATTTTGAAAAAAAAAAAACATGCAAAAAAATTTATTGCTGTCCCTTTCTTGCACCAAAGTTAAAAAAGATAGTACTTATTGTAATTATTGTAAAATCAAAAAAGTTACTGCAAATTTTTTTAATATTAAGTATTAAAAATAAACAAAAAAAAACATTTTTTCTTTTATATACACAACGCAAAAGTCTAGGGATATTTTTATAAATAGACCTATTTTGTTTATCTGTAATTAACTTAAAAAAAGTAATACAAAATTTGTAGTTTAAATTGTTGTTTATTATGTCAAAAACCATAAATTGCAAAAAAAAAACAGAAAATTGGAGCAAAAAAAATATATTGCAAATCACCCATGTTTCACATATCACCATAAAATGTCAAAAATACGAAATATAAACTTAAAATAAAGAATGGCCACCACGTTGGTTTATCACAGCTCTACATCTACTGTTCATGCTCCGAATAACATTGTTAATGTCTGCTTGAGGTAGTTGTGTCCATTATTCTCTCAGAAGCTCTTTTAATTGAAACTCATTGTAGATATTGCCCATATATGGAGTAATTCTTCGTTGGAGCATGACTCATACATGCTCAATGGGATTCAAGTCCGGTGATTGTGCTGGCCACGGCAATATATCAATACTCTCGTTATCCAACCAGTTTGTTACAATATGCGCAACATGTGGTCGAGCGTTATCATGCATAAAGTAAAAATTTCCTCCAACAGCAACACCAAACGGGCGCACAACAGGTTCAAGAATAGTGTCCAAATATTGCTGACTTGTGAGAAAGCCACGTGGGAAAATGAGGTCAGTTTTTCCGTCAATCATGATTCCGCCACATACCATTAATGTACCGCCTCTGTATATATATACTTCTTGAAGGTATCGTAATCGTTCTCCATTTCCGGGTCGTCTCCAAACTCTTGTCCGACGAGAATCTGGATGAAATCCATATCTAGACTCGTCACTAAACAAAACTGTGGCCTAGTCATTGTCAGTCCAATTCTAAAACTCTTGATACCAGGTTAATCTTGCAGCGCGATTGCCTCTAGATAGAGGTAGATATCTCAGTGGTCGATGACTACGAAGATTGGCTTCATGGAGACGATTCCTCACAGTACTGCTCCTAATTGTTACATTATGTGCAAGCTGTAATTCATTAACCAGCTCGGGTGCTGTGATTGTTGGCTGCCTTCTGGCATTTAAAATTAAATATCGGTCTTAAGTGACGGCTGTAGAGCAACCACATCCTAGATGTTGCTCGGCTGGACTCTCAGTGTCTCTAAACTGACGCCACAAACGACTTACAACACTTTGGGAGACATCCAGCTGGTCAGCAACTTGAGTTTGTCGGATACCAGCTTGAAGGAGGCCCACGGCTCTATTCATCTCGTCTAACGTTAAATGTTGTCGTTGTATGGTAAAAAAGACAATATTTTTAACTCACCTATTAAGCAAGAATGGTAAAGTGACTAAACTTAAAAATAAACAAAACATAAAAATGTCGATTTTCTTTGTCCCTTAAAAAACATTCTAAAACACGTATTGCTATATCAGTAAGATAAGATAAGAAGTGTCAACAATTATAGTACAAGCAAATTTATATGGTCATGAAATTTCTGTCATTGGTATTGTCAAATTATTAAAATATCCTTAGATTTTTGCGTTGTGTGTATTTAAACAAAACTTCAAACTATTTGGTGGCTTAATCGTCGTCATCCGTGCCAGAAATCTGAGAAGCACGATCACCATTAGCAACGTCATCACATTGAAGAGTATACTAAAACTTCATCTTTGGCTTTGCTTTTTTTACGGGTATTGATAAATCGTAAACCATTAAGTTGGTTTCAACTGAAAGATTATCCCTAATGTCTCTCAAAATTTTAAACGATTCGAAGACAGGAATGTCAGTGGACAGGTTTCCCTCTGTGGACGTGGACTATAATTTCAATGATTTTTTAGATAGGCTTCTCTAACATTCTCTCTTCTAAACCCTGAAAAACCAAATGAATACTTCGTTAATGTGAGTAAAAATATAATATCAACTATGTAGCCACAACAAGATCCTATTTTCTATCTCCCCAATACAAAAAAGGTCTCGAATTCATTATTTATAAGACCAGTTGATAAATCTGAACTGATCCAAACAATTAGTAGTATTAAAAGCAAATCTTCCTGTAGTACTGATGGACTATCCATAAAACAATTTTTAAACCATCCAAAAAATGTGTTGGCAGCCCTGGTCTCACTAATTAACGATTCCTTTAAAAAAGGTATATTTCCAGAGTGCCTAAAGACAGCCATTATTATTCATTTTCATAAGGGGGGTGAAAAATCGAATGTCTGCAACTATAGCCCTATTGCCTTACTACCGGTCCTATCCAGAATTAAGAGACTTATAATAGCCCGACTTATGTCCTTTCTCATTGAAAACAACACTTTATCACAAAGTCAGTTCGACTTTTTATCTAATTAATGTATTACCGATGCTATGTTTTCTGTACTACATGAGGTCTATCATGCACTTAAGAATAATCTTTATACTGCCTTTGTTTTTTGTGACTATGCCAAAGCTTTTTATTGTGTACATCACGACATTTTGATAACAAAAAACTAAATTTCTACGGAATTCAAGGTATTTCTTTGAATTAGTTTCTCTCTTACTTGAGGAATAGGAAATAACTAGTTAGAGCAAATGATACTGACTCTAGTCACAAAAGCATTGTATGTGGAGTACCACAAGGTTAAGTACTGAGTCCTTTACTTTTCTTTATCTTTATAAATGACATCACTAACGTAAACATTGATGGAGATTTTTTTCTTTTTGCTGATGATATCAGTATTACCTGAAGGAACTCTAATATTACAACTCTTGCAATTAAAACTTCTGGTCTACTTAAAATAAAAACCTGGCTCAACTCTAATTTACTCTCTTTTAACGTGGACAAGACAGTAGTATTATTCTATAAAGGAGCCCTTCAACCCTTGCATCTTAATAATAGCCAGATCGGTATCGTTGATTTTGTAAAATTTCTTGGTATTTTTATAGACAACAACCTTTAATGCTCCCTTCATATCGATTTGTTAAGTAAGAAACTAGCCTCAGCCTGCTATGCAATAAGATCTGTTTCGAAGGAAGTCAATTTAGCATCTTCCAAAATAACATATTTTTTTTATTCGAGTCTCATTTTCGAAATGGCCTTACTTTTTGGGGTTCTAGTACATCTATCCAATCTGAAGTTATTTTTAAATTACTCTTCCCTCTTTATATATTCCAGAGACTGTTTGCTTAATTCGTAAACCTATATGTTTTTCTAGCAAGACTTAATCATAACTATACCACCAGAAATTCAACCTTTGATGTGTATTTACCGATCCCGTCCACTGAGTTATAGTAAAGAAATCTACATTATATTCGACAAAAAAATTATACAGCCATCTCCCTTTGCAAGTTAAATCTACAACTTCTTTATTTAAGTTCCGTAAATTGAAAAGTGATTATTATATTCAATTACTATATATGCACAACTATTATAACTCTTTTTAACTAAAAGGAAAAAGACAGTTAAGATTTTTGATTTCACGTATAGTGCGTCTGTATATCCGCTTATACGTATTTCACCCTAAAAGGGATCATCAGAACGGCTATTCACAGATGCTCTAAACGTGAAAATAAATCTTTCCTGTCGTGGGAAGCAACTCTAACATGGCTTCGTATGGACGCAAATAGCAACATCTGATAATAAATCCGTAAACTAATTTTTCGAAACCAAATTCAGATTTATGCTTTAATCAGTGCCTTCTAAGAATTGTAAGGCAAGACAGACGTTGATAAACATGTTATTAGTCTTTTTAACTAGTTCATTAACCAACCAATCGTTGAACTTACTGCACTGGAAACATTAATCCTAACAGAAAATATAATACCAAAGCCGTCTTGGAGACAAAACTAAACAAGGCTGAGACTGTTGCTAGTTATTCAATTAATATTTTAATCGGAAAATGGAAGAACAGGTCCGATGCTTTATATATGTATATCAAATTAATGCAAACATAAAATGGTTTAATATGTTTACAAAAGAAACCGTACCAGATATAAACCTGCTCCAATTATTAAGTACAATAAGCACATGGGCGGTGTTGGTTGTCAGGACCAGTTCAATTCCTACTATCCATGTGACAGAAAAACCGTTGGATGGTATAAAAAATTAGGAATCAATTTGTTGCAAATGATGTTCATAAATGATTATTTACTATATAATGAATTTTCAGGGTCTAAACTCCCACTGTACGATTATAGAATATGGGTTTTGAGTAATCTATTGCACATTGGTGAACAAAAAGTTCGTGAAACAAGAAATATTTTTGTCTCCAGACATAGTATTTCAACAATTCCCATGGTTAATAAGGGACGAATAAAGAGAAATCGTTGCAAAATATGTTCCAAAAACAAAATTAGAAAGCGGACAACATATCACTGTGAAAAATGTCCTGATCAACTCGGATTTTATGTTGAATGCTTTGTGTGGATTTAATGTAAATTAAAATCAATCAATATGTGAATCTTTCTGTATTTTATAGAATAAAGAAACTTATTGTTTTTAAATTCTGTTTTATAATTATTTTTCTAAAAAAAACGTTCTAATTTGCCTTGTGCTGATTGGAGCCAGTCAGCGATACACTAAAAATTATTAGCCAGGTGGGCATGACTCCTATGAGAGTCAAAAATTCAAATCAACTTTAATAAATAAATATACACTTTATTTAATTAATTTAATATTATTATATATTCTAATATCAATTACAATGGAATTTTAGATAAAAGTTATTGCCGCTCCTGAGTAACACCTCTCGAAAAAAGTCAGCAGCGAATGTGCCCAAGCCCTAGCCCCTGAACCTACCTGTTTGTTCTGTTTTTTTTCCTACCTTAAATTTTGTTAGTATAAAATACTAGATACTTTTTCCTAATCAATTTTAACCCTTACTTCATGATAAGAGATATCTCGAATGAGAATACAGGACGCATTAATTAATGAATAACAAATTTAAACAAGAGCTAATGGAAAGAATTATCACTGCCACCCATTCTTCATCAAATTTGTATGCTTCTCCACGAATATTGTAATAGCTAAAATCTATCTGTGTATACACTTTACTCGGATACAGTCGTGGTTGTGAATACTCATGCATAAACGTTTTAATAACGTTCCAAAGAGCTTTTACATTTACAAACATAGTCGTAACTGCAAAGGAATTAAAAAGGATAATTGCAGATGTGCGCAAGCTGTGCTGATTTAGAAGTTTTACGTTAAATACCTATGCGATGCCATGCGACATTATTTTATGATCACTGGCATGTTTGGCACTTTAATTGGAAAACGTGGCTAGTGATAAAACAGCATCAAAGTTATTACTTTTCGAAATCATCTACAAATAGAAGTTTATTTGTCACTCAGTGTACATTGCCAGAAACAAATTAAACATTCTTCATCGATAGATTTGGATAGTTTATATAGCTTTACAATTAATATTAAAAATGATATTATCTAATATTTTTATTGGTAATTAACTACACTTTTAATTAAAAATAGTTTTATTTTGATGTTACGATTTTCACTTCGGAAATCGGTCTCAAAATATAGATTTATTTTCTGTTTAGCTATGTTATTGTCGTCTCGGGGGGAGGGGGGTAACTATGACGGTAAACCGTCTCCCACACCGTACGCTCTGCTCTAGGGTATTCGTATATTAGTGCACGAAATGCCCTAGGCACTTATCCCTCCAAGTCGGGATGCTGAATTGTATCGAAGAATGGTGAAATAAAACGCCAATAATTGTAGAATACAAAAAGCCAAGCCACTGAGTCTAAGGCAGGTAGGTCGAGCAGAGCCCTGCTGATCGGCTCCCTAGAGTTTAGGGCTCTAGGAGAGATCGAGGTAGACTGTCTTTGGCTTATAATTCATTGTCAGTTGATACTCTTTGTGGGTGTTTTCTTTGAATCTGGAGTTTTGTTGTCCTGTTTTAGGTTTTCCACCTCTTCAGGACGTGGTTTGTTTTTTTTGTATTGGCTGTTTCTTTCTGGCTTCGTAGTTCCATTGGTGTTTTGTTTTGGTTAAACGGTCTTTTTCAGAAATTATTGTTCTAAAAAATAAATTAATGTATATATGAATGTATATGTTTACAAATTAATAATTGATAAATGTGTTGAAACGCGATCGCGTGAAGGCAGCTGTGGCTGCATCCTCTGCAATAGACATGTATCATTGTGCAATGGGATCGGGAAATCACAGAAAACCAATCCCCCTCTGTCTAGGCAAGCTCGAAGTGAGCATTTAAAAGTTAATTGCGATGACGATAGTAGAAGGGAGTTGCCCCCTGTATGTCAATGTATTCATCAGGGAGTTCTTTGCTGGCAAGGGCCAGTAGAATTGTGGGAAGGAAAAGGATTTTGGGGTTAGGTTTTCTTCTGCATTGCCGATGAATGAGCAGATAGTTTTTAAAATGCTTTTGGCTCTGAAGTTTTGGCCACGGATGGTGCTGATTGTGTAACTATTGCTCAGAGAGGAAAGACTCTCATTGATGGGCTGGATGTTCGACAGGTGATGTATGAGGGAGGAGGGGTAATGGTGTCGCTTGTTATTCACTCGACGCAGGATTCTCCTCTCCAATGCTAGCAGTTTTTGTGTGTATTGTTTTCGCTTAGGTTACCAATTCGATGTTAATTTGGTTCCATCAGCTATTTTAACGTCTTCAGCCGACTCTGAAATTTGTGCGGTGGACAATAATTCTTTTTATAGTTTATTCGTCTTCCGGGTTTGGACCGTGTCATTTGTGAGTGACCCAAAAGTGGGTTCATCTCGACGTTTCGCTACAATTGTATGTAGCTTCTTCAGGAGAACAAAAAAGAAAAGAAAAACAAGAGACAGGAAGATGGGTAGTTAGCAACGGTAACTCAGTTACTCAACGCAACCAGAGGCGAATACTAACTACCAAGATGGGCATTTGGTCACAGTAACTCAACTACTCAACGCAGCCAGAGGTGAAAACTAAATGCCAGGACAGGGATTCACGTCCAACAGCTCAGAACACTAACGCGTCGAGAGGCAGGGAGTGAATCCGACGATTACTCCGCTACCGCTCTATTTATAGTCGCGGTGACCTGTCCTGTCGGGACGTATCGGCACACTCCGTGGCGCGAACGTCAAGAAGCGCGCGCTGGCCAATCATGTGGCTGCATCGTGGTAGCAGGACCGGACGGCGGCTCTAGACTGATATTCCAGATGGGAGACAAGTAGTATCCTTCCTCTCGATTGATATTATGTGGATTTTTTCGGATCTCTAGAGATTCGCGGATTTTCCTGGAATAAAAGAAGGGGCTCTTAGAAATAATATGGGTTTTTTCGAACAATATGGAATGACCGGTTTCTTGGCAGTGTTCTGCAACTGCAGAGTGGGAGAAAAGACCTGATCGAATGCATCTTTGATGCTCTTGAATCCGAGTTTTGACGGAACGACCAGTTTCGCCAATATACACTTGTCCACAGGAACAAGGAATAGAATAGACACCACAGGAAGATAGGGGCGGTAATGGGTCCTTAGGAGAGGGTAGATATTGTGAGATTTTCTTGGGTGGTCGAAAAGTAGTCCTAATACCTTCTTTGCAAAGAATTTTGCCAATCCTATCAGTGACACTTCGAATATACGGAAGAAAAGCCACAGGAGTATTACCCGAAGATTCTAAATTTGTCGTCCTAGATCGCGGCATAACCCTCTTGTGCACGGCGTACAAAATTTTTACTTACATAGTAAACAAACGACTCCAACAACTAACTGAAAATATTGTCGGGGAATATCAAACCGGTTTTCGACAAGGAAGATCTACAACTGACCAAATATTCACAGTGAAACAAATTTTAAACAAATTGTGGGAATACGACATTGACGTCCACAACATATTCATAGATTTCAAACAAGCCTACGACTCAATTAATAGGAACAAGTTATATCAAATATTGTAGAGCTTTAATATCCTCCAAAAATACATCCGACTGGTAAAAACAACAATGGATTCGTCAGTAGCAACTGTCAGAGTCCGAAATGAGCTTACTGAAAACTTTACACTAGGCCAAGGAATAAAGCAAGGACACGGGCTGGCACCGACACTATTCAACCTGATCTTGGGGTTATGTGGTAAGTGTGGGAATATGTGATAAGACAGCTGAATATAGGAAGAGGTAATCTAACAAATAAATCAATACAGATTGCCGCCTATGCCGATCATATCAGCATCATGTCTCTCAGAACAGAAGAGGCGGCAGAAATATATTCACAATTAAAAACAAAGGCAAAAGAGACAGAACTAGAAATAAATATTCAAAAGACAAAAAAATTAACACAGGCAAGAGTTAGGGGAAACAGACGCACAGTTGAATTAGAGGACGATATTGAAACGGTAGAAAGTTTCACATATTTAGGAGTTGCATTATACACGGATGGAACAGAAGAACCAGAAATCCAAAGAAGAATAGTAAAGAGAAACAAAGCTTATTTTTCACTCGATCATGTGTTCCGCTCCAAAAACACACACTGAAGATCAAAAATCAGGGTCTACAAAACTATTATCAGACCAATAGTATGTTACGCATGCGAGACATGGGTGATGACAAAAGAGACAAAAAAAAACTGGAAGTCTTCGAAAGAAAAGTCCTAAGAAAGATATTTGGACCTATTAAAAAAAACGGAATATGGAGATCCAGGTACAATCATGAACTCTACCAACTGTTAAAAGAGACACCGATCTCAGAATTCGTTAAACTTCAGAGACTTCGCTGGGCTGGTCATGTAGTAAGAATGGAGACAGAAAGATTGCCGAAAAGAGCCCTAGATAGTAAAATGCAGGGCTCAAGACCAAAAGGAAGGCCACGGAAAAAATGGGAGGATGAAGTGGCAGCGGACGCGCAAAATTTGCTAGACGTGAGAACCTGGAGAAGATTGGCGCGGTACCAACAAGGTTGGAGGCATAGTTTGGAGGAGGCCAAGGCCCGATTTGGGCTGTAGCGCCATTGGAAAAAGAGAGAGTTTTTAAGTGTGAATGTGTAGTGTGCTGACTTGACAAAAACGAAAACTGTGTTTTCTAGTAACCATTGTTCCTGCGAGCCGTTTTTACATCTACGATCAACTTTAGAACCAGTTTATTGGGGATCTCCAGCTCGTGGAGTGAAGGGGGTTAATAATTGTTCGCATATTATTACTCGTACACTTCTGTTGTTTAGATAGGACTAAACAATTTTTGTGAATTGTAAAGGCAGCCTGATGTCAATCAGCCTGCGAATAAGTCCGTCATGACAGACTTGATCAAAGGACTTCTGTATCTCGAGAAACGTGGCTTAAATTACTTTGGATATGAAGTCTACTAATACATTTTGTGTTAATTTACCAGATTGGAATCCATATTGAAATTTTTGGATGATGTTGTGGGCTTCGAGAAAATTCTTGATTCTCTCCTTAAGGATATACTCGAGGACTTTCCCTAACATATTTAAAAGTGAGATAGGTCTGCAGAATTCCACATGGGCACGGAGTTTACCCGGTTTGGGTATCACTATTATGCTAGCCACTTTGCAAGGAGCAGGAAAGTGACTGTTTTAAACACATGAATTAATAGTTTTGATTAGAAGGCGGATAATGCTCTCAGAAAGTTGCTTGACACATCGTCCTACTGATATTGTCAGGTCCGGGAGAGCTATTTTTGCCTAGCTGTCAATAACTTTCTGTTTCCTGTCTGTGAGGTGGGTCATGTGCGGATGATATATTTTATAGCTTAGGAATATAGCTCAGGAATATATTTATAGCTCACATGATATACTTATCTTCTTCTCATGGCGAAGTCTCCTTTCGAAGGTTGGCGATCCAAATGGCAATTGTAGTTTTGGAAACTGCTCTGCAGGATATACTTGTAGCTCAGGAAAATAAGTAAAAAAATTATGTTAGGACT
This sequence comes from Diabrotica undecimpunctata, assembly GCF_040954645.1. Classification (NCBI taxonomy): domain Eukaryota; kingdom Metazoa; phylum Arthropoda; class Insecta; order Coleoptera; family Chrysomelidae; genus Diabrotica; species Diabrotica undecimpunctata. The sequence goes on from NC_092808.1 coordinate 128,093,130, forward strand.
AAATTATCTAAGTATGGTATAAAGGGATGTACGCTTACTTTGCGAAGTACTATTCTAATAAATATAACAGTAATAATACTACAATAATGAATAATTATAATTTGTTTTCGTATTTATATCCAATTACTCGTGACTTCTAAATGTCACTAACTGCTTTAAATATATTTATACCTTTGGTCCCGCCTTCCATGTGGTACAGTTTTAGAAGTACCTCAGTTACACAAAAATCTTCACTGATGCATCTAACAAAAATTAATAGCTGATTTTTGTCAGTAATATCAACAGATTCGTCCAGGGCTAAGGAGCAGTACAAACAATCACGAACTGTGTCGACCATTATTTTAAATACATGAGTATTTAGCTCATCAACTCTTCTAGATACAGTTTGATGGGAAACTGAAACACATTCAAAATTTTTGGTCATCTCTTCATCTCCAAAGGATCGCACCATTTTAACGGCACACCGATAAATCATTTCTCCATTTCTAAATGCTTGTTTACTTTTGACAAGCTCTAAATATACTTCATATGATACTGCTAAGCTTGATGATTGAACAGCTGTCAATTTTGTAAATAGAGACTGTTGTTTATTCAATTTAGCTTTAAGTTAAATAACAAGTTTTAAGCAACACGACACGTGCAGCTGACTGAAGCTAACTACCCGCTCATCGGGAGGGGGTGCACGGGCTTGTAGTCTATTACAACAGAAAAACAATTTTTAATAAAAATATTTTTTAGTTTAATTTTTATTTCTATGTATGAGAATCTTGTTACTCATTTTATGTTCTTTGTTTCAGGTATGTATCGTTTGATATTCTGGGTAAGTCTTTATATTTATTTCTTTTCAACGGGCTGCTGCCCAATAGGATTAGCAACCCAATAGATTGTTTTATTATCAATGTTTAGTAGCTATCAACAGTTAAATTATGTGAGAAAGTGTTTTCTTTCGAAAAGACTACATGTGAACGAATTTTATTAATATTTATTATTTAATATAAAGTATATAGGAAAATGCAACAATAACTCCTAATTGTTAAATTAGCAAATTCAGTTATCTCCTATATACAAATGACGTTGTTCTCATAGCAGATGAATTAGAGAAAGCCAGAGTAATAAAATAATTAAAGTGTAAGTAAAATAAAGGGTCGATTTAAGGAAAAACTATGTAAAAAACTAAAATGATGACAAGACAAATCCTGTCCCCAATGAGCTAGTAAAAACCGGGATAGTACCCATAAAAATTGTTGAAATATCTGTGCGTCATGAAATAATATTAAGCCGGGACAAGCAGATATTCGGAAAAATGAGAGATTTTTTTAAAACAAATGTTTCAGTCCATAAAAAATAGCTTTTAAAAAATATATTCTACTAGGCTTCACATATAGATTAAAAACTTAAGCTTAACATTCCCAAAACTATCAACGAGACAATGTAACAGAACAAAATATAAGTTATAGGGATTAAATACTTGGAATAAGATCAAGAAATAAAATAAGAAACAAAAAAATTCGTAGACAAACCATAGTCGAATATATTATCGAAAGCATTACATGGAAAAATGGAGATTGAACGGAGATAAGTGAAGCCTGAGAAGTCTCCTAATACTATGGATTGAAGAGCAGAAGCGAAGAACACAGATAGATGGGAATATCTAAAAGAACTCTATGTTTAACAGTAAACAATGCATAGCTGATTATATTTTTATATGTAAAAATCTCGTGTCCCTGTGTTTGTCCAAGCTGATATTTAAAAACCACTGAACAGATTGCAATAAAATTTTGTGAAAGGGTATTTGTTGGTCCAACTTAGGAGATAAGATATTTTTTATCTCGATGAATGTCGATTATTTGTTTTAATTGTAAATTTAAAATGTTTTATACGACTTGGATAGCTGGGCGATAATCTATTTCATAAACCGGTCTTGGATGACTGCCAAAAAAATATGTAGATTTTGGGAATGGTAACAATTAAATCAACTGAGGCAGTATGTCAAAGCTTGTCTACAGGGAGGGTTGCAGTTTTCATGCTGGTTACATCTACGGTGGTTTATACTGAAGATATTTCCCAAGTATACATAGTGTAGTAAACATAGTGTGCTATTCCTTTGAACATATTAGGTCAGTAGTATTTTCGCCTTATTCACCAAATGGTTATCGCAATTCAAAAGTCCTCCTGCTATGTGCTTACTATTCGAGACTTATTCAGTTTCTATTCGGGTTCGGTTCCTATTCGGTTTGATTCCTATTTGGTTCTCATTCAGTTTTTATTCGGTTTCTATTCGGATTCAGTTCTAATTCGGTTTCTATTCTGGTTAGGTTCCTATTAGATTTCTATTTTTTTTATATTAGGGTTCGATTTTATTCGGTTCTTTTTTTGTTTCTATTCGGATTCGGTTTTTATACACCATACTAATGCCTACATGGATTGTCGATATTTTTTTCGTAACTACATCTTGATTTATGAGAGAATTTTTTTGTAAGCCTTTTCTCTATTCGGATTGCCAAATATAGGCCTCTCCTAATTCTCGCCATTCATCTTTGTTGCTTGTAAGACGTTTCCACATTGGTCCTGCATTTCTTTTAATATCGTCGCTCCAGCGCATTTGCGGTCTTCCTCGTGGTCTTTTGGCATCATATGGTCGCCAATTCCCGATTTCTTTATTCCACCGACCATCCTTAAGACGTTTGTTATGTCCAGCCCATTTCCATTTGAAATGAAATGCTAGAGAATGAGGAACGTATGAGAGTCTTCTGAATGCTGCCATCCCATTTCTACACGTCTGCTTATTTCGATAGTCTGATTTTCTTTACTTACCTTGACATTTTGACCCAGATATGTATATTCATCTACGTGTTCTATCTCTATCCCTTGGATGTTTATCATAGCTTTCTCATCTTTGTTTAACATTAGCTTAGTTTTGCTGAAATTCATTTTCAGTCCTTTTTTGGGGATTCTGTGTGTAGCTCCTCAATCATCGTATTCAGTATGAGAGGATATTAAATATATATTAAAATGTGATGTATTGTATGTAATCACTACTGTTTGCAACAGGAAAACTTCTAGATGACATTACTTATTTATGTGATTAATTATTACTTGATTAAATCTTAAATTTCAATATCTACTACAGATGAATTACGATTATTAATTGATGTCGATTGCTCTCTGTTTACCTTTTTATATCATCGGGCTTCCATTACAAATCGACTCGTTACAAGGCCAAATATATTTATAAAAAACTGCTAAATCTTCAAGGTTAAACTTCAAGTATAGCTAAATTATTTCCAAACAAGACATGCATGTTAACAATAGGTGTGTCCCGGATTTCTGATGGATAAACAATTATTTATTGTAATAGAATATTTTTGACACTTTACTGGGGCTAATGTAATTCAACCTTGGACAGGCAATATATCCACGACGTACCTGTCGTGGCACCTGTTCCTGGATCTGTGTCTGTCTGTCGTTTCTGGAAGAAGCGGCATTTTACTTTTGCTCGAGCGCCAATTTGTAATACAAAGCTCTATTAGACACCAAACTTGATAAAAGACAAGTTTTTAATTAAAATAAAAGTATATTCACATAAATAACAAAATAAAATTCGTCGTGTCTGGTCTGTCTCCCAAATACAACTTCTATAGCTTCTATATAATATGTACAATAAAACAAAAACACAAATCCTATTAAATAAGATCGACGACGTTACGGTCCGCTGTTAACACCTGCGAAAAAAAATATTAGTTATACTAGAATGGTTGAAGCAGAAGGACGATGTATTGGTCAATACCCAAACGCCAGAAAAAGACTAATTAATACTTAGCCTAGGTTAGATTCGATCGGAGAAGAAACGGAATGCCATCAATCAATACTTAATCGCCGATGGGAAGGACGGCTTTTACCATATCAGTACTACAGCTTGAAATCCCAGGAACTTAAGTTGGTCGGCAAGATAGTTGATCTTTAACATTAAAGAGAGAAAAACTTGGTACTCTGGCCCTGTTATATGAAACAGTATAGCAAACTTTATGAAGTTAATTATCAAAGAAAACATAAAAGGCAAGGTACGAATGGGATGATGCAAACATTGGTGATGTATAAAAATAAAAGTGAATGGACTGGGCACATTTACACTGTTTTCTGCTGCCTAGTTTATATATAGATCCAATATTCAACGAGGATATTTTTGAGATGCAATTAAAAAAGGTAAAGCAGTATAAGCAGTTTTATTGTTATAAATTTTATATTTTAAAGTATTTCTAATTGTTTAAATTTGTTTATTGCATCAGAGATTTGTTCGTAGACAATTACCTCATAAAATGTATTTCGTTCCACCCATGCACACAGCCTAAGCTGCACGTACCTAAAAACGAGCAAGATAAGGAAAAACAATTGAAAATCGCCATTAAACAATGACAACTATGTACCGTTGAATACTTTGTATATTTTGAGAGCATTTGTCTCTAGCCACCAGCACGTACCGATTTAATTAAAAGTCCTTTCGTGTGGGGCTTTGATAGTAGATTATCAAATAATGCTTGCTTATACGATTTTAATTTTTAGAATTATTGTTTTATTTTTGGGAGAGAAAATTAAAAAATACACAGCAGTGAAGCTGAAAACTGCTGGCTTGACAGGTCTTTTGTATATTTTTACAATCTGCTTGGACAGGTTTTTTGTTCTTCAGTTTTTTCTGTTTTCTATTATGTAATTTTTAGAAGTAAAAGGATTTGATATTAAAATTGTATTGTAAAGGATATAATTAATTTAAAACATATTTATATAGGCTGAGTTATAAATATTAGGACATAGATCGGGGTTATTTGGACCAAAATACGGTTATAGAATCAAATATGACTTAATAAAATGTTTCTGTGGAATAAGAAAAGTTAATCGGGCTCAAACTCCCGGTTTCTTGAGTTTTCACTGGTTAAATTATTGCGCATTTTAGTACAAGTTGTGAGGCCGCTGTTTAATGTAGGATAGTAAACAACCTTTAAACTCAAACTGTTAGCATTTAATTATAAGAAGTAAAAATAACTTTACAAAAATGGTTTATTAGGTGCAAAATGCTTTTATGTATGTATTGACAAAAAGTGACTATTTTTCGTTCACAAATTGTTGAGAGCACGAAATATGCCTCAAACTCATAACACGGTCGTAAAGCATAGGCGTTCCTAAGGTGTTTATTCATTAAATAATAATATAATGTTTTAATACTGTTATATATAATATTGATAATATTTTAATACTAATATATTTAGCAAAAAATCAACTAAAACTTTCACGGCTAATGTTGGTTATTATATCGCGTTTCTTCACTTTACTAGAAAACCTGGAATTCATATCCGAAGGTACTATTCGTTGCAAGATAATTAAGATGGAATTCCCCAGATTTTTAATAATATAATTATATTCGAAACTTAACTTGAAAGGGTGAAGTTATTACGAACGAAAACAATTTTTTTGTTTATTACTTTTTTGATCGCATGTAATTTACGGCTCGTCGGTGTGTCCGCGTCTACGGCAGTAATTAGCGTCTCGAATATTTCTTTTGCGAATTATATGCAGTGCGTGAGTCATTTTTTATTCCATATACCTACGAACATATACGTACCTTTCGCTCGTGCTCGTTTTGTTGGATTGTTTGTGATGGCTTCATCATCAAGTTTTACACCGGTACTGTTGCGTACAGTCAGTAAGTCTGTCTATTCACCAAGAGAGAAGACTATTGTCCTGAATGTTCACGATGCTCTGGTTTCTCAGAATCCCACAAACACTGTTCGCAACATAGTCGAAAGTTATGCCAACATGACTGGCGTAGGAGAGTCAACTTTATATAGGTTCCTATCAGAAAGAAAAAAACACGGTATAGCTAACCCAAACACAAACGAACACTTAAATAGAGGGAAAAAGCCTATTGAAATTCATGAATTTGCCAAAAATGGTATTCGAAGGAAAATTCATGGATTTTTTTTTTCAAAAAATAAATACCAAACCTAAACAAAATTTTACAAGAAATTAGAGACGACCCGGATTTTCCTCATATCGAACGAACTAAATTGTGGCAAGTTTTAAAAGAATTAAATTTCCGGTGGGAGAAATCAGACCGAAAATCACTTTTGATTGACCGGGAGGAGAAGATAATGTTGGAGAAGAAATTATCTAAGATTCATACGAAAATTCCGGGCTGAAGAAAGGCCCATCTTCTACCAGGATGAAACGTGGGTAAACTCAGGTCATACTCTAAAAAAAATTTGGTCAGATAAAAATATATTAAGCTCCAGGCAAGCCTTTATGGAAGATTGGTCTACTGGTATCTCCCCACCTTCTGGTAAAGGCAGTAGATTAATAATTTCTCACATTGGCAGTGAAAAAGGATTTGTTAAGCATGGTTTGTTGGAATTTCATTCCAAAAGCACAAACGACTATCACGAGGAGATGACAGCTGATATTTTCGAAGAGTATTTTGAGCAAATGATTGAACACATACCATCAAATTCAATTATAGTATTAGATAATGCACCTTATCATTCACGACTAGTAGAAAGACTTCTAAGAAATGCGTGGAAGAAACAAGATATTTTTGACTGGCTGCGGAATAAGTATCTGTCTTACGAAGATGGAATGGTAAAAGTAGAACTTTTAAAAATTGCCCGGCAACATAAATCTAAGTTCAAGAAATACGTAGTTGACAAAATGGCGGAAAGGCGAAACATCACAGTCTTTAGACTTCCACCCTACCACTGCGAAATATATCCAATTGAACTCATTTGGGCACAAATGAAAAGTTATGTGGCTAGAAAAAATACGTCATATAAAATACAAGCTGTACTTGAATTGTTATACGAGTCTTTATAACATATTACAAAACAAAACTGGAAAGATGCAGTAAGACATGTAATAGAAGAAGAACAAAAAATGTGGGATCTTGATAACATAATTGATGCGACCGTAGAGACACAACCGCTAATTATTAACCCTCAAGATGACTCGATGATTCCGAAGTTGATCCTATTTATTTTGAATTTGAATAGTTTTCTAATCGTAATTATATAAGGTAAGTAATAATAGTTGTAATCGTAAGGTATTAAAGGGGAAAGGCGCAAAATGTCGCCTGTCAAAATGTTCAATGTGTTTTAAATGTATCCATTTTTTTTTTCAAATCCTGAGAAAACTAAACAGCATTTTTGAAAAATTTAAAGGCAGAATGAAATATTTTTTAGAATAAATAAAAAGTTTCTTTTGCATGCAATATTTTCAATTAAAAATTATACTATATTTTCTCTTTTATTTTCACCCCTGTTACATAACATATTAAAATAAACATTGTAGAAGTTTTCAGGGACTTTCTGCCCTGAGTAATAATGTAATCTTTCATTCTGCGTTTAAATTTTTCAAAAATATTTATTAGTTTTCTCCGGATTCGAAAATAATGGATACATTTAAAACACATTGGAAATTTTGCCAGGGGACATTTGGCGCCTTTTTCCTTAATTTAATAAATGTATCTTTTACAAATGGCAAGAAACTTTTTATTTTTGAATAAATTAAATAAGTTTTATTAAAAAATACAATTTACATAAGTACAATTTAAAGAATATATTTATTTAGTTCAAATAAATGTTTTAATCATATACTCTACGACACTGGTCTTTCATCTCTAACCATTCAAAATACCCCCGTAATAGGATTATAAGGTATTGTATTCCTTCAGATATAAGGTGGGTTAGTTGAAAACGTCTTAAACCGTCGGTTTTAGGTTGATTTTTACTATTATATCGTATTACCTATTCTCTCTGTATTTCAGTTTTCTAATTAGGGTTAAACTGTAGTGAGCTATCAACAAATTGTGAACCGACTGTAGTCCTGTTCTAATGTCTGTCTTGTGCACCAGCCGGAACCGAAAGGAATGTGGTACTCTGCGGCGCCTGTTCTATCTGCGCTGTCAGCCCCGCACACACGCAACATGCAAACAGCACACACGCACCACGTTGAGTATGAATTGTGGCGTAAACAGCAGCTCCTGTAGGAAAACTGTTTGTAATTCGGTTTCTTTAGAGATTTTTATACAAACATTTCTCCTTTAAACAGATCTAAAAGGTGTCGGGTGAAATTATTGGGCAGAAACTGTTTAAACAATTTTTTAAACAAATGCCAAAAATTAAATCTTTGACTAACAAAACATATTTTTTAATTGTTTTGGCTTTTTTAAACGGAAAAAGTTATTTGTCATTTTTGTCTAAATTTAATAGTTTTTGAGTTATAAGCGATTTAAAATCTGAAAAATTTGAAAATACGCATTTTCGCGGCTTAAAAACTCATAAACAAATTATTATTTTTGAGGTTGCCAAGTGCCTAAATTACAAATTAAACGCTTAATTTTAATACTGTAAAGAGTAATCAAGGTTTACTTTCATTTTGACCGTTCTTTAATTTTTAATTTTGCGCGTCCACTACAAGAAATACTTAAAATTTACTAATTTTTTTTATTTTATTCTAATTTCACAAAGAAACCGAAACATTTTTCCTACGGCAGCGACCTCACAACCTGGACTATTTTGTTATATTCGTTTATGTAACTATTTTTCGCCAAATTTCAGTTGAATTGTTAATAAAACATCATATTACGTTCATACAAAACGTATTATTCCCAAAAAGTATGTTATTTTTATCAAAAAATGTGCTGTATGGTTTTATTCTTGTTATTCCCTTACAAATTAATCTGTTGGTTTGTATTAATTATTGTACAGCAAATTGGATAAAATATTATTAATCATATTCATGTTTACGACTTTATAGTTGTTAAAAAGGGACTAAAAGCATTATTAATTGGTTATAATTATTACAATACAAACATAAAAAGATAAAATTTTAATTAACATATATATATATATATATATATATATATATATATATATATATATATCTTTACGCAATATGACCGTTTAATTTAATATAAAAATAATATAACATGTTAATATAACATTTCAAAATTGACAATTACATTTTTTGATAGATGTTATAATCAATCAATGTTGTCAAAAGTTAAATTAAAAAAAAATTAAATTAATATAAAATTACTTAAATTGTGAATCTTCGCGTTCTGTGTTTCTGTGTTTTTGCTGATGTATTTAGTAGATTAATTTTTGATGTTTCTTCACAATAATAATATTTTAATGCTACAGATCTTTTAAAGGTAAGATCGTTTACTTAATTGTTTTTCATATTAGATGTATCGCTAATAACACTCTTTTAGATGAACTGATGATGCTCATTGAACAGCGGGCGAAACGTCTTAAATAAATAGATAAAGTAGCACAACTCTTGTCTTTTTTATCTCCAAATTGACCGAGAATATCCCATTCACTTACGAGTGCACTTTATATATATATATATATATATATATATATATATATATATATATATATATATATATATATATATATATATATATATATATATATTTATATATACACTACTGCCCAAAATTAACGCACCACCTTAAATGTACCATAAGTTTGAAGCTATTTTTCTTCTGAACGAATGATTGGATTTTGATTATTTTTTTTTATGTTATAGTTCTATTTCTAATAAATCACTGTATTAATGCTTTCTAAAAAATATCAACGTTTTACCCGTATACGGGTGTAAAAATAAAATTGTGTTTTTTCATCGAAATTTGTAACACCCTGTGGAATTTATTAGAAAGAAACGCTGCATCTTATTATTATTTTAAGACAGATTTATTTTTTCTTAATATTTTCGTATAAAAACTATCTTGATATCTCTATTATTAAAGATTGTAGAGAATTTTAAATAAAACAAGTTTTTATTAACATTTAAAGCAAAAAAATATTACTTACATAAACTTTATTAACATTTAATACAAATAAAGCCTAAGAAAACATAACCTAAATAATCTTTAACAATTTGATTTTCCCAAAAACACTTAATAGCGAGTATTTCCACCTCTACATCTAATTACTTCTTCACAGCGACGAGGCATACTTAAAATCAAGCGGCGTATTTGGTCTTGATCAATTGCATTCCAAACTTCTCTTACCATAACTTCTATGCCGTCAAGAGAGACAGGTAGTGGTTGTCGGCTCATGAGTCGACGATCAATAATATCCCACAAATTTTCTATGGGATTGAGATCAGGGCTGCAGGGTGGCCAGTTCATGGTTTGTATTCCAACCTCGTCCAAATATTCACGGACCACACGTGCAACGTGTGATCGAGCGTTATCATGCATTAAAAGAAAATTATTTCCTATGTAAGGAGCAAATGGAACTACATGGTTAGACAAAATGTCTGTAATATACCTTTCACTTGTTAAAGAACTTTTTTGTAAAGCAACAAGTTCGGTTCGCGCTGTAAGAGATATTCCTCCCCAAACCATTACAGATCCTCCATTGAATAAAGTAATAGGTCGTACTGTGCGTAGCGTTCTCTTGGCCGTCGCATAACTCTCACACGTCTATCTGAGCTGTATAAGCAATACCTTGATTCATCAGTGAACAACACGTGCTCCCAGTCATTAACATTCCATTCAAGGTGCTCTCTGGCAAATTGTAATCTACTTCTACGATCATTTACGTTTAAAGCTGGTGCTCTGACTGGTATCCTTATATGCAGATCTTGTTCAGCGAGACGCCTTTGTATAGTGTTTCTACTAATTTGAATATTATAAACATTTGCCACTTGTATTTGTAAATATCTCATTGTAAGAAAACGTTCTTTTATAGCACGAAGCCTGATAAACTGATCTTGTCGTGGTGTTGTGAGTCTTCCTCTTCCCTGTCCACGCCGTCTCGTATGGTCGTTTGTTTCTTGAAAACTTTGAATGACTCGTGATATTGTAGTATGAGATACTCCTATCCTCAATCCTATTTCACGATAACTTAACCCTACATCAGCTAAAGTAATTGCCTGAACACATTCATCTCGGCTTAGATTTCTTGAAATACGATCCATGTCAACTATATAACATACGCAAAATAGCAAAACAATTTTTTGAAATGTAAACAATATTGTCAGTTTAAAACTGTCCTGTCAAATTGTTTGATTTGTCATAGCCAACTAACTGCTTCCATTAATGAGTATTACAATTCGATAAAATCGCGTTATGCTTTTGAAACTATGTTTCTTCTGAACCCTTAATTGGATTTCGATGATTTATTTTTCACATTATAGGTATATTTCTAATTAATTACTATAATAATGTTTTTTAAAGAAATGTCAACGTTTTACCTATATACAGGGTGTAAAAGTTAATGTGTGTTTTTTCATCTAATTTTGCAATACCCTGTAGGATGTATTTGAAACAAACGCTACTTTTCTAGTAGCCAAACGCTACTAAACAAGTACTTTTCTTTTTGATAATAAAGAAATCGATAATTTTTTTACGAAAATGTTGGAAAAAATGAAGCTTTTTCGTAATATAAGACGTTTGCTTTTAATAAATTCTACAGGGTATTGCAAAATAAGATGAAAAATCAAATTTATTTTTACACCCCGTATATGGGTGAAACGTTGACATTTCCCAGAAAACATTAATACTGTAATTACTTAGAAATAGGTTTGCAGTGCGAAAAAAAATCATCGAGATCCAATTAAGAATTCAAAAGAAAAATAGCTTAAAAATTATGATATAGGTAGTTGAGGTAGTGCGTTAATTTTGGAAAGTAGAAAATCACGTAATGCTTTGAACATACTTTCCTTTTTTGATAATAAGATATAGAGATGATTTTTCTACGAAAATGTGGAGAAAGAATGAGGCAATCTCGAAATATTAGTAACATGTAGCGTTTGTTTCAAATACATTCTACAGGGTATTGCAAAATTGGATGAAAAATCACACATTTATTTTTACACCCTGTATATAATTAAAACGTTGACATTTCTTTAAAAAACATTATTATAGTAATTAACTAGAAATATACCTATAATGTGAAAAATAAATCATCGAAATCCAATTAAGGGTTCAGAAGAAATATAGTTTCAAAATCATGGTCCATTTTAGGTGGTGCGTTAATTTTGGAGAGTAGTATATATTATTGTAGATAAATATAGGCAGAGAAGAAGAAGAAAATCTATCTATTGTATACATAAAATTTGTCATTTCATAATACGTTAAAGTAGTTTTTTAAAAAATATTTGTTTCTTGCGTTTAAAATGTAAAATACCTATTTTTCTGTCTACTGTTAACACAGGTATTGGTTTTACCCAGTATAAAGTTGTCTTTGTTAACATATTTGTAATCTAATATTCATGGAACTATTTATTGGTTTTGAAGTGCATTTAAGAACAATTTGTGTTTAAACGTAAGATTAACGAAAAAGGTTGTTTGAAAGAAGTCGGGAATTTGGAGTTCCTAGAAAATGTTAAATTACTTACGACTGGGAAATTTGAAGACGTTGAAATGAAGAAAGAGGCACATTTGTTTTGACCAATGAAAAGGAAGGAAAGTGATTGATAGAAGGGGGTGTTAAGCCAAGAGAGTTTTTGTAATGAAAGAAAACTGGACTTAGTGTAGAGACAGTATAGAGAGTTGATTCCCCATACCTGAAAGGAGCGGTTTGTGTTTAAGAAAAAAAAGTAAAAAAGTGTCGGTCTTCGTTAACCATAAGCCTTGTGAGCATCCGTAAAAGTAACAAGTACAAAGTATTATTTTTTAAAAAGTTAAAATTAAATTTAGTGATAAGTGATAGCAGTTTTAAGTACTCGCATAATAGTATCCGTCATCGTAAATAAAAATTGTTTCAAGGTATTCAGATACACCTCTATATTTCCTTCTAATAATATTCTCCGTTGCAAGGACTTCTGTTTCATCGACGCATAAAGACTCCAGTGTATTTTGACATGAACTTTTACATAAACAATTTCGTAATATTTTTAAATTATGTCTTGCAACCATAATTCATTATTGTATCTATACTGGGTAAATTTCTGTTTTAAAATAACCTTGCGGTGTTTTTTACATGCCTTTTTATATTTAATTACTTATTTTTTTATAGATTGTTTGTTTTTTGCAATTTAATTATTATATATTTAATTATTTGCCATTAAAATTTGTGTTTATTTCTTTGGTAGAAACATTTTTTTAATATACGGTTATATTTTATTTTTGAATTTTATTTATCCATGAGCTTTCTCTGAGTATTGGTTTTCCATTTCTGTAATTGAATGACGTAAAATCTTGAGATTATTTACCAATTTGAGCTATCACAAAAAACAGTTTTTGTTTCATTAATTTTATTAATTCAAAATAAATATAAGTATAGTTTTTTATAAACAAATACATAAAGAAAGTAGTAGAAACAAAACAATATATATACACTCTCGATCATAAAATCCGGGTCACCTTGAAAATCACCGATATTTCATTTTTAACGGGCTTTTTCGTAAATAATAATAAAACAAATACAAACTAATGCATGTTTCTGAGAATTGTTGTTGGCTTAGTGGTTTCCTTTGCAACAAAGAATTCCAATAGTGCCGATTTCGCGGAAAAGTGCACACTTCCCAAAATGAACGGTACCTGTAACTGCCGCTTGTTTTAAATGTCTCAATTGTGCTTCGAATTTCTGTTCAAACGCAACGAACAAACGTTTATTATTGCCACCATTAGTGTTTATTAGTACCATTATTAGTGTTTATTATTGTTTATTTTTTGCCAAAAATACCCTCGACTGTTGTTGAAACGGCACAAATTGTTGTGCTTGTGAAAGACGGTCACACTCAACGGCAAGTCGCAAGAACTGTTCCTTTCTACGGTTCAACGAATGCTTCAACGCTTTCAGGAGACGGGTTTGCTATCCAGACGACCTGGCTCTGGACGAAGAAGAACGACCGCGGTACGAAATGACCGTTTTCTTGTGTTTCAGGCTTTACGAAACCGGACCTCAACTGCGATTATGCATCGAAATCGTCTACAGGAAGTACGAAATCGTAATGTTAACGTTGCAACAGTCAGGAGAAGACTTTGTTCTTTTAGACTATCTTCTCGGGTAATGACTACACTTCGCCTGGCGCATCGAGTTGCACGACTAGCTTTTGCTCGACAATACGCACATTGGGGAATTAACGATTGGAGCAAAGAGTTATTCTCAGATGAATCCCGTTTCTGCCTAACTGGATCCGATGGATGTGTAAGAGTTTGGAGGAGAACCGGTGAAAGATTTTCACAAGCTTGCATTTCTCCAAGAATGCCATTTGGTGGAGGCTCAGACATGGCTTGGGGAGATGTATCTTTCAACTTCCGCACAGAATTACCCTTTATCGAAAATGGGTTCTTAACTGCACGAAGGGACATTACGGAGATTCTGGAAGAACATGTTATGCATACCATGGCAGGGCTTGGAGAAGATGTCGTTTTTATGCAGAACAACGCGCGAACGCACGTTGCCACGATCAGTATGCAATACTTGGACAGGTTGGAATTACGAGGCTACCCTGGACAGCTAGGTCTCCGGACCTGAATCCCATCGAACATCTCTAGGACAATTTGAAAAAACGTATTCAACCCCTAACATCTCCTCCTAACAACGCACAGGAGCTTAAGGATCTGTTAGTGAGAGAGCGGAATAACATACCACAACATGTAATCCGGAGAAAAAGTGAGAGTATCCCAGTCGTCTGCAAGAGGTTATTAGAGCAAGTGGAGGAAATACACGATATTAGTCATTGAAATTTTACTGATATTTTACCACGTTCTGTATTTTCCATTTTGTTCGTATGTCTTTTTTATTAACACTTTTGGGTTTTTTTCCGCTTTTGTAATAAAAACAATAAAAATCGTTTTTTTTTTTCTTTCAAAACAAACATTGATGACAAATCAGCCCAAAAAAAGGTTATTACTGCACCAGAGGCAAAAATATTCAAGAAACTTGAAATTTTCAAGGTGACCCGGATTTTATGATCGCGAGTATATATATATATATATATATATATATATATATATATATATATATATATATATACAGGGTGGTCCTTAAGTAATTGTACAAAAAAAAAGACTCAACACTTTAAAGTATTACGATTTAAACCAACTTGCTTTAATAAAATGTTGATATTAAGAAAGATACAAGGTGTCAAAGTGGAAATTTAAAATTTTATATTTTACGTTTGTTAATATTTATGGATAAAAATTAACACAATTAGATGCTTTTGAGAAGGAGAAATTATAATTTGATGTATACTTGATGTATACTATTTGAGATGTAGCACATATGCCATATACGTGGCATAAATATGCATAAATGAACTTGGGTTATTGCTAACGTATGGTCCTAAAGTTTTGGGAAAAATTTCACCTGGTCTGATTGAGAAGCAAAATGCATTTAACAAAGAAGGCCATGGAATTGAAATGTCATCAGTTATTGACATTTAATAAACAAAGCAGAATATTTTGGTTTGTGCTCTGCAAAATGTCTTATAAAATTGATATTCGTCGAGGTGTTTATAATATGGTTGGGTGAATGTCGAAACGAGATATTGTTAATATTTATCGAGATCAAAACATAAGCAAATCGACAATTTATCGCACAATCAGAGAATGTGAAGAAGGGATACTATGTGTTAACTTGCGTAAAAGTGGCCGACCGCGGATTTTGAACCCTATAAGAGAGGCAAGACTGATTGAAGCAGCTAAGAACAAAATTGGGGTCTCACAGCGAAAACTGACCAGAAGATTTCATGTTGGAAAGACTACACTATACAGGACCCTATCAGGTAACAATATTATCTACCGGAAAAGAAGGAAAGCTCCAAAATACACAGAGGATCAATTAGAGAGAATTCCGAGATGTTGCCGCGCGTTAAGACGAGTGCATTTCGTCAACAAGTTGATCGTGATGGACGATGAAAAATATTTTACTTTGTCCAACTCTGAGATGAAGGGTAACGATGGGTTTTACACGAACGATTACGAAAATGTACCTGATGAAATAAAATTCAAAAGTAAGAAAAAATTTGAGGACAAAATTTTGGTATGGTGTGCAATTTCTGAGGCTGGCTTTATCTCACAGCCCTACATTGGTGTTGTTCGAGGCGAAGCCTTAAACGCAAATATTTATATTCAAAGATGTCTCTCTAAATTGCTTCAGTTTGTGAACACACATCATGCAAATGATCAAATAGTCGTTTGGCCAGATCTTGCTTCATGTCACTACGCGAGGATCACAAGGGACTGGTACGAAATTAACAACATTACCTTTGTACCGAAAGCAGACAATCCCCCCAACCTACCTCAGGCTCGTCCAATTGAAGAGTTGTGGGCAATATTAAGTCGGAAAGTCTATAACAACGGATGGGAAGCACAAAATCAGGAACAGTTAAGACGCCGCATATATACAAAAACTAGAGAAATTGACGCCGAGGTCGTCCAAAGGATAATGCAACGTGTCAGGGGAATTATTAGGCAAATCGAAAATATTGGTCCCTTGTCTGTCATTTGAATTTTGATTTATAATAAGGATAGTTAAGTTAAATTGTTGAATAATTTAATAAAAATATAAGATTATTGTGGCCAAGTTATATGCTTTTGAAAATTTTCCCAAAACTTTAGGACCATACCTTATTTATGTTAGAAATATTAAAGATACATTATTTTAACAAAAAAATGTATATCTAATAATAACTTCAAAACTCAACAGTTTTCGAAATAATCGTATGTTACAAATCAGCTGCATAATTCTGATTTAACGCAATTACTCCAGGCAACGGAGGAAAAATGGACACAAACATCAATATAATACCTTTAATTACCTTTAACTAAAGGTAATTGATAACGAAATATTAAAGAAAAAATATATATATATATATATATATATATATCAGTAGGATCATTAATAATAGGGTTTGACAAAATAATAGGATAATAGGATTTTACATCAAACATTTTACGTTGTATATGAAATTAGTCATAATTAAAACATTTTATTTACAAACCAAATTAAATAAAAGATAGTTATACCAAATAATTTTAAAATTTTTGTCAAAATAAGTGTTTGATATATCCACAATTTTCTTCAATTGATTTATCAATACATTCCATAAAAGATCGTCCCATATTAAATAAAATCATTGGTTCAAAAGAAACCAAAGCAAGTATTTATTTCTTCTTAAAGTTGGTTCCGAATCTGTATGGGATTCTTATAGACAGGTTGTTTCAATACGTCTCATGCAGCAAAATCGAGCGGATTAAATAATGGGCTACGTGGTGGCCAAGGAAAATGACTACCAAGACCAATCCAACGTTAAGGAAAGTTAATAATAAATACCACAGTTGATAAAACAGTTCTGAAAGCTAGAACACATGGGACTCCTTTGACTTTGTCAATATCTCATTTTTCTTCCTTACCATACTTCCCTTAAGTTACAGACAAACTTATTAAACTTTTTAAAAATATAATAGTTAATTTAGCAATAAAAATTGCTAAGAAAACTGTCAGGAACTTATTTTCCAAAACCAAGACACCTTTGTTCCATCTAGAACAAATTAATGTTGTTTACCACATTACCAGCGCTGAATGTAATTACATAGGTCAGACTAGACGGTCACTTAGGGATAGATTAACCTCCCACAGCAGTGATATTAACTTAATAAAAGCACAACATGCTATCGATGCTAAACATAAAGTCAGTTATGAAGCAGTTAAAATTCTTTGCAATGAAAGAAGTTTCACTAAAAGACAGTTTTTGAAAATGTGTTACATACTTAAACATCCTAATGATTTTAACAAGAGAACTGACATTAGTAACTTGAGTTAAAGTTATAACTCTTTAATCTTGCAAAGATGAATTATACTTTGACTCATCATACAGTTTCTGATCAGCTTATTATTGATATTTTTTATAAATTTCATACCTTGTTGATTCTTAAATTAATAAATATCATCAATAAATAAATAATTAAATATTAAATATAAGTAAATATATACTATTAATACCATTTACGTAGTTTTTAATTTGTAGAGTGTAGTGAACTACAGATTAACCACTCTAATTTATTCATTAGAATCATAAGATATTTGAGCTCTATTATTTATGCATAGCTCTATTTGAGCAGCACTTGTATCCTTACAGATTGATGTAAAGTTGAGATCCACATTAACACTATAGTGTTTTGAAACCTTGTTTACTTCATTGATGTCGACTTCATTCACTTTGATAATACCCTGGTATGTTAACTTATTTGAAATTACCGTTAGGGTAGTCAGACCTTTATAAAATGTCATTTTTGCTATTCGGATATACTCGTACCGCACGAGTCTGCTCGGAAGTCGTTCAACACACTTTCAAATAAAATACCTGTTGGATCTCTTCCTATTTAACCTATCCTTTTGAAGTGTTCGCATGTGCTCCGTTGGTAATATTACTTTGTCAAGTACTGCTTTGTAAGAAGCTTATTTAACCCTCCGTTCATTAGGTGTGGTCTGTGAGTCTACGACAAAATGAAAATTTTGGATAATTCTCTCATTTTAGTTTTTTAAATTTCTACCTTTTCAGTACCTTCCTAGAAACTAAATACCATTCGTTTTTTTTATACAATACTGTTTTTGAAATTTCCAAATAGCTGCTGCATGACCGTTTGTCCTGACAGACACCACCCGATCAAATGTATAACAATATTTGCACTGCTTCTTAGTTGTATTTTTCTTGCAATCTTGTTTCACGTGGCCAGAAATAACGCAAATTAAAAATAGGCAGGTATATTCTTCAGTTTTTGCATTTAGCAACGATATGACTGCCGTGTCATATATACCGAAGAAAGGAAAAAATGTGATTGCTGTTTCCACTGTGCACAGAGATGATCGGATTGATGAAGATACTGGTGATCAGAAAAAACCAGAAATAATTACTGTTAATAATTCCACAAAGAGTGGAGTAGATGTTGTAGACAGAATGACCACATCATATAATGTTTCCAGAAATACGAAACGTTGGCCAATGGAAGTAGTTTATAATCTCCTTAATCTCGCAGCAATTAATGCATTTGTAATTTACAAAGGTAACAACCCAGATGGAGAATTTTCCAAAACGCGAAGATTATTCCAAAAAAACCTAGGTATGGAATTGGTACAGGAGAGTATACAACGGAGAGCAATTGACACGCATTTGACAGAACTTGTGCGTGCTTCGGCCTTGAGACTCTCAGGCATTGAGGTCGACGTTGTACCAGAGCCACAGCCAGGTAAGAGAGGAAATTGTAAATATTGCAAAAGATGCAAAACTCGCTTTTTTTTGCAAAATTTGCAAATCCTGGCTATGTATGGACCACATAATGGCATGCTGCAAAGATTGCTTAGAAAATTTGACCACCAAAGTTTGACCACTGTAGTTTGTGTCCACAATTTAATTGTTTAGTTTATATATGTTTTTGTAGTACTTTGTTTGTTTCTAATTAAAGTTTTAAATGTTTTTTTTTTGTTTTTTTTTTCATTATTTAGTCGCTGTTCACAAATTTGAAAAAATATGCGTTGAAATTGTAAACATTTTTAAAATTTACCTAATACAACTTCAAAAAAATTTGGAATTGTTTCTGCAATAAACATTATATAGTAAATGATTTGTTTAAAACACGTTGATGCGAAATTAGCAATAAAATGTATGCTGTTGTTCGGGAGGCGATATTTCATTTTGGTCCTCACAGACCACACCCGACCGAAAGTGTTTCAGAATGGTCACCTGATGAACGAAGGGTTAATACTGTTACCTACAGTTAAATATAAACCATAGTAATATCTTTTATCAGATAATCACTGCTGTTTTGGAACCGTGTTTGTCCTCCTTTTTGGATAGTTTTTTTGTTCTGTTACTTACAACAAAGTGTTTTATAATACTCTTCTTGTAACATTTTACATCTTTTACAAAACTGACTTACTTATGTTTTTTCTAATTTAAAACTGAACGTTTTGTATTTTAATCTTTATGGTGCATAAATTAAGCTATTTCTCTCACTCTCAACTTAATATGCTGCATATTTTTTGTATGGTAAACCATGTGCAAATCTGTTTGTCTCTTTGGATGTTTGCTTATTTAATTAGTTTGTAGATGATCTGATAATGTGTATGAAATAATACACGAAACGTCTTCAATAAAAGGATGTTGCCAATATCCTATCTTTTATTTTTCAATATTTGACCCAGAACCGTCAACTATCATAGTGAAATACATTTAGTATTGAATTCGACGATCGTACTGCCTTTTTCGATAAATATATATATATATATATATATATATATATATATATATTATTGTGATATTTAAAGTCTTGGTGCGCCAAGCTATAATTAGCTAATTAATTTTTTTGATTAATTAAAATTATTTAAATGATATGATTATGACTCTATCACAATTTTTAATTCTTTTATCTCAGGGTTAAATTCGTGCTTCAATATCTATGCTATTACATGTGAAAGGTAAGGTCCAGAGAATACCGGAATAATAAAAAACACATATGATCTAACAATATATATTGAAATAAAAATAATGAAATAATTCACACTCAAAAGTTTTCAATAAACAAACCTCATATAAGGATTCTCAAAATTTTGTTCTCCGTACGTGAACAATCAAAAATTAATGGTACAAACAATATTAATTGAAATCTCAAAATCCCAAACTATTCTAACTCTCCTAATCCAAATATTTATATCCTTTCTAAATTACGTGTAAAAATTGTGTTATCAATAAAAGAAAAAACTGCAGAAAACAAAAATATCTCTCTCTGATGATGCGTGGTCCAAATCCTTGTTCCTTGTTGACTGTATTATCTCCTCTCAACTGCTCCCTATGTAATCAGCAATCTTACAACAGATTGTTGCAAGTATATCGTCCTTAATGATCTCCTTCAAAAGCACAAATCATTCAAATTATGATAGCCTTTCTCCTCTCGATAAACTGAATCTCTCGTTGGCCCGAGTGATAAAATGACTCTTGGAATATCTTCTCTTTACGATAAACTGAATCTCTCGTTGGCCTGAACAGTGACTCTTGGAATATAAGTAGAAAAATATGACTTACAATATTTGGCTGCTATAGCTTCTGTCAGATACACTAACTCCACAAAAACTCACTAACATTCAACACTACTGCTTGCTACTTCTTCGGAATCGCCAGAGAACAAAAAATGTTCTTCTCAAAGACTTGGAAACCAACTGACTGCTATCTTTTCTCTCTCCTCAATCTCGCTAAACTTTCTCCCACACACTTATCCCACCTTTTTCAATCTCCGCCAATCACAACTCGTCACAATTCCCCCATTTCTTCATTTCGATAACAAACAAATTTTTACCTATAATTATAAATTTCCTAAAACTTATTTACAAATAATATTTTTCTATAAATCTTAAAACTAACAAAAACCTTTTTCTAAAATATCTTCTATTGTCTTTAATCACTGCACTAATGCATTTGTAAAAACCCGTTTCAATTTGTCTTTTGTTTCACTTAAACTTATGCGGGTCACTCACGTTTAACAAAGAAATGATTGATGTAAAGCTTACATTTTGTTTGGTACAGGTAATTCAAAGATTTAATAACTTTCCTTCTTAGAAATGTTTGTTGGTTATACTTTCTGAATTATTTTAATTTTTTGTTGAACTTTGAAATATTTTAAACAAACCCATATTTTCTTGATTTTACATATCATAACAAATCCCCGCCATTTGATCTGCCGAAAACTCTTTGTTAAATTTTAAAATGACAAAAGTTTTCCAGGATCAAATCATTTCACTATGTTATTAAAATCTATTCATGATATTGATAGATGTCGTGAATGTTAAAAATACCCCGTATATTTCCGGTCTCTATGTCCGCTAATTCATAACTATTCACCCCATTTTCCGTATTGACCCTATATGGACCTTCAAATATCGGCATCAATTTAGCACAAACACCATTTTGTAAATTCGACACCCTCAGTGCCTTCACTAAGACTTTATCTCCTTTCTGGAATTTGATCGGCCTTCTTCTTCGGGTTCTCTCTTGTCTTTGGAGATATTTCTCTCCACTTCGTCTCAATCTTCTTTGAACCAACTCGATCACTTCTTCGTATTGTCTGGGGGCGGTGTCTTCCCACGGTCTTGTAGGCATTGTTCCTTTCATTATATATAAAGGCGTCTCTTTGGTAACCGTATTTGGAGCACAATTCAAATAGGTCTCGATCTCAAACACTTTTCTGTCCCAATGTCGATGATGTTCTTCCGCGGCAATTCGTAGAAATTTTGTGACTTCTTGTATAAAACGCTCCGATGGGTTGCTCTGTGGATGACGGATGCTTATAAATTTTGTATCGATGCCCCTCTCTCTTAATTCCCTTTTAAAACGTTCGTTCCTAAAATATGTCGCATTGTCCAATAAAATATTGTCTGGTCTTCCCACCGTTTCTACAAAATTGTCTATTTTCCTAAGTATTTCAATTCCTTTTGTGGTTCTGCATGCGTACAATTTAACATATTTTGAGAAAAAATCCACCATAACTAATATGTGTTTATTCCGTTGAGTTGTTGGTATCAAATCGCTCAACATATCAATAGCAACAATATCCAGTTTCCTCCGAGCTACGACGTTTTTTGTGACGTTTTCATTTTTAAAGTTCCTACTTTTACACTTTTGGCATGTCACACAATTTCGAGTCACCGTTTTGGCTATTGTATAGTCCTGTCGACAAATGTAGTTCTCCCTGAACATAAGCCACACCTTTCTACTTCCAATATGTCCGTTGTCACAGTGTAACTTTAAAAAAACTTCTTTTGCCATTTGCTCCGTGATTACATAGAGTTCTTTACCATCGACCCTCTTAAAATATAGGTTATTTTCTTGTTCAGCCCTTTGCTTTTCTCTTTCATTCAATTCTTCCTGATTTTCCCTGATTTTGGCCAAAGAAAATAAGCCTGCTTCTTCTCTCATTATGTTCATGCCTACGTGGAGAGTTTTGTGATCCTCTTTGCGGAATTGTTCATCTCTCGTCAATGCATCAGCCAAAATATTGTCCGTTCCTTTGATATATTTAAATTCAAAATCATATTCTTGGAGTAAAAGAATGCCCCTATGAATTCTATTATTTACCAACCTATTTTTCATTATGTGTACCAACGCTGCATGGTCCGTTTCAATGGTGAATCTTGCCCCAAGTAGGTAAAAACGTAATTTGTTTACACAAAATAACACACTGGCAAACTCTAATTCAGTAACGCTGTATTTTCTCTCATACGTTTTGGTTACACGGGAAACAAAACATATTGGCACCTCTATATCGTCTTGTATCTGTGATAACACCCCTGCAAATTTTTTTATGGAAGCATCGGTCCTGAGAATGAAAGGTTGCTCATATCTTGGGTGGTGCACTCTTACAGCTGTGGAAAAAGCTCCTTTTAAATTTTTGAAAGCGATTTCTTGTTCCGTTCCCCATTTCCATCTGACATTTTTCTTAAGTAATGCTATTAGCGGTATTTCTTTTGTACTGAGGTCTGGTATCAGCTTTTTGAAATAGTTTACCATTCCTAAAAATCCCCGTAAAGTTTTTAAATTGGTTGGCCTAGGGTAGTTGTTTATGACTTCGACTCTATCTTCTGCAAGACTAATCCCTTTTGTGTCTAATTTGAATCCTAAATACAATACCTCTTTTTGGAAAAACTGACACTTTTGAATATTTAATTTTAATCCGGCTTGATCAAGTTCTTCGAGAACAGTATGAATATGTCGTAGATGGCTTGTTATATCCGGTGAGAAAATTAATAAATCATCTATGTAATGTACAACAAATTCTCCATGCCTATTTAAAATTGTGTGTAATGCGCGAACCAAAGCAGCGCATGCACTTTGTAGTCCAAATGGTACTACCCTAAATCGGTACACCACTCCGTCGATAGAAAAAGCGGTATAATTTCGACACTTTTCTGCCAAAGGTATTAACCAAAAACTGTGTTTCAAATCGATTTTGGAGAAAATGTGTGATCCTGTGATTCGTCCAAAAATAGCTTCTATGTTCAAAGGCGCTTCGTATTGCGCGATTGTGTGCGAATTAATGTTTCTTGCATCTAAACATAATCGCAAATCACCATTTGATTTTTTTACGCATACTATCGGGTTGATATATGGAGAGTCACATCTTTCGATCACCTTGTCTTTGATCATATTTTCAATTTCCTGTCCGACGCTTTGCCTGTATTTATACGGGATTGGATATGTTTTCGATTTAAAATTTTCTAAGTTTTTAACTTTAAAAGAATGTTCATAATTTTTAGCCACTCGGCTCTCTTCATTAATAAGATCTCCATAATTTTCTAAAATCTTCTCTATTTCCTTCTCCATGTTTTCTCCACATATTATTTTTCTTTCATCCTCAGTTTGTTCACATGTGTTCACTGTCCGTATTACTTCTTCACAAAATTCTGGATTCTCGTCCATAATTGCCATTTCTTCTCTGTCCTCTTCCGTTATTTCTTCTTCTATTTTTTCTTTATCTTTAATTTCTATCTGGTATTCCGAGCACCATGTTTCGGCTCCTTCCATTTTTCTGCTTATAACTTCCTTCTTTTCCTGCTTTCTTTTCGAACTCTTCTTCTTTTTTTTTATTCTCTTTTCCTCTTCGGATTGATTTTTTTCTTGAGCTTTCGATTTATCCTCTACCGTCATATTGATTTCTTTATGTTTTTCTTGTCCATTTATCCTTTCAGAAAATTTTCTCCTATCTGTTTCCTTTTCTTCTTCTATGTTGTCTGGTTCTGCTCTGATTTCCAGTTGATTTTCCGAAAAATTGATGGTGATATGTTTTTCACTCAATTCATCAATTCCCGCTATCATATCATGATTTAGATCTTCGATTACCACACATTGCATAATATAGAATTTGTCTCCTACTCTGATCCGTACTCCTAAACCTTCGTTTACTGTCGTCAATTTTTTATTATTTGCACCCACTAAAGCAACCCTCGGAATCTTATACACAAATCTGTCCATATTTAATTCTTTTACTAGTTTTTTATTGATTAACGAAATTTCCGATCCAGGATCAATCAGAATTTTAATCGCTTTATGTTTTATAAATGCATCTAAAAAAATTAGACTGGAATTAGAATTTTGTTTTTCGTTTCCCGCCAACTGTATAAACTCTCTCGGGTGACAAAATATACCGGAGAGTTTTTTACTTTTGTTTAGTGGATGCCTTATTGAAAATCCTGTCTGGATTCATTGAATACTTCTTCTTCCTCCTTTTCTATTGCCACATGATTCATCTCTCTTCTGTTTTGTCGTTGGAATCTCTGATTATTTCTATCGTCCCTTTGTTCGTTCGTATTCCTATTCGGAGGATTTTGTGCATCTCTATTCCTGTTGTGATTTTCATTTGTTCTATTTTGTGTATCATTCCGGTTATCGTAATTTTGTTGTCTATTGTAATTATTGTAATTTCTCGGCCTATATTCGTTTGTTGATCTGGGATGTCGGTTTCTCTGGTCATAATTTGATGAATACCTTCTTTCCGGTCCATTATATTGGTCATGTTGTCTTCTATTTCTCATTTCTTTTCTTTTTGCTTCTTTTAATTGAAGGAATTGGCACAAACTATCAATATCTTGATAATTTCTCAAAATCACGTGGTCTTCCAACGTTTCCTCAAAATGTCTGCTGATCATTTCTACCAGCTGTTCGGTAGAATATTTGTATTCTAGATATTTTGAATTGTTATATATCTGCAAAGCATATCTTTCTTCAGATATTCCCATTTTTTCGTGATATTTTCCATTCTGTAGCTCTTGGTTGATTTCTCTCTGTTTATTTTTTCCCCAGAAATAGTTGAGAAATTTATTTTCAAAATCTGTCCAATTTTCAAACTCATCTTCCTTGCTTTCATACCATAACGCTGCTCCTTCTTTTAAATGGTTTCTAATTGTTTCTTTGCAATCGTCAAAATATCTAATATGTTGTAATTTGGTTTTCAAATTTTTAACAAACGGTACTGGGTGTGTTTTCCGAATATCCCCGCCAAATTGTATTTTTATGTCACCCGGACTTTGGATGAGTACTTCTCTCCTGTCTCCCATCTCTCGTTGTTTTCTGATATCCTCAATTTGTTTTTCTATTTCTTTCTTGTCTTCTTGTAAAGCCATTTCAAATTTTGTTTCTAACTGTTCTAATTCCTTTTTCTGTACAGTCTCAATTTTCTTGATCTTATTTTCTACTTTCTTTTCTTGTTCTTCCATTTTATTTTTAATTTCATTAATCTCTTCTATTTGTTGTATCAGTTCTTTCTTTATCCCCTCAACACATCCTTTAATTTCCTGTTCATAGTTTTCCAAACGCTGCTCTATATTTCTGTTATTTAGTTCTATTGTTTGTTTTGTTTCCTCCATTTTTAGTGATGTTTCTTGTTGATTTCTATCCATTTTTTGTGACTGGAGTTGCATTAGTTGTAATATTTTATCTATTCCTGATAGTTCTTTTTTCTCCTCAACTATTGTCACATTTCCTTCATTATCCGATACTTCTTCCAAAATTGTTTCATCTTCTCTGTTATCCTCCTTCCTTTCCTGCATTTTACTTTGCCTCCTTGTGACAGACATGTTGTTACTTTTTGTTATTGTTTTGTCCCCGCCAAATGTGAAATTTTACAACACTCTATATGTTTCAGAACACGACAATATTTCTCCCCAAATGTATTAAATTTTCACGACAAATATCAAATATGCAATCAGTAAAATTCAAATAATTCAAAATAAATATCAAATGTACGATTGGTAAAGAAAATAAATTAAATAATTCAATAGCAATAAATATCCACTAACTACGATCAATCAATAAATCAAATTTATATTCCCTGGAAAAAATTGTCAAAATACTTTCAAATTCAAATTCCCTCAATGTTATATGTTTTTATCTCTGGATCACCTGTACTTATTCCAGATCCCTTTCCCTTCCTTCAAATGTAAAGCTGCGATATTTTCAAGCCCCACGTTTTGGAAGCCAGTTATTGTGATATTTAAAGTCTTGGTGCGCCAAGCTATAATTAGCTAATTAATTTTTTTGATTAATTAAAATTATTTAAATGATATGATTATGACTCTATCACAATTTTTAATTCTTTTATCTCAGGGTTAAATTCGTGCTTCAATATCTATGCTATTACATGTGAAAGGTAAGGTCCAGAGAATACCGGAATAATAAAAAACACATATGATCTAACAATATATATTGAAATAAAAATAATGAAATAATTCACACTCAAAAGTTTTCAATAAACAAACCTCATATAAGGATTCTCAAAATTTTGTTCTCCGTACGTGAACAATCAAAAATTAATGGTACAAACAATATTAATTGAAATCTCAAAATCCCAAACTATTCTAACTCTCCTAATCCAAATATTTATATCCTTTCTAAATTACGTGTAAAAATTGTGTTATCAATAAAAGAAAAAACTGCAGAAAACAAAAATATCTCTCTCTGATGATGCGTGGTCCAAATCCTTGTTCCTTGTTGACTGTATTATCTCCTCTCAACTGCTCCCTATGTAATCAGCAATCTTACAACAGATTGTTGCAAGTATATCGTCCTTAATGATCTCCTTCAAAAGCACAAATCATTCAAATTATGATAGCCTTTCTCCTCTCGATAAACTGAATCTCTCGTTGGCCCGAGTGATAAAATGACTCTTGGAATATCTTCTCTTTACGATAAACTGAATCTCTCGTTGGCCTGAACAGTGACTCTTGGAATATAAGTAGAAAAATATGACTTACAATATTTGGCTGCTATAGCTTCTGTCAGATACACTAACTCCACAAAAACTCACTAACATTCAACACTACTGCTTGCTACTTCTTCGGAATCGCCAGAGAACAAAAAATGTTCTTCTCAAAGACTTGGAAACCAACTGACTGCTATCTTTTCTCTCTCCTCAATCTCGCTAAACTTTCTCCCACACACTTATCCCACCTTTTTCAATCTCCGCCAATCACAACTCGTCACAATTCCCCCATTTCTTCATTTCGATAACAAACAAATTTTTACCTATAATTATAAATTTCCTAAAACTTATTTACAAATAATATTTTTCTATAAATCTTAAAACTAACAAAAACCTTTTTCTAAAATATCTTCTATTGTCTTTAATCACTGCACTAATGCATTTGTAAAAACCCGTTTCAATTTGTCTTTTGTTTCACTTAAACTTATGCGGGTCACTCACGTTTAACAAAGAAATGATTGATGTAAAGCTTACATTTTGTTTGGTACAGGTAATTCAAAGATTTAATAACTTTCCTTCTTAGAAATGTTTGTTGGTTATACTTTCTGAATTATTTTAATTTTTTGTTGAACTTTGAAATATTTTAAACAAACCCATATTTTCTTGATTTTACATATCATAACAATATATATATATATATATATATATATATATATATATATATATATATATATTGTTATGATATGTGAATGCGATGTAAGAAAACTACAAGTTGCTCTTATTTACCGGCTAGCTTTATGAAGATAAAATATTTTTTTTTTACGTTGATTAATTTGTAATATTGATAAATTTAGAAATGCTTTTAATAAAAAAAATTATTGAACGCCTGAAAATATAAAAAATTTGACAAACATTTATTCTACTCACCTTGTATTTTCTAAATCTCACAGGATACTGCTTTTTTTTATGCAAAGTGAATCTTTTCTATTATTGATAAAAGAAAATTTTATTTGTTTATCTAAAGTATAGAAAGAAACGTGCTGTATTTTGAATTTGAATTTTTTTTTCTTATTTGTCTTAGAACATGCAGACTCTTAACTCAAGCGAGTTCTGTGACCTGTAGTGCTTGATAAAGAAATACAAAATTATATAAAGAAAAAAAATTCACCACACAAGAAGTTTTATTTTTAATGTACTGTGCAATTATTCACAAGTGATCAATTAAATATTACACAACGATATCTTGTATACTATATAAAAAAAATTATTTAAGATTCTTCCAATAAATAAGTCAATACTTAACCGTTTAATACTAATATGAATGGATTTAGATTTATGACGTAATACAATATTGAAGTAAGTATATGAAATTAGTGCTTTGTGAAGTTGCAACAAGAAATACTTGTTCTAATGCGTGTTTGTTTGTCAAAGTATTTATAACCTCACTCACTATCTTTTTAGAGCGAAAACAAAGGTTTATAATCCTTCAATTTTTAGTTTAATATCGATTAACTGTTTTGTTTAATGATTTTAGGAAGCAAAAGAAACGGCGAATTATATTTGGTTAATATTACAAAAGCGATAATAAAATTTTTGTGAACTTGACTTCAAATTAATTTTTTTCTAACACAAAGATGATTTAGAATGATATAGGCTGTTTTAAAAAGGTAAGATTATTTCTAAAGAAATTTCAAAACTTGCGTTTAACTTTATTAAAGTTCACTTTCGTCTTTCAGATAATCCCTTCTCTGAAAATTTTATGGAAATCTTCAATAACAAAGATTGCATCTTTCAGTGACGTCTTCTAATGGATTAGGGCCGCAAAATTGTGATATAAAATAATGTTCTCTGTGCAAACTATCAGAATTATCTCTCCAATGGTTGAGAAATATTTATAAGTACCCAAAATGAATTTTAAATGATCTTCAGTCAAAAATAAACACCAAACGGTCTCTTTATTCAGCGAGAATTCAAATGAGTGGAAAAAACTCACCTTTCTGGTAACTGTTGACCTCTTTATGATGGCTGCTAACAATTCCCTTATCAGAAAATGTACTGTTAATCTGCAGGCTCTGCTGAAATTTGATCAGAAACGATGGTTTTCTTATCGGCAAGGTAATTTGAATATACTTTGTTATAATTCAGGACTTTTTCAAGGTTTTTAAAATACTTTTGAAAAATTGTGACTGCTGAAAAATCAAAAATTTTCTGGACTCCTTCGTAACTATTGATTTTCTATCTTCTTATTTTTCATTGCTTACCAGATCTACAAGCATTTTGACAATGTTTTTAAAGATCTGACAGGATTTTTGTATATTTTTGACATTTATGATTAAAATAAAAAATATTTTAAATTTTAATAAATTGTTAAATCTTGAGAACTATATTGACTTTTGAAATGAATTGAAACAAATACTAGAGAATTTAAGCTTTCTTTTGACATATAATTTCTACAACAAATGATAATTTAAATATTAAAATTTTTACTAACAAATTTGACATACACCAATTTTAACATGAATTAGTTGCTTTTATTTTGCTTTTATTTAATTTTAAAGCTATCTGAAAGCACTTTTGATATTGAATCACTGAGAATTGTCTTCAGATTACCTGTCCATTAAAGATTATATCATTCTGAACTCTTATTTATGAGCTATATCCTATTTCACCTCCTAACACGTTTTATTTTCCGAGCTCTATCCATGTTAACTGTATGTTTACTAACAAATTGAAACTTCTTACTTTGTGAATAAATGACTTAAATATTTTATCTGTTTTAGGACGGTTGAAGATTCTATTGACTTGTATATATTAGAATTTGGATTAAAATAAAAAATGAAATTAATTAATAAATACAAATTTATGGTTTTTATTTCCACTCGATCCGAAGTGGTTTGATATTTGCTTTTTGTATCTTTATGTTGTGGCTATATTGGCTTATTCTGTCAGTATCTCTTACATAAATAATATAATATATATAACGAACAATAACTTAAGTTTAAATCATAATCAATTTCATGATCAACAATTGTTTTTGGTTTAATTTTTTTATATATATATATTTTTTTTTTAATTGAAAAGTGTTTATCAACCAACTATAACTCAGTGGCTATAATAACTCACGTATTAAAAGAATCTTATTTCTATTATGCTAAATTTGTTTATAATAAACCAACTGGTTTTAATTATAATAATAATAAAATTATTTTGAAAACATTAATTAAATCTGGTGATACAATATAGTCGTTATTGGTTTGTTACATGTCTGTGAATTCTGCTTATTTTTGCTTTTAGTTTCTTTTTTATTGTTGAATCTAGTTTCAACTATTAAATTAACAACAATAATACAATTGTTTGAGTTAAATATATATGTGGTATATTCAATATTGTCATTTTGTTTTATGTTCATACTATTCATATAAAAAAAACTGTTTAGGAGCTTTAATTTCATAACAATATATATATATATATATATATATATATATATATATATATATATATATATATATATATATAATCATTTAAATAAATGAATTTAAAAAGTGTGAGCTCTTCACTTTTGGATTCTTTAGGTTTATGCTTCGTGGATGTGCATATATTTATTTGTCAATGGTAATAGTGCATTGTAATTTTTTCTTGTACAGCAAATCTGGTATATTCGATATTGCATAAAATTAACATTATACATGTCTGCGTTTAATATTATGATGAACGTTTCATCATAGCAAACCTAATTTTAAATTATTTCCTGTATGAATGTATGTAATTAGACCTGTATGAAATGTTTCATACAGGTCGAAACTCAATAGGAAATTTCAAAATTCGTAATAGGTACACAATAATATGTTCAATTGAGATTTGTTGATGATACCATTTTAAGCTAACTTAATTTTGGTTACAATTATGAAACTAAAATAAATGACTTATTTTCGATTCATAGATAAAATTATAAATCGTTTTGTACAAGTTTAAAACGTTGGATTTTTTATTGTTTTTGCTTTAATTACTTAATAGTGATACAAAGTAATTTAATGTTTTATTACTACTACTACTACTACTACTACTATCGGTTTACAGCGTTCTCCGACGCCTTCCGACTCCTAACCGCCATTCTTCTCTATTCAGCCATAGGCCTGGAGGGATTTCTCTTTCCTCTAGTTCTTTTTCAATTCCCTCTCTCCAGCTTTTTCTCGGCCTTCCTCTTTTCCTTCTCCCTTGTGGTGTCCACGTCAAAATCTGTTTTGGAATCCTGTCATCTGGCATTCTCTGTACATGGCATGTTTTGTTTTTATGTCATCAACTATTGTATGCTTGACTCCCATCATTTTACGTATTCTCTCATTTGGTATCCGATCTCTTCTTGATTTTCCTGCTGCTCTTCTCCAGAAGTCCATTTCTGTTGCTAGTAACAGTTTCTCTGTTCTTTGTTTCATTTGCCAAACTTCGCTGCCATATGTGATTATACTTTTAAGTATGGTGTTGTATATGAGTTGTTTGTTCGCTTTAGATATTGTTTGGTCCCACAGAATTCCGTTCATCATGGATATGGCTTTTCTACCCTGTATGTTTCTGTCTTTTATAGCAGCATCGAGTGTTCCATCTTGAGTTATCTTCATACCCAGGTACTTGTATTCATCACAGTTTCTAATTTCTACCCCATCGTCTAATATAATGGACTGTTTTGTCCCTCCAATACACATGGCTTCAGTTTTCTTAATGTTGACTTCGAGACCCCATTTGTTATATTCTTCTATTAGCTTCCGAGTCATGTAACTCAAGTCGTCATGATCCTGGGCAATCAGTATTTGGTCATCAGCGAAACATAAGGTGTACAGTGTAGTCTCGTCATTGAGAGGAATTCCCATGCCATTACATTTTCTTTTCCACAGCTTGAGTGCTTGTTCCAGATAAATTTTGAAAAGGGTAGGCGAAACACAGCAACCCTGCTTTAGTCCTTTCGTGACCTTAAATCCTTCAGATATCCTTGATCCAGTTTTAATTTTTGCAGTCGTTCCATTATACAGACTTTGGACTGCTTTGATAAGACCATGCTTAATGTTGGTTTGCTGTAGGGTTGACCATAATTTACTTAGGGGTACACTGTCATATGCTTTTTGTAAGTCTACGTACATCAGGTGAACTTCTTGGGTGTTTTGGAATGTTTTATTAACTTTAATAAAATAATTCTGTCTATTACTCAAAAATGCTGCAGAAAAAATCAGACGTCTGATTAACGCCCAGCACTAAATATATGCCGGTTATATCAACAATGCAACAAATTAACTGGATAGCAAGAAATAAAAGACTACTTAACACATACATAAATCAGTCCAAGATATCTCAAGAGCCCAAGACTTTATGCGATGATAATGTAAATATAGCAACAACTCCGAAATTATGGAATTTGGGCCTAGAGAATATGCCATGAAAAATAATCATACACTTACATAGTATTTTTTTGTTTAACGAAACACTTGACATCAGAGGCAGACACTCTACTTACGAACACCGACGACGCACTTTGTATTGCTTCACGTGCATGATGATCAGTTTTTTCGTTGCCTTGTAAGTCAATATTGGATGATAAACTTGTTGTTTTGCTTCAATTAGAAGATGTAACTGTTCTTGTATTAGATAGCCTTTAGAGTTTATTCCAAGAGATCCACATATTGTATTATGACAAGCCCCTCTATTGTATTATCACGAAATCTGACTAAGCCATGAATATTGAACAGGTAATGGAAATAAAATACTTTGGAATTACACTGTCCAGCTATGGAGACCCGAATAAAGAAGTGAGAGATCAAGTAAAAAAAGCAAATAGACTGCAGGATGCGTTAATAAAACTATATGGCAAAACTGACGCGATAACACTGAGATGAAATCAAGAATTTATAAAGCCAGTATAACACAGCCACAATACAAAGGCTACTAAAAACGACAAAAATGAGAGTACTGAGAAGAATTACAGGAAACACGCTGAAAGATCGAAAGTTAAGTGAAGCTATTAAAAGAAAATGTAACATACAGTGTATAAATAAATGGACACAAAATAGAAAAAATGAATGGAATAAACACATAAATTGAATGGAAAAGACCCGTATTGTCAAAATAACTTCTTCTTCTTCTTCTTCGTGCGACTAGGATTACTCATGTTTTATCATCATCAGTGGCATTACAGCTCGTTATGAGCCAAAGCCTTTTTCAGAACAATCTTCCATTCGCCCCTGTCTCTGGCAACTCTTCTCCATGCTTTTACTCCAATGGATTTTAGATCATCCTCTGTTATCTTGATACCTAAGTTTTGGTTTTCCTCTGGCTCGTCTTCCCACTGGTCCTCTTCGGTCGAAAATTTTTCTGATCGTTGCATCTTCATCTCGCCTAATTACATGTCCTACCCATCGAAGGCGTGCTAATTTAATATATTTTACAACGTCAGGTTCCCCAAAACTTCTAACTCAAAAAGTTTGAGTTATGGGTTCCCCATAACTCAAAGTTGTAGCGCCTATGCCACAAACCCTGTTCTTGGATTCCTCCATATATTTTTCTTAGAATTTTTCTCTCGAAACGTTTAAGCAATTCTTGGTCGTTCTGTGTAAGTGACCACGTTTCAGACCCGTATGTTAACACTGGCCTTATTAGTGTTTTATATATGGTAACTTTAATTTTTCTGGGTAGTTTTGGGGCCATATGTTTCCTCAAGCCATAATAGCACTTATTGGCAAGCACTTTTCTTCTTTTAATTTCTTCGCTGACATTGTTGTCTTTGGTCAGCAGCGAGCCTAGGTAGACGAAGGTGTCCACACCTTCCAGTTCCAGATCATCAATTAATAGTCTAGGTATCTGGTTGCCTGATCTAGTACAATACATATACTTGGTTTTTTGTGCGTTTATTTTTAATCCCATTCTAAGTGCAGACGCCCTCAGTGATCGAAATGTTTCGATCAGAGATTCTGTGGACTTAGCAATAATCTCTATGTCATCTGCATATCCGACCACTTGTGATTACTCCTGTTTGTCTGCCTCTTATTCTGTTTTAGTCGTTGTTGACTGTACATTATCTTCCCACCTTTTTGGCGGCCTTCCAACGGGTCTTCTGCTATACGACTTGTTGTTTTCACAGATGTTCGCTAATCTATGTAGTCCCATTCGGTTTACATGTTCGTTCCAATTTTTTTCCCCTTGTTTTTATCCACCTGTTAATATTTTGACTTTTGCATTGTTCGCATATACTTCTGTTGGTTTGTCGGTCTCTTAATGATATGCTTGCTATTGGTCTTAATACTTTTATTTCGATATTGTTGATTTGTTGTTTCGTCTTTCTTGTATCGGACCTTGTCTCCGCTGCATATGTTAGGATTGGTCTTACTGTTGTCTTGTATACTTTCATTTTGCTTTCCGTGGTCAGATATTTGTTATTTGTCAAATAATATATATGTCAAAATAGCAAGAAGAAGAAAAAGAAATATTTTTACATTTATATATTATTAATAAATAGATTTAGGAAAGAACTAAACAAACCTATGAAACCTATCTATAACTGAAAGAACATGTTTAGCAGTGGACGCGATTGACTAATTGATGATGATGAATCTTACCGTTATCTTGGTTAGGCAACAATGCAATGAAGGAGCATCTCAGAGCTCCGATAAATCACTAAAAAGTTAAATCTAAATGTTTTTTGCCAAGGTTTAATATCAATATTATTATTGACAACTATACCTGTCCATTCGCACAAAATTTACAAATCGGTAATAATATTTTCTCGCAATTATTTTATTTAAAGTGTAAGAAGTATTAGAAATGACAACGATATTTACCATGATACTACTTCGCATTGATTTCTGATAATGCCAAAGCCATCTCAAGTGCCAAAAGCGATAATATTGTATAGTCAATAAGTAATAATTTTCAATGAGAGAGCAAAACCACCCCCAAATTTAGTATATTAAGCGTAAACACACTGGCTCTAACCCAGAATTGCTCTATCCTCCGTGCCACAGGCATTATTTATTACAGCGTCCACATAGCGCAACTCTTGTCCAAACACTTCGTACGCTGGTGCTTCCATGTTAATTCCCAACATAATTAAATAGCCCCTACCCGTTGGCTTTTAATTGATTCAGTTCAATTAATATAACCGAATTTGTACTGTTTATGTATGCATGATGCAACCGCATACTGAACTTTACTTGTTGTATGAGATTTGCAGCGTCATTGCCCGAGGCAATCTTTATATTTTACCTGTAACCGGGTCCTGCATTAACATTGATTGAGCTATAAATAGAGAAATAAATGCATTGTTGTTACCATGATTGTTAAATAATGCTGCGTAATTTTCTTTTTTAACATAGGTGTAGGGGTAATATTTCTATATATGCTATATTTCTGAAACAATACTCTTTTTGATTTTTACTTTATGTTACTTTCTTTTACATTTATGTAACAACTCGTATCCTTGCCATTATCTTAAATAAAATTTCTGTATAAGTTACAAAGATATAAATCCTTCACAAATATGTCATCAATGTGTGTGTGTGTGTGTGTGTGTGTGTGTGTGTGTGTGTGTGTGGAGAGAGATAGCATTAGACTTCAAAAAGGCAAAAGGCAAAAAGAACCTTTTTGCCACAGAATTGTTAGAAGGATGTTTAAATTTAAATTTTTATTTTAGAATCATTTATAAACTTGATTAGAATATATATATATATATATATATATATATATATATATATATATATATATATATATATATATATATATATAGTTTCATAGATTCCAATTCTATGCAGATGCTCTGCATGTACTTTAGGAGGAATGTACTTTATTATAGTTAAAATTAAAATGGGGATATTTTTCGGTAAGCATGGATGAATAGGAAAAATATTGAAAAAAATATATCCAGGAAGAAGAAGAACACCTTGGTTAAAAAACCTTAGAATCTGGTTCAATACAACATATGTGCAGCTTTTTCGTGCTGCTGCGGATAAGATAAAGATTGCCATGATGATCAACAACATTCGTAACGGATAGGCACATCAAGAAGAAGAAGATGGATGAATAGAAAAGTAATACTTTCTTGAAGTCTTCTAAACCTCGTTATATTTTGACCTCCATTTTCCAATCTCCATTGCCAATATTTCTGATAATAGAAAATATTTGTAATTTTATATGATATAATGATCTTTAAAGTAGAAAATATTTGTAATTTTGGATAACTCAGATGTATTTTTTGCCATACCGTCCACTAATTCGCATTTAATTACCCCATTGTGTCCTTTATCCCAGAGTTTTTTTTTGTGAATTTTAGTTATGTAATAATTTTTTATTATCAAGGATAATAGAGTTTTAAAAACTATCTAATGGATGGCTACGAATAGCTTGTAATACTGCCTGAGAATCTCATACTATTACGATGTTTTCGCGAATATTTTGGTGACACACCAAGTTAGTGCTTACTGTATGGCAGCAGCTTCGGCTGTAAAAATAAAACAACATTCAGGAATTCAATATTTTTTAATATAATTGCTGTTTGCAACAAAAAATGCGAAACCAACACTTTCATTAGTTTTTGATCCAATAATTACACAAGTCACAATAATTAGTGACACATTAAGTTAGTGCTTTCTGTATGTCAGCAGCTTCGGCTGTAAAAATAAAACAACAATCGGGAATTTAATATTTTTCAATGTAATTGCTGTTTGCAACAAAAAATGCGAAACCAACGCTTTCATCAGTTTTGATCCACTGTATAAATTATTGTTAAATTTTCCCCTAATTTACTTAGTATGGATTTAAATATCAGATTAGTACAAATTAGCAAGTCTGAATAAGACGGCAATTTAATAATTGGTTTGTCTATCAGAACTTCAAGGACTTATTCGTAAAAAGGAAATTTTGGTAGCTGCAATATATAAGATTGGGATAAATTTAAATATTCTGCAAGAGGAGGATTTTTTATTCTCCGATAGGAATTTGTTAACTTTTCTGTCAAAAGTAAACCTATTTTGTAAACCATATTAAACAATCTGTATGTCATTGGACGTCTGTTGGCTAACATTTGCCTACGTATGTGTAAGGGTGGTTCTTGGGGTTTTGACAGAACTGCTTGGATTGATGAAGACATCATAGCTCTTAGACAATTTTTTATTGATTTAAATTGTATTCTGTCAAGTGTTAAAAGATTTGTTTTGCATGTTGAACCGTAAATAATACAACCATAATCCAAAATGAATCGTATATAGGATATATAAAACATTAAATAAATATGTTGATCTGCACCTCATCCTTTTTTGGAAAAGAAATGCAGAAGGTTATTTTCACGCTCACATATTTGTTTTACATATTTTGTATAGCTGGTCATCAAGAGTTTTTTATCTAGGATCATGCCTAAATACTTATACTCTTCTAATATAGAAAGAGCTAACAGCGAGCAAGATCTACAAAGTCTGCTGGATAGAATTGTATTTGAAGGAGAAAGGTATGGTATGAAAAGAAAACAAAAGCTTTGGTTATTTCCAAAACTAACGCACTCGCAATAAACTTATCGATTTGGGCATCCTATAGAGTAGGTAGAAGGATTCATATACGTTAGCTGCCTTATTAACAATACACTTAATCCAGATCAAGAAATAAAAAAAGAGCATAAATGGCCAGAAACGCATCGATACCGCATGATGAAATATTATGTATATAGCATCCTATTCTACGATATGTAAGCATAGATATTAAAGGTCAGTACAATGCAAAAACTAAAAAGCTTTAAGATGTAGATATTTTTTCAGATGCTAAAGAATCCTTGGAGAGACTATTGCAGTTTCGCAACTGTATATAAACAGTGGTAAAATATTAACAGACTTTTTGTTAGTTTGATTCTACCCGTATATTTAGCTTAGATTACAAAACTACAGACACTACAGAACAATGAACAGTTGTTATACAATGTTGCATTGAATCGGGCTGTTCATTTGTACATTGTATTTTAACAAATAGCCATAGAAAAATAAGTGGCTTCCTTTAAAAAAGCAGACCGCTGGGTAATTATCGCCCACACGTAGCGTCAACTTGTGAAAAACAAGGCTTTACCTAACGGCCGTCTCAGTCAGTCTCAGTAAGTTACATACAGTCGTTCTAGCCAGTAGGGTTGGATGCTGCTCAGTGAGTTACAGACAGTTGTTCCAGCCAGTAGTGGTGGAGGCTGCTCCATCATCAATACTTTTGTTTCTGACCTGACAAGAAGACAGGTTCTTCGCTACATGATAGCTGGCATCTTGCTACCCTTACTGCACGTGGTAAAGGACATATTTAATTATTACATATACATATATACACGGATTACATTGTTTGCTGTTTCATGACAAGTGCGGGTTACCATAAACTCTTAAAGTCATAACATATCTCCACTTTACCTTTTTTGAAAACATCAATATAAAAAACGCCCATATAAAAATAATTATACACTTATGACAGTAAACCATGAGATCATATATAAACTTTTATTTGTCACTTCATTAATGTCAGTGTCCAGTTTTACGTTTTGGTAATTGAACATATATATTCTCCTCACTTTCTGATGACTTTTATGTTATATAAAGTTATCTTCTAATAGATGACAGACCATACAGATTGAATAGAAAGCAATGCAGACCACATCTG
Organism: Diabrotica undecimpunctata; assembly: GCF_040954645.1. NCBI lineage: Eukaryota > Metazoa > Arthropoda > Insecta > Coleoptera > Chrysomelidae > Diabrotica > Diabrotica undecimpunctata. The sequence goes on from NC_092808.1 coordinate 128,132,476, forward strand.
AAACGAAAAAGTTCTAAAACAGATTATCATAGATCGAGAATTGCTAGACATAGTAATAAAGCTTAAAATAACTTATGTTGACACGTACTAGGCCCAATAAATATAACTTTCTACAATTGATAATAGAAGGCAAGGTTAAGGGCAGGCCTGGTAGAGGACAATTGGCGAGGCTTAGAAACATCAAAGAATGGACTGGGTTAGTCTTCCTATCCCTAATAAGAAAAACCTACCTTCGCTAGAGGAGGGCACCTGAAGAATAAGATAATTTGTATGTGATATGTAAATAATAATAAAAAAAGTGTTCGCAGATCTTCCGCAACTATACTCATTGATGCAGGAGATAACATGCCAGGTGGATGGAATTAATCAGCAGTGGCTGAAAGCTACTCAAAGTCTTCTTTGTATATTTTATTTTTACCTGACAAATTGGTCAAAGATAATAAATAAATAAAATAATTAATATTGAATTGTATTCAGCTATTAATTAATAGTGAATTTGTTGTTCGTGTTATAAGTAATAAACATCATTTATATTCACCTCAATAAAATTATTTTCATAAATACCTAAGAGTTGTAGACCAAGTGCGGTATTATTTAAACTGAATTAAGTTCATTAGATAATATATTATTGTCAAGCCTGCTATAGAAATTTTTATGAATGTGTCCGTATATTCGCATATTGTCATGAAACCGATAGATGGCATTTCGAACGTTTAATTTAAAATAATTATTATGCATAATTTGGTTACTTTAAAGTACATTATTAATTAAATAATAGGTTGTAATTTAGTTAAATTTAAATTAAAAAAAATTGTTTTTGTACCCTTAAAAAAATATTTTAGTTAAAAATGTAATGTCGTTAAATAGAGCATTAAATTCTCGTTTAAATGGGGTGTCGCATTATACCGATTTATATTTAAAAAAATTACCGATTACGTCACTACACCTCCACCGGTGACTTCATCCCTACTCCATGTACGTTATAACATGGGTATTTTATAAGACTCGACGGTTCTCGAAATAATGATAATATTCCATAATTTAGCCGTTCACTGTATATACTGGCATTTTTTTGTAATTCTGAAATCAACTAATTCTATATATATTAGTGTAGTTTTAACTTAGCGTATTTTATTACATTATAAAACTTTTTTATATAAAAAGTTTAATGTATCTTTTTAAACCCAAGTGTGTAGTTTCCGTAAAACGCGAACATTTTTACAAAAACGTTGCCTCGTAAATGGCAGCGTCCGCGGATATGTCGAAAATTAAGCCTTCAAAGAGAAAGAAAAGCTGCCGAAAGCAGTCCCATTTACATTTCAAATTTAATTTCCGCTAACCAGCACAAAGAGAATAAACGCAAAGGTTATATATACTTCCAACGGAGAAGAACTTAAATTGCCTTTGATGATCTGCTTAAAGTTCTTCTTCTCTTTGATGCTGGGATCGATGTCATATTAGAGGAAATTTCCTGATGTTTTTACGACTGACTGTAAATGGGAGGTCAATAAATGGTATTGAAGTGGTAAATAAAAGATAAATGTGTTTTAAAATTTTTTATTTTGTTACAAAGAAAGATTCAACTCAGTAACAATTTTCACTTTATTAAAACCTTAGTCATGGCATTTTTAAATATCCGACATTTTCGATACCTAAGTTGTAGCATGCAGAAAATTCCTTAAAACTATCTTATATTTAAATAATAAATTTTGAAATGAATTAAAGTTTTAGGTTTGGAAGATGGCCCATTGAAAACAGACGTGTTTTAGTTGAGTCGGTCAATAACCGGCAAATTTGTGAGAAAACGTGATTATACACAAAGTAATGTGTCGGTTAAAGTAAGAGTAATCACTGTTTTTTCTTCTTGTCCTTCAGGTTCTTCGTGTTGTTTTGTTACCCATTTGTCTAAAAGATTCATGTAAGTACCCATTTGTTTCATTTTTTGTAGTTGCCCCAACGACCCAGCTACTCCAAATAAATCCCGAGTGCCGTTCGCATAAGTTTCGTTTATTTTGCTTGCCCTATCTCTACCCCAATAGTTTCTGTCCCCAATTTTCAACCCCTTATAGCAATACCCTATATGGTAGGCAAAATATTTCGTTACAAAGTCCAAATAGCAAGTACAATTTGATAGAGAAAAAGCCAGTATAACATTGCATTATGCATAAGACGCTTTTAATTCTTTAATTTAAAGACATGTAAAAGGGAAACTTACAAATTTGTTGTATTTGCTAAACTCTATAAACCTTCAAATCTAGTTTTTATCGAAATGAAAAAAAAAGAAATAGATTGTATTCTGAGATGCTTTATTTTTTGTTTTCTTCCCTGGGTTCGCCTGATCCAAAAGATCTCCATTATCAATGAAGATGAAGCTTATTCTGTTTACTGCCCATTATTGTTTCCTGCATCCAGTCTAGAATTTTTGTACTCTGAACAAGTTTGTGCAGGTCTTTTGTTTGGTGTGTCCTAAATAGACCAGGGTCTCCCCTTAGTTGCAGTTAAGTAAATGTGAATAACAATTTTATTTAGAAATTCTCCTAACGGTGTATGCATGGTCAACATGTCAACACAGTTCCTCTGTTCTCTTTGTATATGGTCCACCAATGAAGATTTTTCCATGTGTTCCTCTACAGAACTACATACTGCAACCATTGGTGCTTTTAGCGGCACAACTGATCCGATTGATACGTTCGATCCGAACGATCGAAGACCGTTATCGTGCCATGATAACAGACTATTTGGTACCTGAAATTAAGCTCGTGGTCTCGGAGACATTTGGTTCCAACAAGATGGTGCCACTTGCCATACAGCCCGTGAAAGCATGGCTTTATTGCGAGAACTATTCGGTGAACAAATTATTTCAAGCTTTAGATCAGTGAATTGGCCGCCTAAATCCTGTAATATCTCACTTCTAGACTCTTTCTTTTGAGGAAACCTAAAGTGTAAAGTCTACATGAATAAGCCAAATAAGACTGAGGCATTGGAGGCCAATATTACTCGAGTCATTGGTGAAATACAAATCGAAATGCTGGAACGAGTCATCGCGAATTGGAACTTCAGAATATACCAACTTAATCGTAGTCATGGCCAAAATTTAAAAGCAATTATCTTTAAGAAATAATTGTAAAGAATGGTTTTTTTGTGTAATAATAAATATTTTCAAAATAAAATTTATTTTTTTCATTGTTTGTTTTTTTGAAAAATTACCTCTAAATGAATCACCCTTTAGTTCAGGCCCAAACAACTGGACATATTTAATCTCTAACACAGTTTTCCGTACAAAATATTATTGATTCCACGTTTATATATAGTTCATTACAGGAAAACTGGAGATTTTTAATGTCTAACAGGTCTTTCGGTATAAAATAATATTGTTTTCACGATTATATACAGTTCAGATCAGCAAAATTGAACATTTTTAATTTGTAACAGGTCTCTCCGTACAAAATAGTATTGTTTTGGTGTTTATATATAGTTCAGAGCAGGAAAACTAGTTATTTGAAATGTCTGACAGGTTTTTCCGTACAAAATAATATTGTTTTTACGTTTATATATAGTTCAGATCCAGAAAACTGGACATTTTCATTATCCAACAGGTCTTTCCGTGCAAAATATAATTTTTTTTTCGTTTAGCCTAATTCAGATCAGAAAACAGGACATTTGTCTTGTCTAACAGGTTTTTCCGTACAAAATAATATTCTTTTTACGTTTATATATAATTTAGACTGGAAAACTAGACATTTTCAAAGTATTTAAATGGGAATAAGTCACAATTAAAGGTTAAAGTACGTTTATTGACGTTTCAATTTCCACTTCGGAAATCGTTCTCAAAATACAAACATTAGTAAATTAAATAAATTTTTGTGTTTTTGTTACTTAGTGAAAAATTCTTCTAATAATTTAATTTTATCTGACTTATTTATATTGACAATTCAGACATACATTATACATTTTAAAGTAGACGAGTTTAAAATGATATTACCAATATTCTTGAGTTGCGCTCCTGGGACGACTTTACTTATAAGATAGTTCATTCGATTATTTGAAATCAACTTGAGAATATCCATCGGGAAAGATCATAGCATGTAATTCTACTTTAAAAAGACAAATGCATGCCATGATGACAGTAAAATTCTCCTGTTAGTGATTCCAGAGTAAATTATGCGGGAAAAACCAGGAAAAAACCTCATAATACTATCCCGACACGGTAAGTATTTGGTCGTGCATTTAGTTTACCTTCAATAAACACCAAATTCTTATTTTATATATTTTTTATTTAAAAAACAGGAATGATGTATACTCTATATATTACTGACTTACTGATAATGGTATTTTCCTTTTAATAACAATTAATTATATTAATAATTATTTTCAATTTCTAACAGGTCTTTCCGTACAAAATAATATTCTATTTACGTTTATATATAATTCAGACCAGGAAAACAGGACTGTTTTGTCTATCAGGTTTTTCCGTACAAAATAATATTGTTTTCTCGTTTATACATAGTTCACACAGAGAAAACTGGACATTTGAAATATCTAATACGTCTTTCAGTAGAAAATAATATTTTTTTCATGTTTATATATAATTTATACCAAAAAACTGGACATTTTTATTGTCTAACAGATGTTTATGTACAAAATAATATTGTTTTTATGTTTATATATAGTTTAGATCAGGAGAACTGGACATTTTTAATGTTTAACAAGTCTTTCGGTACAAAATAATATTATTTTCATGTTTATATATGTGTACCCCGGAGGTAAAGGACACTATGTCCATTTTTATCGAAATTTAGATATTGCACTTTTAAATATAACTTTTCTGGCTCTACACATAGGTAAACCATACTATCAGAGACAATTTAGGGCAAGTTACCTACTTTTTAATAAACACCAAGTCCACTTCCAGTCAGAGGTAAACAACACCATGTGGACTAGGTGTTGTTTACCTCTACTATATGTGTACACCGTCATTTACCATCCGGACATAGTGTTATGTACCCTTGTACACTTCGTGTCATATAAAAATGGTACACTTTTTTTTCCAATGTAAACCAGTGTTCAGACCAAAGATATATAAGAGAGCCTCTCTTACATATCTCTGGTTCGGACTGGAGACAATGGTTCGTGAAACAAGTCATTGTTGCCATCACAGATAACGGAATTGCACTAAATCTAAATAAAAAAAATAACGTTCAAAAATGTGTTTAGATAAATATTATTTTTAATATTAACAACAAAAAACGGTATCTAATAAATTTATAACCAGAGAGACGGTTGAGTTAATGTCCAAAATGTTTGAAGAATTTTTTAATAATGGAGATATGACAAAATACTATTATTTAGGCAGTTTCCAATTATAATACATATATTTAAATTACACACTTGTTCACTGCAAAATTTATTCATTTTGTATTAATTTCAAATTAAATTTTTAATTTTTCCAGTGTGTTTTATTTATTCTAGTATGCCACAACTCAATACAGTTTTGTGCTACACTTTACGAGAAACGAATGACAGCTCTCGATTTGAAATTAAACATATAATAATTTAAAGTCATGTCTAAATTTTTTATTTTTTAACATTATTTTTGAATTAAAATATTTTGACTGTCTGCCAGTTAGTTCTTTAGGCTCTGTGCAAAGTCTCGTAGTCTGCAGACTCCTAGTCAATTGGAGATTCAACTGTCTGTGATCCAGAAATTTGCACTCTGGCAGAAGAGTGAGACAGGGATGTATATTATCGCAACTACTGTTTAATGTATGTAGGGAACATATTTGCCAGAAAGCTTTATTAATCGGAAATGAATGAATAATCGTTAATGGGGAAGTAATAAATAAGATTAGATACTGTAACGAAAAAATATAAATGTAGTATGCAACAACTATAGATTAATACCAAGACAACCAAGTATATGATGTTTAGTAAAATCTCCATTCATTATACAGACATTACTATAAATAACACCACTATTCAAATGGTAAATAATTACAAATACCTAGGAGCTATGATAAACGAGAAAAATGAATAATCCGTATTATTTTAGTTATGTTAAATTTACTTGTTTTGAAAACTATACTTTGTAGAGAAAAATCATCAATTTATGTTAACTACAAACTTAAACCGTCTCTGCACAATTTTACGGCTGTTCAATTCCGACTGTGACGAGTTCGCGCAATTGTTAACTCGACTCAGAATTTAAATCACGTCATTATTTGAGGCCACATGTGACGTCCTTGCACCATAGCCAACCCTTTCGTCTGCGAGCCCTTTTAATTTTGAAAGAGGCGAGAAATATTTTTGCTAGCAGTTGTCCGAATGCTGTTAAACTTGGTTTGGCATTTCACATTTCATTTTGTGATGCTCAAATTTAAATTGTTCGCAAGGGAGGTGAAAGTATTGCCAAGAGGAAACTACATGAGCGGAGTTGAAGGGCTAGGTGGGAAGACATATACTTGGATAATAATTTTTAGATAAATTAAATGACTTACAGATAAAATTGAAGGTATTGAATTTAACGAATTATTCTGACTACAAACAAGACATTAATATGTTCTCAAACAAATGTATTTAAACTATACCCTAAAAACATAAAATAAGTAAAAAATAAATTATTATCACTAATTAGTCGTTTGCGACTATGATTAACCTTATGGCGATTTATATATTTTAATATATTTTTATACTAAATTGATTTTAAAACCTCGGTAATATCTGCCCTTAAGGCAATATCACAACCAATAACCAAAAAACATAACAATAAGATGTCACGCCATAAATTAAGAAGTTAATCGCTCGATTTAAATATAATAGCAATAACTAGGTATTTATCAAGGTAAAAGAACATGCGGAAATCAAAAATAATGGGGAAGTGGAGGAAATGGCAAAAATTCGGAAAATTTAAGTGAAATAGAAAATTCAATAATCTCCAGCGACTACATTCCAAAATTGCATAAAAAAATTAAGAAGAAAGTGGAAAACTATTTGGTTCAAGTTTTTACAAACATCGAAGTATCCGTAGACGTATATCCACAACTTTCGCAAAACATCACACATATATTTCATTATCACGTTAGACAATTTTACTTCTCATTCCTAAGTTATTTAAGATTTTATACTAATTATAAAAAAATGAAACCAGAAAGTAAAGCGTAACTTGCATTAATCGACCAATAAAAGTTATTGCATTGAGTTTCTAGAGCTAAACTTTGGCATAGCTCTGCAACAGCTACATAAAAATATTATATCGGGACTATTCCAAACTAAATGATATATTAAAAAAATTACACCCTAGTTGTTAAGCCTATTCATCTCATAAAATTATTATAAGTTAAAAAAGAGCTACAAGATAAAAGAACTATAGGAAAACAAGAGGTCATTGGCAATAACAGAAGAGAAAAACGTAGACACCTAGAAAAACATTGAATACAAAGAATATTTGATGATGATTGAGAACAAGTCATCTGTTTTAAATACTTCAAATTAACGAAAGAGTACAAAAAACAATCACACTGTACTATTCTTTAATTAAATTTATAGGAACAGAAGAGAAGTTTCACGACAAACGACGATTGTATTTAAAGCAACAAACACATCTCGACAACAGCGTGAATCGTGATAATTCTCAAAAAAAATTGGTGGAGGTGTTCAATAAAGCCAACTGAATTGGTGGATGCACATGCAATGCACATGCAAAGACTAGACAACTTTTGCATGTGCATAGTGCATGTGCACTTAACACGTGCTAAGACTGTCAGAAATTTGTTTTCTAAAACAAAAACACCCTTGTCCCTTCTGGAACAAGTAAAATGGGGTCTATCATATACCTTGTGCTGAGTGTGATTCGTGCTACATCGGGCTGACAGGGAGATCACTGAGAGGGCGTCTTACGACGCACCGCAGTGATATCAACTTATCTAAGCATACTTGTGCTCTTGCCCAGCATGCTATTACACAAACTGGACTTTAATGAAGTTAAGATTCTTGGCAATGAACGCAATCTCGTTAAAAGGCAGTTTTTGGAAATGTGTTCAATACTTAAATACCCTAACGCTCTTAATAAGAGAACGGACATTAGTAACTTGAGCCAAATTTATCATTCATTAATATTGCAGAATTAGGCTTAATATATTGTTTACTGTCGGTCAGATAGCCAAGCGGGCTGGGCGGCCGGCTTCTCATTCGCTTCACTGCGAGCGGTTCAGTGGATGTGGGTTCAGTCCCCAGCTCGGTGTACAGAAAAACAAAAAGTCTAACGCAGCAGTTTAAAATTCTAGATGAATCTGCGGCTTAGACTAGAATATGCTGGTGTCTGATCGGACTATGGTGGAGCAGTATGGCAAGAGATAAGGGCTTGCGGCTTGGTGATACTCCTCCATAGATCCCTACCGGAAGGGCGTGATGCCTAAAATACCGGGTATATATATATATATATATATATATATATATATATATATATATATATATATATATATATATATATATATATATATATATTATTTACTTTAAAATTGTCCCCTAAGGTGTATGTTTTATCATATTTTCATATTAAATAATTTCAAATAAAAATAAAATAAAATATTTTCTTAATTTATTTAACTTGAATTCATTCAAGTTACATTTTATTGATTATTTTGTCAATGTTACAATTACATATGTGAAATTATTGTTTCTGATCAAATAGTTTAATAAAATTTTATAATTAAAATTGATTCATAGAATCTTTATTAGTCTCAGATCCAAATGTTATGAACCTTGGACTGTTCTCAAACAAACCTTACCTGTTGGCTGGCTATTCAGCCAGAACGTAGACTATTTCAATACGCCAGGCTGTTCTGTCGTATTTTGACCTCAAGGCCACTGTCTTTTCTCGTTGTTTGGCGTGGATTCTACTTGTTGCTTTTATTTAACCGGCAGCAACTAAGAAGCTAAGAGTGGTAACCTCATTATATTTTTATATCTTAATCGATTTAATAATGTTAACTAATAATATACTGTTGGAAGTGTATCTTATGATCTTTTTAGTTCTCTGCAGATTAATGTTTTTTACTTTAGTTTTTTACATATTTTTTATATACATGTACAATTACCACTAGGTCTTTTGCTGTGCTAATTAAGTTTAAGTTAATTTGTAAACTGTCTTTAGTTTCAATGAATGGTTTATACAACATAATCTTATAATGTCCATTGTCGTAAGCTTCTTTACATATTTAATATCATTGACTTCTACATATCTTTTTGAGGTAACACACTTATAATAACTTTTCTATGGATGTTTGGTTTTTCATATTGTTCTTTTTAGATGAACTGATGATGGTTTCTGATTAGGAAGCGAAACGTCTTCAATAAATAGATGAAATAGCCACCTTCTTTGTCTTTTTTCTCTCCACCTTTTGACCGAAGAACCCACCGCTCTTCGAGTGGTCCTTAATTTATATATATATATATATATATACACTACTACATATAAACTAAGATTATTTACAGTTTTACTACTCCTTCTAAGTTCACACTCGTACAGCTATGGCGATAAGGGTAACATTACACTTTGTAACTGGTATAAATAAACACAGTTTGCTAAACTTTAAAGTGGTGATATCCTGTTACATCTTAGGGTTGCCTTATAGCAATAAAATTATCATAGCAAATTTCTTAATTAAACTTTCTTACAACTTTGCAATAAACATTTTTATTTGAGTATAATTTCACTACTTTAGAAAATATACTATGTTTATAATTGTATATAATTTATGTTTTTTGTTTTTTCTTCAAGATTCGAATATAAGTTTTTTAACAATATTTTAAACAACCTCCTTAGTTTTCTTACTACTAAAAAAATAAGTCAATAAAGACATGGCATCGCATTTAAAAAAAATTTGACTTTTTTGTATTTTTGAATATTTCGGATATAATTATTGCCTTTTTCTAGGAATTCTACATGTCGACTGTACAACTTACATTTTCTAATCGAAGATCGATTGTCATGTTTTTGTTTCATAACACCATTATCCTTCTTATTATTCTCCTATAACCCGGGCTGAGACTTGGCTGGCTGCACAATTTGATTCCATCTCATATGGTCGTCCATGGTAGCTGGGTTGATGCGTAGCCCTATTTTTCATATATCTGACCATATTTTATCTCTTTACTACATTCGTGTGTATACTAAGGACCTTCTTTCTGTCGGGTCTTTCTCTTAGAATATTTTGGCAAGAGCCTAGGCACATCTTAGGAGTTTGGATTTAATTTCTTGGACGACGTCGCTAGCATTATATCTGCTTGACCTCGGCATTTGTTCTTATTTGGCATTGGTTAGTATTCGGGTCTTGATAGGGTACGATGATCTTTCTAAAAAATTTTTCTCAAACCATCTATAGTTTTACAGAGTTTTATTTCTATTGCTTTTGTCAGCGTTTACGTGTCACACCCATACATAAACCGGTGAACGATGGGTATATGTATGTGAGACGTAGATGACTATTTATCCTCATTTCTTTATCAGTAAATATACAAACCAAAATTTATATGTTACTTCTTTTTACATACCACAATTTTTATTCTTTGTCCAATTCTTTCGTCCTTGGTCTTTTCCGTGGTGTCTTACTTGTAAGCAATTTGTACTGTTTTTTAACCGCATGTACTAACTCCGCATGTATCACTGAAAATAATACTACCGCAGAGATAAACCGCAGAATTTGCACGACCAACAGATGCTATTTTGGGCTCAATCTCCTCCTTAAATCCACAATTATATCGAGAAATACAAAAATAACACTCTACAAAACAATAATACGCCCAGTCCTAACATATGGTTCAGACACCTGAAAACACTGGAATATAGCATTGATACTCATCACATATTTGTAGACTACATAGCAGCCTACGACACTGTGAATAGAAGAGAAATGTTTAAAGCAATGAAATAGTTAGAAATACCAAATCAGTTGGTAAATTTAACAAAACTAGCTCTTGAAAAAGTTGAATATAGAGTACGAATTTATGGGGAACTCTCTGAACCTTTTAAAATAAATAACGGGCTTCGCCAGGTAGACCCTCTCTCCTGTATACTCTTCAATCTGGCTCTGGAAAAAGTAATACGTATGTCACAAATCACAACCACTGGTTCAATATATAATAGATGTGCAAACCCTGGCCTATGCTGATGATATCAATATTGTGGAGAGAACGAAAAACGCTGTAACGAGAGGCGTATATAGCATTAAAATAATCTGCTACAAATATGATCATCATCATCAGTGGCGTTACAGCTCTTTATGAGCTAAAGCCTTCTTCAGAACAATCCTCCATTCGCCCCTGTCTCTGGCAACTCTTCTCTATGCTCTAATTCCAATAGACTTCAAATCATTTTCTAGGTTGTCTTGGTACCTAAGTCTCGGTCTTCCTCTTTTTCGTTGTCCGATCGGTCCTCTTCGGTCAAAAACTTTTCTGACTATGGCATCTTCCTATCGTGTGATTACATGACCTATCCATCTGAGGCGTGCTATCTTAATGAATTTTACAACGTCAGGTTCTCCAAATCTTCTATACAACTCAAAATTGTAACACCTGCGCCACAAACCTTGTTCTTTTATACCTCCATATATTCGTCTTAGTATTTTTCGCTCAAAACGTTTTAGCAATTCTTGGTCATTCTGTGTTAGTGTCCAAGTTTCTGAACCATATGTTAGCACTGGTCTTATTAGTGTTTTGTATACAGTCAGTTTAATTTTTCTAGGCATTTTTGAGGCCATCTGTCTTCTTAAGGCAAAGTAACACTTATTGGCGAGCACTATTCTTCTTTTGATTTCTTCACTGACGTTGTTATCTTTGGTTAGCAGGGACCCTAAGTATATCAAGGTGTCAGCACCTTCCAGTTCTAGGTCATCAATTATTATTCGTGTAGGTGTCAGGTTGCTTGACCTAGTGCAACACATATATTTGGTCTTTTGAGCTACAAATATAAATTTCCTAATAAACACCAAAAAAAACCAAGTATATGAAAAAAAGCACGCAACTGGGAGCGCTCAATAAGACTGAAAATAAGACTACCACAGAGATATACCGCAGAATTTGCACGGCCAACAGATGGCATTTTTTGCTCAATCTCCTCCTTAAATCCACACTTATATTGAGAAATACAAAAGTAAAACTAAAAAACAATAATACGCCCATTCTTAAGATATGGTTCAGACACCTGGACTCTAACAAAAAATAATAAAAACATGTTAGGACGTTTCCAAAGAAAAGTACTAAGGCGAATCTTTGGAGCAGTGAATGACAATGGAGTGTGGAGAAGACGATACAACTTCAAACTTAATAGAATATATTAGGAACATAGGATCATAAAACATATTAAGATAAGACTTCTAAGATGGATAGGGTATATAATGCGGATGGAACAAAATGATCCAGCTCGAAAAACGCTTCTAGATAGACCCATTGGTCAGAGAAGAAGAGGAAGACCTAGAACAAGGTTCCTTGATAACATCGATGAAGACATGAGAAATATGGGAATACGTGCTTGACGGAGAAAGGCGATAAATAGGGACGACTGGAGAGAAAGTTGAGGAGGCTAGGATCCACATAGGGTTGTAAAGCCAGAATGATGATGATGTACCAATTCCATGTTCTAGCCTGTAAAATTTCCAAGATTCCAAGACCCAACCTAATTTTTCTAACCTCTAATGTTGTTCTTCCTGATTGTGTTCTCATGCGGAACTCCAAACAAAAGCTTTATTTTTCTGTTTATACCAGGATCCTTAGTATAAAGACTGTCCTGCCAGCCTGTATATTGTTGCCTGTATCCCCCCCCCCCACTTAGATTGACGTACTTGCCCATAAATTAAACTCTCATGTAGATTTATTATTTATTATGTAGATTACTCCATAATATCTTTATAGACAAGGCGACAAGCTCGGATTCGTCCGAAAAAATATTCCCGTGAGATTTTTTGCATAATGACACTCAGGAGATTCACCAAAATTAAGTTTAGAAAATATCCCAAGCGAAAAGTTGTTCAAATTTTTTTAAACAATTTTTTTTAAACAAATTTTAACAATCACTTTTTTTTACCTGGGACAAACCTTTTTTAATTTTCTGATCATTCTAAATAAAATAGGTATCTGGTAATTTTTTGTAAACCTAATCTTTTTCGAGTTATAAACAATTTAAAATTTAAAAAAAGCTAATTTTCAAGGCTCAAAGACACAAGTAAGAAATATTATTTTTAAATTCACTAAGAATTTAAATACAAGTTCAAACCTTGTCTTATAATTTTCGATAAATATTTTGGGCTTACCTAATTTTAGAATGTTTTTAAATCGTTAATGAACCGCTTATGCGAGGACGGGCGCTCGTGCTGCGGCGTGTATAAGAGAGAGAAACAAGATCTATGGCCCAAATGTTTGCTGGTTTGAACTATGATTGTACCAATGATGCCCACCTGGCCATAAATATTATTGCCATAATTTTATCGTGAGCTGATAGAAAAAGGCTTTAACTTGACAAGCTTTTCGCCTTGTCTAATATTCTCCGGCATATCCGCATCACAAATATTTACAGATTGTTTATGTTAGGGTGAGAGGTGTTGCTAATTATACTTTATATATAGCTACTAATACAGATTTAATCGTTAAATTTATTCCACTCTGAAAGGCAAATCCCTATTGCTCTTTTAAAAAGGTTGAGATACTTTTTTTATTATTTTAAAAGGACTTCTTCCCACAGAGACTGTGTGCAAAACTTAATCAATTTATTTTATGAATTCACGTTATGAGCTTTAAACGATTTCAAATTGCTTTGAAGTGCTTAGTTTAGGATATTTCTTTGAGAATGATATCACAGAATGGTAACATACTGTAAAGTTTTAAGCTGCAGATATAATATATTTGAATCGGTCATTTCAAAAACAACACGAGTCACATATTCCTAATTTTACAGGAGAGCAAAAAAACTAAATAGTTGAAAGATGGATGAAATGGATGACCTCAAAATCCAAACTTATATCGTAATTGTCTTTCTTATCATAATGATCTATAAATCGTCTCGAAAAAAATAAAGATTTTTTGAAAAATGACTTTTGAAATATTGGACTAATGCTTTTTTTGCATGAAACGAAAAAAAAACAGAAATACAACCATTTATATTCTTATTCGAAAGTATAGTAACTACAAAAACTCGTAATTATTAAATAATAATATTATGGAACAAAATTAAATTCATTATCTGACTCAAGGGCTACGTCGTCAGCTTGCTCACTGGTAGGCCACTGGAAAATTTTCTCGTAAAATGGTTTATATTCTTCTAAAATGCTGTTTTGAACTTACTTGACATTTGCAATTTTTTGGGATAATTGGCTACAGCATTATTTGGGTAAGCTAATGATGTTGGTAGCAACACGGGGCGTTTGGTTTTGGAAAGTCGAAACATATGACTAATGAAACCGTCAATAAAATCGTGATTCACAATTGTACCTTTTGTATGATTATCGTATTCAAACGACATAAACGACAATGGAGAGAAGGTTCTTTTTTGTTGCTTTTGTACCTCTGAACCGAGGCATTTATTGGAGATTCAGTTTCGCTACCAATTACGATAATCTAATATCTGACATGTCTTCATCTCAAAAACGGAAAATTTTTTCCCAGGTCCAGCCATAACGGAATAATATTGGTCTGGCACATAAATTCTGTCATGCTTCTTAATTTTTGATTTCAGCACCCCAAAATCTCGATTATTCGGCAAAAATGAATGTCCTCTAATTGGAAAGTAATGAATTATTTTGTAAAATCTGCCTGTATTCGTCAATGAGAGCAAAAACCGGATCATAGTATGGTTCTTATTTTGTCCAGGACAGTTGTCGCTGAACAAAAATACTTCTTGTACGTTATCGGGTAAAAAAGTTTCAAAATAATGAGACAACATGGAACAAACTTCATTAGCGCCTTTATTGGCTTGGCCATGATAAACGTAAAACACAGATTCCTTGACCTTAACATTTTTTATACCGAAGCAATTCACCCATAGTTGACGCAAATAAAATATCTCTTGTATCGGTATACAGGGCAGAGGAAGATTTTGCATAAAATCGAACGTGAGAACAACTGCGTCCTCTCGATTTTCACAAATATCTCTCACAAAATTCATCATATTGTAAAATTTCTTGGATCTTCTTTGATAAACCGCTACTTCAGCTTCTGCGGTACGTTTGGCATGTGTTCCTAGGGACTGGCTATTGATTTTTGTAACCAATAGAGGTATCAACTTGTGGAATTACATTTCGGGTGTTGTCGTTGCCTATCACGGGGGGTCAAAGACTTAAGAAGCAAGCTGCAAATTCTTCTTACACGATCTTTTAATATCCCATAAATCGAAGTAAAAGCTTTTTTACCGACCTTCTCGTTCTTCTTTCGATTTGGAACATGATAGGTGAATTGAAATTCTTTCAACGCTGCTCCTTCTTTTCGGGCAAGGTGTCTCCGAACAGGCACCTTTTCTATATTTTGCTGCAAGAATATATCTTGCCCATTTTTGGTGGAAAAGTTGTTTAGTGTGTCAACACAAAAAGCCAATTCTTCAGAAAATTTTTGGAAACATTTTGCTCTACATCTAAAACGAAAAGAGATTTAAGGAAGGGCAAAATTTCTAGCACACTAGAACATAAAATAAGTTTGTAGCTAATAAATTCATGTATAGTAATAATAAACCTCTTATTAATATTACAAAAACGCCGATTTTTATACTTGGAATAAGTGTTCATTGAACTGACCCTAAGTTTAGATTTTTAAAATTTGTAAAACAAGAAGCTTAACGACAATAATACATTACTGTAGTTTGTTTATTTATTGCGGAAAAAAATATGGTTTTATAATGAAATATTAAACTATGTTATGAAAACTATACAAATTTGCCTATTGCTGATACAAACGGTAATAATCAAACCTCTGTAAACCTACATAACAGCATAAATTATTACTTACTTACATTTAGGTCGTTTAGCTCTAGCCGGTACAATATTTTCTTTATAGTTAGTGTGTTGTAAACCTTTAACTTTGGCATTACGTACAACATTCCTTAGTAGTTTTTGAAAATTGTGGACTTTGCACTTTTTAAAATGACCGATTCATTATATATATATATATATATATATATATATATATATATATATATATATATATATATATATATATATATATATATCTGTATCCTTATCAAACGTAAGAAAGGGCTTTGTCCAAAATTTCAACGAAACTGGGTTTACACCTTGTGATGGGTGGCTCTTTTAGACAGAAGACCTGAAGTAAAATTCAGGTTTAATGAAAATAAAAATATATCTATTTAAAACAAATAAATACAAAAATTAAATTAAATTCGAGATGATGTACAAAAATCAAATGCCAATGCTATTTAATATTTGCGAAAAATAAAATATAATTAATGTCATAAAATTGAAACGACAATTATTGACAATGTTATTGCGCACACGGTGTACAAAAGGAAGGGCGATTTAAAGGAAAACAGACCGATCAACACTCGTTCCGGTCTGGAGCGGGAAGTGACTAATCAACACTTAGCCATAGAATAGGTCGGTCTGAAATCAACACTCTAAGACTAGTACACCATTAGATCAACACTCTAGCAGAAGCAGTTGGCGTTCAGTCACTACCCTAGCTCAAATAACGCACTGAGTTTTTAAAAAGAACTAAATCTATTGTAATCTATTGGTAATTTATATTGAGAGATTAGCTCAATGTCATGGGACTAATTTACCCTGTTGGATTTAGTCGGTCCCTGATAGGCCAGTTATTTGAGGCGAACAACTACAAAGGATGGGACACTGTTACGACAGTTTCGTATGATTTGTTGCATACAGAAAAATTCCATGACGAAAAAGAAGAAGTATTAAAAATCTAGATTGTTTGAGATGTCATTGAAAAATCGCGAAATTTTTCGTAAGGTCTAAAAGGACAGAGAATGTATAGAAACACAGGAAGTTAAAAGTTCAAGTAACAGTAGAAATTGAACTTTTGGAATTATTTTATCATTCATTTAAAGTTGTTATCAAGTATTGTAGTATTGTTGGCTATTTTCAAATAAAGTAATTTTATAGAAGTGTAACAATATCAAGTAGTTAAAATATTATATTAAAAATATTTAAAATCTGACACACTATTCTGTTTTTCCAAGTGTCTGCCAATTGCAGTAATTGTTTTAAACTGTAAAATATAGTATTTTTAGTAATGTAAACATTTTTTGAATATTATGTATTTTTTTAAATTAAACCTCAATATTCTCAGGATTCTATCATTATATTAACTTTAATGATTGTTACTAAAAACAAAATTTTTCTAACCTCCTTGTATCTTTTTGCGCATATTTTGTAGAGACCATAAACCACAATTATTGTTATTCACCCTTTATTATTCTGCAGAGACTAATTTGTAAACTGCAATCTCATCATAATGAAAACTATCAGACCCAGCGATCACAATAAGAACAAAGGAAGCAAATTAGGGAGTTCATTAGAGGGAAAAAGGGCTCCCACAATCCCAGCTGAAAATCTTCTCCACTTATTTTTTACTACATCATCACTTTGCTCAGATGTAATTAACTTAAATTTAATTTCCAAGCTAGCAGGTTCTTAATTTTTCTGTTTGAATTATTTGCTTTTTCGTATCAGCAAAATAAGCAAAAAAATGCAAATGAGTTAATTTAAATAAATAAATATTACAATTTTAAAATTAACTAGGTTTAACTGAAGTCTTTAGATATTCTTTTAAATGAGAGTATATAACGTTGAAATATAAATGTTAACAAAATTATTTTTTTATCTAATCTATCGTCTCTATCACCTCTATAAGTTTTTAATCTCAAAAAAAAATAGAAATTTGGTTAAAAAGTATTTCTGTTAAATAAATGTGTTTTTTACAAAACCAAAGAAATATTTTATTGTGTTTTTAAACATTCAAGTAAGTGATAGCGAGAAATTTGGTATTTATTATCAATCCAATAATTACAATTCATATCTAAAACTAGCACATAGTTAATCATGCCTAATACATCGGTTTGCGCTAACTGTTCAAAGCCAACTTCTACCTCCGATAGAAAGCTCCAGTGTGATGGCTGTAAGAAACCAATACATATTCCTTGTACGGATCTGTCGGTCTATGATCGAGTTATGTGGCAAAAAGTACGTGGGATATGTATACTTTGCAATGCATGTAGTTTAAACATTGGGAATATTACTGAAATCAAGAGTTTCCTAGTCGAGTTTAAAGCGGACATTTCGAAGAAAATTGAAGACTTTGATATTAAAATATCTGAATTCAGCATTAAATTAT
This sequence comes from Diabrotica undecimpunctata, assembly GCF_040954645.1. Taxonomy (NCBI): domain Eukaryota; kingdom Metazoa; phylum Arthropoda; class Insecta; order Coleoptera; family Chrysomelidae; genus Diabrotica; species Diabrotica undecimpunctata. Next base: position 128,150,818 of record NC_092808.1, read on the forward strand.
ATTAAGTTGATTATATTACAACAGAATTTACTGACAGCATTCTCAATGAAGCAGCTGACCGCATATCTCGTTCCAAAAATTTTTTGGTTAGAGGCGTCCCTGAACCTACAGGAAACGCACAAAATAAAAAAGATTATGATAAGAATAAAATAAATTTAGCCCTAGAAGTTATTGGATGTCAAGAAAGTCCTGTTACATTTTGTAGAGTCGGTAAACCAGATAAAAATAAACGTTATCCCCGCATGATAAAAGTGATAATGAGTTCTGAACATCACACTCGAAAAATTCTTCATAACAAAAATAAGCTTTTGGAAAACAAATCTACTGAAAAGTATTCTGTTATTGATGACAAGACACCTATGCAGCAACTTCGTTTAAAGGAACTTCGTACTGAGCTTGAAACTCGTAAAAATAATGGAGAAAATGACCTTACGATTAAATATATGAATGGCTGTCCAAAGATAATGAAATTTTGTTTATAATTCTTCTGCACCAAAATTTACGGATTGGCTTCTTATGTATACGAATCTAAACTCACTTATGTCTAAATTTAATGGAATTCTTAGCAGCCTTCTAAGACATTTTAAAATTGCAAAAGACTCCGAACGATGCACTTGTGAGACCTGGTCACTTTAAGTGGCTGGGTTCTACTTCCATACAGCAGAATTGGCAATATGTATTCTTTTAAGACCCGGATTCTAAGGGTTAAAGGAACTTCCCAGCGTCAAGGTCACAGTCCCATTTGCTGTTTAATGTATTTTCAAGATATTTAAATCTTTCAACCCGTCAACTAGCTCTACTATTTATATTTAACTTAGGTTCCATAAGGGGTTGAGGCTCCTATTCGCTAAATTTTGCAGCTCCTCTATATTGTTTCAACCAAGAAAAACCAATAATTTTTTTATACCTTTTTCATTTTGTTGTGTAAGCTGAAATATCTTTTCTACATAAATGTTGAACAGTAGTGGGAAGAGAATAGAACCATGTCTTACGCCTTTTGTACTTTATTTCTTCTGTGTACAGGCTGTTGGAGATTCTTAGTTCTAATAGATCCCAATATAGTAATAGTTAAAATATAGTTAAAATTATAGTATAGTATAGTTAAAATATTATCATGTCTTTGTCATCGTGCCCAATTTCGTTTAACGTCTGACTAATTGCATATTACAAACGTATAACATTAAGAAAAACTAACAAATTTTTTGACCATGTAAAAGTATTTTTTACTAGTTTTTATTAGTTTTTAAACTTTTTTCTCATCTCTGGTTTTTCCATGAATTGCATAAATGAAATAGAGAAATAATGTTTTCATACTATATTTATTTATTCAAACAACCCCTGTTGTTATATTGAAATATAAGTTTTAAAATATAAACCGTTTATATTAATTGAAACGTTCGCCAAATACTGGTTTTGATTATGAGTGCAGGAAATGAGCAATTTGGTAAAATTAATGAATGTTATTAGTATTTGTATTTTACAGCCAATGATAACGATAAAATGCAAATATATAATACGTTTTTATGTTACAATATATCCTGTTTGGTTTAAATGAATAGCTCTAATAAAACAGTACGGCCATTACTGCAGATTATCATATCAGTAAGTAGTATAATAGTAGGTTTTATGTAAAATATATTTCTACATCTTATATTAACGCCACTGCGGTTAAACAAATTAATTATTTTTGAATACTTTTTGCTGTCTTTTTTGATAGAATTTTATCTTTTTTTTCTTTTACATCAGTACTGCTAGCAGAACTGCCCCGCAATATATGGACAATGCTGAAGAGAATAAGAACAAGCGGCGATAGTGCTGACAGCTTACATCGATGGAGAAAAGCCCTTATAGTGTAGGTGGGATCTGTTTTGGATTGGACATTTTCCATAGGAAGCTATTTTTTTGCTGGAATCCCTTCAGGATGTGCCCAGTATCGATAATCACGATATGCGCCAGTCGCAAACCCTGTGCTAAATTTTTTATTTAACAAAATCTGAAAACAATTGAAAATTTCTCATTTTTTTGCTCCTATTTTCGTTTATAATTCGGAAAATATTGATCCCAGAGAAAAAATTAAAGTTAAAAGTTTCGTCATTCAATTTTACACAATATTTCGTTGTTTAGAAATTAAAAATTTAATGTTTATTGTTGAAAAAATAGCAATAATTGCAAAAAACAGACCTTACATACATTTTAAATGTATATAAGGTCTGTTCTAACTCGTACAGAAACTGTACAATGTAGGGTAACGCTTCTGTGCAATAGATAAAATCCGTTCCAGCTAAAAATAGACCGTTCAACGTGTAGCACTTGAAATTTATTGGAATCCCCTCGTATATGTGTTAAATTGAGATCCCCTTTGTATGCATTATAATAACGAAGAATTTTTTCAATGTTTCTTAGTTCGTATCTTTCAATTTAAAACCCAAATAATCTTTCGTTCTTTTTACGTCGCCGCCGTCGATAATAAATCATTTTATTGTGTGTTTATGTCACAGTTTTTAAATTAATAATCTACGTCTTAATTTCCGTTGTGTTTTGTTTATACCCTAAGTGCTTTGTTTATTCCAACTTTGGCGATCAATTTTTAAAGATAATTTCGTCACACTCGCTGGAGCTGCGGTCAAGTCAAAAGTGATTATGGTTTCCAGCGTTATGTCCAAATTCTCGTCGAATTTGAATTTGTAGTTTCCTGTTTTTGTCCTTTTCAGGGAAATCTTCGTTTTACGTTATGTAAAACAATTTTTAGTAGCAGTTAATAATGTGTATGCCGTCTAATTTTACCTGTTCCTAATTTTTAAAAGACAGAGTAATAAGTTTTGTGACCAGTGCCGGCTTCGGCCTCAAATGGTCGATCCAATTCACAGTGTAAGATCCAGTCCCTTTTGTTCGTGTCTTCGTGTCCAGAGAGTCCAACTCCAATTTCTGGCCTCCCTGGAGTAATTTTTGTGAAATCCAGGTAACTCTTATTTGTGTTTAAATTTTAAAGTAAAGACAGACCTTTTTTTAACAATAATTGCTTTCTTTAAAATATAAAAATAGTAATATTTAAAGTAGTAATTTTTATGGTTTGTTTTTAGCTGTCATTGTATTTGTTCAGTTTTATTTTAAATTTAATGTTAATTTATGACAGCCCGTTTTAGCATTTTTGATATTGATTTGTTTTGTTTTCTTTAAAAGAAAGGTTAACTTAATTTTGAAAGTTTTTGTAGTATCTCCAACTCCTGGAATTTGTAAACAGATGACACATGTAAGTTTTTTTTGTATTTTTGTATTTTACGACTATTTGTTGTAATAAATTTGTATTGTCCTATTTTGTAAATGTTTGTGGTGACACAAAAATAAACGTTAAATTTTGTTTCTTGACATTTGTTATTTTTTAACTAACCCTTTTTTTGAGTTTAATAACAAAAAGATATGTTTTGTATTTCTGATAATTATTTCCCTAGTTACAACTAGTTGTTGTAATGGTTATAATTAGGCACCTTGAAGTGGCGCTCTTTATAAATTACTAGAGGTGTTTCCTGTTTCTTTTTATTTTGTCCCAAGAGATTCATGACCGTTTGTTTCCCATTTTTGTAGTTGCCCCAATCCAAACCCCTTGATATTTTTTACTTATCCACGACTCCAGCTCTCCTAACAAACCCTGAGTGCCGTTCGCACAAGTAACGATTGTTTTGCTTTCCCTATCTTCGCCCCCATAGTTACTATCCCCAATCTTCTACCCCTTATAATAATACCCCATATAATAGGCAAAATATTTCGTTAATGGCGCCCAACGTGGGGATCGAACCCACGACCCTGAGATTAAGAGTCTCATGCTACAAAAACGAACGGACGGTTCGTTACAAACAAACCGTCCCTTTGGCGTTCCAACTCAACTTGTGATCGTTCAATGTACGGTTTCGGAAGCGTCATTTCAGTACGGGGACAAAACCTATTACCTTTTGGACTAACCTGTGCATTAAGCGGTATTAGCAGAAATTCTTATTTTAGTTGTTGGTGATTTTATTTTGATTTTTCAGTTATATGTTATTATGTTATGTATTATTATATTGATAATCATTATAGTTACAAAGTAAATGACTGATTCTACCTTTTAAGTTAAAGTTGGGTCGTAATATTAAAAAAATAAAATTTACAATTAAAGTGGACTTTTAATTTATTTAATGTTCACTTTAAATTGATTATGAAATCGGGCGTTATTATACAGACGATTTTATATTGTTATTAATTAGATGATACTTATGTTGACTTTTAAATTTTGACGTTGAAGAATCGTTACGAATCGAATCTTAGTGCCGATCTGTTATTTTTCTGTTTGTTTTATTATCTTTTATTGACAGATATACTTTTAATTTTTTACTTTTTATTTAATGTCTGTACTTTTTTTGTTAATTTTCTTACAGTTTTTAATTTAAACCTGCTTAGTAAATATATGATAAATAGAAACGAATCAATCGAGAGTAGTGAATCGATGCGGTGACCCGCTAGTCTATGAAGCTACTCGTGACGACGCAATCTTGTGGCGCTAGTTCCGTGATGCTCGCCTCAGCATTTTATTATAGAGAAAAAAGTTATACAACGCCAGTATAGAAGCTTCGCTTTAATAAATTAAATGCGAATAACATATCCAACTATTGAAATGCCTCAAAATGTTCTCGATAACTTATCTTCTTCTTAAAGTGCCTATCCGTACCGGATGTTGGCGATCATCACGGCTATCTTTACTTTGTTTATTGCAGCGCGGAACAGTTCAGTGGTAGTCGTGTTATACCACTTTCGTAAATTTTGAAGCCAGGAAATGCGTCTTCTTCCCGGTCCTCTCTTACCATTTACTTTCCCTTGGAGAATCAGCTCGATAACTTATACTTGTCCGTAATAGTAGCTGTAGTTATAATGAAATCTACTGTTTTATAGACAGCGCTGGATAGATACATTTGGTATTCAACGATGATGATTGATACCTTTATGCTATTTGAATTAGATTTTTACATAAGAACTACACTTTTGGCTTCTACCCACTGTTTATATTTCTCTCCTTAATAAAAGTTAACCACTTTCACACACAATTAACATTTTTTTAGGTATCTCACGCAAACTTGTCTCTAATTAATTTAAACAACTGTTTTTTTTAGGGAGCTGCAGACAAAGATCTCTTTTGACTTTCAAATTTCAACTTCTCACTACTTCCCCTTCTCCTTTCTTAGACACCCATACCTAAACGATTATTTAAATTGATGTTCCTCAGCATGGGCAGCATTTGAAAGATCGGTCCCTTAATCAAAATTACCAAATACTTTGCTCTAAAAGCAAAAAATTTCGAACAGTATGTATTATCGGTACTAATATATGAAATTGAAATGTGGACACTTTTAACAACAACATACTCCACGAACTTCAAAGAACTCAGAGATCTACGGAAAGGAGAATGCTTAACATTAAGCTTAGCGATCGCATATCTAATGTAGAAATTAGAAGATCAACAGTAAGAGATATGATCATCATTATCATCGTCATTTTCAGTGTATTTTACCGATTACAATGCAGCCTTCCTTACATAGTCATTTTTCTTTGCTGCCCACAACTGTCTAGTATTCTCTTTTCTGTGCCGTGTTCTACCGTCTTTTTTCCTATGTCACAGTCCCATCTTAAATTTGGACGTCTTCTTGATCTCTTGACGCCTCTTGAATCATCATCATTATCATCATCTTGGTGCTATAGCCCTTAGAGGGCCTCGACCTTGTCAAGCTTTCTACGCCATTCTATTCTGTCTCTCGCTTGCATTTTCCAGTTGCCGACTCCCATCTTCTCGGCATCTTGTGTTACCCCGTCCATCCACCTCAGCTTTGGTCTACCCCGTCTTCTCATTCCCACGGGTTGCGCTGTTAGAATCTTTTTTATCATGTTTGACTCAGGGGCCCGGGCTACATGTCCTGCCCACTGCAGGCGGTTTCGCTTAATTATAGTGGTAATATCTTTACCACCAAACGTATGCTTGCAGATATTCTGCAGTTCAAAGTTATATCTACGCCTCCATATTCCGTTCTCACAGACCGCTCCGAATATCTTGCGTAGCACCTTTCTTTCAAAAATGGATAGAGCGGATTCATCTGTTTTCGTTAGCGTCCATGGCTCTGATCCATATGTGAGAACGGAGACTATCAGTGTTCTATACAGCCTTATACGAGTTTTTTGAGACAGACGTTTGTTAGCTAAGTACTTTGATAGACCATGATAACACCTGTTTGCAATTATTATTCGCCTTTTTATTTCCTCAGATGTGTTATTATTGGGGTTAACCGATGTCCCTAGATATATGAACTCTTTGACTGCTTCGAAGTTTTGGTCATTGATGATTAAATTTGTGTCAACATTTCCAGCTCTTTTGTTTGTGTTAGTCGCCATGAATTTGGTTTTATTTTGATTTATCTGTAACCCCATTCGTTCTGCTGCTGCTACTAGCTCGGTTAGGATTTCCGCAGTTCTCGCCCTAGTTCTTGTTATAATGTCCACGTCGTTTGCATATGCTAGAATTTGGACTGATCTATTAAATATTGTTCCCCTGCTATCTAAATTAGCGTCTCGTACAACTTTTTCTAAGGCGACATTAAAAAGCTGACACGCCAGCGCATCTCCCTGCCTTAACCCCCTATGTATTTGAAATGGGGTTGACGAGTCGTTTTGAATTTTTACTGCTGATAGCATCTTCGCCATAGTCACTTTTATCAAACATATGAGTTTTTTTGGAATTCCTAACTCATTCATAGCGTTGTAAAGACTTGGTCTTAAGACACTGTCATATGCCGGTTTAAAATCGACAAAAATATGATACATATCTATGTTAAACTCTTGCGCTTTTTCGAGGATCTGTCGTAGTGTAAAGATCTGGTTAATGGTTGAACGTCCACGCCTAAATCCCGCCTGATATTCTCCTAGAAACATTTCAGTATAAGGCTTTAATCTCTCGTGCAAAATATTTGACAATATCTTGTATGCTGTTACGCATACGCCTCTTGAATATCACAATTTAATTCTAGTGGACCGTCTAGTGTCAGTTCTTCTCGCTAAATGTCGTGGATTACATCAGTTGCCTCGGTTTTCTGTCTGGTCCATTCTCTTTTTTTTTCGATCTCTCTTTATTATAGTATGCGTTGCTCCCTTGACCTTTGAGTGACTTTGAGTTTCGCTATTTTGTTGAGTGTCTAAGTTTCACAGCCGTATGTTATGATTCGTAGTATACACTGATCGAATGCTTTTTTCTTCAGGTGGAGGGGCATCTCCGATTTGAATATAACTGCCTTTCTACCAAAAGATGCCCAAGACAGTTTCATTCAATAATTGTCCAAGGTATACATATTCGTCCACTGTCTCAAGTGCAGTGTTATTTATTATTACATCTTGGATATCCACTAGCTCGTCGTGCATGGTTTTTGTTTTTGTCAAGTTTATTTTTAGGCCAACTTTATTGCTAGCTACATCTAAGTCGCTAATAAGTTCTTGTAGTTCTACAAAATTATTAGCAATCACAACGATGTCGTCTGCAAATCTTAGATCGCTGAGGTTTTCTACATCAATAGATAGACCTTTGTTCTGCCAGTTTATTTTGCCGAATATATTTTTTATATATAATCCTGGGTACTAAATCCACATCTGAAGCCAGCTGTGCAAAATCTAATGCATTTGTTAATCTATTGTTGATGATCTTTGTGAATATCTTGTATATGATTGGTAGTAGATTTATAGGTATATAGTTTTATATATCCTCTTTGCTACTCTTTTTAGGACTGACAATTATTCTTGCTTTATTTTATTGTCCTGGTATGCATGTTGATCTTGGGTAGCTATTAAATATGACTGATAAGTTTTTTGTCTGCGTATTTTGTGTTTTGCGTATTTAAGCAGTTCCCCTGTTATACCATCTATTATAGCTGCTTTACCGTTTTTTATTTTTGTAATTGTCTGTTTTTCTTCTTCCGGAAGGACTTCTGGTACATCTTCTTGGTTACTGATTGCTTCTTTGTGTTTAAGGGGCTTTTTACAGTTCACTATGGAATTTATTCACGAGTTGTATTATGTCCTTTGTGTCTGTAATTCTGGTGTTTTCGTTTGTTAAAGCAACGAGTTGCTTCTACCCAATATTAGTACTTTTCTTGTTTTCTCACAGTTTTTTCTATTTTTAATTGCATTTTCTACCAGTTTTTCATTGTATTTTCTTATATCTTTCTTAATAGTTTTCATTATTATCGTACTAAGTTCTATGCATGTTGCTACTTACTTCCATTTCCCTTCTTTGTTTTAGCATTATTGCGGTTTTATCAAACAGTTTGCTATGTTTATCTTATTACCAGCAAAGAATGGGTCTCCCATTCTTTGCAGGTCTTTGGCACTATCAAGGATGATTTCCATTAATTGACAGCTGGTGTCTGTTAGCTGTTGATACCCAAGTCCATTTTCTGTTCAACTTTTTCTTAAAGAATGTATTTGCAAATGGCATGTTTTGGTAGTGTGCAAACTGAACCGGTCTTTCTCCCCTCTTATTTCCCTCACCGACTCCATACTTTCCCATTACTTGTTCTTTGTCGTTTCTCTTTTCCACTTTGATATTAAAGTCCAGGGTCTTCCAGAAACTATCAGGGTCTTTTCACTATAGTGTCACAAATTGGTCGCATTGCTCCTATAGTGATCCTCTCCCAAGTTAACATGCTCCTTTTCTAACTTGGCTGCACCGTACTGAACATGACCAATAGTCAGAAATACGTATATACGGTTGGCTTCCATCGATATACCTATTTTCTTTTTTGTTTTCCTGTTTTGCGAGACATTTGACTTATGTATGTATGTATGTATATATATATATATATATATATATATATATATATATATATATATATATATATATATATATATATATATATATATATATATATATATGTATATGTATATATATATATATATATATATATATATATAAGAAATACAGGATATTAGTGACTGTCGATATAAACAAAACCACCAATATACAACAAACATAATAAACGCAAATTTCTTTCTAGGCTCATTAGACAGTTATAAATGAAATCCTGGAAATCTTTTTGGAAAAAAATCAATTTCCTATAATAAATTAAATGAATAAACCAATAAGGTGAAATAACCAAGGCTGTTGGGTTTTGGTCAGATATGTCGATTTTTGTGGTGAAGACACTTGAGCCATCCGCAAAATGAATTTTATAAGGTAGTTTAAGTAGCTCAAATATTCGTGAGCTCAGATCTCAGAGTTTGCATAAAAGAGGAGTTAGGTATATGTCTGGCGATTTATTGACTACATATTTTATAATTTTTAGAAAATAGGGATAATAAACGGTTTCGTTAGTATTGTACATTAGAATCTATATCAGAGTTAACATAAAATAATTTTCAATTTTTTTAAAAGTAAGTTAAAACATTAAATATTTTTTAATTTATATTTTATAATATTTAAGTAACTAATAAGTGTATGTTTATTAAACAAATTAGCTACTATACAGTACACCTAATATTTATTTATTACGTAAAATTCTAATTTATGTTGTACAAAAATTTTTATTCAGAGAAAATAAAATGCTGATTTTTTATCAAACACAAAATAGCTTTTGTGGCAACCTCCAGCATTTGAATATATTTATTATAAAGCGTTTTCATGTTCTTTTAGCCTTTGTGAATACAAACGTTAAAGAACGAATATTTATAGAGAAATATAAAAACTTATTTTATATTTAAATAGCATTTTATATTACAACTCTTTGTTTTTAAATATCAAAAGCAGAAATAAAGATAAAACAAAATTTATTTATAATTGGCAAACAAGTCAAGCTCAAAAATGATTTATTTGTGTGTATTAAAACAAAAAATAACAATGCAAAATGTAAAAGAGTAAATTACATTAGGTATATACGTACATAATATTATGTTATTAGAATAGAATATTAGGTTTAACGTTACTTCTAGTAGAGGTCTTCACTTGTGGAAATATCTTAAGTATCTTTTATTTGATTCTTTTATAGGTTTTTGTATTTCTCTCATCATCATCATCATCCAGCCTCAAGAGTCCACTGCTGAACATAGGCCTCTCCCTCATGTTTCCAACCCCGTCTATCTTGCGCCGCTCTCATCCAGTTTTTATTGAGTCTTTTTAAATCGTCAGTCCATCTTGTAGGTGGTCGACCGACGCTTTTCTTGTCTTCCCTAGGCCTCCATTCCAATAACCTCTTTGTCCATCGCCCATCTGTCATTCTGGCTATGTGTCCTGCCCATCTCCATTTTAGTCTGGCTATCTTCTCGATGATGTCAGTCACTCCGGTTCTTCTCCTGATGTCTTCGTTGGTTATTCTGTCTCGCAGAGTTATTCCTAACATGGACCGCTCCATTCTTCTCTGCGTGACTCTCAGTTTGGTAGATGCTGCTTTTGTTAAGGTAAGTGTTTCTGCTTCGTACGTCAAGACTGGGAGGACGCACTGATCAAATACCTTTCTTTTTAGGCATGTGGGCAGCTCACTTTTAAAAGTTTCTTTCAGTTTTCCAAATGCTGCCCACCCAAGGCAGATTCTTCTCTTCAGTTCATGAGTCTAGTTATCCCTGCCAATCATAATTTTATGTCCCAGGTATTTATATCTATCTACGAGTTCTATTTCTTTCCCACCAATACTGATGTTCTGGTTGGGTACCAAATTGATCATGATTTTTGTTTTCGAGATATTTATATTTAAATCTACACTTTCTGTAGCCACAACGAGTTCCTGTACCATCTCTCTTGCCATACCTAGATCTTCAGCTATTATAAGTATATTATCGGCGAAACGTAATTTGTTTAGATATTCTCCATCTATTTTTATTCCCTTTGTCATCCAATCCAAATTCTTAATAGCATGTTCTAGCACCGTATTAAAAAGTTTAGGTGACATTGGGTCTCCTTGTCTAACCCCCCGTTCTATTTGTATTTTCTATGTGTTCTATTTGTATTTTCTATGTGTATTTCTCTAGTCATTCCAATTTAGTTGTGTTTTCGAAACAATTAATAAATCTGATGAAGAATGTCGATTTTATTCAAAAGGCGTCATCTTTTAATGATATAGACATCTGTCATTTGTCATCCTTCTTTTTTCTATTACTACAAACCTGTAATTTTAATTATGAAATCATTAGACAGGCATTTCGTTGGAGAATTCAGGCATATATGATTTTTCTTTTCATATTAACTCTGTTCTTGTGAAAAAGTATCAATTTATTAAAAGTGATACACCTCTTAAAAACTAAATGTAACGCCTATGTTTTGTTAATGTTAATGACAATTTTTGTCAGTGACGTCAAAAACTAAATTCCAAGAAATTTGCAAAAAGTTTAGTTATTTGAACTGTGGTTGGTAACCACATATGAATTTTCAAAAAATCTTCCAGTTTGTAGTTATTGCATATAAAACCATATATGTGTTTACAAAAAAACTTCTATATATAGGACTAAACAGTTATTTTAAATAGACTCATGGTTTTTATATGCCTTGTACTAACAAAATGTACTAATAAAAATCATAATAAATAAAAATATTTTTTATTTCATGTTTGCAATAATTCATGCAGTAGAGCGTTAAAAAATTCATGAAACTAGATCAGTAGCTGATAAAACAAGGAAGTGTGAAAAAGTGTTACGACTGATGTGGCAGAAGTAGCTATTTTAGGTCACGTTAATTTGAAACCTGCTTTAAGTTCTAAGAAAATAGCTCAGGAATCTGGTTTTTTGCGTACTACAACTGTCCGCAGAATACTGAAACATACCAAATTTCATCCCTTTTAAATACACTTATTACAGGAAATAACTAAAGATAATTTAGATAGACGATTACAGTTTTTTGAGATTATGACTGAGAAAAAAAATACTAATCCAAACCTTTTACTTAATGTGAAGGGAAAACCTTCACAGAGAGAAAGAATTTAGAGCAATCTATAAGATAGTTAACGTCAACAGAAAAAAGTTCAAGGCAACCACAAGACAATACAAAGTCAGAAAGGCGACCTATTAACAACAAGAAAAGATATATTGAATAGATGGGTGGAATACTGTAACCAAGCACTAAATATGGAGGAAGAAGAAGAAAACCTGGAAGACGAAAGAGATGAAGTAAGAGAAACAGACAAGAGGAACCACCAACGATTCTTAAAGTTAAAGATGCAGTTAAAAAACTAGCCAGAAACAAATCACCCGGAATATATAATCTCCCAGCTGAACTATATAAAGAAGGTGGCCATGATACCATTATGGCATTACAACAGCTTACAAAAGAAATATGGACACAGAAATCCCTCCCCAATGATTGGAATATTGGAATACTTTGCACCATACACAAAAAAGCAGATATCTTTAAATGCTCTAACCACACAGGAATTATGCTTCTACATGCAGCGTATAAAATATTTTTCACAGTACTATATCACCGTGTGGCACCATTTTCATAACGGATAGTAGGAAAATACCAGGCTGGATTCAGAGGTGGTAAATCGACAATTCATCAGAATGCAACCCTAAAATGAATTTGGGAAAAACATTGATACTCATCATATGTGATGAGTATCAATGCCATTGATACTCATTGGCATTGATACTCATCACATATTTATAGACTACAAAGCAGCCTACGACTCTGTAAATAGAAGAAAAATGTTCAAAGCAATGAAAGAGCTGGGAATACCAAATCAGTTGGTATTTTAAAAAACTAACTCTTGAAAAAGTTGAATGTAGAGTACGAATTCAGGGGGAACTGTCTGAACCTTTTAAAACAAATAATGGGCTGCGCCAGGAAGACCCCCTTTCCTGTATGCTATTCAATCTGGCTCTGGAAAAAGTAATACGTATGTCACAAATCACAACCACTGGTTCAATATACATATAATAAATCAGTGCAAATCCTGGCCTATGCTGATGATATCAATATTGTTAAGAGAACGGAAAACGCTGTACGAGAGGCGTATGTGGCATTAAAAGAATCAGCTACAAAAATGGGTTTAATAATAAACACCAATAAAACCAAGTATATGAAAATAAGCAAGCAATCACAAATCCTACGACCACTCGTTATAGAAAACAACGTCATTGAAGCAGTGAACGAATTTGTATACCTGGAAGCGCTCTTTAACACTGAGAATAATACTACCGCAGAGATAAACCGCAGAATTTGCACGGCCAATAGATGCTATTTTTGGGCTCAATCTCCTTCTTAAATCCACAATTATATCGAGAAATACAAAAATAAAACTCTTTAAAACAATAATACTCCCAGTCCTAACATATGGTTCAGAGACCTAGACTCTAACAAAAAAGTACTAAAGCGAATCTATGGAGCAGTGAATGACAATGGAGCGTGGAGAAGACGATAAAACTTTAAATTTTATAGAATATATGAGAAAAACATATTAAGGTAGGATGTCTGAGGTGGATAGGACATGTAATGCGGATAGAAGAAAATGACCCAGCGTGAAAAGCGCTCCTTGATAGACCCATTGGTCAGAGAAGAAGAGGAAAGTCTAGAACAAGGTTCCTTGATAACATCGATGAAGACATGAGAAATATGGGAATACGTACTTGGCGGAGAAAGGCAATGGATAGGGACGACTGGAGAGAAATTCTTAAAGAGGCTAGGACCTATGCAAGGTTGTCAAGCCAGAATGATGATGATGGTTATGTTTGCGTTAAATTTAAGTTTTCTTGTAATGTTGAAAATTTTATTTTAATGTAGATTGTAACGTGGCGGGATAAAATTAAGTTGATACTAACAAAACAAAGGCGTTTCGTTTAGTTTTTAAGAGGTATAAAAATTTTAATAAAATACCTTTTCACAAGAATTGAGTTATAATGAAAAAAAAGCATGGAAGCCTGAGTTCTCTGAACACTTATATATCACTTTATTTGTTGCTACTTTAGTAGTCCATTGGCAGATAGCCCCTTATTGTCAGAATAAAAGGTTATTCTTAACATAAAGATTGTATTTTATTTCAGTTTGAACTACCGCAAGTGTTCCTGATGAAAGTTGAATAACTCTAAACAGATGTAGAACAATGGTGGAGGTAGTTTTTTTCAAGGGTAAACTGTAGATTTATTGTCGGAATAAAAGATTATTCCTAACAAAGTCCAATAGCTTCCAGTAATCTTGGAATTTCAGTTTGCATAATTCACCTAACCTAATTATTTATCGACGAGAATTCTCCTGACTTTTTCTTGCTTCGTATAGAGGTCATTGGTAGCGTACTTAGACATGTTATGTTACTATAATAGCCACATAGATTGCATTTTATTTCAGTTTGAACTACCTCTACTTTGTCTGGCTAATTGGCTCGGCCAAGGCCATCAAACTAAATAAAAAAAAAAAAAAAAAAAACTACCTCTAGTTTTCCTAATGAGAGTTGAATAACTTGTAAATAAACATGTGTAGAACAATGTGGAGTTTTAATTGAACAGAAATGCAATAGTGTGTATGTATGTACTTTTTTAGGGTTGTAAATACTTTTACGTATCATCAGGACTAGATGTACTGCGTGATATGTCGGTACTCGATAGATGTACTCGTATATTACAATACCGACTAAAACCCGACCCCTTCTTCTGCCTCTGTTTCCCCCACGATACTACATATAGGTATTAGTTCACGAGGGAAAGATCTAGCTATGGTTCCTCCTTTATGTTGTTGAAGTTATTGCTTCTCTTCTTCTAAGCGTCTCTATTTTCAGTTCGTCTCCTTTCACTGCGGCGAAGATCCTGGAGGACTTCAATCGCGAATGTGCTGATTGTATCCCAAGTTGACTTCGATTAAATCATTTCTTCTACTATGGTCTCAGGTCGAATTTTCTGTTTGATAACTGCTTCTAGAGTATGGCGCAAGTTGAAACAATTGCACATGAAAAACACGTGTTCCGCATCTTAACTCTGAGGGCATATGTGCCCATGGCTAATCCAAAATCTTGTTTTGTATAAATTATTAAAAATAAGTGCCTGTACAAAGTGTTAGTAGTACCATTATAGCGGATACATTTAGTTTGGTTTTCGTTGTCAATGTATCATCCCTTCCTCCATCTTTAAAATAACAATAAACCAATATTTTTTTTATATATCATGTTTTATATCATTTTTTATATCATCTAAAATTGTATAATAATATAAAAAAAAGTTTGATTGCCATATATAATAGATAAGGCACCAAAAAATCGTTGAAAATGTTTCGTTTTTTAGCATTCTAGATGGCAATAGTCCCTTAAACCATGTAAATTATTTTCTTTTTCAATTCTTTTTAATAATCATATTATTGTTTTTAGATTTCATATTTTATGTCACCACCTTTCCACAATTTTATTTAATCATTTATAATAAGAAAATTAAAAATTGAATATCAAAATTCGTGATGTATGGAGAGCTCCTTGTGATTAATATACCTTGCCCTTGAATCAACTAAATGAACCTGGATACCTGACTAAAACAAAGATACCCTTTCTATACAGTTCTGAGGAATTGTTAAAATAAGAATGAAATGTTTTAGTAAATATTCCATTTGTTTTAGCATTAAATTTCCCTCTAGACCTAGCTACTAAAAGTACCAATAAACTCGCGCAAACCCCAAAATGCTAACACCTGGATAAACATGGTAGTAACATCATGTACATTCTCGTGCAGACATTAAACAAAAATAGTGCATAATGTCGTTTGGATTGTGTAACGCATTAGAATTGCCTTTTGTTTTTAAATTAAAATTCTGAATATTCAGTTTCGCAGTGAATTATTTATTAAAATGGTATTTTTCCTATATTCAAATGACATACAATATTTACCAAAGTACATGAATATCGACATAAACAATTGATTTAATGAATAGTTTTAAAATTAATATATTTAAAATGTACATTACAGGGCAAACAAACTTAAACTATAAATATTTGCAGATTATAGACGTTTGTAAACAGTAGTTTTACTCCTATTAATAAAAATACGTTACTATTTTTTGTCGTAGTTTACCAATATTTATACGCGGTAATTATTCCGCTTTTCTTGCTTGACACCATGTTTTGGTTTTTCTATGCCATCATATTCCTTAAATCCTAAAATGTTGCAAATGAAAAGCATTTTCTAACCATACCCTATGCATACCTTTTACATGTCAGCTGCCAGTTGAAAACGTTTCTGTTCTTGACTAAAGTTCATGTTTTGATTAAGCTTGGCCGGTAATGCAAATTCATTGCTTAACGACATTGGCGTCAGTGACGTCAGAGTAATTTAAAATAACAACAATAAGGTTAGGACAGTAAAACAAAAGCTGAAGGTAAGTGCGATTTATTGTTACCATTGCGATTTATTGCTACCCCATAGGGTATTATTATAGGGGGTTGAAAATTGGGGACAGAAATTATTTGGGTAGAGATAGGGTAAGAAAAATAGACGAAACTGTTGCGAACGGCTCTCAGGATTTATTTGGAGAACTGGGTCGTGGATAAGTGAATGGCAAGGGGGTTGGATTGGGGCAATTACAAAAAAAATGAAACAAAGGGGTACTTACATGAATCTCCTGGACAAATGGGCAAACAAAACACAAGAAGGTCCTCTAGCTATTGTAATTGGGACGCCGCTTTGAGGAAACTTCCTGCTGGATGAAAGAAAAAGTCTTTTCCCTCCTAAAAAACACAAAAAAGGTTATGGAATTTTTTAAAATAAATAAACAAAATGGTTTAAGGAAAAAAACTACACATTTATCGTGGTCTCACCACAAACAGTTACAAATATAGATAATACAAAAAATTACAAAATATCAAAAACAGACTTACCATGTCCTATCCGTTTACAAACTCTAGAAGTTGGAGATACTACAAAACTTACAATTGTTACTGGGCGATAATTTGTAGCAGAAATAGATTATTACAAATAAAAAAATATCTTTAAGTGAAACTATGCATAATAGTGGTTAACCTTTTTCTAAAAAAGCAAAAACAAAATCTCTATTATAATTAGGTATTCATCAAATGTTAAAAATATAAAGCTAGCTGTCAGATGTCAATATTAAACTATAAAACAAAACAAATAATATGATAGCTAGACCTAGACCACACCCTAGCATCTACAATTTTAAATATTACAGTTTCTTAAATTGTTATGAAAGCAATTATTTAAGAAAATGTCTATTTTTACTTTAAAAGTTCAAACAAAAAAAATTACCTGGGTTTCACTAACTGTTACTTTCAAATTTCTGAGGTTGTAACTGGACTTCACTGGACTTTAGAATTTCTGGGGTTATAAACTGGAATTAAACTCTTTGCCACAGGAACAAATTCGTCTCAAAACTGCGAAAATTGAGGTTGGAAGTTGGGACACTGGAACACGAACTTTAGAAACTCGCCTCCTTAAAAACTCAACAATCGAAAATGTGGGTATCTTTCGAATTTGTTGCAAAACGCCGTTTTACAAATCTCTCAGATGAGAGACGGCATAGAAAATAAAAAAGTGGCTACTCTTAGCAGAATTGACACATTAATTTCAGTATAAATCACTTTTTCTAACAAATTTGCCGGTTTTTCCGACTAAACTAAACAGGTCTGCTTTCAATCGCCAATCTTCCAAACCTTACTTAAAGCTGTACAATTAACTGCCACAATACTAGTAAACTTCACTATCTCCAATAAAAAAAAATAAGGAAAAATCATTTCGAATTAGAAGGAAAATTCGGACCCCAATATAACTGAACGCCTTTAACAGCAGCCGGCCTTACCGAGAGTGACGTAATTATCTTTAAAATTCAGTCGCCCAACTTATTGTAAACAAAACATATAAACTGGAGTATATCTAAAATAATATTTCCCTATACTGGGATTTAATTTCATTCGGTTTTACCAATGAACCTTAACGACATAAAGATTCAAAACAACTAATTGAATTTGTCAGCACATGCGTTCTGGCTAAAACAGAACCACACATTTAAACTTTCTAACAATCCAAAATTTAGTTATTGCCGACAATTCAAAGAATTACCTCCTTTTAAATGTAGTTACATTGGGTTTTTCGATTAACCTTGGGTAAACCTTTACGTTTTAAGTTCAAAGCTACCATACATTTACAACGTTAAAAAAAATGTTTTTTGCACATAGTAACAAAAAACACAACAACATATTACTAGCAAAGTTTTTTAATATTCTAACTCTACAATTCTAAGTTACGGTAAGATCAATAATGTTTTTAATAGATAATATATGGTAGCTAATTATAATTTATTCTCTTTCAGCCCTGAAGAAGCCAAATTAATTATCTTTGGCGAAAACGTTCGGCGAAACAATTAATACTCATTAGAGTCCTTCTTGCAGATTTCTCCAATATTTAAGAGTTTACTATTTAACTTTTCTATATATATATATATATATATATATATATATATATATATATATAGTACTTCCTTTGATAAATTTAGCAACCACCTTGTTACTGGCGGAGACTTCAAAGGTATACATAATCATTAGGGCTCCCAACTCATTACCGGTCAACAAAATTGACATCTGGATAAAAATGGGCATATTAAACTGCCTAAATATTGATTTTATAAATAAAAAATATTGTACATCAGTCAGCATTAACAGTACCTACACAAATAAAGTATGCCAATAGAGCAGAATACCTTGGTATGACTTGGTGTGAAAGCGCATAATTAAAAAGAAATTTAAGTTCAGAAAAATGTATTATAATCATAAGGATGCGCCACCAAATCTAACAATAACATGTTTTATCGTTTTTAAGAATAGTTCTCAAGTGTATATTGAAGACTCAAACTGATAAAATCATATGAACTTGTTACATGAGAAAATACTAAATAATTAAATAGAAAATACCTTACTATGAACTACCTTTAGTACACTTCTCCAAGAAATTAACGCACCACTTTGAAATATTAAAATATTTTATTAGCGTTAATAAAAATTTCCATTGTAATGTTATATTTTGCAAGCCATTGTATATATCGTACACACTATATTTATTAACTGTGTTTTATCGCTATAGTTTTTTTGCAACAAAACAAAAAGAAGCAAAAAATGTACTAATTCTATAAATATACTAATTTCCAAGTGTTCACGAATTTTATTCGGCTACTGTTTAATTGTTGATTATTGTTAATTGTGTTTATTATGGAGCGTCAATCACGTAATTTAACCCGAGATGAATGTGCCCAAGCAGTGATACTGTCGGAAGAAGGTTGGAGTTACCAAAGAATTGGTCGTCGGTTTAATATGTCCCACACATCCGTCTCACGGGTGTTGGAAAGATTCCTCGAAACAGGGGATCATACTCGCAGACTGGGGCAAGGACGAAACCTGGTAACTACCCCTATCCAAGATCGATTTTTAAGAATTTCTGCTCTTTGGCAACGTTTTGTAACACATCGAAGTCTACAAATTCAGCTTCGAGACGTGCATGCTATACAAATTAGTACTGACACTGTTTGCCAGCGACTTAAGGAATACAACTTAACACCTAGGATTGACGCCCGAGGTCCTCTATTAACTGCAGAGCATCGAAGGGGGAGACTTTTTGCCAGAGAACACGTTAATTGGTTAGAGGCTGACTGGAAATGAGTGCTATTTACTGATGAATCCCGATTTTGTTTGTACAATAACGACAGGCGTGTTCGTGTGTTGCGACGACCCAACGAACGATATGCTCAGTGTAACTTCTCACACACCACATTTTTTGGTGGAGGATCCGTTATGGTGGGGTGGTATTTCTTTGACCGCACGTACGGACCTAGTGGTTATACAAAATGGAACTGTTACAGCTGAAAGGTACATATTGGAGATCCTGGAGCAACGTGTAGTACCATTCGCTCCTTATATCGGTGAAAATTTCTTACTAATGCAAGATAATGCCAGATAACGCTGCACAGATCGTTAGAGATTATCTAGAAGAGGTTAACACTATGGAATGGCCAACACATAGTCCGGATTTAAATCCGATTGAAAATCTCTGGGATATCCTTGGTAGGCGATTAAGAGCGACACCGATCCAACCAAACAACTTACAGGAAGTGGGAGAGAGGCTGATCCAGATTTGGAGAGAACTAGACCAAAATGAAATAAAGCAATTAATTTTAAGTATGGGCCAACGATGTGAGGCTGTTATACGTAGTAGAGGTGAAAACACTCGTTATTAAGACTTTTTTTATATTTTAGGCTACTTTTCTTATCATTATTTTTTTAGAATTTTTCGTTTTATTTTTTTTTTCCTGTACTTCAACATTTTCTGATGATTAGACAAATTGTTATAATTACTAATAAAATTTAGAATCAATCTGGTTAAGTTTTTTTTTTATTCTTTGCCTGTTTACAAATAAAATTGATTTATTGAAGTGGTGCGTTAATTTCGTGGAGAAGTGTATATTATGATAAAACAAATTTATTCATCACTTATCGAAACCATGTTTAAAGGATATTTAAATTATTGTTTTTACTTGTTCGATTTTCCCCAAGTACATGCATAAAATTCATCGGGTTTCCACCGAAATGTACTATTTATCATTTTGTTTTGAACCAAACGACATACTATTGTCAAGATAGACTTGTTTTTTAAAATTGAACATCCAGGAATCCCTTTGAGAGAAGAGACTCCAGTGACGCTGCGTAGTCGCTCCAATGCTGCCGTTCTCGCTGAGTTCTCATTCTAACCATCATATGAATATTTATACGGCCTTTTGCTTGATTGCAAGTTTAAAATGCAAAATAGGCAATTTGCATTCATTACAGCACAAGTTTTCGCCTGACGTTTCAGTTGTGGTGGTGGAAAACCACAGAGGCGTTCCTTAAGCATTAGAAACTTTCCAATGAACTTTATTCCTAATTTAGGGCTATTTGGTTCGGCCCTGTTATAGTTTACAAACTTAAAATAATATTGTGAATGGCAAACGAAACAAACAATAGAATCAAGTTATAATTTGGCTTATAATAGTTGTTATGGAGGCACGAGTTTATGTTCCTAAGCTTTCTATTAAGCATAAAATATGTATTTATTTATTTCGCTTAGCAGATTTTTGGGGGGCCCTTTTCCACCTTTATTTAATTCTGTACTTTTTATTCAATCTTTAACATTTCTCACTTCACTGGTGGTTTCACTGTTTCTTGCTTCTTGAGTCACGCGATTTGTTTCTTCATTTCCTTGGAAGCTAATGTGTCAAGGAACCCATAAAAATTGTACAGTATGGTTGCTGTTTTGTATGGTAGCTACTAAAATTAATAAGAGTGAGAGCTTGATAGATGGCATACAGCTCGTCAGTATGTATACAGCAGATGATAATTTATACGCAAGTGTAGTATACTACAGCTGCTTAACTTTGGTAGTTATTTTAAAGATTGTGTATACTGTAATAATATAATTTGCTTATAGGGGGCTAAAAGGGGGACTGAACAATTACTGAGCTTGGAGATAGGGTAAGCAAAAAAAATTGACACTTTTGCGAACGGGTATTTGTGTTTTGATTGGAGAGCAAGGGCGTGGATAAGGATTTCTTTTTCTGGGGGACTGGGAGAACTAACTACGAAAAATAAATCAGAAAATACTTACAGGGATGTCCTGGGCAAACACTATACAAGAAGATTTCTAAACTATTTAAAACTAGGACGCCGCCGTTTAAAAAATCCTCTTGCTGCTTCGAAAGAAAGGTTTAGTGTTTTTCTTTTCTTAGATTTAAATAAAAAAATATTATCCCACAAACTTCAAACAATCTAGATCTGACGCATAGGAGACACAAAATAGAGGCTGGACAAATCCTGGGAAAAATCAAATCAAATACCAAAACTGGACTTCAGGTTATCCTGGATGATAACAAAATGTGATTCTTCAAACTCGGCTGCATATTTTCCATTTAAAATCATGTCGGCTTACTTAGCCCTCAGAAGCTGTTATCAAATCCCTTGTCACAGGATACAGCTTGCAACAAATGGTAATTAACTCACATTACAAAGATTGCCACATGGCATATTGAACACAAATCACCTTTTTCTCACCAAAACTCATGGAATTAAGGAAAACTTTGCTGGTTTCTTTAAACTCCACGAAAACGAACCTTCTTCGCATAGACTCTAAATTGTTCTAATGTGAACATTAAAAGTGCTGGTTCTTCAAATTTTTGTGGGAACTTATTTAAATAAAAACGCAGTTAGGCGAGGTCCAATTCGATAACTACGATGCTAATATTTTTGTTTTCAGATGATTCGGCAAAAACATCGAGCAACATCAGAATAGTCACGTGCCTTCTCCTTGGATGATATAAACGAAACACTTAACCAAACCAAAACAAAAAAAGCAGCTGGTAGTGGCTCAAAAAATTCTTTAGCGACATTTTTAACACAGCTGTGCTACCTCCAGAAGTCAAAAGAACAAAAATTATCGCAATCCAAAACCATGGCAAAGACAACAAGCTGCCTGAAAGTTATTGACCGATTGCCTTACTCAGTTGTTGTTATAAATTACTCGTACGACTTTTATATAACAGAATATGTAACAATATTGAGGTCGCTGCACCAACTGAGAAAGCTAATTTTCGAAAAAGACGAAGCTGATGTGTCCAAGTGCTGTCCCCAACTACATTTATCGAAGCTGGATTTGAAAGACATAAAAAATCTGAAATAACATTCATAGACCTTGCAGCTGCCTATGGCACTATGGGGAGAAAGGGTTAATGAAAATCATACCCTGCCTCAAGACTTGTCAGTTAATAAACAATTTACTAACTAACAGACTGTTTCAGGTATATATGAATGATGCACGGACTAACGTTAGAGAACTGAACAACGGCTTACCTCAAGGCTTAGTGCTAACTCCATTAGTATTAAATTAATTTAAAAACCTTTGGTCTAGCAATCGGCTTTAGTTTAACTCCATTATTAGCCGCCAATATATTTATGGGAGATTTAAAACAAATATTATTTCCAAACAAAATTTAAAACCCACGGTATAGTGGAGATATATAGATGATGTATTCTCAATATGGATCCCTTGGATCAGAGTTGTTGGACAGATTATTGAATAATATAAACGATAAGGAGGAAGACAATAACATTTACCATGAAAAAGGAATATAATACACTACTTTTTCTGGATGTTTTAATCTCAAAAAACAATACTGGATATGAGTATAGAAAACCAAAACACACCAACAGATATCTCAATTACAAATCAAATCATAATATTAATATTAAAACGGGAATCATTAAATCCTTATACGATAGAGCCTGGGGTAGCGGGTAGGAACTCGTCTGGATAGTCTGGATAGGAAATCCCTTGATTTTAAGGATTATAGAGAATCACTATATGTGATGAAGGGCAGCAGCGATTATTAGTACCAGCTCAAGGCGCAGAGGAAATAATCCTGGATCAACCAGTTTAAATGGTTATGATACTGCGATGGGGAAGGCAACGGGAAACCATCCCATTACTATTCCCTATCAATGTTTAATCATAATGGCACTATCATATGATAAGAAAAGGTATACTTGGACACCAAGATCTAGCAGGAGAAGACAAGCACACACGGCTTCCCAGGCCGTTATTCAGCGAAATCCCTGTGATAATGGAAAAGAAAAAAGAATAAAATTAGGTATCAGAATAGGCACATGAAATATCAGAAGTCTCTACGAGCCCGGTAAGACACAAAATACCATACGTGAGATGTTAAGGCTCAATATACCAGTTCTTGGAATAAGCGAAATGCGGTGGCCGGGGACTGGTAAATGTAGCATAGATGACCACGATGTGTTCTATTCCGGAGAAGAAGTCACTAACCACCGGAATGGCGTCGCATACATTGTACATAAGAAGTCTCTTGCTGTATTAAATCTGCAAGTTACATTTCCGACAGAGTCATTGTGATGCAATTAAACTCAAAACCAGTAGATATAAATCTGGTCCAAGTTTATGCGCCCACATCCAGCATTAGTAAAGATGACATAGATCATTTTTATGTTGATATAAAGAAGATAATGAGTCAGCTGAAAAACAAAGACATTACAATAATAATGGGGGACTTCAATGCCAAAGTAGGAAAAGGTAGACAAGAAAACATTGTAGGGAATTTTGGACTTGGACAACGTAAAGACAAGGGAGGCCGTTTTGTAAAATTCTGCGTAGAGAACAATCCATGTGTGACAAATACATTCTTCCAACTACCCAAGCGTCGTTTATATACTTGGAAGTCACCCGCATATACTAAAAAGAAGATCATAAGAGATCAGATCGATTATATAACAATTACCGAAAGGTACCGAAATTCAATCAAAATAACTAAAACACTACCTAGAGCCGATGTCCCCTCAGATCATAACTTATTAATCAGTGACATAAAATTTAAACTTAAAAAAGTAAAACGTCAACAACCGACTAACTGAATAAACATTGACTGTATTCGAAATAATAGTCATGAAATTACACACGAGATAGAAAAGAAGTTCGAAAAATCGGAAGAAAAACATAACGTCGAAGACCACTGGAATCATGTCAAAACCATTATGCAAGAAACAACTAAACAGTGTAACTCTACTAATAAGCGCAAACAATAATGGATGACTGATAAAATATTGGGACTAATGGAAAGCAGACGAAAACAGAAAAATAATAACACTGAAGAATACAATACAATCCATATAGAAATCAGAAGGAAAATCCAGAATGTAAAAGAAAAACAGTACAGTAACAAATGTCTTAAAATAAAAGAACTGCAGAAAAAGAATGACACGTTTAATATGTAAAAAAAGGTGAAAGAAATAACTGGAACATATAGATCAACTGCAAGTAGTTGACTTGATAAACAAGGAAATATTATAGTTAATGAACAAGACAGATTAGAGAGGTGGAAAGAATATATTGAGGAGCTGTTTGATGACGATAGAACAGAAATTCAAATCGAAAATATATCGACTGGTCCAAACATAACACTTGATGAAATAGAAATAGCTATAAAGCCATCAAAGATTTGGAAAGCAATCGGTCCAGATAAAATTCTAAGCGAAATAATGAAACTACTCGACGATAAGGGTAAACATTTTCTTCTAAGCCTCTTCAATAAAGTATACGAAACAGGACATATACCAACAGACTGGCTACTGTCAACATTTGTAATGATACCGAAAAAAATAAATGCCAAACAGTGTAGCGATCATCGACATCGCGAGTCATGTACTGAAAATTTTCCTAAGAATACTGCACTCGAGCATTTACAACAAAACAGAAGTACAACTAAGTGAAATACAAATTTGGTTTCAGAAACAATCTTAGAACCAAAAAAGCACTCTTCAGTTTGCAGGTCATGATTCAAAGATGTAGGGATATCGAACAATCGGTATATATGTGTTTTATCGACTTCGAAAATGCCTTTGACCGAGTAAACCATAACAAACTAATAGGTGTCTTGCAACAGGTGGGAACTGATGACTGAGGCCTCCGTATTATCCAAAATTTGTATTAACATGAATGTGCAAACATACGAATTGGACACAACATGCCGGAAGCAGTGGAAATACGACGTGTAGTGAGGCAAGGATGTGTGCTATCGCCTCTAATCTTAATATTTACTCCGACTGTATTTTCAAAGAAGCTTTAATTAAAGATACAGGCATTAAAATCAACGGAAATAATGTCAACAATCTCAGATATGCAGACGACACGGTACTAATATGGGCTAAAACTTAAAACCTCTAAGACAAAACTTATGGTTGTCAGCAAAACGGAGTTACAACCAACGAACATTAGAGCGTATGGAATAGAGTTAGAAAGAGTCCACAATATTACCTATTTGGGCGCAAACGTTAACGATAACTAGGATATAAATAAAGAAATAAGAATACTCATTGAAAAAGACAGAGCCGCCTTCTATAAACTAAAGAACATTCAAGTTAATAGAGATATTACGTTAAACCTTAAAATCAGATTAATACGCTGCTACATATTCTCCATATTCTCCTTCTCTCTATTGGAGGCCTTTGAGATGTGGATTTATCGACGAGTATTGCGAATAAGTTATGTTAATCGAATAAGAAATGAAATTGTTTTACATCGAATGAAAAAGAGCAGAGAAATAACAAAAACGATAAAAATTCGAAAGTTACAATATTTCGGTCATGTAATGAGACATCCAGAGAGGTATAACCTTCTACACCTCATAATACAGGGTAAGATCTCCGGAAGGAAAGGCCCAGGCCGAAGAAGAGCCCAGGCCGAAGAAGATGCCCAGGTCGAAGAAGAGCATCCTGGCTCCGAAATCTCTGAGGATGGTATCAAGAGACCACCGCTTATTACAACGTAAACAAAGTTATTATTGTCAATATGATCGCCAACGTTCGATAATCGGACAGGGTACTGAAAGAAGAAGAAGATAGAGCCAAAAGTATAGTTTGTGTATTCTTATTTTTGCCTTTATGGCCTTGTTCTTGCGAAAATTCGTTCTTAGAGGAGAATATTTGTTAACGTTTATAACTAATGAATTTTCCAAAATCGACCGAAAGGAACAGAACAACTTAGAACGAGATTCTACAGTATCCACAAGGAATAATACGAGGAAGATAACAATACCATACATAAAAGAATTATCAGAGAAAACGGTAGGAAATAAATTCAACATTTCAACAACATTCAACACAACAAACACATTGATATCTATTTTAGGTTGAACTAAATCTCACAATGAACAAGAAAGAACAAAGAATTGTATTTACAAAATACCTTGTGAATGGTATAAAAATAGAGAATTTGATAGATCTCAAATATGTAAACATACATAGGAAAATGAACATGGGTTCAATGGAACGATTCAAGTATAGTCATAAAAGAAACAAATGGTAAAATGATAAAAATCAAAGAAGCAGCTCTAATTATGCTAAATGAGACCAATTGCGGCGCAAATTCCTCGGCAGAATGTAGTAGGATCTAGTTACCCATATTAAAAGAGGAAGTTAATAAAAAAAAATACTCCGTTTATCAAGTCAATAACATATCGAGGATACATCATTTATATTTTTAAATAATAAAATCAGAGTTTGGTGTTTATTAAGAGTAAACTAAATGTCAGACCCAATACTTAACATGTCGGGATAGTATTATAAGTTTTTTCTTCCGGTTTTTTCCTCATGATTTGGGGTAATTAGAAGCAGTTTGTTCAGTTTAGCAAGCATTTTAAGAACACAAAATTCACAAATTGCTCTAATACTTCTCTCATCATGTTAAACTCAAAATATCCATCCTATCAAAGTCAATGTTGAGTCTGAATGTAATGAAAACAACCGCAGAATATTTAAACGAGTCGTGATAACAACCCTAGCAGGATGGTTTAATCTGTTTTTAATTTGTTCTCCCTCTAATACGCGCGTCGCTGTCGCAAAATGATTAATTAATGCTGATTTTTTGTCTTTTTCTATTTTGATATATATTGCTTTTTACTTCCAGTCTGCTGCCAAATTTCATGCATAGTTGACTTTTATTTTGCATGAGTTTTGCTTGCGGTTGGTGAATTATTCGAATAATATTGGTATGATATATTCACACAACTTTTTCCATTGATTAGTGTATATATAATGTATATTTTTAATATTAGAAGTATATTAGCTTTACAAACAAACTTAAATTAAAGTTATAGAAATATATAGGCGGAGAAAACTCCGCCTGCATTGCCCACTGGGTAGATTGAGTAGCTTGGTGGGTGATGTTGGCGGTCCCAAGCCCGGATAAAGGAGGAGGGTTGTAAGGTTAGGTTAGCAGCCTGTCATATATAAAAATAAAAAAAAGCTCAAAGAACCGGTGACGAGCCTCGGACTAGGATAGAAAATATGGTAACAACAAAAGCGAGAAAAAGGACGACTAACTGGAAAACGAAAAATATAATGAGAGTGGCGACGTGGAACATAAAAAGCCTAAATAACCGAGATCAGGAAATAGGAAGAGAGTTGGGAGAATATCAAATAGATATCTGTGCCCTACAAGAAACAAAGAGGAAAGGTAAAGGACAGACGCGGCTTGGAGAATATTTACTAATATATAGTGGGGTTCCGAAACAAGAAAGAGCAAAGGAAGGTGTAGCAATAATGATCAAAACAAAATATAAAGATCAAATTAAAGAGTGCCAGTACATATCTCAGAGAATACTTTTAGTAAAAATTAGGGCGAACAGCAAAATTATTAACATAATAGGGATATATGCACCAAAAGACTGCAAACCTGACAGCGATAAAGAAGAATTTTATGATGAGCTACAAACATCAGTGGAAAGAGAAGTGAAGCAAAATGAATTAATTATTATTATTAAATATTATTAGGAGATTTCAATGCCAGAATAAGAGACGAAGTAATACCAGAAATAAAACAAAGGTTTAACGAAAGATTTATCAATGAAAACGAAAAGAGAATGGTGGAATTCTGCACATCAAACGAACTAAGGATAACCAACACATTTTTTGATCATAAAATTCAACATATATACACGTTTGAAAATACAAGAGGACATAGATCAATGATAGATTATGTGGTCACAAACAGAAATATTCACCATAAACAGATAAACAGATGTGAGAAGTTTAACGTCACTCAATGTGGGAAGCGATCATTATTTGGTACTTGGTAAAATTAGATTCAATGAAAGATGGAAAGAGAAGTTTAAACAAACCAATTCAGAGGAAATAATAAAAATAGAAAATTTGAGAGATGACTCCATAAAATCATTATATCAAAAAAGGTTAGAACAGAAAATACAAATGGAGAATATCGAAAATGAAAGCAATGTAGAGACTAGCTGGAGAAAACTTAAGAAAAATATTCTGGATGCTGCCCGTAAAGCACTTGGAACGAAAATAATAAACAAAAAGTGGTCAACGAAAACACCATGGTTTACACTAGAGGTTAAACAAAAATGTCAAAAAGAAAAAGAAAGCTTTCCTAAAATATAAGTCAGAAAAAACGAATGAATCATATGAAGAATATAAAAGAATAAGAACTGAAACTCATCAAATGGTAAGAAAAACAAAAACAGACTACTGGGAAATATTCACAAAAGGACTAGAGATGGATTTCTATGGACAACAGAAACAAGTATGGCGCTTCATAAGACAACAAAGAAGCGAAATAAAAGAACTAGTTGAAATAGAACACATACAAGAGGATACATGGGTGGCTTTCCTGACAGAAATGTTTAAAAAACAAAACGAAGAACCTTTACCAGAAACGCCAAATATAATAACTGAGGAAAAGACCGAAATCTCCCAAAACGATGTGAAAGAAGGAATAAACAAATTAAAAAACAGAAAGTCGCCAGGAGAAGATCAAATACCAATTGAACTCTTAAAATATGGAGGTGATTATCTTGTACAACAACTGCAACTTCTTATTAATAAAATAATCACCACGAACAGAATACCAGATGAATGGAGGAGAGCGATCATGGTGATGTTCTTCAAAAAAGGAGATAAGAAAGATCCCAACAATTATCGAGCAATAAATCTATTAAATACAACACTCAAATTAACAACAAGAATAATAGCGACAAAAATAAAGGAACGAATATCTCTGCAAGAGGAACAGCAAGGATTTCGGACAGGAAGATCATGCACGGATGCAGTTTTTGTAATAAGACAAATAAAAGAAAAGTCGCTGGAATACAACAAACCAGCATATATGTGTCTGATAGATTTGAAGAAAACGTTTGATAGAGTGAGAATTCGGGACGCGATACATTTATTATATGAAAAGGGAATATCACTGGATTTAGTAAAAACCATTGAGAATGTATATAAAAATAACATAGCTATGGTAAGATATAAAGGAAAACTATCGCAACCTATCAAATATGAAACTGGCATTAGACAAGGAGATTCGCTGAGCCCATTAATATTTAATCTGATAATGGAAAAAATCATAAAGAAAGTTAAAAAAAGAAGAGGATATAGAATGGGAGAAAAGGAAATAAGGATATGCTACGCCGACGACGCCATAATAACAGCCGAAAATGAAGATGACCTACAAAGATTAATTGAAGAATTCGAAGATACGGCGCTCATATACAACATGGAGATCTCAACAGAGAAAACTAAAACGATAGTGATATCAGCGGAACCGAGACGATGTAAACTAGTCGTAAATAACAAAATAATAGAACAAGTGATGAAAATTGAATACTTGGGAATAAAATTGTCAAGCTACGGAGAAGTGGAAGAAGAAGTACAAAAACAAGTGAACATGGCAAACAGAGCAGCAGGATATCTCAACAACATAATCTGGAGAAACAAATACCTAACAACGGAAACGAAAACCAGGATATATAAATCAACAATTAGACCGATAATGACGTACACAGCGGAAACAAGAGCAGATACGGCGAAAACACAAAGACTACTAAAAACAACAGAAATGAAAGTCTTACGAAAAATAACAAACCAAACTCTAAGAAAAAGAGTAAGAAGTGAGGAAATACGAGCGAGATGTGTTTTTTTCAACCGTACCAGTTTCTCGAAATTTCTTTTCAATCTTACTTACTGTTGACTGCGTGATGGGTATTTCTGGATATTTATTAAATAAATTACACACTTCCATCTGAGTTCGCGATTTGTCTCCATATCCAATCATCATGAGTATTTCAATTCTTTGCTTTACACTCAAATTCATTTCTACTTAAAAGTAATTCTAAGTAATAATACAGAACATTCACGAATTAATACAATTATTGTACTACTTAATTGTTATTGAACGTTACTAAAAATAATTAAAGTTTACCAAAAACTAGAAGTAGGCTACTTTTTTGCAATTGATAATAAATAATTTATTTTCTAAGCGCATATCTTTCAAATTATATCTATTAGACGCGAGTGTTACACTTTTTTTAAATCAGCTCATTTTTATCGATCCAAAAATGTCCTAAAATACAGGGTGTTACATTTAAAAAAAGAGCCGATGACGTCATCACTGTAATGTGTTTCACCTTGTATAATGAAATTTTATTGTAAAATGTAGAACATTAAATTTAAAAATCGACGTGTTTTAGATTTTTTTAAAAAGGCTTTTCATTTAGGAAATATCGAATTTATTCCATAATTTATACACTGTATAATCAAAGAAAAGAGAAATCTGATTTTGAAAAAAAAAACAAAAAATATATCTCTTTGTTTTTTAAATGGTTAAAAGTATTTTACATTTAGGAAAATAATATCGTTTAAACAAAAGTCAGCAATTTGCAATAAAAAACTGAAATAGTCACCGTTTTAGCGTACCTTGTCTAAAATATTTCTTCTGGAGACGAGCCCCCATGATCGCCACTATCCAACAGATCACTAATAGATGGTCCATGGTTTAAAGTTAATTATCATATTCTTCTGTATTCATTTTCTACATTAACTACATAGCTTACTGCTTTTTTCCAGTCGGCACTTGTGATTTCTAATAGTTCATATCGAATCGAACAATCACTTTCGCGTCAAATTTTGGAAAAATATTTATCCTCCAAATTCGTTTTCTTTTTTGTTCCCAAATAAGTTAGGGTTTAAAATAGGAATGAGAAATGTAATGGGATTTAAAATGCAAAAATAAGGTGATAACTTTTCACACTGTAAATCTTGAAGATATCAATCATATCAATATATTGGTTGAAACGTTTTGTTCTGTATTTGCAAAATAGCATCAGTCTATATATGTACGAACAGAGCTACTCTTAGAAGGAAAACAGTTCTTTTAAATTAAAAAGAGAATGCCAATTGAAAAAATGCCATCTCAAAATAGAGCGAAAAGAGATAATTAATGTAAAAGGTGACTTTCATGTGAAGTAATACAATTTTGTTGGTAAAAAATAACCCAGTTTTACAAAAAATTGGTCATTAAAATCAAAAGTTCACAAAGTGTATTCGTATTCACCCCATTCCATTGGTTTTCACTGCTTCCTATTGATTTTGACAGTCGTTGTTCCTTATGGATATATTGCAGACTTAATTGGACTTTTAAAGTTTCTCCTCGGCGGAGAATCGAATCCCAATCATCCACGTAAAATCTAAAAAAAAAGTAAATAGACGTGAAGATTGCTACGGTTTTGGTTACGTCAATCCAAAGTAGTGTATATAACTGTTTGTATGGGAAAATAAAATTTTTGCTTTTACTACTTTTCTCACCTTTCCTACTTTCCTTGGACGTCCACAAATAGTTTAAAATTAAAATTAGCCAAATCGGTCAAGTCGTTCTCAAGTTCTTATAAAAAAAGTTAAAAAAAAATAAAATGGCCTTTTTATTTTTTTTATATAGATTAAATCACCTAGAACTTTAGAAGTGCAGTCATATAAAAAATCTTGAAAATACAATTACAAAAACTAAGAGTCATTGATCGAGATAAAGTATATCCTATCTTTTAAGTTGAACCAAACAATACACTTTTACAAAATATCATTGGAATGGGTTTAGTTGTTTCAGATATTAGCATGAACAAACATCGTGATATAAAAACACGAATTTAAAATTTTTAAATCCGTACTCATACAGAGTAGATCCGAATAAAATGAAAAAGACAAACAAGATTTCATTTCACGTACAAATCGTCTATGTATCTGTTTATACGTATTTCGCTTTAATAATGCTCATCAGAACAGGTATTCATAGGCGTTCTCAACGTGAAAAATAAATCTTTTCTGTCTTTAAGAAGCAACAAAAAAATGGCTTCGAAACGGACGCAATAGCGACATCTGATATTAAATCCGTAAAATAGTTTCGAAACACAATTCAGATAACTGCCTTAATCTGAGCCTTCTAAAAATTGCAAGGCATAGCCAGACGTTGATAAAGATGTTAATAGAGACATGGGGAATCCAAAATTTGCATTCCACGACATGTCTCCTCAACTAAGCAGAAATCGTTAGCGAATTAGTTTCTTGTACTCATACAGAGTAGATCCGAATAAAATGAAAAAGACAGTCAAGATTTCATTTCACGTACAAATCGTCTATGTATATGTTTATACGTACTTCGCTTTAATAAAGCTCATCAGAACAGTCTATTAACATCTTTATCAACGTCTGGCTATGCCTTGCAATTTTTAGAAGGCTCAGACTAAGGCAGTTATCTGAATTGTGTTTCGAAACTATTTTACGGATTTAATATCAGATGTCGCTAGTGCGTCCGTTTCGAAGCCATTTTATTGTTGCTTCTTAAAGACAGAAAAGATTTATTTTTCACGTTGAGAACGCCTATGAATAACTGTTCTGATGAGCATTATTAAAGCGAAATACGTATAAACAGATACATAGACGATTTGTACGTGAAATGAAATCTTGACTGTCTTTTTCATTTTTAATTTTTGTTTCATCTTTATTGAGCAATTTAATTGTTGGTCAATTTTTTTGAATAGACTCAAAATATGTTGTTCCTTTTTAATTCAATAATATTTTATCAATTTAAAAAAAAATTAATTCAATTTTATTATCAAATATATTCAAATATTCCATGTAAACTACTTTTAAAAGGCATCTAATTAAAGCTCTAATATAAGTTAAATGGCTGCTTTTATATGATGTGAAATTAAAACCCCTAAATTAATTTTAAAACGGCTAAAAGTCTCATCCTCACGGACAAAGCATAAAAATCCTCTCTCGAATTTCCGTAACAAATCCAACGAGATAGTACATTGTTGCCTCTGCACCCCTTTCTCCACAGCATCATTTTCTTTGACTATCAAAGTCGCGAGAAATGCAAAGGGTAGTTCATAAACAGGATTTCATCGCTACCGTGGGTTTCATTTATCAAAGTTGGATGATCAGAGAAAGGAAAGACCCGCGGGCTGGCTATAATTGCGGCGATATCATTCCACAGCTAAAAAACTCCCGTATCTCACTCGCCTTCATCCCAGTTGCCTGACTCTCACAGTACAGACTTAGTTTGGCTTCAAGCTCTGCAGTGTTTCATTGGGACAGAGTTCGCTTGTCTGTAATTTTGTGTATTTTACCGTAGGCTAGGTAAGTGAGAGATAACAAATATAAATTATTGGATCCTTTCCTTTATGCATTTGGATTTAAAACGGTGATTGGACTGGGATATTTGTATTTGCAAATCACATACTTTGCAAGATGCTGCCTGTGTTCACTAGTTTGGATCAAATAATTTGTGACATCAATTAGATAGATAAAAGTTGAATATTCAGAAATGGCTTTATTGTTAAATTGTGACAATTTATCTTTCCTTAATTTTATGTAAATGATTAATCCAAATTTAAAAATTGTAAATACTTTATTTTAATATTTCGGACTTCCAAACCTAATTTCGCTTTCGAAATAATAGTACAGTAGCTTTCACTGTAAAGACTCAAATCTCAAAATAAAGTAAATATTTTTATTAATATAGAGCTAATGAAATATGGTAACTAGAAACGTATAACATAGGGCGATATTGATTTTACTTTTACTTTAATAAATTAGTAATTTGATGATTGTTATATAGGATTGATTCGTTGTGTAAAAGCCTTCATTTAACACTAGAAAGTCGGAGGGGCCAATCTGGCCCCTGTTGCGATTTGAAGTTATTGTAGTTCTTTTATTTGACACAATAATAATTTCATATTTTATGACTTTTAATATTTTTTGATACAGTCTTATTTAACGTAAAAAAATATTGTTTACTAAATTTATTAAATGGATTTTCTAACAAACCTACCATAGAAGTCTGAAGGAGCCAAACTGGCCCTGTATTAATTATTATCATTTTTCTCGGAAATTTGACGATTTCTTTTAACTTTCTGTCGGATAGATAAAATTATGTTTATGTACGTTTATTCCTAGAAGGTGTTTTGTTACATACTGTTTGTTCCTTGAAAGTATTTTGTTTATTGAGCGGTTTATTAGGTTCTGCTGACTCTCGTTTCTAGAATATTGAAACATTCGTTCAATTGTAAAAATTCAAGACGACTGTAAAGATGTCTCGTCATGGACTATCAGAGCTTGAACTTCTTGAAGAAATAGGAAAATAACAAGAAGATGTTTCGGGAGGTGAATCTGAATTTGCAGAAAATAATGAGTCAGACGATGAACAATACGTACCACCACAATAATGATTCAAGTGACTCTGATGCTTCAGAGCAGTTAGAAAGTTTTATTGTACAAGACTCACCAATTTATGTAAACACTGCTTCTACAACTCAACAGCACGAGTCAGCTAATTTTATCGTGAATCCAAGTGCATCTAAGCCAAGTCACAAGAGAAAAAGAGGTCAACAAGGAAAAACTATTTCAATCCGACACACCGAACAATCGAAAGACGGAACAACGTGGAAAGTTATTGATTCTGGATCAGTACCTGGTAAGATTATGAATTTTAGTATCTTCATATTCATTGGATGTTTGCTCATTACAGGACGCCGCGCTCAGCACAACATTTATCGAGAGGAATCAGGTCCTACGTCGTATGCAAAAAGGAACGTGAGGAACAATTGTGTGGTAAGTGGATATATATAACTATAACTTTGGAAGAACTGGAGGCTGTCCTTGCTATTATGTACGCAAGAGGAGTCTACGGCTCCAAAAATTTCCCAACCAACAGCTTGTGGTCAACAGTGTGGGGTCCTCAGTTTTTTAGGCAAACTATGCCACGAGAAAGATTCAAGGATATTATAAAATATCTCAGATTTGACATAAAGCAAACGAGATCTGAACGATTGAAAACCGACAAATTTGCTCTAGCCTCTGCGGTTTGGAATGGATTTATTGAAAATAGTGGTGCATGTTACAAACCGGGAATAAACCTTACTGTGGACGTAAAACTACTGCCTTCTAAAGCCAGGTGCCCGTTCACACAATACATATCAAATAAGCCGGATAAGTTTGGCATAAAATTTTGGCTTTTGACATGCGTGGAATCAAAATATATTGTAAATGGTTACCCTTATACTGGCACTGATCATCTACGCAAGAAAGATACAAGTGTTGGTGAACAT
Source organism: Diabrotica undecimpunctata (assembly GCF_040954645.1). Taxonomy (NCBI): domain Eukaryota; kingdom Metazoa; phylum Arthropoda; class Insecta; order Coleoptera; family Chrysomelidae; genus Diabrotica; species Diabrotica undecimpunctata. Next base: position 128,186,777 of record NC_092808.1, read on the forward strand.
GTTGTTTTGCGGTTAATGGAAAATCAACTGGGAAAGGGCAAAAATGTTACGACAGATAACTACTTTACATCGTTAAAATTGGCCAAGGCATTGCAAAAAAAATCAACAAGTCTTGTGGGTACTTTGAATCGCAACAGAAAGGAAGTTCCTCTAAGCGTAAAAAGTAAAAATGGAGAATTATATGTTACCCATATATTCCAGAGCGACGAAAAGATAACACTTACTGCATACCAACTTCCATACCAACTTCCTCAAATAGTAAGTTTTTATAATAAAACAAAATACGGGGTTGATGTAGTGGACCAAATGGCGCGTCTTTATACTACAAAAGTTGCTTCAAGACGATGGCCAATGCACGTGTTTTATAAGATTCTTGACTTAGGAGCAATAAATGCATGGATTATTTATAAAGAAGTTACTGGAAGTAAAATCAGTCGTCGTAAGTTTATTCTTCAGCTGTGTGAAAGATTACGGGCTCCATACCTTGCCTCCCGAAATCTGGTACTATACCCAGCACCACCGGATTTACCAACCACCAGCACTGTTACTAGCCAAAAAAGAAAAAAATGTCAGTTAAAAATGTTTTGTTAAGAAAATCATACTTCCAATGAGTGCCACGGCTGTAACAAGGCAATGTGTGGCAAATGCCAAAAACTGCAAACTGTATGGTGTTCCAAATGTTTAAAGTGAAACTAAAAAATTAAATCAAATTCTATCGTCAAGAGTTTATATAATTTCTTAAAACTGTTTATTTTTATTTTTTGTTTATTCCCAAATAAATAGTTCATTCTAAACTTGGTTTTTATTGATTTAGGAACTTGGGGCCAAAATGATCCCTTCGGGCTTTCTAGGTAGGTATGCTAAGCCCGACTTTCTAGTGTTAAAATGTTAAAAACATCACGACATAGAGTCACTTTTGTGTTTTGTGTAATGTGTTACTGCCTTGTTACTAACTTAAGTCGACTACATCGCTTTTACGAACAGTAGCTTCTTATGTCCGAACAAATGCGGTAACCAACTCGCCCAACTCGGGCGAATATCGATATGACATGAGAATTTCTTTTGACGGTTAATTATTTTACTTTTATTTCCAATTTTAACTTTATATTTTGATATGGTAGATTTATAAAAACAGGCATTAAAAAAAGTCAGTATGTTCTTCTTGCAGTTGAGAATTTGATTGTTTTCTATATATAGTATTGTCTAAGCCTTGTTCTTCAGAGTTACTGGTTTGCTCTATAAAATTTTGTAAAGTATTCAATGCTGTTCTTGCCTGTTCATGGAAACCCATAGAGCTCATGTAGTACTATTCAAGTCTTTCATGGGATCTAAATCATAAGTATCGGTTTCCTGAGCTACTGAACCGATAATTTCGTTAGAAGATAATATCTCAGCAGTTATAACAACATCCTCGCACATAGTAAAGTTCTCAAATGATATTCCTGATTTAGACAAGGAGAAAAATATCTTGGGTTTCAGCTACCTGTGTTGACGACGTCGACAATGGACAACCGCAGTGTACATAACAATTTTTTTATAGTAGTCGTAGTTACATTTCGTGAAGCTTTATCTGCTGTTCTCATGGCTTGCGATACATTCCATAGGCCATAATTTTAATTTGAAATTGGCGGGCAGATATTGGATTTTACCTACTTTCATTTCTGAAATATCATTATGTGCTGAACAATTATAAATTAGTAGCAGTTTTTGAAAATTGCAGAAGTCATCTATGCTTTTGTATTTGCTACATATTTCAAAGGTAGTAATTTACATCTTGAGAAATGACGAGGTTTTTATATGATTACTGGTGATTACCAGACATGAGTTTTTCTGTGCCCGACATGTTTGTTGCTAGCAGAATAATCAAACGATTCTTGCTATGCTTTTTACCAATGCATTTAACATATTAAACAGTTAGAAGCTTTCAGGAAGACATTTAAAAAACAGTTCCGTTTAGTCAGTATTGAAGATATGGTCAGGTTCGTAACCATTCAACAATTCTTGCAATTCACTTTTTCATTTGTTACAGGTTTTAATGTTGACACTGGCACTTTTCCCACAAACTTTTTAAAAGCAAGGATATGTCTTCTTTTTAATTTTTCTAGCCTTCTATTATTGACCCTGACTTTAGCCACTCCCAATGATTTAGAGTACATTTCGGCTTTTTGTTGTAACAGTGGTCCATTGATTGTAACTCTTGTTACAATTGTTGGTTGTTGATCTTCCTTCCTTTGATCGCCTAAGCTAATATTTCGTTACACTTTTCCTTCTGGCACGTTCCTTTGTTATGGAAAGTGTAGGCAGATATCATTTTTCTTTTGCCAACTGATTTTGATAGTACTTAGTATACTAGTATAATTTTGGAACAACGTACATCTCATGCATCTATAACACCTACGTTGTTTTTGCTAGGTGTTTGTACATGTGTAGCAAACAAGCATTGGAGATGTTTGAAGCATACAAAATGAACAAGCTCGCGTTGCTTAGAATCGGAAGAGATATGGGAGTGTCGTTGGATATTTCCTTGAATATGGCATTGATACTCGTCACATATTTATAGACTACAAAGCAGCCTACGACTCCGTGAATAGAAAATAAATGTGTAAAGTAATGTAAGAGCTAGGAATAATAAGTCAGTTGGTAAATTCACCAAAACTAACTCTTGAAAAAGTTTAGTAGAATATGAATTCAGGAGGAACTGTCTAAACCTTTTAAAACAAATAACGGGCTGCGCCAGGGAGACCCTTTCTTCTGTATACTGTTCAATCTGGCTTTGGAAAAAGTAATACGTATGTCACAAATCACAACCATTGGTTTAACATATAACTAATCAGTGCCAATCCTTACCTATACTGATGATATCAATATTATTGGGAGAACGGAAAACACCGTACGAGAGGCGTATGTAGCATTAAAAGAATCAGCTACAAAAATGAGTTAATAATGAACGCCAACAAAACGAAGTATATGGAAATAAACACGCAATCATAAATCCTACGATCACTTGTTATAGAAAACGACGTTATCGAGCATTGAACAAATTTGTATACCTGGGAGCGCTCCTTAACACTGAAAATAATACTACCGCAGAGATTAACCGCAGAATTTGCACGACCAACAGATGATATTTAGGGCTTAATCCCCTCCTTAAATTCACAATTATATCGAGAAATACAAAAATAAAACTTTACAAAACAATAATACGCCCAGTCCTAACATATGGAAATATATGTGTCAAAAAAAAAGTACTAAGGCAAATCTATGGAGCAGTGAATGACAATTGATTGTGGAAAAGACGATACAGCTTTAAACTTTATAGAATATACCTGGAACCAGATATCGTAAAACATATTAAGATAGGACGTGTCAGGTGGATAGGGCATGTAATGCGCATAAAACAAGATATCCCAGCTAGAAAAAAAGCTCCTTGATAGACTCATTGGTCAGAGAAGAAGAGGAAGAGCCAAAACAAGGTTTCTTGATATTGTCGATAAAGAGATGAGAAATATGGGAATACGTGCTTGGCGGAGAAAGGCGATGGATATGAACGACTGGAGAGAAGTTCTTGAGGAGGCTAGGATTCGTGCAGGGTTGTAAAGCTAGAATGATGAGGACATGACGTCGAAATATAGATGTTATAATATGTATATAAAAATAATTATGTATGACAAATTTAACATATTCTATACATACATATAATGATAAAATATTCTATACATAACATATAATGATAAAAATTATTCACTCTACTGTCAATCAAGTGAAAACAAACAACTACCTTAAATGAACACTTTTATTCTTTAATAATACTTTCTGACCTACTTTTATAAATTGAGATATAATGTAATAAGTCAAGTTAATTTAATTAAATTCTTCGTCGAGAACTAGCATCTTAAGGAGTAATCTTTATATATTTTCTCAGAAATTATTATAATTTTTACACAAACTTTAAAAAAAAATAAGAATTAATTATTGCTTCGGTCAGAAACAACAGAAACATTCATTAATTCCAAAAATTTGTAAACCAAAATAAGTCAAAAGTTCAATATTATGGAAATTCCAAAAATTCGTATATCCAGAATTCCACCAGAAGGATTATTAGTGAAAACAGATAAGGTATTACACCTTATCTGTTTTCACTAATTATTTTTTGTATTTTTTCACTGTATTTTTTCCTTCTTTAAGCAAACATAAATAAAAGGGGGTTGGTATATTTTTACACTAAAAATTTTTACAAAAAAGGAAAACCTTATAAAAAAAACAAAACACTAACCTTGTGAAGACACACTGTATACTGCTTTACACAAAAGTCTAGTATGAAGTGACGATGTGATTTTTAAGTCGGCTTTCTGCCGAAAGAATTACGTCAGATTCATGTCGTGTGACATCTTCCAATCAATCAGAAAAATTAAACAAAACGTATTTTTTTAACACCATTAGTGTTTCTTCTTCTTTTTCTTTGTCCTCTTTATAAGCAATTCTGCTTGTTCATTGGCGGATTAATACCTCTATGGAAGGTTGTCACTCCATCTTTTTCGTGGTCGGCCGATACTTCTTCTGCCGATTGGTGACTCGTTATCTCTTGGTGATTCGTTATCTCTTGCTATTTTGACGACAAGGGTCTCCTCCATTCTGCTTATGTGGTTATTCCATTCTTTTTTTCTATTTTGTGTTCATTCATTTATACACTTTACCTTACATTTTCTTCTAATGTCTTCATTTCTCTTTTGATCTCTCAGCGTATTTCCTGTAATTCTTCTCAGTACTCTCATCTCTGCCGTTTTCAGTAGCCTTTCCGTTGTGGCTGTATCAAGTCTTGTTTCTGAGGCATATGTCATTTTTGGTCATACAATGGCTTTATAAATTTTTAACTTCATCTCAGTGTTAATGTGTCTGTTTCACCATATAGTGTTATAGGCATCCTGCCAGTCTATTTGCTTTTTATACTTGATCTCTCACTTCTTTGTCCAGGTCTCCATAGCTGGACAGTGTAATTCCCAGGTATTTTATTTCCATTACTTGTTCAATACTGATGCCATCAATTTCTATTTTACATCTGATTGGTTCTTTGCTGACTACTATTGCTTTAGTTTTCTGAGATGAGGTTGTCATATTACATTCTTTTGCTCTTAAGTTAAATCTGTGGACCCGTCTTTGCAGACTATCTTCATCTTGGGCTATCAATATTGCGTCGTCCGCGTAACAGTGTATTTTTATTTCTTTGTTTCTTATTCTGTATCCACTTTCTTTGTTAACGCTTTCGATGATTTCATCCGTGATCAAATTGAAGAGCATGGGGCTCAATAAATCTCTATTTCGGTAGGTTCTGTAAGTTGTTCATCTATTCTGACTTCCATTTTGTTGTTTTGATAGATGTTTTCGGTAGTTTTTATAATATTTAGATGAACTTCTCTATTAAACAGAAGATGGATTACATCTTTGAGTCTTACACTGTCAAACGCTTTCTTTAAGTCAATCAGATACAGAAATGCTGCTCCATTATACTCTACTGATTTGTCAGTAATTTCCTTTATATTATCTTTATAATAGTGTAATTATTATCTTTACATCAGTGTTTGTAGCGACTAAATAAGATCTTAAGAACTTTATTATAAACAAATTTCAGTTTTTTTCGCATTCGAAACCAAAACGCAATTCTTAAAGCGGTTAAACTTGTCAGATATTACAGAGAAACGATTTCCCCAAGACAACTTGGACCAATAACAAACACTCTTAAACTTCGTTTATTTCATTGTCTGAGAACTAAAGTGCTCCGATAGGTAGACTTCGAGATGTTTACAAAAATCATTCCTTTAAATTTCAAATAAATAATTGCAAGTCGCATAAAATTTCCACTTTATATAGGGTCGGACAAAAGTATTAAAATATAATTAGTTCAAGTTAAAGGATTTTAAAATACTCGAACAAAGACCTACAGAATTTTCGAACCGTTACACATGCATGTATTTGAAACTAAAGCCACAAAATTCACATAGCCAACGTTACCGGCTATCACTAAAAAATATTTACTCTTGTAATTTGTCTTAGGTTGTAGAACACCTTGGAATATTATATCAACAAAACATACAAAATAAAAACCGACCTATCCTTAACATTATCAGTTACAGCACGGTTTGGAAATTGGAGGTGACTTTGTCCATGCACGTTCATCCATCTTTCTCTATCTGGAGAAAGTCGTTCTCTGTGGTGATGTGCAAAATTTCGAATGACATTCCTAGTCTTGACGAGTAATACCTTGCGTATTGCTATTCCTTTCATTCCCTGGCAACTCTTTCTTAGGGTGCTTGTCTGTTCCGAACGTTGGCGATCATTCTGGCTATGATGACTTTGTTGGTTGCTATACGGAATAGCTGTGTTGAGGTTTCTATACCATGCTCTCAGGTTAGCCAGGATATTCTTCTTGGTCCTGTTGCCCTTTTTTCTTTAATTTTAACATCACAGGTGACATCGTTACATTTCCGAAATCTGAAATCCAAACTGATTGTTCCTCGCATTTCTGGTAGATTCTTTTGTGAATGACTTTTAAAAACAGCTTCAGCAGATGGCTCATTAGACTTATGGTCTTATAGTCTTCGCAAACTTTTGCTCTTGGTTTTTTGGGCAATCGTACAAACTCCGATTTGAGTCACTCTACTGGTATTTTTCCTTCCCTGTATATTTCATTAAATATTTCAGTTATTATTTTTATTTGTTTTGCATCTAATAGCCTTCTACAGCAGTTCTGCAGGAATTTCATCAACTCCCGGTGCCTTTCCATCTTTCATTTGTCTGACGTCTGCCGTTATTTCTTCTGGTGGAATTTCAGGACCTGAATTTTCTTCAATGGTGAGTTCTTGTATTGTTCTGAGGTTGTGGAAAAGTTTCTCCAAGTATTTTTCCCATACTTTCTTTTATCTTCTTTGGTTATGGCAAGATTGCCTTCATCATCTGTTATTTTTCCGCAGTTGCGTTTTCGGAACATTGCAGCTATTTCTTTCATGTTTCGATGGGCATTTAAGTTATCATATCGACTCTTTTCATTTCATTTATTTCTGACATTGTTCTATATTTTGTTTCTCTTTGGCTTCTGGCAACAGTTTGGCTCAAACCCCAACGCTACGCCAAGGTGGAATAGCAAGATAAGACTAGATGATTACGAAATTCTCAAAGAAAACTCATTGCCCATAGATACGTCTAATATTAATATTGAAATCTCATGCATTAACACAAGGAAATTACATCTAATAAATTAACTCGATTTGCACTGCTTTTGTTTGACATTCAGCTGCATTAATATTTTAAATCACGATAATTCACGTAATTAACGTATCCAGTGGTGAGTGATAAAGCGTAATTTATAGTTTGGCTTAATAATGTGAGTTAATTCATACATAAATAAATTTGTTATTAAGGAAGATTGAAGTAGGAAACTTATACTCACTGCACATCTTGTAAACCATTTCGTTAAATGATTTCGGTATACCGCAAACAGCATTTGATATTAACTTCAAGACTTAATTAAAACATGAACGCCGGTACAGACTTTATTACTAATTTAAATAAAGTCAACCAACAACACGCGCCACCGAATGTTGAGGTTAGAATTACCATCCAAATGGAAATTATGTCTGACTGCATAATATCACCGCGTCGTGGAATTTTCGTATTCAACCTTACCTAACGTAAATCATTAAGTAATAAGATATTATACTCTCGTGTTGTAATTTATGTATGTTATGGATTTTTGTTTATTTTTAACTTCCACCTATTTCATACAAAATTTATTACGAATCTTGGTTTTGATACTTCGGGAAAATTAATTTTATTAATAAAATACCCATTTTTCTCTAAATTTACAAAAATATTAAAACCAAATACGAATGTATTCATGTTGTCAACGAATGATTTTTATGTGATTCATATCAATACACATTTAATTTAGGAATGGAGAATAATTCTCGATTTTAAGAAGCGGATAGGAGGGATAGTTTTTGCTTTTTCGAATTATATTTTGTGACTTGAATATGATGAATATAATGTTGGGCTAGGGCTGAAATAATATCGGAGTGTTTTAAAGATATAGAATGTTTATAAATACGGTTGTAAATTCGTCGGTTTATCTGACCTAAATATGTTTGTGGACAATTGGAACAAGGTATCTCGTAGACGCTATGGTCTTCATTGGGGATTTGGTGTTTCCGGATCTAACGAGATCGGACAACTTGCAGTGAGTAGTGAAAATGGTTTTGATATTTAGGTTACGAGTTCTACTGATCTAGTAAGTTACACGTTTGATAAAAGGCAAAAAGATTTTAAGCTGATCCGGCGGCAAGGTTTCTTTTTTGGATGGAATGGGGTTTAGATATTTTTAAATGTTCCTATTGATTCGGGTTGTGTGGTAGCTGTTTTGTAAGAGTGTTTGACTTATTTAATTGATTTTGTATTATTTATGATTGTCGTTGTTAAGTCTCATGGAACGGGATACAAGAGTGTTGATAACTGAATTGATTTGGGCGGTGTGATGATGTGACTGGCATTGAGATAACGGCTTGTGTTTGTGGGTTTCCGGTACAGTGAATAGAAAAAACGGTGAGGTGGGTATTTCTGAATAAGAACATCAAGGAATGGCAAAGACGCTTCAGACTCAACTGCCATCGTGAATTGAATACTGGGATATCTTTCATTCAGGTAGGAGAGAAAAAGATCTAATGTATCTTTATCACGGGACCAAATGACAAAGGTATTATCAACGTACCGTAACCAGCAGGTGGTTTTAAAATTTAATGAGGACAGGGTTGTTGTTTCGAAATGTTTCATGTAGATATCAGCTATTTCGGGTGAGTGGGGGGATCCCATTGAAGCACCTTTGATTGACGATAGAAATGATTTTGGAATGAAAAGTATGTATTAGACATACAGTTTTTTATACGAGATAATGTGACTTTGGGGATTTGATGTTAAGAGTTCAAGATGGAAATGGTTTCGTCAATAGAAATGTTGGTAAATAAAAAAACAATGTCAAAACTAACTAGTATATCTGAGGGTAAAATAGAAATGTTTTTCAGAAGATCAATGAAACGGAAAGAATTTTTGACAAAGGACTAGGCGTTGTCGGCTAATGGTTGTAAAGATTAGGCGAGATGTTTTGCCAATTTCTGAGTGGGGCAGTTGTATGCACTGACAATGGGTCTTAGGCTGACATTGGGCTTATGGATTTTTGACAGGCCGTATATTCTTAGAATTCATGATGATTGTTCTCTGGGCATAAGAGATTTTTTAATGTCTGGAGGGAGAGTGAATTTATTTATGATGGATTTGATGGAATTAAAAAAATTGAGAATGACGGTGGCATTACTTTAGGAAGGATTTACTGGAAGGATTAACCATCTTTACTTCTTACGTCAAGTTGTCCAATCTCGTCAGATCCGTAAAAAACTAAATCCCCAATGAAGTTTATGGTGTCTACGAGATACCTTATTTCAGCTGTCACGAACATACATAGGACAGACAAATCGACGAATCCACAACCGTATTTACAAACATTGTATATCTGTAAAACAGTCCGATACTACTTGAGCTCTAGCCCAACATCATATTCAGATAGGTCACAAAATAGATTTCTAAAAAGCAAAAACCATCGTTCCTGTCCGCTCCTTAAAATCGAGAACTATTCGTGAAACCATCGAAATTAAAAAACGCTTTACAGCTTAAACACGCGCGATGACGCTAGAAGGCTGCTGGCTACTTAGCGACTGCTGCTTCAGCGACTCCCCGCGCCAACCGATCCCGCTCAGGCCGTTTTCGCTCATACTGAGGGTATAAAAGCAGCTATACAGGGTAAGACCGGTCGTCACTAGACAGTAGGGAGTAAGCAGATTGAGACCTCAGTGCCGTTTGATGGTTCTTGTATTTCTGAAGAACAAGATACTGGTGCGTCAAGAGTGAGGAGAATAGACAGATTGAGATCCCGAACTTGAACGGAACCATAACCCTCTTGATAATGGTTTCAAAATGGGTACCGAAATGTCGAGTTTTAAATTCTCAATGCGGTGCAATTCTTATACTAACTGTAATTAAAAAGGTACTGTAATTACAAAAAGAAAATTTTTATAACTATATAAACAAATTTAATCGACTATCAAAGGGTTACAAGTTTCTCATGAAGATAAAATCATTTTCCTTGCACACTTTTATGCAAGTATACTTTGAATCAAAATTTGTAACACAAATTTTTAATTAGAAAAAAATATTCTACGCGTAGCATACGATTTTTTCGGAATCAGAATCAACAGCAAGAGTTCGGATACATCTCATTTTTTGCGAAAATAGCCATAGTATATCCTATTAAAAACAAAAATCGAAATATGTAAACTGAGCTGAGACATCGAGCATCGTGCTACTCCCACCAAAAAAATGTATTAACAAAAGTTGTATTAATTCTCATTAAGAACATTTTGGTACCAATTTGCTCGGTAGCCAACGGAGCTATAGGTCACAGTCATCTCTTTGGGGGATCGCAGCTCGACTAATATATTGAAGGTGTATTTTAATTTATATTTAAGAAAAAAGTATATCCAGTGTGACCCAATTAAATAGTAAACACCCCTATATTAATTGAAGTCATTTACCCATTCCAACCAGTTCTTTTGGTTAAAATGTTTTTTAATATTTAGTTAATTTTTGGAGTATACTATGATAATTTTTCGTAGTGGAAAATGCTTATTAAATTTTCAACTTTTAAGTTATTATAACTTCGTTATTAATAAACATGTTTCTGAAATTTTAATCAAAGCTAATTAGAAGCACTTTAAATATGGTGGAGTGTTAAGTTTGTAATAAAAAACGGTAATAAAATTTTTTATTTGCTAAATCAAAAAAGTTTTATATTTGGCCTAAAAATGAAACAAACATTTTAAATTTGGTTCAGAAATCTATCTGTTAATACTTTATTTTTTTAGTTAAAACGGAAGGTTTCTTTGGTTATCTGTTAATATTGGATACCAATTTATAAATGCGTGCTCAGTACATATTAAAATATTTTAACTCAAGGCACCAAGTCACTCTAAATCTGTATGCTCTAATAAAAAAACATACTCTGGCTAAAACTCTCTACTTTCGATTACGAAAAACTAGGAACATCGAAAATTTCGAATAAGAGAGTTCCCCTGGGATAGCCAAGTTGAACAACACAGTATATATTACATCTCTTTACCTTAAACCAATTGTTATTTCTAGATATGCTGAGAGTTCATCTCCTATTTTAACTCTACTGCTGGCTAATTGAAGAATCCGTTTGACTAGTCATACATATTTCTACAAAACATCAAATGCACTGTATTCTATACAGATTTATGCAAACTTATGCTTTTGAAATTATGGCAGTAACAGTTTTCTAGTATATGTCTTAGTTTGAATATTTGATCAGTACCTATAATGGTCACCAACTAGTGCCTCTAATATTGGTATCGAGATATATCTTTACTCCAATCTGTTGGCATTATCTCTGTTACTCATATTTTTTTAATCAGCTCATGTATTTTGTCTTCTAGGGGTTCCTCTCCTTGTTTTAATTCTTAGGATAATATGGCATCTGTTTCTGAAGCTTTCTGGGCTTTTAAAACTTTGATGGCCTCAGCAATATCTTCTTATTATTCTGTCTAGCACTATATCCTAGGTTGGGTCTTGTTGCAGTCTGCCTTCACTTGCAGAGATCCTTCATTAGTTGCTCTGCTACATGATCCATATTTTAATTGAATCGGTCATTTCAAAAACAACACGAGTCACATATTCCTAATTTTACAGGAGAGCAAAAAAACTAAATAGTTGAAAGATGGATGAAATGGATGACCTTAAAATCCAAAGTTATATTGTAATTATGTTTCTAATCATAATGATCTATAAATCATCTCGAAAAAAATAAAGGTTTTTAAAAAAATGCAAGAACAAAGCAAGAACTGGCCTTCAATTTTAGTTGTAGAGTATTTCGACAGATTATGTACGGACTGGTGTCGTTTTTGCACACAACGTGAATTTATCTTAGAGGAGTCTATTCCGCACAAAAAGTTACTTTCTAAAAATTGTGTACTTATGCACTTTTTGAAATGACCGATTCAATTATATAGGGTGTTTCAAAAAGGTATGCCATAAATTAAATCACGCATTCCGGGGACAAAAATAAATTGATTGAATCGAACTTAACTTTGTACAAAAGTGTACACAAAAAAAGTTACAGCCCTTTGAAGTTACAAAATAAAAACTGTTTTTTTGCATTGTCTCTCTAAACTACTTGACATTTTGTAATGAAATAGGACACGTTACTTTCTTGTTCTGAAAAATCTTTTGAGTACGTTCAAATCAAATGAATTTTTGTGGCATTATTAGTTTAACACATTATTTTTAAAACTTTTTTGCTTCCTATAAAATGTTAAACTAATGATGCCACAAAATTCATTTGATTTGAACGTACTCAAAAGTTTGGGGGGATTTAGGGCTGCACACCCCCATTAAAATTTTTCTGTGCGCTTAGATTTTGTTGTTTCTTTTGTATGAAAAATGCTTTCAGAACAAGAAAGTAACGTGTCCATTTTTATTACAAAGTATCAAGTAGTTTAGGAGATAATGCAAAAAAACAATTTTTATTTTGTAACTTCAAAGGGCTGTAACTTTTTTTGTGTACACTTTTGTACTAAGGTAAGTTGGATTCAATCAATTTATTTTTGTCTCCGGAATGCGTGATTTAATTTATGATATACCTTTTTGAAACACCCTGTATTATGCGTACTTTTAATAATTTGTATATTTTATGTATAAAACACATATTTATACAGGGTGGTCCTTAAGTAATTGTACAAACAGAAACCGTAGACTCTGCACTTTAAAATATTACGATTTAAGCCAACTTGCTTAAAAAAAATGTTGATATTAAGAAAGATACAGGGTGTTAAAGTGGAAATTTAAAATTTTATTTTTCGGTATAACTTTTACGTTTGTATATACTTTTAGACAAAAATTTACAGTTGGATGCTTTTGAGTAGGATAAATTATAATTTTATACTTACTTTAATGTAACTAATAGAGGGCGCCACATATGCCACAAGTGTGGCATAAATTTGCGCTTAACTTTTTTACTCTTCAAGCTAGCTCTTCTTGTTTTAAAAAATATTAAAGATACATTATTTTTACAAATAAAAGGTATACTTGTTAGTAACCTTAAAATTCAACCGTTTTCGAGATAAATGCATTTTATAAGTCAGCTACACAATAATTCTTAGTTAGATATTTGTGCGGTAAAGCACTGAATACCTATAGATAAGCATAATACATAGTTTATTCTTATTAAAACAACTCAAAGATGATAATGTAACATCACAAAATGCTTTGCTATGGGTGCTAAATGTCTTATTGGAGAAAAGATATTTCATCTTCTTCTTTAGGTGCCGTGTCCGTATTCAGACGTTGGCCGTCATCATGTTTACAATTTCCCTTTGCTATCGCTTCTTAAGTTTCTATAATGGTGTTGTATTACTTTTTCTCTATTGTAAAATGCTAAAAACCCAAAATATGTGGTGTATGCAAGATGGTACACCACCACATTCTAGAGAGAAGGCAGTTAGAACATACTTAAATACAACTTTTCTGAACGTTGGATTGGTCGTGGTAGTCATATTCCTTGGCAATGTGGTGAGATATTAATATAATTATTTAATTCATAAGAAATCCGAAAAGAATACTTATTGTTGATTATGTAAATTGTTTACCAATTTTTATTAGATTCAATAGAAACTAGAGCACAGGTATTGAATAACACATATGTGTCCTGTTTCATAATACTTTTGCTACAAATCTAACCAGAAAGACTCAGCATTTTTACAAAAACATCATCGTTGTCCTAATAACCGATATTGTTATAAATATAGTAAACACTCAGGCAATTTAGTTTAGCATAATATTAGTTCGTTAGTAAATCATAATAGTCCATTTGTTCGAGATCTAATTATAGTTACTCGTAAGCTGTAACCTAATCATATAAATAAGTAATGACATCGATAGGTTATTCCGTATGTATATAAGTAACCAATGAACGAAATACATCACATTTTAATACATTATTTAACTTCTGCGACAAATAAGATGTAGTTCGATAATATACCATAAGATTTGGATATGTATCCAAAATAATATATTCATCCATTATACATTATAGCCACCATGTAGCCCCGAATTTAATCCGCTTGATTTTGGTGTATGGAGCGCATTAAAACAACTTGTCTATAAGAATCCCATAAATATTCGCAACCAACTATGGGAAGAAATAAATACTGCAGCAGTTTCTTTAGAACCAATGATGCTATTTAATATGAGACGATCTTTTATGGAATATATTGACAAATGAATTAAAGAAAATGTTGGACATATCGAACACTTACTTTGCCAAAAAGTTATGTTATTTAGTTTAACTATTTCTTAATTTGATTTGTAAACAAAATGTTTTGATTATGCCTTTAATTTAACAGAAAACGTAAAATGTTTGATGTAAAATCCTATTATTCTGTTATTTTGTCAAATCCTATTATTAATTATACTGCTGATATATTTATTTTATTTAATATTTCGTTAACTATTAACTTTAGATAAAGGTATTTTATACCAAAATTAAAAAGTATTAATGTTTTTGTCTATTTTTTCTTCGTTGCCTGGAGTAATTGCCTTAGATCAGAATTATGCAGCTGATCTTTAAAATGCGATTATCTCGAAAACTGTTGAGTTTTGAAGTTATTAACAAGTATACCTTTTTTTTGTTAAAATAATTTATCTTTATTTTTTATCCCAAATACAGGTGACTTAAAGAGCAAAAAAGTTAATTGCAAATTTATACCACATATGTGGCATAAGTGGCGCCGTCTATCAGTTACATCAAAGTGTGCATTAAATTATAATTTCTCATATTTAAAAATACCTATTTGTAAATTTTCATACATAAATGTTTACAAACATGAAAGTTATAGCGAAAAATAAAATTTTAATATTACAATTTAACACCCTGTATCTTTCTTAATATCAACATTTTATTAAAGCAATTTGGCTCAAATCGTAATATTTTAAAGTGTAGAATCTACTGTTTCTTATTGTACAATTACTTAAGGATCACCCTGTATAGGTGTATTCATAACAAATTTGTCGACCAACTATCCTGCTTTTAACACTTATTTGTTAATTTATTATTTTAGAATAAATCACACTTCATTACTAATTTATTTTTTTTATTACGAAACATAAATCATCAAAATAAATGTACAACTTTTTTTGACAAAATGCTCATTTTGAAAATGTCCGTAGCCAGCTTCAATCTAATTTTTGAAGCCAAACAACGAAATAAAATCTGACGTTGTACAATTCGGTCATCGTCTGATTTTGACATTGGAGATTTACACGAGCAAAAAATTGTGAAATTACTGTCACCCTGTATTACGCAGTGCTCATCTGGGACTAAGATTTGAATAATAGAAAAAGGATGATGATACAGTCACGGAGCAGATACACGCATGTTCCTGATACATAAAAAATACATGTACATACAGAAGGCACTTTTTGAGCTTCCGTTTATATTTGCCTGATATGTTTAAGCATGTTTGGGAAGGTTTTATGTTAAAAAGATGTGAATAAATTTTCTCTGCATAGAAATCATAGAAAAAGAAATGTTATCTAAGAAATATATTACGTTCTTTTCAAATGTAAATTTATTATTTATATAGGCGTATATAGGTTATTGACAAGAGAGTTTTCTTTGTACAGCTACAATCAATTATAGTATTATACAAATATATTTTGATATTGCCTTTTAGGTTAAAGATCTGGACATAAATAAAAATTATATTTTCTTTTTATTGTGATATGATATTTAAAAGTATAACGGTTACCACAAATAAATTCAAAAAAGGTTATTATAATGCGAAACGTGAGAGGTGGAGAATTACGTGAATACAAGTGACTAGAATCGGAAGTCGTAGAAACTAGAAACTCGTTAATTTACATGTCATTATTGCCGTAAATCACGATTAATACTATACTTTCGTCTTTGGTGCGATGTGCCCTACTAAATGTTGGAATCTCACATACAAAAGTGCGAGCAATATTAGAATTATTTGCATAGATTAGATATTGCAAACAACATTGCCTCGTAAGAGGTCATTGTAATTTTCCGATCCCCTCCGACACCTTAGATTCTTAGACTCCTAGAGAGAAAAGGACAAAACGAAAACCATTTAGTAACACATAATAATGCAAGGGATATCCATCTTCATCCATCGATTTTTGTTTTGCTTACGTATTCCCGGTTCATTTCTTATGACATAAACTCGATAAAATTCATTGACCATTATAAAGCGGTGCATTTGTATCGGTTTTTAATATTGTGAACAATTTTTTGTTGTTAAATTAAAAATAAAAGCGCATTTATTTAAAAAGATAAAACAAAAAAATACTCTTATTGGAAATAAAAAATAATTCTTAATAAAATAAGAAACAATTCTTTATGCCCTACAGAAATTATTATAATATTTGACCTTCTACAGCTGAACAGTATTCCAATCTGTCATAAAAACTTCTGCGGACAGATGTAAGAGTTTCTGCTGTAACAGGATTGGAGACTTCTCTTATTCGGTTTTTTAATTCATCCAAATTTTGGGCTCTAGCCTCAGGGTGATTGTAGATGATGGTTTTTAAATGTCTCCAAATTCACCCAAATTCCACTGATAACTCGATTCGGGAAAGTATCGTTTAAGTACTCTCTAATTATTCGAGCGTTGCGAACTGAACAGCCATCTTGATGGAACCCAACATTCTTCAGATTTATATCAGGAAGATTAAGAATAGCGGGAAGAACATGATTCTGTAACAAATCGAGGTATACTCTACTATTCACGTTGACCTCAATAAAAAATGGACCTATTATGTGGTCTCCTAAAATGCCAGTCCAGACGTTAACTTTTTGAAGACGTTGAGTTCGGTAAACAACACTTCCGTGCTGATTTTCCCACGCCCAATACCTCGTAATGGAAGGATTGTCTCTCTGTACTAACGAAAAAGAAGATTCATCAATAAATAAAATGTTTTTAAAAAAATTGGGTTCATCATTAGCCTTCGTTATTAGACTTTCAAAAAACTCCATTTAACTCTGTATTCTCGTTCCTCAACTTTTTCTGGTGAGACTTCTTAAACGTGACATTTTCTGCAATTTTTGAGGTAATAACAACTCTCAAAATTTTTAACAATATTATGAACTGACTGTACGCAAGGAATTGGTCTCCTCTCAAAAAACACAGAAAATAAATTTACACACTGGTGTTCAGAATTACCACCATAAAACTATTTTATTATTTAAACTTTTTCTGCGGGCGTATAAATAGACATGTTTACAAAAATAAATTAAAAATCGATGCTCTTATTGCTTTAATTAATTACTTTACTCAACTGTATAATGACAAATTATTGGCGACGGGGCAACGGAGGTTCGTGGAAAGTCGACGGCGCGCAGTGTTGCCATTTATAGTGTGTATATCTAATTTAAAACTTAACGTACTATATAGGCAAAACAATTGTTTTCTAAAAAATATGGAATCAATGATTGGGTGTTGTTGCCTTTTTAAAAACAAATCAGATGTTATCATTTTTCTGACTGGTTTTCTCAAGTTAAAGTGGATTACATCTAATCAAATGAACTCTCAGCGATCCGTAAGCGGAATGGCCGCTGTAAGGCTGGTATCACTTCCCGGAAAGTATTGATTTATTCACAGACTGTCAGCAAGGAGACTCCCTGTCTCTTTCCAGGTAGCGCGTGGAAGACCCCATCGCTCCTAGTACGGCATCATTCGCATTTCCTCATTCCCCACAGTTTGACTTACACTGTTTAACTCACATAGTCTAACTTATACAGACCAACTCACTTTTCTACCTTCAACTTCCAGCATCCTTCCCTCTTGCCTTTGCCGTTGGTCAAGCTGTCTTTTTGCTGTTCTCTTTTCTTGATCCCTACATGTATATAGTTGTAAACTCTGATCCAACCTGTTTATTTTCAATCATTTCCCTCGCTGTAACAAAATTCACACCTGTCTCTCTTTTCATTCTGTTTCTTTCTACTAGCCATCTGTTGCACTCTAACATCGTATGTGTCACAGTTTCTGAGTGTCTACAGTATAGGCATTCATCTGTGTCAGCTTTTCCGAACCTAAAAAGGTAAATCCTAAAACACACGTATCCTATGTGCACGTGTGTTAAGAAATAATCCAGTCGCCTGTGGACACAGTCGACCCAATCTCTTATGTTCGGGATCAGCATCTTTGTCCACTGTGTCACATCCTCCGTGCTGTTCCATTCTTCTTACCATCTTTTAATTGACCTTTCCCTTTCCTGTCTTTCCTCAACCATAGTAAGGTTTCGCAGCAGACTTATTCTGTCCACTTATTTTATGACTCCTATGGGCCTTTATCTCTACCGCCCTCTCCAGACTGATGCCGCGTTAAGGACGATCGACTGCACAACACCGTATTAAGCCCTTCTCCTTTCGGATTTGGGTCCCCAATGTTGGGCATCACAAACGTTAATGCAGTCACACTATTCGCAGCCTTCTGGGTTATCTCCCGCACATGCTCCCCCCATTTTTCGTTCTGGTGCAACGTCACTTCTAGGTACTTTACGTGTTTCTTGGGTGTTAGACATGCCCCCGCACATTATAGTTCTACACTCTGCCTGTTCTTTTTCCCCTTCAGAATGATGGCTTATGTTTCTCTGCCGCAAATCTCAGTCCGTGCTACGTCATCCATTTCTTTACGACGCCGCCTGCGTTCCGAACCCGATATTTGAGATCTGGCTTATCCCGGGCGACTACCAGTACAGCGAGGTCAACTGCGAATTCGAAGAGAGTTATACCCTCTCCGTATACACAGATCATAACCCCATCATATGCCAGTTTCCATAGCGTCGGGCCCTAAACAGATCCCTGGGACCCCGGCCGTCACGTCGACGATCGTGCCCTTGTCCACCATACCTTTCGTACAGATACTCTGCCACCACATTTATCAGGTAACCAGGACATTCATCAGGTAACCAGGATACTCTCTCTTCTCCGTTGCCTTCATTACTTCGTTTCATTGCAGTGTATTGAATGCATTCCTAACATCGAACAACAGCAGGGCCGCCTAGTGATGTTCATCCCCTCTGTTGTACAGTGCTTCGAGTACACTCATGATTGCATCAATCGTGCTTTTCCCTTTACAAAAACCAAATTGTCTTCGAGATAAACCACCTGACCTCTCAATCATGTCGTCTATGCGTACTCGCAGCACATCCTTTCATACAACTTACTTATGCATGGAAGGAGACAGATGGGGTGATACTTTTCCCAGTGCCATCTGGATGTACATGTTTAAAGCCACTAAATATGTGGGTAAAAACTCTTTAAATATAGTTAGATTAACTTTGAATTACATCTTTGATACTTAAAAACTAAGATGTTTAAGTTATAAAAGGAATTGATCACATGGCAACGTGATTTTTTTAAGAAATTTCGAAAATAGTGTCTTCATTTTGAACTCAGATTTTTCAAAACTAAACCTTCTAAAGCAGTTAAACGTCCAGAATATAATGTTTATGTTCGCAGTCTTTTTGACTGCGTAATTTGGGATCGTTTAATCACGAGTAACTCCAAAAATATTGACTTTTCGAAAATGAAAATTTTTGTTTTAAAATAGTAGCGACTACCTTGGTTTTTTGATAAAATTTTTCCACCTCCGTGTTGGGATGTTTGATGCCGGGTATTACTTGGTTGCCTATTCGAGCGTTAAGATCCCCCAATATTATAATCCTACCTTTGACTTGATCTACTACTTCTTGTAATTGGTCATAAAACGCTTCCCTTGTTGTTTGAGGCTTGTTATTTTCTGGGCCGTATACTCCGATGATGTTCATGTCTTCCTTCTCCATTCTTATCTTTGCAGTTACTATTCTTTCTGATATGTATTGACACTATTTGATGTGATTTTGGTACTTTTGGTGTATTAGTAAGGCTACACCTTCTTTGGCCCTGTTTTCTTTTGCTACTCCACTGTAGATTAGTATGTATTGACCTAATTTTGATGCTGGCAGGCTGCCTAAACAAAACAATATGGAGAAATAAAAATATCGGGACAGAAACGAAAGGCAGAATTTACAAAACAGTCATCAGACCAATAATGACATACGCGGCAGAAACAAGACCTGACGCAGAGAGAACAAAAAGGATGTTAGAAATAGCAGAGATGAAAAAACTTGATGATGAGCAGAGAGAAAAATTGATGGTAAGACACTATGGGACAGAGCTAGAAGTACAGATATACGACATAGATGCAAGGTGGAGAACATCAAAAACTGGGTAAGAAATAGAAGAGTAGAATGGAACGATCATATAAGCCGAATGACTACAAATAGAGTAATAAAGACGGCAAGAGACGGTTCCCCAATAGGAAGACGATCAGTAGGAAGACCACGCAAACGATGGAATGACAACTTACTGGAGGCACATTGAAAAACAGACAGAGTCATGTCTATATAAAAAGAAGAAGAAGAAGAAGAAGAAGAAGAAGAAGAAGAAGTGTTGGGATGGTAACGATCCCCAAAGGAAAGTACATATTGACAAAGGGTAGATATTGATCTTTGAGCTATTTTTTAACTACTGTCAAAATTTTAAGCAAATTCGGAGATTTTCCACTATTTTTACCGTCATATCCTGGACTAAACTAACTATATAAAGTAAGTAAATGTAAAATTATAATCAACCTTTTTTATGTATTCTAAAGGACAAACAATGCAATTTTCAGGAAAAACAAAAGTTTTATCCACACTTTTATGTAATATGGTTCAAAAAGTTCACCAATATTCTTTTTCAAACTTAAGCAGTCGCGCACTAAAAGACCGAAAACTTGTTTTAACAAAAATTACTTCCAAAAATTAAACAAAAAAGGTAAATTATAAACGTAAAAATTAGTATAACTATAAAACTTTGTTTAAACCTAATCAATTGTTTTTTTTTTTCAGTGCCACCTAGTCTACAAATTCTTCCCCCCAACGGTCAAGTAGTAACAAGGAAAGGTGGTCCAGTTTCTTTCGAGTGCAAAGCAAATGGAAATCCTACACCTACGGTTCAATGGTCCAAAAAGGTAAATTTTGTTCTTATTAGTAATGAAATTTTTATTTTTAAACCGAAAAATTAGTGTATATTCTATTTTTTATGGTAGATTTCTATGCGTTTTATGGTTTTTCTTACATATGCCGTTATTGCTCAATATATCGAGCCTTTTGGAACATACATACTAACAGTGATTGAGTAAACCGAAGTTTCAAATAAACGAGCTCTATAATATGGCAGATAATGTTTTGGTGAGCCACTTGCACAACTTTCTTTTCTGAGCTGTGACATTTTTAATTGTTCATGCAGTTTCATACCTCTTTGTTATAAGTTCTTCTTAACCAAGTTATTAACAGCCTTCAGTACATCCAAATTTCAAATGTGTTTACTCTTTTGATGTAATCTTGATTTAGTGTCGATGTTTCACATTCATTACAATTCACTTTTCAGACAAAGCTTCATTTTAAATATTTTATAAAGAGATGATTGTATACGAAAAGAAAAGTTTTAAAAAATTCCAACCATATATTCCATGATGTTTTATTTTTACAACGCCTATTTTGTAGTTTGGAAACTGACCTTTTTTTTATTTAACAAAACTCCAACAGGAATGATTATTGCTATCTGATCATTCACTCTGATCAATAAGCAAGTTAGTTCTATATATAAATATTACAAAAAACTTAGCTACTAGCTAGATAGTACTACTAGCTAACGTGTACACTTTAGACGCACTTTGCTCTGCTTTTTCACTTTCACTCACTTATAAAACTAACTCAAGCGGCTTCGTTCTCTTAAGTGTTCTTATCTGGTTGGCGTTGTCTAGGACGCCAACGAAGTCCTGTAACGAAGTAGTTACAGGACCTGACATAACTATGGACGAAATTGAACAAGCAATACGATTAGCAAAGACCCAAGAAGCGACGGTACCAGATGAAATACCGATTAAAATAATAAAGCTCTTCTAAAGTTCAGGTAAAATATCTCTCCTTCATCTGTTTAATAAAATTTATGAAACTGGCTATATACCAACAGATTGGCGGCTGTCGACTTTTGTGACGATACTTAAAAAAGCAAATGCAAAAAGATGTAGTGAAATGAAATCGTAGGCTTCCACGGCCAGAGTCAGAATTATAGTTTATTCGTCTTCCGGGTTTGGACCGTGTCATTTGTGAGTGACCCAAAAGTGGGTTCATCTCGACGTTTCGCTACAATTGTATGTAGCTTCTTCAGGAGAACAAAAAAGGAAAAGAAACAAAAGACAAGAAGATGGGTAGTTAGCAACGGTAACTCAGTTACTCAACGCAACCAGAGGCGAATACTAACTACCAAGATGGGCATTTGGTCACAGTAACTCAACTACTCAACGCAGCCAGAGGTGAAAACCAAATGCCAGGACAGGGATTCACGTCCAACAGCTCAGAACACTAACGCGTCGAGAGGCAGGGAGTGAATCCTCGGATTCACTCCCTGCGTTGCGTTGAGTAACTGAGTTACCGTTGCTAACTACCCATCTTCTTGTCTTTTGTTTCTTTTCCTTTTTTGTTCTCCTGAAGAAGCTACATACAATTGTAGCGAAACGTCGAGATGAACCCACTTTTGGGTCACTCACAAATGACACGGTCCAAACCCGGAAGACGAATAAACTATAAGATGTAGTGACTACCGAACCATCAGCTTGATGAGTCATGTTTTAAAGATATTTCTACGAATTTTGCACTCTAAGATATATCAAAAAATAGAACAACAACTTGGTGATACACAGTTTGGATTCCGCAATAACCTTGGAACAAGAGAAGCACTATTTAGTATTCAGGTTATGGTACCGAGATGCAGGGATGTCGGACATCCAGTTTATATGTATTTTATTGGCTTTGAGAAGGCCTTTGATCGAGTAAAACATACTGAAATGATAGCCATTCTTCAGCAGGTAGGTATTGATGATAAAGACCTACGCATTATTAAAAATCTTTACTGGAGGTCTCGATGAAGATCACAGTTTCTGAAGTACCATGGAGCGTTAACGATGTTCCTTAATATTTTATTCTGATATCGTTGTATAATTTGGATGTTACTTTCTTTTGTACAGCCCCATAGCTGTATCCCATATGTCCATATCGGTTTAAGGACTTGCTTATACAATAACAATTTGTTATAAGTAGACAGAGTGGATTTTTTTCCCATCAATCAGTACATCTTTCTGAACTTAATTTCTAATTCCTCTCTTTTTTTCTTAATATGTGCTTTCCAACGTAGCTTGGAATCTAATGTCATACTGAAATATTTTGCCGTATTTGCATAAGGTATTTGGTTTCTATTTATACTAACTGGGATATGTTGTTCTCTTTTGTTAGTAAAATTGACATGAACAGATTTTGTTTCATTCAATTTAATACGCCTGGTCCAGATGTTAATTTGTTCAACAGAGTTCTGTAGCATGGTTGCTGCATCCTCGTGGTTTTTTGCGACTGCTAAAATGCATGTGTTGTCTGCAAATGTCGCAGTTGTATTAGGTTCTAATGATGGAATATCGCTGGTATAGAGCAGGTATAACACTGGCCCTAGGTCACCTCCTTGTGGAACTCCAGCTTTTCTTTAAAATACTTTAGTTTTTTAAATTATTACGGGCTAAAATTTAGTGGATACAGTGGTTGGCACAAGATGTTTAAAAAATTAATAATCTGAACTGTGTATGTGAAAAGTGGGTACAGAATAGAGCAGTGTGAATCAAGAAACTTAAGAAAGTGAAGTACTCTAAGCGCTGTAACATCGTATTGACGATGTTACAGCGCATAAACTAAAGCGCATAAACTGAAAGCAGAATCTTATATGAAACAAATTATTTACATTCTACTCTAGTTGTAGAGACAAAAATGCCACTGAACCTTTAAAAATTATACAAATATGCTAAATTTTGCTGAGAATGTCAATTGTGGGATCCCAAAAAAGATACAAAAAAGCTTACCACTTCTACCTCCTGGCTTCTTCTTAAAACACCCACTCGTAGCGGGAAGAAAACAAAAAAACCGATTTACTAAGAACCTACACGTTGTAGAAAAAAGGTTCAAATAAAAAATGTAACTAATTTTGAAGAAAAAAAAAGCAGAAACACATATATCACAGAAAGTGATAAAGTCGAAGAAAGATGGGCAAAAATTAAGTCTAATATCTTAGCCTCAGCCAAGGAAGTTCTTGGTGAAAGAAATATAAATAAAAATAAATCGTTCCAAAAGGCGAAGAACTCCATGGCTTTGTATAGAGGTGAAGGAAAATGTAAAGAAAAGAAAAAAGCTTACCTAAGATACATGTCAACCAAAACACAAGAGGCATACTATATTTACCAGACAATTTTTGAGAAACGAAACACATGCACTTGTAATAAAATAAAAAATGATCACTGGGAATGCTTTTCCAACGAAATGAAACATGATTTTAACGGTCTGCAAAAGGAAATATGGCACTTTATAAGAGGTCAAAGAACGAAAGTAAAGGATCTAATAGAACCAAAACACATAGAAAAGGATACGTAAATTGACTACCTAAAAAAGCTCTATACAGAGGAAAAACAAACGACCCTAGAACCAAAAACACCAGAAATTACCACAAACGAAGAACTTAATATAAGTGTACTGAAAGTTTGGAAAATACTTGAAAAGCTGAAGAACATAAAAGCATCAGTTAAAGACGGGATACCAAACGAATTACTGAAATATTGTGGAGCAGCAATGACAGAACAATTAGCAACATTGATTAATAAAATTATAAAACGTTATAAAATACCTGAAGAATGGAGAACGAGCGAACTAATTCTAGTATTTAAGAAAGGAGATAAAAACAGGCAGAAAACTACAGAGGAATAAAATTGTTACTTAAATACTACCCTAAAACTTACAACTAAAATTTCAGAAGTGCTAATAAATCAGAGGATAAGTTTAGCAGATGAACAGGGTTTTAGTAATGGAAGATCGTGTACAGATGCAATATTCGTTATAAAACAAATAACTAAGATATCACTAGAGTTTAATAGACCATCATTTCTGTGTTTGATTGACACAGAAAGTGTTTGACAGAGTAAGACTCAAATATATGGTCCATCTTCTGTATAATAGATAAGTTCCCCTAAAAATTATACAAACTCTCGAAAACATCTACCAAAACAACAAAATTTAAGTCAGAATAGATGGACAACTTATAGAACCTATAGAAATAGGCAGCGAAATAAAACAAGGGGATTTTCATTGAGCCCCATGCTCTTCAATTTAATCATGGATGAAATCATCAAAAGCGTTAACAAAGGAAGAGGATACAGAATGGGAAACAAAGAAATAAAAATACTCTGTTACGCAGACGATGCAATATTGATAGCCCAAAATGAAGATAGTCTGCAAAGACTGGTCCACAGATTTAACATAAGAGCAGAAAAATTTAATATAACAATATCTTGTTAAAAAACTAAAATAATAGTAGTCAGCAAAAACCAACCAGATATAAAATAAAAATTGATGGCATCAGTATTAAACAAATAATGGAAATAAAATAGCTGGGAATTACACTTTTCAGCTATGGAGACCTGGACAAAGAAGTGAGAGATCAAGTAAAAAAAGCAAACAGACTGGTAGGATGCCTTAATAACACTATGTGGCGAAACAGATACATTAACACTGAGATGAAGTCAAGAATTTATAAAACCAGTGTAAGACCAATAATGATATATGCCTCAGAAACAAGAGCCGACACAGCCACAATGCAAAGGCTAATGGAAACGTGAGAGATGAAAGTACTGAGAAAAATTACGGGTAATACGCTAAGATCGAAAGAGAAGTGAAGACATTAAAAGAAAATGTAACAAACAGTGTATAAATGAATGGACACAAAAGAGAAAAAAGAATGGAATAACCACATAAGCACAATGGAGGAGACCCGTGTCGTCAAAATAGCAAGAGATAAGTCACCAATCGGCAAAAGAAGTATCGGACTACCACGCAAAAGATGGAGTGACAACCGTCCATATAATGTATTAATCCGCCAATGAACAAGCAGAATTGCTTATAAAGAGAAAAAAAAATTTTGAAGAAAAATGATTACAGTAGACTCCCTCTATAACGAGAACTGAAATGGCAGACTAATTACCTCGTTATAAGTGGATCTCGTTATATCCAACAACAATAATACTGTGCATACATATGAATATGTAGTTTTATAAAACATTAACTTTCTATAGTGAAGCCATTCGGAACATTATAAGATGCTAGTAAATATTGTTTGAATGGCGTTTTTGAAATAAAGTTGTTTACTTTTATTGTCAATGAAATACATTAAAACAAAAAAGAGTTGTTTACTTTTATTGTCAATGATATACGTTAAAACAAAAAATCTGTATTCTGTAAATCTGTATAAAGCGTATTTTCAAGAATAACATAAACTACTGCGTCTGCAATTGAAAGAAGTCTGTCATTTTTGACTGCTTTAAATTGTCCAGTATTCTATCTATCATATTTTCTAAAGATGTGAAACAGTTTTATGCTTTTTCATTTGCGTTTTTTCTTTGGGTCAAGTTTCTAACAACCTTTAAAATACTTTCCGCATCTTGTCTATTAGGACCTATTATTAGGTGTGAATGGTCAACCCCCTACAATGACACTTGTGAAACATAAATTGTAAATTTCGGACTAAAAATCATAAATTGTAAGAAGTTTATTGCGGACGGCATTTAAAAAGGGTATTTATTTATAGCTACGGTCGGGCCAAAACCTAAAAAAACACGTTTTTCAATCTTCTTTTCTCTCGTTATAAGCAAATTTACCTCGCTATAAAGGGTTATAGTTCAATAGAAATTTCACATTACATCTAATGCATTATACCTCGTTATAAGCGAAAACCCGTAATAACCGTGTTCGTTATAGAGGGAGTATACTGTATTAGCACTTTTTCCGTAGAATCAACCGTTTTCTTAGAAACAAGGCTTGAGCGACGATTGATTTTTAATAACAGGTACGCGCTCGAAATCAATTTTAAATAAAACTTGTATCAACTCGACTGTTAAAATTCGATATCTTTTGATCACAGTGTCTTATCAACAAAAATCAAAATGCATTTTAAAGGTAAAAAAAGCAGCTTTCGTTTGCAATTTGTCTATTTTGTCGAAAATGAAGTTTCTGCAAAGTTGTTAAATAAATAACGAAAATATTAACATTCTCAGCAAAATTCTTCTTGTTCGTATGATTTTTAGAGGTCAAATATCTGACGACTGGTCTGTTTATACGTTACGGAATTAAAAAAAAAAAAATTCAGAATCTCAAATGTTTGCCAATATCTGCTTAAAATATTTAACTGGTGAAAATAATTGAATAGAAATCCCAATTTTGCTAATCCCTATTAATTCATTAAAATAATTGTGGTTGCACAAAACTAACTATATCGATATTTTCTTTATATGTAAACGTTTTCTGATATTTTCAGGATGGTTTATTACCTTCAGGACATCAAGTAGAAACTGGTTATCTTCTAAATCTGAATGAAGTTCAGAGACAAGACGCGGGAGTATATCAATGTACAGCGTCCAATGGAATAGGACAACCAGTGACTGGAGAAATAAAGCTTCATGTATTATGTAAGTACTCGAATCGGGCATACTTAAATATAGCTTTGAATTAATCGAACAAATACCTGCTTAATTAATTAATGTTACCTATATATCAATGACAATTCAGATTTAACATTTTTAAACCGAAATAAAAATTTCGATACTTTAGTTTTATGCGGTCAGTCTGCCGTTTTATTCGTTTACGAGTTATCAACAAGTAATTAGAGATTTATTCTCAAAGTACGTATTTTGAGAAATATTTCTGCAATAAAAATTGAAACGTCAAAACAAATATATTTTCAATTGAATCCCTAAGAAACTCCACATTTCTAAAAGTGAACATTTTGAGAAAAGTTGAAAAAACTCTTTTATGTCAAAACAATTTAAAAATTCATAAAAGCAACTACTTCAGTGTGGGTGCTTCCTGTAAAGTTTTTCACCACAGCAAAAAAAACCTTCTGATATTGTGAGAGAAAAAGAATAAAATGGCCAGGGAGACCTTCTCTCCTGTATACTGTTCATTCTGGCTCTGTAAAAAGTAATACGTATGTCACAAATCACAACCACTGGTTCAATATATAATAAATCAGTGCAAACCCTGGCCTATGATAATGATATCAATATTGTTGGGAGAACGGAAAACGCTGTACGAGAAGCGTATGTAGCATTAAAAAAATCAGCTACAAAAATGGGTTTAATAATAAACACCAACAAAACGCAGTATATGAAAAGAAGCATGCAACCACAAATCCTACGACCACTTGTTATAGAAAACGACGTCATCGAAGCAGTGAACGAATTTGTATACCTAGAAGCGCTCATTAACACTGAAAATAATACTACCTCAGAGATAAACCGCAGAATTTGCACGGCCAACAGATGCAATATCGAGAAATACAAAAGTAAACTACAAAACAATAATACGCCCAATCCTAACATATGGTTCAGAGACCAGGACTCAACAAAATGTAATGAAAACATGTTAGGATGTTTCGAAAGAAAAGTACTAAGGCGAATCTATGGAGAAGTGAATGACAATGGAGTGTGGAGAAGACGATACAACTTCGAACTTTATAGAATATACCAGGAACCTGATATCGTAAAACATATTAAGATAGGACGTCTGAGGTGGATAGGGCATGTAATGCGGATGGAATAAAATGACCCGGCTAGAAAAACGCTCCTTGATAAACCCATTGGTCAGAGAAGAAACGAACGATCCAGAACAAGGTTCCTTGGTAACATCGATGAAGACATGAGAAATATGGGAATACGTGCTTGGCGGAGAAAGGATAGGGACGACTGGAGAGACATTCCTGAGGAGGCTAGGACCCACACAGGGTTGTAAAGCCATAATGATGATGATGAATTTGTTCAGCTAGTATCTTTTAGAATAAATAAGAAAATTGTTCACATTTACTACGAGTATACCGAGGCTTTATATTTAACCGTATAAATCCCAACATAATTATCTTATTATATTAAAATAAAATTTATCGGTATTAATTTTATTGTTTTCTCTTTAGATCCCCCCGAAGTCAGCGTTATTCGGTCGTGGGTAAATGCCGGAGAAGGAGGAGAGGCTAAACTGGATTGCGTAGTTCACGCTGATCCTCCCGCAGAAGTAAGTATTTAATTCTGTATGATTCAAAGACCCTTTAATACGCTTAATGCGATTATTAAAAAAATCGATAGTAAAGAAAAGTATTTAGAAAATCAAAGTAGTAAAGCTCTATTGAATTTTTTACTGAATCCTGTTAGATTAGTATTACAATTTGTTCAAAGTAGAACAATAAGTAATTTATTTCTTGCACAAATTTAATGAAATATTTTCTACACTAAACTTTTAATCACTTTCTTCTTCTGTCTGTTTTTTTTTTGGGCTTTAGCCATTCGGACAGTCATATCAAAATTAAAAGAAATGTTCTATTTATATGTAGGGGAAGGGGGGGCAAAACGGGGTAGTGTGGCAAAACGGGGTACCCCTCTTATTTTCCAAACCACTAGTGCAATTGAGCTACATCTCCAGGAATTTCGTGTTCACGTGGTACGACATCATCTGATGCCGCCGTTTGGCTGTACAGCGCGCCAAAGTCGATGAATTCGTTGAATAGTGAGGATTGATAGTGGTATTGCAATATTTACATATTTCGTTTACAAAAGTAAGTAGACTGGAACTATATTCACTCAATAGCTATTTATTTCATGTCATTGTCTAAGGTGTGAACTTATAATTTTGTTAGTATTATTACGTTTCAAGTGTTATTAAATTTATTATTGCACTATAATCACAAATATGCAGCTGGGGCAAAACGGGGTAGGGCAAAATGGGGTACTACCCCATTTTGCTGATATGTTTGGTGTTTGATTATTCTAATTACATTTTATTTTTCTTCAGATAATAATGGTAAGAAATTATAAAAGAAAAACAGATCGACAACAAAGTTGGAGTGAACAACAGATGCACGAGGCAGTGCAACTAGTTATAGATGGTTTCATGGGATAAGAAAGCGGCTGAGCAATTTAATATACCCCAAACAACATTAGAGCGCTACGTTAAAAAAAAGTGAAACAATTCCGAATACAAAATTCAGAAAACGCTTGGACGTTATAAATGTATCTTTTCAATAGAACAAGAAGCAGAACCAGCAGTTTATTTGACCACCGTGGAAGCTCAACTATTTGGTCTGACCATGAATGAATTAAGAGAACTTGCTTTTGATTTAGCAGAACGCAACAATATTGTTCATCCGTTTAAAAATTCAAAAGCAGGTTTAGACTGGGTAAAAGGATTCTTGAATAGGCATCCTAATCTTGGCTTACGAAAGCCAGAAGCTACCTTGTCAGCTAGAGCAATGGGGTTTAATAGTCGCAGTAAAACAATTTTTCGACCTTCTTTCAAATATTTTGGATACCCATCAGTTAACAGGGGATAGAATATATAACTGCGACGAAACGGGCTTAACAGTAAATCCTAAAGGTCATTCTAAAGTAATTTCCAAGAAAGGAAGTCAGATCGGAATTTTAACTTCAGCTGAATGAGGTCAAATTGTTACCGCTGAAATTTGTTTCTCCGCTAGCGGGACATATGTTCCCCCAATGTTAATTTTTCCCAGAAAACGCATGCAGCAAGAATTCCAGACTGGACTTCCATCGGGTGCGTTTGCTGAGGTTCAGGAGACTGGGTGGATGACCAGGGAACTGTTTGTTGTTTGGTTTCAAAGATTTATTTCTTTTACCGGAGCCAAAAAAGAGAAACCAATTCTGCTTGTTTTAGATGGACACTCCACCCATACCAAGAGCTTGGAATTAATTGATCTTGCACGAGATAATGGAGTAATTTTGTTGTGTTTTCCGCCCCATTGTTCTCACCGACTTCAACCACTAGACGTGGCATTTATGAAACCGTTAAGTAAGTACTACGAGGATGAAGTACGTAAATGGTTGAGATGTAATCCTGGAAAAGTCGTTACCTTGTTTCAGATAGCTTCGTTATTTGGGGCCGCTTTTATACAGGCTGCAGCAATGAGCACAGCTATAAATGGTTTTCGAAAAACTGGAATCTGGCCATGTGACATGAATGTTTTTAAAGATGAAGATTTCTTACCTTCTGCAACGACAAACATTGAACTTTCTCTCAATGATACAAGGGAGATGCAAGACCAGAGTACTACAGCTTTCAAAGATTCTGCCCAGTCACCTCCAGGCCAGCAACATCTAACTTCCATCCATCTAACTTCGTCCCAACCATCCATGATTGTACAAAATATTTTCAGTCCATCGACTTCGGCACAATCTTCCATTTACTCAACTTCTCAACCAGATCTAAATTGTAGTAGTTTTAAAGGTGCTAGTCCCCAAATCATTTTGCCAATTCCCAAAGTATCACAGACAAGTAAAAGGACTACCAGAAAACGTGGAAAAACTGTGATTTTGACATCATCGCCATATAAGGACGAGTTGCGGAATGCTGAAAATCAAAGGCAAGGAAAAGCAGACCAAACCGTAAAAAGAAATCTGCTTAAAAATAAAAAAGGCACTGTTAAACCAGCCAAACAACAAAAAACATCATCTACTATTCAGAAAAAAATGCCAATTCCTACTCCTGCTTCATCTGATAGTGAAGAAGAGGCTGCAGAAGATGAGTGTCTATACTGCCATGACTTCTCTGAAGAAGGGTGGATTCGTTGCCGATCATGCTCCAAATGGGCACATAATTCGTGTGCAGGAGTTGATGAAGATGACGATGATGCTACACACTTATGCGCTCTATGCGAAAATAATTAGATTATTAAGATACATATGTATTTTATTGTTCAATACTTATGAATACAAAAATAAAGATATTTTTTACCTTCTGACTTTAGCTTTTAGGAGGTACCCTGTTCTGCCCCATAGGTGGGGCAAAATGGGGCAAATGACACATGCGTCAAAATATTAGTATACATCAGAAACGTCAAAACTACTATGTCACGCAATAATATTTTTTTACTTATTATTTCATAGAGATTACGCTTACAGCTTGAAACAAATAATTTTTAATACCGTGTATGAAATATATAAGTTCAAATCTTACGTACCCCATTTTGCCCACCTTTCCTACATAAAAATGTTTCCAACAAAAATACAAAGCAAGGCGAAAACATATAACTAAGGAAGGTAAGAGGATCGTTAGCTTTCTCGTCCAGAGTCAATTAAGATATTCAATTGTGACAAACAATACTAGGCCATTTAGGTAGGTAATATAAAAAGTAGGTAAAAACGAAAGTTACCACAATTTTAATTATACTCTATTTTTTTATTAAGTAATGGGAGATAGTTTAAGCTGCGTTGGCATTAATTCGAACTTGAATTTGAGTTAAACTGGCATACGAGTTGGAACGAATGTAAACAGCCGAGTTGCGGGAATGCTAGTAGGGGAGGATAGGGCATTGTGAACAATCTAAGGAAGATATGCACATACTGTTAAACCAGAAATGATTTTGTTTTGTTTAATTAATTAGGGACGTTCATTAAACATTTAACCGTCATTTAGTTGCAATTGAAACATAATTGATTTAACGTATTTTCAACAAAAAAATGACAACTGACTATATGTCAAAAGTTCACATTGCCCCATAGGGTGGGGCAATGTGAACTACTGAGGAAAGTCACACTATTTCATTATCTAATGGCTATGTTTGGTAAATAAAATCAAGTAAAAAGAATTTTTTTATTAAAAATACTTAGAAAACCGGTAACAGAACATTAGTAAAAATAGACACATGTTATATTTATTCAGAAATACAAAATTCACACTGAAATTCTTCATCATCTTCTGGATCTATTCCCGCACATGCTTCATGAGCCCATTTCAGACAGGCCGAGCAACGTACCCATCCTTCTTCATTGGCTGATGAGGAGAACCACTCGTTACAGTAAAAACATTCAGCATCTTCACCATTGCCATCATCTTGTACTTGATGGTTACATTTATTTTTTTCTTTCCCTTACCATCTTTGGAAGGACAAACTTTTATTTTTTTGTTACTTCTTTCACTATCTTCGTGCTTATCATCATTTATTTTTTTCTTAGCTTTTTCCTTTTTCATTGTTTCTATTGCCTCCTTCGTGTTTATTTCAAGTTCTAATTCTAGCTTATACGGACTAGATGTCAGTACAGCCGTTTTACTTTTTTTGGATTTCCTCTTTGGTTCCATTAATTTACTTCTCTTTGGCAGAGGACGAATGTCTTTAGGGCTGTTTGCTCCAAATGAAGTTGTTGCTCTATTGTGTGCAGGGGAAATTGTCAATTGAAAATCGTTACCAGTATGAAGCTTTGCAACTGAGGTTGAAGCAATTACCTCATCTTGACTTAAGTGAGGCTCTGCAGTTGAAGTTGAAGGAATTGCCTCATCTTGACTTGACACTGGTAGACTATTATTCTCCAAATCTCTTTCAGTCGTAGCAGATGATGCAAAATCGAGGTCTGTAAATATATTGGGATCATAAGGTACTATCCCACATTTTTTAAAAGCGTTAATAGCAGTCAAAGGTGTTGCAGCTTGTAAGAAAGCCTCACCAAAAATTTTAGAGATTTGGAAAGCTGTTACCACTCTGCCTGGGTTGTTATTAAGAAACTTTTCTAATGCCATATCATGATATCGTGCTAAAGGAGCCATGACACCAACATCGGTTGGCTGCATTCGATGGGTGGAATGTGGAGGCAAACAAATGATATGTACATGTTTTTCCCTAGCCAAATTAATTACTTCTATGTTTTTTGTATGGCTGCTGTGTCCATCCAAAATCAATAAGATCGGATCGTCTTCACTTGGTTTCGTTTGTTGAAGAAAATGTTGAAACCATATTAAAAAGAGTTCACTATTTATCCAGCCACTATCGCTACAGGCGAATATTGAACCTGGAGGTGCACCAGCTTGGAGTTCAACTTTCATTCTCTTTCTTGCAAAGATTAACATCGGCGGTATGAAGATTCCTGATGATGACATGCAAATAACGGCTGTTGTTATTCCACTTCTATCAGCAGAAG
Source organism: Diabrotica undecimpunctata (assembly GCF_040954645.1). NCBI lineage: Eukaryota > Metazoa > Arthropoda > Insecta > Coleoptera > Chrysomelidae > Diabrotica > Diabrotica undecimpunctata. The sequence goes on from NC_092808.1 coordinate 128,221,048, forward strand.
TAAGCTGTCCAACTTGTTTCCGTCCTTTATGCGCCAAGATTTTACTATTACATTTGGGGACTGTACCTAGACCTGTTTCGTCACAGTTAAAAACACGCGTTGGATTGACATGTTTAGAATCCAAAGTAGCTTTATACAGATCAAAAAATTGTTTTACATTGTAACGATTAAAAGCTTCAGCTCTTGCAGCAGATGTTGATTCGGGTTTACGTAATGAAAGCCCTGGGTGCCGTTTTCGAAATCCGTACGCCCAATCTAAACCTGCAAGTTTGTTTGTTTTATTATATGGATGGTCTATGTTATTTTTTTCGGCTAACTGGAAAGCTAGGTGACGAAGATCAAGCAAACTGTTCCTTGGTAAAAACCGTTTTGTAGAAACCTAGACCCTTTTCGTCAGGAGAAATTCTTGTTACTTTTTCTTTGCATCTGCGAATTAACGTTGCTTTCGGGATACCATAAACTTTACTAGCTTTTAAATAGCCCATTTCCGCAGCTTTAACTGTCCGGATAGCATTCTTCAAGGCAACAAGAGACCAGGATTGTTGCTCAGTTTTCCTCACATAATTTCGTACCATTTCTAACTGCAAAAGAAGCATATAATTAAAAAAGTGTCAAGAAAATATAATGGGGCAATGTGAACCACTCCTAGTCCACGTTGCCCCATGCGTAGTACACATTCAAAATATGGAAATTAACGTACCAGTTCACAACGTATCAAAAGCAAATCTTAATTATTAAAAGCACATTTTACAAGCAACACCACAGTATCAAAAAGTTAAAATAATCGTGTCTACTTACTGAGAAATCTTTAGTCAAAAGTAGTAAATTCCTTAGATCAGCAGCGACGAAACACGTGTTTTTAATTATGACACGTCTGAACGTACTCCCCGTGCGTTCACACTCATACTAAAAGTAGATAAGATGTCTACGCATATTTGTAGTAGTTACTAGATGCAGTGTTGCCAATTTTAAACAAAATAACCGATGTGGTTTACATTACCCCCATGGTCCATGATGCCCCATCCTCCCCTAAACGAATTCTTACATACACGCCAGTAAGAAAAACCGACGTGTTGGTTAGTTGCTCGAATGCGAGAACAAGTTTTGTGAGTAGAACCAGCATTTATAACCTAAAAATATTGTACAAACAGTATGTCGCGTTTTACGGAAGATGATAATGTAAAATTTGTTGAATTATATAGCACTTATCCATGTTTGTGGAATACAACATTAAAAACATATAAAGATAGAGATGCTCGTGACGTCGCATTAAAAGAAATACTCAAAGAAATGGGAGACAAACTCACAACCACAAAAGATGTGACCAATAAAATAAAAAATCTTCTTTCTACGTATTACCAATAACTTAAAAAAATAGAATCGTCTAAAAGATCTGCTATGGCAGGAGATAAAGTTTATAAACCGAAAGTGGCTTGGTTTATTATTTTACACAATTGTCTTCATCTTTTTGTGCGGTCAAGATCAACGAAATCAAATTTAGAAATAGTAAGTAATATTTTAAATATTATTTATTTATAACTGAATCGCTAACAATATTGTAGCGTGATTAAATAAAACGAGCGGTTCGAATTTATATACATATATTTATTTATAAGTTTACAGTTCGGTACTCTCTTATCAACTAACCCTACTTCTAACATTGTTACCTATATATACTACAGTTACTAGGTTCGAGAATATTCTGGCGTTGTCCCACCTCTAATTCGCCTACGTGACCGGTTATTCTCTCTCGCACTCGATACACGGAGAAGCTTCTGGAAGGGTATTAGAGATGCAATGCAACCGTTACCTGGGCCATGCCGAGAGCATGTTTGTAACACTGCTCCCCTCTTAAATCTGATCGTCCCGATCAGCAACTCTATATGTAGGAACAGGATGGCGGAATCTACAGGACTCTCCAGCTCTGCATGAACCCTTTAGAAAGAAATAACAGTCTACTGACTTTGAAGGATACGATATCATCGGGTTAATGCAACACACAGTAATTCGTACGCCGGTTTCTCGGAAGATTACTTCAAGCATGCTTCTGACAATCTTCCAATCCAGATTATCTAGTGCATGGCCTATCTTGGGTAAGGCCAAATTCTTGATGTCGTAATTGCACACAATTTTCTTCAAATTAGTTAGAGCACGCCATATATCCTCGTAGCTTGCCCTGTCTGTATATGACTTCCTGGTCACCATATACAGCAAAGATCGAGAACCATCTTCTAATCTCAGTACTCTTCCAACTTTAGGCTGCTGGTTTTTTAACTCGACCAAACGACCGAATTTCTTATAAAATACGGATGAGATTCCTTTAGTCATCTCAAGATCTTGGGCAACACAGTGGGCTAGAGAGACGTTATGCGCAACACTAAAAAGATTCTGCTGAACTTCTGTGGTCATGCCGAATCGAGCACTCTTTCTCTCTGCGTAATTTGACATAAATTCATTAAAGCTTGGTCGCCGGTCATCCTTGATCTCATGTTGAAGGGTTCGTGCTTCTTCTGTTTTATTTGAGCCAGCATATGGTGCAAGACGATTTATGTGAACTACTTTTGGTTTACCTTTCGGCAACTTCTTAATTCGGTATATTACGTCATTTATTTTCTTTTTAATTTCATATGGACCTTCCCATTGTCTTTGCAGTTTGGGAGATAAGCCTCGACGACGTTGTGGATTATAAAGCCAAACAAGATCACCTACTTCATAGCTTTCACTCTTGCATCGAGAATCATATTGATCTTTCATTCTGTCACTGGCTATCTGGATGTGTTGTCGGGCAAGTTCATGAATGTTGTTCATTCTTAACTTCAGGCGGTCGACATAATCTTCGCTTGCAACATGTTCTTCGGAAGGTCTGCAGCCAAACTCTAGGTCGCAGGGTAAACGAACTTCACGACCTAACATCAGGCAGGTTGGAGTCTGTCCTGTAGTTTCATTCACGGCCGAGCGGTAGGCCATTAGGAATAAATGAATGTGCTGGTCCCAATCTCTTTGATGTTCTGATACAACTTTGGACAGGTGTTTACCCATTGACGAAGGTATCTACAGCAATTGCTTCTAAAATAATGTCTGGTACCTCCGGATAAGCCAACCGCACTATACGAGCAACATCTGCTTCAAACTCTTGCAAATTTTCACTTGCTCGTTGAATTCTACTTCTTAGTTGCGCCTTGTAGACTTGTTGTAGATGGGCATCTCCATAACGTTTGTCTAGTCGGGTAAACAAGGTCTGGTAACATTTTTCTTGACCCTTAGGAATCGATCTTAGGATATCTGCAGCATCACCTCGTAAAGCAGCAGTCAAGGAAACAGCTTTTTCTTGTTCTGTCCAATGATTGGCTGTCGAAATAGCTTCAAATTGTCTAAGGTATATGGACCAAGAGGACTTTCCATCAAATGGTGGCAATTTGAATCTCATATTATGTGTCGTTTCGTCTCTAGGTGATTCTTCTTTCACTACCGGATCTAAGGCTATTGTATTAACTGGTGGTAGCACTTTTGTATTAGTTATTATGCTCTCTAACTGTTTGATCTTCTCTTCTACTTTATCAAATGTTTTAGAAACTTCTTCAAATTTTTCATTGTTCTTTTTAGAAGTTTCTTCCATCATTTGAGAATAATTTTCAAATTTCTTGTCGAATCTTCGAGATACATTTTCGAATTTCTCATCGAATCTTTTGGAAACGTTCTCTAATTTATCATCATTTTTTTTAGAAGATTCTTCTATCATTTGAGACGTTTCATTGAATCTTTCATCATTCTTTCGAGAAGATTCTTCTATCATTTGAGAGACGTTTTCAAATTTCTGATCATTTTTTCTGGAACTCTCTTCGATCTTCATTAAAACTGCTTGTTCTGCTGTCTGGAACTGGAATGTCTCTGGGTCTTCTCCATTCTTGTTGAGAACAGTCTTCAGTCGTTCTTGGTAGGGATGGGAAAAACCTACCGGTTTTAACCGAAAACCGGTTTTTTTACTTCGCAATAACCGGTTTTATCGGTTGTTTTTTTGTCTCGGTTATAACCGGTTTTTTATTTTTAAAGTAAAAACCGGTTATTAGGTTTTTACGGTGATTAGGATTAGGTTAGGTATTATTTTGGATCCCAATCATAATTATTATTCTCAAGTAATTATTCCAAACAAACCCATAATTCAAATTTTATTTTATTTTATAAATACAGAAGCAAACTAAAAGTGCAAACTTGTAACATATTGGACCAAAAAAACCGAAAACCAGTTTTTGGAAAAACCGGTTTTTTTGGCCGGTTATAACCGCCAGGTTAAACCGTAAGCAATAAAAATCGGTATAACCGAAAACCGGTGTTTTGTCAAAAACCGCCATCCCTAGTTCTTGGAGTATCTTCTTGGACCCGCTGCAATCTTCATCGCGTTCTTCCAGTTGCTCACGCAACTGTTTTACTGAAAGTTGTACTAGCAGCATCTTTGGTCAGGCACACACGTACTTTTTAAATGTTCTTTCGTACAAAGGACACTACCGAACTACGCGGATGTTCCCGACGAACAATACTTTTCAAAAGTTCAAAAGTCTTTTTCAAAAGTCACTGTTGAATTTATTTCTTTTTACTTACACCGTAACACCAACTGTAGCGTGATTAAATAAAACGAGCGGTTCGAATTTATATACATATATTTATTTATAAGTTTACAGTTCGGTACTCTCTTATCAACTAACCCTACTTCTAACATTGTTACCTATATATACTACAGTTACTAGGTTCGAGAATATTCTGGCGTTGTCCCACCTCTAATTCGCCTACGTGACCGGTTATTCTCTCTCGCACTCGATACACGGAGAAGCTTCTGGAAGGGTATTAGAGATGCAATGCAACCGTTACCTGGGCCATGCCGAGAGCATGTTTGTAACAATATGTTATGCTATTTTATCATTTGGTTCTGCTACGGTACAGCTCCATTTCCATTAAAATATGCACAGTAATTTTCACGTACTTCATATATAAAGTGTATTCGTTTACCAAATTCCCATCAGTAAACATGAGCACGTGTTGATATTCGCCGTCTCATTCGTCAAGAGGCGATAAAATATAATTTATTACCGTAAGCGAGACAGATTCTCATGTTACAGATCCCAATTCGCCATCATTTTAAATTCTAATTGTATCGTGTTGATTTTTAAGTTAATATATTGTGTTATATTTATGTTATAGTTATTGTTAAGTTATTTACTGGTCATGTGATTTTTTAGAGTTAAGTTTAATTGTGATATAATGATTAAATTTCAAGAAATTTTTACACTAACAGTTTCAAAAGTAAATATTTTTAAAAATCGTATGATACATAGGTCGTACATCAGTACGACCCTGTTTGGCTTACACGTGGTTCTACTGACGATTGGGCATTTGTAGAATGAATAGGGTTTAGCTAGATTTGAAGGACGGGAAGGACGTAAACTTGTTATGTCACGTAGACCTTGATTAACATCATCTCGCCAGCTCCCTTGTGTTGTAGTAAAATTCTCCAGATTTTCTTGGTCAATCAATTCAGATAGAATATAGTTTTTCGACGTTTCGAAGCCAGTTATGTAAGACGCAAGTAGCTTTCACCAACTTAGTTGCTTTTTCTAATGCCAAGTGAATAGGTTTCCTGTAGATCCTAAAAGTACTTGCTAATATGCCAAATGCATTTCTGGTGCGGCTTATTCTATAATTACATATTTTCTGTTCTAAAGTTAAATTTCTTTTGCTGTATGGTTTTACAATATATGAAGTAAGGGGAAAAACTTCGTCCGCGACAAATACAGTACCTTCTGGAAGCGACAATAAAACGTTTTCGATGAATGCTTCAAGGAACTATTGCTAAATACGCCACCATTCGATGCTCTTCCTGTTGACCCGATATCATGATCAACATGGAAGCAATAATCATGATCAACTGCAGCTAACAATATTATACTAAAGTGGTTTTTATAATTGAAGTAATTGGATCCACTATTTGGTGGAGCTTATTTATATGTTTGCCGTCTATGGCACCTACACATCCTGGAAAATTTCATCTTGTATTAAAACCATGTTCTATAACTCGCCATTCTTCCTCAGTGTTTGGAATCTAAAAACACTTAGAATTATCTTTCTTTGTAGAATAGTCCACGTCAAAATGAAGAAGAAGAATGTCAAATAGAATCTCAAACTCAAAATGATTATACTGAAGCATCTCAAGCCACTGAAAATTGTGATGAACTTAGCGAAGATACCGAACAAGAAGCGCCTGAAAAAACTCCACTATCTACTGCTATGGCAAAACGAACATCATCTGCTGCTATGCCAAAACAAACATCGGGAGGCTATAAACGAAAAATGTCGGCAATCACTCAAACATTGGATAAACTCGACGATATTTTGACCAGAACAAAAACGGCACCTACTAAGGACAGCTTTGACATATTTGGTGAATATGTGGCAGCTACGCTTAAAAAATTACCACCTCCGATGGCAGCAGAAGCTGAAATGAATATTCATCACGTATTACATAAAATAAAAGTACAAGCACTTTAACCTCCACCAAGTGCACATCTCGTGTACATCAACCTGGAAACGTCAACATTGGGAAGTTCGTCATCAAGACTTTCAAACTACAATCAAAGCGACATTTTAGATATTTCTAGAAGTGATTCGAGCTTACATGAATTGCTATTATTTAACAAACAGCAGAATTAAATATTTGTTAACAATAAAATAGATGCGTTTTTATACGTACTGAGTGTAATTTACTTACTTTAATATACTCCTCTAACACATTATAAATTGCTTAGCAAACTTGAGTAAAAAATTTACTTATGGAACTTTTGGGAACTCTAAACATATATTGTAAGCTTCCAAAGCTATCACCAGTTGCAAAGAACCGTATTTCTATCTTGGCTGTTACTATTACTCTTTTCCTCAAGAACTCTCCTAATAGTTGTCGATTAGTGCATTAAAGCTGATGATCAATAGTCTACAGCTGACTATAACTAAGCTTTAATTATGGTTTTTCAAATATTTAATTATAGTTCTTGTATCGGCATGTAAGTAAAATTTATTTAATTAAAATGATATACCAATAAAAGTAAAAAATAAAATAAATAAATCAAAAAACTGCAAATATATAATATTGGTATAATTGCTATATAATTTGTACCAGACAGTACCCTTATACGGGTTATTGTAATTTCAGCATTTAACTTGCCATGTTCCGTAGACCTGACGATGCATAGAAAATTGTACTATGCGAAACAGGTCGTCGATGGTAGAATAAATTGATTGTAAGTCTTATTCTTATTTCTCGTTACCTAAATTAAAATGAACTCACATGGGCAATATATTTAAAAATTGTATAATTATTATGGACTAAAGAATAAATTAATCTGCTACTACAGAGCTATAGAAATAAACTGCATAACTAAATATAAAGTGTTAGTCTAAAAATAAAATTATCAAATCATTACGCTATTAAAAAACTACAGAATCCAAAAATATTCTGGAGAAAAAAACTCTCAGCACCGAAAGCGACTAAAAGTAATTTATATTTTTTTTGGTATGTAGTTCTCGGCCGAAAGCAAGAACCGTGTGAGTTATATATCAGAGTATCCAATTTCACAGTGGGGTTTGATAAATTATTTTCTACAAGAAGACAAATTGACTTCATGAAATTTAAGAGTAATGTACGGTAAAAGATAATGTACAAATATTTTACACCTACGAGGTGTTTGTACATTGTATACATATATATATATATATATATATATATATATATATATATATATATATATATATATATATATATATATATATATATATTCTGTACCAGAGAGCCAACAGGTGTTAAGTCACATAATGCAAATTTGACAGGGTAGCCATTTAAAGTTTTGCACTTACTTATCATCACTTACATCTATATTTCTCATCGTTAACTATGCAATTGGATTTTTTTATTTATGTAATAAGCTACAAAAAGAAGTGGAAATACACTGCAATTTATCACTTTAGTAAATTTTTGTTCTTATATAAGTTATGTGACATAACTCGATGTAACTTTAATAATATAGGGACTTAATTGGACTTACGTACGGGTAAATTGTTAAAGTAGTGGACTTAATAATTATTTTAAACAACCAAGTTTACTTTTCACAATCAATTTTTATTTATTAATTGACAATACAAATCTTAAAGAATATATTTCATTAAACATCTTACTAATTATATTATTATTCATCTTTTTGTTCAACATGACTCAAATCTTCATAAAACTTATGAAACCTTTTAGGAACCCATTGTAGGAGATTTTTTAAATGTTTATATTTTTTTGTACTTATTGGTTTCTCACTTTTCCTTATTGGCATTACTTCTAACGGACCTTCTTTTATGGCCCGACGATTGAAATTTACTTCTTCAAAGTGTTCCTGGGTAAAATTTGTTTTATAAAACAAACTTCCTGGTTTTACAGAACGTGCTTGCAGGTGAACTGCAGCTGATATGTGCATTACGTCTCCTGATTCAGATTTTCTGCCTTTTACAAACAGGGAATTTTTATCGGAATAGAGGGATTTCATGTCCAAAAAATCTTCTAGTTCCATATTTACCACTTTAAACTTTTGTGCAGTAATTCTAACTAGTTGTTGCCAATCCCATGGCGTTACAATTTGAAAAGCTGGTAACTTTTTCTGAGCTCTTTCTATTAAAGCATGGTCGTTATCCGCTTCTAAATGGGTATGTCCTCTTAATAAAAACTTGTGGTTAATCACTTTAAGTGTAGGACATATGCTGAATATGTAAAAGTAGCACATCACCATCATTAAATTACGATTTTGAGACGGACAGTTATCAGACCAGATAGTCAGCTCTTCTACTCTTTCATCTATTCCTTTCAGTTACACCCACCTAATTAACGTTGATGCAATTTCATTTCCTCCTCTTCCTGATATTGTTTCGTCCCACATCATACAATGAGTTTTATTTATTGTGGCATCATGGATCGTTAAATTGAAAGTCCACAATTTAAGCGAATAAAAACTTCGCGAGTTTTTCAAAAGTGGTGTCGGTAGGCACTTTTCCAAATCAATCATAATTATTTTCTTATTGGTTCCTAGTTTTGAGTCTTCTTTATCCATCCTTTTCAGCTGGTATCTGTTTTTTGCATCTTTCAAGTGATTATCATACTCCGTTTGTATACTTGCACGATCTTCAATGTTCAATGCATCTTTAAGCTTTATAATAAAAGCATCACAAGTGTCACATGTATCATTAGATGGCTGTCTAAAGGAAATATTAAATTCCGTGTTAAATATGTCACGATACAACCACAGTTTTCCAATTTTGTTTGTTGGAATTCTTTTTTCTTCACATTCTTCAACATAGAGACGATGCATTTTAGATATATTTAAATCCGACTCTAAATACTTTTTAGCTGTTTTCTCCCTACTATAATGGGAGTCATAAGTCGGAAAATTATTAATGTGTAATTTTATTTCTTCTCTCACATCACTTGAGATTTTATTTGGAGGTGCATGTCCTCTTCGCAAATCACCCCTAATTATGCCACCACCTGCTATTTTTCTTACAGCTATGTCGACAAAGTTTTGTGAAATATCCAAGGTTCTAAGAAAAAATGTCTTGCATACTCTTTTCTTTGCACCATTCTTTGTGCTAAGTGTGTAAATATGGCTAACTTTTCTTTTTCCCTCTCGTGCTCCACTTCTACTTCTGACACGCTGAATGGGAATCTGCTCCACATTTGAAGCTACAAATTGCCTCTTTCTATCATAATCTATATCGTCGTTCCAAAAATGCTTAATTATACTCTCACGATCTTTATGAGAAAATATTTCAAAGCATTTGAGCTTACAAGTTGTTTTACAAGGACTCTTCAGTCTCCTTGCGCGAACAAGTGTCTTTCTACTTGATAGATACTCTTCACCCGATGTCCTTGTTCGTTTCCTAATATTACATTTCCATTGAGCTGCATTTCGTATACGTTTCCTCCCTTTATTTTGCTTTGAATCTGGTGGATTATCTTGTAATTGTGTTAACTCATCAGCTGCAGTATTACTAGTATTAGTAGGTAATTCGTTACTCTCATAAGATGTGTCAGAATAAGTAGTCTCTGAAATGGTTCCTGTGAAATTTGGATCTATATTCTCGTCATCGCTAGTGATTGGTTCATCGACATCGACAACGTAATCATTACGTTGTGTCTTATCGGGTTGGAAACAATTTGGATTATTATTGTCTTTCAGGTTAATGCCATTGGTCGAGTTTGTTAACAAAACACAATCGTCACCAGTGACAACGAAAAGGTCCTGAAGATTTTCATCACCGTTTTCACAAAAGTTGTCAATTACAGCAAGGTTGTAATTTTGTAAATAGGTATTGAAATTTTCTGAGGGTATCACCACTTCGTCGTTTATTTCAAATACAATGTTGCCTATCTGTTCAGCCTCCAGTGGCATTAAACTGCACTCTGTAAAAGATAAATTACAATAGACAAGATCCACAAGTTAATGATTTAATACGGTAATTATTTAGAAGAGATGACTGTGTTACTGAAAATTACCTGGAGGTTATCTTACCTGGAGTAGATAAAGTTTCTTCTTGAGCTTTCTCATTTTCTCCTACCAATGTCACAGGTAACATGTTCAATATTTTTAATGTTCTACTATTCATCTTGTTATTATAATTAAGTTCAACCTTGCAAATTATTACTATATCAACACACGTCATACAACAGATTTCAAAACACTGACTGACACTGAGGGGTTAAGTCACTAATTATAATGTCACAATGAGTTAAGTGGGACTTGAACTATTATGATGCTGTTAAATGTAAATATAATATTGATTTAAGTCACATAACTCATTGTACGTTACAAATGCAACGTACTTAAACCATTTCAATATTTAAAAATGAGATTTACACAGTATTAAGGACATAAATTCTATTACCATTACATAGACCTGGTAAACCTGTGTTGCTTAACTCTAAAATATATTATATTTAAAAATATTGGACTTAACTCCTGTTGGCTCTCGGGTACAGATATGTATATATATATATATATATATATATATATACATATATATATATATATGTATTTATATATATATATATATATATATATATATATATATATATGTATTTATATATATATGTATTTATATATATATATATATATATATATATATATATATGTATATAAATTTTAGTTTTTTTGATTTCAATCTCACTAAAAGTATGTTCACTTGGATACTAACTATTAGGTACATAGTACATACATACTTGGCTAATATTTGATGCCATTTTTCTGCATCATGCAATTCAATTCCTTCATATCGTATCACTACCTTCTCTTCTGGCGTTAACATTTTGCTGTCTTCCCTTGGAACAACACGGTTGTTCGTTCATTATATTTTAAAAATCACAGAATATAATTAAAAATTTACTATAAAACGACAAACTCCAATAACACTAGGATTATCACCACAAACTTTAACCGCAAAAAATATAATAATAAAAGGCAACAGAAGCATTCCCGCCAGCACCGCCTATGTAAATAAACGTTACTTGCTTCGGCAGGTGCGGTGGTATTACCGCTACGATGCTTTACAAATTCCCAAGCTGCCAAGTTTTTGAAACGGAATGGGAATGAAATGTAACATATCAATTTTTATTTTATAAACTTAAATATGTAAAAAAACTGAACATGTAAATAAAATTTATCTCAATACAATTTTGTGCTCAATTTTTACTATTGAAAAAACTCATTTTTTAGGAATTTTTATGTCGGTAATAATCGCTGCGTTGAAGAATTCAGGTTTGTATGACCATAACTGCTACTTGTGAACAAGAATCGGCTACACTGTACGGCATCTTGTGGTTACGTCTGCTATTGAGAAGCACAAATAAATGTACTAATTATACATTCTATGATTTCTGATGAGAAAACGCAAATTAAACGGGTAGTTTTCGGGGGCCGCTGAGTAAATTTAAATTTAAGGATTATCGGCGTTTAAACGATGAAATCACTCTTCCAAATAGTGGAATTTTATTATAGTTACTTTCTTTAATAAATTTGATTTTTACTCGTGACTTTATAGTTACCTACTACTCTTGTCTTAACCCTCCCTTTGCTTGCCTCAAACCTCCCTTTGCTTCTCTCAAGCATCCCTTTATCGAGAAAGTTTGAGACAAGTGCATGTTGTACTTAAATCATTTATTTTTTGCTTAACAATTTAAAATAATCATACTATTACGTTAAAAAACTAAAACCCATAATTAGTCAATATTTAAAAAACTTGATGCAATTACTAAAGCAATGCAGAAAATCAGGTCGCTAAAAAAAGTGGCTCAATCCTCCCCAGTGTCCCCTAACCCTAATGGATTTGTTGCATAATCTGAATTGCTGTATCAATACGTCTGTTAATTAACTAATATATTATTAATAATAACATGATGCTGTTTATATACTCGTCCAATTGATTATGTTATTTAATTTTTAGCTCGTGTATTTACATTTTAAATTTATAATTTTGTTCTCCCTTCATCATATCCTGTCAATCTCAACTTTTCAAATTAAAGGTAAAATGTTAATATTGTACTTCGGCTCACATGCTCACGTCTAAATTTAAAACATAAAGTTCAAATTATTCGCCTGCTTGAAATTCTAAAATCCCTACAGGGAAACTGGAGATCGAAAACAAGACCCGACTTAACTCTGATATAATTTTAAAATGTTTCTGGTAGGTATTTCAATTAGCATAAAAGAGATATAGACAGTAAGCGATATTACTAAAAGGAAAATGGAAGAGTTATGCAATTATGAGTCTGCAAGATTAAACATCTAAGAAGATTGAAGTTGTAATTGCCTAGAAATGTTGGAAGGAATGGAGGAAGATGTGGAGCTTAACGTCTTATTGCTAAGCGGCAATTTCCATTCCATTTCGGGTATATTATAATTATTCTCCAGAAGTTGGGATTAGTTTATTGATTGGAGCAGGTGAAGCGTCCGAATCTAAGAGGATTGGGTTGAAAAAATTTTATGGTTCAAATAAAAATTATATTTAATAATACCGACAATATTTTTTGCTTTCTTTTTATTTATGGCATCGTACATTTAAAGATTTTTGCTGCAGCTTTGCTCCAAATCCGGACTTATAAAATTTTTTATCGGAAGTAACAAAGGTAAATATACGCATATTGGATTATTATATTGGATATTATATATTAAGGTGTAATTTATTTAACAAAGGGATTATTTAGCGACATATTTTGTTTTTAATCCATTTTACGTGACAACCGGGTTTTTATCTTCTTTTTAATGGAATAACTCGGCTTCTTTCTTTTCATTTATATTCTTGTTTCTATCAACAGGGTTTTTTTATTATCATCATCAGTGGCGTTACAGCTTTTTATGAGCCAAAGCCTTCTTCAGAACAATCCTCCATTCGCCCCTGTCTCTGGCAACTCTTCTCCATGCTCTAATTCCGATAGACTTCAAATCATTTTCTAGGTTGTCTTGGTACCTAAGTCTCGGTTTTCCTCTTCTTCGTTGTCCGATCGGCCCTCTTCGGTCAAAAACTTTTCTGACTATGGCATCTTCCTCTCGTCTGATTACATGACCTATCCATCTGAGGCGTGCTACCTTAATGAATTTTACAACGTCAGGTTCTCCAAATCTTCTATACAACTCAAAATTGTAACACCTGCGCCACAAACTTTGTTCTTTTATGCCTCTATATATTCGTCTTAGTATTTTTCGCTCAAAACGTTTGAGCAATTCTTGGTCATTCTGTGTTAGTGTCCAAGTTTCTGAACCATATGTTAGCACTGGTCTTATTAGTGTTTTGTATACAGTCAGTTTAATTTTTCTAGGCATTTTTGAGGCCATCTGTCTTCTTAAGCCATAGTAACACTTATTGGCGAGCACTATTCTTCTTTTGATTTCTTCACTGACGTTGTTATCTTTGGTTAGCAGCGACCCTAAGTATATGAAGGTGTCAACACCTTCCAGTTCTAGGTCATCAATTATTATTCGTGTAGGTGTCGGGTTGCTTGACCTATCTATATAATTTTATTTCAAATAAAAATGCGACTTGCGGTCGCATAACTGGATAATTTTAGTTGTTGTATTTGCAAAAATAGTAAACAGTCTGCGGAGTCGAGGATCTCCATTGCCGGACTCATCGGCCAATGACCGACGCCTCGAGGCTGAATATATACCGAGGCCCCGCCCCTCGTGTATATATTCAGATAGCTCCGAAAAATCTCGCTATTAGTATTCAACGATCGCCAGTTTTCAATAGTGACAATAGATAACGTACAAGAAAACGATAGAACACCTAAATAAAAGTTTTTATCTCCGAGTGAGCGTCGAATTGTGTTGAAAGTGGAAAATTATTTCACTTTAAAAAAAATCAACATGGGACCAATTACATCAGTACTGGCATTTCAAAAAAGGACAAGTGCAGCTTGTGGAATTTCAGAACGGAACTTGCAAAGAGTTCGCAAAATGAGTGACGACGAATTAAGTAAGAAAAATAAAAGGATTCGTTTGCATCCGAAATCCCTCGACTTGCCACAAGGTATTAAAATCTCAATCAGAAATATCATTTATGACATGTACAAAGCAAAAGAACATGTTACAAGAAAGACACTTATTTAAAAAATAAAGGACAGAGAACTTTGTGATATGGGATTGACCTGTTTATCAAAAGTATTAAAAGCTATGGGTTTTAGATACAAAAAAAACAATAATCGTAAAGTGTTGTCCGAGCTGTCCAATGTTGTTGGAAAAAGGTGGAAATTTATAAGAAACTTTCTTGACGAAACATGAATTTTTGCGAAAGGAAATAATACCAAATCGTCCTGGCAAGATGATTCTACCAAATGCTATTCGAGTACTAGTGCGAGTAATGGCAAAAGATATATTATATTGCATGCAGGAAATACGGAAGGTTTTATACGCAATGCTAGTCTTATATTTTCTTCGACAAAAAAAACTGATGATTACCACGAAAATATGGACGTCGATATTTTTGAACATTGGTTTAAGGAAAAATTATTAAAAAATCTGGAAAATCCGTCATTAATAGTCTTAGACAATGCTTCGTATCACACCAAAGAGGAGGAAAAGTTACCCACAAGCAGCTGGAAAAAAGAAGACTTAAGAAAGTGGCTGTCGGAGAAAAATATAGAACACGAATATCTAGTTTTAAAAACTGAATTATTAAATAAATGCAAAGAACACATTACTGAGAAAAAATTTGTCGTTGACCAAATGGCACTAAAATATGGTCATGAGGTCCTAAGACTACCACCATATCACTGCCAGTACAATCCAATTGAATTGGTGTGGGGCATCACTAAAAACTACTATGATAAACATGCATGTAAGACCACCGACGAAGCCAGCGTTTTACAACTCTGGCAAGATGCACTAAACCAAGTCAATGAGAAATAATGGCGGAAATGTATTGAGCATACTGAAAAAAAAATTTTAGAGTCATATGAAATAGAACAAGTTATTGATGAAGTAAGACCTTTAATTATTCGTAATGATGAAGATTAAGATGAATCGGATAGCGAGTCAGATAGTGATGATACCTGTCCATAGATTAAGACGTAGATAGAAAAATTAACACAAAAGGGTACCAACCACCAAAAAAACACAAAAAGAAAATAAAACAAAAACCGCATGTAGGAGACAACCGGAACCACGCCGCACGACGCTCTTGAATGCAAGCACCAAAAAACTAAAGATTAGCAAGTAAGGTAGATTAAGGACATGACTGGACGAATGACTGGGTATTACACGACGGATGAAAGGATTCGATGGTTGCTCGCTCTCGACTGCACTTGGTGCAGAAAAGGGAAAGCAAGTATCGGCACACACAACCATCATTACATCGCCGAACAATTGCTTTGACCGGTAGTGATAAAGCCAAATGGGCTAACCTACCACTTAAATGTAAATACACGGAAATCTCCCATTGCCTGACGGAGGATACCGCGAAATAGTCGAGATCTGACTCCAAAGATCAGGGGGCGGAGGAAAGCCGGGGCTGGTTGTACCGCAGGAGGACAACCTACCTCGGTGGGTTTGGGAAGGTGTGTGTGGGAAGTAGGAATAAATCTTTGTTTTATATAGATATATATTTTTATAGATATATTTATAAAATATATAAAACTAAAAATATAATACAAAATTTTGAATACCCAGTATTAAAATTGGCAAATTTTTTTATGCTTAAATAAAAATAGAGTTTAGTACACAAACAAAAAAATTTTTTGTTTTTTCAGCATAAATATTAACCACAATATTAATTTTTGAAGTTGCATGTGTAATATAAAATTTTTCAAAAACTACATATCTTAAAAACGGCTATTTTTTCGAGAATGATAACCCAATAAAAATCGATTAAAAATTTTACGTAGATTCTAAAAAAAATAACAAAAAGCACAGTTTCTATTTAAAATAAGAAACTTAATGGCGACTTCCGGTACAACCGGAAGTGCTAGAAGAATGCATATATTTAAAAAATAAAGAATGCTTTGCATAACCCATTATTTCAAGTTTGCTGAAACCAGTGACGACCAGAACTTTGAAAACTTTTATCCAACATGTTGCGTGAATATCCCTGTATATTTCATACTCAATGTTTATCAATTTACATTATGATATTCAATTATTATAAAACATAATACAAAGTTATTTTATTAAAAAAATCCCTAATGTCGTATTATCAAATTAAGAAAACCGTACATTTTTAATTTGAGAACCGCTGACTACCTGAGGCAAATCTGAACAGACACTTTTATTACTTATGCAACAGGCTAAAACGATCCTACTATGCTTATATACATATTTTTCATTTTGCCGTAAATGAAGTCAGTGTCTTTAAACATTTTAAACAAAAGTTGCGCGATTTTTTACGATTCTTAACCCTCTACTGCATGAATTATTGCAAACATGAAATAAAAAATATTTTTATTGCGTATAAAAGGCATTAGTACAAAATGTTTAGTCCTATATATATATATATATATATATATATATATATATATATATATATATATATATATATATATATAGAAGTTTTTTGAAAACACATACATGGTTTCATATGCAATAACTACAAACTAGAAGATTCTTTGAAAATCCATATGTGGTTTCATTGTGGACTGGGATTTGTGTACAAAATGTGATTATTTAAATGTGATTTTAATTACCTACATGTTCTAATATCAGTTATTTGAACGTCTCCGTAAACTTGTTCTCATAAACAAATTCAAATTTTATTTTTAATTACATTTTAACAGTAAATAAGTGTTTTGGAATCGATAAATAGTTATTAGAAGGCAATTAGTGATAAGAAAATATTCAAAAATTCATATCAGTGAAGTGGAATTAAAAAGGAATATCAAATGAAATGGTGTGCCAACTCGTCAATCCGGATATCAATTGAATAAGAATATGTCTTATCAACAATATTTTTTTCCTGCGTCAATGTCACAGCCCCAAACGGGTTACCATGATCAAAATCATACTCCAATCAGGCTCTACTCAAACGCAGCCAATTTTCCCATAATATTTTTCACAACCAAATCCTTTACCTCACCCCCCCCCCCACACTTAGTATATCAAAATCCACAAAATACCACAGGTAGTCCAACACACGAATGAACAAGCAGCTCCCAATTCTGAATCTGAAGATAAATGGGAGACAGTAACAAATAAAAAAAGAATAAGAATAAGAATAAGATTGGCTGCAAAAGCCACTAGAAACAAAAAACTCGTATAGTATGCTCACAGAAAAAAAGAAGAAAGCAGAGACGAAGCAAATAATCAAGAAAACAATACAAAAGATGTACCCAAGCCATAAAGGCAACACTCCATTTTATGTAAGATAAATCTATAATTTTGGACCATTAAACATGTTATCGAAAAATATTTTATTACTAAGGTTCTTCGACACTGCCTCAATAAGTCTAGTGACAGCATTTCCACTGACTCCTAAATCAGGCGCTCCATTTGGAAAAGTATTGCTTTGTTCATCAGCAAAAAATCAGTAATAGCAATCAGTAATAGCAATAGCAATAACTAAAACCTGACATACCACTAAGTACTTGATTTTTGCATCCCCATATTGTTTGAGCTGGTGCCGGCATTTCGTAGGAATAATTTGTTCGTCAACAATTAGATGTTCCTCCTTGGGAACCAGTAATGGGCTTTGTTTAATCTTGTCTAATAGAGGTCGAATTTTGAACAGTTTATCATAGCCTTATTACTAACAGGAACGGAGTTACTATTATCACTAAAATGAAGGTGTTTCTTTATAATTTCACGTCTATTGCAGGTCATAGATTCAAACACTTGTGGTTGACCTACGGTTTCATTCGAGTAAAGTCTCGATGATGGTAATTTCACCAATGACAAATATTACGGTTCCTATGAATTGCTCCATTTCGTTTTCAGTAATATTGGCAGGTTTGTTTATGTTATTCTGCAGAGCTTTTATGTTTGACTGTTCAACAATCATGAATATTAATTCTTTTGGAAACAAAAACAAGAAAAAAATCTGCAGGAGTTTTTAACTCAAGGATACATTCTGGTAGCTCTACAAAGCCTTTACTTGCATAATCACTTTTATTAAAATGCTTCAAATGACCTGATTCCCATAATTTTTTTTAGGTTTCTTATTTTTTTATTGACAATTCTATTTATACCAGAGCAAATAGGTATATTTTCATCAAAATTCCTTTGTTCATTGCTATCACCATCATCAGACTGGGACTGACGACATCGAGGAATATACTCATTATCGGAGTCTGAACCTAATTCGTCTTCACGTAGTTCTCCATTAAAAGAAATATACTCATTATCTAAATCTGAACCTAAATCGTCTTTACTTAGTTATCCATCACCAGGCATAAAGTTAACGTATTTAGATGAGCTATAAACTACTCAGGATCCATTCTGAAAACAAAAACCAAATGATAATTTTTCGAAAAACGGTATAACTAAAATAAGATTGAGTGCATTCGAAATCATTTATGGATTTTACGGATTTATACCAATTTAGACGGAATGCATACAAACCATATATGGCTTGATAAGAAATGACATCATAAAGCTAGTTAATAATATGAAATTCGATGTAGAGAAATATTTATACAATAAAAAATAATACTTACTTTCTCCACAAAGTTTTTTTCAAAAAATACATTCAATATTTCGATAAAAAATATTGCTTCAAATTGGAGTCTCACATGGTCCGCTTGCCATTATGCTAATTTCAATACTGATTTCAGTACTAAAAATATTAGTTAGTTGAGCGAGTCGATTTAGTATGAAAAATGTGTGCCTGTGTTTGCAACTATCTTAATTTTAATTAGTATGTAGGCATGCGCTCTACCAATTGTGTATTAATAACCTAATAATAAAGTTTGATTTATGATTAGAGTAAACAAAACACACAGGTAAATAATGACTGAAAAAGAAGCTGCAATTATGTGCAGTATCTTTAATTGTAATAATGATGCTAGCAATAAAGAAAAAAAAATCATACGCTTCTTTAAAAAAGTGTGTATAGAGAAAAAATGGATCGAAAGAAGAAGCTTAGGCAAAGGAATATTATATATGTTGAATGAAAAATTATTAGTAGAAGACCATTTGGCATATAAAAACCTTTTACAAATGACTAATAATATTTTGTTTAAAAAATTGTAACGAATAGTTGAGACTAACCTCATTTTTAGTTAATATCATAATATTTCATCATTTTTAGTACAAGAAATTAGAACATGCTCTAATTTTTAGTACTGAATCGGCGCGCGCATCTAATTTGTATGTACAATAAGTTTAGTACTAAATTTAGCATAATGGCAAGCAGACCGCAGACCTAAGGAACCGTTCATTCACTACACGTGTACAAACGAATGAGGTTATAACAATCTTTCTCTTGACTGGCAGGCAACCAAACATCGATGGCGTCATGACAAAAAGGCATAAGCGCCAAAATTTATAAATTTATGTTTTGGTATCAAAATAAAATACATTTTACGTCCTATTGACTATTAAAATGACGCAGCTGTAAAAAATTCCAACTCGACTAAAACAAGCTTTGAATTTTCTATCCGCCAAACGAGTTTCTTAAAAGATGTGACACCGAAATCTGTAAGCGACAAGATCCGTAGTGGAAGGTGGTGCTTACGTCTTGGGTCTGAAAACGTGGTTATATCAATAAGGTAAACAATAATTTAAAATATTATTAATATTTAATGTTTTGTTAAGCGTTTAGTTAGATTATTTATCTTAAGAAATCATAATATGCCATAAGAATGTACAATTTTACCGACTGTCGGTTAGGCCTTTTCAGAAAAAATTTTTTCATTTATCTAACCGCCATTTGGCCAGTTAAAATACACTATGACTTAGATTTGCCATAGAAAAGTTACTACTTAACCGACTTAAATAAGGTTTGAACCTAAATAAAATATATATTGACTTTGTTGTATAGTTTTTTTTTTAATTTTAAAGTTATATTTTGGTAGTAATATTATTTTAAAAAACTAACATTTGAATGGCGCTTACTTCTTTTTTTTTTAATGGTTTTTAGAATGGTTTCTCGGAGGCAGAAAATAATGAATCTTGCATTGCAATCCATTTGCAATCAGAAGAAGGGAAGATCAGAAAAGCAATGTGCAGGAATCCAGCGGAAATAATAAAAACCATGGTTCATTTTCCACTGAAAATGAGGTCCTCAATGAAGCGCTAAAGCATGATATTCTTTTAGAGCCTGTACTAAAAGACCATGAACAACAACTCCAAATGCCTAGTTCTGTTCTAGATGATGATGCCATTGTGGATTTCAGTTTTCCTCAAGTCTAAATTTGAATATTGATAGCCGTTTATTTTCGAATATTGATGAAACTGCCGAAGAAGAGACTGATTTATTAACCTGTGATAAAAAGCTTGTACCTTACTCAGATAGTGATGATACTGATGATAGTAGTAATAATGCCGCAATAGTATTTAGTTTATTAGTTGATGATAAGATAGGTGGTAATGATTTTATACAACAAAATGATTCTCCGAATCCGACTCCGAATCAGATTCATCATCCTTGACAGTATTTTTTAAAAATGAGACTGAAATTGACAGCATTAGTTCTAGCTCACTACGTTCTAGCTCATCAACTGGTTAAATTTTCTGTTATATCGGTTCTTCGTTTCTATTAGTTTGTTTTGTTATTGATAAATGTTATTTTCTGTTATCAAATTGTGATTTGCATTTTATTTCTATTAGTTTTATAATACAACTTACTTAGTTATCAATGTAGAAAAAATGGTACGTTTTAATAGTTTTTGTTGTTTTTTACTTAATATAACGTGATAATTATATTAACTTTTATTTTTGTATTTTTTTACACCAATATAACTCTAAGAAACTCATAAATATATTATTGTGTATTGTTTAATTTGTATTATTTTTACTTAATTGTTATGCTTTAAAATGAAAAGATTTATTCTCCATTTTTGTTATAATTCCGTAAAATTAAAAGGCGTACAAGTTCCTAAGCGACATTTTTTCATCAAAATACTTTTTTCGAAATATGGTAACCGCCTTTCAAAAAGGCTTAAACACCACAGAACTTAACATTAAAGGAGTAAGCACCAAAATGTTAAATATCTCATGTTTATAATAATTGTTTTATAAATAACATATGGTAAGTCAGAGTGCCTCAGTTCGATAATAATAAAATGCCAAAAAAATGTAAAAAAAGAAATATTAAGCGATATTAAACGTTTTTTGTGTCTCCTGAAAAAAACTGTCAATGGCGCTTATGCCTTTCTGTCGTGACACCGTCGACATACAGATGCGTAGTATAATGAGTACTAGCTATGATGTAGTCAGACTTTTCGATGGGTGGTGGATATTATGCATACTACAACACTTTGAAATTTTAAAACCATAAAATGCTTCGTAAAATTTAAGACGAAAAAATGAAACTAAGAATCTTATGTGGAATGCAAATGGCATTTCACTTTAATCTGTGTTATCTGAAAGAATTACAAACCAAACCTGTTAAACGTTGGGTATACAAAGTATCTTCATCTTTCCAGTTTTATATGTCCCTTATGTGTGTTTTTATACTTGATTGATTAGTAGGTTTATATGAATATTTATTACCAGTTTGTTTATTACGTCATTATTACTGTATTACGTTACATTTAGATTTTATGTTGTTCAAAACTATGTAAACTTTCATATTTTCACAGCATTTATTTTTCAGTCAGATATCAGACTTTTACTTTTTCTTTTAGGTGATGTGGTATCAAGATTCCTTCATTCTACAACCCACTGACCGTCGCCAGATGGCAAAAAATGGAAACACGCATACGCTAACCATTCGAAATATTCAGTCGTCGGACTTCGGTAATTACAGCTGCATGGTATCTAATTCGATAGGAAGGGACAAGAGATATATGGAATTGTCTGGAAAGCCCGGTCCAGCTAAAATTATCAGCGGACCGTATTCAAATCCCCACGAGTATGATTTGAAGTGGGTGGTGCAGTCTGTTTTCCCCATTATTGAGGTCAGGATACTCTATAGGAGGATAATAGTAAGTCTAGTTATATAACTGCAAATATCCGAGAAGAACCGATTTGGAATTAGAGTTACTACAAATATAATTGGAGCCAGTAGGTACACAATGGTAGTAATATTCTGATCAGCGTAACTAAGTGTAAACATTATCTAATAGTATATTTGAATTAGATTTATTCCAAAACGTAGGCTAAAATTGTTTGTTTATTTTTGGTAAAAGTTATTTTATATTAATTTGAGTAAACGTTCAATTAAATATTTTTAATCGCATTTGGGGCAAATATAACGAAAATTAAACCTGTTTGGTTTGGTAAGAAAGGATGCCCAGAAGTTGGATATTATTTTGGATACCGTAAAATAGGGAGGAATTGATCCAAAGGGGCGAAATTGATAATTGCGAATGATTCTGAATATTTTAATTGTCCCTGAAATCTAAGAAGCTTAACAAACGGTTGACAACGTCGCTTTAGTTAGTAAACACTAGCACAGGTGAAACCTGTGATTGTTTAGTTGAAGTAAGTATATTTTTTATTAAAAAAAGCTTGTTTTAATTATGACTATATTTTTAATAGCTTCTTTAGCTTCCTAACTTTCTGGTGCCTGTGAAAACTACAAAAAAAACTGTGCGATTTTAACTAATTATCTTAATAGTTACATGTTCTCTGTTAACACATGTAAACACTCTATTTTTAAGGGTATCATAATTTACTTGACTTAATTGATCAGGTCTGTGGGAAAAAATTGATCTCCTCCGCGGGCGAGTTTGATAACATTTTTTCTGAAGAAATCTTAAATTAGTGCTTACTTTTCAGAAAAAAAATGGTTCGAAATTAAATATGAAAACTTGATGCTTATTTATATAAAGACTATGACGAATTAAGGGCGAAAAATGCTCTCTAGAAAGTTCTTGAAGAAGGATGGTCCTTAAGTCGCGCTGCCGAAGAATATAAAATTTCCTATGGAACCCTTAATAACCGCTATAATGGCAGACATGGAAGAAAAAATGGTGGGTAGACTGTATTTTCCGTGAACGAAGAAAAAACCATTATACAGAGTGCTGCAATATGCGGCGAGTCGGAATTTCCCCTTGACTTGCGAGATATAAAATATTTAGCCAAAAGTACAAAAAAAATTTACCTGGAACTGACTGGGTATATTCATTACTGAGACGGTATAGAGGAGAAATTACCCAAAAAGTGGCGACCAATATTAAAAGACCTTCGAGAATCTGCGTAGAGAATTAAAAAGTATTCCACCTAAAAACATATTCAATTATGACAAGACCAATGTACAAGATAATCCTGGAAATAAGAAACTGATATTTCAACGCGGGACCAAATGTCCCGAACGTGTTTTTAATTTTACTAAAGCAGCAAAGACTATACTGATATGTGCTTCGGCTTCAGGATTGCTGTTTTCACCATATATAATTTATAAAGCAGAAAAAAATGTAATTACAATGGACTGAAAATGGTCCAAAAGGATTATCTTGCTGTACTGACAGATGCTGCTCTGTATGTTCTCGGTATAATGGCACCCATCATGAATGAATAGATTCACAGACATTTACGGATTGGTTTACTTTGACATTTTTACCACATGCTAAACGTCTTAAAGGGCGAAAAATCATCATAGGAGATAAGCTTTTCTCACATTTTACCGATAAGGTGTTATCTTTATGCGAACAAAGCAAGGTGGGTTTTATATGTTTGGTCAAAAACTCATTACATTTGACCCAATCACTTGATGTCGGTTTTTTCCGTCCCTTTCAGATGGCTTGGAGGAAAACTCTTAGTGATTGGAAAAATTGTCTTCTTCTTCTTTGAGTGCCTCTCCTATCGGAGATTGGATATCATTAGGGCGATTCTAATTATCTATCTAAGGACCAGACTGTAATTATTACCAGGCGATTTTCTTTCTGACAATTTAGCTTAATGACATTTTAAAAAAGGTCAAACAGTCTTTTATGCCAACTGAACAACCATTCTCCGTAAGTCACTTCGAGTAAGCTTAAAAAACGAAGCTATCTTTTTACTTCTAATAGTATCTATAGCTTTTTTTATTTTTTATGGACTCTACTTCTTCTACTTTGGCTTTGGCTTAGGCATCCTGAAATAGAAAACCAAAAGAATACGTTATATGCGATGGAATCTGACATTTCTACACAAAAAATGCAGGGTTGGATTTAGGATCAACATGGGGTCCGATTTGAACAACCCTACTATCAGATTTAAAATTAAAATAACTTTTTCGATAAACGTCGAAATAAAATAACTTGGATAAGCATGATCCCCAATCCTTTAAAGAATGTATATAGAGATTATCACTTACTTTTCAGTATCCTGTTAATAGAAATCAAAAAGTAGGTCTTAATTGTTTGATTGCCCTCAAAAATTTTATTTAATTTTTCTTAATTTTAATTAATTGTTATTTAGGGCCGATTTTTCGAACGCTAATCATAACTTGATTGTAATCAAATATTTAATTAAAATCAAATACGTCACATTTTGAGGTTATGTTGACTGATTTATTTTATTAAATTTTATTATTTTGCGTTTTAATTTAAAATAAACTATAATTAAACTCTTTCTGATGTTAATTTCATGTTTTTATTTACAAATCAGTAATAATAATAAGCAATTTTTAATAATTTTGGCAGCTGCTGTGACGTATTTGATTGTAATTAAATATTTGATTACAATCAAGTTTTGATTAGCGTTCGAACAATCGGCCCTTAATCTTATTTAGTTTATTTTATTTCATTTTGGTAAAGGATATATAATATTTGGACATATAATAAATAATATATTATACGCCATTGATTTTACCTTACAATAATAATTACAGTAACCTAAAATTTTAGCGATTTTCGAAAAAATTAATTACTGTGAAGTAGTAAAATTTCTGATTAACGTTATTTGAATCATTAATTTGTAGAATGAATTAGCAATTAATCAACCGTATCGTTTCAAGAACAAAATATGATTGAAATGTCAAATGTTGGTAGTTCAGATTTATTTCCTAGGTGGCGTCGTTTCCTTACTGGACAAACGGTGTGACCTGGCATCATAGCCTTTTATATAGATAGATATTGTACAATAATTAAGAACTTATTAGAATAGCAATATAATATTTTCATACTTAAACATATGTTTGTTTTTTTTGTAGTCAAATGCATCCTATCACCATCCTGGTCATTGGCACGATCTGCTTGTGAAGCCAGCTCAAAACTACAACCCTACAACCAGTGAAAGAAACCAGCGGTATCAACTGACAAACCTATTCCCCGATTCTGTTTACGAATGTTTGGTTCAAACGAAGAATCAGCACGGCTTCGGGGAACTCTCCGATCTTCACCAATGGTCGACGTCGCCGAGAGGTAGATTCATCGTTCAGAGTGGTTGTGATAAGACTAGAAAACAATCGGTAAAATATTTTATTGTGTTGGCGATCATCTGGATTGTAGATGTACTTAGAGCGTGAAGTGGGATAAAAAAGTGTACGGATTATTTTTTTATTCGATTCGATTGTGTATAAGCTGTCCAAATGTAAAATAAAAATTTAAGGAGTTTTATCCATTTCATCCTGCCACAGTTATTATGATAACCCAGTTTCAGTTTTATTATCGTGTAATAAATAGTTTACTGATTATTACGCAAAATAACATGACTTATTTAAGCAGCAGAATCAAATATGACTAATAATCAATTCAAACTCATTTCGCTAAAAGCGTTATTGTTAAATTAAAATAAAATCCTGAGTTATGTTATATTAAAATGCAGTTCTAAATATTTAATTTGTTTTGTTTTCAAATTCTTTATTTTATACCCTTTGGAATCAAAGTTGCTGTTTTTTTGTTTATTGCTTTTAGTTCAAACCACTACTGATATTCTTATAAATTAATTTTCTGTATTTTAAATCGTTTTTCGTCTAAGATAATTTGTAGATCAATAGACAGGTCGAAAATGTTGTTCAACCAAATTAACAATCCAAATTATAATGTTCAGATATTGTCGATTTTTAAGATTACAAAGTATTCTGCTTAAGATGCCGTCATCTTTTTTTTTCTGGAAGCCGCTTGTACTACACTATTCATACTATAGTTCCAATTATTGTACATTTTCCATTATCTTTATACAAATCCTTGGAACTTTGGCAGATCTGCTATGTATAAACTCTCCGCCAACAACCTATAGACCGTTTATTTG
The DNA here is from genome assembly GCF_040954645.1 of Diabrotica undecimpunctata. Classification (NCBI taxonomy): domain Eukaryota; kingdom Metazoa; phylum Arthropoda; class Insecta; order Coleoptera; family Chrysomelidae; genus Diabrotica; species Diabrotica undecimpunctata. Next base: position 128,247,879 of record NC_092808.1, read on the forward strand.
GCTCTTGCATACCCAGAGCTTTTGTATCAGGGCGTAAATGGTAATAGTAAATTCTAGGGTTTTACCTAGTTTAGGGTCCTACATGCGATGGTTTGCCAGTAGGACCCTGAATAAGGTTTTTTAACATATTTGTTTTATATAACACCTGTACGGGGTTTGTATACTGCTATCTGGTCACAAATGACTAATTATCGGTTATTTTCTAACCTAACTTAATAAACAGCAAATACTTAAATCTAAGAGCTTACCCTATGGCTTACGCTTATTTTGTCTATCAACTAATTCACCACAATTAACATGCAATAACATCACAGCACTATACTCTGCTTTTTAAAGTAAACTGTTAAACATTTACACTAACTCAAATGGTTTTGTCCTTATGAGTATTCTCTTTAGTTCAGTGTTGTCAAGAAGCTGGATTCCCTCGACATTCACATGACTATACAGCCTATGCTCATGACTTGCTGCTTTTCTCTTGATTACTTCGGACACAGTTTCCATACCCAGGTCCTGGTGGAGGTTGCTGTTACGACTATACCAAGGAGCATGAACAATGTTCCTCGGTACTTTGGTTTAAAATCTCTGTATAATATGTAGATTACTACCTTTGGTACAGCCCCAGAGTTGGCACCCATATACCCATACTGGCCTCAGTACTTGCTTGTAAATGGATAATTTATTATGAATGGATAATGTTGAATTTTTTCCAATCAGCCAATACAATTTCTATATCAAAGCTCCGCTTTTTTCTTTTTGACATGGACTTTCCAGCGCAGCCTCGCGTCTAGGGTGATGACCAAGTATTTTGCCGATGTTGCATAAGAAACTTGGGTATCATTTATTTTAACTGGTTAAAGTTAATGTGTGCAGATTTAGTCTCATTTAATTTTATTCGCCATTTTCTGGTCCAGGCCTTTATTTTATTTACTGATAGTTGCAACTTATTAGTCGCTTCTACACTAGTGTCTCCTATCGCTAGTATGGCTGTATCATCCTCGAAGGTGGCAATAGTGTTTTGTTCTAGCTCTGGAATGTCACACGTATATAATAGGTACAGGACCGGACCTAATGTAGCTTGTGGCACGCCAGCTGATCTCCCTTAAGTCGGTGTACACTTTTTCTTCTTTTACTCTGAAATATCTATTCGCAATGTATGATTTCTGAATACTGTTTAGGCATGAACGTTCTTAGTTTATAGTTTAAATCCTCATGCCAGACTTTATCAAACGCCTGTGCTACGTCCAAGAAGATTGTAGAGCAGACTTTCTTTTCTTTTAATATTTTTTGTATTATATTCGTTATTATGTGAACTTGATCTATAGTGGAATGTTTATTTCTGAAACCAAATTGATGATTTGGTATAAGATTTTTTCTTTCTATTACTGGTTTTAATCTTTTCAATAGAAGTTTTTCAAATAGTTTTAACATCACCGGAAGGAGTGATATTGGTCGATAGGATGTCACTTCATTAGGAGGTTTACCTGGTTTGGCGATCATAATGACTTCGGCTACTTTCCAGAGTCTCGGAACATATCTCAACCTAAAAGCAGCATTTATTAGATGTATCAGCTTAACTATAGCTTTTTTTGGTAGATTTTTTAATAGATCTCCTGTTATGAGATCATACCCTGGAGATTTCTTGGGATTTAAATTCTCTTTTATCTATGTTGATACTTCTCTAAATGGTGTCAAGGTTATTCTTTCTTCGGTTTGGAATGGTTCTTCCCATCTCAGTTCTTCACCATCATTGTCGTTGGGTTTGAACGTGTTTTAATGATCTGCAAATCGTTTTGCTTTCTGTTCGTTACTTCTAGCCCAGTTGCCGTTTTCCAACTTGATAGGAGAAGAATGAATAATTGGTCTCTTCATTCTTTTTGATACCTTTCATAACGAATAATATGTGTTCTGGTCAGCTGTTAAATTATTTAAAAATGAATTAATTGTGGAATTTTTTATATTCTGTATCTCGCTTTTTAGTTTTTATGTAGCATTATTTAGACTAGTTTTGTGTCGTGGAGCTCTGTATTGTATTGAGTATTTTTAGGAACCAGCTGTACTTTATACAAAATTTGTCCAAAATTTTACGCTAAATCCAAAAATACAATAATTTATATGATTTTTTAATAAAAATCTGAATTAATGGCGAATTTCGGTATTACCGTGAAAGTAATTTAACTTTGTAGATCAGCGAGATTCTTTTTATAAGTAAGTAGGTATATTTTGGCATTCTACGTGTACCAAAATAAACCACAATTCTATCGAACATGTTTTATTTATTTTAAAAATACAGATAATTGGATAAAACTACTTATAATATGAATCGTTTTACCTATAATGTGTTTGTTAATTTATGTTAAATGTTGTTTATGTAAACTTATTTTAATAATATGCTTTGTAAAAAAGTAAAGACACTTTATTAAAAATACTAAAACCGCGACTTTTACACATTTTCAAAAAATAATTTTTATGGTGTATATTTAATGACAGTTTTACGTATATATATATATATATATATATATATATATATATATATATATATATATATATATATACACAGGGTGGGGCATTACTGCGAGGAAGTCCAATTACTCATTCGTAGTAAGAGATACGAAAAAAATTATTCAGGTAAAAGTTGGAACACAGAATAGAACCATAGATAGAACCATATTCTAAAAATATTTTTTAATATATAGGGCCACCCATATTGATCGGCTGGAACAAACTTATCTTTTTATTTTAATCGAACACCCTACATATGTTTACATTTTTGGACTCTTCTCGACGTCCTCGTTTTCTTAATATAAGGTTTGGCAGTTTTATACAAGGTATTATAAAAGATAATTACGTTTTTTATTATTAATTTTGTAGCAAAATAACACCGTGTAAGTTTATAGGGATTTGATGTCAAAAAATATATTTATTTGTAAAAGATTTCTTATATAGTATATTTTTGTCTAAAATTATTATTGTAGCAAAATATTTAATTTTGTTATACAGGGTGGATCGAAACTCGGAACGAGTAATTTCTGAGTTTTCTTAAATGGAACACCCTGTTTTTAAGTATTGTAATGAAATGTTATTTTATAATATTTTATTATTTGTTAAGTATTCCCTATACCTAACTGATTTAATTTGTGAGTTATTGTGATTTTTTGTGCCAAACATTAATTGCAACAAAAATTAAGTGAAATTTTATCAGGATGGCCATGAAAAATCATAATAATCTAGACTGACAGAAAGAGAAGGGAAAAAAGAAGGGTTCTATGATATAATTTAAAGGAATTCCACCCCAAACATTTCATGATCATGTTGCTTGAATGTGGGTGAAAATTTTCTTGTAAATTAGAAGTTGACTATCTAATAGTGGAAATGATGTTTGTTTACAATACCATTCTTGTGGAAAGTAGCTTCATCTTGAAATAAAACATATTTCAAGAAATATGCATTTTGAATTTGTCCTGCGCCCTATGACAAAATTCTACTCTTTTATTATAGTTATCCTCATTAAGCTCTAGGTGCAACTGTGCATAATATGAATGTATTTTGTTCTTTTTTAAAATTCTTCCTGCAATACAAATCCTAATTTCAAAATAATGTGCAATTTTCCTTGTACTAATGCGGATTCTCTCCATTAAGGATTACATTAAAAACTCATTTTCTTTATTTTCAATAAGTTTTGTTCGATCAGATTTTTCGTAATTTACATGTCCAGTCCAGTTGAAACTATTATAGTAAACTTTGAAAAGCTTCTGTTCTTAGTTGTTGTCTATCTGGGAATATCTGATTAAATTTTTTGATTTTTAATTTGAATTTTTCATGGCCATCCTGATAATATTTCACCTAATTTTTGTTACAATTAATGTTTGGTTTAAAAAAACACGAATAACTCACGAATTAGAGCAGTTAGGGAATCCTTAATAAATAATACAGTAGCATAAAATAACATGGCATTACAATACTAAAATACAGAGTGTTCCATTTAAGAAAATTCTCATTCCGAGTTTCGACCGACCCTGTATATCAACATTAAATATTTCGATATGTTAATAATTATAGACAATAGTAGACCATATTAAAAATCATTTTAAAACAAATATATTTTCTTATATATAATAAAAAATATAATATAAAATTTAAAAATATACAGGGTGTTCCATTAAAAAAAAATAAGTTTGTTCCCGTCAATATGGTTGGCCATGTATATTTATTATTTATTACAAATGAGTAATTGGACTTCCTCACACTAATGCTACACCCTGTATATAATTAAAAGTAGACAAAAATTAAATTATGAAAATGTAAATTTTTTCCAATGTATAATGTAAATGCAAGTTTTTTAAACAGGTAGAATTTCGTAATACTTTTGTCATGCTTTTAGTATTAGAATTTCATTCATTCATTTCATTTTAATATTAGAATTTCGTAATACAAAATGCATGCCCTCAAATTTAACCCCCTACTGCCCCGCATCCACCAGCAGTTTTTGTTACAGCAAGTGTGGTCGAGTGGCACATCATTTGACAGGTATTTTTTTCTGTACATGACACTCTATTTTTTTTTTTTTTTAATTTGCGGATAAATCTTAAGATAATTTTGGATTTAACTAATTTATTGGTTGAACATCATTTCATCAGATTAACCAATTAAGTTCGAAATGATCTCCTGTTACCTCCATACAATAACACAGTCTGTTTTCAAAACTTCTTCGTACATTTGCAAATACGGCGGAGTGGCGTATATTATTGATTTTAGGTATCCTCACAAAAAAAATCTAAAGGCGAAAGATCCGGTGATCTGGCCGGCCACTCTATTGGACCCCTACTGCCAATCCAATGCCCTGGAAAACGTTGATTCAAAAATTGTCTTACGCATGTGTTATAAAGTCAGTTCACCCTTTAAAATATTATCATCAGATTCCAATGTGTCAGTGATCAGCGGATCAATAACATCTTCTAACCGATCTAAATAGGTTGTTCTGTTGAGATTTACTTTAAGAATTAATGGTCCTATAACGTGATTCCCGTGAGGTGTTTGTGTATGTGTCTCCATGAAATAATGAGGATTACTGTTACTACAATAACTACAACTATGTCTATTAACTTCACCGTTTAACATAAAAGTGTACTCGTCAGAAAACACGTATTGTACAATCGATGTTGGTTATTTTTTATGATTTCACTAAATTCTTTACAAAATGAAGCCGACGATCAGGATCATCTTCGTTTAATTGATGAAGTAATCATATTTTATAAGGGTGAAATTTATTTCATTTTATAATTGGATAAATAGGCCATAGATGCTGATATACCAGATGCACGAGATAGTCGATAGACTGTCGGTTATCCATTTGTAAATGACCCAATACCATCTATTCAACCTCTTTATTTCGCACTCGACGGTGTACTTCGTGCTTTGTGTTGTTACCATCATCGGTAGATTCAAACTAGTAAAATGTTTAACGCATTGGTAACTTAGGGTAGACTGGGTACGGTGTAAGCAACGATCAAAGTCTTTGATGTGAAATAATATTCATTTGTCTTTAAATGAATGTCAAAACCAATAGTTCAAGTAAAATAGTTTGTAGGGAATATGTCATTTAAATAAGTGTGTGCGATTGTTACAACCGATCCCATACCAGGGGCGGTTGTAACACGAATAGGGGACAGTTGTAACATTCAAAAATAATACATAAATCACACATATAAAATCAGTTTTATTATTTTTAATCAGATTTATTAATCAAAAATACCAAACAAAATCAAAATCTTTAGTTCGGCTAATGGATTAAGTCCACAGTCAAAAGAAACCAACAGCACACACACAAAATCAAAATCAAATTATTAATAAAAATCATCAAACAAAATCTGAGTTTAAACAAATTATATTTTCCTATATTTAATCAGACTAATCATAGTTGTGGCATATAATAATATCTACTCCCATTAGTACAGGCCACGTGAGACCATTGTTTGCAGCTACCTTGGCACTGAATTAAACTGTAACAATAAAACACTGAAAACTTTGTTTTCAAACTTCCACAAAATTTATTTTAAATTGTTATCACTACAGCTGTTTCGGCTGATTGCCTTTCTCAAGTGATCTGTTTTTGGTATGGGTTTACACTTTATAGTCTCTAATGAAATAGGTTGAGGAGGGGAGAACTGTTTGTCTCAAGCTGGTCATTCAGAATTATATCTGTGTTTTTTAATTTGTTGATTTCCATAGATTCTAACAAAGATAGCTTAAGGCCTTTATTTTGAATGTGGAGAATTTTAAATTCGTCATTAAAAGAATGATTATGATCTAGAAGGTGAAGTGCGTATGTAGAATCTGTTTTTCTATTATTGAAAGCCCTTTTATGTTCTGCTATTCGTTTATTAAAATTTCTACCTGTTTGACCAATGTCGACTCGCTGAATAGGTCTCTAAGCAAATAAGACAATAATATTCTTCTTCTGATGATGATTCTGATGGTGTATTAATCTTCATTTTCTTCGCTTTTCCTTTCCCTTTATTTTTGATTACTTTTCCAGTAGACGATTCGAGTACTTTCTTCTTTGTTTGTCTATTTTTCAACCGTTTCTGTCGCTCTTCATAGTCCTTTCTAGCAGGTTCCTTTTCTTGAGTATCTGTGTAGATAGCAGACTTTTTGGTTTTTCCTAGTTTTCTAGTTGTTTTCCTGTTTCCTAGTTTTCTAGGTGGAGCTTTAGGTTAAGGCCGTAAAGTCTCAAGCGAGAACACAGAAGACAGTTCTGATGGCTGACACAAAACAGCATCACGAGGAGAGATGTCTGATTCCAGATTCATTGTACCAGCTTGCCATTCTTGGTTAGGTTCTAGAGATGTTTGTCTAGGCGGTGTTTTTGTTGTTTTGAGCTCAGCTATTTCAATTGGTGTAAGCATTTGATGGTCAATGAATGTTTCCTTTTTAGGATTGGCTGGGCGTACTATATTATTTGAATCACTGTTAGTAAATGGCTGCGATGCAGCCTCTTTAGTTGAAGCTCTATTTTCGGGCTCAGTTAGGCTTACTGCGCTGAATGAAGGTGGATCCTCATTCAATAGTGAAAGTGATAGTGATTCGTCATCAAGTGCAAGTCTAATTTTATGTTGATTAGAAATCCTCACCTCTTCAGTAACATTTGGATTAGGCATGTCTGTCGCGAACGATGGCGCAAAATCAATTTCTTGACAGTAATACTATCCCATTATCTTTGCAAAAATCTAAGGAGTTGATATGTATATAGGACGAATGATTGTCTAGCATCAATAATATCTTATGTGACAAAGAGGCATTCGTATGTTTTTATAAATGTTTAAGGAATATTATGAATGACTCTTCTTGCATCCACCCTGATGGATTACTGGCACCGATTGATCCCACTGGTCCGTCTCTAATGTTCTTGATATCTAATTCGAGGAAACACGAACATAGGTGAATGGCGTTGCCTAATGCGTTAGCTGCAAAAGCTAGTGCAGCAGAAGTAATTGCGTCCACCTGCCTTGTGCCACGTCTTGCAATAACTCTGTCAGGCTTCTGTACTGTAGTACCTAACGCCAGTTTCGTCGACATTATATATATCCTGAGGTTAAAAGTGATCGCGATCCATAACAGTCTGAAAATTATTATAAAACATATTGACATTATATCGGTTGAAACTTGTCGACCGAGACAGGCTTGTGGCTTGAGCAGCGCGGATAGATAGTTCGGAATTTTTCTTCATGAATGAACGAAACCATTCTTCTCTAGCCATTTTATTTTCCAGCCAAGTGGAAGTAGCGTTTAAATTATATTTTACGGTAAGTTCAAAGGCCGACTTTCTTACCTCTTTTGTGGAGAGACCAAAATATATATCCGTACAACGAATGAGATACTTCGCTAATTGACATTCTTGCACTTTGTTAAAAACTCTGTTATGAGCCACGTATCACATTTTAACATTTTACAGCTGTTCCTGGTCATCTTCATTTACTGCTATGTGCATTTACTACTTGTAACTCAAAAGAGAAACATAATTAACGCCGTACTTATCTGCTGCTCTTCTTAAAGAAGCACCTAATTTAATTTCATTGAAAGCGTTCTTGTACAACAATATGTCGTTTTCACCTCTCGAAGTCTTTCTTATGCGTTGCCTAGGCATTTGTAATACAAAATAGTGCCTATAAAATTACAGTAATGTTAAAATTACTGTTACAACCGTCCCCATGAAAATTTTTACAACCCCCCCCCCCCTTCCCCAAACCCCCCATTTTGATAATAAGACTGTCGCAAGCACGAAGTAGCATAACCTATACAAAAACGTATAAGCTTATTATAATCTCTAAACTGCGACGATTACATAAGCATATTTTGAAATACGTGATAATATTAATATTTTAATATTTAAGTTATAACAGAAAGAAATTCGTCAAAAATACTTACTTTTGGTTGACAAAACACAATATTCATTCAAAATATTTTACTCTTTTCTTTTCAGTCACGGGAATACCTTATTTCTCTGGACTATCACCAAATCTTATTACAGCTTCATCGTTTTTGCGAAAAGAAATCTACCTATTTATTAAAAATCATTTTCTCATTTTAGTTTACAGTTTTGTGAATAAATAATAAAAAATTTTACAACTTAGTGAAGTGTATAAATAAATATTTATTCTGTAAAAATGGAAACTAACTTTTAATTGGGTAATTTTTGTAGGATAGCAAACGATATTAGAATTCAGACTGTGTTAACGCAGTTTACTTTTGTCCAATATTTCTAAGAATAGTTCGAATAAGTGGAAAAATAATTACCTAAAACAGAGTGATTGTTGTTTTGACCAATTATATTAATATATTATCACGCCACAAAATATATTGTCTTTAATAAAGGTTCTTATGTTCGAAGGTACGAAGTTTTTCCTTTTTTATTGTTAGAAATCAAGTCTATTATTTGTCTAGATGACAGTTTTAGTTTGTTCCTAAAATAGTATTTGATAGTAGATGAAAATATTTATTCATTTTAAATACTAGTTATATACTGGCTCTCGGTAGTCCATTATTATTTGTTTAATTAAATTAAATAAAAATAATAAAATTTAAAAATACTGCCGATATTCCACAACAATCACTCTGTGTGTATAATTTTAAGAAAATTGTATATAATAGAAAGATAGTACATTCTGCATATTGCCTTGTATTAAAAATTTTCAATGTCATAGAAAGTATTTTAAACGAAAATAACGAATTTATAATACGACGGAACTGAAAATGTCAAACACCCGTCAACGGAGATCTATATTTTACTAATTTTTACCGATCTTATCTGTAACACTTTTAATAGAAGATATATGTAGTACTTAGACCGAGTTATCAACAAAGAGGTTTTACGAAAACTTTCGAAAGAAACAGAATTCAATGAAATAAAAATACGAAAATTACAATATCTAGCCCATGTGATGAGGGACTGATGAAAGAATGAAAGACTGTAGGAAAACGTAGCATTTGAGCAAGACGAATGTCTAGGAAATGTCTAGGCAAGGGACTATTATCAGTGTCCAGACATACTTCTATTGAGCTATTTTTCGATTGTAATGCCAAAGTAGAGTGACAACGGTTATCTTTTTGTTGCATGCCTGAAGTTAACGGGATACAATCATCTGCTTTATTAGCACAGTTAGTTTCTGACAATTGCACATTCTCTTTATCTTCTTGATGTTGATACGTGATAGTACTAGGAAGAAAAACTCCGATTTTATATTAGATGGTGTCATATTGTTTTGTCCCAAACAGTCGAAAAAATTGTCCCAAATCTCTGCTTAGTAATAACACGATCCCTGTGGACAGAATAATATTTCATAACTTCATCATCCCAGTAATATTCAAAAGCTCTAAATACAGTTTTGTCCATTGGTTGGAGCTCTTGTATAGTGATTTCGTATCTTTCGGCAGTTTCTACAATAATATTATAATAGGTATATTTTATTCTTTTAAAAAGTTTCAATATTCTTGCTGCCTTTTGCAGTCATTTGAACAACAGCACCTAGAGGTAATGAGTCAACCCATTCTGGCTTACTACGTTTACCCTTAAAAAGCACCATTGGAGGGATTGCTGTACCAAGAGCAGTACCACAAGAAACGATGGTAACAGTTTGTCCATGATTGTTTGCAACAACATGTACTCTTCTTGCGCCTTTTTGTGCCAAAACTTTCTGCTGATGGTGAAGTGTTAACCTGCAACCTTTCTCGTCTACCTTATTATATCCGTTCGGGTTTATCGATTATAATACAGATAATACGTTGAACTAATTCTGCTTCTTGGGCATTTGTAAGTATAATTTTTCGCCCTAGACAAGACTTTACTTGCTTTCACTCTTCTAAATATCGTCGAAGTATCCGCCTTGGGATATAATATATACGACTAGCTGTGTTAACTGAGGTTCCATTTTCCTCCGCTCTTAAAGCTGCTGACAAATCTTCTTTGGTCCAGTTGCCTCGTATGCCCCTGCACTGATAGTGAGATAGTGAGGCATTTTTTATTTCTGTAACAAAAGAAATCATATCAATACAGCAAGCAAAATATTTATTGTAGAGTAATAGGACCACAGGAAGATAAATATGGCCATGGCCGTATAACCCTAGTTTTCACCTGGCCATATTTTACTGAACATTAAGTAAAAATTCATACATCATAATAAGGCCCTATGGCCTTATTTGATAATTTTTCTCTAGAAGCATTACAGAATTTGAACATAATTTTTATTTTCTCTCCATTGAAATTTTTATACTCTTTCCAAGTCAAACGCAATATTTTATAAAAATATTTTTTTTTTGTGGGACACACGCTGGATCCATGTTTCGTCGACAATCACGAAACGACGCAGAAACTACTTCGGATTAAAGTGTATATGCTATTGTTGTTAATCGGTATTTCCATATTTCTACATTTGCGCTTCCACAGTTTTAGAGCTTGTTCTAAACAAATTTTAAATAATGTCGGGGAGAGACAGCAGCCCTGCTTAATGCCTTTATTCATTTGGAGTCCACTTGTCAGATTATTTCCAACCTTTACCTTTGAGTTATCATTAGCGTACAGTTCCTTCGTCGCATTTATTAAATTCATGCTGATGTTTGTTTTCTCTAACGCTTCCCATAATTTATAATGTGGTACGCTATCATAAGCCTTTCGTATGTCTACATACAATAAATGTACTTCTTGATTAACGGCTATTTTCTTGTCAATAGTATGTGTAAAGCAAAACAAATGGTCAACAATAGATCTACCTGTCCTAAATCCTGCCTGTTCCTCAGCCTCTAAGTCTTTATATTTGCTTTCTATTCTGTTTTTAATTATTTAATAATTTAATTTAATAATTTATAATAGTGATTAGAATAAATCAAAAAACAGATTCAATCAAATACGTGTTTTTATTCGTAACTAATAAAATAATTCGTAAAAAATCCTTTCTATGACATGCATGCAAATATACTGTGATTTATTTTTGTACTTAAGTTTAATATTAGTTTTTGTTTAAAAAAAAAGAGTACTGAATACATTTTGACAAAAATCAAAATTTTTAAATTACCATTGTAAAAAATTACTGTATACATACTATTACTTCTCGATAATTTCTGTATATACATGAGGAATTAATATAAACAATCTATGAAATTAGCTAATTTTTGCTTATTAAATTATTTGAAATTAACAAAAAACAAATTATTATGTTAATTAGCAGTTAGCAGTTAAATGTTACTTCTTCTTCTTAAAGTGTCCTCTCCTCAATGGAGGTTGGCTACTACAATTGCAAACTCCTCTGTCTTCAGCTGTTCTTATTAGCTGTTCAAAATTTAGCCCTGTCCATTGTCGGATGTCTTAGCCACGAAAAATCTTTTCCTTCCTAGTCATATTTTTCCCTCAATCATTCCTTTCACTATTAGTTGTGCATATTGGTAGTGTCATCGAGATCAAGTGCTTCAGACTGTTGAATAATGCCAACCTCGATGCGCATCGCCAAACCTCAAATCCTACCCATTGGCATTTTTTTTATGAACATTGACATGAAATTTAATAGATTAAACCGATATTAGCTTAATTTCATAGACGTTAAAATTCTGAGTTAAGGTACTTAAATTTTTGTATACGTTTACATCTATACCTAATTTGATGTTTGAATATTTTTTGTAAAAAAAGTCTTAATAAAAAAATTAAACAAAGCTATGTCTGTATTCTTTTCCCAACATTATACCAGTGAATATATTTGTTGATTATACCTAAAATACGACGGCGGTGTGATAAGTACTTAGCCTCACCGCTCGATGGTGCCACTATCGCAATCATTTTTTTGGAAGGTAAATCGCGCAGGGAAATCAAAGAACGCTTGGGTGCAGTGTACGGTGACTCTTCTCTTTCGGTAACGACCGTCCAAAAATAGTTTTAACGTGGTCACACTTCGGTTCTTGATTAGCCATGCCCAGTTGTCCCAAAAACGATTACTACGGAAGATAGCGTGACAAAAATCCACGATTAAAGTTACGCAATATAGCTGAGGCAGTAGTATATCTCCAAAAACCATTTGACTCATATCCTACTTGAAATTTTGGCCATAAGAAAGCTGTCAATCTGTCATCTCTGCTGCCCCAGCCTAAATGGTGACAGTTCGAATCGCAGCCGATGATAAGTTCTACCTTCTGACTGAGACAATGGTCTACCAGATCTTCCATTTCCTTTGTTGGTGGTAGGGTGGCTACATATAAGGGTAGGTAGACCGATGCTAGTATCAACTATCTGTTTTTGCCCTTTCCTCATGGGCATTTCACTTTAACCGCAGTTACGTCTGAGATGCAAAACTGCGCCATGGGGGAGGCTTTGATTTTCCTAGGAACATATATTGCTGTTCTCGGTTGTTGATTGCTTGGTAAGCTGAAAATTTGTCCGTTTAGACTGCTAAATCCAGTTATTATGGTCTTAGTTATACAAGGTTCTTGCCACCTTTTTGTGTTGGAGGTTGCATTGAATAATAGTAACCTTATTTGTTCCGACGTTCTTGCCCATGGCTTAGATATCGTTCCGGTTCTTTTAGGTGTTCATTTCCTCCTCGGTTGAGGATGGGGCAGCCTTAGTCGTTTCGGAGCCTCCTATGCAGAGTTCGTCGACCATCATCTGATGGTCTTCTCCCTGCTGTGGGACTAGGGGTGTCTCAGTCTCAGCAACCGTTGTCGGCTGGCTAGTGTTAGAGGTTCCTGGTTCCAAGGAGGTATCTTTCACTTTGTTGGTGCTTGCTTTTAGAGTCAATGATGTGAACGTGTAGCTCAATCTCATTTACATATCACAAAAAGATTACACGTATTTAAAATTAATATTAGTTCGCTAGACCTCCTTAATAATTTGAAGTGAAAATACGTTTCATTAGGAATTTTTAAACATTATTCTAAATTATTTTAAAATGAGCTTAACTGAATCCCAGGGAATTGAAATATTAATATCAATTGGAGTGGAATGATAAAACAAGAACGCATTCTGAGGTATGCAGATTATTTAATGAAAAGTACTTATCTTGACCGTCACATTTCCCAGTCTACGGTGAGTAAAATAGAGAAAAAATTCCGAGAATTTGGAAATGTCAAAGATCTTTCCAAACCTGGCAGATCAAAATTGAATGATTAAAAGAAATTGGATGTATTGTTAACTGTTGAGGAAAATCCACACAAGCCAACAAGAGAATTTTAAACAACAATAAATATCATCCGTATAAAATTCAACTACTATTAAACTACAATTTTGTGAAGTAATTACGAATAAATGCCAACGGAATCAGATGTTTCCCAAAAATATTCTTTTCTCACATAAGGTAACATTTACCCTATACGGAACGGTCAACAAATAAAATTGTCGATATTGGAGTACGCAAAATCCGCACTGTTATCATTTTGTAACATCTCTGCGATGATGTCATTAATTTCTTGCCTTATGCGGTACTTTAAATCATCAATATTGGTTGGTTTCATCATGTAAATTTCTTGTTTTTAAATAGCCCCTCAAAAAATAATCCAGTGGAGTCAGATCGCAAGAACGGAGGCCATTCAATTTCGACACTTTTGATCAAAAAATATTCGTACTGCTGCTACATGGTGAAGCTCCATCTTGTTGAAACCACGTTTCTATTAATTTCTGCGGGGTTAACAGTATCTGGGAAGCGGTATCGTAAATCAGTTGCTGAAACATTTTGTAGAAAGTTCAAATAACTCGGCTCAGTTACTGTACCGTCAAAGAAGGATGGTCCAACTATTCTGCTATTTAATATGCCAGCCCAAACATTCAATTTCTCAGGATACTGAGTGTGACCTCTCTCAAATGTTTCAACACCGTCTATTTTTCTGTCAAGAGATGAACGGTGATCATTTTGAATATATGGCTTAGACTAAATTGTTGCAATTACTGTTAATAAACTTAAATTCGTTCTATGGCACTATTATTTTACAAAATAAACAAAAAGATCCCATCTTACTTTTTTGACAACAAAACAACTAATAGAAGAGTCAATCGTGAAAGATATTCGATTCGGTGGCTCTTTGATGGAATGAAATAAAATAATGTTTTCCTTGACTATCCCTGTACAAAATAGAAAAATATTTACATTGCTGAATAGAGCATTGAAAACCCTTTTATTTTTTTTAGGGGTAACTACTACCCCTAGGGAGTTCAAGATACTACTACTACTACTTGTCGGTTTATACCGTTCTCCGCCGTTTTCCGACTTCCAATCGCCACTTAGTCCGGTTGTTCCATACATCTTCTTCTATGGCCCTCTCTCTCAGTTCTTTATTTATTTCTTCGCTCCAACTTTTTCTCGGTCTACCTCGTTTTCTCTTTCCTTCTGGTTGCCATTTTAATATTTCTTTTGGTATTCGTTGTTCATCCATTCTTTGTATGTGTCCGAACCAGATAAGTTGTTTTGTTGTTAGGTTATCTGTGATTGTTCGTTTGATTCCCATTATTTCTCTAATGCATTCATTGGTAATCCTTTCTCTTCTTAATCTTCCTGCAGCTCTTCTCCAAAAATCCATTTCCGTCGCTTTCAGTGTTGCCAGTGTTCTCTCTTTCAGTGGCCATACCTCACAGTTGTACAAAGTGATACTTTTTTACTATAGTCTCATATATCTTCTTTTTATTTTCTTTGCTGATGGATTGGTCCCATAAAATGCTGTTTAGCATTGTGATGGCTTTTCTCCCTGACGTATTTCTCTCTCTTATGGCTTTGTTTTATGGGAGTTCAAGATACATTTTAACAATCTCATTGGTAAAATGTATTTTCTAATATAAAAATTAACCTGTTCCGGGGTTTTCCATTTGTATTCATAATATTGTATAAAATGAATTTATCCGTTCCTTAAGGACTTCACTGTATGTATATCAAAAGTATGCCTTACCTCAAAAAATTTAGCCGCTCACAAAATTGCCTTAAAACGTGTAATAAAATAAAAACAGTGTTAAGAGATCTAAACCATTGAGGTAAAATTTCATATTTCTATAAATTTAAATACAACAAAATTTAGTTTATATCGCTTTATTTATTATACAAATTCATGCATTTATTCTTCGGAGATATAAAATGATTGTTTATAATATTATAAAAAAAGATAACTCATTTTTACAACAATAATTCACTTAAAGTTAGAAACTGAAAAAATAGGTCATATTATTTTCAATAATTTACATTTTTTTAAATTATATCCTCTAATAAAGTTATTTTAAATCTAAAATTTGCTCTAACAACACTAACACAACTTTTTTTTGCTTTTATCAATTTAAAATAAATAATCACTGCAATATCTCTTTAACTTAAAAAGTTGGCACAATAATAGTAGAGCCGAACTATTTACCGACCATATGGATGCATTTGACCTGCACTTTTAATATTCGTTTTTATCGCAGACGGAGCTTTATTCATCGCCATAGCTTGAGTAGTAGGAGGCATCTGGCCAGGGCCTGGTGGACCGCCTGGTCTTCCTGTAGGTGTTACCATCATTCCACCAGATGTTGGATTTGCTTGACCATTTGGACTTGGACCCATCTAATAAATAAAAGAATTTTAATACTAAATTGTTGTTTAAAACCAGTACATCATACATTAAACTAAATTCGCATTTATATGCAGATGTCTATAAAACAAAGTATTTCAGTAAAAGCGTATAATGAAAGCATAAGAAGCTCATTGATTGTTTTAGAAAAGATACAGATAATTGTGAAACTATTTAAAAAATGGCTGTAGACGAATTTATGTAGCAAAAATGGAGTAAAATAAGTCACTGGAAACCTGCTATCCAAACTCAAATAGTAGATTTCCTAATTCTCACTCTAGTAGTTGAAATATAGACTCTAATTAAAAAAAAATTAATTTTAGTGTGCGACCAGACTGTCAGAGCCAACAGTGTTTAATCATCCAAAGCTGTGATGGGAATTAGATGTATTTATGTTATATTATGATGCTGACGTAATTTAAAATAGGAGGATTACTATACTACCATACATAAATCAAATCAATAATTAATAATTTTTTGCTACCTTTAATCCTTTGCCCATTCCAACTGCAGTTACTAAAAGCTGTGTGTCAGCAACACTTGAATTTTGCTGCGTATTTCCTCTAGATGATGATTCCACCTCCCATTCTTCTCTTGCTTTACTCACAATATCCCAAACATGGGAAACAACCTTTTGATATGTTGCAATTTGTTTCTAAAATAAGATTTTAATATAGTTATGATTTGCTCTGAATAGGAAACAAAAAAAAGTTATATCAAAAATAAATTATATTTAATTGATTTTATTTTTAATAAAAAAAGAATTTTTGAAAACTATTAGAAAGATGATCTTACCTGAGCATTATCGTATTGCAAACTTAAAGCCTTGTTTTCCAATTGCATCATTTTTGTTTCTGCCATTGGTTCTAATTTTGTTCTAAGGTAATCAGGAACTAAGTCATGAGCAAATGTTGTTACTCTATGTTCAGTAATTTGTGCAAGTTGTTCATCTCTTTCAGGCGATAGCATTAGTGGTAAAACAGTCAAATTTCTTAACACTGGACATTTATCATGACTCATTACTTTGGAAAGAGATGTTAACTAAAATTAATACAGTCAAAGTTAATATCAGTCTAATAAAATTCACACAGACGACCAAGTGACATGTTACTAGAGAGATACTTAATAGATTTGTTCATAAATTCCTTCCAGTGATTTTTTTGTACATATAAAACCAAATCCTAAAGCATTTTTTTGCTTATAATTTAGGATTTTTAGTAAAATTATGTTTAATTATGTTTTTAATGCTAGTCTCAGCAATTTCTGTATTACTACTTTAACATAATCCATTACTGAGATATGTCTGAGAGTGGTCCTTAGTTGGCCACCTAGTACATGTAGGGAACAAGGATATTTGACTAACTTTTGCTATAATTAGAATTTTTAACACAATATTTTTTAACCCAAATTTTGGCCATAATTGAATATAGATGGTCACAGCGATATATTAAAGACATTATGGGAGTCAATTCAGAGTTTCTAGAATTTAATGAGAGTGCAGGTTGTTGCAATAAGAGACCAATTCCAGGATGTAAATTGGAAAACCAAGCTTGAATAGAAATCCAAAAAATTCTTGAATAGATAGATAGGGTGGATAGAAATATACCGAAAAATAGAAAAAAAAAATAGAAATATATCTATATTTCTTGCTATGGTGTTAGTTTAAATTGCAAGGAATAAAAGAAAATCGTCACGACTATAAAGCTATTTTCTCCATAATCAATGAAGGCCGATTATTATTACAAAAAACTACAATTTACTTACTTGTCCTGATATTAAAGCATAATTATCCAAAAAAGTTGGCCAATTAATAGCATCATATTCATTTTCAATTTTAAATATCATTGATGCTATTGATTGTTTCAAATCATTTACTCTTTGAATAATCGCGTCCAAAGCAGACTCAAGTTGTTTTTCTTCTCTTTGCTGCATACTTTGGTAGAAAACAGATTGAAAATCGGTAACTTTAAAAATAAACAAAATAATCAACATAACCTATTCCCTATAACTTCTTCTTTTCGTATTATAGGGGCTAATATTATATTATTTATCTATGTCCCAGGGCTATGAAATATACATAACAACCTATTCTATTAGCTGTATCGACTGCATCATTTAAGCTGTGAGCCACTGTATGTAGATCCTAGTGTCACAGTGTTCTTTTCACGAAATCATGAAAAAAAGACAACAATCAGTATACTTGAACCTGATGCTACTCTTCTGCCTTTTCCTACTCGACTATAGAAATGACCAAAATCTTTAAACTTGTCCGCACCTTTCCCTTTTCTTTTTGTGTCTATAAGGACTGTTACATCTAGTTTAAATCTCTTAATTTCTTTCAACACCTCGTCTAGCTTAGTTTGAATACTTTGTAACATTCCGTGTTCCAAAACTCATTAACCTTTTTCGTAAGCTCTGTTAGGACTGTCCGGCACTTTCTTTCCAATATTTTTTGCAATAATTGTTTTCCGTGTGATGGGCAGCAGACCCATCGTCACAACCTCCAATCCTGGTGGACCGGGAAGATTTCTATATTGGTCTTCTACCCTTTGCAGCGTGAAGCGCTAGGTTTTGGGTGCTAGAGACTTGCCCTCACCCTTCTCATGTTGAGATAAGATTTGCTGACTAGGTATTAGCTGTTCTTTTTATACTTTAAGATATTTCTTGGTATTTGTGATACCTATCGGATTAAGTTAGTACCCCAAGATCTAGAGGGACTGCCTACGGCGGAGTTTGATGTCTATTTCCAGTGTATGATAATATATATTCCGTTATGGATGACTTGTTAGTACTTAGTAGTAACTTTAGCACATGGGACATCAAGCTAAATGGTGCAATAATCGCCACATTAAGCATGATTGATTTTTACCTCATTCCAATGTTTTATTATTAATATTATTTTAATTTCTTGTACATGTACAATCGTGATATATTTTGTTACGCACATGGTAGTCAAATAGTATAGCATACTTACACACACCTTGCAAAGAATATAGACGCATTTTGTCCTACGATCCTTCCGAGTTAGCCACTTTTTTTTCAAAAATTCGCCGGGTTTTGTTTATAAATAATAAGCAATTTAAAAAGAACCGTTTGAAAGATTAAGAGTTCCAAATTTAGATAAAAAATATGAAAACGATTCCTTTAAAAATGAGCCGTTCGCGATGCGCCAAAGATAAGGCGAAGCGATTTTACTATTTCAAAAACTGAATTCATAAATTCAAATTGATAAAAGTCACAATATCTCCGGTTCTAATCAATGAAAATTGATGTTTTTCTTTTTTACTTTTCTCTTACTATTATTAATTATAAAAGGTTATGAAATTATAAGCAACTTAAATATTCATTTTAAAATCTTTTAAACAATAAATGTTACAAAAAATTAAGTTTTTAATTAAAAATCAAATCTATACGTTAATTTTTCTTTAATTAGGTTTATTATTTTAACAATTAAGTACTTTTTCTCAAAAACATTACAAATTTATTTTACAAGAAATATAAAGTTTGTATAAATACATACAATAAATATATAAGTATATAAATACAAATTATGGAATTAATCTGTAATATATACTTAATTGTATAAATTAGGTACGATTTACATAATTTTAATATTTTCATTTATAATTCTACAAAGTGTATAACAATTAATTTGTTAAAAATATATTTGTAATGTTTTTCAGTCAAGAAAAGTAATTTGTAACACATCAATTTGATTTTCAAATAAAAAATTTATTTTTTTGTAAAATTATTTTTAAAAGTTATTATTTAAACTTTAAACTATAATACATAAATATTTAAGTTACGTATCACGCCATAACCTTTTCTACTACTAATAATAAGATAATTTTACAAGATAAATATTTATTTTAAATTGTTGAAACTAATTACTCAGTTAAAACAAATTAAATTAATTTAATTTTTGTTATCGAGGTACCTAAAATAAAATAAATTTCAAAAAATCTATGCCTCTATCACAGAATAAATAACAATTAACTGTTGTTAAATTATTTTATTATTTTGTGCCTCTATTCTATATTCTTTGCACTTTATACGAACTAAGAGATCCTAACAAAGAAAAAGTATGAATCAAAAACCTCTTTGTTTTCAATGTAAAGACACAGTTTAATCGTTTAATGTTTAATGCTTAAATCAATTATATTATTTATCTATAGATTAAATTTTAGTTATGTACTGTTGTAGTTGTAAGGTAATGGTAAAGTCAAAGACGAAATCAGAAATCAGTTTGTAAAAAAAAGACCTTTGCGTGAGTAAATCTCGTCTCGATTGACTTGCATATTCAGCCAGGCATAACCTATTTTATAGGTGAATGTCTAAACCAAAAAAAAACATATTGAATAAAATACTTGACCTTGTATTTAAAAAATTTTAGAAACAAAACCGCTATTTTTTACACGTATGATCTTGATAAAGGAATTATCAAAATTTGTTACGGTATAGATAATAATAATTGATAATTTGTTTCAGTTTGCAAACTACAATTTTCTGTTAAAGATGTCCTGCCAGAGTGCTCCACTTATTTTAAGGCTTTTAGCCTCTTCCGTTACTACAGCAAGAAGAGCTGGCTCTATTATTAAAGATGTGATGGAAAAAGGTGAATTAGGAATTATACATAAGGTATAGATCACAATCTTATGGATAAGGTAACAATATTTTACACTTTCAATTGTCCTTTTACGATAATAATAGGAATAATGTTTAACAAGACAGGTAAAAGCATAAAAATAATATCTTATTATATCAACTAATTGTCATGTGACCCATGCCAGTAGGTAGACTAATATAAAGTTAAATAAAAGCAAAGAATATAATATACTTTAGTTGTAGTCTATATTCTTTGATAAAAGTATAAGGACTTAAAACTGCAACAAAAACATTAACTAGAATAGTTTTAGGTTATTTTACATTTTCATTAGTTATTTATTATCTATGATATTATGGTTTAACAATTTCAATATTAGAATTTGTTGTGCTTTTTTCAGGGTTTGAGTAAAAATGATGTTCAGACTGAAGCTGATAGATCAGCACAGGTCTGTATTATAACTTCCCTTGCAAGACAATTTCCTAATGTTACTATTATTGGAGAAGAAGGACCTTTAGATGAGAGTGAAGTTAGTATAATTTAACTAGTTATAATGAAAATATGTTAATTTTTCTAATGATGTAGGTTCCTAGTGATTGGGTTGTTACAGAAAGTGATCAGACCATTTTACAATCAAAGTGCCCTGAAAAGTATGTTAATGTTAAACCTGAAGATATTGTTGTATGGGTAGACCCATTGGATGGCACTTCTGAATATACAGAGGTAATTGAAGTTTTTATTATTAGATGAAAAACATATTATGTCTTAAATTTTATTGTATAAGCTACATATTGTGTAAGTAAAATTGTATTGTTAAAATCTGTATAAGAAAACGAAAGAAATGCATTGGTTCTGGTTACACTGATGCTACAACTGTAAGAGGTTTTCTTCTTTACAGTTTTTCAACTATTTTTTTTGTTTTAGTTTTTTTTCGTTTGGTTAGAAGGCTTTCAATTTAAAGCATAAATTTTTATTGCATCCTTATTTACAGAATTTTGTCTTAGTTTTGACTGTCAAGGTTTCTATATCTGATGCACATCTTGTTTTTACTACAGACCATGCCTACCATTTTGGTCCATAGTTTATTATCATTATGTTTTGGGGCTTAATGTGCAGGACACCTTCACTACTAACTTCATGAATTACTGTTTTAGGGTCTTTTAGATCATGTTACAGTATTAATAGGAATAGCTGTTGGTGGCAAAGCAGTAGGTGGCGTAATTTATCAGCCTTATTATGAATATAAAAAGGTTAAAAATGGTCCTGGTAGGACTTTTTGGGGATTAGTTGGTCTGGGAGTAGGAGGCTTTGAACCAGTTAAACCACCTAGCAGTAAATTTGTGATAACGACATCAAGGTGAGACTTTTTTATTTATTTTTTTTTTATTAAGAAAATGTGAAATTTACTATTTTTGTTGAAAATAAGCCAGAACTTTACTTTAAAATAAGTTTACTGAAAATGAAGTTACTAGGTGAACCTGCAGTGAAGTAGTAATATTTTTCTTTTCCATATAAGTATTTCCTTCTTCTCCATAATATAATTTTATATTGAAAAATAAAAAATTATAAAATAATACAATCTAATGAATACTACACTCACCGGCACAATTAAGCACCCACCTTGTATTTCTTTCAATTTGCAGAAATAATTTTCAATCTTGGACCACATTTTATGAAAGGTACAGTGAAACTCCCATTCAGTAAAAAAATAAAATTATTGAAAAAAAAGTCGTTTACTATGGGATGCTTAGCAAAAATCCAATATTTAAAAATCTTTGAAAAATAATTTTGAAAATCCTTACTTAAGTCAAAAAAATTATGCCACATTGCCGCATTTGGCTAGTAGGATTTCCTGGAGCTGGTTGGGAAATCAATTTATGATATCCTAGATATCCGATTGGGGGATATTGTGCCACTCCTTCTACTGCAGCCATCTCAAGCTCTCCGATGGATGTAGGGGTTGGTACTTTCATTTCAACTACATCTACAGGCATCAAAATCTTTCATTTTGACGCCTGTAGACACGCTGACGTCCATCTAAACCTCTTAGGGATATTCTGCACTCACCTGAGTACAGTATGTTCTTCCATTTCGCCACAGTCCAGTCAGCATATTCTCACACAAAACCAGTTCTAGCTCTACAGTGTTGTGGGAGTAGTCATGGGGGGTGAGCTGGACGGATAGCCCTCAAATTGCTTTCTGCCAGTCTTTTTCTACATTCATTCACACTAACATTTCTCGCATTAAAAAGACGCGTATGAGCTTCAAGAGTGGTGCAAAAGCGATTTCTCAACACATTGCTGACAATGAAGCAGTCATCTTGAATTGCAGTGCATAGATGTCGGCCTTGACCTGGCCTGCATATGTATAAACCTGTCTCCCGAAATCATCTGATAGCATCCCGTAACATAGTTCAGGGTACATCGAGTGTATGAGCGATGCGACCTTAGCTGTACCCAGCATCAGCTAAAGCCACTGCCCTAGCTGCATCATTTGCAAAGAGTGGCATTTTATAGTCACAAACAATAATCAAGCACTAAAATCTTAAATTAAACAATATTTGCACACTATGACATAAAATAATAGGAAATGTTAACACAGTAATACAATTGCGGCAATGTGATATAACGATTACATTCCAAAAACCTTTTGGTGACACAAGTTTAGGAAACACACTGAGGGTATTACTGTTTAATTTTTGCCGGCGTACCAACTTGACAGAACATGAAACAGTTGATAAGTCATAGTTAATGTAAACAAACAGGATGGAACATGATAGAGGTGGGCGGTTAATTGTGCCGGTTAGTGTATAACAAATAATAAAAATATATTTTTTATGAACTAGATATTCCATTTATACTTACAGTCCGAAAAATGAAAGATTACCCATGAACAATCATATCAACCACTTTGCCGTCTTTTTATATAAATAACAAACATTTGTTATAGAAAAAGACAGCAAATACAAAATAAGTGATTGATGTTATCGTTCATGGGTAATATTTTATTTTTCCGACTGTATAATACTAATATCGATACTACTCTTTGTTTTACACTAGACAATGCTTAGATTGTAATCTGTCATTCCTGCTAATTTATTTGTGAAAGATTATTTCTTTGTTTACTTAATATAATTTACTATTTTTATGACAAAAAGCTACAATTTTACTTTAAAATAAGTTTATTGTCAGAAACTTATTTTAATAAGGAAATTCCGAAGTGGAAATTGGAATAAAGTTATTCTAAAATAAAATTTTTACTTATTACCAATAAAAATAGTTCTAAATTGTATATATGGTATTGCTATACCATTAAACTTAAAATACTTAATAACTGTAAATCATCAATATTTTCCAGTCATTTTGTATAATCTACATTTGATTTTGGTGGAAGTATTATTTTATTTTTTATTTTTAGATCTCATCGTGATGGTATGGTAAATGATTCTTTAAAAGCACTAAATCCAGATGATATTATTAGTGTAGGAGGGGCTGGTCACAAGGTAAAAATTAGTATAGTCTATTTAAATTTTAGAGCTGGTTAATAGTTTTTACAGAGTGTTTAGACCTTTAGGGCTCTTGTTAACGAACGTTTTTTTCAACGGGTAACGGGCCGATGCTAAACGGGTATCCGTGTCGACGGTTCATTAATTTCAAGGGATATGAGTCCGTTGACAGATGATATATCATGTTGTCGTCAAAGCAAAAAGTTATACTACCGTATTATTTGTATAAAAAAATGCAGAAGAAACGGGAGAAGCGTAAAAGAAAAATATGGATACATCCTATTTTGTTAGAAAGAGAAAAGTATGGTGCTTTCCATACACTTTACGAATAATTGAAAAAAGATGAAACAAAATTCTTCAATTACTTCCGAATGGGTCAAGAAACTTTCCGCAAATTGGGAATAGTACATGATAAATTAAAACGCTGCTTAAATTAAATTAATACATGAGCTGTTTATTTTTATAGCTTTCCGTGGTTTTATCCCACAACACAGGTCGATTTTCGACCGCAGTTATTAAAATCTCCATAACAAAATCCATATTTTAGCGGCAACAAAGGACGAAATTTATTGAAACACCAGATGCTCGTCCAACGCCGTCAACACACTTGCATAAACTAAAATGGTTCACTGCACCGGCCCGACGAATGTCTTGCCGAGCGGGACTGGATACGTAGATGGTGAAAAGTTAACCACCGGATTGGTTGCCGTTGCGTGAACAAACATTCATACGAACCTGAAAGACACTGAGCAACGGCCAACGGGACCGTTTTAAAAACGACCCGTTGACCGTTGTCTTTAACAAGAGCTCTTACTGTATGTCAATTGGCTAACAGAAAAACAATATCTAAGATTAAAATACCGAAAACTTTTGATTTCTACACTTCCACAAAATTTATTACAATTTATATTGTTTAGAGCTGTTTCGGCAGAGTGCATTTCTCAAGTGTTCCATTTTTACTATGCGTCTGCATTTTATAGTTTTTAACTGAATAGATTTAGAAGGGGTGAATTGTTTGTCTTAAGTTAGTTATTATACTTGTATTTTTAATTTAAGAATTTCCATAGATTCTAATAAAGATAGATTAATGCTTTTATTTTGAATATGGATAATTTGAAATTGGTTTATTAGATTAGATTAATGTTTAACTTAGCGTCTTTTAGAATATCCTCAAATTGGTGAGTTTAATAGTAAGATACACTCTAGTAAAATTGTTTTTAAATATGTTTCTAATTGAATTCTTTTATTTGTAGGTCATCGTTGTGTTAGAGGGAAGAGCCCATGCATACGTTTATGCTAGCCGAGGCTGTAAGAAATGGGACACTTGTGCTCCAGAAGCTGTGTTAGAAGCTGCGGGAGGAAGACTAACAGACATCCACGGTAAACACTATGATTATTCAAAAAATACGTCATTTCCAGACGATCAAGGAATATTCGCAACAGCCGATGGCGTCGACCATGATGCTTTGATTGCAAAGTTACCTCAGGAATTACGTGACGCATTCCCTTACTAGATTAAGGTCAAAATTATATCAGATGTACAGTCTCGAGATGCAAAACTTGAAAGGTTTTAACTGTATTTTATTTATATAATAAATAAAACTTAAGTCTTATTTTATTTCAACGTTAATACCCAGCTACATATTCGTGAACTATCTATCTGTACCGTTTTTGGAAGCATAGCTTTCTTATCGCGGGCTACGGATGGAAAGCATTTATCGATGTAATGGATCGCACAAGGGTGTGAAAAAATAGAAACGCAATAAACAACAGATAGCGCGACCACACTACGTGAATCAGTAATAGATAGTAATCAATTTGATTTCTAGACCTACCTTCAGGACTTTTCCAAGTATAAAGTCGGCTACATGGTGTTTTAATCGAGTATTCATAATAGACTAGTTATTTGTGATAGAACCGTTTCTCTGGCCTATTCCGAACGTTCCCAGTACATTCTTTAGTGTTGGCGACTTTAGCGTTAAAGTCACCGCATATTAAAGTTAGCCCTTTATACGGAATGTTTCCAATTTTTTCTTAGAATTCCTGAAATATTGTGTCGTCTGCTGTGATGGTTGGCGCATAAGCTTGTATGATATTGAGTTTATGTGGTATGCATTCCAGTTTAAGGAGAATTATTCTATCCTAACTAGTCTTAGTCAGAGATGTAAACATAATTGCCTTTATGTTTTCTAAAATGGTACTCTCCAAACCAAGCGTTTCAGCTAGTCCAGAGATTTCAATGTTATACCTTGTCAGCTCTCTTTCAATAATTGATAGCTTACCTGTGATTGTCGTTAGCCATTATATGTTCCATGTAACGGCATTCGTTATTTTCTGAGGACCAGTAGCTGAATTTCCACATATGTCTGATCACTAACAATCGCGTGACTGCTTGACCCGGACTCAAGGTAGCGCCGAATGAGAAAGGAAAATATGATGAGCAATATTATTTGTAGGTGTGAAAATATATGGTCAGTGGAGAACAAGGAATAATAAAGAACAAGAAGAATTATATAAGGAATAAAAAATAATGATCGTAATTGAAGTAGAGAGAATACAATATTTGTGACACATTGAAAGAATGGGAAATCAGGATAAGGAATGCCAAATATGGTAAAAATTACTATATTTATTAAAAGTATCAAGAATTGCGCGTTCAGTCCTATTATTATTTTTATTATATATAATACTACAAAATAATGCGATGTTATTAGTATCATTGGATTTTTTTAGAACTTTTCTTAAATTTGAATTAAATAAATAATTTTTTTTACCTTGTCAAAGAAACATTTTTTCATATTTTTTTGTTGCTACATGTCATAATCATTTAAGACCATTTATTTTGACTTTGACATAATGACCTGCAGCACACTTTGAGGTTATGTATTAGCAGTCCATTCCAAAAAGAAAACAGAACATCATGTCACATATTTTTGGGGCTGGAGACTCCAGTTCTGATGAAAACGACAAATTTAAATTAGACAATGAATATGCAAAAAAGTACGATAGCTGGAGAAAGAAAGAAGAATTAAATAGGCGTAAGTAATAATTATATCAGTGCTTTAATTTCAATATACTGGTATTGTCATTGATGACAATATTTTAATACTAACTATATTTAGAGTTTGTTTTATAATTTTAAATGAAGTTTGTTCTAATCTTTTCACTGGAGTAACCCCATAGATAATTTGAAAGAACCAGATAAATGGGGCCTGCCTTCACCATTTTCTGTGTCTAATGGAGAAATCAGATATTGTTTACACATTGTGTATATCCTATAGATATATATGATAGTTGATTAGTGGACACACTGTACATAACATTTCTGTAAATACTAGCTGCACCAAAAAGGTTAAAAAAGAAGTTATTAGTTTTTCTGTATCAAGTTTCTATATTATTTTCTTATTTGTTTATACACGGTTTTCTTCTTCTATCTATACAATTATACTATTTATTTCCAGTTAAAACAAAATATGGTGAAGATGTTTTGGATGAAGAAGAATCTTCTAGTTCATCTGATGATGAAGAAGGCATAGAAATAACAAAGGACATTGAAAAGGATTTCTTCAAGACACTGGCTTGTCTGAAAAATAAGGATCCCAGTATATATAAAAAGGATGTAACTTTTTTTAGTAAGAAAGGAGCTGATGTTAAAGTCAAGAAAAAAGAAAAAGATAAACCTATGTTTTTAAAGGATTACGAAAGGAATCTAATTCTAGAAAAGGGGGGAGTGCTAAGTGACGAAGAAGATGAAAATGATAGGCCCAGGTAATAATATTACTGAATAAACTGTACTGTTACATTATGTGTTTAAATTTTGTTATTTGAGAGGTCAAACATACTAAATGAATATAATCATGTCATTCTTAATAAATTGTCCAAAACTATTTTATTTTATGTTAATTGATAGTAATTTATTTTCTTGTATAGATAAACAGGTACCTATGTTTATCTATAGAACATAAACAAAGATTTCTTCAATAAGATTTAGTTGGTTGAATACAATTCCAGTAATATATTCTCTTAATGATATATTCTTTACTGATTTATTGACTCAGTTTGATCAGATAAAGCTTTAGGCTTAATTTTTTATTCAAATTTAAATTTTGGAACCAAATAATAAATATTAACCATTATTTGGACATGACTTTCTCAAAATAATAGCTTTACCTTATAAGGTATAGTAAGTAGTGGATAAAGTTAGTATATTATTTATAAATAAGCTAATAAAGAATTTGAGTGATTGCTGTGAGTGGTTTGATTAACTTTTATTTTACAATGCTAATTTTTACCATTTTCAAATCCCACAGCTTTATTAGTATTAAAAATGTAAAAAATACTTTTAATCCCATTTACATTTGTGTTACATACATGAATTATTTTTAGTTAATACTGAATTTGATATGATAACCTGATATTGTAGTTATTAACGTAAAATTTTAACCTTTAATAACAATAAGCTATTTTTTTATAAAACAACTTTTTTAGGACCCCCACTTACAATGAAGAGCAAAACCACCTTAAAGAGAGTTTTAAAAATGTAATGGAAGACAGTGATAATGAAAATGAAGAAACATGGGGAGGCTTGTTTAAACAAAGGGAAAAATCTAAAGCAGAGATAACACAAGAGGAGGAAGATTATAAGCAATGGCTAGTTGGCCAGAAAAAGAGCTTGGATGATGAAAAAATGGAGAAAGACTTGAAACCATTAAAGGAGTACTGGAATAAACCTGACCTAGAGGAAGGAGAGAAGTTTTTAAGGGATTACATATTAAATAAACAGTATTGTTTTTATATAATTTTTTTAATGCAGGTTTTCTAACAAAATTATATTTTTAGATATTTACAGACAGATGATGGTGACTACATACCTACCTATGATGAAATCATTCATGATTCTGATAAGGATTTGTCTAACGATGAAGAAAATATTGAAAAACAAGATGAATTTGAGCATAAGTATAATTTTAGATATGAAGAACCTGATCAAGAATTTGTAAGTAATCCAGTATTTAAAAACTATGTTTTTAATTCAGTGTTAGCAACACTGAAATCTTTTGATGTTAAGATTTATCTAAATTCAAGAACCATCTGGTGAATAGTAGGCTCACAAGTGTACAGTAGGTGTTCTGCTAATGATATACATATCATAGGCTACTAACCCAATCTTATATAAGGTGTCATTTAATTGAATTTTCTCAAGTCTGGAATGTTGACTCATCCAATGTCATAGTTACTTATATCGTTGATTGAATAACCCAAATAGATCAGCAACGCATATGGAGAGAAACGTGCAACCCAAAAAATTAAAATTTCATCAAGAATCAGCGACTCTAGTGGATATTTCGGGAAACAACTAGTTACGAATTTGCGCTCATACGAGAATGATCGTAGAAAGAGGTGACGTTACCTCCCCTATCGTTCCCTACCACAACCAATTTACGGCAGTACTTACGAAGTGTAATGAGTCAGAGAACTAAACACCATACCAGCGTTATCTGAATTATGATTTCTAAGAAATATGTCTGTGAAGCATTTAGCAATTCGCGAACAGTTTGAATTTATTTTGTCAATATTATATTTTGTATACAGATACGATAAAGATCGAACTGCAATGAAAATTATTTGATATGTAATTTAGAATGTTAACAATTATAAAAACAAGGGGTGCCCGATCTAATTTTGTTGTGACTATAATTAATTAATAATTAAATAATAACTTTTTTTATAAAGAAAATTTTGCGGACACAATATTTTAGATTCATTCAAAACAAAAAAAGGCTTTTTTAATTTTTCTCTTAAGCTGATCGTTTTTAAGTTATAAACAATTTAAAACTGAAAAAATAATGAGGGATGATGATCTTCAAGGCTTAGAATCGTAAGTTTCACTTCATTTTTGAAATTTTAAAGTACCTAAATTCAAGCTCAACATTATTTTATCAGGTCTTGATAAGTATTTTGGACTTTCATTTGAAATCATTGTTTTTTACTTGTTAATGTAGCCCAGCCCGATCGCCTGTCTTTCCAGAAGGAACCTTCCTCATTACCAATTAAAAAATATTTGCAAAAATGCAAAACATGGCAAACATTCTTATCTTGACTTAATAGAAAAAATTTCGAAAGTTTGATGATTACAAAATTAATATTTTTGCTTGTGTTTTTGAGCCTTGAAAATCGAAATCTTTCGTTTTTTTCTTTTTAGTTTTAAATTATTTAAAACTCGAAAACAATCAACTTCAGAGAACAATTACAAAAGACCTTTTTTGTTTCGAATGATAAAAAACCTAACATAATACCTGCCCAAGCCTGATTTTTATTATACTTATAAAAAAAAGTTATTTTTAATAATTTTTAATTAATTATATTCAAAACAAAATTATCTCAGGCACAGCTCGTTTCTCATAATTTTGTTAACATACTGAATTACATATCAAATAATTTTTAGTCATTAAAAATAACGGTGCAGTTCTATATTATATCGGATCCTATACTAATCCAGTAAAATAAGGCATAAAAGGGGGCAAACCTCGGAATAAAAGATAATAAGCTGAAAATTTGCATACGTCTTTATTTTGATGGTATAAAACTTACCTCAAAAGTCTCATATAATCACGTGTCCGCGACTTAAGATATTAAAGGTCAAAGGTCACGAAAATGAGTTTTCTGCAAATATCTCGTTTCCCTTACACTTTATGACATTTAAGGTAGTAAGAAAAATTGTAGAATGGAAAATTCTCTTCAATTTTTATCTCAAATACTTTTATGTACCTTCAACCCTTCTTAAGATAGAGCGAAAAGAGTGGGGGACCGCTTACCTGTTTATACGGTAACGGTATAGACATGCTTATCGACAAATTAAAAGCTGTTAATATCACTACAAAACAAGCCAGAGATGATGCTGATATTCTCATTGTAGAAACAGCTGTTGCAGAGTCTGAACATGTAGGAAAAACTTCCGTCATTGTAGGAGAAGATATTGATTTGCTAGTTATCTTGATAGGACGAGCTCAATCACATCAACAAGAAATTTTTTTTAAAAAAATTGGTAAGGGTAATGCGGAGACAAAATTATATTCATCGAAAAGTTTTGATAAATACCCTCATTCTAAGAAACACATCTTATTTTTACACGCGTTTAGTGGATGTGATACGACTTCTGAGATTTATAGGAAAGATAAAATATCGATAAAAAATGTTCGAAAAAAATCACCATTTACATCAGTCACCTCAACTATTTCAACAAAAAAACTGCTCTGTACAAGAATTATTTTAAAATGGAGTACGTATTTTCTTAGCAGCGTATAAGGCTCCAACATCAGAAGACGATATAGACTCTTTTCGATACACCCAGTTCATCAAATCAACAAGACTCAACAAACCAGTGCAGTTATCAAGTCCTCCACCTTCAAGTGCAGCAGCTGGTCAGCATATCATTCGTGTCTATTATCAGACCCAAATTTGGTTGGGAAATGATTTAGAACCCCAAGAATTCGGCTGGGTAATGCAAAATGAATTTCTGGAACCAATAACAACATTATTACCGCCAGCACCAGAAGAACTGCTGAATACAATATTTTGCAATTGCAAGAAAAGTTCTAATTGCGGATGCAGGAAATCAGGATTGCAATGTACTTTAATTTGTGGGCAGGGTAATGGACAATCATGTCTAAACGCTTCATCAACTTCAGATGATTTCAATGAAGAAAGTGAATATGCACCTGATATTCTTGAATATTTTTATTCTGATACTTTAATAAACGAGAATGATGATGATGAATCCGATATTGAGCAGTCAGGGGAAGAAGAAGAAGACTATGAAGAAGAAAATTAATACAAAAATATTAACCATAGATAATAAAAGAATATATATTATATTTGTAACTTTAATAAATCGATTATTGGATTAATAAATAAATATATAATTTAAAAAAATAATAAATATGATTTTTTCAGTATTTAATTAAATATAAAAATGATTATTGTTGAATTCTGCACTTGATGATGATGATGATGAATCCGATATTGAGCAGTCAAAGGAAGAAGAAGAAGACGATGAAGAAGAAAATTAATACAAAAATATTAACCATACATAATAAATCTTGATTTTTAACGGGAAATTTAAATAACACTACACCGTCTTTTCTCGATAGATTACAATTTTTATACACACAACGTGTCGTAATTTTAGAGGAATTCATTTTTCACCAAACAAATAAATCGACTAGAACACAAACAAATTACGAAACAAATTCAAAATGCACAGTTTGCAAGTATGATTATGTTAAGGAATTAAAGTGGGAGACCAATATTTACGTTGAGCATTAAGGGGAAATATTATGAAGAGAAGAAATCTTTTATGTTTAACCGTAGTGTAATTTTCTCTCCCGAAAATAGATGGCGAAAGTGTTTTTGAGAACAGAAAAGTTGCTACGTTTAATTTGTGTACGGCTGCGGATCTATTTGGATTATTCAATCAACGCTTATATTCAGCTTCCTAATTTTTTCTTTTAATGTGTGTGCTATTACATGATACCTTTTGGGGATTAAAATTTTATAAATCTCCTTGATAATCACAGACAACTATCATGATATACAGTTGATGCTAAATAGTATAAATACTGTAGGTAAAACATATGGCATAAAGATAAATGCTGGAAAATGTAAATGCATGGCAATAAGAAAAAAATGCCTTTTTAAACAAGTGCAGCAAGTGAAAACATTTAAATACTTGGGAATAATTATAAATGACCAATTGGATCCTCAACAAGAAATAAAATGCCATACCTAACAAGCAAGACAAGCTTTTGTTAAATTTAAGCCACTACTATGTAGCCGCAATATTTCCTTCAATCTCTGCTACAGGATGGTTAAATGCTATGTATGGTCCATATTGTTATATGGCATGAAGACATAATCAAAAATACCATCCAATAACAAGTGTTGGAGGTCCTCAAAATGTGAAGCTTACAAAGAATGTTCCACATACTATGGACAGATATTCAAAAAAACGAGGAAGTCGTAAGAAGGACAAATACTGAGAGAGAGAGAGAGAGAGAGAGAGAGAGAGAGAGAGAGAGAGAGAAAGTAAGTTACTCAACTTAATCAAGGTATAAAAAATTGGATACCCGAGCGATATTGCACCCTTATTCAAAAAGAGAAATAACTCAAAATTTGCGTTTATTGAGTTTTCATCATAAAGTGAAATAACTATGCAAGGAGAATGTCTAGTTCAACCTTTGGCGCCTTACGATGAAAAATGAAGGAGATAGATGACAGTGTTTCTCTTTTTGACTAACAGGCGGGAACAAGTTGATACCGATAAAGTGATCAAATTTAGTAATGAGTCGGCGTTAGGAGAGGTAAGAGCTGTGCAGTGAGTTAAAAAGGTGAAGTAACACGAAATCATTTGGTGTTATACTATCAGGTAATTATTTAATATACGTTTATTTTTTCCAAAAGTGCATTAATTTAGAGTTGTTTCACTTTATTAGAAAGGTTGACATCGTTTTTCCTGTAACATTGTGACTTATTACAGTTTAGTATAAATTACATCAGAGGATTATAAAAAACATTTTAAGTTAATGCATTTTTTGATTAAAATATTTAACCAGATCATGAGTGATTAAGTATTGCTTCAGTATTATATTATTTAGATATCAGAAAAATAGTAATTTTTTGTGTTACTTCTGTTTAATAATTATTGTCCAATTATTTTATAATTTAAACTTGAAAACTAATTATTGTTAGTAAGTGGTTATTTAATATTTTTTATTATATAAAACATAATTTTAAGCGGTATCTTTATTTTTAGACTTTAAGATGTCTTCGAGAGCACGAAAAATACTCGGCTTAGTTGTTGAAAATACTGTGCTGAATTCTAAAAATATGTCATCGGATTATAATTCAACTGAGAAATCTAATCATGAGGTGAGTATTTAAAATTTTTACATAATATTTAACTGAGCATTGCCTCTAATTCCTCTTTTGATTTTAGTTATTAAGTGAAAATAGTTTCGCTGTTGAGATCCAGAAGAATGTTAACATGGAGGTTAAAATGGTACCGGAACCAGTG
This sequence comes from Diabrotica undecimpunctata, assembly GCF_040954645.1. Classification (NCBI taxonomy): domain Eukaryota; kingdom Metazoa; phylum Arthropoda; class Insecta; order Coleoptera; family Chrysomelidae; genus Diabrotica; species Diabrotica undecimpunctata. Next base: position 128,282,115 of record NC_092808.1, read on the forward strand.
GATAGTAACGATAACTCAGTTGAAGTAGCTGTAATAGTAAGTACTTAAAGCTTGTAAACTGAATCACAAATTTACTGTTTAATTAGTATTTTAATACCATAACCATAAATTATAATAATTATGCTGTTTAATTACAGAAATCTCAGTTTGCAAACATACAACCCTTAGTACCTTATGATGATACTGACGGTAGTTTATCTGACAATGAAGATATTGTTACTGGATGCTTAACTACGGAGGAAGGACATCGTCTTATTCAGTCTTCATCAAATAGTTCATCATCGTCAGCTTCATCTTTGGATTCATCCGATAGTTCATCTTCGGGCTCGTCCAATTGTTCTCCATTACCAGCAAAAGTAAACTTACTAACCCATATTAATCAAAACGTGACTGTTGATCAACTGGACAGTGATGGCGTTGTAAGTTATTATTTATGACTGTTGATAGTTATTATAGATAATTTATACTATTAAATTATATTGATCTTTTAGGTAGTAAATCGTCGTCCCAGGGAGTTACAAAAGGTTCAAGATTATTATATTTCTCCTTTATGTACTGATGAAAGTGATGTTGACTTAAGCGATACAGATCCAACATTCATTAACATTGAATCTAAAAGAAAGAGAAACTACTTTTTTGAAAATTTGAGATCTTCTTCCACCAGTTCGGCAGATTCCTATCGTTCTTCTGGTAATTATATTCCAAAAAAGGGACGCAAACGGACTAAAAATCCTTCCCAATGGAAACAGAATAAACTTAAGCACAGGCGTAATACAGGAAAATCATATGTATCCATGTCGCAAACAAAAAAGACTATTCCAGCCAGGTGTCTTAAAGAACCATGTACAGAAAAATGTAGACTTAAATGCACTACAAATATTAATATAGAGTGTAGGTACGACCTTTTTAAGAAGTTTTGGGATTTAGGTGATTTAAGTAAACAAAGAGCATACATAAGTGCCAGTATGATTGACATTCAGCCTAAATACAAATATAGCAATGCTCAGAGACCCAGACACAACAATAAAGCATTTCATTTCATTGTGAATAATACGACGATTAGAGTTTGTAAAACTTTTTACAAGGCTACATTGGACATCTCCGATAGGATGATATTTACGGTACAGAATAAAATGAACAACAACGATTTTTCGCAAACTGATTTTAGAGGCAGACATGACAGTCATAGAAAAATTAGTCCAGAATTACGCGCTGCAATCATTGAGCACATTCAATCTATCCCTAAAATTGAATCACACTACCTTCGAGCTTCTACAACAAAGGAATATATTGATGGCAGCAAAAATATCAAAGATTTGTTCAATGATTTTAAGCTAAAACAAGAAAATGACAATAGAGACGCAGGTACTTATAGTAAATATTATAAAATATTTACAACGGAATTTAATCTCTCCTTTTTTCAACCAAAAAAGGATCAATGTGATCTATGCACCTCGTATAATAATTCTAATGCTGACCAAAAGAAGACCCTGGAAGAAAAATACCAAACGCATATAAAAGAGAAAAACTATAGTAGGATTGAAAAGTTTAATGATCGCAGAGAAATAAATAAAAATATCAAAGTAGTTGTGTTTGATTTAGAAGCGGTGTTGCAATGCCCAAGAGGTAACTCTTCTTCCTTTTACTATAAGTCTAAGCTTAATTGCTACAACTTAACTTTAACCGAATTAACACCACAGGATTTTAAGGTAGCCTACAAAAATGTACACTGCTATTTTTGGTCGGAGAGTGAGGCTAAACGTGGGGCTATAGAAATCGGATCACGTGTATGGGCATATCTAAAAGCTATAACTGATGAAGACGATGATGAAAAGGAAGTAATTTTCTATTCGGACAATTGTTGTGGCCAGAATAAAAATAAATATTTAACATGTCTTTATCTTCATGCTGTGCAAACATTGACAATAAAAAGCATAACACATAAATATTTAATAAGAGGACACACGCAGAATGAGGCTGATAGTGTCCATAGCCTAATTGAAAAGGAAATTAAAAAAAATTTAAAATCTGGTCCGATATACACACCAGACCAATATATTGCTTTAATTAAAAATGCCAAAAAGTCTCCACCTTCGATAATTGTTCATGAACTAAATTTTGAATAATTTCACGATTTAAAATTATTGCAAGAAGAATGGGGATATAATTATTCAACTAATACAGAGGGACATAATGTTAATTGGAACGAAATTAAAATTTTGAAAATCGCTAAAGAAAATCCTTTTTCCATTTATTATAAAACATCATACAAAGATGAAAATTACCGGGAAGTAAATGTTAGAAATAAACGGAAGAAAATGAAACTAATTACAGAAATAGAACTTAAAGCAGCCTATTGTGATAAACAAAAAATAAGTGACAATAAGAAAAAAGACTTACAAGAACTAATTTCAAAAGGATTAGTTCCTTCATTTTATGCTGGGTTTTATAATTCTATATTTTAAGTTTTTTTTTTAAATATTGATTATGACTATTATGAGTATAATCAAACTTAGGTATTAATTGTTTAATAAGAATGTGTTATTTAATTTTGTATATTCCAATGTAAAATGTTTTCTCTAATAATTATAGATAAAATAAAAAAACACGACTTTTTATTTACAACAATCGTATTATATTTGTGAACAAAGATTAATATTTCAGTGGTTTATTTTTTTAGTATAAGCCAATACCGCAATAAGTCTAAATAGTTCACCTACATGATACGTGACTTTAATATAAAACTGCATTATTTATAATTGTTTCGACTTTGTCTAAATTATGATATTATATTTTTCATCAAAGAGTAAAATAAATATGAACTTTTTTTATAAAATTAATTTATACGTATTACAGTTTAAAAATATAATAATATGGAACCACAATATAATAATGCATTAGTTACACTACCCACTCCTACTTTTGGAATTACTATAAAACCATTTTTATATTTTTTTTGCAAATTAAGTTGTCTATAAAATATTATCAAACTTTAAATGCGTTTTCCCACCAAATTGAAATTTTGAGTTATTTCTTTTTCTGAATAAAGGTGCGATATATTCTCAGAGGAAAAACATATGCAATCTCTTAACTATTTATCTAAGGAAAGATTGAGGACAGGAGTGGAGTAGGTCACAGATGAATGTCATGGCTGTATAATATAAAGAACTGGACATACATAAATAACACTGTCAAGCTTTTGCATGTCAAGCAGTAAATAAATTACAAAAATCATTACCTAAATGACAGGAGGAACTAAGGAGTTTTTTGAACTAGAAACAAATTGATCATAACACGCTTTTGAAAGGACTTTACACTTTGATCATAGCCTAGAAAAAGTTATATAATCACCAATTTCCTAATATTTTGAGTGCCTTATGTGTTCAATTTTTTTAAATAATTAAACTCTTACAGATGGAGTAAACCAACTCAGATAGTATACTCGAGACACTTTTTCTTGTGTTACAGTATGCATGTCTTCATAAATGATTAGTTCTATTATTCTATTAATATATTGTACTTTATAGTTCTTTCCTACTCTTTATCCTTTAGTTATTACAAGTATTATGTGAAAGTCAGGAACAAGTAAAGGTAGATTCATCTTTTATCTTAATTAACAATTGCTGATGACTTACTGTATTTTTAGAGTCTGGTTAAAAATTATTGCATTTATTTTCGAGTTTTTACATTAGTCAATGTTTGTTTGTTTTCAGATAAAAAGATATCCAAGGACAATGGAAAATTCACTCAGAAAAACAGACGATAGAAGAAAATTAAAGAGACAAGAGGTAAAGGAAAGAAAGAAAATAGAAAAGGAAGAAAAAATGCAAGAAGTAAAGAAGATGCAAGAATTAAAGTTGAAAGAAATTGAAGAGAAATTAGAAAAGCTCAAAGAAATTACTGGAAATGAAAGTTTGGGATTTGCGGTAAGTATCAATTGTGTGAGAATCTATAGTATTATATTTACAATGTTTTATCCTCCCCTGTTTTTCCTATTCATGCAAATATTGTAATATCTTTTTAATGAAATATCACTGATAATACATTATTTATAAGGTTTATAGGCTGTGGTATTTTAAAATTATTTCTTCATGACGTTTCATCTTTACCTTCTGCAGACATCAAGAGAGATGCAGCAAAGGGTATAACTGTCTTGCGCTCATTGATGATAGCAGTTTTTGTTAATTTAAATTTCCAACACAATATGTACTACCACACATTGTAATCATCTGCTGAGCAAACTTTTTTAATTCCTTGAAGTTAAAATTCAAACTTTTGTAGAAATGTACCAAGTTATCATGTTCCTTAAATTCTGTTTTGTGGGTGGTATTGTATTGCTATGTACAACAAGAATGTAAACTGCAACAGAGTTTTGAAACATTTCCGTGTGAAGTGAGATGTTTTTAAAATCAGCAAATCGATTTTCAAACTCAGTTTTGAGTTGTATCAAGATATTTTTCATTTTAGTGTTTTGCCATCGAAAACTCTCCGCAGCTTCTTGGACAGCTTTCTTGCAGTTAAGACAATGGTTGAGCTTTCTTTTATCAGAGCTTGCTAAATAGTTTTTGTTTTATCTCAAATGACTTATCTGAATACATCTCACATATCAACTTGTTTTTTTCCCTACAAGGGTTTGTTCAGCTGATTTAGTTCGCTGGTTAAATCAGTCAGAAAACGAAGTTTTAACATCTACTGGTTGTTGGAAAGCTCTTCAATAGACTTTTCTTCTTCGACTTTTTCCCATGAGTTCGCTGTTTTCGTCCTCTACAGCACTCTATTCTCCCAGTCAACTTCTTTGAGGTCTCTATCATAGTTGTTTGTATGTATGTTTTCCATCTTGTAGCAGGTGTTCCTCTACGTCTTCTTCCCGGCGGATCCTAGTCCAATATTATTTTTGGCCACCTGTGCTCTGACATTATTTGTTCATGCAGAGCTCTGTTGTCCAACTTTTTTTTTCCATATTTCCTCTGTTCTTATTCTATACGCTCTGGTGATTTGTAGACATCTTCTCATGAAGTCCAGTTCAATTGTTCTTATTTTATTTCGTATTTATGTTATCATTGCCCATACTTTCGCTTCATATAGGGTAATATTCATCACTATGCTCTGAAAGACCTTTTTTTGTTTTCTTTAGTTAGAGTTTGGTTCCATTTCACTTCATGGAGTGTGTTCATGGCTTGTTTTCCCCATGCTATTTTCATTTCTATATATTTCATACAAGTACCATCTCAGCTTATCATTGCCCGTAAATACTTAAAAGTCTTACATCAATACATAAGTATTCGGTCTTACACATATTTATTCGCATAGCTCATATTCTACCTTTAATTTCCTTATCATATATTCCATATCCTTCCTATCTTATGCAAAAATTACTTGGTCATCTGCGACAAGTAGTGCATTTAATATATCCTCTTGTCCTGGTATGTCTCTGTGATCGCTTGAACTGAATCTCAGTCTTCTTTGGACAAAAACAATTGAATAAAAACTTATTTATATAGTTAGTTGCCGACTCTTGCTCTAATGTGTGTTTGATTGTTGAATATAACAATCTCTTGTCCCTGTGTTTGTCCTGTTCAGCAACTGTACCGGATTTTTAGGATAAATCTATACTTCTTTCCAATGACTTTTGCAGTCTTTGTGCAATTTATATGTTGCTCTTTTGGCATAGCTTGAAACAAATTATTCATTCATAACTATTATACATTAACTTTGTTATTTGTTTATTGGCGATTGATGCTGTATGTATTTCCATATTCTTAAGAATTCAAGTAATACTTTATTTTGCAGGATGCAGATATAGATGGCGATTTCGATCCCGAAGAACATGACAGAAAGATGCAAGTTCTTTTTAATGATGAATTTTATAATGCTCCTGAAGATGAACAAAAACCAGAATTTCCTGATCTAGATGAAGAATTAGAAATTGGTAATTATAATTCTCAAATCTTGTATATTATAACTTAGGTTTTTTTGGCTTCCTGTGGCGCACCCAGGGGGGGGTTTTGGGGGTTAAACCACCCCCCCAGGGCATATAGAGTAAACAATATATAAAGAATAGTAGAAAAATGTAACTTGTCTTTCACACATAGTACAAAAAATCCAAAACGCTGATTGAATAATTAAATTACCATTTTATGTAGAACACAATAATGATTGTATTATTGTATAAATACACAATAATTAATAGTTTTCATTATATTTAGATATCGATACCTAATATTAGGCTTATGAAAAAGTAGACAGAACGAGTCTGTTGCGAGTAGCATGCGCCTACAGGACTGTATCTGCGGCGGCCTTGTGGACTATCACGGGTTGTGTTCCTCTGCATGTGTTAGCAGTAGAAAAGATGCTGATCCCGAGCCTAAGGGACTGGGTAGATTGTCTGTTTTAGGGCATATCTTCATAGGTTCAGAAAGACAGATGCAGATAAATTCCTATACTGCGAATATTCCGACATTGTTACTCACACAATGCTGGAGTGTAATAGATGTACAGTGGAGAGAAATAGAACGTATAAAGAAATAGGTATGAACCCTGTGACTGTAAGAGAGATGATCGTGAAGATGACGGGAAATACGGAGAGATGGAATAGTGTCCACAATTACATCCGAACAGTCATTAAAAATCTAATTACTATTTTAATCTTTGATCTTGCACTGATAGTACACTCCAACCATTAATAGAAAAAATAATAGCGGTTGGTACCGAAGTACATCTAGCCTTTATCGACCTATAAAAGGCGTATGATACAGTTCCAAGACTTAAATTGTGGCAAGCTTAACAACAACTCAACATTAGTCCATACCTTTTAGCAATAATCACATATGTATACAGGAGTAACACTACTTACCAAATCGGATATAGACTATCAGAGCCAATAAAAGTAACTAAAGGACTAAAACAAGGATGCAGTATGTCACCCTTACTGTTTAATTTATATATTGAGGCAGCCCTCCAAAATTGGAAAAACTCCTGCCAGGGAATGGGAATCCCCATAGAAAATGACGTACTGTTCTCCCTGAACTTTGCGTATGACCAAGTCATCCTAGCTCAAGATTCTTATGATCTAGAATTTAAGATAAAGCGTCTATAGAGAGAATATTTAAAATGGGGGTTACAAGTCAGCATGAAGAAAACAGAATATTTACTTAGTTATCAATTAGACGAGGACGTGGAAATCAAACAAGTGAAATTTTTTTAAATATTTAGGTCCACTTATTGCTAAGAACGGCTTGGAAGAAACCGAAATGAAACACGAATTAATCAGGGACGTAAAATTGTAGGATGTCTGAACTTCTTATGGTGGGATCACAACATTTCCAAAAGGAACAAAAAAAGAATAGGGCAAACCATGGTTGAATCAGTTCTTTGTTATAGCTTTGAAGTATAGACAATGAATGCAGACCTGAAGAGAAGATTGTTGGCAGTTGAAATGGATTATTTGAGAAGAAGTGCTAGAACAACAAGACAGGAAAGGAAGACCAACGAATCTATAAGAAATAACATAAATGCTACAGAAACGGTCATTGACAGAATCGAAAGAAGAGGTTCAAAATGGTTTGGACATCTATTGAGAATGCCTGACGAACGTTGGCCCCAAAAACTTCACAAATGGAAGCCCCCTGGAAGAAAAAAAAAGAGGTAGACCTCGACGCTCATGGAATGAAAGAGTTAGAAAAGCGATGGAATCGAGAGGTTTGGAGGAGAAGCATGCCTTGGACCGGGAGGATTGGCGAAGGAGAACGGGAATACGGCGATAGCCGTCTCCAAAATGTATTTACAAGTTGGATTAATGTCAAACGTCAATAACCTTATTTTAACCTTCAATTGTGGTTTATTCCCATTAAAATAGTGATTACGTTAAAATGCCAGAAGAAAATAGCTTCAGAACAATAGATAAGATCTAGATACGAGAAGGGAGTGTTTCAAAAATGTCGTCAGCCTTACAGTGGCCACCCCACTTTCGGAGTACGGTACGGGCGACAGTCAACTACGCACAAGTAAGAGAGGGTGGTTTTAGTTGGTAGGCAGGATAATAGATACCTGAATCTTTGGCACCGCTATCTTTGGTACTTTAAATTAAACTAAAACCCAAATTTTAGGGACTCAAAATACATGTAGCATAAAAAAAAATTCAAACCCCCCCTCCTAAGACAAATTCTGGGTGCGCCACTGTTGGCTTCCACAGATAGATATTTCCCAATTGAAACCTGAAAGATCTTTTCTCTATATGATGTATATGAGATTTTGGCATGTAAGTTGCAAGACTGACTTTTTTAACGAAGACCTGTGTAACAAGAAAAATGAAATGGTTTGGTTAAATATTCCTTGATCTTGTGTAAAAATTGCAAGCAGCTGCAACAAACAGTCTCGTTTAAATCGTCAAATTTGTCAACGATTTTTACTAAAGCCTGTCGTAATATAATTTATTGTTAATGCTAAATTGTCATTACATCCTTTACTTCTTCTAAATCCTAACTGCTCTGTATTCAATATAGAAGTTTTTAGTTATGTGTTAGTTAGTTTTTCAATTATTTGTTTAATTCTTAATTTAATTATATTTTGGAGTATTTTACCAATACATCACTTAAGACCTATATTTCTATAGTTATCCGCACATAGTTGATTTCTACAGGGTTTTAAAAAAGAAATGTATTTTCCGATCTTGTGGGAAACCAGCTTTTTTTTTAATTATTTTTATACTGAAATTTGACGATTTTTCAGTAAGTAAAGTGAACTTTTTTTTTTAGAAAACTGGGAACGTTATAATGGAGACAATAACAACACCAATGATGATGGACCTCATTGTGAAGATGAAGACTTTAATGTAAGAACCTATTCATGTGATATTTGTGAAATGCTAATCATATAATTTTAGATGGATTGTGATTTTGATCCACAAACATCCAAATCAAATAACGATGATGAACAAGTACAAGGCAGAAAAAAGCGTAAGAGAAAATCAAAGTTTGCTGTTGCAGTTAGCAAACCAAAACCGAAGTATGATCCAAATGACAAGAAATTTGAGAAATACTTTGAAGAATATTACAAGCTCGACTGTGAGGATATTATTGGTGATACTCCATGCAGATTCAAATACAGACAAGTTGCACCAAACGATTTTGGATTAACAACAGAGGAAGTAAGAACATTTATTTAATTAATAATTTTATTTTCGTCTTGTTTCTCATAGATTTACAACTATTTTTCTATTCTTTGGAGTGTTTGTTTCATTGGTGTTCTAGTATATACATACATCAAAATAATCTATGTAATTTGTATCTGAAACAAAAAATGTTTCAAACAAGAAATGTAGCTGAGATAATTTTGAACAAAAATGTTTAATTGTACTTTTTCTGTAAAAACAACCTTTCTCCCAGAAATAACGCTTAAAGCGACCAGCGATTTTAAATGTCAGTTACGCGCGCGAAATCAATTTCTTAAATAAAATTTTTATGAACTCGACGGTAAAAATTATTGGATATCTTTTTATCAGAGTATCCAAATTAATAGGCGAGGACCACTTGCCTATTAATTTGGATCCTCTGTTGAACATTATGGGGGTTCTTAGCAACCTATATACCTCAGATAAGGGTTTTTCCTCTTTTACAATAAGACCTAGTTCACTTGCCGCGATTGTAAACTTTGTAAAACACTGCCTTACGTTTTTCATACTTCTGCCCACTATAACGATATCTTCAGCGAATTCGAGAAATTCTGTCTATCTATTCCATTCAATGTAATATTTATCTACCCCACAATTTTTTGATAGAACTTATTAAATGCAACTATGTTCTAATCCATATTTTATTTTATTTTAAATGTATTCTTTTTTTAGATATTGCTAGCAAATGAAAGGGAATTAAATAAATGGTGTTCATTAAAAAAAGCAGTTCAGATTCGATCAGACGAAGTGGAAAGATACGAACAGATAGCGTACCAAAAAAAAGGTCAAAATATAAATCTCAAGAAAAAGATCCTTCCCAGCTTATTTGTAAATACCCCAGAAGACAATGCAAGAAGTTCTATACAAAAGGAAGATGATAATGATAATAACGCGATAAAACAATCAGAAGAAGAAAGTGAAACATTGAGTAAATCCAATCAAAATACTGCCGAGAAGAAGAAAACGAAAAAACGGAAATTAAGTGCAACGGAACCAAGTGAAGAAAATAAAACATCTGAAAATGGAACTGAAAGCAGTAAAAACGACGCTTCTACTGAAAGTAAAGAAGTCCAAAAAGAGTCCGAAAATAATTCAAATAAAAAGAAGAAGAAGAAGAAGAAAAAGAAGAACGCTATTGTAGATAGTCACACAGATACATCATCAGATAAGGCACTAAACAATAACCTGTCAAACGAAAAAGGAGCAATAGAATTAAGTGGTAACAAGCCATTTAATAAAAACAAAAGGAAACATGGTGATGGTCAAGAATTTGGAAAAAGGAAAAAGCCCAAGTTTTCAAAGGAACAAAACAAAAGTCTGTCTATATCAGATGCCAGATTGTCAGCTTATGGAATTAATCCTAAGAAATTTAAAAATAAAATTAAGTATAAACAGTAAATATATATATATATATATATATATATATATATATATATATATATATATATATATATATATATAATTATAGAATATGTAAGAAATTGATACATAAAAATCTATACTGTTATTTTTGTTCATTATTTCATTTGTTTTCTAGAAAAAAAAAAGAAAATCCCATTAAAATAATAGGCCCCATAATAATTTTAATTGTAAATAAATTTATTTACCTGCGTAGAGTTGGTGGAAAACCTCATAAACCTTGAAAATACGCATGCCCGAAAAAAATGAATCCTAAAAACATTAACTATTTTAATTTCATACTAAATTGCGTGTCAGGGTCGGATCTCCACGTAGTGTAAATTACAGCTTACATGAACTGTAAATTTTATGTTAGATATGTATAATTTAATAAAAGTATTACGGAATTAAATATGATTATATATAAATTTTAAGTAATCTGTGACAAAACCTATTAATCTAGAGATCAATTAGCATTTAAATGTACAAAGGGTTTTAACAGGAATATTATATATATAATAATAACAGATTGATTACGACTGTCGCCGCTTCTAGGCCCCCAATTTCCATCTTTTTCTGTCATATGCAGTTGCCTCTTCTAAGTCTCTTGCCGCCATTGCTTCATCAATATCGTTGCGCCAACTTCTCCGTGGTCGTCCTCTCTTTCTTCTTTCAGGAGGGATCCATTCCAGTACTCTTCTAGGCCATCTGTACTCTGGCATTCTTTTAACATGTCCGAACCAGATTAATTGTTTTCTTTCTATGTCATCATTGATATTTCGCTCCATTTTCATTTCGTTTCTAACTCTCTCCAGTTTCGATCTACCGCAGCTTCGTCTCAGATAATCCATGTCTGTCGTCATAAGTTTGTTTCTATTAGCTTTGGTGACGTCCCATACTTCCGAACCGTAAATTGTAATACTTTGGACTATACTACCGTAAATGTGTTTTTTGGTTTCTCGTCGAATTGTTTTTTGCCAGAGAAGAGAGTTTAAGGCACGGGTCGCTGCTCTGCCCTTGTTTATTCTTTTCCTGATTTCATCTGCGCTATTTCCCTTCTTGTTGAAAATGACCCCCAAATATTTGCAGGATTACGCGCCTTTGATTTTGTCGTCTTCTAATACTAGGTCACATATTTCATCTGTTCCCACAGAGATATTCAAATTTTGTCATATTCATGTTTAGACCTGCCACCTCATATTCTTCTTGCAGTATTCTTACCATGTAGCTAAGATCGTAGCTGTTTTCGGCAATTACTACCTGGTCATCCGCAAAGAAAAGTGTATATAGCGTGTTTTCTTCCACCGTTATTCCCATGTTTCTACATTTCACCAAGGATCTGTCCAAATAGATTTTAAATAAGGTGGGTGACAGACGGTGTCCAGAGCAGAAGTTGTCCAGGGAGGAGAAGACACTCGTGGCTCCAAAACTTGCGGCAATGGTTCGGATTGTCATCTGCTGAACTATTCAGATCTGCCGTAAACAAAGTCAGAATAGCCATGTTGATTGCCAACGTTCGGAACGGACAAGGCACATGAAGAAGAAGAAGAAGGGTGACAGACAGCAGCCTTGTCTTAGTCCCTTTGTTGTTTGAAAAGGAGAGGTGATTTCTTGTCCCATTTTAATTCTTGCAAAGTTTTGTTCGTAGTATTTTTGAGTGGCGTTAATAAGAATTGGGTTTATTTTCAAGTTATTTTCACATTTCTATCCATAGTTGGGAGATCGGTAGACTGTCATATGCTTTTTCCAAATCTATTAAAGCTATATGGGTTATCATAAAATCAATATTAAAAAGTTTAAAACATGAGATGAAATGAAACTAAAAATCTTACATACTGAAAAAACAAACAAAATATAATAAGAACAAAATTCAACAATCCCAATATACATATCACAAAGCACGAGATCTTTTTAACTGAATTAAGTTTATATTGAAAATATCAAAATCGAGAACATTTAATAGCCCCATGTATCTATCCAATGGGTTGTGAATACCATAGGTTGCTCTGTGGAAAGTAATATTGAAAACACTGTGGTAATGTAAAGCTTGATGGTGAACGTTAAAAGTTAATTTGGCTTAACTGGTTTGGACAATCAATAAATCCATGTATGACCTTATATATAAATATAGCTTCTGACATATCACTACGCTTCTTAAGCGAGGGTAAAGTAAATTTTTGTTCGATACAATGATGTATAAAAAGTAATGTACTTCATGTTGTACAAAAACTGAATTGGCTGTTGTCTGTGAATTGCTATTTTCTGTAGAAGTAGATTTTTCTGCAATGTGTATCCTTGAACGGCAACTGTCGCATGCTATTATTTGCTTTTCCTGTTACCTGTACATGTCTTGACGTTCTCTGTGGGATACATTTTTTAAATAAAGTACAGCTTTCAGTTATTTGAAACTTTCGTATTTTTAATAGTAAAAAAATCAAACATTTTTATTTATTGTTAAATTTCAGAAAAATATAAGAATCAACAATAATTATCAAGTAATTAGTTTTGTGAATCTGTTGACTTATCATCAATAACATCCACTTTATATGTACTGGAGAGTATTTCAAGGTATTCTTTGTGATACCTTGAAGGAATTATCTTTTTTGAACATAATGTGACTAAATCTTTTTTTTGTGACACTTACAGGCAATCTTGAGGTATAAAATTTTTTTACCATGATAGAAGAATTACATTTGCCTTTCTGGACACTACTATTCTAGAAGTTTCAGTGTTGTCATAGGTATTGTACATAAAAATTTGGAAGTCCTTTTCAGAAGGGTGATTATAAACTTTTTGTACACTATGAATCTGACAGGTTCATGGATATAATTCAGTGTTTACACATATGAAAGCATTATTTTTCACAAAATATTTTGACGTGACAACGTCTTAAATTAGGTTGTGGCTCGGAGTCATTCATGAAAAAGTGTAACGTCCGCTCACGTCTGTTACAGTGAGTCACCGAACAAGAGAGAGGCCCGCCGGACCGGCGAATGCCTTGCGTCTCTCTCCCACTCAAACATGATCGGTCCGCTGCGCGCGCAGCACTAGAGAATTAGGCGCGTTGAATCGGTGCGTGCTTCCGTGCTTGTGCCTCTGTCTTTCTCGAGCGTTCTTGGCGTTCAAGACACATTACAGCAGAAACACTTCCTTTCATTTCATATTTCTCCTATCATCGTCCTATCCTCAACAAAATCACTCAAATAGAAATTAGTTAAGTTTAAGTTTACATGTACAATGTTTTAGTAAACAAAATATATTTCTATAGTTAAAATTTGTGCAATTCTTATTTTCATTCAATTCCTTTTTCCTATTGTGCAATTTAATAATATTCATATCAATAAATATTCTACCGAGAAAAAGACGTTGTCACGTAAAATTTTCGCCCGTAAAACCGACTTTACAGGCAACCGATTTTTTTGTTTCCAAATTATTTAGTATTATTAGTTTTAAATTACCTTAAGTAAATACAGGTATTAAAAACAAAAATAAAGGTTATATGATACATATATTACTTTAATATATGAAATATAATTACAAGAAAAAATATACTTAAATTAAAAAGTTGTATATTATACAACATATTTATATATATTAGACAGACGTTTCATCATCTGCAGAAGCTAGAATGGATAAAGATGTTGGTCTTGAGTCAAGACGTTCTGAAACACTAAGTATTTCTTCTTCAGCATTATAGTGGGGATGTATATTTCTTCTTTCAGCTGCATGTCTTCGTTGGGGTGTACGATTTGGTGATGATTTTCTACTCGTATTATATGACTTAAGAAGTTTGGCTCTAAAAATATTTATTTATTAATACATTATATACATAATTCAGTCTTCACCATTTTATTGAAGATGTGGAGAAGTAAAATGTACAAAAGGGCATAAAGAGGACAAATCATAAAAAATGAGTACAACCAAATTGAAAGAGAAGTTAATGTAAGTAAAATTTTGTGATTTGAAGAACAAGGAATTAAGATATAAAATTACAGCTTGTTTTAATGTTTACTTACTAAAAATAATAAAATACAGGAATAAATCATGACTCAAACTGTAACCATCTAAGATTCAAAAACTACTGAGATGAAAGGAGAAAGTAAAACAAACTTCTAACAAGCATAAGAAAAGTAACAATAGATGAAACGTCAGAAACAACAATAGTAGCAAGCTATTGCATAATTATTGTACAAAGAGACTGATATAGGACTGAACAACGAAATAAAATACCACATAGAAGGGAAGAAGGAATACAAAGCAAGGTCCTTTCCATATCAAAATAGGGAAGGAAAAAACTATGTCAGTTCGTAAACCAAAACATGGAAAACACTGATTTTATAATTTAATGGTAGTGTTAACAAGTTGCCTGCCGTCTGAGTGTATGTGACTGAGAAAAAAAATGTTCTGCATGCCAGTGAGGACTATTTAACCGAGAATTTTAACGTGACTGTGGTATCCTGGTCTATGCGATGGTTTATTGCATCCCATTACCTTACTGTAATGTATATATATTATTATTATATATTTATTATATGTCATTGGGTAAGGTACACACATACACTTACTATAAAAATAACATGAAGTTAACAAACATCAACGCTTTACCAAAATAAAATAAAACAAAAACTAAATAAAATTAAATAAAGGTAAATAGAATTAAATAAAATTAAATCAACTTTAATAGAATGACGGAAAATTAAATAGCAATTAAATAAAATTAAGTAACAGCTATTCCTGTAAAAAGGCTGCTATACCGTTTCTGCTTCATTTCCCATATAAAATCCTATAAGAAAATGCTAAGGTTCATTCTGCTCATTTTTGAGCATTTTATGTTAGGGTAGAATAGTTCGTCGGATCTTGACGTATGATACATCATTGGAGAGTAGAGGGGGTAGCGAATATGTTAAGACAGAAAAAACTCATTTTGTAGCATTGCCAAAGGGCATTACATTATATCTCTGTTGTTATTGGTCCGATTGGAGTGTGTGAATAAGCACATAAGTCAAAAAATCGCATTTTTTTAAGTCATATTCGTCGACAATAACTACGAATGCATGATTGTGTAAATTCATATAAGTCAATAACGAAACGTAAATAGGTTAAAAATGATTGTGTATATACACATTAGTCGAAATGATTTATTATGAGGTGGGTAAAATAATATAAGTCAGACTTAAGTAGTTTTACACTACCAATTTTGCAGTGAAAAATCACATAAGTCAGACTTATGCTTAACGTGAGTTACAGTACAATGACCGCTACCATCCAGTAAGTTCCACCACGTGGATTCCAACACGGGGCTACCGCTTGAACATTCTGGACTAAATTGCGACGTATTGAACAGCAAGATCAGCAATTAATAAATTATAAAAACACCATGTTAAAATCAATATTTTTCAGTCTGATTTAAATTATTATTGTTGTTACTAAAATCTTTGTAAGTCGAAATAAAAGATATAATTGTGAAGTTCAGTTTTTAAAAAAGTGTTTTTCCCAAGAACATTCATAATTGGCGCAGAGTCAGTACGGAAGTGGAAGAGTCTTTATAGATCCTCGTCACTTTTAAGTGTTTGTCCACTGTTCCAAGAACCAGCCCCAGGGAAACCGTCTGCAGAGTTCACCCGAGGGAATTAGAAAATTAGAATTTAGAAGAAGTCTTCAGGAGCAAAGGAATGCACATCGGCATCGTCTTTATCCTGTAAGCGATTTTATTATTACTTAGAATTAAGAAGATTAGATTTTGAAAGAATTTTTAATAAATCAGACTCCTCTGAGTCCTTAGATTGAATCAGAGCTAAATTAGAAGATAAATAAAACAAAGATTTGAATAGATTAACAAAGATTAAAGTAATTTAAAAATATCTCCTCTAAGTCCTTAGATTGACTTTAGAGTCAGATTTAGACAAAATTGAATAGCTTAATAAATACTATATATTAATAAACATAGAGATTAATAGATAGAAAATAAGTAGATTAAGATTTACATATTTATATATTGATTATTGAAAATTACTATACCGATTTGACTATTGACTATATATTATATTGAAAATTTTTAAAATATGGCAGTTCCACAATTTGACGTTAAAAATTTATGCATTCTTCCAAATTTTGACGGAAATCCAAATGAATTACATGAATTTATTAAAGTTTCTACAATACTTCTAAACCATTATTATGACAGACTTAATGCAGCTAATATACAAAACAAATTTTTGCTTCATGGTATTATCAGTAAATTAACAGGTAGAGCCAAGGAAGTTATATCTGTATATGGATGCGAAAGTTGGGACGAAATAAAAAACGCATTAATTCAAAATTTTGGAGACCAGAGAGACGAAAATTCGCTTACAAGGGATCTAGTAAATTTAAGACAAGGCTCGACAGAATCTATTATGCATTTTTACGAAAAAATCATGGGACTTTTAAGCTGTATTAATAACTACCTAGAATTACATACGATAAATGCCGATATTAAAAGGAGCAAACAAGAATTTTTCCGTCAACAAGCTCTTACAACATTCTTAGCAGGCCTACGAGAACCAATGGGCTCTGTTATCAGAGCAATGAGACCAGGAAGTTTAGCCACGGCAATACAGTACGTACAGGAAGAAAATAATGTTCGATATCTTCAAAAAAATCAAATAAGTCAACCTTCAACATCAGGAAGAAGTGAAAATTATCAAGAACGCCGACCTCAGAGACAGCAGATGCCTGTACAGATCCAAAAACCATTGTACCAACAGACAAATTTTGCACCTCCACGATGGCAGCAACCAATGAGACAATTCTATCCGCAGAATCAATTTCAGCAACCACATCGGCAACAAAACTTCGATCAATTTAGACAAAATTCAAACCCTCCAGCATTCAGGATCCAGAACCAGTCAAATGTATGGGCACCCAAACCTGGACAGTCAAAACAGTCTAGACCAACACCTATGAGTGGAATATCAGAAACCACAACCAGAGGCCGTCCAAATTTTACACCAAATTACCGAGCACAGCCAAAATTCACCGTAGAAGAACTTTACAATATACAATGCCACGGAGATGAGCAAGAAGAGAATGCCAACTACAATGATTACTACGAACCTGAATACGACAATTTTCTACAAGATACATACGAAAATCAACCAAACGAATACGAAGAAAACGTAAATTTTCGAGAGGACCCACCAGAAGCAATCGGAACGTAATTGAACTTCATTCATTTCCCGACAAGAAGGAGCTACCCTACATCGAAATCTCTAAGCCTTCTTTACGACTTTTAATCGATACAGGATCCACAAAGTCATTTCTTAACCCAGAAATAGCTTCTTCATATTTTCCAAGTTACATAAAACATGAACCCTTTGTCGTCACATCAATTTTTCAAAACTATTCCCAAAAATATTGTGCCGAAATTCCATCATTTTCAGAATTTAATTCTGACAGCAAAATGAAATTTTACCTCTTTAAGTTTCACCAAACTTTCGATGGTCTTATTGGCCTCGACAATCTAAAACTCTTCGAAGCCCAATTAAACTTCCCTAAATCGCTTCTAGTTACAAAAGATTCTACAATCCCCATTAAATATTACGAAACAAATAAAACACAATTTTATTCCATTCATTTGGAAGCAAATTCTATTAGCCAAGTGAAAATTCCTGTCAAAGAAGAAAAAGGAACCATCATTATTCCTACCCAAAAAGTACAAGGCGTTGTAGTACGAGAAGCCCTTACTAACGCCGAGAACCACCTCGCCTGGACCGAAATTGCCAACTTCACGTCAGAACCCATTCATCTTTCTCTTATGGAACCACTCGAAAGCAATAAAATAGACATTCAAGATTTCCATATATATTCCATGGAAACAACCTCCGGACCAGACTACAGACAAGATATCGACGACTTAATTAAAACCGAACATCTTAACGAAGAAGAAGAGGAACAAGTTCGCCACCTATGCCGAAAATTCTCCGATATATTTCACCAACCAGACACTCCTCTCAGCTTTACTAACGAAGTTAAACACCACATCAGAACCAAGGATGAGGAGCCTGTATATACGAAATCATACCGGTATCCGTATGTGCACAAGGAAGAAGTAAAGAAACAAATCTCTTCAATGTTAGAGCAAGGGATCATTCGACCAAGTCAATCGCCATGGTCCTCGCCTATTTGGGTCGTGGCAAAGAAACCAGATTCATCCGGTAAAATAAAGTGGAGAATAGTGGTAGATTATAGAAAGGTCAACGAGAAGACAATTGACGACCGATACAGAATTCCTCACATTAGCGATATTTTGGACAAATTGGGAAGATGTCAATATTTTACGACCCTCGACTTAGCAAGCGGATTTCACCAAATCGAGATGGCTGAAGAAGACATTCCCAAAACAGCATTTAATGTGGAAAATGGACACTATGAATATTTAAGAATGCCTTTTGGACTTAAGAACGCTCCGTCCACGTTCCAACGTATGATGGACAACGTATTGAAGGGACTTCAAGGAGAAATATGCCTCGTCTATATGGACGACGTAATAGTATATTCAACATCACTACAGGAACACATAGTAAATCTCACAAAAGTATTTCAACGACTAAGAGAAGCCCGACTAAAAATCCAAGTCGACAAATGCGAATTCTTAAAAAAGCAAGTTAATTTTCTAGGACACGTAGTCACACAAGAAGGCATAAAACCGAATCCAGCGAAAATTGAAGCAATAGAAAAATATCCAATACCGAAAACAGCGAAAGAAATAAGAGCATTTCTTGGACTACTGGGATATTACAGGAAGTTTATTCGAGACTTCGCAAAAATCACAAAACCTCTAACAAGATGCTTAAAAAAGGATGCAAAGATCGATCATACACCCGAATTCGTAGAATGCTTTGAAACGTGCAGGAAATTATTAATGAATGAGCCATTATTGCAATATCCAGATTTTTCCAAACCGTTTAACCTCACAACAGATGCCAGTAACTTCGCTATCGGTGCAGTACTTTCCCAAGGACCAGTTGGCAGTGATAAACCAATTGCCTTTGCTTCCAGGACACTAAATGAAACCGAAACCAAGTACTCCACAATAGAAAAGGAAATGTTAGCAATGGTGTGGGCAACTAAGTATTTTCGACCTTACCTATTTGGAAGAAAATTTAAAATACTTTCAGACCACCGTCCTTTGCAATATCTATTCTCCCTAAAGGAACCCAACTCCAAACTAGTACGTTGGAGATTAAAATTAGAAGAATTTGACTACGAAGTAATTTACAAAAAAGGCAAAGCTAATACAAATGCGGACGCACTCTCTCGAATCGAAATACACACAAAGGAAACTAAGGACATCGATTCACAAATTAAGGAAGTCTTTGATGATTTAGTAGACATGGAAGACGATGGATGGTCAACGACTAATAATCCAGATGCAGATCGAATAATCGACGAGATTGTAGAAGAAAAAGCAACAGAATTATTTCCAGAAAACATCCCAGAAGATACTGTTGAAAACGAAGATCAAAACATACCAGAAGGCACTGTCGAAAACGAAGATCAAAACATGGACGAAGACGGAAATGAAACAATACATACAGCAGTAGAAAACCCAATTCTTGGTATACCTATTTCGGAAAAACCACTTAATTTCTACAATAACCAAATTATAGTCAAAATCGTCAACTACAATCCACGACCTCCAGCAATTATACAAACCTTTCCGAATAAAAGACGTTATCATATCCAGCTGTCGAAAGATCAGTTAAAAGCTGATACCATAAAAATTTTTAAGGAACACCTCAGCCCGAAGAAGAAGTATGCAATTTTATTTGAAGCAGAAGAAGAAATTTTTGCAGAAATTTGCGAAATTATCAGGAAAACTTTTAAACACAACGCATATGACTTAGTAAAGTGCAATCTTTTATTGGAAGATGTTAACCTAGAAGAACAACAAAAAGAGATTATAAAAAACTATCATGAAGGAAAAACGAACCATGGAGGAATAGCTGAAACAGAAAGTCAAATAAGGAAACGATATTACTGGCCTAATATGAAGAAGGACATAGAAGATATCATAAACTTTTGTGATATATGTCAAGAAAATAAATACGACAGACTTCCTCCCAAACCAAAATTTATGGTTACACCAACTCCCACTAAACCACTGGAAATAGTTCACATTGATTTATTCCAGGCTGATGGACAGAAGTTTCTAACCATAATAGACGCATTTTCGAAGTATGGGCAAGCCTACCCAATAAATGGAGGAAATGCAATCAATGTACTCAACGCCCTATTGATTTTTATAACACATCATGGACTCCCAACAATGATAGTAGCCGATAATGGTACGGAATTTAAAAATGGAGTAATACAAGAATTTGTAGACTCTCATAAAATCTCAATCCACTATACAACACCAGAGAATCCGCAATCCAACGGGATGATTGAGAGATTTCATTCTACGTTAATCGAACATCTTCGAATCCTAAGGAACACCAAAGCAAAGCTCTCGATTAAAGAACAAATGCTATACGCTATAATTGGGTACAATAATTCCATACATTCAGCAACGAAGTTAAGACCCATCGACATATTAAACGGACATATCGACGCAAAAGATCCCTTTGACGTTGACATACAGAAAGTAATACTGAACAATTATATCCAAAATCATAGAGAGATAACAAAGGAATTATATAAGGAAGTAAACCAACAAATACAAGAGAATAAAAATAAAGTCATTGAAAATAGAAATAAATCAAGACAAGACCCTATTACGTATAAACCAAGCACAAAAATCTATACACGAAAAACAGTTACCAGAAATAAATTACTTCCGCGATATTCCGCAAAACATATAAAAAGAAATAACGAAGTGACTGTAAAAACATCAAAAACTACAGTTCACAAGAAAAACATAAAACATCAACCTAAATCAAAAACTAATTCTAAACCGTCCGCACAGGATCACTCTGACGATGAGAGAAGAAGAGAAGATCAAGAACCTGAAAGACAACCCAGGATTAATTCCCCTCAACCTGGGACAAGCAAAGATTCATACTAGTACACACGATTTCATATACTTTTTCAAACTACTACCAATAAAAGAAGAATTTGACAGAATTGAAACCAGTACGACGCAAAGACCACAGCAGTTCAAAATGGACTTAGCCATTACCTTTTTCGTGTATTATATTTGTCCTTCATTTTCTTGTCCTATCTTATTAATCTTAACTTATCCGTCCAAACTTATCTCATCAATCTTCCGCCCAGATACAAATTCAAAACCCCAATCCAGAGTTACATAAATTCAAGGACAACCATCCCAGAGCAACCGCTAATGCTTCCCAAAATAAGGACCATAGATATTCAAACAGCGATTAAATTCAAATTCAAAAGGATTTGAATCATCAATTCTCTAAGGAAGATGAACATCTAGAGACAATTAATCCGAAATTATGGAACCATAGCCATAACCATTTTTGGATGACTCCTTTATATATCTTTATTACAATAATCTGCCTCTATATATGTTACAGGTATAAAACAAATAACAAAAAAACCTAGCGACGAAACTCCAGAAGAGGCCAACTCAACAGTTCTGTTCGTCCCTCACAAAACTTCTTCAGGGGATGGAGTAGTTACAGTACAATGACCGCTACCATCCAGTAAGTTCCACCACGTGGATTCCAACACGGGGCTACCGCTTGAACATTCTGGACTAAATTGCGACGTATTGAACAGCAAGATCAGCAATTAATAAATTATAAAAACACCATGTTAAAATCAATATTTTTCAGTCTGATTTAAATTATTATTGTTGTTACTAAAATCTTTGTAAGTCGAAATAAAAGATATAATTGTGAAGTTCAGTTTTTAAAAAAGTGTTTTTCCCAAGAACATTCATAATTCGTGTGTTGCGTGTGTATTGTAGGAGTACCTCTTGTACGTCGCCGCCAATATTGTTTGCGTTGTGTTTCTAGAATGGTTGGAACTGCCGGCCATTGTGTCGACGTTCATCAGTTGTTTATCAGAATTTGTATTGGAACGTATTTATTATCATTTTTTCGGAAGGTGCAACTATGAGTGCTGGAAGTAAAAAACTTGTGAAAATGGCACGCAAACAAGGAGACGTTTTAAATGAGGGTAAGCTTTTTTTTAAATACTTGAAATTTATTATCAGTAATAAGTTTATGCATATTTTCAAATGGTTACATTTTAACTAGGAGAGTGACAGAGTAATATTGTTTTAGAAAACGAGTTGTATGAATGGATCGAAAGTGAAGATGATTCTGATAAAGACCCTACATTTGATCCCAGTAGTAATAACAAGAAGCATCGTTTCCAAATGGTTGATTTTGATTGTGAGGCAGGGCCGTCTACAGCACTTGATGATGTAACAAACCAGCATAAAAATAAGTCTATTAAGCCAGACCATGGAAATAGTAGACCTCTTCTCCAAACTGATTTTCAAGATAAAGCAGGACCGTCTGTTGCATTTAATCGTCGAATTAGAACACATGGAATTAAAAATGATTTTAGAAAAATTTGGTGTGAAAGAACGGAAAAACGAAATGCTGGACTGCCTTACACCACTAAAAGTGGAAAGAGACAAAGAGAAAGAAATATGTTGCAAAATATGTTGCATTTGCCAAACTGTAGACGACAGTGCCGAGTTAAAATTCTTGATGAAAAGAGACTTATTCTTTTTTAAGGAATATTGGAAATTTAATTCGTACAATAAAAGAGCAGCATACATTATATCACTGGTAAAGATTGATAAAGCCGTCAGTAAACTTCGAACAGAAGACCCTAATCGCCATAAATATAGACTTACAACCAACAGATATTTCTTAGAAATTGATGGTAAACGAATACAAACGTGCAAAACTTGTTTTCTCAACACATTTAGTGAAACAGATAATTTTATTAATTTAGTTTGTCGCAAGAAACGCAGTTCATTATCTGGATTTATTAGTGATGACGAGAGGGGATGTGCAACTCATATATATATACAAGGATTTCCACAGTTTTCACTGTATTCCTTCACTCAACCGTTTTCTCCAATTTTTCCTGTTTAGCCAGTCCCCTGTCCCCTTCCTGTAGGTTTCTTTTACTCATTGCTTCGTCCACTTCATCTCTGAAAGATCTTCGGGGTCTGCCTCTCTTTCTTCTTCCTATCGGGCTCCACTCTGTTATTCTATTTATCCACCGATTTTGGTCTGCTCTTCTGACATGTCCGTACCAGGTTAACCTCTTCTGTTCGATGTGCAACTCCTCCATCCAAATTCTCTACAAGAAACAATGGATAATGTTCGTACACATTTATTGTCATTTCCGACACATGAAAGCCATTACACGACACGAGAAAATAATAGAAAGTATCTACCGTCGCACTTTACAATGAAAATGATGTACGACCTTTACCGAGAAGTATATCCAAGTGGAGTGTCATATCGTTATTACAGTCAAGAATTGCATGCTTTAAGATTAGCGATTAAACCAAGAAAATTGGATACTTTTGATGAATGCGACAAGTTTAAGCTAAAAATAGATTTTGCTACAGATGATGAGGCAAAGTGTGAACTTACTAATGAGCGAGACTACCAATTATTTTTAGCAGATGAAACATAAACAAAAAGCAAGAGATAAACAAATAGCAAAAGAAAATGAAAATGTCCAATGTTTAACGTTGGATCTACAGCAGTACTTAGCTCCTGTCAAATGCCATTGCCTTTTACAAATGCCAACTTTGGACTTATAGTTTAACAATTCATGACAATAAAACTAACTAATCACATTGCTACATGTAGCATAAGTCTACTGCTGCTCGTGGGGCCAACAAAATAGTTTCATGTATTTTTAAACATATCCAAAATTTACCTGATGGAATTACAACAGTAATACTATATTCGGATACATGCGGAAGACAAAACAAAAACTAGTATGTAGCGGCAATGCTAACGTTAGCTTTGAAAGTCTCCAAGAATTTGCACAATTGAACATAAATCCATGTTGCCTGGACACTCACACATGGAAGTGGATGCTGATCATGCTGTAATTGAAAGGAAAAAACAAAAAAGCAGTATTTTGATAGCCTATCCCCATGATTGGTATCAGCTTGTCATATCAGCTTTTCAAATATGTTGAAAGGACCTTTAGTGAAAAGAACAAAAGACGTTGTACAGAACGATTTTAAGTGGCAACCTGTGCTTACCTTAAAGTACAGCAAACGGTTTGGTAACATCCAATTTAAAACCAGCTTCGATGGTTATGAACCATACCAGGTGGTGTCGTTTTTGCGACAGAAAACATCCGAAAAATGGTTAGCTGATGGTGGCAATGTCCAAAAAATGAGAAACACTTTATTGCCAATATCAAAAGAAAAGAAGGCTGATCTGTTGTCTCTACTAGAATTTATTCCACCTGTTTTTCGTCAGTTTTATAGGAGTTTACCTTCATCTGACTTAACTGTATCGACAGATCCAGATTTGAATGAAATGGATGCCGACAATAATAATCAAAATTGAAAAATTCCAAAAACTCCAACTTTTGACATTCTTATGTGGGATCTTGTGAGATTTTTGTTTAAGTCTTTTATTGTTTTAGTTCTTATCACTATAATAACTTACTTGTTTTGTGGTTAATTTTAAGAAAAGTAGAAGGCATTTTTGTTTCTTACTGTGTGGCAGATCACATCAGTCAATATTATATATTTGTTTCTAGTGCCAAATGCAACAAGTCACTTAAAAATCAATATTTATACTGTTTATTTTATTTGAATCTAGTGTATTTGGTGTAAAATGTAAAAATGTTTGGTTCATGAAGGAGTGTTATTTTATGTTGTCTTATTTCTGAATAAACCAGTTTTTACTTCCTCCTGAAAAGTAGCTCTTTGTGACTTATGTGCTTATTTCCACTATATGCAGATATTAAGGTAGAAAAAACAAACAAGGTGACTACCAAAAAGGCACTAAACAGTTATTAGTAATTCATTATTAATGAACATATAGTTACATATGAGATGTCATATGGCACTATATCTAAAAATAGTAACTAAAACACCAATTTTGATTTATTTACTTAAAGAAGGCCTCTGACAGTACAAAATAAAGAACTGAATGAATCCTAATATGCGACATAGCAAATGAAAGGGGAGGAAATAATGAGTATATTAAGTAAGAAAAAACAAACAAGGCAACTACCAAAAGGGCACTACACAACATCTTAATGAACATATAGCGAAATACGAGATATCATAGGGCACTATGGATAGAAATAGATTTACTATAAGATAAATTTTGATTTATATTGACTTAAGCCTTTGACAGTACAATATAAAGAAATGATTAAATCCTAACATGTGACAGAAAATGAAAGGAAAGGGTATAAAGAATCTAAAAAGATAGAAAAAACAAACAAGGCTACTAGCAAAAGGGCGACTATTATATAGAAAATAGTGGGGTGGGAGGTATTTAATTCTATTTCCACACAGTTACCCCGGAGGTAGTTATACCAAGAATAGAAAAGCTAATGTTTACTTTTGTAGATTAAAATCAGAACATACAAGCATGGAAATGAATAAAACAGTAACTAAATAATGTTTAAACAAATTTAAAACAGTTTAAAATTTTCTGAAATGAACAAGTACACAATTTTTGGTTATTTTCTTATCCAATGTACTATAATTGTGACCCTCATTGAAAATTGTCCCTATATAACTACTAAATATTTCAGCATATTGTTTTTTAACTATATTTGTTTTATACTAACCTAAAATCTCCATTTTTATATCCCACTATAAAATTTCAAAACTAAGTGTTTGTTTTAATTACTTGTTAATATATTTTCATATCACTGCTGTTTGGAATATTTGTCCAAAAGATGCTATGAATTCTATTTCTTTTAAATATTATACAAACAATTTCAGTCATTATTTCATTTTCCTTTATTTCTATCTTTTATTACTGCACATGTGTTGAACAGTTTCTATGCAATATTTAAAGCTTTCATTTTGTAACAAATAGGCTAATAATATACTTACGCATCAATTAACTTTAATAGTAGTCTATTATATTGTTGATACTCTTCATCTCCAAAATGATTGGGGTCATGTCTAGCATGTTCATACATATCACAAAATTCATGTATCAGTCTTTGTCCACTACCATTTAATGGAGCTGCTAATGTTGTTAAAAGGTATGCTCTTAAGTTTTCACTAGGATGTCTGAATAGACAGTTGTCTTGCTTTGTAATTTCATGTTCTAAAAATGTTTTGTTAGGAATAACATTACAAAGAACTGTATATTACAATTTACCTAAAATCTTAACATCATCCACAGCTTTTAATCTATAGTAATGTGCTGGAATTTGTTGCCCTGGACACACTATGTACCTTGGATCAGACTTTGTAATCAGCTCTGGTTCACATTCTATTTTCTTAATTAAATCTATTCTCCGCTCAATTTCGCGTTTAAGAACCTACAAGGAATCATTATAGTACAAAGTATTCTTAATTATTCCACTTATACTTTTGACCCGTCATGTCCTATTGGTATATGTGGTCCTCTTCTTGATCTAAGAGCGAATCGTTGAATTTGTCGTTTTGCAAATATAAATAATGTAGGGTTTTTCTTTGTCGTCTAGGGTTTAATAATTATAGGCCACGGGTCGATCCGAATTGAAACAAACACTTTATTGTTTAACTTGTAAATTACAGGAATGAATAATGCAACTAACGTAAACAATAACTACTTATAACTTAAAATAGGTCCGCGGCTTAATAGCAAAAATATTATCGTCTTTCGTCGTACGTCGTATAGAGATGAGATGCCGTCATATGCATATCAACTCTTCGTCTTGAGTGCTCTACTTACACTGTGTACTCGACCCCCCGTCGAGCTACCATCATACCGCGTTTTATGTTTTTTCAGCCATGGTACTTTCGGCTTTCGGCTCGCGGTTCGTGATAAATAAAAGTTATTGGTAACGGAAATAACGGAAATGGAGTTTATTTGATGACGAATGTAATCCTACACTCGGCCATCCTCTTCAGAATCCGACTCGGATTCGTCGCTTTCATTGTCGACCCACGGTTTAAGATACTCAGCACACGTTGATGTTCGCATTGGTCCCTCATGCTCACCAATCTTAACAACATCGTAACGATCGTTATCTTTAACCTTGACAATCTCGTATGGACCTAAGAACTTTATCTTGAGTTTAAGTCCTGGGCCGAACTGGGTTCTTTTTATTGCAACTAAATCTTTTTCCTTATAAATTTTTGCACGTTTTCTTCTAGAATTATACCCTTTTTTGTTTTCAGCTTGTACCTTACATATTTGTTCTTTACATCTTTCTCGAAGTTCTTTTCTTTCTTCATCATATATTTTAATCACCTCTTCCTCTATGAGTTCTCTGATTCGAATATCATCTTTATTTTTCATTTTTACGCCAACCAATACTTCGAAAGGTGTAGTACCTATACTTCGTTGATAGGTAGAGTTCAATGCATTTTGTACCCTGTCAACATTTTTATACCATTTCGTAGGTTCTTCTAAACTCAATTTGGTAAGAACAGGGATGATTGTTCTATTCACTCGTTCAACCTGACCGTTTCCTCGTGGTACTCCAGTTGTCACTAGAACATGTTGAATGTTTTCTTCTTGGCAATATCTTTCAAATTCCTCTGATCGAAATGCTGTACCTCGGTCGGTTATCATTCGAGAAGGGTTTCCAAATATTCTTCGTTGCTTTTCAAGACAACTTATAACTTCTTTCGTCGTTGTGGACTTCGTCGGGTAAAGCCAAACAAATTTGGTAAAATCGTCTATAATTACAAGTATATGCTGATAATTCTTACTTGTAGACTGCAATGGACCCAAATGATCCGCATGGTATGTGTGCAGTGGACCGTCTAGTTTTGGTATGGGGTTAAGTGTCCCTTCCTTTTTTCCTTCCTTTTTGCTTCCCAGTATACATGCTATACAGTTAGAAATAACATTTTTAACTTTTTCTTTTATCTTTGGTATATAAAAGTCTTTAGCTATTACTTCCTCAGTTTTTTTCTCAGAAAAATGTCCTACCTCGTGACTTCTTCTTATTATCTCAGTCTGCATATTTCTCGGTACAACTAATAGTTTTAATCCATTGACATACTTGTATAATATTTCGTGCTCTAAGTAAAAATCTTCATATGCTTCTGTCAAAAGTATTTGTTTTATCGCCTTAATGTGCTCATCTTTATCTTGAGCCACTTTAATTCGTTGTATTACACCATTTTCTTCTGTAACCGTTAAAACTTTTGGATACCGGCTAAGGGTATCCACGTGAGACATCTGAGCACCTTTTCTATGCTCAATTTCATACTGGTACTCCTCTAGCATCAGTGCCCATCGTGCAACTCTTGTTGTAAGGTCCTTCTTGTCCATAGTTCGCTTAAAGGCGTCACAATCTGTAACAATTTTGAATTTGTTCCCAAGTAAATATATTCTAAACTTCTTTACCGCTCTTATAATAGCGAGTACTTCTAGCTCGTAACTGGTGTACTTTTCTTCTGCAGGTGTGGTTTTTTTACTCATGTAATATATTGGGTGGAGCTTGGAATCGTCAATTGATCGCTGTAGTAAACATGCTCCATAACCATGCTGGCTGGCATCAGTATGAAGTTCCGTATAAGCACCTTGTCGATAAATGTGTAACACCGGCTCACTTATTAGTTTTTCCTTTAGCGTTTCAAAAGCCTTTTTTTGCTTATCTTCAAACCTAAATTCTTCATCTTTTCTTAGTAAGTCACTTAACGGTTTTGCAATGTTTGCATATCCGGCTATAAATTTTCGAAAATAACCTGTAAGCCCTAAGTAAGATTGAACTTGTTTCTGAGTTTTAGGTTCAGGAAATTTCTTTATTGCTATGACCTTCGCATCACCTGGTTGAATTTTTCCGTCTTCCACAATAAATCCTAAAAATTCTACCTTTTTCTGCAGCAATTGGCATTTCTTCTTTTTAATTTCCAGTCCATATTCTTGTGCTAATTTCAATACTAATTTTAATCTATATATCCCTTCTTCTATATCAGAGCTCAGAATGATAATATCATCCATATAATAAATTACGTATTTTTTAGCCGTCAATTCTCTAAAAATGTGAGCAATAAACCTCTGAAATACTGCTGGGCTGTTACATAGTCCAAATGGACACTTGAGGAATTCAAACTGTCCGCTGGGCGTCACAAACGATGTGTACTTAGTACTACTAAATTCTACGGGAACATGAAAAAATCCGTTCTTTAAATCAATAGTGCTAAAAATTTTTGCACCTTGTAAACAGTCAAGCACGTCTTCAACAAGGGGAAGTGGGAATCTGTCTCTTATTATGTTTTTATTTACTTTTCTATAATCGCAGCAAATTCTTGTCCGACCGTCCTTCTTCTTTACCAATACTATTGGGCTGGCAAAATCTGAACAACTAGGTTTAATTATACCTTCGTTTAACCATTCATTTATCTGACTGTCTACCTCTTCTTTTTCAGAAACAGATAATCGTCTGGGTCTTTCATAAATCGGTTCCTCGCTTTTAAGGACAATTTTCATTTCAATTTCTGTCGTCTTCGTTTTCTTTGGTTCATAACTTTCCATTAACTGTCTAACAATTTCTCTGTGTTTTTCGTCTTCAATGTGTGCTACTTTTACTTCATCTTCTTTATCTTTTTCGTCAAGCATAATGTGCATAATAAAGTTTTCGTTCGTCCTCTTATGCATTACTATCCCATCATCTCTTATACTAACATATGCTTGTTGTAAAATATTATTTCCAATTATTGCTTGAAAAGATGTCGCGGCTTTTGGGATAATATGAAATGTTAGATCAAACTTCTCTTCGTTAACGTCAGCTTGTGTAGAGAATGATCCTAATGTGTTAACTTTCGCATTTTGTCCTAAGCCTTTCAAAATTATGGTGTTGGGTGTTAAACAAATATCGTTAAAGAATGTATCGTAAACATCTTCTCTTATCGTACATATATCACTTCCTGTGTCAAATAAAGCTGTTAGTGTGATCTGATTAATTGTTAGCTTAACCGCTGTTTTTGGCTGAACCTCAATTACATTTAAAGCTGTGTTTTCTGTAGTAGCCTTCGTCGAATTTTTATTGGGACATTTACTTGAAACATGCCCATATTTGTTGCAACCAAAGCACTTCGTTCCCTTAAACTTATCTGGGCAATCCTTAGATTTATGACCTCTACTTCCACAATTAAAACAAGTAATGTTGTTTTCTCTTTTCACGTCGTTCTTCTCTCTTTTGTCCTTTCTAACGATGTCTTCGTTTTTCTTAAATCCTTCTTTATTTGCTCTAAAGACTTGAGCTTGTCCAGTAGCCTTCTTACCGCGTATCCTCTCATATAGTTTAATTTTCTCCTTAAACTCTGCAAAATTTTTTGCTCCATATAGCACTAGTTTATTGGATGATTCGTCTTGTATTCCATCAATTATGTATTGCATAACAACTTCTTGTTCTAAGTAAGCTCTATTAGCTATTTCTCTCATTTTAATCATGTATTCTTGTACAGTCTCATCAAATTTTTTTCGTCTCGTCATCAACATTTTATGTATCTGCGCACTATTTACCTGTTCTCCAAATTCTTCTATTAAACGTCTCTTCAATTCAGGCCAATTTCTGATGCCTTTTTCTGACTGCACAAACAATTTGGCGAGTCCTTTTAAACATTTTTTTGCATAGATTAATTTTTGCAGGTTGTTCCACCCTGTTATCTCAGCTACTTCTTCAAATTCGATAATCCACGTGCGAATAGGATATTCGTCTTTTCCATCAAATGATCTTATGCTGTCCTCCACGTCTCTAAAACTTAATGCAAATGATTCTTGTCGTCTTATACCAGTCGCTCCAGTATTCACGGATCTAACTTCAGCGTCATTTCTTGCGCTATAACTCCTTTGTCCAATTTCTTCATGTATGTAAATATCTTCGTCATCTCGCCTTTCTTCGAATTTTCGTCTCTCTTCGTCATTATTTCGTTCATATCTACGTCTTTCATCACATATTTGTCGTCCTTCGTCATAATTTCGCCCTTCGCGTCTTCGTCTATCCTCGTCGTTTCTTCTCTCACGTCTTCGTCTTTCTTTTTCTTCACGTCTTTCGTCTTCCGAACGTCTTTCATCGTCTTCTCGTCTTTCTTCTTCTAATCGTCGTTTTTCTTTTTCACGTCTTTCATCATCTTTCCGTCTTTCTTCTTCCAATCGTCTTTTTTCGTCTTCCAGTTGCCTTTTTTCGTCTTCCAGTTGTCTTTTTTCGTCTTTCAGTTGTCTTTTTTCTTCCTTTCGTCTTTCGTCGTCTTCATCCATATCTGATACGTCATCCTCCTCTTCGTCGTCTTCAGTTTCGTCGTCGTTAATAAAGGTATTCAAAAAGGAACAAATACGGACAACCACGTCATGCTTTTCATTTTTATAATTTAAACCAAGAATTTGGCATACCGCAATTAAATCAGGAAGATCAAAATTTTCACTTACGTCTTGACATTTACTCAAAAATTGTTCGGAAGTGTCGTCAAGCCGAAATCCAGGAAAAGCACGCAAAGCTTTTCTAGTTTTTCGAGGTTCACCATCAGTGGTAAAACAAATATAATGTAAAATTTTAGCAACTCTCAATTTAGCATGAGTAATATTATAGCCAATATTACCGATAGAACCCAAAGTTGCCATAATAATAAAATATTTTTTTAAAAATATCCAACAATACCGAAAATATATGTAACTACATATAAACTATAAACATACAAAAAATGAAACCTTTTCAAAAATGATCATTGTCTTTTAATAACCATAATAACGCATATTTGTGCTATCAAACCTACATAAATTATCGTTTTCCTAATCTAAAACAGAAATATATCGTCGACAAAAAATAGGAGTAATAAAATTTTTATTATAATTGATTTCTATTTATTACGGAATTCACTCTTAAGACTCATAAACGTTTAAAAACCGGATACCATAAATGTTCAAATGTATCAAAATGTTTTTATTATAGTCACAAAATTAAATCTAGGTCAAATAAAAATAGTTCATTCATATAAGAAACACGTGCGTCTTTACTGAGAGTTCATCTACTATACTATTAATTCTGTTATATAATCAAATGCAAAACTTTCAAAACACAAATGTCATATAAATATAAATAACGTTATCTTCTTTGTCTTTATTTGCTTGGTAGAATGTTGAAAAATAACTCTTACCTTAGCAAATCATCTTTAATAGTTTTTTAATTCGTTACCATCTTTCATCGGTTGAGATTTTATCCTCTTTGCTCCTGTTTCTCGTTCTTGGCACATCTACTTGAGTTGGTATTGGTAAACAAGGCGTTGTTGTGTCGTCAATCATATAATATCCTGTTCCTCTATCCTTTATCTGCTATCCGCTATCTGCTATCGTTCATCGTTCATCGTTTATCGTTTATCGTTTATCGTTTATCGTTTATCGTTCATCGTTCATCGTTCATCGTTCATCGTTCATCGTTCATCGTTCATCGTTCATCCCGGTTGAGCCCCCAAAATGTAGGGTTTTTCTTTGTCGTCTAGGGTTTAATAATTATAGGCCACGGGTCGATCCGAATTGAAACAAACACTTTATTGTTTAACTTGTAAATTACAGGAATGAATAATGCAACTAACGTAAACAATAACTACTTATAACTTAAAATAGGTCCGCGGCTTAATAGCAAAAATATTATCGTCTTTCGTCGTACGTCGTATAGAGATGAGATGCCGTCATATGCATATCAACTCTTCGTCTTGAGTGCTCTACTTACACTGTGTACTCGACCCCCCGTCGAGCTACCATCATACCGCGTTTTATGTTTTTTCAGCCATGGTACTTTCGGCTTTCGGCTCGCGGTTCGTGATAAATAAAAGTTATTGGTAACGGAAATAACGGAAATGGAGTTTATTTGATGACGAATGTAATCCTACAATAATAATAGTACAGTAAGAGTTCCCATTCCGATTATTATAACAAAAGTAACTCCAGACAATTCTTCAGACATGTTCTTTGATCTTGTCAACTTTTCTGCTACAGCTTCCATTTGAACGATAATAAAGACACTTACGTAACTAAATCATATTTCATACACACGCTTTTTATTTTTAAATACTTAATTTGAATATTAATAACAAACCATATATTTTCAGTTTTAAAAAAATTGTTTTCAACTTTTTGACGTTTACCAAATTCTTCTTTAACTTGTCATTTTTTATCTCTTCTTCTTGTATTTTTGTCACCACGCAATTGTGACTGGTCTAGTAAATTAACGACAGGTGATAAACTTTATATAAACAGAAAGAATTTGGATTTGTCATTTGTCACTGTCGTTTAACTTTCGTTTTGTAGTCGAAGTTGTAGTTCGTAGTTGTAGTAGTCGCCATATTGTTGTTGCTGTAGTCGGCAAGTGAAATTTTAAAATATGTAAATCTTACATAAAATACATTATTTATTTCAAGAAGTTTATTTCCGCCGTAAGTAACTATTGAAATAAAATGGCAGTGGGATCAACAAAAGTCGTCCAAGTGACGAATATAGCTCCCCAAGCCACCAAAGATCAGATGCAGATATTATTTGGATACTTGGGTAAAATAGAAGATATTCGTTTATATCCTACTATTCGAGATGTTTCGTGTCCTGTTCAGTCACGCATTTGTTATATAAAATTTGTTGATAGTACTACTGTAGGAATTGCTCAACATATGACAAATACTGTTTTTATAGATAGAGCTTTGATTGTGATTCCTATATCAAGCGGAGACATTCCAGATGAATATTATGCTCTGGAGATGACTAAAAATGGGACAATAGTACCAGGTCTAACCCCAACTGATCCAAAATTGCCCCCTCATGTTATCAATACAGTTCATAAGGCAGAGCAAGAAGAGGTAATTATTACCTCTGATCCTTGTTTGCATGCTAACGGTTTGCCCCCGTATCCACCGTTACCATCAAGTTATGATACTGCAAAAATTGAAGAAACACGTAGAACAATTTTAATGCTGAATTACCACCCTTTGATATCTAATGATGATATAATTGACTTTTTTAGTTCAGCTGGAGAAGTTAAATACCTTAGGGTATGCAAACGAGACTCTGATGATAATCAACATATGCTTATTGAGTTTTCAGATCAAGTGTGTGTGGTAAATGCATTAAAACTGAGTGGCCAAGAATACAAGGGACAAATAATAATGGTAGAACATGCAACTCAACCAATTACCAAACCGCAAGCAAAAAGTAATGAAGCAGCCCAAAAGGAAATTGAAGAGGCAATGTCTAGATTTAAGGAAGCACAAAATATGATTAATGCCTCAATTGAACCAGTCATTGGCATGCTTACAAAAGATAAAAGAAGTTTACGTAGATCAAGGTCTAGATCAAGAAGCAGAAGAAAGAGATCCAGGTCTAGATCTAGAAGAAGATCAAGGTCCAGAAGAAGAAGGTCTTCATCTAGATCAAGAAGATCAAGGTAAGTGCAAGAGACAACAAGTACTAAACATTTAATGGTCTGTTTGTTACTAGTTGATTATAGAGTATTGAGAAAGTCTCTACATAAAAAATACTTCCTCTAATCTGGCATCCTGTGGTCCAAATTTTGTTTTTGTTTTGTTGGAATTTTTTTTGTAATAATTTAATTTTATCTGCTCATATTTAGTAATGTCAATTCAGACAAGTTAAATGATATTTTCAATATTCTGAAATGCACTCCTAGGATGATTTTATTGGAGGGTAGATAGTTCCTTTGAGTAATAGTTCCTTAGATATTAAATAAGCTTTAACTTTGAATTGCTGTGAAATGAATAATGATTTCATCATGACAGTAAAATTCTGTTAGTAATTCCATTGAAGTTTGGTCATTTATCTCAAAAAATTGTTTTTAGGGAAAGTTGAATCTATAAAAAATTAAATAAAATAAAATTTTCTACAAGCTAGGCATGTTGCAAAATTGGAATATTGTTCCTAATCTTAATAGAACACATGCCAAAATGGATAGTTAAACATTTTTTTCTATTGTTGATAACTATGGCAAATCTTAATGTTGAGATTTGTAACAGCATGTAAGTAAGTATTCCTCTTTATGACCTAACCAAACCCTGTAAGACAAAATCAGCATATTTACAATTTTTTGCAGAAATTCATTTTAAAGTTTTGTTTTTATCTTTTATCTACAGCTATATCTTTTTTGAATACTAGTTAGAGCTTTGCAAATTCATCTAGTGGCTTTAGATGGTCAATTTTCAATGCCCATATGAAAATTTATGTGTGTCTTGTGCAGGTTTGGTTAGATAAAGAGGGATATTTATATGCAGTTAGAAATCTCAATGTTAATATTTGGTGTAGTTATAAAAGATTAAAAAAAAATAAACAATACTTTTTTTAGTTAGTTTTATTGCATTTTTTTACATTGTACATACAGTAGAATCTCACTAATCCGCCACTTCAGTAAACTGACATGTCTGTTCATTTTCTTTTCCATTGCACACACATGCAAAAAAGGTTTTTTAAACAAGCACTACAGGTATACTATTACTAATTTAGTGTTATTTAAAACATGTCTTTTAGATTTATAATACTCATATTTGTTGTCAGAAGAAGAGAATCTGACTTGACTAATAAATTTACAAATGGACTTCCGACAGTTGCTAATAAATCTTCTTCAAAAAACCAAACTTGAAACACTATTTCTATTTATTATCGGAATCTTAGAGGAATGTATACTAAACTAGACGAACTTCAAACCTCCATCTCCAAATGAAACTATGATGTAATCATTCTGATTGTAGAATGGCTAAATTAAGATTACTCAAATATGAATTGTCAAATTCTGGATACCACATTTTCAGATTCGATCGTAACTTAAGAACTAGCTCTAAGCAGTATGGAGGAGTTTTAATTTTGTTATGAAACCATTTTAAAGCAAAACAAATCAAATAAAATTAATAATGTTTAGCATAAGTTTGTTTAAGTAGATTATGAACTTGCATAGTGTAACTTTGTATAGTATACCCTCCTACAAACTCATCAGTAGATATTTACCTTAAGTATTGCTTGACTGTTGAAACTATTTAAAACAATAGTTCAATGTACCTGTATATTTATTGGCAACTACAATTTACCACTGACTTCTTGGGCTTACTCAAATGAAGGGGGATTGCTTGTTGGCTGCCTACAAAACTATCCAGCAAAGCTACTATGTGAATGCTTGTCTTACCTAAACCTGAGGCAATCAAAGAACATAACAAATCAACATGGAGTATTTTTGGATCTCATTTTCCACAGTATTGAAGATTATCATAAACTGTCAGTTCACAAGGCATTTGACAATTTACTCTCAATAACTTTCATCATGTGGCAATTACTTGTGATCTTAGTTGTAATGGTAATGATAATAATTAGATTATAGTACTAGGTACATATTTTGACTATCGTAGTGCAAACTTTATAGGTCCAAACAATTATTTTTCTTCAGTTGACTGGAATACTATTTTTGATGATTCAAATATTAATATCTCAGTAAATAATTTCTATTAAGTAGTCCCTTATCTTTTAAACAATATCACAATGTTCCGAAAACAAAAATAAACCTTAAAATTTCCTCCTTAAAAGTTTTCTCCAGAATTAAAAAAACTTGTTATGCTCATGCTAGATTCAAACATACTCAATCAGCAGATCTTAGATCTCCAACATTGAATAATGTATTCACTCAGATTCAAAATAATTTTGGAATCATATAAACTCCTTGAATAAAAGCCAGGGAATTCCAAATGTTATGCATTTTAATGACTTGTCAGTTGAATTAAGTGAGGAAATAGCAAATTTGTTTGTGAGCCATTTCTCCAGTGTCTATCGCTCAGATAAAGTTAATTTAATTGTGTCTATATGGTCTCAACGATAAACTGAGTTATGGTCCTGATAATATTCCTACATCTAATCCAATCCTACATCTAATCTCTTAATTAATGAGCTACATGGACTTAGGTATGGTAAATCTATGTCTACAAATCTTGTATTGTATCATGACAACATTGTAAGTGCTTTCGAGGGTGGGTACCAAGTAGACTCCATTTATACTGATTTCTTGGAGGTCTTTGACAGAATAATCAATTCTTTGCTCATCTTTAAATTAAAATGCATTAGTTAAAAAAGTTTAGTAGTAATTAAAAACCACTTTCCTGAGTGGTTTTTCCTCTTTAAGTGGTTTTCTTGATGAAAGAGTTCAGTTTGTTTTTATAAAGGATTCACTCTAGATTTTTGGTCAGTTCAGGGGTCCCACAAGGTTCACATGTGGGTTCTCTCTTTAACTTGTCTATTAATGATATTTCTGATGTAATAAGGTTTTGTCAATTTTTGCTATTTGCTGATGACCTTAAGCTATACTTCAAAGTTTCAAACCTATCTGACTGTCTAAGGATCCAAGAAGACCTGACTTCCCTATATAATTGGTCTCTTTCCAATGGTGTCCAGTTAAATAAAGATAAAGTCTATTTCATGAATATATGACTGTTTTTGTATATTGTTTTCATTTAAAATCAGACATCTATTTATGGAATAGACTGTAAGTGTTTTTTTACTTATCCTTCTCTTAAGAGTGACTGAAATAAGAGATTTGGGGATGTTATTTGACAGTTCCTTATCATTTATCCCTCACATCAACAATTTGTCAAATAAAGCATACTGTAATCTAGGATTTATCACAAGAATCTCTAGAGATCTTTTGGGATTCACGTATAGTGTCTTGTGCCTCTATAATATGGTCACTATTGTAACCATATTATACACACCCTTAAAAATTTCAAAAAAAGTTTCTCCGTATTTGTGCTTATAGATTAAACTTAAAGAACATGCCTTTGGTGGAACTAAGGTCAAGACTAAAATATCAGTTCCCTAGAAGAC
The DNA here is from genome assembly GCF_040954645.1 of Diabrotica undecimpunctata. Classification (NCBI taxonomy): domain Eukaryota; kingdom Metazoa; phylum Arthropoda; class Insecta; order Coleoptera; family Chrysomelidae; genus Diabrotica; species Diabrotica undecimpunctata. Next base: position 128,320,617 of record NC_092808.1, read on the forward strand.
TACAGAACTAAATGTGATCTAGTTCTTTTCTATAAACTACTTGACCACACCACTGACTGTTCTGATTTATTAAGTATTATCATGTAGTACTAGAATTCTTAGAGACATGCCTTTGTTTTTTATAAAATACTATCACACAAGCTATGGTGAATTCTCTCCTATTAATAGAATTCAGATACTGGGAAATGATTTTAATCAATCTTATAATATGGTGGATATAAAATCTGTAATGTTTAAGCACTCTTTCACTGAGTATGTTAGGGAACGAAGATGAGTAACCTGTAACTTAAAGTATTCATTTCATTTTAATAAGATTTTCAGGAAAATTTAACATATTTTAATTTAATCATTTGTTTAACATTATTTAATAATTATTTAATACTTAGTTTTAGTATTTTTGTTTTGGTTACGATATTCAGTTTTTTTAGGGACATGGGATGTCCCCATTTTGCAAATATTTATTACGAATATTTCTATACAATCCAGTAATCCGAACATTCCAATAATCCGACACCTTCTGGTTTTTAATAGTGCCAAATTAGTGAGACTGTACTGAATTTGCAGAAGCAGCGATATAACCTTACAATTTATTTATTGTAATCAACTGGTTTAGAGTTATAGCTTGCTAGTTTTTTTAATAGTATTTAATTTTTTTGATACATATTTTGCTAATTCTTTAATCATAATAATACCAATTAAACTCAATTAACATTAAAACTTTTGTAATGGCACATTGTTTTTGGGGTTTGTAGGAGGTGAGTTGCAATTACTTCTTCCTGCCAGTTCGTATACAACTGTGGCTGATATTATCAAAGGCGATGAGGCGAAGTTAATAACTGTCTGCTGCTCACTGTCTGTTAGACCACAGCCTATAAATCTGGCAACAATGTATCATTACAAAACACCAGCCGCGAAAGCTTACAGCCCTTATGTAACAAATTCCTAGTTATTAACAGACATATATGGTATGGAATTGTTTATTTAATATATATATTTTTTTAGGTCAAGGGACCGCAGAAAAAGATCAAGATCTCGAGGTAGGCGTCATTCCAGATCTCGAGATAGACGATCAAGATCGAGAAGATCAAGATCTCCCAGAAGATCCCGATCGAGGTCTAGAAGACGATCACGGCATCGATCCAAAGAAAGATCCAGAGGAAAGTCCCGAGATCGTGATAGAAAATCAAGAGACCGCTCTAGAGATAGGAAAAGGAGCCATGAAAGAGATGATAAGGATAAAGAAAAAGAAAAAGAAAAGAAATCCAAGGATATAGAATCACCAGAAAAGGAAAAAATGCCTAAAGAAGCAAAAGAAAAGAAAAGTGACAAAGAAGGCAGTGTTGAAGAAAAACGAAAATCTAGATCTAGAAGTAGAAGTAAGAAAAGGTCTAGGTCTAGAGATCGTCGAAGGGAAAGAAGAAGATCTAGATCCAGGGGAAGCAGAAGAAGAACGCCATCTCCAAGAGGTCCAAGAAGAAGAAGCAGAAGTAGAAGTCGAGACAGGGACAAGAGAAGAGATAAAAAATCAGATAAAAGAGATAAGGACCGAAGAATAAGAGAAAAAAGATCTAGATCCAGAGATAAAGAGAAGGAGAGGAAAGAAAGATCTAGGTCTAGATCACTTTCCAATAGATCTACTAGGTCCCATTCTAAGGTTCCAAGGAATTATGATGAAGAGGAAAAAGGTTTTGACACTGAAAAAGACAAACCGAAAGAAATAGAATGTGAGAATATAGAAAAAGGATCCCCTGAAAAATCTGATAATATGGATATTTCAAATTCCCCATAAACATACATTTTATCTAAACCTACATATATGGCTACAGTAATTAACAAACTTTAATTTTTTTTAGTCTATTGCAAGTGCTGAAAATAAATTTGGAAATTGAAGGTTGAGTTTTATTTTATTACCTATATGATGAGCCATCTATATATTTAGATAATTAATTTTTTTTAATTAGTTAACCCCTTTTAACAATTTTAATATATAATAAATAATATCAAAAAGGTGTTAAAACAAAAATATATATGGAAATATGTGTTATTTTGACCCTACAGCACCTATTGATGCAGTGGCGCACCCAGAATTTGTCTTAGGGGGGGTTTTGAAATTTTTTTATGCTACCTCTATTTTGAGTCCCTAAAATTTGGGTTTTAGTTTAATTTAAAGTACTAAAGGATAGCAGTGCCAAAGATTCAGGTATCTATTATCCTGCCTACCATCTAAAACTACCCTCTTACTCGTGCGCAGTTGACTATCGCACGTACCGTACTCCGAAAGGGGTGGGGAGGCACGTACCGTACTCCGAAAGAGGTGGGGAGGCACGTACCGTACTCCGAAAGAGGTGGGGAGGCCACTGTAAGACTGACGACACTCACTTTTTGGAACACTCACTTCTCTTATCTATTGTTCTGAAGCTATTTTCTTGTGGTATTTTAAAGTAATTACTATTTTAATGGGAATAAGCCACAATTGAAGGTTAAAATAAGTTTATTGACGTTTGACATTAATCCAACTTGTAAATACAATACATTTTGGAGACGGCTATCGCCGTATTCCCGTTCTTCTCGGCCAATCCTGCCGGTTTAAGGCATGCTCCTCCTCCAAACCTTTTGATTCCACCGCTCTTACTTCTAATTCCTTCATTCCATGAGCGTCAAGTTCTATCTCTTTTTTTTCTTCCATTTGTGAAGTTTTTGGGGCCAACGTTCGTCAGGCATTCTCAATAGGTGTCCAAACAATTTTGAACCTCTTCTTTCTATTCTGTCAATCACCGTTTCTGTAGCATTCATGTTATTTCTTATATATTCGTTGGTCTTCCTTTCCCGCCTTGATGTTCTAGCACATTTTCTCAAATAATCAATTTCAACTGCTAACAATCTTTTCTTCAGGTCTGCATTAATTGTCCATACTTCAGAGCCATAACAAAGAACTGATTCAACCATGGTTTGCCCTATTTTTTTTTTTTGTTCCTTTTAATGATTAATTCGGTATTTAATTTCGGTTTGTCCCAAGTCGTTCTTAGCAATGAGTGCACTTAAATATTTAAATTTTTCCACTTGTTTGATTTCCACGTCCTTGTCGATCAACACTTCAAACCTTGCATCTGAATTGATAACTAAATATTCTGTTTTCTTCATGCTGACTTGTAACCCACATTTTACATATTCTCTATATAGAGTTCTATTCTGTTAATGACCGTTTCTGTAGCATTCATGTTATTATAGATTCGTTGGTCTTCCTTTCCTGCCTTGATGTTCTAGCACTTCTTCTCAAATAACCCATTTCAACTGCCAACAATCTTCTCTTCAGGTCTGCATTAATTGTTCATACTTCAGAGCCATAACAAAGAACTGATTCAACCATGGTTTGCCCTATTCTTTTTTTGTTCGTTTTGGAAATGTGGTGATCCCACCATAAGGAGATCAGACATCCTACAATTTTACGTCCATGATTGATTCGTGTTTAATTTCGGTTTCTTCCAAGCCGTTCTTAGCAATGAGTGGACCTAAATATTTAAAATTTTCCACTTGTTTGATTTCCACGTTTTAATAAATATTCTATTTTAGTAAATATTCTGTTTTCTTCATGCTGACTTGTAACCTTCTTTTTAAATATTCTCTATAAAATCCACAAGGAAAATAATTCCTGTAGCTGGCTGTATACCAAAAGAGGTTAGTCTTTGTATGTGGGTATATTTTATTTTATAAAAACCCTTAAAAGGGCAACATTAAAAGCACGAACGTTTTCGGAACAACTGTTCCATCATCAGGTTAAAATACCTAAAATAAGTATAAACCATTTAATTACAGCAAACGTGGTTTAAAATTTTGACTAAGGTTAAAAAACAAAATGGTTATACTTACAGGTTACCATGCCTGAGCCACCAAAATATTTGGGTAAAAACCCTTTAAAATGTAATGTGTTACCAAAGATTGTACATGATGTTGATAATATTATATGATGTTTAATATTTTAATTAGATTTTACTTCAGGTAACATACACCCATGCTTAAGTGAGTTCCAGTGTCCGGAGAGTAAACCTCTTCAAACGGACTTCAGCTGGCATGGCAACTGATTGATAAGATACCCATGAACGGTGTCAAAAAACAAAATGTCAATGAACCATGAAACAATGTTAGTTAAACATTATATTACTACAGCCAAAAGATTAAAAAAAAAAAAAACAAAAAAAAAAAAAAAAAAAATTAAAAAACTTTGATAATGTTAAAATGATAACAGCAATCCAGGTGTTGGGATTTAAAAATTTTTCTATAATTATTTAATATTGGATATAAAAGATGTAAATTACTGGTGTTGTTGAAGGTCATGTTTAAGAGAATGACGTATGCATTAGGCAGCTTATGTTACTCTTTATCGTATGGAGTGTGGTCTAAAAGGTGTAATTTGTGACGAATTAGCTGAAATATATGGAAATGTCCTTTTATGTTGCTTACATCTAGGACAAGGAAAAATAAATAGTATATATTTGTAGCTAATGTAAGACTTCGTATTTAGATGAAATTGTTTAATACTGCTTGTATCGTAAAAAATTTTAATATAAGTGAGTCCAATAGATTGAGAAAAGGGATTGAAAATCTTCCGGCTGAAGGAATTAAAGTTATAATATATGTGATTAAATTTAAAAATTTTGAAAAGGCTGAGATCCTCAGAGACTTGGCAGGAATAAAAGTAAATGAAATAAATAAAGAATAAAGGAGAGTGGGTTAAAGGAAAATGAATGAGTTAATCAACAAAATTAGAGATGATAGAGGTCCTTCTAGAGATGCTTTAATATAACCAAAATATATTTTGTTCAGGGTGCTAGATGCTTTAAGTAATTAAATGGTTTATACTTATTTTAGGTATTTTAACCTGATGATGGAACAGTTGTTCCGAAACCGTTCGTGCTTTTAATGTTGCCCTTTTAAGGGTTTTTATAAAATAAAATATACCCACATACAAAGACTAACCTCTTTCATTCTCTCTATAGACGCTTTATCATATATTCTAGATCATAAGAATTTTGAGCTAGGATGACTTGGTCATACGCAAAGTTCAGGGAGAACAGTACGTCATTTCCTATGGGGATTCCCATTTCCTGGCAGTGGTTTTTCCAATTTTGGAGGGCTACCTCAATATATAAATTAAACAGTAAGGGTGACATACTGCATCCTTGTTTTAATTTAGTCCTTTAGTTACTTTTAGTGGCTCTGATAGTCTATATCCGATTTTTAGGTAAGTACTGTTATCCGTGTATACTTCTGTGATTATTCCTGAAAGGTATGGACAATGTCGAGTTGTTGTTAAGCTTGCCACAATTTAACTCTTGGAACTGTATTATACGCCTTTTCTAGGTCGATGAAGGCTAGATGTACTTCGGTACCAACCGCTATTCTTTTTTCTATTAATTGTTGGAGTATAAACAAGTTATCAGTGCAAGATCAAAGATCAAAAATTCAAACGTCAATAAACTTATTTTAACCTTCAATTGCGACTTCTTCCCATTAAAATAGTAATTAGATCTTATCTCTGTCGTTAGCCCGGTTGGTGTTTCTCTTCTTCTTCTATTTTTTTAATGACTACTCGGATGTAATTGTGAACACTATTTCATCCCTGTGTATTTCCCGTGATCTTCACGATCATCTCTCTTACAGTCACAGGGTTCATACCTATTTCTTTATACATTCTGTTTCTCTCCACTGTACATCTATTACACTTCAGCATTGTGTGAGTAACAATGTCGGAATATTCGCAGTATAGGCATTTATCTGTATCTGTCTTTCTGAAAACAGACAATCTACCCAGTCCCACGCTCGGGATCAGCATCTTTGTCCACTGAGCAACATCTTCCTTGTTGTTCCACTTTTCTTGCCATCTTTCCATTGATTTTTTCCTTTCTTCTTTTTTTATAGCTGTTGTCAAATGCTTTCTTCTCCCATAGAGATGTCTCTTTTCTACTGCTAACACATGCAGAGGAACACAACCCGTGATAGTCCACAAGGCCGGCGCAGATACAGTCCTGTAAGCGCATGCTACTCGCAACAGACTCGTTCCGTCTACTTTTTCATAAACCTAATATTAGGTATCTATATCTAAATATAATGAAAAATATTATTAATTATTGTCTATTTATACAATAATTATTGTGTTCTACATATTTAAAGTGGTAATTTAATTATTCAATCAGCGTTTTGGATTTTTTGTATTGTGTGTGAAAGACAAATTACATTTTCCTACTATTCTTTACATATTGTTTACTTTATATGCCCTGGGGGGGGGGGGGGGTTAACCCCCAAAACCCCCCCTGGGTGCGCCACAGTATTGATGTATCAATTCACAGAGTTATATTAAACAAATAAGTTAATTATTACTACTAGACCAAAGCGGATCTGATTTGAGATGGATGTGAGAGGCGGCATTCCGATTTTTGTAGAAAAAGTCGTGTGATAACTTCAGTAATAATAATTGCCTTATCCGTTTTCTCAATATGTCGAGAATATTAATAAAATTAAAATATTTTAAAATTACTAAAAACTTCGTTTTTTCTACTTTTCTTGTTTATAAATTTAAAACAATTCATTTTGTAGCAAAGTCTTAAATTAAACAAAATAGCAACAAATGAAATTACTATAAGATACGACGGGTTAAAAATGTTTTTATTTATTACTTTTACTGCAAAATAGCATTAAATACAAAAGTGGGGAAACAAGCCTTTTCTTATTCTATATTTTTCAACCACTTAGATTGCTTTTAGGAGCTTCATAATTCTCTTAGAAAATATGAATAATATAATAAATAAAACAGTTAATTAGATTTCATTAAAATCGATTTAATATATTTCGCATAATAATTTTGCAATCTATTTTTTTTTAATTAAAATTCTTTAAAATCTTGCACAACAAAACCTAGACCATACACAAGTTTGACAATTTTTTTACATATAAAAAAGTATTCCAATCTAACGTACTTTGTAGAATTGAAATCGGATTATTTGGGCGGCCCTAGGAATGTTTTAAAATTAAACAGTTTTTTTGGCTTATAAGCAAATACAATATCTACTTAATTTGTTTAAACAAAGATTATTTAAATAATTATACAGGTCTCAAATAAGATTATTTGTATTTATACCTTTACAAGATACACGTGGCGTAGTTATTACTTATATTCTTACAAAACTTTTTTGCAAAAATCAGAATGTCACCTCACATACGAAAATGTACAGTCCATCTAATATACTTACCGTTGCACGTCATTATCATTGACAGACATCGAAGTTGACATAGTTGCCAAAGTATAAAAAAATCCTGAATCCATTTTAAATCAAATAGGTCACATAATTATTGCAAAAGTGGATTATACAACAAAACAAATTAATATTTAAAGTAAATAAATAGAAACAAAACAAGAGTTAAAAAACAATCTTGTTAAAAACAATTTGAGCCGCTTATATGCGTCGTATAAAGATGTAAAATGGAATACTTAAACAAAAACAACACTTTTTTCATTACTTATTAACATTAGTCAACACTGCAACTGTCAAATAAGTGTTACCAATTTATGCCAAAATATCACCTTCGATTACAGTTACAGTGTGTTCCGAACAAATGTTCTTCACAAAAACGCTTTATAATGCATTTATACAAATTAAATTTAACATATTATTGTGTATTTTTTTAAGTTAACATTAATAGAAATCTTTAAATATTATTTCTGCGCGTATATAATAAAATATGTCTAAAGGCTGTAATGCTAGTGTACTCGGCAAAGTGATTCTAAAAAAGAACACACCTACCGCCTAAATATTTCGTGTTGGTATCATGTGACCTCACGGGCTATGACGCGGATGACGTGCAACGGTAAGTAAATTAGATGAAGTATAGTTTTTTCATATATCCACCCTGGTCTATGAAGTCCAGTGGCGGATCTAGACATTTGCCTTGGGAAGGGAACTTATAAACCCAAACATTTTTATTTAAAAAGTTCCTTTATAAAAGATATAAACTCTATTAGGTTAAAAGCCCTATACCCTATACCTTTTATAAAAGAATGGTTTAAATAAAAATTTTTGTGATACATGGTATACAGTCAACTACAAGAATTTAATTGTAAACGTTGCGTTTACTTCTATTTGTAAACGTGCGAACTCCAGACTGTATCTTATTCGGAGGTGTTTTTCGAGAGTTTCAATGCAGTTATTCTGTAAACTTTACACTCTCTGGATCGAGAAAACCTTATGCAGAAAGACTTAGTATAGCTAACCTAACTTCTTTTGAACAACGACAACTTGGAGACTTTTAAACTATTAAAATTCAATTTCGACGAAATGTTCACCATAAATCATAACGCCTCAGAGGTCACCAGTTTAAACTAAAAAAAGAAAACTTTTCTACAAGATCAAGACAGAACTTTCTACCAAATAAAGTTTTTAAGAGCTGGAATAACCTTAGTGTATAACATCATCTCTGCTCCCTCTACCAACGCATTTAAAAAACAGACTTGAGCGATTTCTATTATAGTTAAAAAAGTGTTTTTCTTTTAATTAAACCAAAATTGTAATTTTTTAAATTATTAGCAGGTTACTAATTTATTATTCTAGGGCATAATAATATATATATATATATATATATATATATATATATATATATATATATATATATATATATATATATATATATATATATATATATATATATATATATATATATATATATATATATATATATATATATATAAGAACTCCGTAAGTAGCGAAATTAATGCACGTATTTCCAGCGGGAATCGTACATACTATGCTAATAAAAGATTGATGACATCGAAATTATTAGACAAAAGAACCAAAATGACTATCTACAGAACACTGATTAGACCCGTAGTAACCTATGGATGTGAAACTTGGGTAATGACGAAAAAAGATGAAGCCCAACTCAGGACATTCGAGAGAAAAAAACTGAGGAGAGTATATGGCCCGGTACAAGAGGAAGATGGCACATGGAGAATCAGGAGAAACGACGAGGTTAATGAGTTAAATGAAGGTTATGACATTGTAAGATTTGTGAAAAGTCAAAGACTGTCATGGCTGGGACATGTGCAGAGACAAAACGATGCAAAAACAACAAAGAAAATGTTACAATGGAAGCCCATAGGAAGGCGAAAAAAAGGAAGGCCCAGAACGAGATGGTTGGATGACGTGGAAGACGACCTGAAAACAATGAATATAAGACAATGGAGAAGAAGGGCACAAGAGGGAGACATAGCCAGACAGGCAAAGAGCCATCCAGGGTTATGATGCCAAAAGAAGAAGAAGAAGATATATATATATATATATATATATATATATATATATATATATATATATATATTGTACTTCGAATAACATCATTTTTGCAATGTGGGCATAATAATAACGCAAAATTAAGTTTAACTATAGGCATTTCATTACAAAAATAAGTAAGTATATTATAAATATCAAGTTCGAACAAATGATTCGCAAAAATTAAAAACGTAAGTTAATTGCACAGAACTGAATGAACACAATTATAAAATAATAAGGGAATATGTTTAAAAAAAATTCATGTCCTCATTAATGTATTATGCTTATATAATAATTGTTTCTTATGCTAATAACAGCGTATTAATGAGTAGCAATGTAATGCGCAATAATACTAATTAAAATACGAAATATCTAGATATGTGACCAGTACCGAATCAAGGATATTTAAAATTAGCATTACAATTCAATAATTTTTTCTGTAGATTGATAATAAAAATATATTTTAGTACTAATTTTAGAACGAAAAATGTCATGTTTGAAGGAATATTTGACAAACGGAGACTCTTGTTTCTATTTAAGCTATTACGTGGCCAAAGTGCATCCATAGCATTTACAATATATATATATATATATATATATATATATATATATATATATATATATATATATATATATATATATATATTCACGTTTAACACCCACATGATATTTACTTAACAAAGATGTTTATGACACATGATATTTACAAAGAATCGTTTGTTGTTAAGATGGTGGAGGGAGTAGGAGAAGGAATTCAAAAAAGATATAGTGGAAGCCGGTAAATGAGATATGTATTCTGGTGAGATTAATATCGGTTAACCTGATGATAGAAAGATGTGAAGAAATATGTAACCGACTTCAAATATGTATCAAGTACAAGTTAACTAGAATACTGACAGCAAAACAATATTCTGATTAAGTTTAGTTATCAATTCTTGTTTAAGACAGTGTAGATAAAAAAGATTCTGTAGCCCTGATGGTCTTAATACGGTCCTTAGCACATGTACGAGTAAGCCGAAAAAGTTAGTTTGTCATTCATTATCAGTAGGTACAGATAATTAAGTATCTATGGATATTTAGTAACATACCTACATTTAATTTTAAATTTTAAATACTATTATTGTTACGTGGTTTCTGCAAGGTAAGTTTTCTTGTAATAATAGATAATTAAGTTTCTTATCTGTGTTTTGTATAAATCAATTAAATTACTTAGTTTTTTAAACGTTTGATAGATACATACACATACTGCATACTTACACATAATTAACCTATAGTTCTACATAAACACCTATTACTTTAATTTTAACGATTTCTTTGTCTTTATAGTACGGGACTAACTAACTAAAATCCAAAAAGCATATAAGAAGTGATATTTTTCGACGGTGTACCAAATTTAATCTTCTTATTCTTCTTCACTGGCGTTACAACTCGGGGTGAGTCTTCGCCGGATCCACTCTCGCCCTCCATCCTCTACGATCTTGCGCTTCTATTTCCCATTGTTGTACCCCAATTCTAGATAAATCGGCTTCAACATCATTCTTCCATCTTTTTCTCGGCCGGCCTACAAATCTTCTACCATCTGGTCTTTTAAAAAACACTGTCTTTTACACTCTTCTCCAATCCCCTGTGAATTCATCTCTTTGAGGCCCAAATATTATTCTGAAAAACTTTCTTTCAAATACTAGAAGCTTATTGATTTTCCGCTGGTTGAAAGTCCATGTTTCACTGCCATATGTAATAATTGGGCGAATAATCGACTTGTACAGTGTTTTTGATAGAGAATTCTTGTTACAGAGAATTTCCTCGCATGCTTTGTCAAACCATTTCCGCTTTGGGCGAGTCCTCTTTTTTCCAATGGTTTCCTTGGCTGCTTGTTCTATAACTGATGCCACTTGCTGCCATGCTTGTTCTAACTCTACATTATGCTCTTCCTCTCCCAGCAATTGGAATCTGTTGCTAATTGCCACTTGATAATCCAGTTCTTTATTTGGTATTTGTAGGGCTTCTATGTTCCATACTTCTCTTTTTTCTTGTTGTTCCAGTTTCTGTATTGAAAATCGGGTTCTTAACTTAGATTTCAACAGAAAGTGATCGCTGTCGCTGTTGCTGTCATCTCCTCTCATACTTCGCGAAATAAGAATGCTACTAGAGTGTCTTGCGTCAATGAGGACATATGATCTATTTGATTTCGGCTTTTTTATACCAATTTTATACCGATTTTTATACCAAATTTAATCCATAAATTCAATCTTTATTTTAATATAAACTTAATGCAGGTATCTGCCAATAAGTGTTACTACGCTCTGATTACACTAAAATTGACAAATTATCCAGACCATGTATAGAATACTCATAAGGTCAGTGTTAATATATGGACCAAAACGTACATAATTATATACCATGCGGTCCATATGTATGGAATAAATTCATTTTTAGCGTTATTAAGTACTATGTGAAAAAAACTGAAACAGGTCGATTTTTATTCTTAAATTGACCATTTAAAGTATGAAAATATTATTCCCCTGCAGCACCCCCTTTGAATTATAAGCACCACCTCGAAAATTTTAAATAACAAAGGGGATCGTATGGAACCTTGTTAGAAAGGGATTTTAGTCCTCTGTTTAGCAATATAAAGTTTTTTGAGTGTATGCAATCATAACTGAGAAAATTGATTTTTACAATTAAATTAAATGTTCCACTTGTCCACCATTATTCACTTCTTGACAATAACCGAGGCAATTTTGGAATCCTCGTACAACATTTTGTATGACCTCGGGGGTTATTTTGTTAATTTCTTCCGTTATCCTAGCTTTTGAATCAGCAATATTGCCTGGTCTATTAAAATATACTTTAGAAATAATCAGGTATTTTTGTATCTGTTCTATTAAACATTAGGAAAAAAACTTTGAAGATAATAAAATAGTAGTCAAAAAGCCAAATAAATAATTGATATGAATCTAGTAGGCTGCTGTCATTTAGGTATTTAAAGTTACTAAAAGACATCAGTATAATATTTGTGCGCGTATTAAATTTAATTATGGCTCATTTGTCCGAGACTCAAAGAATAGACATTCTAATTATGCTTGGTTGTGGTAATAAAACAAGAACTCAAAAGGAGGTTTGTGAAATGTATAATAATAAATACCCTGGTTAATAAGTTTCGCATTCTACAGTTAGCAAAATTGAAAAGAAGTTTCGTTATACTGGACATGTAAAAACTATTGAAAAACCAGGTAGAAATGTTAAATTTATTGATGAAAAAAAATTAGATGTACTTCTAGAGATTATTGAAAATTCGCATAAGACAACTGGAAAACTTGCCACCGTCAATGATGTAAGTAAATCATCTATTTTGAGAGTTTTGAATAAAGAAAAATACGACCCTTACAAAGTTCAGTTGGTTCAGGAGTTAAATGAAGATGATCCTGATAGAAGGCAAGAATTCTGTAAAATGATGATGGACTGAATGAATAAAGATTTGCAGTTCATAAACAAAATAGTTTTTTCTCATGAAGCAACTTTTCATTTAAACGGAACGGTTAACAAACAGAACTGTAGATATTGGAGCAGAGAAAATCCTCACTGGGTATGTGAGACCCACAAGCAATATCCTAAAAAAGTTAACGTTTGGGCTGGTATCATTTACAATAAAATTATTGGTCGTTATTTTTTTGAGGGCACGGTTGATGGTGAGGCTTAACTAGATTTTTTTATTTTAGTGCCTATAATACGAAGATTTTTTCCTGATGTTAATCATACAAATGGGATAGATCTATCTATTTACTACCAACAAGACGGAGCTCCACCGCATTTTGCACGTATAGTTAGAAATTATTTAAAGCAGGTTTTTCCCAATAGGTAGATTGAAAGACGTGGAACGATCGAATAGCCGGCTAGATTCCCCGATTTGACTCCTCTCGATTACTTCTTATGGGACTATTTAAAATCTAAAGTATATTTTAATAGCCCAAACAGTATTACTGATTTAAAAGTTATGATAACGGAAGAAATTAACAAAATAACCCCCGAGGTCGTACAAAATGTACGAGAATTCCAAAATCGCCTCGGTTATTGTCAAGAAGTGAATGGTGGACATTTTGAACATTTAATTTAATTGTAAAGTACATCAAAAAATACGTTCTAAATATTATGTGACATTATTATCTTCATTCAACCTAAAGTTTTGTGATCGAAACATTATCAAAATTTTACATCTTAAAAATAAATTTTCTCAGTTATGATTGCACCAAACTTAAAAAACTTTATATTGCCGAAAAGAGGACTAAAATACCTTTCTAACAAGGTGACATACGACACCCTTTGTTTTTTTTTTTTAATTTTCGAGGGGGTGCTTATAACGCTAAATTAATAACGCTAAAAATAAATTTATTCCATATATATGGACCACATGGTAGACAAGAAACAGCTTAAACGTTTAGTGCGAGAAATTCTAGGAAGAATCTTATATTCTCCACTCCTCAAAAGAGTAAGTATTGTGGCGCAGGGGCTACAACTTTAGGTTGTATTGAAGTTTTGGGTAGCACTTCTTAGTTGGAAGAGAAGTGAACCGTCGGACAACGAACTAGAGGAAGGCCAAGACTTAGGTACCAGAACAACTTAGAGGGTGACATAAAATATATCAAAGATATAGGGGGGATGGATGATTGTTCTAAGGAGGGTTTGGATTTAACTTAACGATACGCCGCTGATGATGATGACTAGAAATACTCTCAAAACTCTTCTTCCAATGTTTTGAATGTCTTAGCTGCTTTTATCCAACGCAGTGGCGGATCCAGAAATTTTTGTCAGTGGTGGTCATGGGTCTTGTGGGTGATTTTGATATAGAATTTAGATTTTTGCACCTTTACGATTGATATTGATATGATGGTAAGGGAACCATTTTCTCAATAATTATTTTAAGCGATATAAAACCAATAAGAAGTTATTAAAACCCAAATACCCTACGGGTGCAAAAAGGGTACAAAATTAAGGGGTCTTAAACTTAAACCAAAAAAAAATAATTTAAACCCACATACTCTATGACAGTAAAATCAAGTGTACAAGATTAAACCAAAATAAAGTTATTAAAATATAAATAAGGAAAAATCAAGGCCTGTCAATTTAAGCTAGGTGTTTTAAAGACAATTAATTTAAACCCACCTATCCTATAGCTACAAAATCCAGAACAAACCAAGGATAAATAAGTATAAACTAAAGTTAAGTAATTTAAATGCAATAACTCAATGTAAGTGTAAACATTAATGAATGTATTTAACATTCCTAATAAACTCTATCTTATCGTTATATCCGATATCAATTTATAAAAACATTCATTTATTCCTTATTGCTATACGGAGTGCAAACATGGACTCTCGGAATTACAAGTATGAGGCGTATAGAAGCCTTTGAAATGTGTTTTTCGAAGAATGCTGAAGATTTCGTGGACAGAGCACGTGACCAATAACGAGGTGCTGAGAAGAATGACGACTAAGAGAGAACTCCTAAATATTGTAAACAACAGAAAAAACGAGTTATCTAGGACATATTAACAGAGAAGAAAAATTTCTACGACTTATAATGGAAGGGAAAGTAGAAGGAAAAAGAGGTCCAGGAAGAAAAAAAAAAGCTCCTGGCTGAAGAATGTAAGAGACTGGACAGGCATGGACACACATTAGATATTAAGAACAGCTCAAGATAGAGATCAATTTGCTGTAGTTATAGCCACCCTTCCGTAGTGAAGAAGAAACCTTAAGAATAAGTGTAAACAGCATTTTATTTAAATTAATTTATTCAACAAAAATCATAATATAAATAAGGAATAGTTATTTCTATAATTAGGCATATTAGGCTATAAGCGAGTGAAATATTTTTTTACTCGTTATTGAAATTTTTCTCACGAATTGTCAGCAACAGCCGGCAACGAGTGGTAAATAAAAGTTCAGTGATTAAAAATACTATAAGAATAAGATAAGAAAATATTATATAATTTTATAAAAGGAAAGACAGTTAAGATTTGATTTTACGTATAATGCGTCTGTGTATCCGCTTATACGTATTTCACCCATAGTAGAAGCAATAGCGAGATCTGATAAATAAATCCGTAAACTAATTTTCGAAACCAAATTCATATTTCTGCTTTAATCTCTGCCTTCTAAGAATTGCAAGGCAAAACAAACGTTGATAAAGATGTAATTAGAGACATGGGGAATCTAAAATTTCCTTTTATTTGTCTATCCTTTTATTTCAATGTACTCTTTATGAGTACGAGAAATCAATTCGCTAAGGATTTTTGCTTAGTTGAAGAGATATGTTGTGGAATGCAATTTTAGCTTCCCCATGTCTCTAATTACATCTTTATCAACGTCTGTTTTGCCTTGCAATTCTTAGAAGGCACAGATTAAAGCAGAAATCTGAATTTGGTTTCGAAAATTAGTTTACGGATTAATTTTATAAAAATGTATTCTTTTCACCTATCCGATTTAGCAAATCGCTCTATGATTGCATCAACATCTAGAGATATTCAGGATGCACATTGATGAGTGCTAAATCAGTTAACCTTTCCGCAGTAGTTCTATTTCTAAACCAAGTCTTTAGAAGCTTAAGCGTAGAAAAACTACGCTCTGGTGTTGCTGCACTGACTGGCAGTGTAATTAATATTTGCAGAAATATTCTGATATTTGGATACATATGAATATCGCAGTTTTCCAATACTTCTAAAATACAATCAGGAAGTTTTCCATTATTTTGCACGACTCTTTTCCACTTTTGAATCCACAGTGAAAACTCTTGTTCTACTGTGGAATAGACAGTAAGTAGTTAGTCCAATAATATCCTGGAAGGTGTCAACAATTTTTTTAATGCAACTTTATCTTCTGGTGTGTTATCAGTTTTAGGTAAAACAACTCGAAGATTAAATAGATTCATAACTTTCGGTTAAAAGTAGTTCTTTGAAACAGATTCAGCATTTGATCTTTTATTTTGAAGAATGCATTTAGTGTCCTCTATGACCTCAGTAACCTACTTAAAATCTAATTTTGGTGACTCAAGAAGACGACTAAGTGATCCAGTTGTACCTAAAACATCACTAAGACAAACTACTGTTTCACAGTTTCACAAATACCTTGGACAGTAGCCCCCAGTTCCTTTATTTGTATTCACTAACGTATCAGACATAGCTAATGCAACAACAATATTCACTTTGATATTTATTATAGATAAATTATAAAATGTAGTACACAGTCTCAACAATTATAATACCTATTCAAATTACAAACAACCAATTCGTAGACAAAACTGAAGATAAGAAATACCTAATACAAAATAAAAATGTGCTGATTTCGTGCGAAAAGTTATGTCATGTACATTGAATGAGCAATAATGTGTGGGCGGTAATTCTATCTTATCGATAATCGAACGATTCTCTGGCACTCAAATGACGAATTGACAAAATTTGAAAATCGCGTAACTCTTAATTTGTGGAAGTCTTAGTCGAGGTATTTTTAAAAAGCAATTTAAAAAGGCTTCCCTATAATTCTACACTTACCCCTAGAATAAATGAGTTTGAATAATTTCAACTCTTGGCTTCCTGCTTATATCGTTGATGGGTTTTAAATTATATTTTTTAGGATTATTTGATTGATATTTAATTTTGTTTGGGGGTGGTCATGACCCCCGTGACCCCCCCTTGGATCGGCCGCTGATCCAACGTTGTATAAAACCAAACTAAAAATGGAATTAGAAGTGGTATAATACTCGAGGCAAGGTTTAAAGAATATAATATGGTGCTACAAACTTACTGTTTTCTTTTAGTATACCTACCATCTTCGAGAAATGAACAAGCTATAAAATTGTTAAAAATTATTGTGACAGAATAACTGCAGCAGAATGAACACTCTGTTTTTCATATGTCATATTTTCAATGTCTTAGCACATAACAATTTTAGTAATAGAATGTGAGATTAAATGTTAATAAGTGATGGATTCGACCACGAGATATCATAGGGCACTATAGATAAAAATAGATTTACTACAAGAGAATTTTTTATTTATTGATTTAAAGAAGGCCTCTAGCTGACGAAACCTACCATGCGACATAGAAAATGAAAGGGGAGGATATAACGAATATATTCAGATAGAAGAAACAAACAAGGCGATTACCAAAAGAGCACTATACAGTGTCTTCATTATTAATCAACATATAGTTACATACGAGATGTCATAGGGCACAATAGATAAAAATAGTTTAACTAAGAGACAAATTTTGATTTATTGACTTAAAGAAGGCCTCTGGCTGAATACAAAATAAACAACTGGTCGAATCCTAACATGCGGCACGGCAAATAAAAGGGAAGGATATAACGAATATATTTAGATAGTTAAAACAAACAAAGAGACTACCCAAAGGACACTATACATAGTCTTCGTTATTGATGAATGTATAGCGACATATGACATATCAGATGACACTATGGATGATAATAGACATATTTGCTTTATATATAAAGCATAAGATAAATAAAGGGTACCTTTGCTTTATTGACCTGAAAAAGGCCTCTGGCTGATTACAAAATAAACAAATAGCCTAATACTAGCATGTGACACATCAAATTAAACGACGTGAGACATATAATACGTATAATGTATATAGCGTGCCATCAATAGATTATATATATATATATATATATATATATATATATAGGTATTATATATATATATATATATATATATATATATATATATATATATATATATATATATATATATATTCGAGACAAAAAATTGTTGAGAACGATAAAAGTACGCATATTATATATATATATATATATATATATATATATATATATATATATATATATATATATATATATATTCGAGACAAAAAATTGTTGAGAACGATAAAAGTACGCAAGACTGCATACCTTGGACACATACTAAGAAATAATAAATATAGTCTTCTGCAGGTCATCATGCAGGGTAGAGTCGATGGCAAAAAGGGAATAGGTAGAAAGAGGAAGTCATGGCTGCGAAATATTCGAGACTGGACAAACATGACTGTAGACGAATTATTCCACGTTGCAAAAGATAGAGAAGCCTTTAAAAATGTGGTCGCCAACCTCCGTTAATGGGGACGGCATAGGAAGAAGAAGATATATATATATATATATATATATATATATATATATATATGTCTTCATATCAATGCGAGATCCGTTTGTATCATAAGCTATACAAGATGAGATCCATTTTGCAAGGCGAGATCCGATTTTGGATCTCACCTTGTATTCACGTGTATATAGTGATATCTCGATGTAACAATGATGGGGGTACAAGGAAATCGATTTTTGTCTGGACCTCATTTTGCACCCCTTTTGGCGAATTTTATATTGCAGTAGTTCCACGAAATTCGCTGTAGAGGTCAGGGCGAGTGATCCGATGTGTATATGCTAAATATACATTTTGTAGACAACCCGAGATCCGGTAAACTTGGCAACATCGCAAATGAATTTTACAGTCAGCTCTCTCCCCCCCCCCCCTTTGCTTATTTCTGGTTTGAATAATAATATTTACATTATTAAAGAGCTCTGTCCAGAAAGGCGATTGTCAAATATCTCGAGAACTAGACGTCGTATTGTTTATTTGTAGTATTATTTTTTTACAATTTTTCTTATATATCTTCTCCATTGTTCGTTTTACAAAAAATGTTAAAAATTTATTTTAATCGCTTTTAAAAGACCTATAAAATAAACCCAACCGCTTTCAATTTGATTGAGAGTTATTAACACAAATCTATTTTCAATCACAAATCATTTATAATTAAGGGACCAACTATGCTGTTCACATACTATATTGAGATTTCAAGGGAATATTTTTCAATATAATGTAGTTCATTTCTGCTAAACTTGGACACTGTACGTCAAATAGTTTACGAGCTACAGCTTTATAAACAAATTAACTTCATATTTATTCGTTTATTGAGCCCTGACGAAGGTCAAAGTAGGGAGGGTTTTTTTTAAGGGGAGGGAATTTTAACTCAATGAATCAAAATTTAGTTGTATTTCAAAAAAAATATTTTTGAATCAGAGATTTTTTTAATTGTCTTATTATATAAACAATTTAATAATTATTATACTAATAATAAGTAAAATAAAAAGGGCTAAAGAAGTAACCAGTACCAGTAAGGGCAGTAACCAGAGTCATCTTTTTAACTACTATAACTTTTCAAAATACACCAATTAGATTCATAATATTTATGTATTAAGACTAGTAAACAGTAAAATATGTACCTAGTTAATTTGAGTTTTGAATTAACACTGTAAATGAATAGTTTATTCGTATATATGTATATAGGATAATATTAATAAACAGCAGCTGTATTACTTTTAAAAAGATTTATTTTCAAGACATGGATGAACGTTAAATCGCTCTATAAGAATTATAAACGAAAACTTTAATTTGAACCCAGGTCTTGTCTCTGAATAAATCAGGTCTCTCGATGGCTCTTAAAAAATGCAGACATAACAGACTTCTGTTTTGCAGTCCATGTCCCCCGGTAATGCATTTTCCTTTTTTTCTTGTTGCCGCAAACATTTTTTATTATTTCAGGGTTCAAACCTAAAATAATTAAGGGATTAAAATACATATTATCTTTATTTTCAATTTAGTAAATGGATTGTTTTAGTTTAAGTTCTTAAAAATGTTTAAATTTATGAAATCAATTCACATGTTTTAGTAATTTAAGTGATTTTCGGTTTATGTAACTTTAAATGTAAGCTAATCAACTCATATCGCCGCTTGATAAGTAATACAAATAGGTAACTCGAATTTTAGCTGTCTCATATAGTTAGCTGCAATAAAATAACTTCTAGTATATAGGAGTATATTTTATAAACGCCTTAGAAGTTATTTTGTTATAGTAACAAAAAAGTGTGAAAAGTCGACCACTAAAAATTGCAAAAATTCGAGTTATCTAATTGTAATAGGTATTAAGGGGACAATATGTTATGTACGATTCTTTTTGTTAACATTAAAATTAAATACCATAGCAAAATCAGAACAAAATCTTATAGTAACATATATGTAATATGTAATACAAATAATAAAATATTACCTACCCTCTTTAGTATCTCTATTTGCGTTGACATAGTTTTCTTCATTGCAGTTTGGATCCACCAAGATATCTTTCGACCAATATGATTCGAGTTCGTGGTCTTCTCTATTCAACACATCGGAATCCATTTCTTTACTACAATTTGGTTCTGATGCATACATATTAGATATATCATCAGGTTCTTCTGGTCGCGTCTCTTGATTGTTCCACGTTTCTAGTTGCGCATAATTTCATTTAATGTTTTGCCTTTGTTTTCAGCACCAACGCCCTTCTCCATCATCAAAAGCAATTTTGCTATTTTTGCCGTCTGGAAAATATCCTGAGGTAATCTTAAAAGAAATATACAATATAAGTACCCTAGCTTTTTTATTTTAAGTACAACACTCACCGGTAAAATTCCTCGTGCGTTTTGTTTGTGTGGCCCATGAATCTGGCCACTTGCTCCATTTCAGTTTTATCCAAGTTTAAGATCTGCAACACTGTGGCAATTTGTTTTCGTAATCTTGACGATGTCAGAGTTTTAGGATTTTTAGCACCACAATTCTCAGCAAATTTTCTTAAAGCTTTTGAGCCATCTGCCCATTTTGAGGAACTTCCCGAAAGACCAAACAGAAATGGATTATCTTTTGGCACGATGTCTGTAGAGTTTCTAACAGAAAGCAAACTATCCACATATCTTTGAATATTTTTTGAAAAAAGTACTGGCACTGCTTTGCTGCCTTTATCAATAGTAATACTTTTTTAAAATGTTTTGAAAGAGCAATTTCGCTTTCACTAAGTATATTTAGACACACTTCCTGATTACTGTTAGTGGAGTTGTTAACATAGGATTCAATTTTGATGTACTGCACATCACCTACTCTTTTTCTATTCAATACAATTAAAAGGGCAAGAGCAGCTTCTGTTAATTTTTTAAATGATTTTTCATCATTTCAATTTATATTTAAATTTGTCAAAGAGGTTTCAGCCACTTGCTGCACATAATCCTTATACAATTTAATATCTTGAGTTACTGGTAATGTTTGTGGTTTGAGACACTGCTTTTCGTTGAGATCTTTGAGAGCAAGTGATCCCATAGAAAATTTCCAGTTTTTGTCCACCAGTTCATTAAATCTTTTAAACTTTCTTCATAATTTTGAACTGGTAAAATAGGGTCCTTTTTAAAAAGTAGGGATTTGGCAACTGCAGCTACCGCCATCAATGTGGTTCTCATATGCAGTGCTAAAGAAGGCGCTTGAAAGGAATGTGTAACTTCATCATAACCCGAAATTATTTGAGTCGCTGCAACAACTTTATCGAAATGTTCAGCTTTAAGTGCTTCTATCATAGTATTAATGCCATACAAATCTTGTAGAGGAATTAACATATATCTGCCTAATTCACGAATTTTATTTGAAACAGCACTTCCTATATGGGGCCTTTTATGCTTTCTTAAGTAATCTTCCGCATATTGGCATATTATTAAATCTCCCTTTCCATTTAATGAAATTCGATCAGCCTGCATCGAATTAAAATTTCAGATTTCAATCTTAATTTATCCAAAAATCTCTTTCGAGATTCTGTGAATGAAAGCATGGTTTGGCCTTCACTTGCATATTTAATTCCTGCTTTGTTTTCCTTATTAGAATAACATTTTTTTGCATGTCGCTTCAGGGATTTTTGTTTATATAAACCTTTGCAGTATATACAGGGTAAGTAATCTGCTGATACAAAATTAGAATTTGAAAAAGAAGAAGGTCTCTGGACAGGTCTAATGGTATCGGCTGCATGCAAATATGAAAAATTCCCTTGCTTTCTTAGGAGATATAATATATGCTTTCTAGCAATATCTCTTTTGGGTAACATGGTTATTTTTAAAACACTCTCCTCTTTAGGATGTTTTCTAAAAATATGCCTCGAAAAATTTGTTACATCCAAACTGCAGTATAGGCAGCGGTCTCTCTTGTTCCACACCCTTCCTTTCCGCAGACTACATTCTACACTTTTGCCCTTCGAAGTGCTGACCTATTAAAAAAAGAAAATAAATCAGTCTACTAAAGTCAAGGGAATTATTTAAAACAAATCACAGTGAAAAATTCTTACTGACCAATATCTAAAAAATTACAACATTTAAAAAGCCACAGCATAGTTAATTTTAGACAGAACAAATTTATTGACAAATAAGTATATAATAAATTTTTGTCAGTCGATTTACTCTACTATATGGAACGTATTTACTCTTGTGCAAAACTAATATTTTTATGTAAAAACACGATTAGAATGTTACAATGATAGCTTTTCTTATACAGATAAACTGTTAAGTTTAAATAATTTCCCCTTTTTAATTTTGTACATAAATAATAAACAAAAATAGCTTTGAGAATAGAATTCAACAAATTCAATAAAACAGAGCATTTTAGTTATTCAGTTTATAAAGTTTATGTTGAATTATTTGATTATATACAGAAAAATTATAATCATTACTTACCTTCTGTTATCTTTGAATTTTGTTTCACTAATTCAACTAACCGCTGCCCTCGAGACATTTTTAAAATATAAAACACCGTAACCGCAAATTACTTTACTCCTTGAGTAGGAAATATGCAATACAAGACGAGCTCTGGTCGCTCGACTAATACCCTTTAGAGCTGGCAACAGTGTGGGATCTCGCGTTGATCGGAAAATATCTAAAATTTTGTATATAAGTCTTCCCCTTCCCTTTTCAGCTACGGATCTCGTTTCGCTTTTAATTTATCAGAAAAATTTAAGTTCAAAAATCTTTTCCCCTCTAAGTGTGCCATAATTAATATGTTAATTATAAAGATAGTTATGAACAATATACTCAAATAATTAATTTCCTATTGGTGGATCTCGGGTTGTCCTCGATTTAATCGGATCTCGCCTTGTTATAAAGACGTATATATATATATATATATATATATATATATATATATATATATATATATATATATATATATACAGGGTATAGTAAAAAACATGATGTCAGGTCAGAAGTGCACCAGATCATACTTTATATACTTTATATTTACTTGGATTATATGCAAAACGTTGTATACATCTATGAATCCACATGTGAATTTATAGACGGATGCTGAAGATACTTTGGACAGCAAGAAAAACTAATGAGTCAATTTAACTGAAACCACTTTCGATGTAGTATAAAGAATATAAATTTCTTAATTAGATGGAAAAAAAATGCACAATAACTACCTCTTAAAATTTGCCAAATTTTATTTCCATATCTCAATCAGTTTCAGAGCAATAAATAAATCATCAGTTTGTAAGAAAAATCATCTTGATCAGCATCAATTTTGATCCGCGTAACCAAAATTGCCTATCTGCAAAGTTTCAGCCCATTTTTACATGAGTAAATAAGAAATACACCAGGAATATATTTGCACGAATACGACAACCATTAAGACTTAAGTATTGTGTTACGTTTTAGGGAGATCATTTTAAACATTTTTTCTAGTATTGCGTCTATTTAAAATTTTATTAGTGGTATGTTCTGTTTTTTTTATCTAATGGTATTGTATTAGCTAGTTACTGATAATGTAGGTATTAAAGAAATGAAAAATACGCGTAAAGATGTTTTATTTTTTTTGCATAAAAACGGCACCTCATATGAAAAAAAAAAGATTTTTTGCCACAAATAAAACAGAGAATTTAAAAAAGATTTTTAATTTGAAATAACTCAAACCATTTTTTCCTTTAAAAAAATTGAAACCATTACCCGTATTTGCGCCATGGATGAATATAAAATTCTTAATTGTATAAAAAATGCGCAATAACTACCTCTTAAAACTTGCCAATTTTTTTGTATATCTCAACCAGTTTCAATAATAAATATTCAATAAATCATCAGTTTGTAAGAAAAATCTTGGGACAATGAAAACTCTTGATCAGCATGGCCAAAGCTACCATCTGCAAAGTTTCAGCCAATTTAACTAAAACCACGTTTACATAAAAAAAGTGCCGGGGTCCTTTGTGTGAAAATACATTTTGTATTAGTTTTTGAGCCCCCAAACTTATACATCACGAGTCTCCACTGCTATCAGGACACATTTTATTACTACAGGACACACTGTTGGACACATTTTTGGACATGATTACCTACTAGGTAGTCTTTTCTACTCTTTTTTCCTTTAAAATTATTAGGAAAGATATATCTATTGAGAAGCATTGATTATAGGACTACACTATCTATATTATACAGTGTGGAAACCACTCATGGAATAAAATTGTTTGTGTCCTTATTTTAGAAAATAATAAAAAACTATTTAAATGTGCGCTCTTAAAACATAAATTTGAATGTACAGGGTGATCCACTTAAGTCTGGCATAGTCCATAATCTATATTTTAAATGAAACACCCAGTATGTTTTTATGTTTTTAAAAGCTGCTTAACAACCTGATCTGAATGAACTATATTACGTAGGGTCTATTATGAATAATACAAGGTGAAATTTTGAAATTAAGTATAATTTCCTTCAAGACAATTAATTCATAGAATACCCGAGGTAATAGATTGGAGTACATTAAAATAAATGTTCAAAATATTCTCCACCGTGTTGTTGGCAATAACACAGTCTCCTATAAAACTCCTTCTGAACTTTGTTTAAAGTTTCAGGTGAACTATTCCGTATTTCTGTAGTTATCCTTTCTTTGAGGTCTTCAATGCTAGTTGGTTGTGTTGCATATACTTTGTTCTTGAGATAACCCCACAGAAAAAAATCCAAAGGCGTAAGATCTGGCGACCTAGCTAGCCACTCAATACCCCTTCGTCCAATCCATTTATTGAAGAAGATTTCATTCAAGTAATTTCTCACCATTAAAGCATAACGGGCTGTTGCACCGTCCTGCTGGAACCAGACAGTTTCATGTGGTAGGGTCGGATCTATTGGATTGGGATATAAGTTAGCCAACTGAGGAAGAACATCGTCTCTTAGCATGCTTAAATATTTTTCCGCTGTCAAATTACCATCTACAAATATAGGACCAATAACATGATCTCCTATAATACCTGCCCAAACATTCAACTTTTCAGGATAATCTCACGCATCCAATGAGGATTCTCCGCTGACCAATATCTACAGTTTTGTCGGTTCACCTGTCCATTCAATGTAAATGTTGATTCATTAGAAAAAAGAATTGTGCCAAGAGCTATTTCATTTGTGTTAATTTTATCCATCATTCTTTCACAGAAATCTTCCTTCCTTCCTTCCTTCCTTCACAGAAGGATCGTCTTCTGTTAGCTCCTGCACTAAAGTCAAATTATATGGATGAAGTTTTTCTTCATGAAGACACCTTAAGACAGTTGTGTGACTCACATTATTTTGACGTGCAATTTGACGTGACCTTGACGTTAGATTCTCTGAGACACTTAACAAAATATCCACTTTCACCTCATTTTCAATGAAGTTCGGTTTTCTCTTTAATGGTTTGACATGTCCAAGTTCTCTGAATTGTGCATAAATTTTAGACACAGTACATTGTGTAATATTAGGCAACTGAGGATACCTCTGATTAAATAAGTTTGCTACTTCAACTTGACTTCTACAATTCTCCCCGTAACCCATCATCATTAAAATCTCATTTAGGTGTGTCTCAGCTAAATATTTCATTTTTATTTGTGCAAGAAATTAGCTTTTAATTAGGAATTTATTATTTTAATGTAAAATGTCAACACACCAACAACTGATTGATAACAATCCGCATTATTTACCGATTTAGTTTAATTAGCAGACTAACTTAGCAGACTAAACAGAAATTTTCCCCAATATACTGACACTTAGAGTAGAAGTGTATTGTCTGTATTTAGCTAATTTAAAATAATACCTTTAAACAATGCAAGGGAAGATTCAAGGGAAGAGAAACGCAGGACGACGTTAAAGTGTGCAAAGCTGCAACCGAGTGGTTCGGTTGCAGCTCATTAGAATTATTCAAAAGCGCGGCAAATAAAATTAAAATAGCGATGATGATTTCCAACCTCCGATAAGAGAAGAAACCTGAAGAAGAAGAAGAAAATAATACCATAACAAGTGATAAATTATTAATTTCAAAATTTCACCCTGTATTAATAGACCCTACATGATATAGTTAGTTGAAATCAGGTTGTTAAGAAATTTTTAAAAACATAAAAATATACATGGTGTTTCATTAAAAATAAGGATTATGGATGCCAGACTTGCGTGGATCACCCTGTACATTTAAATTTATGTTTAAAAAGCACACATTTAAATTTAAAAGTTAACGTGTCCCAGAGTTTGTTATTATTTTCTATAATAAGGACACAAACAATTTTATTCCATAAGTGGTTTCCACACTGTATATAAATTGGACACCTGTGCACTATAAACTATAATTTAACTGAATTATTGATAGGTTCATTAAATAATTTAATTTTATTGTTCACTTTCTAATAACTATAAAAATAAATATGCTTTTAATTTTAAACCGTTCATGAAACGAACTTAACGTGTATCTATTAATCTTTATCCATTAGAGTAATCTCTGCACTTTTCACCTATCTCATAAAATTTCCATAAATAACAGATGCATTAGAGTGCAATAAACAATTGTAGAAAAGGGCGGTGACCATTAGGCGTGTCTTTAAAAGGGAGGGCAGCCTCTTTCTGCATTGGTATAACTTCACAAAAGCTCCCGCCGTAAATCAATTCAATTCAAATTTATGTAATTCAAGATTAAGTAATAATTTGTAATATATATCCATGAATCTACATCTGTTGTGGTAATTAGCTAGGCTAATTAATTGAGCCGTATCCTTGTGGGGAAGATTTATGTGGAACAAAGGAGATTCCTCATGGTTTATAAATATAGAATAATGTGTTTTGTAAAGCAGAAGCAGCTGTAAAAAAATTATATTTAATTGCGTGCTTTGTTCTAGGCTTTTAAATGCTTTAAACTCATTATAGCCCAAAGATGACAGATAACGCTTATTAATATAATAAGAAAATCAAGCGTACGAATAATGGTAAATACTTACATTGAGAGAAACGGAAAAAGGTCTGGAGCATTGGGCCGCGGTGGAGTGACTCCTCAGTACAAAAGTTAATCCTCCTCGCCCCAATGAATTGTAACACTTAAGTGTTATTCTTGAGAGATGTACAAGTCTTAGAGGCTGGGTTAAAGTAAATTGCTTGCTTGCTTGAACCGGAGATATAAACATATTACTCCAGTCGTCAGAGACGAAAATACCACTGAATCTCTAAAAATCATACGAACAAGCTGAATTTTGCCGATAATATTAATTTTGGGACCCCAAAAAAGATTCAAAAAAGTTTTCCACTTTTACCGCCGGGCTTCCCCCTAAATCACCCTTCGTAGGGGGGCAAAAACGCAAAAAAATCAATTTACCAAGAATCTGTACGTTATAGAAAAAAATACTTTAATTACAAAATGTAACGTAGCTGAGATAATTTTAAACAAACATGGTTATTAGCACTTTTTGTGTAGAATGAACCGTTCTCTTACAAACAACGCTCAAAGCAACCCTCCATTTTGAATGTCAGTTACGCGCGCGACATCAATGTTCAATAAAATTTGTATCAGCTTGACGGTAAAAATTCGATATCTTTTGATCCAAGTGTCCCATGACAAAAATCAAGGTGCGTTTTAAAGGTAAAGAGTTCAGCTTGCGTATGCAATTTTTGTATTTTGCCGCAAATAAACTCAGATTTTATAAAGGATCGTTTTTCAAAAGAACCAAACTTCTGCTATAAACAGTATAAACCACACCCAAAAACCGTCTTCTTGGAGGCATTTCTCGTGATTTCAAATGCCTCATATTTGTTGCCTCAACGTAAGATTGAAATTTCATATCATCGGTTTTAAAGATTAATCTTTAAAAATGAAAGTTTTACTATGACTGGTAATGAAAGTGATCAACTTTATTGATCTCACAAGATTCGTAAAAAATGGCAAAAATCGCGCCACGTTTATTTATTTAACATTTTTATAACAACTGAGTTTATTTACAAAATACAAAAACTGTGTACGAAAGCTGCACTCTTTTCCTTTATACCGCATCTTGATTTCTGTCGATAGGACACTTGGATCAAAAGATATCAAATTTTTACCGTCGAGATGATACAAATTTTATTGAACATTGATTTCGCGCGCGTATTGTTTATTCTACACAAGAAGTGCTGATAACCATTTTTGTTTAAAATTATCTCAGCTACATTTTTATTTAAAACATTTTTGTCTACAATGTACAGATGCGTGGTAAATCGATTTTTTTTGCGTTTTTACCCCCTACGAGGGGGGATTTAGGAGGAATCCCGGCGGTAAAAGTGGTAAACTTTTTTGCATCTTTATTTTTTCAAAATTGAGTTTGTTCGTATAATTTTTAGGGGTCAACCCTCTGACGACTGGATTATGTATAGAAAATACCTTAATGATACTCGTAAGAAAAAGTTGATGAAACGAGCGTTCTTTTAATCTGGAGTACGTTCAAAAGATTAGTGGATACCGCACAAAGTGGAAACAAATCATAGTAACAAGAACAGTATATGTACATAATAAATGAATGTCGTAAGAAACAATGAAAATGAGTGATTTATGGTCATCTACACATCCAAACCAAACGAAAAGTAAATAATCCTAGAAAACAATTAGGGGATTCATCCGAAAGGCAAAAGAACATTGGATAAACGACAGATTTAAGACTGAGCAGAGGTATTAAAAAAACACAATTCCTTCAACTTGTATAAAATGATAAAAGAAGTTGTAGGCACAAAGAACATAATCACCCCTGCAATGTTCCACACCCCAATACCCCAATAAACAAGTGTTTATTGTTTTCACCTTTAAGTGGGGCTTGGACTATCTGGGGTGTAAATGATTAGCATTAGTATTAGCTCTAAACATACCCATTATTGTATTGAATACCAATTATAAGGGTCAGTAAATATTCAATCACAGTTAAATTCGGATTTTAGAAGATCAATAAAGGAACATTTTGCACATTATTTAATATTTATTAATAAAGGAACATAACGGGGTAGTGGCCAAAAACAAGTATGTTTTAAATAGAATAGTAGAGTGCATTAAATTTTGCGAGCGTTTGAATTAGATCTAAGAGATCAAGATGAAAGTTTGACATCTACGAATCCTGGAGTATTTCAGAGACTTTATTTAACCGAAACGAACTTTATTTAAGTATTTAACCGAAAATAATACAACCTTTTTGGGAACTTCAAAAACTATTCAAAACGAACTGCTGGATTCAATGTTATGTGTCTTCTGCTTCTTCTTCTTCTACAGCACTACAGCCCATATTGAGCCTTGGCCTCCTTTATTTTTTGCCTCCACCTTTGATTGTATGTGACTGATCTTTTCCATACACGGACTCCTAAAAGAGCTTGTGTGTCGCTGTTTACTGTGTCTTCCCAGCGCTTTCTTGGGTTTCCAGCCGGTCTCTTTCTCTGCATTCTAGCGTTAGGTGCTCTTTTTAGTAGCCTATCTTCTCCAATTCTTATCACATGTCCGGCCCATTGCAATCTTTATATTCTAATGAAGTGTGACAGTGGTGCTTTCATATAAAGTTGATAAAGCTCGTTGTTGTATCGACTTCTGAAGATTTCGTTTTCCCTCACAGGTCCTAGAATTCTCCTCAGTACTTTCCTTTCGAATGTGTCGAGTATGCTTTTGGATGTTTCTTTCAGGACTCATGCTTCACTGCCATAGCATGCTATTGGTCGAATTAAGGTTTTATAGATTCTCATCTTTCTATTTCGGTGGACATTTTTAGACCGAAATAAATGGGAGAGGGCAAAATAAGCTCTGGTTGCCTGCGTTATTCTCTTCCGTATTTCTCCATCTTCTGATCCGTCGGCATATATTTCTACTCCCAGGTATGTAAACTTTCCGACCGTTTCAATGTCGTCTTCATTTATAATGTTTTGTAGGACTATATTTCTTTTCGTCTGTATCATTATTTTTGTTTTTTCTGTGGTAATTTCCAGACCTAGTCTTTTTGTTTGCGTATTTAACTCTGTGTATGTTTCCTGTGCTCTTGTTGATTTTCTACTCATAATGTTAATATCATCATCATAAGCGGCTAGTTGAACCGTTCGGTTGGTCAGTAGGTTTCCTCGTCCAGTTTGCATTTGCCTAACCGCATACTCCAGTGCCAGGTTAAACAAAGTTAAGGCCAGCTCATCTCCCTGCTTTAGTCCTTGCGAAATTTTGAAAAAGTCTGTCCGGTGGTTTTGTATTCGTACACATGCCTGAGTTTCATCCATTGTGGCTGTAATGAGTCCAATTAGCTTGTGTGGTATTGCCAATTCAGCCAATATATTGTAGAGTTTGTTCCTTTTGACTCAGTCATATGCCTGTTTGAAGTTTACAAACACGTTGTGAACATCAATGCCATGTTCCCATGATTTACTCAAGATCTTTTTGACTGTAAATATTTGATCCAGTGTCGATCTTCCCCGTCGGAAGCCCGTCTGATACTCCACAATACTATTTTCTGCTAGTGGTTGGAGCCGCTGGTTTATAATATACGTGAGGACTTTATATGCTGTACATAGTAGAGAAATAGTTTTTGCACTGGAGTTTGTCTCCGTTTTTATAGATCGGATATACTATACTTTTCTTCCAGTCGTCGGGTATTTTCTCTTCTTGCCATATGTCTTTGATGAGCGCGTGAATGTGACTTGCTAGGTGGTCGCTACCTACCTTATACAATTCTGCAGGTATTTCGTCAACTCACCAGGGCTTTATTGTTTTTCTGGGCCTTAATAGCTTCAAGACCTTCCTCTATGGTTGGTGCTTCCACTCCATTATCTACGCCCTTCTCTTTTACGTAGTTCGTACCCATTTCATCTTCCATGTCTACTTATGTAACAAGTAGGGTTTGAAAATAATTCTTGCAGGTTTCTGTGACTTTCTGTTGGTTACTGATTATTTGACATAGACTTCTTTGAGGTTTATACCCACTTTTTCATCTTTTTTGGGTATTCGTAAGCCCCTATAATTTCGTTATTTTTAAAATTTTCATTGTTGTTATGTTGTTGTTGAAATGGTATATGTCGCTCGTGGATTAATAAGCAAAGGGATAGAAATGGCTCCTTATGTGGCAATCTAGGCTGATCATACTACGAACGCTTCTATTCAAGATCAAATGTTTTGAATTCTGAGATATATCCATGCAATGCAGAGTGCATTAGTAACTGCATTTTGGACAACTTAATAATTTAAAATTGAACTATACTCCTAATAAGTTAACTGGCCAAAGTATAATAGCGCCGCTGTCATGCCAGGTAAAATTAATGGAGTTCAAGCAATAATTTGACGTTTTTTTTGTATGCTCATTTCATCTCGAAACGTATGAATCTACTGAACTATGATGTAAAGAAACGTCTTCACCGGGTATCGCATACTTGTTACACATTCAACAGCTGAGCTGTAATTACCCTCTTCAGTCACAAAGACGATCTCATGCAATGTTTAGAAGAAATCATTGAAAAGAAACGAGATGAAGCAAATGAGAGCTGTAGACCCCGCAAATATTCAAATATTTATACAATAATTTAAAAATCAAATTCAAATTATCAGAGATAAGATAATAATTGACGACAATAGTCCAAACTTTTCGGCTGAGAAAAGGAAACGAACCCAGGAAAATAACATCGTGACGGCGAAGGAAATTTGTGATATAATAAGGTTCACTATTGTGGATCGACTTTCATTCACGACCCATTTAACTTTTGCAACCTTACTTTTGTTACTCAAAGAAAAACTGAAGATTGCTTTGCAACATTATCCATTTGTAGATGCCACCAAATTAAAATCCAAGTTATGTGTACTATTCGCTAGGACTGATTTTGGAACGGCGAGCGGTCTTGTGACATTGCTTGAGGTATTTGTTGAAAACAATCTTACAAATTTGTTTTCAGAGTCTATGAAATTAATTAACGTTGCACGTACAACTACTATGACAACAGTAGAAGCAGAGAAATACTTTTCAACTCTAATGATAATAAAAACATTTCTGTAGAATATGATGCCACAAGAACGACTTAATACCTAGCGATGCTATTCAACGTCGCATTGAACTTTATAAATCCTGCGTCTAAAATACAATAGTGCTAATTAGAAACTGTTTAGGGTATAAGACAATTTTCTATTATGGAGTGGTGATATGCTTTTAAGTATTGTGAACTTATATCTACTAATAAAAGAGGACTGTTCACTAGAATCCTTAGATACATGAGTAAATTTACTGTGAAAACGTAGCTAGCAATATTTATCTTTTACTAACATTTTTTGGTTGTTCATAATTTCGTATTTGTCGCTCAAAATGATAGTGCCCCACGCATAATTGTACTCACGAGCCACCACTGGGTTTGACACTATATAGGCAGGAAAAGTTACACGACCAGACAAAATATGTGGCCATGATACTTCACTACATGTACTACATGCACTACATGATACACTATGTAATCTTTAAGTGCTGCTTTAAAAATATACCGACAAATAAGAAGACTTTTTTCTGTGCTTTATCGATTACTTAATAGCATTTGACAAAACCAAACATAAATATATGAAAAAACAGTTGACATCGATTAAGCTATGATATGGATTACAAAATTACTGCTTTTATTAGGAATTTATATAAAGAGTCCTTGAATATATGGAAAAAGCAATACATCTACTAAGATTACATGATAAGGAAAGGTTAATACATTAACAGGCAGAAATGAAAATTAATGTAGCCAAAACAGGATACTTACGACTAGGGAAAGAAAACGAAGATACATAATATGTATAATGATTTTTAACGCAGAGTTCAACAGGGACAAAAAAGAGTATGTATTCTGAATTCTTTACTTTGGTCCAATCGAATTTCCATTAATACAAAATTGAAAATGTACAAAGCAATTATACAGACAATATTAACATACTGATCAGAATGTTGGCCGATGACGGAAATGGCATAAAAAAAGTAGATGCAGTAGAACTAAATTTTCTCCGAAGGGCCTTTTGAATATCTAGACTAGAACACATACCAAATGATAAAATTAGGCGACATATAAGTTCAGAGTGAGCAAATTGATATCTTAAAAGGCGAAGTTAAAGCACGATTACGAATCAAAAACAAAAACATAGAAAAGAGTTGCTAACGCTGCCAATCATTTTGATTGCATGTTTTTTTATTTTCAATATACTTACAGTTGATCCATTGCAGAGAGAACCTACATAGGTTAGTTCAGACCGTTTTTATGATATATGATAACTTTATTGATATGTGATATGATATTTGATTACTTTATGATATTTGATCATTTTAAATATATTGTGATATAGTGAATTTTTCCATTTTTTTTTATATTTTTTATGATATTTACACTTTTCTTTTTGTTTTATCTTTTATGAACATTCCATTTCTGGTTTTTTGGGATTTAAATATTTAAAAACAAGGGTGCTCTTTTTTGAAGAGTTGTTCTGCCTTGTTTTTTTGTTGTTTTGTGTTTCTCACAAAAACTCATCTGTAAATTATTTAAATATTTCAATTGCATAAAAATGAGGTTACGTGATATTTCCCTTTTCATATTAATAGCACGGATCCATCTTTTTCTTTTCTCTAATTTATATGTAATCTTTGGGAACCTATAAAAACTACACTTACTATTTATGCTATTATTAGCACAACTAAATACGCAACATGTATTTGCACACATTTTTGATAAAGTTTATGCGTAAAAAGATAGTGTCCAATTTTGTCATATTTCGCCGCTACGCACGCTGGCATCGTTTCAAAGTACCCCTACCATGGTTACCTACGGAGCGAATACTGAATCAGTGTCCTAAGTTTACTTCTTAGTAATCTAGTTCCCATGTATGCTGCAATAATGATGTAAATTACATTCACCAAAATTTAGGAAGTATGCTGTAGAGTAGATGAAGTAGCAAAAGGATGAATGCATGAAAGCAACTCAGGTCCTCGTAGACACATCGTCTCAGGACCAGCAACTTCACGTGGAGTCATACGTTGCCATGTTACCAAATCCACTAGTAACTTTAACATCATAATATTTAATACCATATAATGTAAACTAAATTTAATCAACAATTTTTAACGGGTTTTTATCTACATATTTAGTGGCTCAATACATGTATACCTAGTGCACTGATGATGGAACATGGATTCCGAAAACGTTTTGTGATATAGCCCGATTGGGTTTTTAAATTATATACCTTTTATAAAGGATTTTTAATAAAATTTTTTGTTATATATGGTATACAGCCAACTACAGGAACTTAGATTCCTTGTGGATTAGAATATAATGGCTCAATGTGGTCGTCAACATTTTTAGAAAATAGGCACCTTTAGACAGTAGCGGTTCTAGAAATTTTACCTTGGGGAGGGGGGGGGGGGAATTTCAATGAAATACCAACCAAAAGACATAAAAAAGAAAAAGATTAACTCAGAGTACATAAAAAACATACATATTAGTTTTTCTTTAATTTTGGATCTTCCTGGGGGAAATTTTCACCCCACGTGTATCCGCCACTGCCTTTAGAAAAAGAAGATAAAAAT
Source organism: Diabrotica undecimpunctata (assembly GCF_040954645.1). Classification (NCBI taxonomy): domain Eukaryota; kingdom Metazoa; phylum Arthropoda; class Insecta; order Coleoptera; family Chrysomelidae; genus Diabrotica; species Diabrotica undecimpunctata. Next base: position 128,355,612 of record NC_092808.1, read on the forward strand.
TTCGTTATAATGCATTTCCAAAATTGAGAATAGATATTTTTTGTTTCTTTAAGGTAGTGACATAACCTACTGTGAGTATTGGTTTGTTAAAATTGCCTTTCCTTGCAAATACTTTTTCATTACGTTCTGAACCTCATTTTTAACAAATCATATTTTTTCTATTTTGTGTAATCTTCGTCACAATTTGTTTATCTAGTGTACGGTGGCGGACTAAGCCTAAAGCGGGCCCTAAACAACATTGTAATTCCAGGCGTATTTTTCAGTCATGTCACATACTTTGCGTTTGGTACTTTCGTTTCAAAGCATATAGTATGTAGTTCTATTTAGTTATCTGACTCCAAGAAAAAAAAAAAACAATTAATATTCATTTACAAAAATTAAATAAACATATTTAGTAAAACAAACAATAATACTTAAACAAATATACCCAGATTGATTAATAATATTGCTTTTTTTCTCACTTTAATTCTGAAAACTCATCAATTAGTTTAGGCTTACCATAATTATGAAACTCTTAACCGGGACAGTAAATGATGGATAGGGTAAAGTATTAAAAAAAACGATTAGGCTACTGCCAACAATTTTTATTAATAAAATACCTATTTTTTGTACCATTCATACTTCTCGCTTGTATGTACTTTTTTTAATAAAATGTTAATTTTTATTTCTTTTTTCGTAAAAATCGTTACATATCATATTAAAGTTTAATTTACAGTATAGTAATGCTTGTACGGTAGACTCCAACATACGGCTTCTATCGTCCAACCAAATATTTTTCATCATCAAGAAGACACGCTCTAAAGGAGCGGAGGTGCCTGGTAAGCACAAAAATATATTGCACCATTTTTACCAGGTTGGGTGTATCGATGTGTTAAATGTTTAAATAGTAGAACCCATTTGTCAACATAATCAATTTGTATCGTCGTGGAATTCCATTCATCATTCTTTGATGCTATAAAAACTTTCGTAAGTGACAGCTCGTCAAAAAGGTTGTCAGTATTAATATTTTGTCGATCGTCCGAACTGTGTATTTTGTTTATAATTTCAGCAGATCCTTCGATTTCATCCCATTTCAATACGTGATTCAGTCAAATTCATTCGAAAATGTCGGCTCCTCCGAAACTGTCTTCCCACAATTCAATGTATGAAATGCATCGTCGGTAAAAATCAGTTACTTCTGTTTGAAATTTATCAATATCCTGGCTACTACCAAGATTCTTTAATAATAATTGTTTCGCTCTTTGTGGTACAAAATTGCTGTCCATGCGTTCTTGAAGATTAGATATCAATCTTCTTAATTCCAAAATAATGTCAGTCGCACTTGCTTCACTTTTTTCCATGAGTAGTACAGTCTTGTTAAAATTGTTTAATTGTCCATGCACAAACCAAAAATATAACTCACCCGTTTCACTTCCAAAAAATCTCGCATTGCACGTGGAAAGTTATCTTGGGAAAGGAAATATGCTTTTAGTCCTTCGAATATATTTAGAATTTTCTCAATTGCCGGCAAAAGAGAAAGAAATCTGGTACTTCCATGTTGGATTAGGTTTTTATATTCTACATCTACACATTCACAGAATTCCTTCAACTGAGTTACTCGAACTGTGTATATATGAAAATGTTTATATATTTTGACAACTAGTGCTTCAATTTCGATTGGTAAACCATCCACAGCATTTTGAAGTGCATTGTGTACAATATGTGCGCCACATCCAATTCCTATAATATCTACACCTATTTAAGTCTTCTGTAAACATTATTTTGTCCTCTTCTAAGCACACTTCCAAAATTTGTATTACAATTGTCGCCACAAAATGCAGCTACTTTTTTTATAATATCATGACGACGTAATGTTGAAATTATATAATTAATTGAGTCAATATTTCCGATGTCTCACCCTGAACGGACTCAAAATTCAATAGTTTCACATGTACACCTTCTAATGGTAAAAAGTATCTAACAATAATCGGTGCCAGTTTGATGTGCTTTTTATTTGAGATGTCGTTAGTAACACTTACGAAAAAAGCCTTCTGTAAGTCGGTGTGTAACTCTGACAAAGACAAAGGTGCCAACGCATTTACAATGATGGCTTTATATTTGGTTCCCACAACCCCAAATTTTGATTCAAAAAATTTTGAAATCAATTTCGACGTACAATCAGATGTTTTGAAGCTTATATTATGCATTGTGATAAGCGAATGTGGCCTCTTTAGCTGCAATAATTAAATCGTTTTGAATGGGATCATCATTAAAAAAAAAAAAAAAAAATTGATAGAAGAAGTACTTGCAATCGGCGTTACACCAGTCTGGTGTTTTGCACACTTTAAGTGATCTTTAATATCTGCTCGCCCACCGTATGCAATTAAAAATTCAGAAAAACATTGCTGGCATTTCACCCTGCTATTGTCACTACAAAGCTTTTTTATAAAAGGATAATCTTTTTCAAGTTCGCTTGTGAATTTGCAATTTCTTTTCGGCATTTTAAATCAAACACAGCAATTAAATAAAACACAAACTGTTTTCGTATTTTACCACTGTTCACAAAAAAACGAAATGTAATCGCACTGCAAATGATTATTGTAAACTGAAATCTGTTTTTTTTAAATTCATCAATTCTTGTTTTTTTTTTAATGTTTATATTCGTTAACGACTCACTGAAATAATGTGTTTAAGAAATGTGATACGATGAATTGCTGAATTGGTCATTTTGATGATTTCGAGAATTAAGCACTTCTTCTGTGGGAACCGTATTAAAATATCTTATCAATCAGATGAGCAGTCATATTTATTAGAATTGTTTATATAATACGAACGTGAATAATCTTATTTATTATCAGTAAATATGAATCCAGGAGGAAAAAAATCATTCGTGTAAAATCACTTAACAAGAATTCAAAATTACGACAGTTTTGTCAAACCGGGACAAAATGACAAACCGGCCGGGACTCCGGGGCCGATGTCTAAAACAGGGACGTATGGTAAGCCTAGTCATAATTAATAGTTATTTAATAACTCCTTTTCTATATAAACTAATATAAACTATTTAATTTTTGTTAGCCTAATGTGGATCTTAAAAAAAATTATTCTGGCTATTACTGAAAATAATCTTCTCAGAAATAAATTCTCAAAATTGGGTTTAAATTTGAGAATGTTGCAATAATATTTTTTTTACTTAACCCTTTAAGGCGCAAAAGTTTTTTTTATGTCGTTCAAAGCTTATATTCAGTAAAACAATGCAAAACAACTATAAATAGAGTAATAATGTATCCTCTTGGTATTATGTTTTTTTTCTTTGTCGAACAGGACCTGGTTGATTTTTCAACCAAAGAACCATTGCGGTCCCAACGACTTTGAAAATTTCACTAATTGAAAAATCAACCGCTTGTTCAATTTGTTAAGAAAATTGTGTTACTAAATAAAAAAATCACTTTAGACAACGTTTTATTCAAAAGACAATTATTGTAAGAGACAATTATTACAAATGGAAAGGTGTAAAACATTCCAAACAAGGGGCAACATCACATTTTTTGCATATCATGTGAGATCGCTTTGGCTTCTTCTCTATGCTACAGAAAGCACATTGCCGAGAGGTACCTTTTACACGTAAGTGTTCACCAACCATCAAACTTCTAACCACAGGATCAGTAGACCACTTTCGTCCTTCCATCTTGTTTATTTTACGAAATATTGTTGCTACAGGACCCCTTTCTACTCGAAAAATTATGTATGAATTCGTTGACAAAAAAGCTGCGATATGCCAAATGTGACCTAGGCTTGCGTGAATTTCTTTTCATTCTAAGATTATACAATATATGACTGTTTACTACTGTAGCATTTAGGAGTAGTACAATAGTTTCATCCACTATTTTCTGGATTTCCAAGAGAGCGTAGCAAGAAAACATCTGATCGAATCTGTCGACGTCCCACATAAACCGATTGTAATCAAACTGCTTTTGACCATTCAATTTACCACCATCTTCTGAGTCTATGGCTTGGTCATCAGTTATACCATCAATCCATCTGTAGATTTGCTTGGGATCTAGCTCTTGTAGCTTGTCAATTCTGAGTCTGGACATTCTGAAACAGAAACTTCATTTACTATAACAAAAAATTTAATGTTGCTGTTAGTACCAATGCTTTATAATTATTATTTTGTTATAATAATTGCTATCATTATTATACAGACAAAATAAATAATTGTCAGTTTCAAATCAACTAACATGTTGGCAGTATAAACTGGATATAACATGATATAATGTTTAGTTAATGAAAATAAGCTTAAAGAATTTTGCTAACACTACTAATTGGAAAATTAAAACAGAAATAAAAGCACTGGTAACCTAAAAAATCTGCCGTCTAACAGTAATTTATTGTGTTTATCACTAATAAGCTGTATTCCGTTTGCTTTACATAATGTGACAACGTTCTCTATAAACAAATATGATATAAAATAATTAAAACTTACCTAAATAATGGGTTTTTCATAAAAATCGGGCAATTGAAACAACAAAACAGAACACATGTAAGACAGTTAGTACACTAAAGGCGCACCGGTTGAATTATAAACCACTTGTGACCGTAGTTATCGCGCGTTTGTATTTACTGATACTGACTCATCGAAAGATCGTTCCTTAGACAGAATCGTGATAACTGGCTTATTCACAAACCTGTGCGACATTAAGAAGTCAGCGATTCATAACCGGTTGATATATCGACCAGAAATCGTTAAAGGGTTAATAAATGACCACATGAATATAGGCAAAGTAATATATTTTTTTTATTTGTAAAAGTCTTAAATTGTAATACTTCAGTTTTCAGTTCTGCTAGGTTTAAATCTTGTTTATAACATTTTAATTCATCTATTAAAGAGTCACTTACATCGCTATCATGAAAAATTGTTTTGAATTTGTTATTGTGTGTGTGAAGGGAGGTTTAGCTTTGAACTGTGTTCATTAGCCACAGATCATATTAATGAAATATTACTAAAATGCAACTTAAAATGAAATGTATTGTAATAGGCTACCTCAAAAAAAATTAGGTTAATACTAAATATTTATTTTTGTTTTCCTGAAAAATTTAACTAATAGATCATACACTGAGTTTGTTTGGTACATTTGAAAAATATGTGGGAATTTACTATCAATAGTTTTATATCCTTAAGATCTTTTTTAATGTTGCTAATGAAAGAATCGCATATAAAAAAAAATATTAACTTTATAAAGTTATTTGCCACTGAATCTTATGTTGTGTTCTGGAATTTCATCATGAAATAGTGTATTTTCTGAAGTTTTTTATCATTAGTATATGCAATATCTTTAACTTGCTCTACTTCTTTTTCTAAATTATTAAAATTATCTCTACAATACATTGTATGAAATCTATCATTAATTAATTTATTAAAATAGCTGTATTCGTCTTTCGGGATTCGTCTTTTTGTTGAAGAGTCTTGTTTAAAGCATTTATTCTCTCTCAAATCGTTTCCCATACAGTAACAGTACCTATATACTAAAATGGATCAAGTTTTTTGTGTAAACCGGCAGCTTCGGACCTGTTTGTAGTTTTTCATCTTTGTTTCAAGAAAAATTACATAAATTACATATACCGGAGAATGTTGAGAATTCCATGGACTGCCAGGGTCACCAATGAGGAAGTGCTGAGAAGGATAGGTCGAGACTAAAAATTTTTAAGAAAAATAAAAGTATGCAAGACTACATACCTTGGACACATACTGAGGAATGATAAATATAGTCTTCTGCAGGTCATCATGCAGGGTAGAGTCGATGGCAAAAAGGGCATAGGTAGAAAGAGGAAGTCAAGGCTGCGAAATATTCGAGACTGGACAAATATGACTGTAGACGAATTATTCCACGTTGCAAAAGACAGAGAATTTTTTAGAAATGTGTTCGCCAATAACGTTAATTGGGACGGCATAGGAAGAAGAAGAATTTTCCTTCAAGGGTTTCTCAGCTTCGGAACGAGTAGACCACCTAGTATCACAAATAGGTTTAACGCTTGTGTTTGCTCTTAAATGTTGTAATGCATTCCACCTATGTGTAGTAATTGAAAAATACTTACAATTCCTGAACAATATTAAAAAATGTGATCATTTTCATGCAAATTTCGGCAGCAGGTACAAATTGAACAGAAAAAATATGTTGTTTTATTCTAGATTGGTGTCCTTTATACCTATTTATCTTAAATATTAAACGTATTATTATATCTTTCTCCAAGTTTTCATCAGTATTAGAAAATATAGATAGAAATCTCAAAAGTCTTTCTTTTACACCACTTAGAACATAGCGAATAATGGCGGTAAGCTGATCTATGAGAAATATATCAGGTATTAAATCAATAATTAGAGAGTAAAATTTGGCTTCCTTTATTTCGTTCACTATTGTAAGTTGTAAATCTTTCGATACAACAGAAACGAATTCATCGCCTATTGTAGACGACAAATAGTTTATGCACTGGTGCAGCAGTTTGCATATATTTTCATGTGTTTTTACAAAAATAGATCGAATTCGGATAAATATTCCAAAACACCTATGTAATTACCATTATTTTCACTAAAACACTTCATTTTTACCACGAAATGCTGAGAAAGAGTATGAAGAAATAAATTTTATTGTCGCTACCACACTTTTAAGTATGTACCCTCCAATATATTTTTTTCATTTATCATTTATTTTTCTATTTCAGTGTTAATGCGTTCGGTAATTTTAGATCTTTTTATAAAAAATTAAAATGGAGCTAATGTTGCCACTGGAGTTTTCATGCCCTGAAAATTTGTTATGTACATTTTTCCAATCATTTGTCCCTTTTGTCATTAGCGTTGTTTGTTTGGACAATAATTTGCAGACGTAATACAATAAGTAGTTGGTTTCAGTATAAGCCGACCAATCTGCTTTAACTTTTTCTTCACTATTAATTGTTCTGAAGAAGGAAGCAATAGTTAATTTTCTTGTAATTGTTTTGATACTTCTTTGCATCGAATAGAAGATGATTACAAAGAACCATTTATTGATATTGGTGGATTTGTTATATAATACTCTCACATGGCCAGTGGCCATGTGGGGGCGGGGGTTAAACCCCACCAGGACCTTATTCCGACACTGTTACTCACACATTTTAAGGACTCAAAATGGAGGTAACATCATAAAAAATTCGGTGATCAAGTAGCAAATTCAAGGTGCGCTACTGCACATGGCGTCTGTTAAGTATTCTGACCGTAATGCAATGTCGTTTACAAAACTCTTAGTTTCTTCATTACTTTGAGATGATTTTAAATTTATATTTTCTTCTTTTATTTCATCTTTACAATTTGTATTGCTTGATTTTTCTTGGTGGTCTTTTTGCAGAATAGTTTTAAACACACATGATATTTCTTGAGTTTTTCCAAATGAAATTTAGGAAAATGATGATAATTGTTGTAATTGTTCTCCATCGCCAGTTGAAAATTTGTTCAACGATCTTTTTAGTTTTGTTACAACTTTATCCCGATCTGATTTTTGTTTTCCGTTTTCACTTCCACTTAAATGTTTATAGGAATTCATTTTAAAGACTACGTACTAAAAAGAATGATAGTTTCAGCAATAATTATGACTATATTTCCTGTTAAAGAAAAATAAAAATGAATTACAAAAATTAAAAACCTAATTTTCGGGTCCCAAAAATTACGGGCCCTAGGCACGTGCCTAGGTTGCCTAGGCCTTAGTCCGTCCCTGCTTCTTCTTCTTATGGTGCCGGGGTGCCCTATGGAGTTAATGGATGTTAGCGACAATTCTGGCATACTCCTCTCGGTCTTGTGTGGCTCTAAAGAGTGCATGGGCATCGAGGTTTGTCCAATCCCTTATGTTTTTAAGCCCTTGCTAGTGTACAAGAAACATCCATAACATGTTTTATTATCGCAATAATAATTGTTTCATTTTCTTTATCGTCAACTATAATATTTTTTGTTTTCTTTCAATAAATGCCCTACTTATATTCTGCATTAATTTTTAGGTATTCGTGTCTCGAAGTTTCTTTGACATAAAATATTATTTTCAGTGTATTATAAAATAACAATATTGTAGGTGGGGAAGACCAAAAATAGCTTACTTGTGCCGTTACCTTGTGCCATGGTGATACTTGTTTTAATAAAAAAACAAAAGACTGAAAAATCATGGATTGCCGCAAAAATGTGACTCTTAAAAGCAGCCAGTCACGCATACCGACCGGCTAATAAAATACCAACTTCACAAGTGAGGCTCTATATTTTATAATCAAGCAACAGACACTAACAAGGCTGATAATTAATGGGCGCTCCTCCCATGGGCGTTTTGATAGCGGGGCCGCCCCAGAAGGCAGTACGCACTGCCGCAGTCCCCTTGCAAGGCCCTCTATCGACTAAAGTTACCTGTGTTTAAGTTGCCTCTTCACCTGTCAGTAACTGTGTTAATTGTTGAGGTACTGTGCTATTTTTTCGCACGTACGTTTTTGTGTACGCCGGGGTGCGAAAATTTTACGGGTTGTGCTCGGACAAGGAAAACGAAGAGTGACAGTGAGGTCTGGTGAGTACAACGAATGACTTTCACTGGTTGTAGGGTTAATTTAGGTTAGCTTCTTGGCAATTAAATTGTACACTGAAATTTACTAATTCACCAGCAAATAATTTAATTTAATAGATTAATTATCAAACATGATAGGTATAGGTATATTTGTTTTGAATACGTAGAAGTGACAATAAATTATTACCTATTAATTGGCAATAAAACTTCCTCTATGAGTATAATCATTTGTTTTCTTGTGTATAAAAATAAATAAAAAAGTAAAAGCTGTCTTCTAAATTTAAAGGCTCTTTAATCTTTTTAGCTCACATCAGATAAAACATAAGTCATTTTGAAAATTAGCTTACTTCACTAAATAAAACATTTTTAAGACAATCGCTGTAAGTATGATTCGTACTCGTAGAAATGTATCTTTCAAAATCAGATAGTTGCAAATCTTTATAATAATTTGAAAGTTATTTGAGGCCAATTTGAGATTATCCAAAAATTGAAAAAGTCGACTACTCTTACAACCTAACCCTATAACAAGGTTGTTTGCAAGGGTTCATACGTACCTTATAAATCGATATTTTTTATTATATCTGCATCAAATTCTTAGTACATAGAACTTTTTAGCGTGCATATTTCGGTCATTATTTATTTATGTATTTAACCTCCTTTAAGACACAAAATGATTGTTATTACATTAAGAGAGTGCTTACTACTGCTAAAAACTAATAACTAAGTAGGTATATTAAAAACTAAAACTAGACGGAATAAAACAAGTAAAAAACACTATACATCTAAATTAAATTTTAAGACAACAACTTTTGCAGACTAGAAATTTGTTTCAAAAGCAACTTTTATTTGTTTCACAGAAGAATTTAAAAAGTCCATATCACAGTTAATTATCGCTAGTTACTTTCTTCTAACATTTTATTTATGGGTGAACAATCAGTCTTATTAGTTGAGAACAGTCGTTTGTTATTAATTCTTAGATGTATTTTTGGAACATTAAATTTAATATTATTTATAAAAAAGCAATCTTTATGTGATTTACAACATAGTAAATAAAAAGGGCTGAATGAAAATTTCTTCCATTATCCAGTTGCTGAACTTTAAAGCAAGTTAACATAGCATTATAGGAAATCATGTATGGATAGATCATTGTATGGATAGATACCAAACTTTCTGACATAAAGAAACCTCAAGAATCGTTTTTGAAGCATTTCAATCAGATCAACATTAAATTCGGCTTGTGGTGCCCATATAATAGAGGCATACTCCAAGTGCAAGGAGGTCTTACCAGTGCATTGTGTAATGATATTAGAGTTTCAAATCTTTTAAAAAAATTTGAATTACGAATTATGAAGCCAAAAGTTCTGTATGCCTTTCCAATGATGATCCGATAATGTTCATTAAATCTTAAATTTTGCTGGACCATTACTCCAAGATCTTTGCAAGTGTTCTTTCTTCCAAGTACAGTGCTAGAAATTTTGTATTGGTTCTCCATGAATTGTGTTTTTCGAGTGATAGTAAAAACATGACATTTAGAAGTGTTTAGAAACATTTTGTTATCATCGAACCATTGAATTACTGAGTTCAGATCACATTGCAGCATCCCAGAGTCCTGCAGAGTTGAAATTTCTCGAAAAATCTTAAAATCATTTGCAAATAGCAGGCTTGTCGAAAACTTTACACAGTGAGGTAAATCGTTAATAAAGTTAGCGAACAGAAGAGGACCCAACTTGCTACCTTGTGGTACACCTGATATTGACATAAATGGCTTAAATAAACTGTTATCCACTTTAATTTGATTTAACTTATCAGAAAGATATGACCTCATAAACATACATGCTTCTGAATCAAAACCAAATTTGCTTAGCTTTTCAATAAGTATAGAGTGATCAATATTATCAAAAGCTTTGATACAGTCGGTAAAAATGACATCCAGCTGAGTTTTATTATTTATGGCCCCCGCTGCAAAACTTGTAAAAACGCACAAATTTGACACAGTGGACTTCCCTGGTAAAAAACCATGTTGTTCTGGACAGAACCTGTCTCCAAAGTAATACAAAAAATATGGTTATAAAGCACATTCTCGAATATCTTAGCAATTGAATTGATGACAGATATAGGCCTATACTTCTCAACGTTACCAGCATTACCAGATTTAAATATAGGTGTTATAACTGCATGCCTTAAGCTATCTGGAAATTTACTTTGTTTAAGTTGATATTTTTGAAAAGTAAAAGCTCCCCTGATTCAGTGTACTATTGATACTATTTAATCTTTGAAATACAGAGCCAAAGTATTCTGCAAAATCATTGGCAGTATCCTGACAGCCACTTATGGCCACACCCCTATAAGAGACGGGATTGTATAAAGGACCAAAAACTGCTAGGATCAGTTTGTACATTTTTGTCAATATTTTCATTGTGACACCTATATGCTTTCTTACTAAGCTGTTTCACCTCTCATATCAGTGATTTATATTCAGCCAAAACCAAAGCATTTGCAGATTTATTTACCCGCCTATGAAGACCATTCTGATGTTTAATCTTCGATATAAGTTCTGAAGTAAAGAAAGTAGGATACCTGTTTGTTGATGCAACGCTGTGCCTATAAAAAATGCTAGGCAACTTGAATTAATAATATCTACAACATAGTTTTAAACCACGAGTTGATTTTTCTTATGCTGACAAAAATTTCTTTGTTTAGTTACTTACAAATACATAAATTGGCGGTTCATTATTCTCAGTTAAAGTGACAATAGTTTTGTGATGAGAAAGATAAATATTGAAAAGGTTACCAAAGAAATCTGCAAAAATACTAATTATTCAAATGTTTGAAAATATAGATCATATTGTTAAAATAATAACTTCAAATGATCCAAACTGTACATCTGCTTTTTACGTTAAATAAATAAGTCTCTTATTTTGTTCATGTTTTTCTTGTCACTGTCAGTTCTAATTAGGTGTTAATGTAAACATAATAAAACATAACGTATCTATGTGTGAGTTAGTGCCTTTAAGGCAATTGCACCGTTAAAGATACTTTGCTTCACATTGGGGCCTTAAGACGGGTTGACACGATCCAAGAATGCTTGGATTCCAACTTGGACCAAGTAGACTTGTACAAGTGTATTTGTAGCAAGTTAGTTGCCACGGTTAAATGACTTGGATGTCAAACAACCCTTGTAAAGATAGCAGAAGTGATTGTAGAAGGTATTCTAGTAGTTGCTGATATGTTGATACATGAGCTTGATATCCAGAAAAAAAAAAGGAATAAAAAAGAAAAAATGCCGCACTTCTAGAATCCTTATTTTTATAATCCTTTATACGTACTTTCCATAATGCTTCCTCAGCTTCGTATAACTCCACGAATCCCTTTCAGACCATTTTCTGTTTGTGTTTACTTCTCGTTTTCGATTTTTCGACACCATTTTAATTATACAATACCACATTACTTGGATCCGAGGAAGTTGGTCAGCGTCTTACTTAACTTGGATAGAATCTGTTGATACAAGTGTACCTGGATGAACAGGTGACACCATCAAAGTAGCTTTCAAGTGTTTCGCGAGCAACGTCCAAGCAGACTTTAACCAAGTACACTTGGATCGTGTCAACCCGCCTTTAGACTCATTGTGCGTACTTTAAAGGGTCATGCAATATATATTCGGCGTCTAGACAAAAACTATGAAAAGTGTTATAAAATCGGCAGATAAATCCATGCTTTATAAAGGTAATCAAAACATAGCATGAGAAAAATAGACTGTCTCCATCCCAGTTTAGGTCTGCCTCTTGTTTTTTTACCTGGTGGTATCCATTCCTTTATAACTCTTTACAGATTGCTCTTCTCTCCTCTCAATATGTGTCCATATCATCTAACTCTTTGTGCTTTTATTGCTCTTACTATGTGCTCTTGACCCATACATTCTTGTATTTCGAGATTCATCCATTGTCTTGCATCTTTTTCGTTTTTCCTCTTTGGTTCCAGTATTTTTCTGATAATCTTTCTCTTAAAAACTCTTCTTCTCTTGCTGTTATTGTAAATGTTTCTGCAGCATAATAATATACTACTGTTGGTCTTACGATCGTTTGTAGATTTTCATTTTTGTGTTTCGGCTTATTTTCTTATCTCTTAACATTTTTTTATTTCTATAAAACGCTGTGTTTTCCGCTTGAATTCTTCTTTTTATATCTACATTTTAATTTCTTATATTGACTAGTACTCACAAATATTTGAATGTTTCAACCTCTTCGAAACTGTGTTCATCTATTGTCAGTTCTGTCATTTGTGTCATCTTTTTCTTGCTCTCGTTCATGTATTTTGTTTTATTTTCATTTATTTCCAGTCCTCTCAGTTTGGCTTCGTTTTCTATTTCTTGAAAGGTTTCCTTTAATGCACTTCTATCTGTTGCTACTATGGTTATATCGTCCCCATATCCTGTTATTTGTAGCGCATTTTACAGTGCCTCCCCACCGTATTTTATAAGTTCTGCACATATTTCGTGTTCTCCCGATGTTTTCCCGTTTTTAGGTTTGCATATTTTCTCTTTCACTTCTATATAGGTCAATTCTTCTCTTCATCTTGTTCTGTGTTCGTTATTGTTTGTCTTTTTACTTCTCTATCCGTTTCTTGATATATTTTTTCGTAATACTACTGGCATTTTTCTGCTTCTATAGCTATATTAGCTGTTCATTTTCGGTTACCTAGTTTTAATTATTGGTACAATAGTTTTGGGTTGTATCTTTTATTTTCTGTTTCTATCTCGTTCTTAATTTCTTCTACTAGTTGATTTTTTTTCGATTTATATGTTTGTCTTTGTCTTTTGCCTTCGATCTTTTCTATTTTTCCCGTTCCTCTTCTTTGCTTGTGCTTAACCATTTCAATTGTTTTATTCTTTTCTTATATTGCTAATTTGCACTCATCGTCATACCAATTATTTCTTCTTTTTTGTTTATTCCTTGTTTGATTTTTTTTTCAGTGTTCCTCCATTTGTTGTTTTTTGAACTGCATCTCTGTATTTACTTCTTGTACAAATCTTCTTCGTACTTCTTTCTCTTTCAATTTATCTACGTCCTATTTTCTCTGTGCTTTTCGCCTTTCTTTAATTAATTTCTATTAAATATCTTGTATTTCGGGTATGGTCAGAAATGATAGAGGTGCTACTTTGTTGAACTATCTAGAAGAAAAGCATATATACACAATGAACTCCTTTTACAAAAAGAAGCCCCAACGAAAATATACATGGATCAGCCCTAATGGATCCACAAAAAATGAGATCGACTACATACTATCCACGGAACGATATATCGTTAAAGATGTAACATTTCTTAACATATTCACAACAGGTAGCGATCACAGGATGGTCAGAGCAAAAATTAGTATTAACGGTAACTATGAAATGAAAAGAAAAATAATTAGAAACTGGGATATAGTATATATTCTTAGATATAGTATAATCTAAGTATACTTGTCTAAAAATACTATACTATCTCGGCGTCACACTTGATACCAAATTAACATGGGGAGAACATATTAATAACTGTTTAATTGAATGCGAAAAAAGCCTAAATCTTTTAAAGGTAGTTAACCGTCCTAAATAGGGCGCTGATTCTAAGGTTAACCTAATGTTTTATAGGACATAAACCATGTCAATTATTAACTATGGTTACTTTTTATATGGGTCTGCTACAAATACAAGACTTAAAAAATTAGGCCGAATTTTAAAGGTAGTTAACTCTCATAAATAGGGCGCTGATTCTAAGGTTAACCTAATGTTTTATAGGGCATAAACCAGGTCAATTATTAACTATGGTTGCTTTTTATACGGGTCTGCTACAAATACAAGACTTAAAAAAGTAGGCCGAATCCAGTATAAAGCTCCGCGTTTAGTTTTAGGTCCACTTAAATCTACACATACTGAAAATTTATTAGCCGAATGTATGAAACCTTCCTTAAATACGTCTTTTTTTAGCTGAAAAGTTTATCCTTAAATGCCAAGGTAATAACCAAACCTAATTATTGCAAAAAATATCCGACTTATATGTGTCTAACTTAGTTTACAAATGGTGGTATACCAAAAATTCTCCAATTTTAGCTATAGCATTTCCTAATGTTTCTTCTTATTTAGAAATCCCAGCTAAAACTAATTTCTTCCAATCTAATTTCAATATTCTTTATTCCCAAACCAAAATTTATTTACCTACTTTTGATGATAACAACGCCATTAAACTTCAGAAACAACTTGGCAAATTTAATAAGCCTTATAGGATCTTCACAGCTGAGCCAAAATACATTTTAGGAGTTGGTTGTGCAGTATACATATATACAAAACGATCAAGAACACATTATGTTTAAATTAAATCAACAATGTTCCATTTATGCAGCAGAAATGTTTGCAATACATCAAGTTCTGGAATGGAATTCTATTGAGAAGAAAATGTCGGTTCAAAAAATAGTAATCCTGTCGGATTCAAAATCTGCGTTATCTGCTAATACAAAAACAGTATTATCCTCAAAATTTTAGAAAATCAACTAAAGTTATTAAAAAGAAATAATTCAGTCTCTTTCAATTGAGTAAAGGGACATGCTGGCGTCTTGGGTAACACCAAAGCAGATTATTTTGCTAACGAAGCGACTTCAAAAGGATTAGAAATTAGTTGGCTCAATAGAAGTTTTAGTCTCGCTGCGTAAACAAGAATTAAAAGGAAACTGAGAAATTTAATGATGCTTTCTATAATAATAGAACTAATAACCTATATACAAAAATTTTTCCTACTGCTCCTTTTGCTGCAAGAAGTCATCTCAATAGAAAAGTACATTCAATGCTTGTTAGATGCCTTGTTAATTATGCTACTGTGAAATCCTATCTTCATAGATTTAATTTAAGTGAAACCGAACTCTGCGATTGTAATGGTAACACTGAGGATATCAATCATTGGATGTTCGGGTGCAGATATAATGATGCTGCTATTAAGTATCTATTGGAAATCTGATAAAAGAACAAATACCTCTTCCGTAGAGTCAATCTTTTATTTTACATATTATTATCTCTCGTCATAATATTAAGCTTAACCAAATTTTTTTGAGATATTTAAAATGGACTAAAAGAAAAATTTATAATGGAATGTGTAAATCTAGCTTTGTGCCCTCTGTCTATCCTTGTAAGTATGATTTCTTGTCAATCTATTGATTCTTGCGATACTGATGTTTACAAAATATTTTTAATTTACCTCTAGGCGAAGTACTATTTTGTTAACAAATGCAATAGGTCAATACATCATTAACAAATTCAAGTAGTCAAATACATTATCGTGGCTGAATGGATCAAGTTATCCAAAGCCATTAATTAAATTAAAAAGAAACATGCTCCCGATTTCGCCGTTTGATTGATTTGTTGGTGCAAAGATCAATTGAGTACGGTGTTTTTGCAAATTATTCGGATTCGGGCGCCGTTAGTATCAATATCCGCTGATTTTGTTATAAGGTAAGAGTATTTCATCTCATAATTAGAATAAAATATACAAGTGCAGTTATAATTGCGCGCCAGGCCCCTACATAACGAGGAAAAACGATATAGACGAAGAGGTAGTTAATTAATATTATGAGCAAAATAACTGTAAATAAAATTATAAACATTATAAAATAATTAATTCAAAAAGATATGGTTACGAAAATAAAACATGTCATCTATACACACACAGTAAAAATGGATTTATCAACAGACATTTCAGGTTTGGATCAATGTTTAATAATCTTAAGATACAAAAATAAAAAAACTAAAAGAAGTGATAATTAGTTTGAAACCTACTACAAAAGAAGATCTGTTTAAAAATGTTCTCAACACTCTCGTATTTGTAAGTCCTGATATCAAAAATTGTATTGTTGATGGCTCTGATGGAGATGCAAATATGTCTGGCGAGTACAACGGAGTTATATCCATACAGATGAGTGCGTACCAGCATCTATATTATTCTTCAGTTTATTGCAGCAAACTCCCAAAGTACGGAGGACCAGATCTGATCAAACCGCTACTCAAAATAATCCAAAAAATAATAGAACAAAACAGAATTCCTCAAAAATTGAGATCAAGCATCCTAATACCTCTCTTCAAAAAGAGAGACAAATCGGAGCCAGAAACTTACAGAAGAATTAATTTATTAAACACAACACTAAAATTAACAACCAAAGTGATAACTAATAAACTGAATTAACAACCAAAGTGATAACTAATAAACTGAATGAAATGATAACACTAGCAGAAAAACAACAAGGTTTTAGGTCGGAAAGATCATGCACCGATGCTATATTTATAATGAGACAACTGCAAGAGAAATCATTAGAATACAACAAAACCGGCATACCTATGTGTCGTGGACCTTAAAAAGGCATTTGACAGGGTCAAATTAAAGGGCATTATCTACTTATTGTACGCAAGAGACTTTGAGAAAGCGTTTGACTCAGTCCAGCATAGCTCCATGTTAAGAGCTCTTACAGAGTGCAGTATTGATCATAGGTACACAACTCTTCTTCGGAATGTATATAATAGCGCAACAGCTGCAGTTAGAACGTATTATGGCAACACAAATACATTTCCCCTTCGAGAGGGGTATTAGGCAAGGAGATACCATCTCTCCTAAGCTATTCACCGCTTTGTTGCAGACTGCTATGAGAAACAATAATTGGGAAAATATTCTAGTCAACATAAATGGAGAATTTCTGAACAACTTGAGATTTGCAGACGACATAGTCCTTATTGCAGACTGGGTAGATCATGCCTGCCAGCTTCTTCAAGACCTTCAGAGCTCGTGTACATGAGTTGGACTTAAAATTAATTTCTCGAAAACACAATATATGACCAACCTAGTACTGGCGAAAAATATCTCAACTGACGGCACGCTAATTGAACAGGTGAATGGCTATAAATATCTGGGCCACGAGATTAAATTAGGGGGAGATAATCAAACAACGGAGCTAAACAGGAGAATAGGACTGGCATAGGCGGCTTACTGAAAACTGAGAGAAGTCTTTAGATAAGATATTCCCACGTGCTTGAAAAGGAAAGTCTTTGATCTTTGATCAATGTGTACTCCCAGTTCTAACGTATGGAGCAGAAACATTGACCCTTACCAGAAAAGTAATCAATAAAATAAAAGTGGCACAGAGAGCGACGGAGAGGTCAATATGCTGAATATATCCCTCAGAGACAGAGTATCAAATACAATAATTAGGAGAAAAACTGGTGTTACTGACGCAGTTCAAAGGATTACCATATTGAGATGAAACTGGGCGGTGCATGTTGCCAGATTAAAAGATGGAAGGTGAACGAAGAAAATTCTGGAATGGAGACCCGATTCTTATCCCTTATCGAAACCCGATGCTTATCGTAATCGAGGACGTCCTCCAACAAGGTGGTCATATGACATCAAGCGCATTCAGCACAACTAGATTCAGGGTGCTCAAGATAGAATGCATTGGAATTATTTACGGGAGGCCCATGTCCAGCAGTGGACTCAAAACGGTTGATAATGATGTACGCAAAAGAGATACCTTTAAGAATAATCAAAACGATCGAAAATATGTACCAAAACAACACAATAATACACCCAGGTATGTTCACTATTTTGAAATAACCTTAAGAAGGCATTTGACAGGTTCAAATTAAAGAGCATTATCCACTTATTGTATGCAAGAGAGATACCTTTAAGAATAATCAAAACGATCGAAAACATGTACCAAAACAACACAATAATACACCCAGGTATGTTCACTTTTTGAAATAACAATTTCGAAATTACAGACGAACTTACTACTTCGAATTTAAAGAAATAAAAAGAAGAGGACATTGTTATGTCCAACAAAAGTCTAACACAGGACTAAATCATTAGCTTCCTGTTCAATATGGAATTTATTAATATTTAACTTCAACTTAGTTAAGTGAAGAAGTTAGTTCAAGTGAAGAATTGATAGATGCAACAAAGAGTATATACATGAAAACAACAAATACAGTAAGAATGTTAAATATACAGTCAGAACCATTTGAAACAACCCAAGGAGTTAGACAAGGGGGAAGTCTCAGCCCAGTACTATTCATAAATGTAATAGATGAGATAGTGAAAGAATGTAAGAAAACATTCAAGAAATACTGCATCGGTTGGAACAGAATGCAAATGATAAATGCTGAGATGTGTATATTTGCAGACGACATAGTATTAATTGCGGAAACTGCAGAAAAACTGAAATACAACTTAGAGAAATGGAACCTAGAAGCAAGCAAATACAACTTAAACGTAAACAAAGAGAAGACTCAGATAATGAAAATATCAAGGAAACAAGGGACGGAAGATCAAATAGAAGTAATGATAGACCAACAAAAAATAATACAGAAAAAAAGAAAAGAATTCATACAAATACTTAGGAACAGTAATCAACAACAAAGGAGACATCGAGGATGATCTTAACAACAGAATGGAAAACACAGGAAAACTATTCAAAGCACTAAATAGAGGATTCCTTAATAACAAAGAAATATCAACAAAGACCAAGATGACAATATACAAAACAATATATAGACCTACAGTGACATATGGAGCAGAAAATTGGATATTAAACAAAAGACATCAGAGCAGAATTCAGGCAGCAGAGATGAAATACCTCAGAAGAACGATAGAAGTAAAAAGAACTGATAGAATCAGAAATGAAGAGATAAGAGAAAGAATCAAAATCAAACCGATACTCGAGTCAATCAAAGAGAAAAAATTGGCATGGTTCGGACATCTAACTCGGATGGACAATAATAGACAAGTTAAAAGAGTGTGGGACGCCAAACCAATAGGGAAGAACAGAAGAGGAAGACCCATTAAAGAATGGAACAGTGACATCTCGCAGATACTACAGAGTAAGGGTAAGACTTGGCAGGAAGCAACACAGATGGCATCCAATAGGAAGGAATGGAGAAAGTTCTTTAAGAGCTAGGACACCTCAGAAGACTGTCAAATAGTGTAATGTAATGAATTGTATTTTAAACGGCCCAACACCGAAAGGTATAAATGGGTCTACTGATTAAGTAAAGTAAAGTAACTTCAACTTATTACCAGATTTCAAAAGTCAACTATTTTTGTGGATGCATAGTAAAAAAAGAACGATTTTTTGTTCGTTTTTGCAACTAATTCTTGACTTTTTGCGATTATTTCTGGTTTTATTATATCTAACTTGTTTTCATTACTATTGATTTTGTGATCAAAGTCACGAGTTGGAACATAGTAACAAATTCAATAGATAAGCGAATACCTAAACAAAGTTAATAAATGCAAAAATTTATAGGAAATTAAGCAATATCTAGAAAAATTTAAGACTAATTTACAGTTCACAAGGACAGGACAGGACAGGTAATTAAAGAACCCTAATTGCGCCAAAGCGTGTTTAACAAAGGCAATACAAACGAAAGAAAATATATCCTTGCTTCATACACACACACACATAATATATATATTCTTCAGTATGGTGCAGCCAAGTTAAAAAAGGTGCATGTTAACTTGGGAAAGGATCACTACAGGAACACTGCGACCAGTTTGTGGCAATAATGTCAGAAGACTCTGAGGATTCCAGAGCAACAACTAACACACCCACAGAGGAAGCCAAGCTACCTGAGAAAAGGAATGCCAAACGTTTAGAACGTTTCAAACAACAAGAAGAGGTTAATTACTTGAAGGATCGGTTTAACCGCATAGGTTTAGTTATGTATGAAAAACACGAACGAACAAAAAGTACTGTGACAGTGGAAAACGAAATAAATGTGTTGCTGGCAGTTACTGAAAATCTAAATACAAGTTTACGGACAAAATCAAATCAATAGGAGCATCCACAGACATCAATCTCCCACTCAATTTTAACCCAAAGATTCAGACGCTCATCATACGAAAGCTTTTATTCCTTACATCAAAGGTGTCACTGAAAAAGTCGACAAAATTCTAAAATCAAGAGGAGTAAATACAATATTTACCTTCCAACAAAAACTTTCATCTCTTGTCCGATCAATCAAAGACAACCTTGTGCAGACTGCCACCGATCCTACATAGGCCAAACAAATCGTAGAATCCAAAATA
This sequence comes from Diabrotica undecimpunctata, assembly GCF_040954645.1. NCBI lineage: Eukaryota > Metazoa > Arthropoda > Insecta > Coleoptera > Chrysomelidae > Diabrotica > Diabrotica undecimpunctata. The sequence continues at coordinate 128,376,250 of NC_092808.1, forward strand.
GGATTCATGAACATTCCATTTCTGTTCGAAATTCCGACTCAATTTCAGCTTTAGGTCAACACCATCTTCATACAGGTCACAAAATTGATTTTGAAAACTCCAGAACCGTAGCCCTCATCCACTTCTATAAACCAAGAATTATCCGAGAAGCCATAGAAATTTAAAAAAAGTCCAAATTGCCTCAATAAAATAGATGATGGCATACGGTTACCTTCGACTCTCATAAAGAAAAGACAGTCCGCCCACCCGTCAATCAAAATTCTACTGTCCAAAATATTATACCACCGACGGTATAAATGACCCCGTAAGTATCAATAAATTAATTATCATTGCATTGGGAGAAGCTTAAGCTAGATAAATTCAGTATCTCAAAGGAGGTAGCAGTTTTGGTTAGGGCATAAGATCGAGATTCTTTCGAGTTCCTCTCGGAATTTCCACACTACCCTAGAGTCCACCTTAGGGCTTATTAGAGCCCCATAGTTTCTTGGCTTTGTGTCCATATATTGATCTGCGTCAGTTCGAACGCACTCACGGTAATTTCTCTTGCACAGTTTAAAATTTCCTAAATCTCTGTCTCAAATACAGAGGTGTATTCGTGTATTCTCCTACTAGAATAGAAATGTTTAAATTTATACCACTAGCGAATATTTCTGCACCTGATCTTTTCTGTAGTTTTAGACTGACAGTCTGGGGCAGTCTTTGTTTTGTCTCATTCATCCCCTCGTGTCCAAATGTCTACTCGGAAAGGTACTTTACGTCTATATTTGGGTGCTACATGGTCGGAAATCATCATCCATTCATTTATTCCTGATTTTAGTTATGGTGTGATCTAATCGTTACGTTGCTCATGTGCTTTGTATACATCTTTTTTCGTTTCGGCCATTGTAACTATATGTAAAGAAGGGAGGTCCAGTACAGTTTTTATATCTTGCTTAGTTTGAGGATGGCATTTTTTTGCTAAAACTTTTGCCACCATACCACTGATGCACCTGAAATTGATGGTATTATAAATGTAATATAATATATCTGGTTTTAAACGCCACATTTTTCTATAAGAGCGTTTAGCTGGCTACCATATTAACGTAGTTACAGCTCTCCTGGTTATTCGTTCTATCTGCTGATTCTAAGTAAGCCTTGAGTCCCATATGACCTTAAGATTCTACTTCACTTACCAGATTTAGATGTACAATTTAGGCTTAGTAAACCCAATCTACCCTATGTGGATTTAGTGCCGTTTCCATAGAGATTTTTGCTCGATGCGCACTTTTTTTTATTTACAAAAATATACCCGCATCAACCACTAAGGGTTATTAGCGGGGGATATGCTCAGACGAAAAGATACATTTTATAACATAAAAATACTTTACAATTTGGTATATATTTTGATTGTTTTGAGATAATTTAATAAACACGCTAAATTTGAAGTCAGCACATTTTTAGATTGTCACTTAGAGCACACGCGATACTTTCGTCCTTGTATACTTGTCACTCGATAATTATGTTTCACTGATAATTGAGTGTTGCACTTGGTTAAGTGTTGCACTTGGTACACTTCGGAGCAGCCTTCTTATTGAAAATATGTTTGTGCGTAAGTAGAGTATGTTCTATTCGAAGTTTATTAATGATAACTTGGTCTTTTCTATTACTTGGTAAGATGAGTAATGCGCTCATTGAGTCGGTGATAGTAGTAAATTTGCTTTCATGGATAAAACTACATTTTTTCTTAACCCCGTGAATTGTCGTAAGTTCTCCAGTATATATACAATATATATATATATATATATATATATATATATATATATATATATAATCGGTTCACAATTTGTCGATAGCTCACTACAAGTTTAACCCTAATTAGAGAACTGAAATACAGAGAGGATAGGTAATACGATATAATAGTAAAAACCAACCTGAAACTGACGATTTAAGATGTTTTCGACTAACCCACCTTGTATCTGAAGGAATACAATACAGCAGGCAACCTTATAATCCTATTACGAGGGTATTTTGAATGGTTAGAGATGACCGACCAGTGTCGTAGAGTATATGATTGAAACATCTATTTGAACTAAATAAATATATTTTTTAAATTGCACGGTATTGCCAATGATATTTTTTAATAAAACTTATTTAGTTTATTCAAAAATAAAAAGTTTCTTGCTATTTGTAAAAGATACATTTATTTAATTAAGGGGAAAGGTGCCAAATGTCGCGTGGCAAAATTTCCAATGTGTTTTAAATGTATCCATTATTTTCGAATCCGGAGAAAACTAATAAATATTTTTGAAAAATTTAAACGCAGAATAAAAGATTACATTATTACCGAGGGCAGAAAGTCCCTGAAAACTTCTACAATGTTTATTTTAATATGTTATGTAACGGGTGAAAATAAAAGAGAAAATATAGTATAAATTTTAATTGAAAATATTGCATGCAAAAGAAACTTTTTATTTATTCTAATAAATATTTCAAAAAATTCAAAATAAATAGGATTAACTTCGGAATCTGAGTCGTCTTAAGGGTTAAAAATTTAGCGGTTGTGTCTCTACGGTCGCATCAATTATGTTATCAAGATCCCACATTTTTTATTCATCTTCTATTACATGTCTTACTGCATCTTTCCAGTTTTGTTCTGTAATACGTTGTAAAGACTCGTATAACAATTCACGTACAGCTTGTATTTTATATGACGTATTTTTTCTAGCCACATAACTTTTCATTTGTGTCCAAATGAGTTCAATTGGATTTATTTCGAGTGGAAGTCTAAGGACTGTGATGTTTCGCCTTTCCGCCATTTTGTCAACTACATATTTCTTGAACTTAGATTTGTGTTGCCGGGCATACCCATTATATTATTAAAAATCTGGGGAATACCATCCTAATTATCTTGCAACGAATAGTACCTTCGGATATGAATTCCAGGTTTTCTAGTAAAGTGATTAAACGCGAAGATTAGTATTGAAATATCCAAAGAGATAAGGTATTTTTATTTACAAAATTGTTAATGGTTAAATTCTTATTTTTATTAATATAATATAATAACCAACATTAGCCGTGAATGTTTTAATTGGTTTTTTGCTAAATATATTAGTATTAAAATATTATTAATATTATATATAACAGTATTAAAACATTATATTATTATTTAATGAATAAACACCTTAGGAACGCCTATGATTTACGACCGTTTTATGAGTTTGAGGCACATTTCATGCTATCAACAATTTGTGAACGGAGAATATATATATATATATATATATATATATATATATATATATATATATATATATATATATATATAATATATACTATATGATACGCACACTGCCCTTGATATATCGGACCTTTAATCAACACGGCTTCTCTAAAATGCCTATGATGAATGACATCAGCCTTATTGGGCTAAGAGGCTTTTATTTGTTCAGTTTTGTCGGTTTAGCGATTAAAAATCACCCTTATAAGCCTCCATGCTTTTGGTATGTACTAAGCCATAAGCTAACTTGTAGTATTATACATAATTTTTTGTACAGCAAGTCATTTCCCTCCTGGAGAAGTATTGTATATGGCTCAAATGAGTTTATTATAATAAACGACATCATCATCATCATCATCCAGCCTCAAAAGTCCACTGCTGAACATATGTCTTTTCCTCGCATTTCCAACCATGTCTATCTTCTTCTACTTCTTAGTCGTTAACCTGATGCAGGTATCGTGATATCATGAAGCTATTAGCTAAATTTCCCAATGTTCCTCCACGTTTTTCTACCTTCTGTCATTCTAGCACATTCTGACAATGGAGCGCCAATGCTAGCAACAATATGGTCCGTGTATCGTGTGGGAGATCTAGCTCTATTTCTTTTGCCTTCTACTTTTCCCTGGATGGTAAGTTTTTCAAGACCATTTCTTTGAAGCACATGTCCAAAATAGCTTATTATTTGTTCTGATATTTGAAATGTCTATTTGGTTGTATCACAAATAAGTTTTTCATATCAGCAGAATAAGGTCAATGTGGTCACATAGTTTGGCAGGATCGCCATGTGGTGTTGAACTTTCCCCGCTCTGACCTTTAGATCAACCTTTTCACCAAAAAAGACACTTTAATACAGACTTTTAACGTAACAATAAAACACTGAAAACTTTGTTTTTAAAACTTCCACAAAATTTATTTTAAATTCTTATCACTACAGCTGTTTTGGCTGATTGCCTTTCTCAAGTCGAATCCATAAACGACTTTTAACGTGTTTACAATTGGGATAGGTCGCAGCTTGCGGCCTCACATTACGACTGTTAGCAAAATTTTCTGAATTAATAGTCGATTGGAAATAGAATGCTTTTAAATATATGGTCTTCAAGGTCCGCTTATAATAACAACAACACAAAATAATGTACTGTTATAATAATTATTCTACTAATATCACCTTCTCGGCATTGACCTTATTTCAATCCGAAATGCAAGTAAATAATCAATTTAAAATTCTATTACGAATTATAAACTTACTTATTGGTTTCTTTCCCTTCTCTTACATAATCTTATTATTTATATTCTCCAATAAGAAAGTACAAAAAATAACGACTCGATTTTTCATAAAAAGAGTATGTATCACCGCTCACACTTCAATATTGACCATATAAACAATAATATTATTAATTTTGTTTTAAATAATTACTCATACATTCAATATTTTTAAATAAATTTTGCAAAGTAATTACACATCGTGATAACAAAAATTTGCCTAACTATCGGCTCGTAAATTATAGTTAATTAGTTTCATTCCATATTTGCTATATCGCTGTCGTTTTCCTTTTTTATTTTTCGTAATCTGTTCGCAAAATTTCGTATGCACATAATCTCTACCAATTTAGATTAGGATTAATTTTAATTTTTAATACTGTAGTATACTGGCAGATCCTGTTACTATTAATAATTTAATTAGTCAGCGGTAAACGGCTTTTATAAAGTTAAATTTTAAAGAACGCAGTTGATTATGTACTTTTTGAATAATTTTATTGAATTTATGCATACTAATGTTTTCCGATAAGTTTTCTGTAAAGCATTGTTTTTCATACCACACATATATCCTTACCCCCCAAAACTTCGACACTGACTAAAAGAGGCCGAAAGTTGGGATAGAATAAGTTTTTTCTTAAAAATATCTCGGACTTTTCACCGTTATCTACAGCGTAGAGAGGATAAAATAATATCATTGTCCTTTTACCCTATGACAGCCGATATGCAATTAAGATATGATCAGTGGGCCTCAAACAGTGGAGCATTAATATTTAATTCCGATCGCTTGAAAAGTAATAGTTATTTTCCGTCGACCGTCCATTTATGATTAATTTTAACACCCTCAAAATCATTGATTAATGACCTCTATTAATGAATGATTTTCTATTAATGAACGATTTTATTATAGGCAACACAACATACATTGCTTGTATAAATTAATTTAACCACATTTAACGCTCTGTGTTCGTTACAAAACTTTTCCGTCGACCGTACTTTTCAGAAATAAAGATATCTTAGTTTAAATATTTATTTACTTAACGATAAACAACAATTTTTTCAGCTTTCATTGACTTTATTCAAAGTTTCCTTAGTGGTAGTTTTATTATAGTAAACATTAATATTCGAAATAGTGCAATTACTGAAATTAAAGAAATATATTGATAAACGATTATCTGCTGTATAGCATTTTGACAAATTTATATTTAAGTCTTCTTGAACCTCTGTAAATTCTGTGATAGAAGAAGTTAAATTCTGGTGGAGTTAAATTAAACTCTTCGTCAATATCCATCCTTTGATTTTTCAAATACACAGAATTTTAAACAATAAAGTAAATAATGACATACAATGACAGATAGTACTAACAGCGGCTACTTCATTTTAAATTAATTTTTTAGTGGGGATATAAATAGGTATATGTTTGGTTGCCTACACCACAGGTCATTGCCAATCACAGAGCGTTTAATTAATTTATGCAAGCAATGTATGTTGTGTTGCCTATAATAAAATGGTTCATTAATAGAAAATCATTCATTAATAGGGGTCATTAATCAATGATTTTGAGGGTGTTAAAATTGATCATAAATGGACGGTCGACGGAAAAAATATTTAATTTTCTGTATTTTATGTTCAGTAATGTTATTGTATTTTACCGTATCAAAGGCAAATAAAATGAATATATTATGTAGATATATACAGGGCGTGTTAAAAGAAGAGGGACGTAATATTTCGAATACTCGAAATTATTTGTCGACATCAAATGTTCATCACGGGTCTATAAGTCTCTATTTTGCGTAAAGTGAAAATTATACAAATGATTTTGCATGCAGTAAAATTGGAAAATACTTGCCAAGTTTCTGGTATGTCCAAATTTGAATAAAATACATCCAAGACTTTACTTTCTGCAGACACTGTATTAAATATAACCTTGAAACAAATTGGCACTAAATCACTTCCGAGTTTTCAGCAAAACAAAATGTTTAAACACGTGTAGTCCAGTAATTAATACCAAAGCTATTGAGAGTATGCAGTCCAGTAATTAGACCGAAGGTACTTTATCGTTTAACTAAAACACACCACAAAGTCCGAATTGAATTCTCGAAACACTTTTTTATTACTTCTTTTTAGCAAACGATTTGTCCTATTCACTGTCTGATATTTCACTATCAGAGTCGTCACTATCTGAATTGTCTATCCGAATAATTAAAGGACGGACCTCATCTATAACTCGTTTGGTTTGAAAAGACTGAACGATTATGTCTTCCGTATGTCTAATACAATTTTGTCATTGTTCTGCCTGTATTTGCTTTAGCGATTCTTTCCATAAACTAAGCTAGCGTTATCTGTTGTTTTAGATGTATGTTTATCATAAAATTTTTTGGTTATACCCCAAACTAACTCAATTGCATTATAGTGGCAATGGTAGGGCTGAAGTCGAAGAACTTCATGGCCATATTTTCAGTAACAAATTTCTTTTGAATTTTGTGCTCTCCACACCTTTGAAGTAAACCGACTTTTAAAAATATGTCACTGTGATAAATTTTGTTTTCTGTCAACCCCAACTTTATTTTTTATTTTGTCCATCTGCTTGAAGGAAATCTCTTTTCTACTCTTGAGTGGTAGGGTGCATTATCCAACACTATTATGGATGGTCGCCCCAATTTTTTTATCAAATTTTCTTCAAACCATTCTTCACAAATATTTGCATCCATATTTCCATGGTAATCACATGTATTCATTGTTGACGAAAAAATTAAACTAGCCTCAGGAATAAATTTCTAGCATGAAGTATAAGGTAGCGTTTACCATTACCGGAATGACTAGAAGAATAACATTTCGTGGTGCCATTTTGCCAGGATGATTTTGATATATTTCGTTTAGCGAAAATCCAAGTTTCATCTAAAAATTCAACTTGCCTCGGACTATAAGACGTTTTATTGTTTATGTATTTTCTTAAAAAAGCCACCGTTTTAAAACAACATTAGAGAGTTCACACAATACTTGTCTATTATTTGTCTTTTTATATCGAAAACCTAAATGTTTCAGCACTTTCCACAAACTGTTAAACTAATATCACACAGTTCCTTGTAACACAGCACTAATTGTTACATATTCTTTGGCTTTATATATATTATATATAATATTTTTTAATTGCAAGTTTAATTGACTGGTGCAAATCTAAAGTTTTTGGATGTCGACGATTTCTCTTGCTTCCTTTATTTATTTCATCCTCACTCATGTTATTAATTCTTCGGAATGTCCTCTCTGAGATAACGCTAGCATCGCATGTGCGTTGTTTCCGAAGTGCCATAACAGATGTCAATGGACCCATATTATTTTTTTCTAAATTGAAATAACTTTCGACTTTCAGAACTAAACGCCATTCTTCTTGAGATAACATGATAACTTCGACTGTATTTTATTTTCTTCCAAATTACTAATTTTACTTTAAAGTACTACTTCACTACACTACTGTAAAAAATAGGTACTTATATAGAGCTACTATACCCTAAAAGGGACGAGGGTTGTACAACAGACGAAACAATCGAACAGCCAATGCTAAACAAGCATATACACTGCAGTGATTGTGACTGTGCAAAAACCGTTCGCTTGTTTTAAATAAGATTTTTGCTTATTATGTATTTTGTTAAATTATTAAATAAAACTAATACAACTCACGACCATCAATTAATTTTTAACGATAAACAGAAGTATAATATGATGATAAGTTTAAATTTGATCTACTTTGTTGATAACAGTGTCGTTAACAGAAAGATATTTTTAAATAGCATGAATTATTTTTCAATGATTGTGTGGATTTAAGAAATACATTACTAAACAAATTTTTAGAGTGTGTATAAAGGAGATTACAATTATTATGACACATGGTACTCCTTGTTTTTCAAATAATATGTTCTTGTAAAGGCATAACTTTGATTATTGGGTAAACCTACATTATACGATATGTCAGAAGAAATTAAAAAAAATTAACATGTAGTAAATTCACTGTTTAAATAAATACTTTTGCTAACTACTTTGCTAGAATACGCTTGTAAAACAATAGATTGGAACGAAAAGGGCATCAATGTAGATGGAAAATTTTTAAATAACCTTAAATTTGCAGATGATATCGTTCTTATTGCAGACAGCTTTGATCAGGCACAGATAATGGCTCCAAGAACTCCATACTGCCACAAAAAGAGTTGGTCTTAAAATAAATTTTTGAAAAACACAATTTATTACAAAAATTTAGTCCACAACAAAAACATTGAGTTTTGTAGAAGACAAAGATATTGAGCCAGTTGACTCCTATAAATACTTGGGCCATGAGATCAGAATAGAGATCAGGTCATGTAGCAAGATCAGTTGATGACCGGTGGACAAAAGGAATTTTGGAATGGAGACCCCGAATACAAGCTAACAGAAATAGAGGTCGACCCCCAACGAGATGGACAGATGACATAAAAAGAGTGACTATAAATTGGATTCAGATGGCGCAAAATCGGACTAAGTGGAAAAGCATGCGAGAGGCCTATGTTCAGCAGTGGACGTTAGAGGCTAGTTGATGATGATGATGAAACGTCACAAAGTTAAATAAAAGAATATACGAAATGATTGTAATAAAGTAAAAAAATAATACATACATACAGGACAGTTTGGAAAACTGTCATAGGTATATTCACATAGGTTACATAGGTACATCGTAATGTTAAATTATATTATTTACTTTCATAATCAGATGCACTGTCGTCGTCACTAGAATCCTTTAAATCAATCCTCAATTCTTCAGTAATTACATCTATGCGACGTTCACTTTTCAAATACTTATCTTCAACCTTGCAACATGTTCACACACTTTCTTCCAGTTATCTACAGTTACTCTAGCAAATTCCTGTTCCACCAAAACTTTTACGTCTTCTAACTTAAAATAAACGTTTTCTTTTGCAACTTCATTTTTTATTTGCGCCCAAACCATTTCTGTAGGGTTCCAGTATGGATGATATGGCGGTAGTTTTAAAGAAACATGTCCACATTCTTGCAGCACTTTGTCAAATTTATATTTTATATGATCTTGTTTGTGTCGTTTGATGATTTCATACAATTGCGATTTTAACATTGACTTACAAATGGTACATTTTTTCTGTCAACCAAGATATCATATCCATTTTTTTAGATTTACTGGTGGGTGCTTTACTAATTTGTATATTATGAGATGACGCATTATCAGTAACAACAACAAATCCAACAGGTAAATTGGGGATTAACTGTTCTTTCTTCCATTTTTCATAATTTTTTGAATTCATATCATCATGATAATCTCCTGTCTTAGCTCCTGACTTAAAAATCAAAAGGGCATTTTGTATGAAACCTATCTCCCCACCACCATGTACGATAACCAACCTACTTCCTTTTGAAATGTTTTTGAACAATCCTTTGCCACTGTCATCTGTCCAGCTATTTGGTGTAGTGTGTCCTGCATGTACATAGGTTTCATCAACATATACAATTGACTTACCTTCGGTTCTGTATATAATTCCGTTCAATTTATAAACGTCGATTATCTTTCGTTTTCTTTCATTTAAATCCCAAATCTTTCACAATTCTGTAGAGAGAACACACATCTCCAGTCTACTCGTACACCTCTCCAAGCCGTTTCTGCTTGTCATACTTCCTCAAGTCTGTCACGGTTGCTTTCCTTTTAGCAAGTGTTGTAGCTGGAAATTTTAGTGTATTATTTGACTCTGCGTTTGTTAGCATAATCGCTTGTTAAATGATCGTTTCTACTGTACGTAAAGATACTGTAGTAGCTTCACTCACACGTTGTTTAATACTGGTTCGATTATCTTCAGAAAATAGTATTTGCATATATTTAAATATATTGTAAACTATTCTTTTGGATTCTGGTGCCAATCTGATCTGTTTACTCGTACTACACTTAACCATCTCCATTCTACAAAATAGTTCTAATACGTGTGGTAGCATCTTTTTTTCGTTTTTGTATATATATATATATATATATATATATATATATATATATATATATATATATGTAACGAGCGCGAGTCTTCTACAGCTGGCGCCGCTTCTCACATCCTAATTTCCAGCGTTTTCTGTCGAAGCAATCCTCAGTTGTTAAATCTCTGGCGGTCATTGCATCGTCGAGATCGTCTCTCCAGGATCGTCTTGGTCTCCCTCGTTTTCTTCTAGTTGGCAAAGTCCATTCTTCTATTTTTTTTGGCCATCTATTTTCAGGCATTCTCTGAAGGTGTCCATACCAGTTAAGTCTTTTGGCTTCGATTGTGTCTATTATGTCTAGATCGATTTCCATTTCTCTCCGAATATCTTCGTTTCTCACCCTATCAAGTCTAGTGAGCTGGCAACATCGTCTCCAGTAGTTCATTTCCATGGCCTTAATTTTTGATTTGTTTCTTTGGTTTATTTCCCAGAGTTCGGCGCCGTACAGCCCAATACTTTCTATTATTGTTTTATAGATTCTTCTTTTATTTTCTTTTGTTATTTTTTTATTCCATAATAGTCCGTGTAGCTGTCTGGTGGCTGATCTTGCTTGGCCAATCCTGGAGTGTATTTCTTCGCTACTTCCTGCTTTTGATGTTATTTGGACTCCCAAGTATTTGAAATTGTCTGTTGGTTTTATAGTTCCCATTTCGATTTGTAGGCTTTCTGGTTTTTCTCCTACAACTAAGTACTCAGTTTTTTGTATATTAATTGTGAGGCCCCATTTGGTATACTCATCTTCCAGTTTTCTAAGCATGTAGCCTACATCACTCTCGTCTTCAGCTAGAATGGCTTGGTCGTCAGCGAAGTGTATCGTGTACAATCTATCATCTCCGATTGGGATGCCCATATTGCAGCACTTTCTTCTCCACACTGAGAGTGCCTCATTTAGATATATTTTGAAGAGTGTAGGTGCTATGCAGCAGCCTTGCTTTAGGCCCTTACTAATAGGAATTTCTCTAGTTAATCTATTTCCAGTTTTAATGTTTGCCGTCATATTTTTGTAGAGCTGTTGTACTGCTTGTATATTTTTTTGCTTATTCTTTGTTTTTCCATTGCTACCCAAAGCATTGAAAGTGGTACACTATCGTATGCCTTTGTCAGATCTATAAAGACTATATGAGTTGAAAGGTTGTGGGCTAATCTTTTCTCGATAAGTTGCTTTAGAGAGAATATACTGTCCATATAGGATCTGCCTGCACGAAAGCCATTCTGTTCTTCAACATCTGTCATGTCTTTTTCAATTTTGTTTTTTATTATTTTTCCATACAGTCTTGAGAGTGAATTTATGACACTTAGCCCCCTGTAGTTTGAACAATTCTTTCTATCTCCTTTTTTGTAGATGTTGTTAATATGTGCTTTTGTCCACTCCGGTGGTAAGTCGTGTCCATTATAGAATAAGGTGAAGACATACGCCAGTAATTCCCGTAATACTTGTGGGCTATGTTTTAATAATTCATTTGGTATACCTTGTGGTCCGCATGACTTCCGATTTTTTAGAGTTTGTATGCATTCTCGACTTCCTGTACTGTTATTTCATCGTCTTCACTGAATTCCAGTTCATATGTTGTTGAACTGATGTTCGTGAATTGAGGTCTTGTTTCAGTCAAAAGTTGTGAGTAGTGTTCGATCCAAGATCTTTCTTCTATTAAATCTATTCTACTCGTTTCTTTTCTGTTTGTTCTCAGATTTTTTACCGTTTTCCATGCTTCTCTTGATCTTGTTGACTCTATATATTTGTTGAATTCTTCGCATTTACTTTCCCAGGAAATATTTTTTGCTTTAGTTACTAAATTTTTTACTTCTCTGTTTGATCTTGCATATGTTCGTCTATCATCTGGATCATTTGTTTGTAGCCACTTTTGATATGCTTGTTTCTTGTTGTGTACTGCATTGGCGATGTCATTTGTCCACCACAATGGAGTATTCTTTTTGTTCTTTTGGATTGTGCCGAGCGCTTCGTAAGCTGCTTCATTGATTTTATTGATTATCTCTTTATAGGTATTCTGGGCTGAGGAGTAGATCAGGTTTGCCAATTTTTGGCTGAGTCGCAGCTTATATAAGAATGATGTCGAGTCGTTTTGCAGTGCATCAATATTGTATTTAGGTAGATTCAATTCCAGGGATTTTGATTAAGCTAGTTGGTTGTCATTTTGATGTAGTAGCCGAGGTCGATACTGTAGGTAACATTTTGATCTTACCATATAGTGGTCAGTTCCGCACTCCGGTCCTCTTAATACTCTTATGTCTTTAACTTGTATGTGTGTTTCTTGTTTTGTGATGACATAATCTATAATTGACTTTGTGTTTCTCGTTGGTTGAACCCAGGTGTACTTATGTATGTTTTTATGTTGGTAGAATTCGTTTAGGATTTTCAGAGAGTACTGTTTACAGCACTCTCTGATCTTTTTTGTTTAGACTCGAAAACATAATGAGAATAAATTACGAACTTATTTAAAATCTAGTGGCTAGAAATTTTTTGGAAATAATTCTTATCAGTCCTTTGATGTCCTTAACGAGTCGTTAAGGAGTCATTACTAATGACTTTATAATTACGGTTTTAAGGTTACTGATACTAAATTAGAAATGAACTTTTACCAAACTTTATAGAGTATCAGTTATTAAAGATGGTATTATAACAAACAAAAAGTTTGGTATCTATACAACAATCTGTGTACAATCAAACTCCATTTATTATTTAAGTGAGTAATAATTTTGTAATTAGTGCGATTTCAAATAATTTAATTTGTTTAATATTGCAACGCCACTACATGGGTCTGATCATAGATATTCTATTGTCTGAGCGATTAACTATTTCGTGAAAGGGCTCGCCACTCGATTTGAAATAAGCTGTACTCAGAAAAATATCTAAAAAGTTCTCGAAACCAAATCTCCAATAAAGAGGTCTAATGAATGTTTTTCGGTAACACTTATCCAAGGCCCACTTACCAGTTTTCTCTGTAAACACCAAAATAAAAATAAGTTGAAAGTTTTCTAAAAAGTTAATTTTGAAGGTTTAACTGACATTCTTCAATTTTAATTTAAAATGCTTTTTCTGCGTTTCAGTCGTAGAAAAACAGACGGTACATACTTTATGTTATTTTATTTTAAAAACCCATAATTAAATTATCAAAATCTGAGGTCAACAGACCTGAAACAATTACCTCTGTGGTTAATTTTAAAAGTAAAATTTGTAGCATAACATATATAAAAATAAATTCATCATGAGACATGTGAACTATATTACTCATGGTAATTTCAGTCTACTTTTTATCTAATATGATTTTTACTGCAATATTTTATATTTTCATAATCCTAAAAGATAAGAAATGTAGCAAAAAGTGATTTAATTATAAATAAAGCATTTGATAAGGTGTCCCTGAAAAGTGTACGTAAACTAAAAAATTTACATTTTTCTGAAAATTATGTTTGCCATTATTGCGTCTTAATATGACACATTTAGTAACATACCAAAGCGTCATAAAATATCCTTTATAAGCCACAAAAATTTGATACATTATCATCCAGCCTGTTCTTCGTATTTCCAACCTTTTCTATCTTGAGCGCTGCTCTCATCCAATTTTTTATTAGCCTTCTTAAATAGTCACCCCATCGTGTAGGTGGTCGAACGACGCCTCTCTTTTCTTTCCTTTCTCCTCCATTTCAATAACCTCTTTGTCCATCGCCCATCTGTCAATCTAGCTATGTGTCCTGCCCATCTCCATTTTCGTCTGGCTATCCTTTCGATGATGTCAGTCACCTTGATTCTTCTCATGATCTCTTCGTTTTTTATTATGTCTTGTAGAGTTATTCCTAACATGAATCGCTCCATTCTTCTTTGTCTCAACGAAGCTCTCACCTTTGAAATTGCGACGTTGCCGTTGTGAGTAGACTTTCGGGGTAAACACAGAAAAATAACAACGGTTAATAAACATAAAATAAATATGGTAAACGCTGTCTTCTCTGAACTGTTGAGGTGAAAGACAGTGTTTGGCTCCGGAAAATGGAAAAATATCTGAAAAATTTAGACAGTGATGATACACTTTCAGAAGGAGGGTCAAAAAGGAAGGACAGATATAAAGACAGCGAGGAAGAAGCTGACATTTGCAGAAAGAGCAAGAAGTTCTCGAGAACACCAACAAAAACTCCAGAGAAAAAAAAAGAGGAAACAAAAATTCATCAATTACTAATAATGATGAGCCACCTCACCGATGACATTAAGGAAATAAAAACAAATCAAAAAGTAAGCAAGGAAACAATAGAAACGCGCTCATTATGGAAAACAGAGAGCTGAGAATAGAAAATGCAGAACTAAAACAAGAAAATATAGAGATCAAGGAGGAACTCAGAGAAATAATAAAAAACATGGAAGTTATCGAAAAACACCGACGAATAAATAACATAGTTATGAACGGCCTTCATATGAGACATATGAGCCTTCATAGACACATATGAGCAAGCAGGGTTAAAGGGAACAATCAACAATTTCATCAATCAACATATAGGAGTAAAGGTTAACATAAGGAATGCTCACAAGTTAAGTGAAAGAACATGCCTAATTGAATTAGAAAACCAAGAAGAAAAAAGAAAAATAATGGAAAAAAGCACAAGTTAAAAGAAATTAAAGAGTACAAAGTATATATCAACGAAAATGCAACCATAAAAGAACGAGAAATACAGAAACCAATTAGAAACATTGCTCAAGAAGAAAGAAATAAAGGAAATGAAGTCAAGATTGGAGTAAAAAAATATAGGTAAATAACAGCGAATGGAAGTGGAATGATAAAGTCGAATAGCGCAATAGTCAAAACAACATCAAAAAACTAGCAACTAACTGTACTACTGGAATAACGTTGACGAAACAAGCACAGAAAAAGATTAGCGATAATACAA
This sequence comes from Diabrotica undecimpunctata, assembly GCF_040954645.1. NCBI lineage: Eukaryota > Metazoa > Arthropoda > Insecta > Coleoptera > Chrysomelidae > Diabrotica > Diabrotica undecimpunctata. The sequence continues at coordinate 128,391,665 of NC_092808.1, forward strand.
AAAAAGGAAAAAAGAGGAAAAAATTGAAAACTGGACCAAAACAAAAGAAAACGTGTCAAAAACGTTACTTTTAAGAACATGAAATTTAGGAGGCACATATGGAGAAGGCAAACTTAAACATTTAGCGAGAGAAATCGAAAAGTTCCATTTTGACATAGTATCTTTGCAGGAGACGAAACAGCTGGGAAATGATATACTAGAAATATGTATTCAATTTTGTAGCGTTTTTATTTTTTCAGTTATAACTTAACTTAAATTTCGATTGTTCTGTTCCACAATATGCCTATACTATCTCTTAGACTGTTTTTATCTTAGAGAACGTTTGGTTATAATGTCTGTTAATAATGACAAATGTTTTACTAGTAGCTCACCTTGTTTTTGTGTATGTTCTGCTGATGATTTAACTTCCTTTGGCGAAGGCTTATCTTTGTCTCCCTTATTGCAAGATCTCTACTGGTAAATTTTTGAAATGAATATTCTCATACATTTGTGAATAAATCAACACACATGATTTCTTTGAAGTTACGTGTAGAGTTGCAATATGTAAATGCTCTGGCATATCTTCTTTTTAATATAACCCTGTAGATTGATTGTAAGAGATGCCAAGTTATATAATAGGGTAACTATCTTAATTAAATTCACACAAATTATGGAATGATCTGTACTTGATTTCCTGTACCAATCGAAAACTGGAAGAAGCCTTTGTCTCCTCAATACAAAAATATTGGCTTCACAGTAAATGAAGACAAAATCAAAATAATGATGCCGAAGAACAGTTAAAAAGTCATACATTAAAAACCAATTTTACCAGTGCTGAGACACGTGTAGGAATCATGGATTATTTCCGAAATAGATGCAAATAATAAACTATTTTCAAAATAAAAGAAGGTAGGGATATACAAAATAATTATTACTGGACAATTTTTAAGAGCAAAAAAAGCTACTCTCAGACAAACCGTACTATCAATGTTTTTGGAAAATATGAGTAGATGCAGGCCAAAACTAAGTTAGAAGGATAGTCTAGGTCTAGACGATCATGCGCTGTTGGTGGACGTCCTCTGTTCCGTATTGCTTCTTGCCTTGGTCTCCACTCTAAAATACGTTTTGTCCATCCGTTGTCTGATAATTTGATGAAGTGTTCTGTCCAATTCCATTTTAACGACGCTATTTTTTCGATAGCGTCTGTTGTTTTTGTTTTAAGACGTATATCTGAGTCACGCGAATCTTATTAACTACCTTTTTTTTTTGTTAATGGTTTCGCTCCATAAGTGAGTACAGGTATACATACATATATAATACACATTGGTCAAAGATTTTCCTTTTGAGGCATATGCGTAGATCCGATTTAAATACATTGTTTAATTTACCAAACGCTGCCCAGGCTAATCCTATGCGAAGTTGGAGCTCACATGTCTGGTTATCTCTGCCCAACTGAATTTCATGTCCTGGGTACTTATACGATGTAGTCTGCACAATATCCCTTCCATCAACAGCAATATTTCGATTTAGCACCAGATTAATCATTATTTGTATCTGGTTCATATTAATCTTTAGTCTGACCTCCAAGGAGCGTGATATAATGTTTCAAACATTATTATTGCATCATTCATACGGTCGATATAAGAGCGATGCCATCTGCAAATCTCAAATAACTGAGCTTCTCTCCATTTATGTTGATACCATGCTCGTTCAGATGTACCTTCCTACAAGTATGTTCTAAAAGCGTCGTAAATAGTTTTGGAGAGAGACTAGCTGTGGCATTTTGGTAGATGTATTTAATTATGTTAATGTAGCGATAGTCTATTCGGCATTCTGTCGATGCTTTTAACATTTTATGATGGCTTATGGTATCGAATGCTTTCTCGTAGTCAACAAATATCAGTGCCAATGGTTTGTTGTATTCTGCAGACTTCTCTATCAGGTTCTTTATCATTAGTAAGTGGTCGTTAGTGCTGTATCCCAATCTAAATCTAGCTTGTTCTCTATTGACACGACAGCTGTTCTCTATTGTCAGCTGGCGATGACTATTGACACGACAATTGACAACGACAGTGGAAAATGGACAGGAATGACTGCAGAAAGAGAATAGAGACAATTAAGGCTCAACTAGGGCAGCTGTAGTACGGACGATAATATTGATCTCGTTCTTTGCATTACAAACCAGCTATACTCTGTTTTTTAACCAGGAGGAGTAAACTAAAAAGACAGATTCACACCCAAGAAAGTTACTAGAAAAGTCACCAAATACATCTTCTTTTTTGGTTGCTTATCTCGGCCTTGCGGTAATCCAGTAATCAGTATTGGACAACCTCATACCACAGTATAGATAACAACTATCTATACTGTGTTATCTATACTGTGCTCATACGTCGATTCTAACCTAATTTTGTTTGTTTATGTTTGAATAATAATTTTTTCCAATTCACTTCCAATATATTATTTAGTTTTTCTAATTACAATAAAAAAATGTTAGACTGTTATGAAGAAGTTGAAGAATTTTTAGAGTTTATTTATCACATTGTAGAAGAAAATCGTCTGGAACTTATATGAAAGCCATATATTCGTGATAAAATTAAATCTAAAATCCAATCGAATTTTACAATATTTTTTCAGCGCATTCACTTAAACAACAAATATTGTATGATACTTTATAAAAATATAAGCAGTTTCTATGGGATTGCCCATTTTTCAAATGTACAGGTATAGACTTATTTTCATTATTCAGGCTCCATTAAATGAATTGTAGCTCTTTCTGGTCATAGAAGGGAGATTATGGGTATTGTTGTTGAACTTAAAAACTTTCTCTCTTATACACTGATTATAATACAATGCATAGAAGCCATCCCCCACTGGCATGTTCAGAATCAGTACACTAGATGTATATATGTATATTTTTAGGTAATGATCAAGAAAATAGTGCACATATAAGAACAAGAAATATTGTATTGTAGAAAAGCTATTTTGGAACCTGAAAAAGACAGTTTCCTTATTTTCAACAAGTTCTACAATCCAAATTAAATACATTTCTTGCAATAATATGTGCTACAGCATTACCTTACAATCTGGGTTTAAGGGAAAATAATGATGGTGATGATGATTTTGTAGAAAATGTTGATGTGTTGGTAAATAGAAATGTTAATGATGTGGAACAATGGTTAAATTATAGGAGACATTTTATTCAACAATTTTTTTGCATGAGAATGAGAATACTATTGAATATCATACTAAATGTTTTTTTTTTTCTATTATTTCTCAAAATGTGATCATAATCATTGGTGTGACAACCTTTTTTGTTTGGGTTTTGATCTTTTCAGGAATACTTATTTCTCCATTCCAATCTATTTCAATGACTTATTCTAAGTATTTGTTCCTTACCTATATCTAATCTTTGGTCTTCCTCGTGTTATATGTCCATCTGACATTTGCTTATTTTGGAAAGTATTTCATCTTCTTTCATCTTTCCTCGTATTATGTGGTCCTATTTTGATGAATGTTAATTTAACCCATTATGACTGTATGTATTAAAGAAACTAATATATGTTTATTAAAAATGTATAATAATAGACAAATTAACAATTTTTTAATCTAAAAATCTATTAACTAACAACAAACATGTGTTACATAAATGTAATGCTAGGTCATTATAGTATTGTAGCTAAAATAAAATAAATTCTTAAGAAACACAACGAAATTACACATCATCGAACTAACTATGGATATAATTCTTATCTATCTAGGTCTGGCTAGGTTTGCAAATTTAAATGAAAAACTTTATGTAAAGCCGACTAAATACATCTGCAAGTGTTACATAAAATTAACACTAGGTCATAATGGGTCATATATTCTTCTCCATCTGCCTTTTTTATTTTTCTCCTTTGTATATATGTCAAGATTGTTCTGCCTAAAGTAGCCAATTCGCTGTCTTCACTTTGAGTAAGTAACCAGATTTCAGATCCATATGTAAATACTGGATGTATTAAGGTTTTGTGCAATTGGAATTTACTTTTTTTTGTAATATCTTATCTTGGTTGTTTAATTGAGCCCTGAATGATTGGTGATGATGAATTGGGTATGAATGGTTGGTCTTGCTATGTTAGATGCTATTTAGCCAGATTCCAGTGTATTGTTTATTTTATCTAGGTACTTGTCTACTGCTACTCTATTATTGTACTTTCACTATATATGTTTTGAATTTATATAGTAATCTTCTGTCTTTCTCTTGTACCTATATTCAACTAGAATTTGTTTATTCTGAGAATATATTATTGAATCCTTGTAAAATGTTAGATATACCTATTCTTTTTTATTTTATTTCTAAATATGTATTTTTTATATTCAATTTTAAAATAAATGACTATGAGTTTTCCTCCTTTTAAATAAGTGTTTATTTGATAAACCTTTCCTTACCAAATATAAAATTAATTACACATGTAAATAGCAATACATATACTATTTATGTAGATGACATAGTCTTCTTAACAAGAAGAAGCTGGAGTTGTTTGGGAATTTGAAAAGTGAAGCAAGAAAATTACTAATGTTAATGGTATCTATAAATTTTAGTTTGTTACATATAAAGCATTTTAAGATATATATATATATATATATATATATATATATATATATATATATATATATATATATATATATAATATATAATAGTAGAACGATTTGTAATCTGTAATTTTAATTTAATCAGAACTACTTTATCCATCATGGCAATCTGAATTTTGCGAACTGCTGTTTTGAAAAGATTTGTGGTTGTTGTGTTGAACCATGTACGTAGATTTTTCAGCCAGAAAATCCTTCGCCTTTCTGGTTCACGTTTTCCTTCCACTTTTCCAGTCAAGATTAGTTGCAGCAGTTCATATCTTTCGCTGTTCCTCATGATGTGACTGAGGTATTCTATTGTGGTTAGCAGGTCTTTTTCTTTTTGCGTTCTCAACAAAACATCCTGATTAGTAACGTGGTCGGTATAAGATATCTTCAGAATTCGACGGTAAAGCCACATTTCAAAAGCCTCAATTTTCTTGCAATTATAGACTTTTATGGAAGGTTATTACTCTGGTTTGAACCCACCTATTGGAAAAGGTGGACTAATAATTATTCATATTGGATCTGAAACTGGCTTTGTAAATGGTGGTTTTTTAGAATGTACTTCAAGAACCACCAGAGTATCATGACAATAGAGGTATGTATTTGAAGAATATTTAATGGTATCAGACGGTTAGTAACATACCGCAAAATTCTGTTATAGTAATGGATAATGTTAATTGCCATTGTTGTTTAATTGAAAAACTACCAACTTTGGCTTTATAAAGGCATTATTTACTTAATTAGTTAAAAGGAAAAGAGATCACATTTGATAAAATGATGGTTAAAAAAGAACTCATGAATTATTGTTCAATAACACAAACAAAAGTATAAAAAATATGTAATCAGTGAAAAAGCTAAAAATGACAGAATAACTGTACTTCGTTTATCCCCATATAATTACTGTTAACTTAACCCTATAGAGCTAGTATGGACACATGTAAAGGGTGACATAGCGAAAAAAAAAACAACAGTTATTGAAGAAATAACTGTTGTATCAAGACGTAGCGAGAAACAAACTACATACATTCAAATTAGTTGATGTGAAAAGAATGTTGAGGAAGCTTTATCGAAAGTCACTGCAGAAAATTGGAAAGTATGTAGGTACACATACAGCATGCAAAAAGGATGAAGAAAAGTTAGGGAACTTAGATTTGTTAGTTGACTAATGCTTATTAGAAACCAATTATCATTGCACCAAACAACCAATTTCAGATTCACATGATGATCATAAACACGATATGATATATTAGGTATGTGAACTGTGATATTTATTTTTATTCGACCTAAGGAGAACAGCATATAGCAAATTCAAATATTTGGTGAGTGACAATAATTGATAAAGAGGAAAGAAATACAAAAGAGACTACTAAAAGTAGGTAGTGCAATGGTATAATGTTCGTGACCATTGGCATTGTATGCTTGTAACACTTGGATAATGAATAAGAAAGATGAAATGAAAATATACATCTAGAGAAGGAAATTACTTTGAAGATACAAGTGATACAATTTATTCATCTTCTGAAGAACTTGTGTTACTGTCATTGCCAATTGGAATTATTAACGGCTCTATTACACTATCCATGATGCCATCTAATTTACACATTTTTTCCTCCACTTTGAGAATGTGATTAACACAATTTTGCCAATGTGTTGTGGTTACATTCTCGAGAGCTTGTAACAGAAGTTTTTTTACTTCTTTAAGTTTAAATGTCGTGTTTTTAAGTGCCACTTCATTTTTCACCTGGGCCCAAATTTTCTCAATGGGATTCAACTCGCAATGATATGGAGGCAGCCGCAGTACAATTTGACCATTTGTTTTAGCCATCTCATCAGTTACATACATATTATACTTATCTTTATTTACACGTACAAGATGTAAAAGTTCTGACCTAACCATCTCCATATCAAAAGGAATGTTTTTTATTTGTAACCATTCTTGCATATATTTCTTTGTTGATGATGTTGTCGGAATTTTTTCTACTTTTCGGCTGTGATATGATGCATTATCCATTACAATGATAGCGTTTTTTGGTAATTTTTGCAAGATACTATTAAACCAATTTTCAAAAACAGATGCATTCATTTCTTCATGGTAATCCTCTGTCTTTCTTCCCTCAAAAAGTAAAACCCCTTCATTAACAAATCCTAACTCTGATCCAACATGTAAAACTATGAGGCGTTTTCCTTTCCCCGATGGGTTTCTCAAACCAGTAGACAGCCCCTCAACGAATGCCTGTCTAGGGTTTTTTATGGCACAGTCCACCCACACTTTATCTTTGGTGTGACCTTCATTTACCCATGTTTCGTCAAGGTAATAAATGGGCCTACCTTCACTTCTGTACCTTTTTATAGAAGTTAGGTAATTACGCCTCCATCTGACAATATCATCACGTTCAATTAGAATACTGGTTCGACTTCTCTTCAAGTACCTACAAAACAATAGAATGTTACATTTAGACCAGGGCAGATCTGTGAAAAAAGTCTGTTTTTGGATATGAGAGGTGGCATGTGGCATTCGGATTTTTGCAGAAAAAGTTAGGTAATAACTTCAATAATAACAATTGACTCATGCTCCCTCTCAAATATGCCCGGAGCATTAATAAAAACTTTAAAATATTTAAAAATTACTAAAAATAGCGATTTTTGTCTACTTTCTTTGCTCATAACTTTAAAACTATTAATTTTGGAGGAAAGTCGTACATAAATAAAACAAAGATAATTAAATTTCCTATGATATATGAGTGGTTAAAAATGTCTTCCAACCATTTAGGTTGTACTTAGGTCCTTCGTAATTGGTTTAGAAAATTTTTATAATCTACTCAAACCGTCCACCAAATTTGAAATTTTTTAAAAACTTTTAGAACAAACATTAGACCATTTAGATGTTTGCAAATTTTTTTAAATATTAAGACGCAGTCTACCGGTCTAATACACTACAGAATTGAAATCGTATTATTTAGGCGGTCTCAGCAATGTTTTAAAGTTATAAACAATTTTTTTGCTTATAAACAAATAGATTATTGAAAAAACCATACTGGAACAGACTCGGTAGACGCTTCTTGTAAAAGAAAAAAAGTTGAATTGCGAGGAGTAGTTCCTGAGATACAACCGGTCAAATTTGACCGGTATTTGCGACGAAGCTATACCTAAACAGTAGGATGGTAACTTTTGAACCATTACCTTATTTTTTCGGTTCTCTTTCTCTATACATTTTTTCATATGTTTAAAACACTCATAACATAAAATAAAAATGTTATGTTTGTTGCATATATTTAAGTTTGTATTACAGATGGTAAAGAAAGAGAAGAGAAGAGAAAATATGATGGCAGATGAAGGATGAAGAGAACCGCATGATGGCAGAAGGTTAAGGTTAAGATTCGTAGCTTTTAGCAAAGCTTTGCTTTTAGTATTAGCAAAGAAGATAGACGCTTAGCTTAGCTTTAAGCGTCTATATTCTTTGGTATTAGTATTATCAAAGAATATGTATTATATTCTTTGATTGTACTTACATACATATTAAAATTAGAGCCGTGCCCCACAATTTGTGAATTTTAAGTTGCTAAGGAAGTAACACAGAATCCATATATACAATTTATACATCTGGAATAGCTGTGAGTCAAACTGAAATAAATACCCAAATTCATTCTACATTTACAGTGGAATCGTTTAATGAATCAGTTACAAAATTGTCACGATGGGTGAAACGCCTGGAAGGAGCTTTTAAAGTTTTTGAAATAGATCACAATATGAAATTATCTTATCTATTACATTATATGGGTCCTGAAGCCTATGATACACTATGTGACAAGTAAGTACCAGATGATAAAACATAGAATGAAATTATTACACTATGTAATGTACAATTTTTACAATCATGTCCCTTTGGAAATTGCTGAAATTTACAGGTTTCAAACCAGAAAATAAGCCGAGGGAGAATCAGTGCAAGAATTCTTACTAGCATTACAGAAGACAGCAATAAATTGCAATTTTTAAGCATATCTAAAATCTGTAATAAGGAACCAATTTGTCTTTGGATTACGTTCCAAAAAAAAAAAATACAAGCAAGACTATTGGAAACAAGGAATCTAGACTTGGATCGAGCAGTAGAGATTGACAGTAGTTTGGAAACGATCAGAAAAGAACAGTAATCAATTAAATTACAATAATTCAATTAACAAAATATTCAAAACTCAATAAGAGTAAAAAACATACTAATACAAGTTAAAATGTAAATTCAAGTACAAATATTACACATTCTAGTTCAAACACTAAAACAGGTATATGTTATCGTTGTGGGGATGCTTCTCATTTAGCCAATCAATGTAAAAAGAAAAATTTGGTATGTAATTTTTGTAAGAAAAGAGGACATTTACAAAAAGTTTGTTTGAAAACTAAAAACATAAATGCTGTTGAGGAAATTTTAAATGTACATTCAACTAATTTAAAAGATAAATTTATTATTAGTTTGAAAGTAAATAACAAACCGATACAGTTTGAAATTGATTCAGATGCTGTAGTCAGTATTATTAACAAAAATGTATTTAATTAGAATTGTACTGAATTACAATTACAAAATACTAATATAAAGTTAGCTACTTACTGTAAAAATGAATTACATGTTTTAGGTATGGCTTTGGTGACAGTTGAGCATCAGAATAAAACTAAATTCTTGAAATTATATATACTTGATGGTGAAGGTCCTTCATTGGTTGGGAGAGAGTGGATCCATTCATTAGATATAAATTTACACAATGTGAACACTGTCTCAAATGCAGAAAAGGAGTTACAACAATTGTTTACAAAATATAAAGATTTATTTGACAAATCTATTGGACAATTTTCGATTTCTGATACCAAAGTTATACCTACCTTAAGTAGATCTCCAAGAATATGTAAACCTATTGTAAAAATGAATTTGTAAAAAAATTCATTGTCAAGGAAGAAAATGTTATATTTGATGCATATATTTAAGTTTGTATTACAGATGGTAACAGAAAAGAAAAGAAGGAGAGAACCGGATGGCAGAAGGTTAAGGTTAAGATTCATAGTTTTTAGTATTGTACTTACATATTATAATAAAGTAGTTTTCAAGTAATATATATTTCATTCTACACTATATACACAGTACACAACAAAAAACAATCAGTATTGAGTATTATTTTAATTATTTGGTATAAAAATACCAAAAATTCAAAAAAAAAATAGGTTGAAGAAAGTTTAACTTCAAAGTTCAAAATCGGTATACATAAAAAAATGCATTTTCTCAGCTTCCAATCGAGCAATTTTCTTCATTTTTTTTTTTAATCCGAAGTAACTCGAGTAGAGCCAGCTAAATAGCGCATTATCAAATTCCAAATATGTTTTAATTTTATTATAATAAATAAATAAATTTTTTTCTAACACACATCTACCTTACTAACGCACTTCTAAATGCCAAAAAGGCTTTAGTTTTGTTGTAATAAATTAATTTATTTATAACAAAATAAAAACACATAGGTATTTCTTCCTACGTTGTGGAATTTTTTTTACAAAAACTTACCACACATATACCTTTTAACGTTATAAATAGAAATATTCTCATTTGAATAGTCTATAATTATTTAAACAATCTTTGTTTAAACAAATTAAATTTTTTTGTTAATTTTTTTTTACCTGGCGGGGGTACTTATCAGTTTCAGCGGTTCTGATTTCGCCCCAGAAGAATATGTCATCTGTGTTTATATTTCCTTGATCAAATAAAGACTATTTAATTAAACAAAGATTGTTTAACTAATTATACAGCTTTCAAATGAGACAATTTGCATTTAGAGCGTTAAAAGGTCTACAACATAGGAAAAAAGAAGTAGTTATATTTTGTTAATTTATTTTTAACAACATTAAAGCATCTTTTGGATTAATGGTATTGCTATTTTGCAGCAAGGGAAATAAATTAAGACAGTTTTAACCTCTATTCGTATAACAGGAAATTTAATCATTACCTTTATTTTATTTTTGTACGGCTTTGCTCCAAAATGAATAGTTTTAAAGTTATAAGCAAAGAAAATAGAAAAAAAATCTATATTTTCAGTAATTTTTAAAGCTCTTTATCTTCTAATCGATTCCCTAATTCAGACATAATATATTTTTTGGGTTGCACGTTTTATTTATTATTGTGGCTAACCTATATTTACTTACTTAAAATTGATTTGCTTCAAGAATTTATATAATAATGAACGACACATATTTGGAAGATCTGGGCGGTTGTTTACTTCACTTAAAATTTTATTTAATGTAGGCATTTCATTCTTGAAAAAGAAGCTGTGTACTATCTGGCGTATAGATGTTTTAACTTTTTCATCATATGTTGCAAGAATAGAAGGTCGACCGCCAATATTTTTAGGACATCTTACTGTTCCAGTTTGCTTATATTCTTTAATTGTTCGGTAAATAGTTGAATTCGCAACACCTAAAATTAGCACATTACTTTAGTAAGTCTTGATTTTAACTATAACTATTCTGCAAAACTAACCTGTTGCCTGTTTTATTTTTGCTACCGTGGCTGTTATTTTCATTCCAGAATTATCACTTTTGATTTGTTTATACATGTTTAAAATGCATTGTTTCTCATTTGTAGATAAATGACCCAAATGTACTCCGCGTTTTTTTGGTGGAGAAAAATTAATTGAATCCATATTGTTATCTTAATAACACTAATCACTAATATGTCGCTAAATAGTTCTGAAAAGAACTGTTTTTATATAAATACAAACGAAAAATCTAAAAAATGTAAGGAATACCACAGAAAATACAAAAAATTGTCGATATAAATTTTGAATTTTAAAATTTCACAAATGTCATTAGTGTCAAAATGTCATAATTTAGTGGAGTAAACTTGCCTGCGATTGGACCAATTAGAAACAAGAATTACGGCGCGGAAAATTTGAATTACTCCTCCTGGTTAAAAAATAGACCATAGGATAAATAAACTGTTATATAATAAAAGTCAACAATACATACTTTGTAATCTTTTAATCGGATTACAATTCCTAAATTACTTGAAAATAACTTAATATCGGAAAATATTCATATCTTAATAGAGTTAAACAAATCACTTAATAGCCAATCTGGTTCTTTTCAGAAGCAAATGTAAAACAGTCGCTATGGGGTAATTTGAAAAGAAGAACTCTTTGAATACCTAACAATTAACGAGTAATTATATTTAATTTGCTGTTATTATTGTCTGACATGATACATATTCAGGTTGACATAATCCAATTAGAAATATTTCTTTTGCAAAGAAATTCTTCCAGAAAATATTGCAATTATAAATTTACGTTGAGATTGCATGTAATTTTCTCATTAATTTCAGTCACACGGCTATTGATTGATGCAAGTTATTACGAAATGTGTAACACTGGCGTCGGTTAAAAGGTTTACGCACTAATTAATTTTTTTCGTCTACATCTGATTGAATTTCCTCGAATGGGAGAGATGTTATACTGGTATGAAATATCCCTTGCTATTTATTCTATAAAATAATTTCAAGTATCTTCATCTTTGAATTTATATATATATATATATATATATATATATATATATATATATATATTGAAAAAGTTGTATTTTATTAATTTTCTTTTTATTTATAATAAATGTTGTAATTTTTAAAATCTGTGGTTCGTTGTTTAATTTAATATATACCTCAGCTAGCTCAATTATGTGTTCTAAGCAATCTGTCACTGTGTGACGTCGACTCTGTAGTCTCCTGGTAGAGTTCAAAAAGAAATTAAAACAAAATTTACTTTAGACCTTTGATAAATTAACCCAAATGAAGCACGTTATTTATTAATATTGAACAAATTTAATATAAACAATAAAATTCGTCTGCAACTTGGGTTGCCTTTAAAAATTTACAAAAATAGGAATCGTATAAATCTTAATGTGGTTTCGAGTCGTGACAATAAAAATTTATTACAAAATGTGGAGACTCTATACAAGTACCTAAAAACTAAATAAATATTGCAACTTTATAAAGTGTTTAAATGAACTATAAAGAAAAGAAAATGAACACTTTATTCCGCTGACTTTTAACATGCATTCAAATATAATCAAAATTTCAAATGATCCCCAAAATTATTATTCAACCTTACTTTAAAACAGTTCTGATTTATTTAAAGAAAACTAACTACTCGCAAAATAATTGGTGAAACTGGAATATCAATCCTCTCTTCGGAAGTTAAGGTACGTACTATTCTATTTTTAATTTAATGATCATTAATATTTTCAATTTTTTTAAGGCCTATCGCAATTATGTTAATTCATGAATTTTAATTTTCTCAATTTAAATGACATTTCTGTACTCCAATAATAATTTATAAGTTAAATTGTTTCTCTTACTCTCTGGAACAAATTCTGGATATCTCTGCTGTGGAAACTGTGGAAAAACTAAAATTCTCTTTAGACGAGTTAAAAAAACACTCCCGACCTAGTCCACAATTTCAGGACTCCTTTTTCAAAATTTCTTGTCGGCCTCTCCCAAATCTATCATTCGTTGCTAACAGCAACCAACGTTCTTTATTCTTTTCGTCTTCTATTTTTTTTTTTAAACCATAAAACTGTCCTGTTCTGACACATTTGTCAATCCACATTAATTTCTCATAATCACTTTAATCACATCTAATTTGGGAATTTATAAAAAAAAATGTTCAGATATAAAACTTATTCTATTACAATGCTAATACAATTTATTCTTTTCATCTCCACATCATTGTAATTTCTTATTTAACAAAACCCCTATTAATTTAGCTCCCATAGACTTGCTTGACAGTTTATTTTCTGACGTTTTCAAAATTTCTATGTTTAAATATTTTTTAAGAATTCTTTTTTTGTTCTTTTTAAGGTTTAGACGATTCACCTATACACTAGGCAACTATACTATTCAGAAATTATTAACACTATACCAGGTAAGTCAAAATTAATTTATTTAACAATTTACTAATCTTTTTCTCTCTTTTATTTCAGAGTCGAACCCACATTGTGATGGCTTCATGAAATTCATAAACAACAAACTCATATAAAAATCCATTTAAGTTGTATCCTTTTTAACATATTGAAATCATTTCAATATATATATATATATATATATATATATATATATATATATATATATATATATATATATATGTATATATATATATATATATATGTATATATATATATATATATATATATATATATATATATATGTATATATATATATATATATATATATATATATATATATATATATATATATATATATATATATATATATATATATATATATATACCGAAGGAACCAGCATGAATCGTATTACAAAAATAGAGACTTCAACAGATCTCAGATATGCAAACATGCCTGGAACAATGAGTACCCGAGTACAACGGAAACATGTATCAATAATTATAAAAGAAACGTATGTACAATCTTACTCAATGAAGAAAAAGTGTGTAGCAAATGCATCGACAGAATGTAGCAGACTTTGGTTACCAATACTAAAATAACCAAGAAGTCAGCAATAAGAATATACCAACATTAATGGATTAATATAAGGTCAGAGGCACATCGACTATAGGTATAGAATACACAATACATAAGCACACAATACACAACACATAAAGTTACAACAAATTAGAATTTGATATCGTCACCCAGATAAAACCACTTAAACCATGGCTATCTGCTTGCAAAATCGAGGTCGAGTGAGTTGCCTGTCAATTTGGTCAATACCTAACAAACAGGTGTAGGGAAGCCTGAGTAACAAACCAGGCACTTTTTTTTTCTATCAACCACTACTTTGACATGTATAAAAACTGTTTTGTTCGCTTTGTACTCTTAATGATTTGGTTAAGAAAGAAAAAATCAAATTTGAAAAGATATAAAGGTTAATAGACAAGAACAACAAACAAACTTATTGTAGATAAAGAAGAACAGTTATAGACTTGGGCAAATTACATAAAATATTTGTTTACGGATTATCGTCATATTTCTACCGACACGCTTGATCTGAATGGACCAAAAATATTGAAAAGTGAGGTGATAAAAGCTATAGATCAAACGAAAGATGGGAAAGCAACAGGATGCGATGAAATACCAGTCGAATTTTTAAAAGTTTTTAACGAGAACAAACTGAATGTAGTATTGGAACTGTTTAATAAGATATACGATACTGGTCAAATTCCATCGGACTGGTTGAAATCTACATTTGTGCCCCTTCCCAAGAAATCGAATTCTAAGACGTGTAGTGAAGTTTAATGAGTCGCGTATTATCTATTCCAGAATACGAGCAAAATTAGAACACAGCATAAGTAAAACACAGTTCGGTTTTAGATGCGGTTTTGGAACTCGAGAACCGCTCTTTGCAATGCAAGTCTTGATTCAAAAATGTCTGAATCAACAGAAAGATGTTTACGCCTGTTTTAACGACTATCAGAAAGCATTCGATACTATCAAACATGACAAACTTATAAAACGATTACATCTTACAGGACTTGACACTAAGGACATCCAGATTATAAAAAATCTATATTGGAATCAAACAGCCCACATGAAGAATGGACATATGGTGAGTGAAAACGTAACCATTTTGAGAGCGGTGTATTCTTTCGCCACTGCTTTTTAACCTGTACACGGAACAAATATTTCTAGAGGCACTAGAAGAATACATCGAGGGCATCAAGATTAATGGCGTACCAATAAGTAATTTTCGATATGCAGATGATACTGTTATACTGGCCGATAACATCGAAGATTTACAGATGATGCTAAATAGAGTAAATACAACTGGCAACCAATTTGGACTGAAGATCAATGGAAAGAAAACTAAATTTATGGTGATCAGTAAAAACATATTAAAAGAGTACACCGATGTAAATATCTGGGATATACAGTAAATAATAAGTGGGACGCAGACGTAGAGATTAAGATCCGAATTGAAATAGCAAGATCCAAATTCATCAAAATGAGAAAGCTCTTAAGCAACCGCCACCTAAGCGTTAACCTCCGATGACGCGCCACGAAATGCTACGTACTCTCTACGCTACTTTACGGAGTTGAAGGGTGGACGTTAACAGCAGTAACTATAAAGTAGTTAGTGGCTCTAGAAATGTGGCTGTATTGACGCATACTGAGAAAACCCTGTGTCAGACAGAGTGACCAACACAGAGGTATTAAGATGAATGGGTAAAGAGGTGAGATTGTTAACAACTGTTAAAAGGAGGAAAGCGTCATACCTGGGCCATGTGTTCCGTAATGATAAGTGCAGTCTGCTTCAGCTTATCGTGGAAGGCAAGATTGAAGATAGAAGAGGTTTGGGCAGAAAGAAGAAATCCTGGCTGAGAAACTTGAGAGAATGGTTTAAAATACCAGAAGCTGCTAACATAATACATGCGGCACAAAACAGAGAAACCTATCGTTAGATGGTCGCCAACCTTCGGTAGAAGACGGCACATAAAGAAAGAAAAAGTATTGAAAATAATGACTGTTTTTCTTGAAGAAATATATTCTTGAAAACTAAAAAGAGCTTTACTAGTAAAGCAATAATATTTTCAATATTCCCCCTAAAACTGTCAAATTCGAATGTGCTGACACAAATAATTTAAATCCGCTAAGGATTAAGTCCACAGTCAAAAGAAACCAACAGCACACACACAAATAATTTAAAAAACAAATTCAAAAATATTCTTTTTCCGAGATATTTTTATATTATTAAAGAATATTTTCTTTATTGTTTTAATAGATAATATAAGATATTATAGTTTTTATACAACTTTTGTTTTTTGTCCAAAATCAGTTAATGTCCTATTTCAAAAACTGTATTTTTAATTTTTTGTATCTGTGTTTTTATTTTGCAAAATTGTAATACACTAAAATGTATTCTAAATTGTGTGACGATTAGGTTCTATATAGTATTTAAAGAAAGTAGTAAAAATGTACGCAGTGTTTATCCTACTTCATAATAAACTGTTGAAGTACTGCGCCACGGCACTGACTTATGGTAATTTTGCAATTACCTCAAAGATTAGTTTGCTTCTCAGTATTAACAGTATCTAAAGTCGCTCGAGATTAATATTTCAGTTCGACTGACTTGATCTGAACCGATAAACTTAATTTGTATGTAATTAAAATATTAAAATTGCAGTAATCAATTACTAACGATCCGACAAAGTATGTTGACTACGTATAAATACTATTAATTTAATTATAAACTTGCCAATATATGTCGACACAAAGAAATTTAGAATCTTATCCAGAACACTTTTAGCAAAAGAAATGGCCGAATATAATATACGAACTTATGAATAAAGGTGACGCAAATTGAAATATGTTTTTTATCAAGTAAATTTTTTAGGTACGGACCTGTATTAAAGTTATTTAAATAAAAATTTTACTAATATGAAACTAGACTATTTTAGTACGGTTCTCCTAAAAGTAATAAATTTAAATTAAGGAATAACAATAAAAATCAATAGATTGATAGACACTCGTTGTGTCTATATATTTATAAATAAATATATATTTTTATAATGTCTATATAAATATATATTTTAAAAAATATATATTTTATAATTAATAGCTATAAATATAGTTTATTAATTAATAAATAATAAAAATTTAATGATAATAATAGTATTTTAAGTGAATAATTAACTATATAACTTATTATTTATTGAATCCTACTGGCTGACTTCGCGTTACCGTATACACAGGTAAGCGGTCCCCCACTCTTTGCGCTCTATCTGAAGAAGGGTTGAAGGTACATAAAAGTACTTTAGACAAAAATTGAAGAGAATTTTCCATTCTACAATTTTTCTTACCACCTTAAATGTCATAAAGTGTAAGGGAAACGAGATATTTGCAGAAAACTCATTTTCGTGACCTTTGACCTTAAATATCTTAAGTCGCAGACACGTGATTATATGAGACTTTTGAGGTAAGTTTTATACCATCAAAATAAAGACGTATGCAAATTTTCAGCTTATTATCTTTCATTCCGAGGTTGCATCCTTATTTTACCGGACTAATATGTATATTTATGTTTTATACTACTACTAAAATAATATTTTGACTTGCTACAAACATGTATTTTATATGTGTAAGGTAATAAAATAAAATAAATCTAAATCTATTCTACTGTAGAAGCAAACAAAATTTGAAATGATTTTATTAATGATTTGATTTCTAAATATCAATTTTTTACAATATGTTTCATCTTTAAAAACAATAAAAATCGATCATTTTCCTCACATATTATTACGTGGAATAGTTACTCCTAATTATTTAAATTTCAATACCTATTGAGTTCAATTGACCTTCCCCCAGTCGTAGTTCCATAATAAAATAATTTTAAAATCCGAACGCATTTGCTATCTTCTTTACTCCGAATGCGTTCTCTGTTTATTTTTCGCATCGCTAGAGTTTAAACTAGAAGACAGGGCTAACTTTAATGAACTGTAACTAACTACTAAGTCCTGAGACTTATAAAGGACTCAAATTAAACTAATTAAACTTTAAGCCAACATTAAATCAAAGGAAACAATCTAAACTATTAATATTAATCTGCTTACCTATATAATAAATACAAAAATAAAAAATTATATCTTCAATAAAATAGTTAACTTCAAAAAATATATTTACTAAATACTTAATAAAAATAAAAACGGACATAATATTATTGTTAATAAACTTACCTCTAAAGAGATTGCAGTCTTTAAACAAATTGAAATTAAAGATTATATAAAACCTGAATTAATTTAATTATTACTGAAAATTGCTCAAAAAAAAAAATTATAAATAAAATAATTCAGACTACGATCTTAAAAAAAAAACGAAAAAGCTTTCCATTTCATACTTAACAATATAATACAAAAGGGAATATTCATAACTCCCTAAAAATTAATTTATTAATAAAAACGATTAATAAAAAATGAATAATCCCACAAAAAAATTACATTGAATCTTACTAATAAAACTGCCTGAAAAATAAGGCATATATTTCTTAATCATCTAAAAAAAAAACGTTATTGTATAAAAGTGTACCTAATTTACCATAAAAAAAGGAATCGTCTATTTAATATTATACACTCACTTTAAAAGGTGGTTGGTTTCGGAAAAAGCATATGCTAAAGTCCAAGAAACAGGTAGGCATCCAGATGTCAACAAAAAATGAAAATACCTTCTTATCAGTAGAAAGACGGGATGGTAATCAGAGGCTACTGAGTTAACGAGTTTTTTAGCACAGAGAACCCTATATGAATATTAGAAAAACTATCTTTATATCGAATTTTTACTAAATAACAAACGTACGGCTGCAGATATGTCGGTACTAAGAGATAGTGAATTTATTGCGTTCGAATCCTTTTATAACCTTTTACAACCAGACTAATTAGAATTTTATTTTGAGTGGCGACATATAGTCTTTATCAGGTTCTTGAGGGTGTTGCCGAGAGGTGTCGATTGGGAGTTTTGATCCCAAATTGGGCTCATCGTGCTTCTTACGGTCCTGTGAACTGGACCTAAAAGTATTCCTAGTGTCCACCATTTCTCCTCGAGCAAATTTCGGTACTTGAAGGGGTATAGACGAGTGTATGAACCATCAATGATAATCAGAGCAAAAGTTGGCGCTCAACTCGGTTTTTAGAACTCACGCCCAGCTACACCGAAGATACCCTGATGAATCTTGTGCTGAATTCAAGAAGACAGTGAAATGTTAGAGCACTTATTCTAGCAGCCTTCAGTGTAGCAGATACCTTTGGCGAGCCAGAATTCTTCGAAGTAAGAAACCGCAGAAGCTAAGGAAAGTCCCGGACCCAGTCACTAGCTCCCTACCGAGATGTGGCCCGACACCACGTAAGCTCAGGTTCACTCGACTACAAAACACCGTGGATATACCAGATGAGAAGTGGATGACTAAGAAGACGACGTACCCGCCGAAGGAGTTGTTACGTCGACCGAGGATGGCACCTGCAGAAGAAGGAGATGATATCACCACTACCGACCCCTGGAAGCTGTCGTAAGTGTTGTGTCGTTGTGTGCTTATTTTAACATGATTTCAAATTGTATTTTCTAACTTTGTATTTTTCATGTATTTTGTTAATAAAAATTTTTTCCCAGTCACAGAGTCTCCAGAGGAGGGGACTCTGTGTCTATAGTCTGTGGACTAGTGCGTAGTCCGATGTGCATCGCTCACCCTCTAATCCTTCCTATTGGCTAATCGACCTGAAAATCTTTATTATCGCTCGATATGCGTATATAAAAATTAGTGATTTTCATCTCAGCCAAATCAGTTCCTCACGCTCTCACTAGTCACCTTCACTCTAGGAGCTCTGCTCCAGCTACCACTTCAGACTCTGAGGCTGAGTTATTTCTGCAACGATAATTGGTGTTTTTATTTTACTTGGTCATGTAAGAAATATCTTGTCTTTATCAAGATAAGAGACACCGAAACAATACTTCACTAAGTCCTTACCCAAAGATGGACTTAGCAGAGGATTCTTCGCCTACGACGATCGAAGCTCTCTGCAGAGCCTACGAGGATACTAAGGTAACTATACGCCTATATTTCCCCGAGATGACAAGGGAAGGAATAAACAGCTGCATTCATAGTCTCAGTTTGTTTTCATGGTAAAATCATCACTTAAATTAACCATTTTTCATCTACAACTTATTTCTGTGAATTGGTTTGGCAACAGTTACCTAATAGAGTCTACGTGTTTATTTCTTACCACATTGTGTTAATACAAAAAACATCTTAAGACATGAGTTTTTATTCTTAGTAGACAAGTAAATAAATTAATAGGTTTACATACTGTCCTATGTACCTTATATAGGTAAAAACCTATCCTTTACTTGTGAAATGATTTATTTCTCATTTTAACCCTTTTTTATGCCAAACATGGCATATGTACATTAGCAATACGAAGTTCTTCTAGAAACTGCAAACAATAGACAGCCATTTATTTTATAAGTTGAGGGTATTTCCGGAGAAACCGGAAGTGGAGTAGTAACAGAATAATCAGATGCGTTATGTGCATGCAAAGTTTCATGAATTTCGTATTTTTTGTTTTAAAGATATTTACTTGGTTCCATACTTCACCCCAACCCTGTATATTTGCATTTATTAACTATTTATTGTCAATGGCTGCAGCCAATTCTATAATATGGAACTTATTTAGGAATAATCTTAACAAATTTTTCCAAACAAAAATAGAAACAGTTCAAATCTCTTTTTTCCATCAACTTTATTTATGGTATCAGTTTTTAATAATGTATGATTAGAAAAAATCTTGCTTTTAACAGATACAACTTTTATATTTAACTTAAAATCTAATTCCATTATAAAAGCAAGGTGATTATTTCACATTATACTCCATTAAAAATTAAAAGAAGATATCTGGATAACTTCAAAAGCAATAACATTTCCAATTGAAGATGTGGATTCGAAAAGATTTTAAGTCAAAAAAGTAAATGTTTCAGGAACGAATTTTTTCCATTTTTAAGAATATAATTAAATGTTACTTTGAAATAGAATCAGTCATGTAATTTGCAGGTTCAAATTCTTGATTCAGGACAATTGAAAGTGAGATTTGAACACAAAATCATGGCTTTTAAGAAGTTAAACATTTGGTTTTTTTTTAAAACGTTCTTAAGTCAGTGACTTAAGCACTTTTGGAAAATTCATGTGGGAGATAACTTCATATTATTATTCATTTGTGAGTTTATTGATAATCAGAGCTTGTCTTTAAGATGTCAGCAAAGGTTTAATAACTATCTAAGAAGATAATTAAAAATTAATTTTTATTCATCAAAATCAATTATTCACATTTTTGTCAAAATTTAAAAAGTAGAGTTGAAAAATATTTCAAATAAAAGGCTATAGTTCATCATACACTACAGTATTATTATCGTTGGAACCATTTTGCACATTGGTAAGTGCAGTATTACAAAAGTCTTTTGAACTTTCAGATAATGAAATTAATTTCTCCTTTTCACTTACATAATTCACTAATGGCATAGACTTCACTATATTGTACACTACCAGCAAATTGCATCCTTTTTTTATAACTTTAAAAGTACTAGAATCACCACTGTAGGTATTTTTAGCTTTAATAACATGAGGGCGTTTGACTCCGTGTTCCAAGTACCAAAGAACAAATGGTATCGTTCACACAGTAGCGCACCTAGAATTTGCCTCTAGGGAGGGGGGGGGGGCGGGTTTTGGTTGGTCACCGAAATTTGTTGTCGCGCGTTTAGAACCAACGTCGTCAAAACGTGGCGCTCGTAGAATATACTTCAAACGCTGCGTTTGCAGCAAGCTACTAGTTACTATAACTATACTATATATATATATATATATATATATATATATATATATATATATATATATATATATATATATATATATATACTATAGTTATAGGTGAGGTATGTGATCGTACAGATGGTCACAGTCAAGCGCGCGCTTTTGCCCAGTTGATATCGCTCTGGCTTATTAAAAAATGATCTGTCTACAATGGAAATTAAAAATTTGGATAGGGAAATGTTCATCGATGAAGTGCAAAAGAAAATATATATTTGGGACATGGAATATGACAAATACAAGAACAGAGTTTTAGAAAATATGTCTGACAAGAACTGGTGGACATATTTGCTGGTGAAAATAGCACACTAGAAGACAAGAAAAATAAGATACAATGCAACAGATTTATTTACATAAAATGCTTTCACATAATAATATATTTTTAGGTCAGGTGCACATACTGCATTAAAACATCCTCTGAATTTTCATACATTTGCAAATAATTATAATTAATAATTAAATTTGCTCATATATTTATATATATATATATATATATATATATATATATATATATATACATAATTAAAATATAAATAAATACCTTATTGTTGTTATAAACGAGTTGTTCCTCGGGTACAATCTCAACCTTTACTGCATTTTCACATGGCGATAAGCATTATTTTAATAAAGTTATCAGTTCATCAAAAGATGTTAGACTCATTCGAACTTAGTTAAAAAAATTTGGAGGGTAATTTCTAACAGAATATAGAGTCACAAAATAACCCATGGTCATTATATCATCAATTAAAAGGTGCACCCATAATCTTCTTTGCGTTGCTCTGAATCTACGGTGTAACGAGCAAATATATGCTAACCCCCCCGCGTGTGTACAGGCCCTAAGTCTCCAATATGAAAGGCGTTTGCAAAATCTTTAATTAATTTGGGACGTATTCCAACTTGGAGACCACAAACCGCAACATCAAATAAAGTTCTAATTTGTGGTTAATTAACGTTATAGTCTAATTATATAGAAAATCATAAAAAATGATAAATTATTTATATTTAAATAAAATTATAAATGTACTATTTATTTATTAAATAACTTCGCATTTAATATTATTAACAAGATATTTTTATTTTCAGTAACGTTAATGCCTTCGTCGCGCGGTGTCAAACTAAAAGGTCTTTTTTATTAATTTCGATACGATTTTTTGAGATTACTACACCAAAATTATCATAAAAGACGATCACAAATGGATAGTGAATGTTTGGAAATGGATCTTAGTACTAAGCAAAGGGATGCAGCCCCCTTAAGGGTCGCAAAGTCGGTTTTTTCCATAAGAAGCCTTGTCGATTTGGGAGACGTTGGAGAGAGATTTGAAGAAAGGGAGACTGTAACAAGAACAGGTGAGCATAAATAACACTTCTTTGTTTTATTTCACCGACAAACGTTTTTTTTATTAAGTATTATAATTTTTAAATCTTTTATTATCTAGCAAGTATTTAATTTCGCAGAGCTTTCCATGGTTATTGAATTTTGATATAGAAATATCTTCTTCTTTTTCTAATGACGCTACAACCATGTATGGTTCTTGGCCTGCTTAACAGAATTTTGTTCTGTCGGATACTTTCCTTCGCAATTGCCTGATGTTAATCTACATCGTCTATCCACCTTTTACGGGGCCTTCCCCTTATCGTATTTGCTTGGGGTTTCCAAGCAAATTTCTGTTTCTCTGTATTACTTTTACAGCTTGATTATCTAGGATTCGACTTTGTGCATTCCGCATATTTTGTTTTCCTTTGATTTATATTTAAACCAAATGAAGTGGCTTTCCGTTTCAAATCTATACCTTTTTTGCTTAATAATCCTCTATTGCGGCTTATTATGGCAACATCATATCCAGTTTTCTGATAATAGCTGCCAAAATTAGATTAAAAAGTGTTGTTGATAAGGCATGACCTTGTCTAACTCCATTTTCAATATTAAATGTCTCTCCATCTATTCTCACCATGGCTTTGGAATACTCCAAAGTTATTTGTATAAGTTTAACTAAATTTTTTGGTACTCCCATTATGGGTAGTTGTTTTAACATTTTTTATCAATCTACTCTATCAAACATCTGTTTGAAATCAATTGACCTATTTTGTCTGAAATCACATTGGTATTCACCAATTATTTCTTCTATAATTTCTCTAGATATCTTCTTTGATCTTAGCATCTTATTGAGTCCTTTTACTACCTTTAGCCATTCTTTTTTTGATTAGTTGAATGTCTTTATTTCTATTAGTTAACGTTACTCTCAAATAATCGAACTGTCCGTCTATCTCAAAGGTATATTCCATATCTGGGGAGATACTTTCCAAAACTATCCTAAATGTTCATTATTTTCCTTTATCTCTATACACTTTGTTTTCTCTTCATTTACTTCCAGTCCATACTCCTTGGCTGTACTCTCGAGTCTTTTAAAATCTTTTCTTGATTCTGTTGGTCTTTTTGTTATTATGGCGAGGTCGTTCGTGTATGCTACGCAATGATATTTTTTTGTGGTGATAGATTGAGCCTTTACCCCATGCCCAGGCCCATCATGTCGTAGGCCTCTAGTAATGTTAAAGCTACATGATACATGACCTATCATAACTTTACTTTTGGTTCAAAAGGTTACTTTTGGTAGGTGGAAAAGTCAATATATTTTATTGTGTCGATCAATTTATGTCTGTTTATTGTCTCATATACTTGTAGAGAATCAATAAACAATATGTTTAGTAACAGACTGATTTTGTTTAAATTAGCCAGGATCTGCTGTATTTGAGTGTCTGCTGTATTTGAAGGAATTGTTCTGCATCCTGTTTAATACACTTTTAAAATACCTCAGTTTTCAGTTATTCCTCCTACTAAATGTTGATCCTCATCTTTATAATATTTCGGTGGGGTTTTATATTGACTTTATTCTCTTCTTATTTGTTGGTAGAAGTTCATGACTTTGTTATTTACAAAATCTTATTCAACATTATTTAATTTTCCTTTCAGGTCGAGCCTTTTCTTTGTTCTGCATATTTTCTTTACCTTCCTTCTCTTTTTAGCACATTTGAGCTTTATTGTTCAAATTATTCTTCCTTATGCTATTGATTATGGCTCTAATCCTCTCCTCAATCTCTCTCTTACAACCATTATCATACTAATCTTTTTGTCTTCTTTGAGAGAGTTTTAGTAGTGCTAACTCGGCTGCTTGTTGAATCGTTTCTGTGAGTCGTTCCCACTTACTGTCTATGTTTTGTACTACTCCCTATCCCGATAGTTTCTCCTCTACTTGTTTTTGGATTTTTCCGACATTTTGTCCTTTTTGTGGCAAAACAATTCGATATTACCCGAATTTTCATTCTAAATATCGGAGCCGATTTACACACGTCCATCTCGTTTGTAGGTTGATAGAGAAGTTCGTGTTTGTTTATTATAAATTCTTTATTATCTCGGCTCAAAAATTTTGTTTTTTCCACATTGCTCTTTAGACCTTTTTTTTTTTTATTTTTGTTCTAGCTCTGTTAAATTATTATTACGCTAATACAAGAGTATTGGCGTAATAATAATTTTGTGTCATAAATATGTTGAGTAAATGCCTTGTTACTAAGTAAAGTAAACAAAAAGTCGTTTATTATATTTCAACGACTGTGATATCTCGGGTGGGTACCGATACGACGAAGACAAAATTCTCGTGAATATAGTTATAGTGGTGTCTATAATATAGCTTATATAATTTATTACAATTTACAAAATACCAAAATGTCTGTATTTGATTAAAAACAAGTATAATTTATAACAAATTGACCCCATCACTTCGAGCCTAAGAGCCAATAATAATAATAAAAGTAATAACAACATATTAGTCTGCCGGAGAATAAATTGCAATAAACGGTTAAAAGCAGCTTACAGCTTACAGCGAAATTCTAATCAATAACTTTAAATTATTATTAAACGTGCAAAGCAATGGTGTTCTTTCATAATTTCACTTGATCATGCACCAATCGTGAGCTGGCTATTATCATTAGAAAATTGTAATGGGGCAGTAATATTTTCTAATGAGGTTATGCCTCTCTTTTTAATGTTTTATTAATTGAGATGGTGGGAAAATGTTTTTACCTTTTTACTTTCTTAAAATTGTTCAAAATTAGACAGGGATTGAAGTTCAAATTTATCGTCACTGTAAAGATGCTTATTTCTTGATGCTGGATTTAAACTTTAAATACATGCTGTTAGAACTATTACATTAGACAAACAAACATTACATTAGTCACAAATAATTTTGTTACTAAAATTATGATTTCATGGGTTATTGTCACTGGACAGTCTAATGCAAGTCTTTTGTAATCAAATTAAACAATTTACTTATTGTAATCCTACAAGAAATGCAAACCATGCTTTTAGAACTACATACCGAATCTTCTAAAATAGGACTGAAAATGAATTTAAACAAAACAAAAGTCATGCACTCCGAAGACACCGTAACAATAATAAACGATAAAGTTATAGAAAAAGTTGAAGAATATATATACTTAGGACAAAAAATAATACTAAATAGGGAAATTCAAACTAAAGAAATAAAAGGAAGAAGAAAGTTAACTTGGGCAGCATTCGGTAAACTGAACTATATACTCAGAAATCAACAAATTCAATTACATCTTAGATCTAAAGTTTTTGATGCATGCATTATTCCGATATTAACTTATGCGGCACAAACATGGACAATCACAAAAAAGAATATGAATATACTTAGAGTCACTCAACACGCGATGGAAAGAGCAATGCTAGGTATATCACTTAAGGACAAGAAAACAAACACATGGATAAGACAGAAAACCAAAGTCACCGATGTGGTGCAAAAATCATTAAAGTTGAAATGGGAATACGCTGGACATGTAGCTAGGAGCGATCTAAACAAATGGCACAGATCAATTTTAACCTGGAGACCATACCAACACAAAAGACCCAGAGGCAGACCTCCTATGAAATGGACAGATGATCTGAAAAGGACTGCCGGGAAAAATTGGCTACAAGTAGCGTACAATAAAAAACAATGGAAAGGAAGACTTGAAGAGGCTTATGTTCAGATGTGGACGTGAATGGCTAGACGAAGAAGAAGAAGAAGAATCCTTATTACAGATTATTTGTTAAAAAAAATGGTGTTTTAAAAAAAAGGTAAAACCGTCTTTAGGATAGGATAGAATATTTCTATATTACATATCAGCGATTGGTATTTAGCTGGATATACGTTGACACAAATCGACTACATAACCATGCGGAAAAGATGGAAACCATAGAAAAATTCATCAGACAAAACAGCTAATGCTAAATAATGCAGAAGAATTCTAGATGAAACTGATAAACAAGGAAACACCACAAATTTTAGATGACACAGGGAAAACACGGAACGGAATAAAAAGTTGGATACGTTTAGGGTAAAAAGAGTGCACATCGCATATAAATTCAAGAGAACAAACATTGGATGTCAGGGGAAACCTTATATTTAGTGAAAAAAAAAGAAGAGTTATGCTACAACATACCAAAAAACAACAGGAAACAACACTTCAAAAAATAACAGAGCTAAGCAGAAAATATGTGTGCATCAGACATAAATGCAACCATATAAATAACGTGTGTCAAGAACTCGAAGAACATGCAAAGCGCCATGAAAGACATGAACTATTTAAATTAAATATTTGGCCCGAGTGTTTATGCCACAACTTTAAGCCATTCAAGATCACAATGGAAAAATAAAAACCGACACAGAGAGCATTCCAGAAACATGAAAAAATTAGTGCTCAAGATACAAAGACACTTCAAAAGATGCATCAGTCTCAGAACACAAGAAACATGCATTCAAAGAGACATAACCAATCATTTTACAAGCAGAAGTAAAAAAAGTTCTTAATCAATTAAGAAAAAAATCCCAGGGATAGATGGCATACCAACAGAGACTCTAAGAGCAATGGGCCAGCTTGTCCTAGATATAATACTGGATGTGTGCATCACGATATGAATCTCAGATGAATGGGTTGATGCGTGATGCGAATGTACCTTTATCAATTTTTATAAAAAAGCTAACCATATGCAACAATTATGGAACTATTGCTGATTTTTACCAGGAAAAGGAAAACGTAAGCAGATATTGAACACCAAAGACTTTCGATTCAGTAAAATGGAATCACCTAACTACCAAATTAACCTAATAGGAAATCTTTATGATAAAAACCCAAGCCAAAGTTAAAATTTACGCAATATATCCAGATGCGTTCAAAAGAAACGTTCAAAATGGACTATAGAACTATTGGTAGTAGAAGAAAAGGTAGAAGGCCAAAGACTAAGAGAAAGATCTTCAACACGATGGGTAGACCAAATGAAGACTCTGGTGGGAAGATACCTACATAAAGCCGTCTATCTGGCATAGGATCGCAGCCAATGGAGGCAGCAAGTTAACAATATTTAGAGTGTCACCATGCCCTGACCAGGGCCCATGGAATGAGGAGAGAGGAGGTTGACTTTTATTAAAATGATATTTCCCCAAAATACCAAAATTGTTAATTTCTTTATTAGCCAATTTTTTAAAAGCATCATGTACGTATATTATATTTTGTTGCATTTTATTTAATTAATATAATAGTTACTTATAGTTAGTAGTAATTACGGTTTCATTCATTAAAAATAGTACGTATTGTTTTAAAATAGATTTAACTATTAATTAGTGTAACTAATGCTTATTAAAAGAATACGGAATAATTAATATAATAGGTAAAAAATATTTAAAATTAATATAAATAATGTTTTGCTGCACCAGTCATTATCATTATTTAATCATGTTCAAGGCTAAGTGGATGTCAATAACTATTAATTATACTAAATTATATTATTATTCCTATTAGTGTGCGATATATATCTTATATATATATATATATATATATATATATATATATATATATATATATATATATATATATATATATATATATATATATATATATATATATATATATATAGAAGACATTTGTTTATGGAAGTACACATTATAATATTCTTATAACACTATAAACAAATTTGCAACGTCATTTTCGTCAAAAAATTAAAAATGAATAGCTCCTCCTTGATTTCCTATACCCTCAGTTACTCTTTTGGGATTGATCGAATTAATTGGTCTATATCATATTGCGGAATACTCCAGATTCTTTTTATGGTATTTCGCAGATCTTCTAAGTTTGATGGAGAACTCTATGGATTCTTGTATGAACTTCATGGATTCTTGTATGAACTCCATTGTTTCATGGACAATGTGAGGTCTTGTCTTATCCTGTTGAAATATCGCATTTGGAATGGTTTGTAAGTAAGGAAGTAAAACCGGTTGCGGTACTTTAACAGTATATCGTTGAGCAGCCAGAGTGCCATTAATAAGAATTAGAGGTGATCTGGTGATCTGCTGCCCAAACATATAGCACCCCATACCATAATTCTTGGTTGTCTTGCTGTATAATGTTCAACAGCCAAGTCTTTATTTCATCTCTCACCTCGAAAACGTCTTATCCTTATGCGCCTATCAGATTCACCCAAACAAAACTTAGATTCATCACTGAAGCACAAAAAATTCCATTGGTCATTCCAGTTTTGCCGAGCTCTGCACCATTCTAAGCGTCGAGCCTTATGCAGTGGTGTCAAAGGTAACACCAAAAGCAGACAGTAACCTCCCAGTCCCATTTTAAGTAATATTTGATTAACTGTTCTTCTTAATACTACCATTCCTGTAGCTGCAACTAAATCATCTCTTCCTTGATGTACCCAATTCCGTCTATTTCTGAGAGCATAAAGTATAAGATGGAACAAATCACGGCCTTGCAATAATCTAGAACGTCCAGACCCTCCACGATGCCGATAAGTCTCATCATTGGACCTCCTCTTCCAAACTCTTAACACCATTGATAAATTAGCTTCAACTCTTCGTGAAATTTTCCGTAAATCAAAACCGGCCTCTTTCATGCCTACAATGCGTCCTTTTTCGAAGTCGATTAAATAACGAATTTGCCGATAACCGCGAACTATAGGCAATTTAATTTTTTTGGGAAAATCAAAAACAATCCAAAAAAATAACAAATAAACAATAAAAAATACAAAGAAATAAACTTTCGTATCTTTTTTGTTTTTGCAAAAAAAAAACTTCAGTTAAAGAACCGATAGCGAGGTAAAAACTTTATCACATATATATTTTTAGACAAGACTTACAAAGAAATACTTTTGATATATATATATATATATATATATATATATATATATATATATATATATATATATATATATGAAAATTAATTGAACAATTTTTAACATGAAGAAAGTAGTTTTTTTGTTCTACGTGAATAATTGTAGTATATGGATCTAAATTCAGAAAGGTACTTTCCTTCACACTTTTTACAGGCTTAGGACTGTCAGCAAAAAACTGGCGTGTTTAAAAGTTTTTGCTCTTCCTAATCGGATATCGTTAAAAATGTACAGTAATAATAGTTCTATTTACAGTATATACATACAAACGAATACTTAATGTACAAAAAATAGATGAATTGAAAAAAAAATATAGAAAAATATATACAAGTTAATATTTACAAAAAAAAAATACCCAATATAACCAAAATATATTTATGAATTGTATCTAAATACCTAATTCTGTTGCGCTGTCGCTATCCTGTTCAAGATTAATAACAATTGGCTTAATTATGTGATTCAAAGTAACATATGAATTTTCTACGTTCATTACATGGCGTACTGAATTTTTTAAACTTTCTGGGGAGATATCATCAACACATTTCCTTATTAATTCGACTACACTACCACTTAAAGTCGGAGAAACATTTTGTGACCTAACATTTGACTTTAGTTGGTGCCACATATGCTCTATGGGATTAAATAAACAATAGTAGGGCGGAAGCAAACATATACTTTTTTAATAGAAAATGATTTTAACACTTCTAACAGTTCATTTTTTAAATAACTTTCTTCAAAATATATATCGTTTTCTAATAGGTAGTTTTGAATTTCAATTTTCGTGTTATTTGCACTTGGAGACTTATGTAATTGATGACTGTGGTAACTTGCATTGTCCATTACTATCACACTATTTTGAGGTAGGTTAGGTATAAGACAATTCTTAAACCATTGCTCAAAAAGCTCTGCCGTTGTATCCTAATGGTAGTCCACGCAGGAGTCTTTAATGTTCTTTGCAGAAAGCCATAAGGCATTTGGGACCCAACCATTTTCTGATCCTGCATGTAAAATTGTTATTCTTTTCCCTTTGTTTGATGGAGCTTTTGTTTGACACCTGGTGGAAGAATCGGACCATCCTTTGGATGGTGTTTCATGAGTGTCAAACCATGTCTCGTTCAGATAAATTATTGGTCGATCTTCTGTACGGTACTTTCTTATGGAAGTTATATATTCAGTACGCCACTTTTGTAAACGATGGGACTCCATAAGCACTTGCCTTTTGTCAATTGTACGATATCTGAAGCCCATTTTAGACAAAATCCTCCAAAGACTAATATGGCTACAGTTTATTTGTGTATCATCATTAGTAAGCCGTTGTTTTAAAGCATCTAATGTAGGTATCCGTTGCTCTTCGTACATTGTGTAAATTTTTCGTCTTATTAAGTCGTTATCACTTTCGTCAATACATTTGGTAGAACCGGCATCCTTACGCTTCCTTATTGACTTAATGGGATTTGATGTAATTCTTTTCACTGTGGTTAGAGGTATTTTCGTTAAATCAGATATTTCACTGGCAGCAGTATTAGCAGTAAGTCCTCTTGTAAGTAAAGAACTATATATTGTTTTTACGATTTCTCTAGCGTCAGCAGATAAATGCTTTTTCTTTGCTGGAACACTGGAAGAAGCACCATCAATGTTTTTCCACGGACGCCACATAATGCTGTTTTATAGGTATAAATAGGTATAACACTGGTAACACTTGTAACACTTTCAACTAAATGAAACAAAATGTATATTTAAAAATTTCTCATCGGTTTTATATACTTTTACAAATTATACAAAATAGAGGGAACCTGTATAATTATTCCAGGAAATACTTAACGATCAACAAATTCATTGTGGTCATTAAAAGATCAACCATTGATAGTAAAACTCACTGTTAAAATGTTTACAACTTTATGAAATAAAATGTATTCTAATCGTTTTTATAATTTTATACGATTTTTTAATCGTTTTTATATTACCAGGAATTTATTATACAAACAAGATAACGACACTCCACAGTAGCTTCAATTTTACCTGAATACTTACCTGCTCAACTAATGTTAACTAAGCTGGGGTACTTGCGTTTGGGTTTTATTGCAATCATTAAGCACTTAACCATTTTTCGTGAAATAAACTATACCGTCACCGTAAGCGATGTCTATATTAAAATTTGTTTCCCTCTTGGTTGTTTTGTAGTTGAGATTTATTGATTTTTTATATTTATAGGAAATTTAAATGATGTCTGGTATTTTAACTTCAGATATCTACGTATGTCCTGATGCCAAGTACATTTAAGTATATTTTTGTGGGGATAGAATCCATTTATGATTTTTAGGTCAAATTGTGTACATAGGTTTATAAGTCTATTTCCGTTATTACATATTTGTGTCTTCTTTACCAAAGTTACCTATTACTGAGTTATTCTGTCTTTATTTTGTTTACCACCTCTACTAGATAAACCGTCTGAACGTTTATTTATTTCGGATGAGATAAAGGCACACGTGAGACTTAGATAGACTTAATAATTTTGTATTAGTTATTAGTTAGTATAGTTATTAATAAATGTTTATCTAAAAAACAGGTTTATGTTCTTTAAGTTTACAATGTCTGTTGAGAATTTTTAAGGAATTAAAAATATC
The DNA here is from genome assembly GCF_040954645.1 of Diabrotica undecimpunctata. NCBI lineage: Eukaryota > Metazoa > Arthropoda > Insecta > Coleoptera > Chrysomelidae > Diabrotica > Diabrotica undecimpunctata. Next base: position 128,424,487 of record NC_092808.1, read on the forward strand.
TTGCCTTGTGTTAAGAATTTCACATAATTAAAGCTGCTTTATTTAAACAAAAGTTGGTAGTATCCGCGATAGTGAGGTCATAATTGTACACCTAAGTGCATTAAACGTTAAGCATAATGATGATGGAATTGCAATTTATATGATAATGTTAAAATAATGGTTTAAATTTCAACTTACATTCTGCTTGTGAGGTGCAAATTATGTTTACAAAATAAGTAAAAAATAAGATAATTATCGAATATTAATCAAGTGGATATATTCCCCTCTTGTTTCGCATCCGGGCATTTTATATTCATCGTATAATGTTACTTTATAGAATTTCAAGGGGTCCTTCGACAAAAAAATCCCGATAGGATTTCGTGTTTATAATACGACAAATCTTCTTCTTAAAGTGCCTATCCGTTCCGGATGTTGGCGATCATCACGGCTATCTTTACTTTGTTTATTGCAGCGCGGAACAGTTCAGTGGTAGTCGTGTTATACCACTTTCGTAAATTTTGAAGCCAGGAAATGCGTCTTCTTCCCGGTCCTCTCTTACCATTTACCTTCCCCTGGAGAATCAGCTGGAGAAGGCCGTAACGTTCTTGATTTCTCATTACGTGTCCTAGATATTCCAACTTTTTAGTTTTGACGGTCATGAGAATTTCACATTCTTTCCCCATTCTACGCAGGACCTCCACATTAGTAACTCTGTCAACCCAGGATATACGTAAGATGCGCCTATAACAACACATTTCGAAAGCTTCGAGCCGATTTATAGATGCAACAGTCAGTGTCATGTGAATATGTAGCAGTTCAATAGACGACATTTTGTTTTTAATGATATGTCTCGACTGTTGAAAATGGTTCTCATTTTAACGAATGCTGTTTTTGCTTTTATTATTCGCTGTTTAATTTCTGTTGAGTGATCCCATTGGCTATTTAAATTGGTGCCTAGATATGTATATTGCTCGACTCTTTCGATATTCTGTTGGTTGATTGTAAGTTAAGCCTTTAGTATTGGTTTTTTACTAATTGTCATAAATTTGGTTTTCCTTATGTTAAGAGCTAGTCCGTATCTGTTGCTGACTTCTGTTATGCGATTTGTTAATATCTGTAAGTCATTCAGATTATCGGCAAAAACTATAGTGTCATCTGCATATCTAATGTTATTCAACCATTCACCGTTTATTAGTATTCCTTTCGCACAACCGTCTAAAGCTTCCTTAAATACCCATTCAGAATAAATATTGAACAACAATGGAGACAAAATACAGCCCTGTCGTACCCCACGTTCTATTGCAATTTTATCAGTTAACTGGTCTTCTATTTTGATTTTGGCCGTTTAATTGTAGTAAATGTTTTTGATAATTCTAAGATCTTTGTTGTCAATTCCAATTTCTTGCTTTAGAGTCATTAATTTGTCATATTTTACTCTGTCAAATGCTTTCTGGTAATCTATAAAGCATACGTATATGTCACAATTCACATTCCTGCATCTCTGAAATAGCACCTGCACAGCAAAAAGGGCCTACCGTGTTCCCAGAGCATCACGAAATCCGAATTGTGTTCTTGTTAGTTGTTCCTCACATTTTGTATATATTCTTTTGTGAATGACCTTTAGAAATGTTTTAAGTAAATGGCTCATAAGACTTATAATTCTATAGTCTTCGCACTTTCTCGCATTGGGTTTTTTTGGAAGATTTATAAAAGTTGACACTAACCATTTTTGGGGAATTATGCCTGTATCATATATATTGTTAAATATATTTGTCAACCATTTTATGCCATCATAGGCCATAAGTTTTAAGAATTCTGAGTGAAAATTATCAGGGCCTACTGCTTTATCATCTTTGGTGCTTTTGATGGCATATTTTACTTCTTCGACTGTAAATGGTGGTCCAGATTCGCAATTGGTGTTTGTTTTAATACCATTGTTACTTCGTATATCTTCAAAAGTTTTTTTCCACGTATTTAATCCAAATATCCCTTTTATTCTCTATTTCCAGTACTATGTTTCCTTGATTATCTGTCAGGAATCCAGTGTTCTTGTGTTTATATAAGCCTGCCGCTTCTTTAATCTTGTTATGGAGGTTAAATGAATCATGTTTTTGTTCTAATGACTCTATATCTGTACAGAGACAAATAAAAAAACTTTTTTGAGTGCAGTCAAAAAGTAATATATGAAAAATGGTAAATGTATGGCTTGGAGTAATTGATGATCATTTAATCGGTCCGTCTTTCCTCCCAAGAAGAACTAACTGAACCTAGTGACGTTGGGAACGGGATAAGACAGGGAGATTCCATGAGTCCTTTATTGTTCAACCTTCTTATGAATGAAATATTAAAAAATGTAAGAACTGAAAAAGAATACCAAATGGGAAAAATACTACTTGAAATAATCTATCTCTCTCAAAGTAAAGATGATCTACAACGTATGCTGCTCCAATTTAATATAACTGACAGAAAATTTAACATGTTAATTTCCCCAAAAAAGACAAAATGCATGGTTACAACAGCAAATTTACTAAGATGTAAATTGGCGCTGGAAGGTCAGATAATAAAACAATTGACGGAGTTTAAATGTCTAGGCATCACATTATCTAGCTACAGAAAGCTCGAAACAGAAGTGGAAGATCAAGTAAATAGAGCAAACAGAGCCGCAGATTGCCTGAATAAAACTATATGGAGAATTAAAAATATCGGAAAAGAAATGAAAGGCAGAATTTACAAAACAGGCATCAGACCAATATTAAGATACGCGGCAGAAACGCGACCTGACACATAGTAGACAAAAAGAATATTAGAAATAGCAGAGATGAAATCACATAAAAAAATTAACAGTTAAACACTATGGGACATAGCTAGAAGTACAGATATACTACGTAGATGCAAGGTGGAGAATTTCAAGGACTGAGTAGGAAATAGAAGAGTAGAATGGAACGATCATATAAGCCGAATGACAACAAATAGAGTAGTAAAGACTGCAAGAGACGGTTCCTTAATAGGAACACGATTAGTAAGAAGACCACAAAAACGATGGAACGAGAACTTACTGGAAGCACATTGAAAAACACACAGAGTCATGTCAACATAAAAAGAAGAAGATATTTTCTCCCACAATTACTAACAGACGAATCTTACCTTAGTTTCTTACAGGAAGAGTAAGCTATTTATGGAGGTTATTTTGAACATTTGTTGTCGCTTTGCGCTTATTTTAAAATTTTTATTAGTGTTACTTTCTGTTCTGGTTGAATGCTATTATATTAAATAGTTCTTGATAATATATTAAAGAAATAAAAAAAAAAAATACGCGATAAAATGTTTTATCTTTTTGCACAAAAATAAGTCCTCATATGAAAAATAGGCAAGAAAAATTTTTTGTCACAAATTTAACGACGAATTCAAAAATAATTTTTTATTTGAAATATCTCAGTGGCGTACCACGATTTCTTTTAAAAAATCAGACCATTACTGGAGCTGCGCCAATGATAAATATAAAATTCCTTATTGAATATAAAAAAATGAGCAAAAACTACCTGTTAAAATCCACTAAATTTCATTTGCATATCTCAACCGGTTTCAGAGCAATAAATAAAGCGTCAGTTAGTAAGAAAAATTTCATCCCCCCTGAAGTTTGTCGTACTTATGTATTTAGATTAGATTAAGAGAGGTGGCCCTTCGGCCTATTCCACTGCGACCTTTTCAGATCTATTGTGGTCCTCTAGTCCTAGATAACATTCTCTAGCCTGACCCTTTTTATAAAGTCTAGTAGCTTCGAGACTGTACCTTCCATGTAGCTATTTGCCGGTGGATTTTCTTCTCCTAATGCAAAGAACCGCACATTTGCCAGACTGTCACACTGACATAAAATGTGCTCTGCTGTTTCTTCTTCGAGGTGACAGAATCTGCACAGGTCATCGTCTGATAGTCCCATCAGCTTCAAGTGCCTATTTAGCTTACAGTGCCCTGTTAGAAGACCTACTATGACCTTGACTGTTCTCCTGTCTTTGCTTATTAGGTCTGCCGTAAATTTTGGCGAATGTTCTGTAATGAACTGTTTCGCTTGTCTTTGTCCTGGTGAATTCCTCCACCATTCCAGCGATTTGCGAGCTACCCACTTCCTTGTAGCCGTTCTTGTTACTGATTTAGCAACTCCGCAGAAGGGTTCCGGTCCAATGAATGGCAATGATGAGCCTTGTTTGGCCATTTCATCTGCTTTTTCATTGCCCTTATGACCCTCGTGCCCCGGTACCCAGGCTACCGTAACCTTGCTACGGTCTCCTAGTTTATTTAGGGCACACACGCAATCCCATACTAGCTTAGAATTGACCTCTACGGAATTGAGTGCCTTAAGCGCTGCCTGACTATCTGTGAAGATAGCAACTGAACAGAACGTTCTTTCCTGCCTTTCTATTTCTTCCACGCAGTGATGGATTGCAGTTATTTCCGCCTGGAAAACTGTCACATCCTTAGATAGACTTACCGGGAAATCTATCCCTTGATTTGTCCCTACTATGCCGGCTCCCACACCCTCCGATGTTTTTGAGCCATCCGTGTACCAGGTAGCAGCAGCTTGTATGGGTACACCTTTATTCCAGTCTTCCCTGCCTGGTATCTTAATTGTGAACTTATTGTTAAAGCTATATCTCGTAACTGTTGCATCGATAGGTTTCCCCATCACAATATCGGCTTTTAGCTCCTCGATTAGCTTTCTGTTGTCAGTACCATGCATCTGGCTTATATGTCGCTGACTATGGATTAATCTGTGCATCACGGATCTGGCTTCGCCCTGTAAAAAGATATGAAGTGGTGGTAGATTCAATAGGACTTCCAGCGATGCAGTGGGAGTTGTTTTTAAGGCCCCCGTAATACACAGGCATGCTAGCCTTTGTGTATTACCTAGCAGCCTTATTGCTCCCACTTGCTGCGTCTTTGTCCACCACGTCACCGAGCCATAGGTTATCATGGGTCTAATAACCCTTGTATATAACCATAGAGTCATTTTGGGGTTAAGTCCCCAATTCTTACCGCACATTCTTCTACATCTGCCCAAGGACATAGTAGCTTTCTGTGTGGTTTTTAGAATGTGAGTATTCCATGTAAGCCTATGATCAAAATATACCCCAAGGTATTTTGTTTCTTTGGCAAATGAAATCTCTGTTCTTCCCAGCACCGGTGGTTTTAGGCCTTGTAGTGCTGTTTTTTTGGTGAAGTTGACAATTTGTGTTTTCTGAGCATTGACTATCAGTCTCTCTTGTTTACACCAGTCGTCAACTATATTTAGGGCTGCTTGCATTCTCTCAGAAACTACCTGAGCAAACCTGCCCCTGACAACGATTGCTATATCGTCAGCATATCCTAGACAATACTTATGTATTTACTAACATGTATATAGTAGAGAGGAAAGAAGGCAACGCCTGCTGCAACATCTTAACTTCTTCTTCTTCAGTGCCTTATCCGGTCCGGATATTGGCGATCATCAAGGCTATCATGGTTTTGTTGACTGCTCTGCAAAACAGCTCCGCTGAGGTCATCCCAAACCATTGTCGGAGATTTTTCAACCACGAGATACGACGGCGTCCCGGTCCTCTTCTGCCAAATACTTTACCCTGCATAACAAGTTGAAGAATTCGATATTTTTCTTCGTTCCGCATCACGTGGCCGAGGTACTCAAGCTTACGTTGTTTAATTAAATTAAGCACTTCTTTTTCTTTTGTCATGCGCTGGAGGACCTCAACGTTGGTGACATGGTCCACATAAGATATTTTTAGTATCCTTCTGTATATCCACATCTCGAAGGCTTCGATTCGTTTTTCAGTGGCTTGCGTCAGTGTCCAGGCTTCAACTCCATATAGTAACATCTTAACAGTCTACCGTTATTTCCTGGCATTTTCAAATCGCGCAGATCAATACTACAGTTCATTCAACCAACTTACAGCTCTAAACGATTAATGGAATTCGCAGAAAACCTTTCGTTGTAGTAAAAGGCACGGTAAACTGCACTGGAATTCTCCATAATCTTTTTAATTACTTACATTGTTTAGAATATTTTTGCCTGTATTATCGGTTGGAGTTAATTTGCAGTAAATGAGGAGCAAAAATTCAAATTTTAAATATTATTGTTTATTTGGCTAATAATGAATGTATAAATATAATGGTTAACGTATAATTATTTTGTAAATAACATTATAATAGTGTACTTACTGGCTATTTAAATTTAGAAATCATCATCATCGTCACTAAATTCACTACCGCTATCATTATGTAAATCTATAATCACTAGATTAATTTCACTAATTTTATTCTTCCGGATCCACCACTCTTCTATTAATTATTCACATTTATTTATAGCTTTGGCCCATATTTCTGGAGTTGCAGTTTTAAGAGCTTCTTGCCACATTTCCCTAACTGGGTAACCATAGCACTTGATGTCCATAACTTGATACAATTTTTTCACTCAAACTAGGTAACAGTTTCTCCTCAAGCCATTTAACAAACATATCTGCATTCATGTTTTCATGGTAATCAGCAGATTTTAATTTTGAAGAAGAAAAAACCAAATCTGCGTTTTCTATAAAGACTTCTTTCCCTCCTACATGAAGAATGATGTGTCTTTTGCCTTCGCTATCTGTGTGTTTTATTGATTTTATGCTGTCGTCTTGACAAATTCTTTTAATTTCAAGCTTTGCAAATATCCATGTCTCACCTAAGTATACGAATGTTGCATTTTCAGATTTATGTCCTTTCCAAAGACTATTCTTGTTTTCTTGTCTTCGTGATACTCAGTCACAGTAAGATCTTCTTGAGAATCTCTGAGAGTCTTCATTACAGTTTTTAGTTTACTCTCACTTATCCCGAGTGCGTCACAAACGCGTTGATTTATACATAATAATGACTTTAAAGGTCCACCATTGTCTCTTGCCACGGTAAAGTATTTATGCACATTTGCAATTAATTCATCAATACCCGACTTACGTCTAGGCATGATGGTCACTTGAAACTACACGTTTGAATTACAATATACTGAGTTTAGATCAATATGACAGAAACTTTTTAACTGTTATGCTTGAGAGGTAAAATATAATATAACCGCTTACAAAGATCCTAAAGCAAATTAGCCTAATAATCATGAAGAATGCCGATTGTAGTTTAATTATGTTTGATAAAAAGTTTAAACAAATTAAAATGTTTCCCACAGTTATTTTATTTTTAGTACAAGTATTTTCATTTGAAAATAAAAAGTTAAATATATTTACCAAAACCCTAACTTTAACCCGTAATCGTAGACCTTTTCAAAAACGGTACACTCTAACAGTCATATGGTCAATTTAACCACCACTATTTAAATTGACACAATGTTCCAGTTTACTCCGAAGTATTTTTTAATAAAAATTAAAAGTGATATTTTAGGACTTTGTAAATCTACTTTCAATATCAATTATCCTTAGCACGGTAGTATTTGTGACAGAAAAAAAAACGGGTGTGGCAGTCCGGTGGGACTGCCGGTAGAAGTTACACTTCTATACACGCATTCGCCGTTACAAATTTATTTGGGAGTCAATCTGCACAATCATTACATATGTAATGCTATAGATAAGACATAGCAGAAAGAGAAACAGAATTAATAACAACTTATTAACAATTAATAAACAACATTTGACCTGTAATAGGAGTATAGTAAATGAAGGATTGAATCAATATTTTGATGAAAATGTATATTTTTATTTTCATATATGTATGAAAGGAGTTGAATGCAAAAATTTTTTTACACATACTCTGCAGTAAAATTCATTGTTTATATTGTTATTAATATAAAAATAAAATACAATACACTGCAACATAATTCAATATAATAATGCAATAGAAATTAAAATGCAATATTCATAAGTATTTAAAAATGACAATAATATACATAAAAAAATACACTACAATATAGTGCAACATAATTCAAAATAATAATAGAATACAAATTAAAATGCAATATTCATAAGTATTTAAAAATGACAATAATATACATAACTTTTCTACTTACGCATATGTTTAATTTACCATGTAATAATATTAATAAAAAAGTCCTCCCCGACTGGGAATCGAACCCCGGTCTCCCGCGTGACTACTATACTACCGAGGACCTGACACAAACGTATTTCGAAATTGACAGTTCTGGATCATACAGTGATTTATTGAGATTATTATTTTGAAATACAAAAGACTAATATAATTATGAACATTTAATAAATAATACAAAATATATCACATAAATAATAATATTAATAAATATTTTATTATATATATAATATTATATGTATATATATAATATTAAATATATATACAAAAGGAACATTTTTATGTTCGAGAGAGGAAGAGAGAGAAAATATATCTTCTGTCTCTCTCTTACTGATTATCTTACATATGTAATGATTTCACAGATTCACTCCCATACAAATTTCCAACGTGGAGCGCGCGTATAGAAGTATAACTTCAAGAATTATTAAACAAGTAGGTGAAAGAAATTTACGTTAAATTATTAAACATTATGTCAAACATTACGTTAAACGTTATGCAAGAATACTATTTATTAAAAAAAAAATGTAACAAAATATGCAAAACTATGAACAACAGGTTAATGACACATATATTTATTTTTTACCTAAAATTTAGCATTGTGGAGAACACCAATGTAGTTTACCGTGCCTTTTACTACGAAAGGATTTCTTCCAGTTCCGTTAATCGTTTAGAGGTGCAAGTTGGTTGAATGTACTGTAGATATTATTTATTATCGTTCTATCTAAGTAAAACTTTTACTGAAAATAAAGTACCCGAACTAATTAAGTCATAAAATATCTTAAAAACTTCTTTTTTCCGTGTAGAATAACTATCACCAATCTAACAACACGTGATTCACTTTCATCTGAAAAGGTGTTTTTAATTTATTACCTACTTACGACTGGTCTAAGTCTTCCATTAGTGGTTTTAAGTCCGCTATCTAAGGAATTCATATTTACAGGATTATTAATAGAAATTAACCAAAAATACGGTACTTTTTACGATAAAAACATTTGTGTGGTCAATTTCGGGTCCAGACATGGAATGCACTAAGTTTGAAGGACGCCCGAAATGGTGATGGGACTAACCTGATTATGTAGATGCATTATTGTCGCGTGTCTAACTTGTTAGTAATTTTATAGACTGGTCCAATTTACTAAACCAATTTCGGTTTATCGGACGATAAAAGTCCAAGAATTACTCTTTATGGTTTCTAATAAAAACTCAACATTGTTTACATTTCTCGCCAGAAGTTTGTTTTGTTTATCTGCCTTATTATCACCAAGACGGAAGCTTTCTTAAAATATTAAAAGTTTATTCCCTCATTGTTACTTGAAAATATTAAAAAATAGTTTATTAATTAATTTTTTGAAAACGCAGTACTTAATTAAAAAAAAAATAAATACAATTTATTTTTTTTTCAAATGCCATCAAATTTACTTTTATTTTTTTTACTTTTGAAATATCATTACAGCCTTACTTTAGAAATAATTATCAAAGAGAATAAATTGAAGGGATATCTGATAATTAATTTGACGTACGATGAGATTATTTTTAATAGAATAGAATAGAATTTATTTAGTCAATATACAAAAATAGTTTTGTTTTTGACAAGTCAAAGGAATAGTGAAAATTTTTACATACATGCATATACAATTTTTGCGAATTTAAACATAACAAACAGATATTTAATAGTAACAATTTAAGAAACGACGAACACACTAAATAAAAATATTAAATTATTTTTTCTATAATAAAAGCCACACCTGAATTGGCCGAAAATACAGGCTTATTTGATCTTCGTGCCCATGCAACATCAGCTAGTACAGTAATTTTTAACATCTTTGTTATCTTCTCGTGCTAGACTGTCTTCTTCTTTTCCAGCAGCTAACATTAATTCCATGGCTGTATTATAAAAATTGTCCACGAGCTTATTTTCTATTTACTGCAAAATATTTGGGTATTACGCTGAGCTCATGTAAAGAAGAAAAGAGAAGAATTTGATTGAAATACAAAAAAATGTACTAATTGAACGAAATTCTACGGTTTCTATACAGTGTGTAAAAGCCAAATGGAATAAATTCATTATTTAGGTTACTGTACATATTTATAAAAAATCCCGAAACACGTCAAATTTAAATTATAACTTGACATTCTTTAACGTGAAAATGCAACCCCTACCTTCAACCCCCTTAGAATGACAGGTACAACCCCCAATTTTTAAAATAGGAAGTATAGGCTTGTGATATATCGTTTGAAAGGTCTTTTCATTCTCCATTTAAAAATATTGTCGCTTTCAAGTTTGTTAAGATTAATTAAGATAAAATAAATTAAAATCATGTGGTTACCGAAACTCGCTACAATACAATCAAAAACTAAAATGTAATGCAAAACGTAATAAAACACAAAAAAATAAAACACGAAATAGAACTATGAATGTTAATGAAGTAGATGTTCAAATGTTCACCGCGAACGTCTAGGCAACATCCTAATCTCAAATAAAACTGTCTTCTAACATTATTTAACATAACAGGCGTGATCGACCTAATCGCAAACGTTATTCGTTCTTTTAAGTCATTTAAATCAGAAGGTTTAGCTTTGTACACATGGCTCTTCACATATCCCCATAAAAAGAAATCTAATAATGTAAGATCAGGTGATCGCGCTGGCCATTCAATCGATCCTCGCCTCCCTATCCATCGATTGGGAAATATTGTATCGAGGTACTGCCGGATATTAAGTTGGTAATGTAGTGGTGCTCCATCCTGCTGAAACCATATCGTATTCGCTGGAACTTGAGGGTTTCCTGGATCAGGATATCAATTTGCCAACGTTATAATGACATCATTTTGAAGTAGTGCCAAATAATTGTTGCCATTCAAGTTGCCCTCAATGAAAAAGGGAACAATGATATTGTTTCCTACAATCCCTGCCCAAACATTAACCTTTTGAGGGTATTGAGTGTGTTCTTCTCTCATCCAGTGAGGATTTTCCGTGGCCCAGTAGCGGCAATTTTGCCGATTACCATGACCGTTAAGTGAAAAAGTACACTCATCAGAAAACATAACGTCTTCTAATTGGATAATATTGTTATCCAACATGTCCATCATTTGCTCACAAAAAGAGTTCTCCTATCAAAATCGTCTTCCATGAGCTCCTGAGTAGGTATCATCTTATAGGGATGTAATTTATTTTCTTTTAATATGTTTACTATCGATGTATGGCTAGCATTGAATGTAGTGGATGCCTGTCTACTCGATGTATGTGGATTTTCCTGAAACTCAAGCAACACATCTAATTTGAGTTCATCACTCAGTGAATTGGCAGCTGCTTTTTTATCTGCCTTACATGACCAAACTCGCGAAACTGCCTCTCTATTTTACTTATTATTCCTTGGGATATAGGCGGTAAATTAGGAAATTTCTCATGAAATATTCGAGTTACTTCCTGTTGTGTTCGGGTGTTATCTCCGTAACCAATCATTTGTAAAACTGTTATTTTATGCATTTTCGTTAATCTAACCATTTTTCAGAATTGAATTGAACAAACTTTTTACTTAAATTAAAATACTGACAACTTAAATAAAACAATTTACTAATGCGTGTTAAAATAACGTTGCCACGGAAATTCTTTAAAGTTTTTTAATGGTTACCATCTAAAAACCACATTGCTATGGTTTTTGTTCACTTTCTCATTATCAAGACCTAAACGGGAAATAAGTTTTGAGTATATTTTAGCGAATTTCGGTAACCACATGATTTTAATTTATTTTATCTTAATTAATCTTAATAAACTTGGAAGCGACAACATTTTTGAATGGAGAATGAAAAGACCTTTCAAACGATATATCACAAGCCTATACTTCCTATTTTAAAAATTGGGGGTTGTACCTGTCATTCTAAGGGGGTTGAAGGTAGAGGTTGCATTTTTACGTTAAAGAATGTCAAGTTAAAATTTAAATTTGACGTGTTTCGGGATTTTTTATAAATATGTACAGTAACCTAAATAATGAATTTATTCCATTTGGCTTTTACACACTGTATAATACATTATTATTATATAAGCAAATAGTGAAACAATAGTATTGTTATAAAAACAGTTATAAAAATTTAGAAGAAAAATACCACAAATCAACAGAAAATATTTCTATTTAAACAAAAAATTAAATGAAATAATAAGTACCTACAACTGGTTACAATAAAATTTACGTACAATTTCGCCAGATCACATGCTATAAGTCAGTTAAAATAATATCCATAAGGAGCGCTTACGTCGAGGTTTGGTATTAAATTAGAACCTCATATTATTCCTCAGATTCAGATACACATTTTAATAAATTTTTGCAGATTTTTAGCCATAATTTTACAGTGTTTAAAATTTGTGAAATTAGTAAGTTATTTAATCTTTAGTTTGAATATTTTTGGATAATGGATATTTCAACGTTGAGTTGAAAAAAAGTTATTTTTTTTTATTTTCTGTCTCATAATTAACCAATGAAATAACGCAAATTAAATTTTGTTCCTATATTTTTCAAGTTTAAAACAAATTATAGTTGGTAAAGAGTAACAAGTCGCAATATTATAATATGTAAAACTAATAAAAAACTAAATGCTGTTCCACCAGGAATTCAATTGATCAATATAGATAGTTCTATAGATAGGAAAATAATTTTCACAAAGTGTTATTTATTATATTTTTAAAATTACAAATTATAAAACAGTTATAAATTATTTTATTCATATATGGGAATAATTTATTAGAAATTATATCCTTCAGTATTTTATGTTTTTTTGCCAATTTTATAATATTTTCAACAATGTTCTACCATTGGCAATGGCCCTTGTTTTTATTATTTCTTTTTCTGTTAACTGAGCCCATTTTTTGAAATGGAGGTATATTTAAATGTATTTCTTTTTCCTATAAAAGATCTGATATATCAAAACCCCTGTCCGCTTAAATAAATTCTCCTTCTTCAATAAGTCCTAAGATTCCGCATTCTACTGTAATTTTTCCATCTGAAATACTGCCTCCATGACCATCAGATACATATATAATTTTACCTTTTTCAGAGCATGTTATTAGTATTTTCGTTTTCGGACTGTATCGGTTCCATAATATGTAGAATAAGTTGCTTATTGTATAATAGAATCATTGCTTCGGTCTATTGTAATTTCGATACGGTCCAGAATAATTTTATACTGGTCTTCTGAAGTTGTTGCAATGTTCCAAAAGTTAATTTTTTTTAAGCAAGTGTAAAGACGCTTGGTCCACTTAACAAACATTTTTTGGACAGTTGAAATGTCTACTGCAAAAAAAAACGCTTTAATGTAGAATAAAACAAATTAAGTCTATATTTCATAAGCGTTATTAACAGTTTATTTTTCACTGAAAGAGCACTATGAATTTTAATGTATGATTTTCCAAACTCTTCAACAAAAATGTAAATAATTTGCTTGAAAAACCAGTAAAATGTTTCTTCTGACAAAAAGTAATAAAAAAATAATTGACTTCTATTCCATGTTATCATGGTTTGAGTTATTGAGTAGTAATACATATTTTTGAACTCTCTGATTTATTTTCATTAGCAGGTGTCTGCTAATGTCTGCTAACAAAAATAATTCTATTTTTGTTTTTTTGCTGGCAATACTGCTGCACAAAGTCTTTTTCTATATCTGTTATGTCTCCCAGAGTCCTTCACTGAAGTCTCCAACTTTCTTTTTGGTAAATTTACTGAAGGTACTGCATCTTTTTTAAGGATCCTCCATTGTCCTAGAAAAACAAGACAATGACAATGCAAGAAATTAGGATAAGTATTTTTTACCTTACCCAAACATGAAACGGTATAAATTTCATTTGAAAGGTGTCTGGAACATATTTTTGTGCGCTTGCTGATACTTTTTTCAGACCTGATAGCGATCAACCATCATTTTTGTAAAGCTTTATAGTCCCCTTGTCAGTTCTTTGGAAATTGAATTGCATTGTGGCACACAATAATTGTAAGGCATACTTACTGTAAAGTTTTAGTAAAAGTGTCCAAATAATTAAAATGTCCTAAATAACTTATTAAAACTTAAATCACTCACAAAATTGCATACCAACTATAAAACGAGTACCAAATAATACAAATAAATGGTAGAATAAAATAAGGTTATGTTTTAATACCAAACCCTGACGCCAGCGCCACCTACATGCATGTGATCTATTGTCATCAAATTTTTAGTTGGGCACATATAAGTCTTCGTGAACTACCCATTGTAAAAACTATGAATACTCTGGTTTGTCAATAGTCTGAATCTGAATAAACTTTGTCCATTTAACAAACACTAAATTTTCGTTTTCGTTTCAACGTTATTTATGACCCTACCGAGAGAGTGTAGGGTATATACCTTGTAGATAGATATCGATAACAAAGACAGCCTGTGTTGACCGAGAGAGATAACTATTAGCATAGCTTCGAGCTTTTTAGTTTAAAAGTTAAAAGTTTAAATAAAATAGCTGCTTTATGTTACACTTTATGTTAACTTTTTGAATTTTTTTAAATTTAATTTTAAGCAAAAAAAAATATTGTTTAAACAATTTATTAATTTCTAAAGAGTTCGTGCACTAGAATGTTTTAAGAACTATCATATAAAAAAGAATTATCTCAATATCTGCCATAGTTTTTGCGTTATTTTATTTAAACTTTTATATTGGAATTTGCTTTTGCCCAGAATAGTGAGGATGGCCTTAAAGCTAAATAAAATTACCTGCAAAAATAAAACTAAAAATAAACTGCCAAATGTTATGAAAAGTCAATTTCTTATCTTCTTTTACTCCTATAAAGAGAGTTGTCAGAAAAATCCTCTTCAAGAATACTCCTTCTTTACTCTCCTAGTCATGTTTGATAACCAGCAATAAAATCGTAGGTATTAATTTTTTTTTAAACCTATAGTATTTGAACTATAAGTACTTCATCAGTACATTTGTAGCCTTAAAAATGAACCGTACTTCCTACATGCAGGTGGAATTATAAGCAAAAGAGAAATAATAAAAACTAACCCTCGCACCGATGCATTCAATTTCGTTTTATAGTTACACGGTAATTATTTAGTTTTATAAAATTTTGGAAAAACGGAAGTAACAAATTGGCTGTTAATCTTAAAAATTGAAACTCAATTTAGGTGTAAAATGGGCAAAATTAGATAGGGAGCTAGAGCGTGAATTTTCGGTTTAAAAAAATTACTGTTTAAATTAAACATGTTTTATTTACCTTTTTTTATACATTATTAAATATAGATTTTTATACACACATAAATATGTCTAAAACCGACATTTACGTTCACTCGTTATATAATCGAAGTATTGGACCGTTTTCATTTTTATGTTGTTCATTACTTCTCTCCCTTTCTGCATGTTTTCTAGCACACGTTGAGTATGTGTGCTGTCAACAGAATTTTGACCATGCGATGGTAACACCATAACTAGAAACGTTTCCAATCTATTTAGATTTTTATCCAGGTTGCACATCCATAAAGCAAAGTATAGCAAACGTAATACTTTAGTACTATTAGAAGTTTGTATTTAATTGAAGACTTCTATTGCATAATACAGAACGCCAGCAAATGAAGCTCTTGCATGCCAGTTTTATTTTAGTTAAAATTTCCTCATCACTCTTAACTCTGCAGTCGATCTAACATCCCAGATATCTAAAGTGTTCTACCCTGCCTAGGGTTTTTTACCTAGTATTAGTACCGAGTCTTCAATATTAATTTTTCTGACAATTATCCATGTCGTTTTCTTTGCCTAGATGGTCAAGCACTTTTCATTACATTTGTTGTATACTGCAATCAACAAAGTTTAAAGATCTTCTAAACTCTTTGCCATTATGTCGGTATCAGTTACGTATCTGATTTTATTAATAATTTCACCACCGATATTAACACTTCACTACGATTGTGTAACGCTATTTTAAACAATGCTTCAGAGTGGGCATTAAATAACATCTATAAGATAACACATCCCTGTCTGATGCTGGGCTTAATAGAAACTTTAGCTCACACCTCCTAATCCATCCTAATGCAAGCGGTCTGATTGTACGGATCGGCGTAAGTCAGGCAACAAATTTGCACCAAGAGAAAAGATGCAGCATCAAAATGAATTCATTCAAAGAAATTACAAAATGGATTCGAAAAAAGTGTTAAAATTGATGCTCATCTTGATCACTGCATTTAACACAATGTTTTGAAACGGAGAGGCAGGTACGGCGAAGCGCGTCAAGCTGCCTGTGACAGAGATTTTCAGATTCTCCTTCAATTGCAGTTTGGAGGTCGAGTAGGTTGCGTGGTCCTCTTGCAAAAACGCGATCCTTGAGAAGGCCATACAGGAAAAAATCACAGGGTGCCAGATCACATGACCGTGCGGGCTACTCATCGATTCCTCGTCTCCTTATCCATTTTCCAAAATAAACATTAAGGTACTCCCGCACACATGACGTGGTTCCATTTTAAAATCGCGTCTATTCGACGTCCACGTACTATCATGACACCGACACAACTGTCTGAAGCACGGATATGGTTCGTTTTAGTCTTTTTAGACAGTGTTGCCAGACTTATGAACGTTGCTGGACATATATTGATTTTTCAAAAGCACTGCCTGACTTATGCCGATCTCCGTAGTTTTCTGTAGCCGCTGTTTATCTTCTAAATTGAAAACATTTAATTAAACAGTAATTTAGCTTTTCAAACGTGGATTTCGACTAAGTGAATAATTAAAATATAGTGTTACCTACAGTAGATGTTGCTCGAATTATTGCATTGCTACAAGATGGAAGAAGTCAAGTGTATGTATCAAAAACTTTAGGTATTCCGAGAACTACAGTACGGAGAGCTTTCCATCGCTTTATGGAGACTGCTACATACTCACGTCGACCTGGTTACGGTCTTAGAATTCCGTTTTATTATAATGGAGCTTTTAAGAAACCGCCATTCCATTGCAATTGCTGCAAGAAACCATCTGCAGAAGATTCGAAATGTAAATGTAAGTGAGAGAACGGTTAAAAGACGCCTCAATGAAAGAGGACTCATAGCAAGAAGGACGGCTATTGTTCCCGAATTACAACCCAGACACTGTAGGAATCGATTAATTTTTGCTCGACATCAACATTGCACATGCTTGGAGCCGAATTCTCTTTACTGATGAATCGCGGTTCTGTTTGAAGTCTGGCAATAGCCGAGACGGGTTTGGAGATAGAGAAATTAAAGATATGCCCAAGCTTGTATGTTCTAGAGAAGAAAGTTTGACGGCGGTGGTGTCATGGTTTGGGTTGAAATCTCATTTGAAGCTCGAACTGAACATATTTTCATCAATGGCCTCCCGAATTCTCACCGGTATATAGAGGATGATTTGGCAAAAACAGTAGTTCTATTTGGTCCATTTATGGGGATAATTTTCTTAATCTTATCATACATTAAGACAAAAAATCGTCATAATGTATGATAATGCACGGTCGCATACTGCAAGATTCGTGACAAATTACTTGAGAGAAGTAGAAATTAATACTCTAGAATAGCCAGCCTGATGTGAATATTATCGAACATCTTTGAGATGAGCTTCATCGTAGGGTTAGAAGTCAACCAGGCCAGCCAGAAAGTCTTTCAGAACTTTAAAACATGCTTCGTGAAGAATATGAACGACTTCCTTAACCCGTCGCGGCACGGGTGCGTGTCTGTGAGACAAGTCAATCATATTTTTACAATTTGCAAATAGACCCGTTAGTTCTAACGAGCGGGCGCTTGAGTAGCTTTATGAATTACAGCGTAGTAGCATATGCGCAAGGCCGCAGTTTGATTCTAACTCTCTGAGAGTCTGTGCAGTGCATTTTTGTTCACGAGACACTACCCGAGCTTTGCAGTTACAAAACCGAAAAGCGGTACGTTAACTCAAACTATTACTGTAACTTCTGTTGAGGCAAATTGTTATTATTTTAGGTAGTAAATCGTTTTAAAAATAGATCCTTATTTAGCAGAATCAGCTAGACTACACAAGTTGTATGATGAAGAAGAAGCCGAGGATGATTTAGAAGAGAAAGGCTTTTCTGACGAAGAAGACGACATCTATGAAACATTACACCATAAAAGTGATACAGAAGAAGAGCTAGATTTTGAAGATACTCCAGAAATTTCGGCTAGCACTAGCATCTGTAGAGGTAGTAATAGGCATCTTTATTATACAGCAAAAGATGGTATTACAAAATGGAATAAATATGTGCCAAACCAGCAAGTGCGAACTCAAACTCACAATATAATGTCACATTTACCTGGTCCCATAGAAAGTGCCAAAAACGCTAGAACGCCTACAGAAAGTTTTCAATCCTTTTTTGACGATCAAATGATCAACATAATTGTCGAAAATACTAATAATTATATCTCTACACTTGTAACTCGTTAGCCTCCAGTTAGGCCTCTAGAGGAGGCCTATGTTCAACAATGGACAACTCAGGGCTGATTGATGATGATGGTGATGACTTGTAACTCGTTACAAAGACTATTATGACGTGAAATTGACGAACGTAACAGAAATGAAAGCTGTCTTTGGATTGGTGCTTTAGCCGGAGTTTTAAAAGGAGGTAAATTATATCTGAAGGAGTTTTGGTCAACTGACGGAACGGGAGTGGAAAGATTTCCGGCTGTGATGTCTTACAGAAGAATGAAATTTTTACTTAATTCACTATGTTTCAGTAATATCAAAACTCGCAACGAAAGAAAAAATATTGATAACTTAGCACCGATTCAAAAACTGTGGGAAACGTTTGTTGGCAATTGTAGGAATAATTACAGCTTAGGAGAGTATGTCACGGTAGATGAGATGCTCTATGAATTTAGGGGAAGATGTTCGTTTCGCGTTTATATTCCAAACAAACCTGCAAAGTATGGGATTTAGGTATTTGCAATGGTAGACTCAAGAACATTTTATGTGTCAAATTTAGAAATATACGCAGGAAAGCAGCCAGAGCGATCTTTCGCAATTAGTAATAAAACTGAAGCCTTGGTACTCAGGCTTTGCGCTTCAATATTAGGATCAGGTCGCAATTTAACATTTGATAATTGGTTTACCATCATACCTCTTGTTAATAAACTTCTAGAAGACCATAACATAACTGTAGTTGCTCATCATCATCATCATCAATCAGCCCTGAGTTGTCCATTGTTGAACATAGGCCTCCTCTAGACTTTTCCATCTGCTTCTGTTCTGCGCCTCTGCTATCCAATTGGTCACGATTCTTTTGAGGTCGTCGGTCCATCGCGTTGGGGGTCTTCCTCGGCTTCGCTTGTCAGCCCGTGGTCTCCACTCAAGCAATTTTTTTGTCCAAAAACTGTAGTTTCTACTATCAGAAAAAAACAGAAAAGAAATTCCACTGGAATTTTTAAATGGCAAATTACGACCAGTTAATTCTTCAATGTTTGGTTTTGGGAAAAATATTACCTTAGTATCACATATTTCAAAAAAAGGCAAAGTGGTTCTTGCTGTCTCCTCCCTACATATAGATGATGGAATTGATTCCGAAACTGGTGAAAAAAATAAACCTAAAATTATCACATTTTATAACACAAACACACACAAAAGGTGGTGTAGATTGTGCTGATCAAAAATCAGCTGCCTACAATGTTAGCAGGAACACCAGAAGATGGCCTATGGTAATATTATATAATATAATAAACATTGTCGGCATCAATGGAGTGTAGTTTACAACGCAAACAATCCCGACGAAAATTTTGCCCGGCATATTTACCTCAAAAATGTTGGTCTTAATTTAGTTAAAGAAAACATTAATTCTCGAGCAAAAAACATACACTTAAAACGAGAAACGCGTGTTATTGCACAGCGTTTAACGAGTTCAGAAGTGACTATACTCCAATCAACCGACGGTGTATAACATGGAAGATGCTACTACTGTTGAAATCGGAAAACAAGATATTGTTGCAAAAAATGTAGAAAATGGCTTTGCCTGGAACATGTCAAGATTGTGTTACACAAAATTTTGAAGTTTGAGAAATATTTGAAAAAATTTACCATTGTTGTCTTTTTTTGAGGTTTGCTTTATCAGTTCCAAATAAAGAATTGTTGTTTGTTTAAATTGATAAAATATGTTTTATGTTATAAAAGAAGGTAGACAATAAAAATTGTATCATAAAAAATTGTTTTCTTTTTCATTTTTTGTAAAATATTTAAATACATGATGTGTGTCTCTTAGACACCACCCAACCTTTGGTGTAAAACAAATTCACCCGTGCCGCGAAGGGGTAAGTTTTTTTTTCAAACTTTGTTCCTTTTCCTTCTGAATCGGGTGCAAACGGTTATTGATGTTTTAGGGCATAATACACAATATTAGAAAATTTTGTTTAAGTTCACTCGTAATTTTTAGTGATTGTAATTCGTTTTGATATTACACTATTTTTTGTTGTAGCCTTTTAATTAAATAAATTATACTAAGAAATCAAGCAGTAATGGCCATTTTTTTTTAAATGAAAGATGTTGAGTGTACAATATGAAACAATAGGAAGATCACTTTTTTTGCCGGTCAGTGTATATATTGCACTCGAATTTGTACTGCAATTAAACGTCCATTAGGTCTAAGATATCTTGTGCTATCTAGTATGTTTTAATGGTTCGTTATCTAAGACGATTCTCGAGCTGTAGTGATTTTGTCGTTTTCATTTGTTCCCCGCAATCGTTAATGTTATTTTTGTATTCCAGTCTAATTTCGTACAACTTGTTAATTTTTTGAGAGACGTAACTTAAGTGCATGGATTTTGAACTGCATCCAGTGATAATGCGGGAAAGTTCTAATTTTTAAAGACTCTCAGTAGATCATAGTATTGTTTGTGTCGTCTTCATCTTTGGCTAGCAATATTGCGCCGTCTGCATAATAGAGTATTGTGACTTTTATGTTCCCCATTCTATATTCTCCTTAGTCTTTCATGCTTTTGATGATTTCATCCATGATTAAATTAAACAGTGTAGGACTTAATCAGTCCCCTATCGTATTCCGTTGCAAATTACTATAGATTTCGTGAGTTGTCCATCTATTCTGACTTCTATCTTATTGCTTTGGTAGATTGTTTAATAGTTTCTATGGTACCAAGGATACTTACTACAAAAAGTCCAACACATTCTAAAACAAATCGTCTTTTTAAACGATGTATCTCTGATCAGTCTTTTTTACCTAACTTTCACCGAAGAAACTCTCGAGCATTCCACCAGGAGTCAGTCAATGCAACATCTTTGTCTTGTTCGGCGCCTTTGCCGCGTTTCTACCTATTTACAATAATTAGCTCTTCAACCCAATTTAAATTAGGATGCCTGTTCAATCACTAATTAACTCTTAATTTGTAATCTCACATTATTCTTAACTTCCTAATCTATTATAGTTTCACCGTGTATAAGTGACATTGTAAAACCATATCGTATAATATTTTAATAATTAATTCATTTACCTACAACTAAATAAATTGCCGAATAATATATTTTCTAATTGAACTTCCTAAGTGTCGCAATTAAGACGTGGATTAAATTGTAGGGTAAGCAAAGTTTGTTGGTATGGTATGATAGGAAGCAATAACCTCTGTGCTGAGGTGTGAATTATTTGTGAGATTATAAATTGGGGATTTGAGCTCATGTGAGCGCAGTCTACAACAGTCAATCATAAGTAGTTACCTAACGAACATCATATTGTGTAATTACCAGTAGCTGTCAATAAATCAACACTTTTACTCCACAACTTCAACTTTTATTATACCTATCATCGTCGATCGACAAGAAGCAGACAAAGGGGCATTTACAAACCGATTCGAACCTCAAATCCAAGTTCGAAACTATCCAATGCCATTCTTTGAAGAGGCTAATTAAAAGTCTAAATCTTCTTCATACTCCAGTACTATTTGAGGCTCTCATAATTTGCAGATTTAGCCTAAAAAAAAGATTATATGAGCGTTTGCTTCTTTATTTGATAATAACTGATGCTCGAATATTTCGGTTTACGTATAAAAATAACGTATATAATTATTTTTAAAACTATATAATATGTTTAAAGGGTTTTTGATATTTACAACTTATATGTTGTAGACTACTTTCAGTCGTCTAGGTAAATGCTTCAGTACACAGAATTATATAGAAATGATAAGAAACATACATGCAAATAGAAAAGAAAAGAGATATTAAAAAAGTTAAAAAAATTTAGCCCCTTGTCTATACAAAAAAATGCACGAGCCCATCTCAGTAGTCCATGTAATCGTATTAACTGTGAAAAATCATTCATCCTAAACAGTTGAACAATACGTTTCATTTTCAAGGAAAATAGTGTGTTTTATCAAATTAAAGGCAGGTGTCGAAAAAACACCAAGAATTATTGTTACCATGCTTCGATGATCGAACAGAGGCGGAAGAAATGGAAATATATAATTTATTTGTTGAATGAACTTACCTTAATGATGTATATATATAGGTATATATATATATATATATATATATATATATATATATATATATATAAGTTACATGTTATTGATTTAATATGCCTTAGGCTTAATTTTGCAAAAACAAATAAATTAATTTTAATTAAAATTTGATCTGAGGGAGCAGTTGCCTTTAAGGAAAGGAAAGTGAGATACTAAACTATTAAATAATTTATTAAAAAAGACTAAAAAAAATATATTGAAGTCAAAATCCGTATAATTAAAATTACAAATTCATTAAAATTCCTATACAAATTACCAATAACTGTTTTTACTTGTATTCAAATAAAAGATCTTTTCTCAATGTTTTCGTTTTTTTAATTAAATGAAGACAAAGAATTTTCTTTCAAGAAATGTTACTTCTTTTAATTTTTTTTATATCTCATTTAAAAGATTATATTTATTGTGAAATGAAATTACTGAATAAAATATTAAAAAACCAAATTAATTATGATCTAGTTATGATCGTGGTTGAAAGTCTGTGTTGATTATATGACAAACTAACCTTTTATTACCAAGAATTCTTTCATCATCATCCAGCCTCAAGAGTCCACTGCTGAACATAGGCCTCTTCCTCATGTTTCCAACTCCGTCTATCTTGCGCCGCTCTCATCCAGTTTTTATCGAGTCTTCTTAAATCGTCAGTCCATCTTGTAGGTGGTCGACCGACGCTTCTCTTGTCTTCCCTTGGCCTCCATTCCAATAACCTCTTTGTCCATCGCCCATCTGTCATTCTGGCTATGTGTCCTGCCCATCTCCATTTTAGTCTGGCTATCTTCTCGATGATGTCAGTCACTCCGGTTCTTCTCCTGATGTCTTCTTTGGTTATTCTGTCTCGCAGAGTTATTCCTAACATGGACCGCTCCATTCTTCTCTGCGTGACTCTCAGTTTGGTAGCTGCTGCTTTTGTCAAGGTAAGTGTTTCTGCTCCGTACGTCAAGACTGGGAGGACGCACTGATCAAATACCTTTCTCTTTAGGCATGTGGGCAGCTCACTTTTAAAAGTTTCTCTCAGTTTTCCAAATGCTGCCCACCCAAGGCCGATTCTTCTCTTCAGTTCATGAGTCTGGTTATCCCTGCCAATCATAATTTCATGTCCCAGGTATTTATATCTATCTACGAGTTCTATTTCTTTTCCACCAATACTGATGTTCTGGTTGGGTACCAAATTGGTCATGATTTTTGTTTTCGAGATATTTATATTTAAACCTACACTTTCTGTAGCCACAACGAGTTCCTGTACCATCTCTCTTGTCATACCTAGATCTTCAGCTATTATAAGTATATCATCGGCGAAACGTAAGTTGTTTAGATATTCTCCATCTATTTTTATTCCCTTTGTCATCCAATCCAAATTCTTAAAAGCATGTTCTAGCACCGTATTAAAAAGTTTAGGTGACATTGGGTCTCCTTGTCTAACCCCCCGTTCTATTTTTATGCGATTACTGTTAGTATGTAATCTGACAGTGGTTGTTGCCTGCAGGTATATTTTGTATAATAATTTAGTATATCTATAATCTAGCCTGCATTCTTTAAGCGCCTGTAATATTTTGCTTAGCTCAACTGTGTCAAAGGCTTTGTGAAAATCGATAAATATTAGAACTAGAGGTTTATTGTATTCCACTGCTTTCTCTATTAGGGTTTTTATACTTTGTAGATGGTCATTTGTTCCGTAACTTTTTCGGAATCCTGCCTGTTCCCTTGGTTGATAAGTCTCTAATTTTCTTTCCATTCTCTTAACTAGTATTGGCGTAAACAACTTATAAATATGGCTGAGGAGGCTAATCGGTCTGTAATTCTCTAAATTTGCTTTGTCTCCTGCTTTGTGTAATAGAATCATAGTAGCGTTGTTCCAGTCTGTTGGAATATTGGCGCTGTGAAGGCAGATATTGAAAAGTTGTTTAATTTTTTCAAGTAATACATCCCCTCCAATTTTTAGTCCTTCTGATACTATTCCATCTTTACCCGGGGTTCGATTATTTTTCATTTTCTTCAGGGCTTCTTTGATTTCTGATTTTGTTATATCGGGCATTAAATCTGACGCTTGGTTTAATACCCCAGTTTTTAGTGTAATTGGAGGTTCCGTATTGTTATCTTTTTTTCTTGATCTATATAACTCTGTGTAGAACTCTTCGACTATTCTTAATATTTTATCTCTGTTCGTTGTTTCTTCTCCAGTGCTGTTTCTCAGTTTGTTAATTTCTATTTTCCCCTTTTGTACGCTCCTCTTCAAAACTTTCATGTTCTTATTTTTCTCTATTGCCTGTTTTGTTTTTTCTACATTGTAGTTTCTTATGTCTTTTCTTATTGCCTTTGTGATCGTCTTATTTATTTGATTTATCGCTTCTTTGCTTGTAGTGTTATCTCCTTTCATTTGTCGCCTTAGTTCTATAAGGGTTTTCGATGGTTGATAAAGAATTCTTTACTGGCTCCTTTTCTTCTTACGACAGTGATCTGCTCACTTTTTGCTCGTACTCTCAGTTGATCTACACACGCCTGCTATCTCCTCTGCTTGTCAACGTCTCTCGCACACACTATCGCCCCAACAGTCTCTCCAAAAGCTCCTGGACCAAACTCCTATCTCATAGGAACCCAATTTCTTTCTAGTCGAAAGGATTTTCACTTAATCGACTAGTACCAAATATACTATAAACCTGTTTGTTTATTACAGGATGTACTTTCGTTTTCCACTGCTACAAATCCTTGGAGCTCGTTCCACAGACACAAAACACCTTTCACAATTATTATTTAACGAGAACGCTGCTAACTTTCACTGCAGGATATGGAACAAAAACAACTTGCTTCTTCCGAAGTTCAAATCACAGTAATCTTCCTTTTTCCGAGCAAAACATGACTTACTTCACTTTAATACCTCCTTTTTCTTTTTAACAATCATACATTCTACATACCACGCCATCCTTTTCGACCAATAAAATTCTGTGACTTGTCAAACACAAACTCACAGCTAATACTACTTCGGTTATTGTATACTTATCCCTGACCACAAAACCTTCCAATTCTTTGTCCTATTTCTTTGTGGTTTGTGAGATCTATTTATGAGAAAGCCTCTATTGTTATCATTTATTATCGTACAAATATCTATTGTCCTATCTGAATACTTTCCTCTAAATTAGAAAAGCCATTACTCATTCAAAACTAGGGAAATATCATTACTGCTATGAACGACGCAACCACTGTGTGGCACTAATGGTAAAAGACCTTGAATTCCAAAGCATCAACCGGCCAAATATCTTAATAAGAAGAAAAAGGAAATTAATAATTCATCCTAGATTTATATTTCTATTCATCCCATTTAAAAGTACCGTCCATGTCTATGGTCATTCGTAATTAAAAAAAAATATAACTTAATAATGTAATGTCACTGTGGTATCCGGTGTTGAATTTAAAGAAATTTTATCAAGTCATCTTAAATCCACAAAGTGTTGTTTTGTTCCAATCTAAATTTAATAAATTTGTTGAGGCGAGTGTTCAATTCAATCAAAAAACTACCTACAACATAGGATGGATTTTGAGGAATGAATGTTCGGTCAATGCGGCGCTTTCTATGATAATTGAAATGACACCCAGAAGTTTAATTTATAAATATATATAAAAACTATTTATATCTTTTCGTTTTATTAGAAACAAAAGAATGATCAATTGGATTTTTAGTACTTAAGGAAGAGAAGTTAATTAAAGAGTCATAACAATTTGGTTTCACAAACTCAATGGTTAATAAAAATCTATTAGATATATATATATATATATATATATATATATATATATATATATATATATATATATATATATATATATATATATATATATATATATAATATATGTTCGGAAAGATTTCCGCGGTTAGTACATTTAAACCTAGAGCTAAGATTAATACTATTATAAAAATTAATATTAAATTCACCAGTCTTCCGGGTTGAACCGCGTCGATATCCATTGGGCCGAGCTTTCGACATCCTCTCTTCAGGGTTTCCGAGGTCTCAGTCTTCCAAGTCCCCAGACACTACTACACTCACTAGTCACTGCACTACAGTAGTGTGGTGACCCTAATTTTATGCTCGGCAGTGTATTTATTCATTCTTAATTGTGTTACTTTTGAACATGTCCTTATTCACCGAATCCTTTTTTGTTGTAATTTCTAAACACTAAAACAAAAATTTCATTATTTGTTTTTAGTTTGTAAAACATATTGGCGGTGTCACGTTTCTTACTTTCATTTTTTTCAACACGTCTTATGTGTTTGTTTATTATTGTTCCTAAAATTTTGTGGTATAATTTGTATTTTTACCAAAAGAGTTTATGGCAATTTAATTTCAAATATCAAATATTTAGTTTAATCCAAAATGGTATTTGTAAAAAAACCCAATTTTAATTTGAACGATATGGGTTTGATTTGTACGAAAAAATCCCTACAGACACGGAATCTGCACGAAAATAATGAAAATCACTAGCTAGTTGGTGTTGCGTGTTGCTACTAATGAGCCTAAATAAATCTAATTCGCTTCGGATAGGTACCTACAAAATGATTTGGAGAAGTTCGAAATTTAAGTGTCTCAATCGTGTACGAGGAAAATCTAATAAAATTAGCAATACTCTGTTTATTTGGTGGTTTTAGTGCCGTGCGGCACGCGACTGCCTTCTTTCTGTTTGTTTAAATTTAAATTTAGTTTCACGTAACGGAAACAATATATTTATTGATCTAGCTAACAAACTAACGACCGACGAATAAAAACTAGACACGAATTTATGCAATTTCCTATGTCTAAGGTTTTTCTGTGGGCGGTTGTATTTCTTGGCTAAGGAATAACCAGACTGTTGACAATATAAATCTAGCTGGTTCTTAGAAAAACACGTTTAGTTAAACTTTTAGTTAAAATTTAAATTTTGACAGGTAAATATGAATTTTTAAAACAATGTCAATACAAATTTTATGTTAGATTACTTATTTTTGTTGATTTTCTGCGTATATATCTATATAAAAGGCTAGGACGACAAATCACATCGTTTATCAAGTAAGGTTAGATTAGGTTAGGTTAGTAAAGAAATCGAAAGAAATACCTATAAATCGTGGAGTAAGACAAGAATGTGTGCTTTCTCCTTTACTTTTTAATATGTATTCACAAGAATTGTTTAAAGAGGCATTAGAAGACGTAAATGAAGGCATATTTATTAATGGAGCACTTCTGAATATTCTTAGATACGCAGATGACACAATACTTCTTGCGGACAGAAGAGAAGGACTACTGATCTTGATTGATCGCATTACTCAACACTGCGAAAGGTATGGAATAGCACTGAATACAAATAAAACAAAAATCATGGTGGTAAGCAAGAACAAGATTGAGGAAGACAGTGTTTATGCTAAAGGAAAACTCTTAGGCAGGGTGCACAGATATCAGTAGTATTGAGATGCTACGTGTTCTCTGTCCTGTTGTATAGAGTTGACAAATGGACAATTACAGAGGCGACAGAGAAAAACCTCATTAACTTTGAAATGTGATGTTATCGAAGAATGTGGAAAATATCTTGGACACAACACATAACAAATGCGGAAACGCTACGAAGAATGAAAAAGATAAAGAAATACTCAACACTATAAAGAAAAGAAAAATAAGCTACTTTGGTTAAATACTAAGAAACGAGAAATACGAATTGATGCGGCTGGTCATACAAGGAAAGGTGGAAGGCAAAAGAGGACCGGGAATAAGACGCACGTCGTGGCTGAAGAATCTGATACAATGGAATGGAAAAACGTCAATAGAACTTTTCAGAATGGCTGCAGATACAGTCAAATGAGCCATGATGATCGTCAATGTCCTTAGGGATGGGACACGTTAAGAAAAAGAAGAATCAAGTAAGGTAACTACGCAAGTTAGGAAAGAAATCTGAACTACCGACATCTGACATTTCAATCATATTTTGTTGTAATAAATAAAATAATTTAAAGCTCTATATCAGTTTAGATTTAAATAGCTAGCGCCACCTAGGAGAGAAATCTGAACCACCAACTAGCAGATAAAATAAATTAAACACTTATCTGAGGGATAAAATGTAAAATATTTATTTGCCAAATAAAGTACTAAATAAAAAGATTTCTGGAAAATAAATTGTATTATTACGATGGGAAAGATTGTTTTTATGTTCAGAGCATCTGTAAATAGTCGATCCCAAGATTTCTTTTAGGCTGAAATATGTATAAGCAAATATACAGATGCACTATACATGAAATCAAATCTGAACTGTCTTTCCTTTTATTTCGATATACTCTTTATGAGTACTAGAAACCAATTCGCCAAGGATTTTTGCTTAGTCGAGAAGATATGTTGTGTAATGCAATTTTAGATTCCCCATTTCTCTAATTACATCTTTATCAACATCTCCGAATCAGCGGAGCGCCTTATCATAGGCGCTCCGAAGATTCCTTTTAGGATGAAATACATATAAGCGAATATACATAAATCAAATCTTAACTGTCTTTCCTTTTAAAATAAATTGTGTTTATTTATTAAATATTGTTGTTTAATGTGGGTGAGAAACATGGAACCGGTATTAGAAGAATTAATAAAATCGGAGAGTATGATCAGTATGATGTTTAATGTTTATATATAACTTGTGCGAGAATATAATATTTAAAGAAGATTTGAACAATTTAACTTTTGTATTGATAAAGATTTAAGAGGTTTATATTAAGATAGATTAGATATTTAAGTAAACCGACAATGATTTATATTCTGAGAAAATATTGTAAGTAGTTCTTAATAAAAGATTATAAAAGTAGGTGAATACCTATTTATCTTTACTTAGTTTAGGCATTCAATGTTTTCGTATACATATTTGATAATTAAAAAAATGGATTAAATAACGTTTTTCAAGAGATATTGGTGCTATTGATTAAATAATAGTGGTATAGGATTCCAAACTGAAAAATATGCATATAGTACCTTGGTTGTCAGATTCTTTTAATAATTATAAAATACAGTTAATTATATATAAAAAAGACTCAGAGTAAGTATACAGAATATCCAGAGTGTAGTACGCAATTTTCAAAACCTTCAATAAATCTTCTATATTTTATAATAAATGGATCACTAATTTTAAATTCTGACAATTTCTGAATAAATAATTCTGTATTCCTGATAAGAAGTTTAAATAGAGATAATAGAAATGGGTTGTTACTTGAAGATTCTGATTATACAGTGAAGTCATTTTTAAGGGGTCCTCTAAAAAATCCATAAAGAAAATTTCTATAATGAATTTTAATTTGAATTTTTACAATTATAAAAAGAAGAAGAAGAAAAAGAAGAAGATTTCCAATTATTACTTTTCAGGATGACCTTACCTCGATCATCTATTATTATATTACCTATATATTGAAACTGCCATAAGATCTGCTATGTTACACAAAATTAAATGTTGGGCAATTAAAAATAAAAAGGAACAACGTTAGTCACCCGAATACGAGGAATTTCTGATTTGCTAGTCTCTGGGAGAAGTAAAAGTAGATCGGGAAACGCTTAGGCAAGACATGTTGGTAACAGCGATTAATATTGGTATAACCCAAGATAGAAATGGTAAATGTAATTACGGAATCCGACTCCGTATAGGGATAGAGACAAAGAGAATGATGAAACGTCTTATAATTTACTATTCTCAAGAACTTTGATTGAGTTGTTTCTCTCGAGACAAATGACTATTTTTTTACGAAAATCTAATTATTTTATTTAAAAAAGTTTATTTATTTGATTAAAACACAATTCACTTTAACTAGTTCTATAAAAACTAATTGGCAGTTTGCTTTTGCAATAAATCATCCAACATAACTTTTTTACCTTGACTTTGTATATAACGATGCAGTAATAACCGTATGATAATTTCGACATACTACTGTAAAATAACTTGATAAAATATATTTAATTAGTCAGTTATTTAATGTTAGAAATATTCGCTTTAAATATTAATTGATAATGTATACCTACTACATACAATATTTTCACAATTCGCAAAATATGCGAATATTTAACATATTTGCTCTTTTTCTTTTTTTTGTACAGACAATATGTCTTTACATATTGACCATCAGAATCTATTCCTTCCGATAGACATAATAAAATTAGTGGACGAGAAATACATAGACACGCTGAAAGACTTTAACAGCATTTATAGAACTGACATATTACCATAAGAATGGCTCACATCTACATTTATAACAATCCCAAAGAAACCAAACACCTAACACTGCAATGTAAGACCACTATAAGTTTATTAAGCCTTATTTTAAAAATGTTTCTAAAAAGCATACACCACAGACTATATGCAAAAATCGAAGAAGACATCGGAGACACCCAATTTGGATTCAGAAAAGGAAACAACAGTAAAGGGATGTAAAGTAAAATGTCTCTGCATATTTTATTCATTACAATAAAACATTCGACAAAGTGAGACATAAGTAACTTACACAAATCATCATTTTGGCTTTACAACCCTGTGTGAGTCCTAGCCTCCACAATAATTTCTCTCCAGTCGTCCCTATCCTTTGCCTTCCTCAGCCGGGCACGTTATCCCATATTTCTCATGTCTTCATCGATGTTATCAAGTAAACTTGTTCTGGGTCATCCTCTTCTTCTCTAACCAATGGGTCTATCAAGGAGCAATTTCTAGCTGAGTCATTTTGTTCCATCCGCATTACATGCCCTATTCATCTCAGACCTTCTATCTTAATATGTTTTACGATATCTGGTTCCTGGTATATTCTATAAAGTTCAAAGTTGTATCGTCTTCTCCACACTCCATTGTCATTCACTGCTCCATAGATTCGCTTTAGTACTTTTCTTTCGAAACATCCTAATATGTTTTCATTATTTTTAAATTTCTCGATATAATTGTGGATTTAAGGAAAAGATTGAGCCTAAAATAGCATCTCTTGGTCGTGCACATTCTGCGGTTTATCTCTGCGGTAGTATGATTTTCAGTGTTAAGGAGCGCTCCCAGGTATACAAATTCGTTCACTGTTTCGATGACGTCGTTTTCTATAACAACTGGTAGTAAGATTTGTAGTTGCGTGCTTATTTTCATATACTTTGTTTTGTTGGTGTTTATTAATAAACCCATTTTGTAGCTGATTGTTTTTATAATACATACGCCTCCTTTACAGCGTTTTTCGTTCTCTCAACAATATAGATATCATCAGCATAGGCAAGGATTTGCACTGATTTATTATATATTGATCCAATGGTTGTGATTTCTGACATACGTATTACTTTTTCCAGAGCCAGATTAAACAGTATTCAGGAGAGAGGGTCTCCCTGGCGTAGCCCGTTATTTGTTTTAAAAGGTTCAGACAGTTCACCCTGAATTCGTATTCTACATTCAACTTTTTCACGAGTTAGTTTTGTTAAATTTACCAACTGATTTGGTATTCCTAGCTCTTTCATTGTTTTGAACATTTCCCTTCTATTTACAGAGTCGTAGGCTGCTTTGTAGATAAGTATCTATGCCATATTCCAGTGTTTTTTTCTAAAATTTGTTTTAGGGTTGCAATCTGATGAATTGTCGATGTACCACCTCTAAAACCAGTCTGATATTTGCCTACTATCCGTTCTGCACATGGTACCATACGGTGACATTGTACTGTGGAAAATATTTTATACGCTGCATTTAAATATACGCTGCATACGTAATTCCTCTTTGGTTAGAGCATTCAAAGATAACTCCTTTTTTGTGTATGGTGGAAAATATTCCAATATTTCAACTCTAGTATTAAGCCTACATGTTTTATTAATTCTAAGTTTATTGAATCTCATAGACCAGGGCGGATTTGTCAAGAAACGACTACATTTGAATGTGTGGGGTGGTATTATGATTTTTGCAGGAAAAGTAGTGTGATAACTTCAGCAATATTAATTGACTTATCCTAACTCTTAAATAGGTCGAGAATATTAATAAAAAAAATTTAAATATTTAAAATTTACTAAAAATATCCTTTTTTACTTTTCTTGCTTATAACTTATGTTATGCTATATTATGTTATGTTATCTTATGTTATGTTATGCTTATTACTTATCTATGTTTAGATTTGTAGTGTCTTTTTCTTATTTGTTAAGTTGTCGCAGTAGTTTATAAGCTACATTTTGCCTTCCATTTATACCATTTTTCATATTTCTATTAGCTTATATCAATATTCTTGATGCATGTTTCTCAAAATATATTCGGCTTTATTGCGTTTTTCTACATATTTTAGTTTTGTTTCTTGCCTGTTATTTTAGAGAGTATTTAAATATGTCTGTTGTTTTTCTTTTATTGTAGTTTTTATTTCCGTATGATAGATTCTTAGGTCACTTTTATTTTTTATCTTTTTTTCCTATTGCTTTTCCTGTATTTGAAGATGTGGTTGTAGTCTTACGAATCTTATCAATAATTAATAATGGTTGAAATTGTTATTTCAACCATTACTATTATTCAGATTTATCTATATAACACGCATATTATTGTTGTTAGGTATTGCCATGTCAATTAGTGTTGTTTGTCTCTCAGTTTATTAACTAGTACAAGATCTGGTCCATTGTGTGCTACTGTTTGGTTTGTGAGCACAGTGCATTTCCAATATAGCTTGGTCATTTTCATGCATATTCTCTGGGACGTATTGATAATATGGAAGATGGGTTGCATGGAAAAGTCCCAGTTTGATAGCTACTTATTGATAAAGAATTTTCCCTACTGAATCATGCCGTTCCTTGTATTCAGTTGCAGCAAATGCCTGGCAGCCCCCGGTAAGATGTTGGAGAGTTTCTTGAGCTTGACATCCGTATCGGCATTTGTCATTTTGGACCTGAGGGTCTTTGACGATATATTTCAGGTAATTTTTGGTTGGTATAACCTGATCCTGAATGGCGAGTAATGAACCTTCTGTTTTAGGGAACATCTTTCCTGATAGCCTGTCAGCCAATAGTTCGACGCTATATTGTCGACATGGTCTTATATCCATAAGTCTTCGTCCTCCTAAATACCGCGGTAATGTCGTTCTTTCTACTGCACTTCGAGGATGGTGTTTTTGTACCTTTGTGAGGTGTGTACGTACTTTTCGCTGAAGATTTTCTTTATCCGTTTTTGACCACTTAACAGTACCAAATGGGTAGCTAAGAGCGGAACATGCGTAGGTGTTTAGTGTCTTACACAAATTTTTACTTTTAAGATGTGAACAAAACAGCTGTTTTACCCTTGATATAAACTCAGTAGTTATCTCAGTTTTCATTTGCTTATGGTCAATCTTCTGCGCTTGCTTTATTTCGAGGTATTTATATATATATCATTTTCACCCATAGCCTCGATGTTCTGGCCATTTTGTGTATTCGAATCCACAGAGCTGAACCTTTTCTTTGATTATATTTAAGACACGGCATTTGTCAAGAGCGAAGTTCATACTAATATCATTAGAGACTAATATCAACCATTATTATTATTATTATTATAATTAATTACTGTCTGTTAAACAAAAGAGAGTTCTTGAAAAGTGTCGGTAAGACCAACTCGTTTTAATTAGAAATGAGATACCTTGTTATTTTCGATTTCAAAGAATTTTACTTTTAGACATACCGCATAAAAATAATATTTATTGACATCTGTAATGTAAAACAATTTTGATTAATCCGTACGTTAAAATTATGACTTGGTTAATTATTTTCGTTATTCCGCAACATGTGTACCAACATCTATCCACATTATATGACTGTTTAATTTGAGGAATATATTTCCGCTCTTCACAGATGGTTTGCCTCTAATTGCCCATGTAAAGTTTATTAGGCATTGATGAACTAATGGGGCTTTTAAAAATTATTAGAAAAGCCAGGCAAGCTGTCGGCCGGCTTTTTCATCACTAGTTCATTATACATTATATTATTATACCTATTCGCGGGGTATTTAATTAGTCGTATACTATCCTTTATTATTGTGTATAACTCTTTTAAATTATCTTGTTTTTAGTTAAATGCCAAGAAGTTTATTTGAATATGTGTATTCAAAACAGCATTATAAACAAGATTGTTAAGGTAGTTTCTATTAACACAATGGTTAAAATAATTTAGCTTTGTTTATTCTTTCTTGATCTTCACCAACATAATTTTTGGCCACCGTTCACCATACAGTCCAGGCTGGTTCTACTTGCTTTCTTCTGTATGCCTTCGTTTCCTTTTCTTGGTACCAAATTATAAAAGAATATATAAAAAGTGTGAAGAACACATGACAAACACACAATTCGGCTTCAGGGATGCATTGGGTACTCGAGAGGCACTTTTTGGAATACAAGTTCTCTTTCAAATATGTAGAGACGTGAATTGTGATATAAATGTGTGTTCTGTTGATTACCAGAAAGCGTTCGATAGAATAAAACATGACGAACTGATGAAAATATTAAATTCAATTGGTTTGATAGCAGAGATCGCCGTATAATAAACAATATCTATTACGAACAAACTGCAGCTGTTAGAGTTGGGGATCAGTTAACAGACGACATAAAGATAAAAAGAGGTGTGCGACAGGGATGTATATTGTCTTCATTATTGTTCAATACATATTCAGAGCACATTATGAACCTAGTGCTAACGGACATGGACAGGAAACACTGATAAACGGAAAACGATTGAACCACATAAGATACGCTAATGATACTGTCATTTTTGCAGACAGTCTTGAAGGTCTGCAGACAATTGTCTTCAGGGTGGCAGAAATAAATAGCAGGTTTGGGCTTGATTTTAACATCAAAAAACCCAAATACATGGTTATAAACAAAAATACTAAACCACCTGGTCAATTACTAGTTAAACAACAACCTATAACACAAATCACCAACTTTTGTTATCTGTGTGCAAACTCAAATAAACAGTGGGACCAATCGACGGAAATTAAGATAAGGATCAAGAAGGCAAGATCAGCTTTCGTCAAAATGAAAAAAATCTTTAACAGCCACGATATAAAATTGGAAATAAAAGTTCGTTTACTAAAATGCTACGTATTCTCCGTTCTTTTATATAAAGTGGAGTCATGGACCTTAACTGAAGCATCACTGAAGAGACTCGAAGCATTTGAGATGTGGTGCTATAGACGCATGTTGAGGATTACCTGGATAGACAGAGTTACCAACGAAGAAGTACTACATAGAATGGGTAAAGAGCGCGAACAAGTCGTAACCATAAAACGTCGCAAACTAGAATACCTGGGCCATATAATGCGCAATGAACAACGATGACCTACTTCGGACCATACTTTAAGGTAAAGTGCATGGGAAAAGAGGTCCAGGACGAAGAAGAATATCCTGGCTGCATAACCTGCGAAAATGGTTTAACTTAACCACTACCAGACTTTTCAGAGCAGTAATCAACAAAGTCAGAATAGCCATGTTAGTGTCCAACATCCGTAACGGATAGGCACCATAAGAAGAAGGTACCAAATTCATATTATAAACATTTGAATGCTTCTGTTTTAGCTTTTGCTAGAGCTAATTTTCTTTGTAACAGGAACAGGTTATTGCAATTTTGAAGACCCGTTTTCATGTCATAGTTCATTCGTCAGAGATTTGAATTCTAAAAACGAGACAAACAAACTGAATTTTGCTGAGAATGTTATTTTTGGGACCCTAAACAAGATGCAAAAAAGTTTATCAGTCCTACTCCCGGCTTCCCCCTAAAATCTCCCTTCTGAGAGGGAGAACCTAAAAAAATTGATTTACCAAGAGTCTGTACGCCGTAGAAAAAGTATTTTAAATAGAAAATGTAGCTGAGATAATTTTAAACAAAAAACGTTTATTAGCACTTTGTGTGTAGAATGAATCATACAGATTGATAAGTGGCAGGGTACTCCTTTGTCATAGGGTTGTCAAACTGGCCCTAAAGGCGGATAAGCTAAGACATTAGCCAACGGCATAAGAATACAGAAGGCAACGGGAAACCACTGTATTAAAGATCGTAAGATATCTCTAGTCGAATCATCATGAAATGAGAAGAGAGTAAGCAGACGTGTACTGATCATGGGTGTCTGAGACCAAGATCCGGCAGGAAATGAGTCAGGGCTTTTCAGGTCGTTAACCAGCAAAATCCCTGCCAGAAAAAAGCAGACCGTCAGAAATGGAAAAAGAAAAAGAAAAAAGAAAAAGAAATGGAAAAAGTAAAGTTAGAGACCATACGATATACTATTCGGATAATAATGACACATTACATCGACATGGCGTGGCAGTAAACTGAACAATGAAATCTCATAACACGTCCAGAATTTTTTACCTTTTACCGAAATAGTTATGCTACTAAAACTAAAAACGAAAGACAGAAAAATAAACATATTTCAAGTCTATGCCCCAACGGCCGAAAAAGATGACGAAGAGGTGGAGTCGTTCTATGAACAAATTCAAAAAGCATTGAGAACTATCAAAGCACGTGACGTCACAATAATAATGGGTGACCTGAACGCCAAAATTGGAAAGGGTAGCACAACCAACGTAGTGGGAAATTTTGGATCAGGTAAGAGAAATCAAAGAGGAGATAGGTTGATACGATTTTGCCAAGAAAATAATATGATTGTTACAAATACGTTCTTTGAATTACCTAATAGACGTTTGTACATGTGAAAATCGCTAAGAGATAATGAACATTAGATAATGAGAAATCAAATAGATTACATAATGATCAAAGAAAGATATCGGAATAGTATTACTACAATCAAAACACAACCTGGAGCAGATATAGCATCTAACCATAATCTCTTAGTAGCACATATGAAAATTAAAATGAAAAGAATAGAGAAGACAGCAAAAGGAGAAAGAACTGATATAAATGAACGAAGAGATCCAGAAATCAGAGATAATATCAAAGAAAAAATAAATAAACGTCCAAACACCGTACAGATTGAAGGGGAATGCAATGAAGAAAACATCAACAAAAACTGAGAAAAAGTAAAGGCTGACTTAATAGAACCTTCAAAAAAGTATCTACGCAAAACCAAAGAAAGGAAAAAATATTGGATGAAGGACGAAACATTAAACTTGATGTACAAAAGAAGAGTATATAAGGACAAAAATAAATCACTGTACCAGCAAACACAAAACGAAATACGGCGCCAAATTCGAATAGCAAAAGAAAATTGGTTAAAAGAAAATGTGATGAAATAGAAATGCTAAAAAATAAACATGACAGCTTTAATTTGCACAGGAAAATAAAAGAATTAACTAGAAGACCAGAATACAAACAAAATATACTAGTTGATGAAAAGGGAGACACAGTAATGGATACAAAAAACAAATTGATGGTATGGGCAAACTATATAGAACAGCTGGTTAACGACAAACGAGACAAAATAGATAACGAATATTTTGTTGAAGAGACTGGACCAAAAATAACAGAAAGTGAAGTAAAACACACAATTAAAGAAATGAATACTAGGAAAGCAGTAGAACCAGACGAAATACCGACAGAAATATTGCAACTTATCGCCGACTGCAATATACATGTTATTGTCGATTTATTTAATATCATTTGCAGAACAGGTATATAACCTAAAGAATGTCCTTTATCAACATTCGTGACCATACCGAAAAAGAAAAACTCCAGACAATGTTGCGATCACCGTACCATCAGTCTAATGTGCCACATACTAAAAGTATTCCTAAAGATTATTCATCGTAGAATATATAAAAAGTTAGAACAAGATATTGGACAAACTAAGTTCGGATTTAGAAATGCTCAAGGAACAAGAGAAGCCTTATATGCAGTAAATAGGGTAATACAGTAATACAGTAATACAGAGATTTTAGATGTAAACCAGGACATCTATGTCTGCTTCCTAGATTATAACAAGGCATTCGATACAGTGAAACATAATTCGGTAATAAAACTACTGAGAACAGAGAACATCGACACAGGGGATATAAGAAACATAAAGAATCTGTATTATGAAAAAGAAGTTGTCATAAGAATAAATAATTTAAAAACTAATAAAATAAAAATCAAAAGAGGTGTTAGACAGGCCTGTGTCTTGTCGCCATCACTGTTTAATGCATACTCAGAGGAAATATTCAAAAAAACATTAGAAGATGAAGTAGCAGGCATAAAAATAAATGACTTACCCATACGTGAAATTAGATATGCTGATGATACAATACTAATGGCAGAAAATAGTACAGATCTACAAAAAATTGTTGATAAGGTTGTTGCAGCGAGTGAAGAATTTGATCTGTCACTAAACATAAAGAAAACAAAATTCATGTTTATATCAAAGAAAAATATTAGATACATCAATCTACACGTAAATAATGAGGCGATAGAACGAATTCAGAATTATAACTATTTAGGGGCAAACATTAATGAAACAAACGATTATACCAAAGAAATTAGAGTTAGAATAGAGAAGGCTAGAAGTGCATTCAATAATATGAAACAAATATTATGTTGTAGAGACCTCAGCCTAAATCTTAGAAAACGAGTACTAAAGTGTTATGTATTTCCTGTTCTTTTCTATGGTGTGGAGACATGACTTTAAGTAAACAATGTCTCAATAAATTGGAAGCTTTTGAAATGTGGACAAATGTGGATATGTGGAATGACGAGGATCTCCTGGACAGACAGAATAACCAATGAAGAAGTACCTACTAAGAAGAATAGAAAACAGCAGGGAAATACAGGATTCCATCAAAATAAGAAAACTACAATACCTGTGTCATATAACACGTGGTGACAGATATGAATTCCTAAAACTAATAATGCAAGGAAAGATTCAAGGAAAGCGCAGCATAGGTAGAAGAATAATGTCCTGGCTGAGAAACCTCAGAGAATGGTTTGAATGCAGCTCAACTGAACTCTTTCGGCCTGTAATGTCAAAAGTTAAAGAAGCAGTAAATGTTCATTATACCTAATCAAAAACAAAAATAATAATAAAGAATAATGTGGAAAAACTAATAGTAAATAAAACAACTATTTGGCATATCCTCTACCTATTTCAGAAGATTTTTTCACTCTTTTTATTTCCAAAATCTTTATCAGCCTTTCTTATAACGTTTGGGTTATTTTGTTAACGGCATTGTTGAAAAATTTAAATATTATTTACCGGAGTTGTCAGCTACTTTGACTGTCAGCTACTGATATTCATTGTAAACATCTAGATTATTATTACATTTCCGAACTTACTGCAAATGAAATGAAAAAGGTTTTGAAAAACTAATTTTAAATCATGAATGTGTTGCTTGTGTGAGTCCATTTTAAACAAGAGGTAAAAGAAATAAATTAGACTTACTCACAATCAGTTTAAGCTTACTACCCAAAACGACCGGTTTCGCTTTCTAAAATATGCAAAGCATCATCAGGTCAGTGGTACAAAGTAAATTAAATGCTGAAATTATAAAAAGCCCATATTAGGGTGCTGTCTTATAAAGATATAGATCAAAAAAGTTATAGTAATTATGCCAATATTAAATGTCTGTGTTTATTAATATCCATAAAATTGCTTTAGCAGACAAAGTAACAACCCACAAATTGGTAAGAGATAATCTGTTGAATTGTAATAAATTAGAAATAAACAAAATACTACTTAAATTCCGGTACAAGAGTTTTTATATAATGATTGGTGATACATAGTTCAAACTATCCCGTATTGCTGAAAATGGGTGATCTTCGGTCAATGTTGTGACTGTCTGACAATTAAGGAGGAAGTTTCTTGAGGGGAGGGATGTTAACAGATGATATAGCATTAAGGTATATGTTATTGTTTGTT
This sequence comes from Diabrotica undecimpunctata, assembly GCF_040954645.1. Taxonomy (NCBI): domain Eukaryota; kingdom Metazoa; phylum Arthropoda; class Insecta; order Coleoptera; family Chrysomelidae; genus Diabrotica; species Diabrotica undecimpunctata. The sequence continues at coordinate 128,464,764 of NC_092808.1, forward strand.
GAATGAAAGAGTGATGCTTTACATTATTTAAATTATTAAAGTTATTTATATTTATTAAAAAGATATATTTTTGAAATGTGTGTTAAATTATTGAAAATTTTTATACAGAAAAAGGACAGTTGTATGACAATGAATGAAAGTAGTTGTACTATTTTGTGGGTGTGCAATTTCTTTTGACTTGTAATTATCAACTTTTGGATAAAAGCATTTAATTTCTGTTAGGAAAAGAATTGTGATGTCAAATGTTAAAATTATAAAACTAAAACACAATTAGGGACAAACAGAACACAATTAAAAGGACAAAACAGACATAAAACTTTAAAAAAGGGGGCTTATTGGCACTACATTGCTTGGTAGGAGAGGAATTGAGTTTTTTTGTTGTCTACTAGGATTTTAAGAGGTAGATTTGACAAGCTAATGTAGGTTAAAGTGTGACAGTTCTTTTTCTATTTCTAAAGTTAACTAGTTTTTGAAGCCAACAGACCTTAGTAGTTAAACAATTAAATGAAATTGAAAAAGTAAGCTAATATGTATAATATTGGGACACTTTTAACAATCACTAGATGAATTAAATTTAATTTTAAAATTTAAGTGTGACAGTCAAAATAATTGAAATAATTTTTATATAACAAATTTGAAAAATTCTTTGAAAACATTTTTAAATAATCAGAATTACAAATAGTCCGGTAAAATAAGGATGCAACCTCGGAATGAAAGATAATAAGCTGAAAATTTGCATACGTCTTTATTTTGATGGTATAAAACTTACCTCAGAGGTCTCATATAATCACGTGTCCGCGACTTAAGATATTTAAGGTAAAAGGTCACGAAAATGAGTTTTCTGCAAATATCTCGTTTCCCTTACACTTTATGACATTTAAGGTGGTAAGAAATATTGTAGAATGGAAAATTCTCTTCAATTTTTGTCTTAAGTACTTTTATGTACTTTCAACCCTTCTTAAGATAGAGCGCAAAGAGTGGGGGACCGCTTATCTGTGTATACGCTAACGCGAAGTCAGCCAGTAGGATTCAATAAATAATAAGTTATATAGTTAATTATTCACTTAAAATACTATTATTATCATTAAATTTTTATTATTTATTATTTAATAAACTATATTTATAGATATTAATTATAAAATATATATTTTTTATATAATATTTATTTTATTTTTAACAAACATACAATATTAAATGAAATATTTCAAATGAACTTTAATGATATTTTTAACAGCTGTGTATACGATAAATTAAGATCAAGTGCAGAATTCAACAATAATCATTTTTATATTTAATTAAATACTGAAAAAATCATATTTATTATTTTTTTAAATTATATATTTATTTATTAATCCAATAATCGATTTATTAAAGTTACAAATAATATATATATTCTTTTATTATGTATGGTTAATATTTTTGTATTAATTTTCTTCTTCATCGTCTTCTTCTTCTTCTTCTTCTTCTTCTTTTTTCTCTGACTGCTCAATATCGGATTCATTATCATCATTCTCGTTTATTAAAGTATCAGAATAAAAATATTCAAGAATATCAGGTGCATATTCACTTTCTTCATTGAAATCATCTGAAGTTGATGAAGCGTTTAGACATGATTGTCCATTACACTGCCCACAAATTAAAGTACATTGCAATGATTTCCTGCATCCGCAATTAGAACCACAACTTTTCTTGCAATTGCAATATATCGTACTCAGCAGTTCTTCTGGTGCTGGCGGAAATAATGTTGTTATTGGTTCCAGAAATTCATTTTGCATTACCCAGCAGAATTCTTGGGGTTCTAAATCATTTTCCAACCAAATTTGGGTCTGATAATAGACACGAATGATATGCTGACGAGCTGCTGCACTTGAAGGTGGAAGACTTGATAACTGCACTGGTTTGTTGAGTCTTGTTGATTTGATGAACTGTGTGTATCGAAAAGAGTCTATATCGTCTTCTGATGTTGGAGCATTATACGCTGCTAAGAAAATACGTACTCCATTTTCAAATAATTCTTGTACAGAGCAGTTTTTTTGTTGAAATAGTTGAGGTATATTATATAAAATATATATTTTATAATTAATATCTATAAATATAGTTTATTAAATAATAAATAATAAAAATTTAATGATAATAATAGTATTTTAAGTGAATAATTAACTATATAACTTATTATTTATTGAATCCTACTGGCTGACTTCGCGTTACCGTATACACAGGTAAGCGGTCCCCCACTCTTTGCGCTCTATCTTAAGAAGGGTTGAAGGTACATAAAAGTACTTTTGACAAAAATTGAAGAGAATTTTCCATGCTACAATTTTTCTTACCACCTTAAATGTCATAAAGTGTAAGGGAAACGAGATATTTGCAGAAAACTCATTTTCGTGACCTTTGACCTTTAATATCTTAAGTCGCGGACACGTGATTATATGAGACTTTTGAGGTAAGTTTTATACCATAAAAATAAAGACGCATGCAAATTTTCAGCTTATTATCTTTCATTCCGAGGTTTGTCCCCTTTTTTGCCTTATTTTACTGGATTAAAATTTTTTTAATTTTACTTTGTTTCGTAGGATTTTAGAACAAGCAAAACTTTTTATCAGGAATGACATTTTATGCTAAAAATAAAAAAAAAGATTCTTCTCTGGGGCATTTTATCCATGGACACACTGTAGAATGTAGATCATAAATATAGATCATAAATATCTAATTTTAATCTAAAAGTAAGTTGAATTCAAAGAAACAATAAATATTTCCATCGTTATGCTACGCAAATAGTCATTAAAAGATCCTTTTTTAAACGATTAAGTTATACCCTCATGTTCGTTTGTTTTACTTCTCTAATTAAAATTTAGCGGATTGTATGTATACAATTTAATAATTTTAATTAAAGTATTTTAATTAAATTGTTTGTGCTTTTAGTGCCCCCAGCAATAGGTTTTTGTTTCTTTCACATCATATATTTGCAATATTTACTTATATGTTTGTCATGGTAATTAAAGTGTTTGAAGTTTGAATAAATTGTTTGAGGAAGAATAATTGTTAAGGTTTCAATAATTTTCTGGACTATTCTGTTAAAATTTTCAACTTTAAATTATTCCCTTTGTATCAGTTTTAACATCGTCTTTACCTCGACAATGCTTTGTAGGTCCTGGCCCTCTTCCAGTACTTGTTTCATGTATCTTAGATCGAATCTACTATTTGAGTTCTACTGGTGTCTACCTAACGTACAATCTTTACAAATGTTGATTGTTTTTTTTCTTCTACGTCGCCAAGCTGTATTTCTGCTTGTTCTACATCTACCTTATTCTTTATCTTAAGTCAATTCTCAAAATTTTATGTTATATCTTGCCACTAACTGTTCCTATTTGCCAATTATCTCTTATTTCCTGTCTCTTCCTTCCTTTACTGATTGCTAAAGCTTTTAAGTTAAACTCATTTTCTTTACTGCCTTTGATCTTATTTTAATTTTGAATTCTAGCTCTTATGTTTGTTTAACCTTAATTAGACCAGGACTATATTCTGTCAATATGTTCATTCTTCTCTCTTCGTCTTTTCTCCCTGTTCGTCAACCAATTTCCATCTGCTCCTGATTGTAGGTCTCTCCCAATTGCTTCCATCTTTCTCTACCTCACGCCAATCTAATCCACTGTCTACCTGACACTGATTTTATGTCTTTAACCCGTCTCTTTTCAGGTCTTCCCATGCTTCTTATCCTACTTGGCATTTATTCTGGGATTCTCTGTGTCCACCTGGCAATGTGACCGACCAAGTGCCATTTCATTTTTTAAATTTCTTTCACGATATTCTTGATCTTCGTTCTACGTCTTATCTCGGTGTTTCTAATCATGTCTCTAGTCTATTAAAACCATAATTCGTTCCATAGCCCTTTGCAGTTTTTATAGTTTTTTAGCAAATTTTCTGGTAAGGGTTACGGTCTCCAAACGATAGGAATAAACTGGTAGTATGCATATTTGTATTATGATCATTCAGCCTACTTAATGTATTAAGCGAGTCCCATTAATATTTGAATCTTCTCGTACAATGTATTTTAAAGATGTTAGTGTGTTTTCTCTTTTATTTTCTATCTTAGTCTATTATTAGGTGCTTTAATCTGTTTCAGATTATTATGAATCTCCTGAGAGGAAAGCTTTTGTTATGATGCTCTCGATAAATCGAATGTTTACTGTAATTGTATTTCTTTTTAGTGGATTTGGAGTATTGGGGATTTGTACCGCGAAGTACAATATTCAATGCTTCACAACTTCGTCAGATTTCGAGAAACTGGTTATTTAAGAGCACCTGAGCTGGCAACAAACGCCGTAGATGATTGGTTTCTTAGACTTCAAGTGCTTCGAGAGCGGACAGTTATTCCACTCCTTTGACTAGGAGACTCGTAGATATTTAAGGTACCATAGTTTCACCTAATAATCTACGCATAATATTAAGTGAAAGCAATTTATCATCTTATGTACATGATGAAGATCCTTTATTGGACGCAGGCGAAGAGAACGCTCTCGTGTTCTTCTTTATCCCATGCTGATTGGGATATAGAAGATTGGAGAAACATTCCGTTTACAGACGAGTCCTGTTTTACTAAAAATATTCAATTAACGGTCACTAAAAACTGTGTAGAAGGCCTGGAGAATGCTATGCCCAATGTTTGATTTTCTCCTAGAGTACAGTTTGGTGGTGGAGGTATAATGGCATGGGGGGGGGGGGCATTTTAATGGAAGCACATACAGAAATTGTTATGTTAAGGGAAGATGGCACTAATGTTGTTAGGTACTGTTTGTTTTGTTCTTTTTCTTAGATATGATGTGATGATTTATCTATTCGTAATGTGAAAAATTCTTATATTAAAAATTATACAAAATGAATTTTAAGATCTGACTTCTTTATTCTCGCTTGACACACACAGAGATGATACAGATAAATTATTAGTTACTATTGGCAACCTTGACATTTCCCCTTTTTAATAATTATACAGCCACTATCTTGAACAGGTATATTGGGGAATGTATGGTAGAACACGTTGTATGTTATATGCATTTTGTAGGTAAAAATTTATTTCCTCTGCAGGATAATGTTCGGCTGCACATAAAGGGTACACTAAAAATGCAATACTTCACAGATATTGATATGCTTGTACTAGCCTGTCTTTCTAGAAGTCCAGAGCTTAACTCCATAGTGCATAGTATGTTTGTGAGACTTGGGAAGAATAGTTAGGTAAAATTAGGCCAGTTTAAAATTGTGGTAAACATTAGAAAAGGCACTGGTAAACGAGTGAGAACAAATACCGCAGAGAGTAGAAGCTGTGCCAGAAAGAATGAGAGCTATTATCGAGCTCTAAAAGGAAATAGTTTATTCTAATATTCGTAGTTTAGAATTATTTTATGATCTCGATTTTAAAAATGTCTTACTCCGGAATAAACAAATTTATTTTTGTTAACTTAATCAATATTTTGGAACTTGTTTTTTTATTTTAGGGTGTTACTGAACATACAATAAAAAAATTATTGTAATTTATAGTCCAGTCGTCACATATTTAATTTCTTAAAATTAGGCGAACAAGCTGAATTTTGCAGAGAGTGTCAAATTTGGGACCTTAAAAAAGATGCAAGAAGTGTGCCACTCTTACCACCGAGCTTTACAATAAAACTCTCCTTGGAGGAGGGGATCTGTGCGTCGTAAAAAAGTTTTAGGGGGAAGCCCGGGGGTAGAAGCGGCCAACGTCTCAAAATTGATATTTTCAGCAAAATTTAACTTGTTGGTATAATTTTTATAAAGACTGTGGTCTTTATTATGTTTTTTAAACTTGAAGCACATGCCACATTCTTCATGACCTGGTTTCGTGAATGATATATTGAGTTCATTAACAACTTTTTTGTATTAATCGTAAGAACAGTCACAAAAGTTTTCACTTCGTCTAAAGTCATCATACATCCTTTGAATGTCATATCATTTGGGAGCTATCTGCGATTTGGTGCATGTTCTCTACTGTAATGAGCAATACTTGGGTTGTAACTCTATATGATTTCTAATGACGCTTCTGTCAATTTTCTTATGATTAGAATGCTTTCCCCTTTTGTCGGTTACATCTGACGCCGTACCTGCCATTTTTATTTGTCATTTATTATTTTCTTTGGAAAATCCAAGAGTCGTTAGAAAATATGTTTTACATACCCTGACTCTTTCGCCTTTTTGGTCATTAAAAAAATATCGAAATGAATTGTGTTTGGTTTGCGATATACCTCGATGTCTTTTTACCGGGAGCGCAGTGGCGCATAAGACGATAAAGTCTCGTCTTTCGCTGAAATTTTTGTTCCAAAATTCGGCGTTACATTGCTGTCGCCACTCTTCCGAAAATTTTATACGACATGTGTAGCGACATTTATCACCACAAGGATCGCGCGTGGGATGATCTTCTTTCAACTTCTTTATTCCGTTTCGTACTTTTTCTTTTAAAGTTGTACTTGTTTTCTTCCGTATCCTTTTAGTTCCACTTTTTTGTAATACCAAGTTCTTCATTTTCTCTATCTGGTTCTTGTTCTAAATCTAACTGCGGTTCTTTTTCTTGAGGTTTTTCATTACGAATTATACTATTGTTAACAGTTTCTATTTCTCTTCTTGTTGGTATAAGGTTGAATGCTCGAATAAATGAACTTTGAAAAATAAAGGCAGATTAATTACTATTTAAATGGGAATAAGCCACAATTAAAGGTAAAAATACGTTTATTGATGTTTCAATTTCCACTTCGGAAATTGTTCTCAAAATACAAACATTAGTAAATTAAACAAATTTTGTTTTTTGTTACTTAGTGAAAAATTCTTCTAATAATTTAATTTTATCTGACTCATCTATATTGACAATTCAGACATACATAATACATTTTAAAGTAGACGACTTTAAAATGATATTGCCAATATTGTTGAGTTGCGTTCCTGGGACGACTTTACTTATAAGATAGTTCATTCGATTACATGAAATCAACTTTAACTTGAGAATATCCGTCAGAAAAAATCATAACATGTAATTCGTCTTTAAAAAGACAAATACATGCCATGATGACAGTAAAGTTCTCCTGTTAGTGATTCCATAGTAAATTATGAGGGAAAAACCAGGAAAAAACCTCATAATACTATCCCGACATGGTAAGTATTTGATCGTGCATTTAGTTTACCTTCAATAAACACCAAATTCCGATTTTATATGTTTGTTATTTAAAAAAACATAAATGATGTATTCTCTATATGTTACTGACTTACCAATACTGGTATTTTCCTTTTAATAACTTCCTCTTTCAATATGGGTAACCAAATCCTACTACATTCTGCCGAGGAATTCGCGACACAATTGGTCTCATTTAGCATAATTAGAGCCGCTTCTTTGATTTTTCTCTTTTTACCATCCGTTTCTTTTAGTACTATATTTGAATCATTTCATTGAACCCTATGTTCATTATCCCATTACATATTTGAGATCTATCAAATTCTCTATTTTTAATATAGGATTGATGTTCACTTATCCTAACATTTAATGGGCTTGATGTTTCACCTAAATAAAACTGATCGCATTCACAAGGTATTTTATAAATGCAATTCTTTGTCCTTTCTTGTTCATTGTTAGGTTTGGTTTTGGACAAAATAGATCTCAACGTGTTTGTTGTTTTGAATGTTGTTGAAATGTTGAATTTATTTCCTATCCTTTTAAGCTTTTCCGATAATCCTTTTATGTATGGTATTGTTATTTTCCTCGTATTATTCCTTGCATATGCTGTAGGATCTCGTTCTCGTGTAAAGTTAAACATAACACTATACTAAACAAGAATAAACAGTTTAAAATAATTTTAAACGTCGAATCTACATTCTGGTCGGCATCAGGAGAGAGAATCATTCTCTAGAACTAAGAGAACTAAGAATACGACGATGAAAAAAAAAGCAAAGGATAAAAAACATGGTCAACTATAGTCAATGAAGCAAAATATACATTGAAATGATCTTAAAGAAGACAAACTAGGAACTAACGATTTTAGATATAAAACATTGAACTTTTTGAGCTGTGCGTGTGGCTCGCATCCACACCATGTAAAACTTTAGATCCTAGAAACCCCAACGCTCGACCATGGTCCTACATGGGCTATCAGTGGCAACAGATGATGATGAAGTAAATATGTAATATTAATAACGTTACAACTCAAAAGTTGAGATGATAAATCTCATTTTATTTTGTTTCGCACTTCTTTAGATGATAAAAAATTCTAAGTAGAAAAGTGACTATATATGAGACCTTACTTACCCCATTGTCGTTCGTCCGCCCCTGTCTAGCTGTATATATAGTATACATCGTCGAAGTATTTGTTTCTGTTTTCGTCATTAACGAGTGTTTTTACCTGTCGTCCCCTAAAAAGCTAGCACCGTGAAATTACATACGAAAAACATGCGTTTTAATATTACCAAAACGAATTTTAATTTATTGTATCGAGAAATGTGGGTTTTTTCTCTTCTCGGAGACTAAGCGTTTTATTTGATAAGATTGAAAATCATCCTCTTCAATCAGTAACAGCAATTTATTAGTTATCTCAGAGTGTGCTCCGTCTGTTATTTCCCACAGTCCTTTAACGCTTTTTTACTATTTCTTCTTAGCCAGCATTTTTTGTTTAACGAAATTGATGAAACTAAAATTGAATTATTCACCTGGTTAAAACTTTTAGCATAGCCCTATTTTATATTTGGAAGCTAAATTTACCGGGTATTAGTAAAGTAGAATCCAATAAAAATGATCTATAGATTAGGGCTAATCGACTAAGAACAAAAAATCAAAAAATACATAAGAAGATATACCTTGTTTAAATGGTAAAATTAAAATGAATAAAAAAATAATCCACTGGTAAAGGAAGCAAAATAAATGTGGAAAAATGTTGTGAACAAATCATAAATTTTCAGTTTTACAGATTTAATATTTACAAAAAATGGAATGAAATTAATCCAAGCAAATAATTAAGTGGAAGTGCAAATAAGAAAATAATGTTGTTTAAAAAATTATATAAATTTGAATAAACTAGACTCAGTTTTAACAAGAAGCATAATTAATTTGAACTCAAATATTGAATATGTCCTGAAAGCAAATACCTGGGGAATATTATGTGAAATAACTAGTCTTGTCATAAATATTGATATAAATGTAATCATTACTGACTGTTGGCGTGTACACTATAAACGCGCGAAAAAATTCTATTCTAGTTGAGCCTTTACGATGGAATAGAAAGACAAAGGGAACCGTATTGCTGTCATTGTTCTTCATAAGTACGTAATAGAAATAGCTCGTATTTTTGAATTACTAAAACCGTTAAATACTACGTGTGCTTTTGTGTATAGTACGTTTAAGTTGGTTTTGCATAAGGAAGAAGTAAGAGACTGTAAAAGATCCACTTTGACTTGCCTGGCTCATACACCATAGGTTATTATCGCTGTTACATCAAGAATTAACCCAAATTCTGTCCGCAAAACAAAAAATCATGGCTCGGAAAATGGATATTGGGCTGAGAACATAAGTCACATTATCAAACAAATCTTGGAATTTGGGACTTTCAAACGACAAACAAGACAACATCTTAAAGTTGCATTAAAACAAAATAGCAAAAAATTAAGACGCTGTTGTCGTTGCACGGTAAAGAGCGTTAAAAAAACATCTTGTTTACAGATGAAAAAAAATTTTACCTACTGTGGAGGAAACTTTCAATAAGCAGTGATAGAGTTTATGCCCGGTAATCCAAGAAATCCCGCGAACTTGTACCAAGGATCGAACGAGGTGATTATCCTGCCTCAGTGAGGGTTTCGTGAGAGTATCCTATGATTGCGCCACTTCTTTATATGAACTTTGATAAAATGAAAGGCAGGTATCGAGCACAGTTTTATTAATTAAATCTTGCCCAAGTACTTTCGCTTCCTAGTACATCTTCAGGGGCATTTAGTCAATTTTGGGCTATCCAACAATCGCAGAGTGTCATAAACATAAAATTAAACATAAAATTGTACATAACACTACACTAAACAAGGACAAATAGTTTAAAATTATTTAAAAAATAGTCGAAGCTACATTCTGGTCGGCAACAGGAGAGAGAATGAACTTCTTTGTATCTTTATGAAAAGGCCGTTAAAACAGCGACGAGAAATTACCAACGATGCATGTTGACAAATTTGGTGGAGGCCCTAAGCCACACTAAGTTTTAAAATAAACCAGGGATATTTCAACTGGACTCCGCAGCTTCGCATAAGGCCAATAATACAAATTATGGTCACCTGTAGAGGGCATGGTTTGTACAAGAATGTGGAGTCATTGAAACAGACTTTGCTGTTGTATTCAGGCAAATAACACCCATTTTTTGTCGCCACCCTCCATGGGTTGCGTTATAGAGCTGAGGGAGTCCCGAAATGATTTCCAAAAAATAAAGAAACTTTTGTGATGATGATGTTTATTTATACTTTCTTTTGAAAAAACTTCTTTCCACAAACATTACTTTCATTTCTAAACGTAGATGGTGCTAACGATGTTTTAAAAATTTATACATGACTAACAAAATAGAATAGATGAAAAAACCAACGTTTTTTTGAAGGACGACGCAACGTTTGTTGTTTAATAACGTTTTCCGCTTATATGAAGTGGCATTTACAATTTCATAAACATCTAGGCAATAATGTAGCGTTTTTCGTGGTTAAATACGAAAAAAAAAATGCAGGAAGAAAGAAATTGTGTAACTGGCTTATAAATGGCGCAAGTTAAACAACTGTACCAAGTCTTAAACGGCGTATTAGATTTTTCTTTTGATTAACAAAGTTATTAAATGGACTGAACTAGGTATGATAATACAAGAGAGTCACCAACTAATTTTTTTTTGTCAAACGGGTTCCCCCGTGTAGAAAGTTTGGGAAACACTGATCTTGAGCAGGCGTATGTTTAACCATGGACAAATTGGTGAACATGGGCTGATTGATAATGATTTTTGCTAAACAGAGTCACAACAACAAATTCATAACAACCATCTCTCTAGTGTTAAAATATTACAATGAGTATTAAACCAAGTTAGTAGCCAAACAAAGGCAAATAATTGTCTCACAAAAACTGTCAACTAATAACAACCATATCGAGAAAAACCATAGAACAATGAACAGAGTTTATATGTAAATTAAAAGAGTATACAGTTGCGACCAACTTCTAAGCCTTCTAATATCCTCCTGTAATATGTTCTACTTCTTATGAAAGAACCTTGTAAGTTTCTGAATGGTTTGTAATGTAGCTGCACGATTATAAACGCGTCAATAAAGCATTTATTGACATAGTCGAGTTTTAACTACGCGGTATTCTTTCTGCTTTTGGAACTGGATAATCGGGGTTCGAATCTACAACTGATATTTAATTTTTTTATATAAATTTAGTAATATTCAGTAGAAATTTACTTTTATTTCTTTTAACTTTAGAACAGCACAGTTCGTTCATCTATCGTAGACTGCACAGTGGGGTCTCGAAAACCCTAATTGTTTTTTTTTGGTAATAAATGTTATGTATTCTGCGGTATGTAGTACAAAACAACAAACAACAATATCTCATTTTCAAAATATGTTTATTTAAAAAAAAAACATTTCTCATTAGATCTGATAAACGTGAAAAAACTTAAACTAGTGCTTTTATCCCACTTTTTTAAAAATATGGAGATATGACCAAAAAAATTAAACAAAATTTCAGTGAAATAAAACTTGTCTCTAAAGGCCCGTTTTCACACTACGTCTTATTGTACGTTTTGTGGGTCATATAAAACGTACGACAAAATGTACATTTTGTAAAGTGTATACACACTACGCTTTTCCTTCCGTTTTCTACCTCATTTCTAATTCAGTCTTGAGTTGTGTGAAGTTTGTTTAGTGTTTTTTCTTATTATGGAGGAAACACGGCTGCGTTCTTTTATTTTTTCAACTATAAAGTTACTACGACTGAGGAAAAAGGGGATGAAGAGGGAAAAGACAAGATGGTCAAGAGAGTGGGCTTCTAAAAAGAAGCCAGTATTCCCACGTCTCGTTACTAAAAGAGGCGAACCAGATGACTGGCGCAATTATTTGCGAATGAACACCTCAGCCTATTGTCAATTGCTAGAGTTGGTAACACCATACATATTGAAATAAGGCACCTCATAAGAAAAGCCATTACACCCCATGAAAGACTCACAGCAACTCTCAGATATCTTACAACAGGACACCGCGTCAAGAACTTAGAGTTCACAACCATAATATCCAAACCAGCGTTAAGCCAAATAATTCCTGAAACCTGTAATGCAATCTACTTGGTTTTAAAACAGAACTACTTAAAAACTTTTATACAATTCAATAAATTCCCCGAGAAAATCGTGGATGCATTGCCGCAAATCTGACATTATTAGGTTTTTTTAAGAAAAATGAAGCGAACTGCAGTGGAACTAGTCGTCAAATAAGTCAAGATTGGACGACTTGTCTGAACATGTATTTTCACGTAACGTTTTATCCTATCAGTTCTCGCAAAACTATGCTTCTCCCATCATTTCTACGATCTGACCTTGGATTTTATTTCGATTCGACAAGACGTACGTTTTGCTGTTTACATGCCACGTTTTATTGTATAGGATTTGTCCTATCCAACAAAACGTACAATAAGACGTAGCGTGAAAACCGGCCTTTAAATACCATTTAAACTAAAATAAAACATAAATGTTGTTACAGGATAATTATTTCTTACTCCTATCCAGGTATTTCAACTTTGGTTCTGACACACATAACATAATTGGGCTCGATGTTCTAAACAGTACGGTTTGTGGCATAACGAACAAGCAGCAGTTTTTCTATCGTGTTTTCGGTCATCTTTCCATTGGGGATTTTGCAAGTGAAAATATAACCATAGCGTTTATTCTGCTAGCATCCAACATATTGAAAAACATTTTGAGAGGCCAGCGTCTAGTTTTACGGAAAGTCGTGCAAGAGTGGCACATCTAATCAAAGGTGTCTGTGCCACCCTTTGTTTCATTGTAGGAATGTACAAGGTTTGGTTTTTTGGTCAAGGTATTAAGTGATGAATCAGGATGCAAAGTTAATAAAAGTAGTACCACTTTATTTTCCTTTGGAGTGTACGAAACTAGCGTTTTGTTTCTGTCGAAAGCAAATATGGATGTGCCTACCTCTTTTTTTTTGTGTAAACTTCGGAGGTATTTCCTGTTTATTTTTTCGCAACGTTCCAAGGATTTTTAGCTGATACTGTTTGAACATTTGTTCACTTAGAGGTATTGACGTGAACCAGTTATCCATTGTTATGTTACGGTGAGTATCGTGTATTGCTTCAGAAAGTTTTCTGACATAATATGTAGGAACTGATTCATTATTCTCAACATCAACTTTTCCAACGTATGGAATGACATTCAGCATATAAAATGTCTTCGAATTATTAATCATCATTACTTTCATTCCATATTTATCAGATTTGCTGGCCATGTAAATTCGGAATGGACATTTTCCACGAAAACTAAAGAGTTGCTCTTCAATTGTACAGTACTCATAGGGCGTGTAGCTTGCAATTATTTATAAAAATGTCCCATATTTGGCGAATATGGGTAAACTTGTCAACCAATTTTCTAGCATTTCTGTCTGTTTTGTCGTCGAACCTCAAGCAAAGAGCTAAAAACTGAAATCTTTGTTGAGGCATGGTTGCTCGAAATAGCCCATTGCCATATTTTATTGACCAAAGCTCATCTAAATTACAATTTGAGACTCGTAATGCACCTGCGAGATACAGTAAACCAATAAATGCTTTGACTTCTGTGTTGTTGATTATTTTTTTGTAACTCTGCGGCAAGCCACTCTGAGACTTCCTAAGAATTTCTTGATTTGTATGCAGCACAATAATGTCTACAATCTCTTGAGAAAATAGTAAATTTCAAGCTTCAACAGGGCTACTAACATTTCTTGCTTCATTTTTTAGTCCAGACAGATGTAAAACGATGTTATCCCTTCTTGGGCGTCCTTGTCGTGCTGGTGCCTGTGTGGTCCAACGATGACCATTTTTCCCAGTATACTGGCGATATTTCTTTGCGAGATATCGGGTTCTGTTTGTTCTTCTTTATTATCGTCGTCATTTTGTTGTTCGTTATCAGTGTCAGACTGATGTTCAGGTACATAATCATCGTCTTCATCTGATGAGTCTCCAAAATCATCTTCTATGGTCTCCGGGTTATCTTCATTCGACCACAGGTTTTTAGCTTCCGAAGTACCCACAGCTCCACTAAAAGCGTCACAGCAAACTATACAACAAACTTACGCGGCGCAGCTACTGTCTCTCAACGTAGTCGGCTCTTAACTGAATTTACGTGCAAAGGATCGCCAAAGGACGCAGACATGCGCAAGCTACATTGAACGATTCATGCGCCTGGGTTTTTCAGACCCCAGTGTGCAGTTTCAGGGTTTACATAAAATAAAAAAAATCGGAAAATAGTTACAAAATAGTTAAATCTATAAACAAAAAAATACTTCAATAATTGATTTTCAAAGAATACTAAACTTTTTTTAAAATTTATAGCTCTATAATGCAAATTTATTTATTTATTTATTTATTTATTAAAGGCAATATTAATTAATATTACATTTATAAAAAAACAATTCAGTGGAAGATTCGAACCACGATTATCCAGATCTAAAAGCAGAAACAATATCGCGTAGCTATCACTCGACTTGTTAGATCAAATACGTAAGTTATATTTAAGTTGCTACCTCACTAGTGTTTGATAGTGGGTAAAATACGTGGGCAATAAACTCCGTCCATTAGAAAGGAATGCAGGGACTGCTTTGCGTCATTCTTCTCCGTCGCACGGGGGGAACGGGTCTACATTGCAGCATATATATGTCTATGACCATAACACGACATAATATGTACATATAATGACACACTATAGAGAAACAGACACTTGAAAGAGGAAACAAAAGTCTGTAGTCCGAGCTTTTATGACATATACCGAAGAAAAAAGACCAGGCTCAAGCACGAAAAGTAGATATTTGGAGACAAATAAAATGGGAATCCTAGGAAGAATAACCGGAAAAACAATACTAGACAGAACAAGAAGTAATGCGATTAGAGAACTAAAAGAGAAATAAACAGCCATATCAGTCAAATGGAGCAGAACAAGGTAGTTAGGAAAACCCTGGGCAAGTCGGCAATTGCAGGAAGAAGCACAGGTCGTTTCACTAATAAAATTTTTAATAAAATTTCCAAATTATAAACATAAAAACGAAATAAAAACAGAATGCTTATAATCCGTACTTTAATGATGATAAGGATTATCATGATGATGATAATGTTGTTTATGCGATGACAATAATATTGAAGTGTTATCCGTAAAAATAATAGTGACATTAGCAAATTGAAAACATGTTTAAACAATATATTTTAATATTTTATGATATTTGGTAATTTTCAGTGAAAATCATGTCTTACACCCTACGGATTTTAACCATTTCAAATCCTTTTCGAAAAACCTTCGAGCTTGCTAACATCCTTGTTCATCTTAATAAGGCACCTTGTATGCTAATTCACGATGTGGGTGCTAAACAATTCCGTTTATTGGCTTGTCGAAAAAAATTCCAGCTCATTAAGAATATTAAATAAATCCACTTCACAATTTTCATTATTAACTGTCATAAATTAATTGCATATAAAGGCAATTGTTTAACAATTTTTAATTGTATATGGCCCCGGGTAAATTATTAAGTTACCTTTGTTCAAGAGCCGATACCCACGCTATTTGTTATTCAGAGGCGTGCCGTGTTAGTTTTTAGATGTTTGTATTCTTGATAAACAACCTTCTTGTAGATTAAAAACAACCGAATGAAATTATATTTATACCGTATTTTTGAATATATTTCTGATAAAGTGTGTTTATACAGATTAATAACAAAACTTTTTCGTTAGCCTACTGATAGTTAAAATAAATATAATAGTCAGTCCAGAGCACATTAGTTCGCTCCCAAGGTCAAAA
Source organism: Diabrotica undecimpunctata (assembly GCF_040954645.1). Classification (NCBI taxonomy): domain Eukaryota; kingdom Metazoa; phylum Arthropoda; class Insecta; order Coleoptera; family Chrysomelidae; genus Diabrotica; species Diabrotica undecimpunctata. Next base: position 128,480,807 of record NC_092808.1, read on the forward strand.
AACCCTCTTAATTATAAGTATTATACATTATAGTTCGCTCCGAAAACCATAACCTAGTTCGCTCCCGTGGTCAAGCGGATTATGTATTTATCTATTAAGTTCTAGGAAAATTAACACCGGGAAAATAGGTACTGCGGCTTTTGTATTGTATATTAGAAATTATATCAAATATTGGTAGTTACATATTTATATAAATACAGTGACAAGCGCGCTAATAAGCGGCAAAATAACGCAAACGATGGAAAACATATAAAGTTGTAAGATAAAAGAGATGAAGCTAGTAAAGATCAGAAATTTAGCGATAGAAACCTATAAATTTACATTATATCGTTGATTGAATAACCCAAATTTGGGTTATTCAATAAACGAATCTATTCACTGCTTCCCACCTTTAGACATATCAGAGGAGGATGTCAACTAAAACTGTCACTGTCACAGCGGTAGTTTCCAAACTCTAAAGTTGGGAAACAATAAATGAAATGTAATTCTTTCTTCAAACGTCAAATAATGATGACATTACTTATCTAACTTGATCCTGTCAAAGTTTGATGTCTCCGCCGGCAGCAGTTTTTTTTTCCCATTTCTTTACGGCGGAGGGAAAAATGTTGTCATGGCAACAATATGAAACATGTCACAAAGCAACAATACAAATGTCATTAACAACAATTAAACATCATTTTTATTTATAGTAATATTAAAAGTACAATTAGTTAATGAGGTATTTTCAAAATTAAATCCGTGCAAAAATGTTCCCGACTCTTGATACGCATTGGTAATGGTTGATGATACTGATGGTCTAGAACAACTTTCAGGGGTCGTATTTTCGAATTCATTCGAGCATATTTCGCATACGAAATTAGAAGAGATTCGCTTAAAAAAATCCAGTTTTTTGTATGTTCGAATACTCCGTGTACGAATTTTTTCGTATATGGCGACTCGAATTGATCTGAACCATTCGAATTTCGATGTTAGTATACGATCAAAGTAATTTTTGTCATTTCAATTTTGACAGATACGATTTCAGCTGATAGTTTTTAATCGTTCTTGTATACAATATTTTTACATTGAACTTTGTTTTCAATAGCTGGTTGAAATAATTTTTTAATAGAAAGAAATATAGTTATTGCCCTTGCAAAGGCAGAAATATTAGCGGAACAGAAACGCAAACTTTACCATCCCGTTCTTTACCCTCTAAAGGACTGCGATGTACAATTTTAAAAATTTTACAGCTTAACAAAGCCCCCTCCCCAATGGAGTTGATAGGCTTGAATGGCTCTTTTTTGTTTGGCCGACACTGAACCACCATATTTCATATCCTTTTTTACTCCTTTCAGCTAATGTACAAGAAACGAATTGTTTTAGCTGACAAAATTACTATAAAATAGGTTACGTAAACATGTCAATTATTCTCCTTTTTTTTATTATTTGAGTTTAGGTTGTTCGAATTTGCAGTATTGTCGGTGAAAATTCTCCCCGTATACGTATAACATTCCGAAGGACGTCCAAAAATACACATTCAGATTCGTGTACGAAATTTTTCATTCGAGTTAACTCGTATACGAAAAAATTCGATTGAATTCGAAAATACGACACCAGATATCATTCCCGATGTTGGCGAATCATGAGGGTTTAAAATTTTTTGAGCATTATCGTTCTTATCGGACTTGGAGGGCCCCAAACGTGCTACTGCATCATTAGCCGCGGACTCAATTTCGTTTAGGTTTTCCATTTTCGCACTAAATTTGCGCTTGCGGTTGCAACAACAATAAGCTGTCTTTAATAATTGCAAACAACTGTCAAACAACTGTAACCAGGGAGACGCAAATCCCACCGACGACTTAATTATTTTAATTTCTAACATCTAGACGACTTTGATAGTTGTTGCAGTTAATTTCGAGTAAAAATAGCGTATGAATTGTACTATTTATGGTTGCAAATTGCTACGTTTGAAGAAAAAATAGTATACTTTATTCGACAAAGAAGTGACTTTTCTTGACTTGCCCTCTATTACGCGCCTCACTTCGTTCGGCGCGTAATATCGGGCGCGTCAAGAAAAGTCATGCTTCTCCGCCTCATAAAGTAATATACTATTATAGGTTCTATCGCTAAATTTCTTATCTCCACTAGTTTCATTTCTATTTATCTCACAACTTAATATGTTTTCCATCTTTTTCGTTATTTTGCCGGTTATTAGCGCGCTCATTACTGTTATGTATTTTGAAAAATGTTAGTGATTGATTTAGAAATTATATTAGAAATTTTGAATTGTTTTTAAAAATTCCTGAAACAATTTTTGTGCCTATTCTAAAATATAGGTATAATAAGAAAGCAATACAAGTGTAAAAACTAACATAATATGGGATATTCTCTACCATTACAAAATTAAACAAATATAAATTAAAATGAGGCATTTATTTCGCTAGAAATCTAAAAGAAATACATTTGACAAAATCAAATATTTACTAATTTTATTTTGCTTTAATTCCGCTATTTTGTGATCAACAAATTTTTGACGTTCTAGAACTACTTTTCGGTACACCTTTTTTGGTTTCACAGAACTTCGTATCTTTTAAAACTTCTAAAAATTGAAATATATTAGGGTGCGGATTGTAAAATAATGAATTAAATTTAGAATGTAAACTTTCACAGGCATTGGTTGTACGCTCAAGTGATGAACTGTTTTCCGCCCACATCTCAGGAGGGAAGTCTGCCTCTTCAGAAATATAGTTGTCCACCAAGTAGTCAGCAAATTGTTGTACGGCTTGGTGTTGTGCTGGTAATATTTTACTAAAGTCTAAAGCAAAACACTCACCTACTTCTAATGGATCTAGGAAAGGTAGACCAAACATATATCTAAGGTATTGTCCGACTTCATTGTCGTTTGAATACTCAGTAGCCAGACCAACTTTTTGAATTTTTCTCCACCATGATTGTCCGAGATGAAACCTACATCCTTTTATGTTCGCTATAAGAAGTAGTCTTATTTAGTAGCATTGGTTAAAAAAGACTTCTTTTTTAAACAATGATGGTAGTGTTGTATTAATAGGTAAATACAAAGTATGAGAAGATATTATTCAAATATCTTTTCTAAGAACTATATGGCCGAAGCGAATTTACCTATGCCCCTTTTCTGTGAGGTATTAAAATCTGACCGCGGGAGCGAACTAGTATACACCCAGTCAGTCAAGAGTCAAGGTGAAGGTATGTGTCAAATGCTTTCTGCTCGATGGTCAAATGATAATAACTTTTACGTGGAGGATTAATGTATACGTATCCTCCAACTGGTGAAGATTTACGTTAGGGTAACGCACCCAGTTATTGGCAGTTTAAGGAAATGTCCTGACAAAAATATTTCCGAGTTCCACAAGAAAAGAATCACAATTTTGGGAACTTTTATTCTGGGCTGTGTGATGTCCTACCTTTCTTATCACACAACTGTTATTGATAATAACGTTAGTATATAACGAAATTGATTTAAGTTAAAAAACAGAGAAAGTATTATAGTTTGTTTTTTAACCAGGAGGAGTAAACTAAAAAGACAGATTCACACCCAAGAAAATTACTAAAAAAGTCACCACTTGCGGCAATCCAATAATCAGTATCGGACAACCTCAATGTCGATTCTAACCTAACTTTGTTTATGTTTGAATGACAATTTTTCATCGTATGTTGCGAGGATAGAAGGTCGACCGCCAATATTTTTAGGACATCTTACTGTTCCAGTCTGCTTATATTCCTTAATTGTTCTGTAAATAGTTGAATTCACAACACCTAAAATTAGCACATTAATTTAGTAAGTCTTGATTTTATCTAACTATTTTGCAAAACTAACCTGTTGCATGTTTTATTTTTATTCCAGGATTATCAATTTTTATTTTTTTGTACATGTTTGTGATGCATTGTTTTTCATTTGATGATAAATGACCCAAATCTACTCGGAGTTTTTTAGGTGGAGAAGGATAATTACCACTAGTACTTGGCATTGAATCCATATTGTTATCTTAATAACACTAATACGTCGCTAAATAGTTCTGAAAAGAACTGTTCTTTATATAAATGCAAACAAAAAATCTAAAAATTAAAGGAATAACGCAGAAAATACAAAAAATCGCCGATATAAATTTTGAATTTTAAAATTACATTAATGTCAAAATGTCAAAATTTAGTTAAACTTGCCTGCAGTTGGACTAATTACAAACAAGCATCAAGCATTACGGCTAGGTAAATTTGAAATACCCCTCCTGGTTAAAAAACAAACTATAGTTATTGGCACGTTACCTGCAGTTATTGTCACACGTCTTGCTGCAGTTAATGGCATCACTTTCATGGTAATGAAATAAAACTATAAGAGCTCAAATTATTTTAAATAAATGTTTACATTTATTCAAAGAGAGACTGATAGTCAATGCTCAGAAACCACAAATCGTCAACTTCGCCAAAAAAAAACAGCACTACAAGACCTAAAACCACCGGTGCTGGGAAGAACAGAGATTTCATTTGCCAAAGAAACAAAATACCTTGGGGTATATTTTGATCATGGGCTTACATGGAATACATACATTCTGAAAACCACACAGAAAGCTACTATGTCCCTAGGCAGATGTAGAAGAATGTGCGGTAAGAATTGGGGACTTAACCCCAATGGCTCGGTGACGTGGTGGACAAAGACGCAGCAAGTAGGAGCAACAAGGCAGTTAGGTAATACACAAAGGCTAGCATGCCTGTGTATTACAGGGGCCATAAAAACAACTCCTACTGCATCGTTGAAAGTCCTGCTGAATCTACCACCACTTCATATCTTTATACAGGGCGAAGCCAGATCAGTGATGCACAGATTAATCGATAGTCAGAGACATATAAGCCAGATGCATAGTACTGACAACAGAAAGCTAATCGAGGAGCTAAAAGCCGATATTGTGATGGGAAAACCTATAGATGCAACAGCTACGAGATAAAGCTTTAACTAAGTTCACAATTAAGATACCAGGCAGGGAAGACTGGAATAAAGGTGTACCCATACAAGCTGCTGTTACCTTGTACACGGATGGCTCAAAAACATCGGAGGGTGTGGGAGCCGACATAGTAGGGACAAATCAAGGGATACATTTCCCGGTAAGTCTATCTAAGGATGTAACAGTTTTCCAGTCGGAAATAACTGCAATCCATCACTGCGTGGAAGAAATAGAAACGTAGAAAAGAACGTTTCGTTTAGTTGCCATCTTCACAGATTGTCAGGCAGCGCTTAAGGCATTCAATTCTGTAGAGTTCAATTCTAAGCTAGTATGGGATTGCCTATGTGCCCTAAATAAACTAGGAGACCGTAGAAAGGTTACAGTAGCCTGGGTATCGGGGCACGAGGGTCATAAGGGCAATGAAAAAGCAGATGAAATGGCCAAACAAGGCTCATCAATGCCATTCATTGGACCGGAACCCTTCTGCGGCATTGCAAAGTCAGTAACAAGAACGGCTACAAGGAAGTGAGTAGCTCACAAATCTCTGGAATGGTGGAGGAATTCACCAAGACAAAGACAGACGAAACAGTTCATTACAGAACATTTGGTAAAATTTACGGCAGACCTAATAAGCAAAGACAGGAAAACAGTCAAAGCCATAGTAGGTCTTCTAACAGGGCACTGTAAGCTGAATAGGCACTTGAAGCTGATGGGATTATCAGATGATGACCTGTGCAGATTGTATTACCTCGAAGAAGAAACAGCAGAGCACATTTTATGTCAGTGTGACGGTCTGGCAAATGTGCGGTTCTTTGCATTGGGGGAAGAAAATTCACCGGCAAACAGCTACATGGAAGGTACAGTCTCGAAGCTACTAGACTTTATAAAAAGGGTCAGGCTAGAGAATGTTATTTAGGACTAGAGGAGATCTGAAAAGGTCGCCAGGTCGGAATTCGCCTTTTGGGATACCAATGCACATAAATTTGAAGTGCTAAATTACTGTACTCTGCACTTTTTCATAAATAATCAACATATTGTGGTACCAACATCTTCGTGGTGATTCTAAACATGATTGTTCCAAAATATGGGTTTACTAAAGTTGTGACTGTCTACATTTAGATTCTCGTACTGGGCGTAGTTGACAGATTTCTTTTTGCATACCAAAATGCATTTTCGTTGAACAGCTGAATTTAGAAAAACATGTTAAAAGACTTTTTTACTTTACATGGTGCCTTCTAGCTATACCTTTAAGGAACGCCTTATTTTCGGAGACAACCAATATATTTTATATTAACAATGTGTCGACAATTTTACATTAATTCACAATAGTTCTCATCCACATTATATTCTAAACGAGGCAAGAATTGAATATACACACGGACACATCATTGAAAAATTTATTTATATCTTATACCAAAACTAATTAATATAAAAAAACATTCGTGTTTTATTTCAAGATGGCGAAAAAACTTTTATTTCACTAATGCCGACCAATAGTAAACTAATTGGCTCAGTCCTGGGGCCAAGAAATTTTCTTGTTCTCTTGATTAGTATTTACGACCGGCGTTTCGTATTTAAAACCGCGTATACACCAAATTAACTTTATTACGGTTTTAATTTGAACTAAGGGCCGATCGAGATATATCATTAACTATATTAATTATTTTTATTATAAACTTTATTGCCTTAGTCTTTTACGACAATAATATGTTTGGTTTTTTTTTTTTCGTTTAGCGGAAGAGCGGTTTATTGTAGAAGGATTTTGATATGAGTATAACCTTAAACACATATTTTTATTTCGCTGATACTGTTAATTAGTTAAGCACTTTATTAATGGATACTTATTTTATCTAAAGTGCTCTAAAATCAGATAATCTAAGATGGTGAATGAGGAGACACCGGATACTAAATGTCCAACAAAACTTTTTAAGATATTATATGTTGCTGATGAGAGCAGATGATTTGCAACGACTATATTATACGACGACTAGATTCATACAGTAAAGAGAAGCACTCAAAAGTAGCTTTTTAAACTAAAATTGTAAATAATAATGCACTACTATATTTCAGTTGCCTAATATACAGCGTTGGAACTTGAAAAACTGAGCATAAAAGATTTACACTGGTTTTTATTCTTAATATCCTTTAAAATGAGACAAATCACAAGTGGTTCTTTTATCTTCAGCCTTATTCTGTAACTGCAAATCGAATAAACTCAATTTCACTATTTGGGAGAGAAATTCATCGTTTGAAGGCGTAGAAGTGGGGAAAGACGTATGAAAATCCAGTGGCGTGCACTCACCTATATTTGAACGTTAATTATATTATATTGTTTAAATATTATTGTTCAAAATAGGCCACAATATATTTATCTGCAAGTTTTTACTGAAGTTTCCATCTCTATATCCAAAGTCCGTTTTCAAAGATATAAATTATAGTTATATTTATTTTATTTGTTTATTATTATATATTTATATAATCTTATATGATTTATTTCCTTAACTTTAAAAAAGGTCTCTGGAATAAAGATCGAAACGTCAGTAAAAGAAACATGTAAATAGATGTATTGTGGCTTATTTTTAACATTCTCCCTAAAAATACGGAATGCCACAAGCAAAAAGCCACAAAAAAATAAATATTGCTATCATTTGTATTAATTACTATTTTAATGGGAATAAGCCACAATTAAAGGCTAAAATACGTTTATTTACGTTTCAATTTCCACTTCGGAAATCGTTCTCAAAATACAAACATTAGACTAAACGGGGATACCCTGTCATTATCCCTGCCACCAAATATATTTTTATTTGAATACATGTTGTGTCACCGTTTAGTTAGAAAAAAATCGTACAATTGTAAATTCAATTATCTTTTAATAAAGTGAATGAATGTCAATTACCATTAAACAAAATAATTTAAGATTTTATAACAGCATAACCCCTAAATATCACCCCCTAGATTAGTTATAATTTAAACAATGTCATTGAATACCTCGTCTTCACTGATTTGCATAGAGATTTGGATTTAGATTATACTTACCCTCCACTTCAAAATTGGGCTTGTGCCGTTGGTTGCTTTTTATTTTTTAGGGGCGAATACGACTCATATTTGAAAAAAAAATCATATAATTGTAAATTCAAACAATTTGGAATTATTTTATTATACAGTGACATTAAATTTGGATTTCTTTACTATCTTTTTACCACATAATTTCTACCCTTACAAAAACTATCCCTTGCAAAGAAATTTGAATAGTTACTTATTTTTTTTTATTGAATTTATAAATACAATAATTTTTTTAATGAAAATGTTATGAATTTATTTTATTTTAACCTAAAAAACAAGCCTTATTAGTTTGTAAGGATGGGTGAAAGTATGTGTCCTTACAGCACATTATGTGTATCTTAAAATGCTCCAGTATACGTGTTCTAATGTCTCCTCAAACATGTGATTGGTTTTTTATTTATAACTAGGTGCTAAGTGCTTATCTATATTATATTAAATAATCTATAAGTTTTTAAGGGCAATAAGATTATTTACGTTTTTTTCAAACGTTTATTTTTAAAAAGGTTGTAGTTGAAAGGGCTTCAACAATATATTCTTCTACCCTTCAAGATTTTTCGTATCACTAATACTTTGTAAGTTATTTTGAAGAAAAGGCATTTTTTCAAAATTTTAAAATTTTTCTTTTATTTTAAAACCAAATTATTTTAAAAATAAACACTTTGAATCGGCCAAACTTACATATCATATAAATAATACATAAGTTAAGTAAATGTTAATTGGGGTGATGATTAGGGGATGATTTTCACGATGTTTTAACCAAAAAAAGTGCTCAACTTTATTTTGAGCGTAACTCGCTGTTGATTGCTGTTTTGATGCTGGAAATAAAAAAAAAACAAAAAAAAAGCTTTTTTTAAATACTTTCAAAAAGTTTTAATGAGTTTTGCCCGAAAAGTGATTCATTTTTCGGTTATTTCTCGTTGAATTATTCGATTTGGAATTTAACAAAGAAGAACATTCTCTTCATGAGCTACAACTCTACAGTTGGACTTCATAGGCCCACCAGTTTTTTTTATTTTTTTATAGGCTATACAACAACCGCAAAATTCTTTTATTGTGAATTCTTAATGTTGCTTAGATGATTGTTGTGCAAGGGCTGTAGAGAAGTGCAAGGAAAACTTTAGGATGAATTATTGCAATGTACTGTATGTTGCTTTTAATATAACTTACTATATTCGAGTCGTCAAATAGCACAAAAAGTAGGCCTGACTTAAAAGTGGAATTCGAAATATGTTAAAAAATATAAATCTTGATATTATCACTACCATCATACTCTACCAATGGATCAAAAAGACGTGCTATGTTTTAGACAACATATAAAAGAGATTTGATTATTTTATCTACTATATTTATTAGAAATAAACCACCTTTTTAATTAAAAATGTCTTATATTTGACGGTTCAATTTTGACCTCGGTAATAGTTCTGAAAATACAAATTAAATTATCATTATTTTTTTTTTTGCTTTCATCCCTATGCAGGGTCGGCTTTCTAATTGTTTTAAACTTTTCCATCAGATTCTATCTTCGATAATACCAATATCAATCCCCTTTATCGACATGTCCTGCCTAAGCGACTCCTCCAGGTTTTCTTTGGTCTTCTTCCCCTACTCCTTTTAGGAACTTGAAACTCAACAACTCTTCTTGTTTGGTAGTTAGCGTTTTAACGCTAAACAAGCCTGAACTTTTTAACCTATTTTCTCTTATTTTAACATTAATTGGTGCCACCCCTAGACCCCTTGTATAGTCATTCTTAATAATTTCGTCCTTCTTTGTCACACTAATAGTGCACCTAAGCAGTCTTATTGTCGCTACAGTTTTCTATAATTTTTCATTAAGTTGTGTTGAAACCTTTCTGTCACACAATTCGCTTTCTTCCACTTCTTCAATCTCATCCTGACTGTATTGCGCGTATCTTTATATTCCCATTACTCTATAACACTGGTTTTAGTATTTGGGAATTTGTTATGGAGAAATTTTAGGATTGAGGATTTGGTAGTACTGCAAGCACAGAGATTCGTAAAGAAGAATTAAAATTAAATGATTTGTTGAAACCCAAATAAATTCAATTAGTATTTTTCCAATGCAGTTATGATAAAGTAATAGTTGATTTTGCGGTCTTTTTAGTGGTCGCACAGTAATTCATAGATTTTTGCAATAAACAACAGAATAACTTGATATTTATTTAATAGTTATTTTTTTGCAGGTAAATACCTTCATCGCCTTTTTACGAGTTATACTTAAGGTAAGGTTTGACAATTTTAAAATTTATAACTAAAAATTAAACTCTACTGTCTTAAAAGACCTTTATTTATATCTAAATAATATTAAATGGTATGATCACATCACACAGACCATGGTGTCTACTTTAGGACATCAGTACTGTTGGTCTATGGTATAAATCAATTTTTTTGTAGTCCTCTTAGGGACATGGACGAATTCGTGACTCTCTGATGATTTTAAGCATCAGCTGGACTCTGGCCGAGTTTGGCCCGTTGGTTCCGTTCGAGTTCGAGTTCCCCGAACTCGAACGGAACCGTATCACTCTTGATAATGGCTCCAAAATGGGTGCCGAAACGTCAAGTAACAAATTCTCAACGCGGTTCTTCCCGAGAACTTAGTAATTTTCATTCATTTGACCGCGGAAATTTATCCGAACATATATATATATATATATATATATATATATATATATATATATATATATATATATATATATATATATATATATATATAAATACATAAATACATAAATATATATAAATATATATAAATATATATATATATATATATATATATATATAAATATATATATATATATATATATATATATATATATATATATATATATATATATATATATATATACAAACAAGAGAAACTAAAAGTTAGCTACCGTACGATACGTCTTGAAACAGGGTGTCACACAAAGTCCTACATCGCAATCAGGACAGTAGTACCTTGATTCGCGCCTCAACATCCGGTTACATCCTCCGCCTTACTGCATGCAAAACACACTCTAGTTAAATGAGCTTTTTTCCTGTGACAGGAACAACTTCTGAAAAATATCGACCGGTAAGACTAAGTGGGTAAAAGTGATGAAGGTTTTCTTCTTGACACACCTCAACCTTTGTAGCAAACCTCAATCAATTGCATTATCAAACCGATTCGAAATTCTAGATGCACTCCTAGCTCTCCGCTTTTCGTGTAGAGCATTTCACTCAGCATGGTCGAGAAGGTAGAAGAATATTCTTTTCGTAATACCTCTTTCCACGCTTCTTGGTTACAGGGTAATCAGCAAGCTGTTGGTCGACTCAGTCGACTCCATCCATAATATTGTTGAAGTTTTGAACAATCAATAAAACAAAATTTTTTTATCTCTCTTCCTCTCCTGTCTTCAGTATAAAAGTTGTCTGTAGTCAAACATTGACCTTTCGACAGTAGAGGTTTCATTAGCGCCATAACAATACGTTGCCACTGGAAGATCTTTATACTGTTCGTCAAACTTTGTATCCTTTCCCGTATAAATTATGTTATGCCAAATATATCCAGAGGAGGATTCACACAGCATGTAGTTCTTTATACGAAATCGTGCCCTTTTGTTTGGAATGTATTGAATCCATTCAAGTCTGCCTTTGTAGATAAGTAAGCTGTCGTCAATTATTACATCTGTTTCCAAATCATACAAAGATTTGTACTTAGCATTTCGGTATTCATAAACTACCCAGATCTTATACAGTTTCGGACTTGGGTGAGTATCTCTGTCGAAAGATTTAATATTAGATAAATGCAGGTACCTATTGCTTTATTTTGAGGCATCTTTTATATTTCACAATCTTACGGAAAAAAGTAGTTTCAATTATTGGTTTTTGGACCAATAAAGCCAGTGCACTGGTTTCTTTACCAAGCTCTGCAGTAATATAATTGCAAAAAATACTCGCATTTCATCCCTATCTGTTGGTGTCCATTTCTTCTCTTTTATAACTCTGCGAAAGCCTGATCGCCTTTTCTGATTAGCAAAACGATTTGTTTCTTGAATAATTTTGTCCACCAGTCCATCATCGGAGAACATATTGAAAAACTCAACCTTATTTTCAACATTCTATATATCGAAATGACACTCCGATTTCCAGGTAAAAAGAAACATCGGTGGAGACGGGCCTAGCCGTTCTACATCCAGTCTAACCTATTAACAGACTGATTAAAGTAAACCGGTTGCACTGTCATCATCTTCATTGGTATCTGAGTCACTTGTTAACATTTCGCTTTCACTGTCACTTTCTGATGTCCCGGAAATATCTAGCTCAATACTATTATCTGAATCTTCACCTGGCTAGAATTCATAATTAATAAAATAACGATTAAATTTCATAGAATTGCCATACAACCTTGTAACAACTTCTTTTTTGTGTGCCGTGCTTGTTTTCAAGCGTTGGCTATCGTCGTACGCCAGCTGACGAAATGTTTCTAGCTCGACAGCTATATGAAACAAATCCTCGACCGTTCGACCTGTCCATTGTCTAATATTACGCAGCCAGGACTTGTAACAACTACTCCGTCTAAATTCGTTCAAATTCCGAAAGCCTAACTCGACAGAAAGAAATAAATCGCTTAAATTCTCACTAAATAGCTCAAAATGAGATATCTGGGGTTCATTATTTTAGATACAACAAGTGCAAGACGAATTATCTCGGGATAGTTTCTAAAGGGGTTAATTGCGTTTTAAATCAAACAAATTATCAGACTAATAGTCAAATTATTAAACGAAACCGTATCTGACTATATACCTTCTATATAATATACTTAGTTAACCACACTGGAATTTATTCTTTAAATTATTTAAAAAAAAAATTAATAAAAAACAAGAAGTTATTTTTATTACACCTGAGAAATTAAAGGCTTAACGATATTTTTACCAATAGCCAATTGACTGCAGTTTTAAAAATGTGTACTATTAACTGGGTACCCGTATTATAATTAATAAGATTAAATATTGTTAGTAAGACCATCAAGAGTTACCTCAGGGCTAAAAAGTAATAAAAAACTATATTAAATTATAATGATGTTTAACGAGGAAATGTATTTAATAAGATATTATACACCTTTAAAAAGATTTTACCGTATCATTTTGATAAAAATAATAGCGTCTACAATACGAGGATTTCTTTTTTATTTCAGTTAACCTCATCACTAGTAAAGTCTAATCATTTTTGTGTAGTGTGTGTGTTCAGTAAATGTTATTGTTTTTACCAAAAATGGTTTGTTATATCCGAACAATCGCGGTAAATTGGGAAAATGCCTATTGAGACATTCAAATTTCTGGTGGTGTGGCATTCAGTGAAGATGTGATTGACGATAAGAGGAACATCATCATAATATATTTCGAGAACTTTTAAAGTATTGAAAAGTGGATAAGCGGCTGTCGCTGCTCTGTATCAAAACAAAAATCTAATACCGTCATTATGTTTTATTACTTTACTCCGTTTGGAGTACCAGAAACTGAATTCACTACGAATTTTGACCATGATGAACGGCATGTGGAAAGCAATTTTAGATTCCTTTGCCGAGTAATTTATCAAGCTGTTTGCTTTGCAAGTTTTAGAAAGCACAGTAGTAAAAATTTGAATTGGGTTTCGCTAGGTAGAAATCGTTTGATTTCTCTTTTTGTTTATTGAAAAGTTCTTTGCTAAATACGGTATAATCGTTGGACATTCGATATTGTATCAATCGTAGTGACAGAACAACCAACTCTATATATCTGGATGCATTGATAGAAAGTACCTTATGATAATAGGATGTATTCACATGCCTGAAGGCTTGTCAAAAAACGATATTATTGGAGAGGAAAGTATTTACATTAAGAAGCGTTCCAGATAATGGGGGGAAGGGAGTTTTTGATTTTATAGATGGAAATTTTTAAGATAAGTCTTCATCTTCGGATAAGAATAGTAGAATCTGTGAGATTAAAAGTATTCATTTGAGGAGTTCTAGAGTCTTGGTGTTGATGTATCAGAAGGTCAAATATTGGTTTGTTGGATTTGATCAAATTCTACTGGCATAGGAAAGAAGCAGTTTCTGTCTTGGAAGGTAGAGGAGAGATTATAGGATTCACAGTAGACACTTTAAACAGGACTGGATTGAAATGCGCCTTAGCACATTCGAAGAGCTATAGTTTATTTCTGTTACTTCTACAGTTATTTCTGTGCTGAATTTTTTATGCCGATTCCAAGCTTCTTCTTTGTTCTACAATGTTTGACATCTTATCAGGCATCCCCTTTTTTTGGATTTTTTTCAGGGTTTGCTGTATGTTTATGTAATTCATTTCTTTGTATTTCTCCATATCTCTTCCGAATCTTCAGTAGCTAATGATACCTTAGCATATGGTGAATAGAAGTCATCATCATCAACTAGCCTCTAACGTCCACTGCTGAACATAGGCCTCTCGCATGCTTTTCCACTTAATCCGATTTTGCGCCATCTGAATCCAATTTGTAGTCACTCTTTTTATGTCATCTGTCCATCTCGTTGAGGGCTGACCTCTATTTCTGTTAGCTTGTATTCGGGGTCTCCATTCCAAAATTCTTTTTATCCACCGGTCATCAACTGATCTTGATACATGACCTGCCCAGTTCCACAGTGAATAGAAGTACAAACTATTAAAAAAATTGTGAAAAGAAAATGAACCAAAGTTGGTTATGATAAACAAGTTCCTCATGTGAGATAACAAGTTCTATAAGTTTTACATTAATATAACTGAATATCTCAGTTCGATAAATGCCTTTTCTTTTATCAAAAGGTTATAATAACAGTTATAAATATTATTGGTTAACCTTCTCATTGAAACTTTTGCCACGAATCAATGAACTATATCAACCAATGAATGAATTTCTATCTGCGTGTCGTACGTAGGCAATCTACAGAAATATTTTTTCTTTTTTTTTTTTAAAGAAATCAACTCCTAGCAAAAACTGTCGTAAATGTTAAATAACCTCTTCTTCTTATTCGATCAGCAGCTAAAACAATTAAATTTATAATTCAAATTCAATACACGGAAGCATTGTAGCGTTACTTTTCGACAAAACATTCTCTAATTAAAGAGTTTTTGTACAGTACGGCGTTCCGCCTCAAATCTCCACAAGTTCATTATCGAATCGAAGAGGTCCGTAGCATGAAAAAGCTTTTTTTTCTTCTTTGCCACTATTTACTTTAAATGTTGAACTCCAGAGGCGCAACAGCAAGGTACATATCTATATTGTATAGTTTCTTCTAAAATCTTAATTATCTAGAAAATAAGCATGTATCTGGTCTGAAATTATGCCTTTTTGAATATTGGAGACAAATTTTACTAAAACCATTTTATTTACATCTACTTCACTGTTTTTTGTTCAATTACTTATAGTAATCTTTCTGCTTTCATTAGTTTATCTCATTTAAGTTCAAAGACTAAGCCTCTCATTTTACCTTTCCTAGCTTTCTTTAAGCCTTCCTACCTTGCGCCCTACAACAAGCAGTTTTAAAGTATTTTATAAAAGCTAAAAAATACATATTTCATATTATTCCTAAGAAGAGATAGCCATAAATTAACTTAAAAATAGAAAGTCAAAAGGACCAGACGGAATAACCAACGAGATTCTAAAACACGGAGGAGAAAGTATAACCCTAGATATGACAAAACTTATACAAAAACTAATATTGCACTGCAAGATAGCAGACGCATGGAGAAACAGCATAACGATACCAATGTTCAAGAAAGGATATAAAGAAGACCCCAACAATTATAGAGGTATAAATCTATTGAACACCGCACTTAAGCTTACCACAAAAGTCCTAACTAACAAAATCAATAAACTAACAACTTTATCAGATGAACAACAAGGATTCAGATCCAGAAGATTCTGCGTACACGCCGTATTTGTACTAAGACAAATCACAGAAAAGACCATCAAGTACAATAAACCAGCATATCTATGTTTTATAGACCTAACAAAGACTTTCGATCGCATCCAAGTCGAAGACGTCTTAAACCTATTGTATAAAATAAACATACCAATCAATATTATACAAACCATCGAAAATATCTACTTACATAATCGAATACAGGCAAAGATAAATGGAAAACTAACACAGTGTGTACCAGTACAAAGCGGAGGCAGACGGGGTGACTCGCTAAGCCGACTCTCTTTAATATAATAATGGACGAAACAATACAAGCAGTACGTAAAGGTCACGGTTACAGAATGGGGAACACAGAAATCCAAATATTATGTTATGCAGACGACGCCGCATTAATCGCCGAGACAGAAGACGAGCTCCAAGGATTAACACACATCTTCAATACAACAGCCATGAAATACAATATGATAATATCAGCAAAAAAAAACCAAATGTATGACAACATCTAAATACGCACTACGATGTAAAATCGAAATTGATGGGAAAATAATAAAGCAGGAAGCAAGGTTTAGATATCTGGGAATAGATATAACTAGTTACGGAGAAGTACGACAACAAAGCTTAAAAGGAAGTAAAGCGATGTGATCTCTTAATGACACAATCTGGAAGAACGAACATCTAAGACAAGATAAAAAAACTAGAATCTATTTAGCAGCAATTAGACCTATATTAACATACACGGCGGAGACAAAACCTGACACATCTAAAACGAGACGACTACTAGAAACAACAGAGATGAAAATACTTCGACGAATATCAGAAAAAAGTCTGTTGGATGGGGAGAGAAGCAAAAACATAAGAAGAACATAAGAATATAGAAGACATAAATGGATAAGTGACAAAACGGAAACAGGAGTGAAACGAATACATTAGTAGAATGGCAGAGGATATGATAGTACGAATAGCACGAGATAAGTCACCAAATGGACGAAGTAGTATTGGCAGACCAAGAAAAATATGGTGCAACAATTTAAACAATTTATTAGGCTAATATTGAAGAAGACACAGAGTTTAAAGCCTACATACACGAAGGAAGAAGAAGAAGTATTATTCCTGAGGACATTGTAAAGGATTATTTACTGAAATAATGATTGTGCTGTAAGTTATAATGTCTTTTAACAATTCTACTCGAGAATGAATAATGAGTGAAGTTTACTACGATTTTTTATGAGGTATTTAAACTTCCCATGGGATAAGTAAATAATTTTACATTATTTGCCTGCTGCATCTTTTGATCAGTTGACTGGCGGAATAGGTTCGGATTACTGTTAACAATCACAATTGAATAAATGTAGATCCATATCGATTTAGAAGTATTGCGGGCTGCATATAACCTGCTGAAACATCAGCTGCTGTGATGTTTCAGCAGGTTAAAGAGAGACTAGTCTTGTGGTAGGCGGGAAGGTTTTGAGAAAAACTCTGAAAATACTTGTTGCGATAATAATATATGGTGATGCAGTAGAATTTTTAAAGAAACTACATGTACGAAAAAGGAAATATTGAAGAAGAGGAAGAAAAAATTGAACTAAAAAATATTGACTTACAGATATGCAGAAATGTCTTTAAATGTAGTGTTGATCCAGATATAATAGGAAACTACAGATTTCACCGAGGTAAACCGTTCTTTAGCAAATTTCAAGCTCTGACTGATGTACTCTTTATTGCGGTCCTTGCAAGAAACAGCATAAATCAAATTAAAAATGCAAATTTGTGGGACTTTTAACATGGTCAAAATAGAAGAACTATCTAGGACAGTTTTACTGGCCAAATGGGTGTAAAGCACAGGGCGAAAGATCTTGCTCCATTTGGATATTATATTCTGGATGTAAAGAAGTAAAATACACTTGGTTTATATGGCTGTTATCAGGGATCACTTTTTAGCCAGGCGTTATTATTAATTTGTAGAGTCACGTTGGCATTGAAAGGTTCAGGTAGTGACTCTATAGATGGACTATCCATCCATCATTGGTACTAAGCACTTTAGGAGCCAAAGATTTCTTAAGAACAATTCCCTACTTTGTCATGTTCCTAGCAACTCTTCTCCATCCTCTAACTTCGATGGATTTCAAGTCGTCTTTCAAGTTGTCCAGGTACCTAAGTTGTGGTCTACATCTAGTATATCGTCCCACTGGTCCTCTTTGTTCAAATAATTTTCTCACCGTCGCATATTACTCCCTTTTCATTACATGCTCAAACCATCTAAGGCGTGCTATTTTTATGAATTTCACAACGTCAGTTTCCCTGAAGCTTCTGTGTAAGTTAAACTTAAAGCGTCTACGCCACAACCCTGCTCTTTTAGTCCTTCGTATATTATTTTTATCTTCTTCTGTGTTCGGAGTCTATATTTACAGAAACATTAGACGAGGTCCAAGGTGGAATTAAGGCCAACGGAATCAGCGTAGACAGCATCAGGTACGCTAATGGTACCGTCCTAGTAGCAAGCAATGCACAAGAAATACTAAATATAATAAACTCGGTATATCGTCATAAAAAAATTTTCAGATTAAATCTAAATATAGGACAAATAATAGGACAGGTAACTTCCATAAAACATAAGGAAGCAAATATTAACAGCCACTATAACCCAAAACAAGAAATTCTATCAAAAATCGAACAGGCAAGGAATATACCCATGAATATGAAAAAGTTTTTTCAAGATCAGACCTTAGTATAGAGCTCAGAATCCGAATGATCAGAAGTTACGTTTTTTTTGTCTTGCTATATAGCTGTGAAAATGCTTTGAGATTTACATATACAGATGGATGCTGAGAATTTCATGTTTACGAAAAGTGACCAATGAGAAGATATTTCGGCACATGAGTAAACAAAAAAATCACTAAGCATAACCAAAGAGAAGAAGATACAATACTTAGGTCACGTGTTGAGAGGTAAAAATATAAATTACTCCAAATCATATTGGAAAGTAAAGTACAGCGCAAAATATTAGTAGGAAGATGCCATAAGTCATGGCTGAAAGACCTGAGTTGGTTTGATCGCCCATGACCAGGAATCTTTCGTGCAACAGTTTCCAAAGCTACAATTGCCATTTGGATGGCCAAACCTTAAAAGAAGACGGCGCAACACGAAGATTTTCTTTTTAAAATCTTTTACTCGAAACGCTTAAGCAGCTCTTGGTCACTCAGTGTGAGTGACCACGTTTGAGCTCCGTATGTCCTATAGATATTTAATAAATGGACTATTGAACAAAATTATTTTCAATATTATAGTAGGGTAAGCATTGTCTTGAAAGATGTTAAAAATAATGTGTTTATACAACCATGAGGGTGAAGAGAACGAAATACTTAATTAATTGAAATTAAATTAAAATTTCATGGAACGCCATTGGTTAAAGCAAAGTTTTGCTACAATCGAAGCAAATCGAATTTGTGCTACTGAAACAATCGATTGTCAATGCAACAATTCAATGAACTAAATCAACATTTTTAAAAAAATATTTGAGAAAAGCAATTTTCTGGAAATGTGACTAAGTGGGAAGATAAGGTGATTATTTGGTAGGGTGATTCTATTTCACGCACATATTTAAATTTTTGACTAAATAAACAAAATAAGTTATGCATTAATTAAAGATTTTAAAACCATTTTAAAAAAGAAAGTTAATTAAGATAAAGTTCTATTAACAATATATTTTAAAAACCAATCATTTATATTCTTATTATACATGGTGATTCTTTGGGAAATCTAATTAAACGTGTTAAAGAAACTTGATATAATTAATATCTAAAAATTTAGGATATGGGTTTATGGATAGGTATGCCCAATTATTCTAAAATATTTAGTGAATTCTGTCAGTTCCAATTATACCAGAAGTTGACTAAAATCTCCTTATTTTATGTATAAATCCCTGTATATTATTACGGATTTCGATAGAACAGTTCTTGGGAGTTCTCTCAATGTAAGAATATGCTACCTTATACCGAGTGTTTTACGAGGTATGACAAATTTTATTTTGAAACAATATCCGAGTTGACACCCTGAATTTTTGTACATAATAAAATTTAAAAAATTTTGATTAGTTTTAATAAAAACAATTTAATATTGTCTATTTTAATGAAACGTTTTATGGATAGAATAATTTTTAATCAATAAGGTAAATCAAAACGCGAACTTTAAAAATTTTTAACTTTCTTAAATTGATCTCCCTCTCTCTCTCTGTGACTATCTCCTCAATTTTGACTCCCAGAGAGAGTGCAGTGGCCATTTTGATGCCCTCTACTGTCCGTCTCCAAAGATCTCTGAAGCAGTGTAAACAAAAACGGTCAAAGTCATGAGAACCATTTTTGCGGAAAACTGGAAAAAACTGTATAACTCTGTTTTAGTTATTTAAATAAATAAAAACACATTTGGAAGTGTTTTTGATAGAACGAAGTACTGTACAAAATAATGTATATATATATATATATATATATATATATATATATATATATATATATATATGATATAAATATTCAAGTTTTGTCAACTTCAGAACTTTTTGGATCATGTCACCACAAAAACCTTCGTTTTGTTAAAAAAAATATATTTAACCTAAAAAAATATAATTTTAAATAAAACTTTATATACAAACATTCAGTAACTTTTTAAATGCTTCAGAATGCCATGTTTCTTCCTATTGGATGTCATGTTCATCTTCTCCAGCATTGAGATTATCAGTTGTTGGCCACTCCATTAATTCGTAATAAAAATGTGTGACACTATCAGGTATATAGGGTAACAGCTTACCAAGATTTTGAAGCTTCAGTTTTTTAAGTGGTACTTTACCGGATGGATAACAAAGAATTGTGGGAGAAAATTGATTCATTGCTGACTTGAGAAATTTTATAGGTTTGTTCCGATAACCCATCAATAAAAGACCTACAAACAATCACACCTTTAGTTGTTCCATAAGTAAAGTGCATTAAGGAACTTATGCCAAAAGATATCTTATCCTTAGCAGGAACACTTTTTCCTCTTGTTTCGTCAGAAATGCACGTCTTTTTATAGTAGGTTGGCCACCAATGTTGAAAATCTGGTATATTTTCTGTGCTATCTTCTGTGACTGTAAACTTATCTGTCCTAATACTCCAAATCGTAAATTGGAGTTGTCCTTGAAAAATCCTAAGAAAAACTTATAGCTGCATTTTGATTCAGGGTATTTCTCTTTTATAAACATATTTTATAGAATTGTAACATTAAGTCGTGCGTCTAAATATTTTATAGTCTTTCTTGCATATTTACTTTCTTTTACTGAATAACTTTCAATACGTTGTTTTATTAGTAACCTGCTATGACCACTGATTGCATTAGTGCCCATTTTTTCCCACGAAGATCCTTGGGAGTTTTACCCATTAATAATAATGAACGAAGCCTTCTAATACGACTTATTTTAATGCTATATAGCGACTTAAATGCTTCTAAATATATCTTTTCTCTGGTTTCACCCACAAGTACCTCGTATGTAAAATAAACATTATGAGCAGCCCTCGCTTCTTCACCTTTTTCCTGGGTCTATGGGTTTTTACACTGTTGCAGGTAATCAATGATTGTAAAAAATTATCCTGCTCATTCTTAGTTTCTAGTGTTCTCAAATTAACAAATATTTCTTCAGCTTGATTGTGCAAGCAGTCTGTAAACTTATGCTTACATCTGAAATAAAAGAGTCTCGATAAAATAAACCTTAGTTTATTACATAAAAAATATAATTGGTACAATGCCAACATAGGCTATATTAATTGAATGTTATTTTAGTAAGAATGTCGTAATATTTTTTTATTGAGCTATACAGACTGCAAAACGTATCTTACCTGCAATCAGCTCCAACAGTGATAGCTGGTACAATTCTACCTTTGTAATTGATGTACTCTTCACCTTTGACTCTAGCATATCTTACGATAAATCTTTTCCACTTACTTTCATGTTTTACTTTTCTTCCGTCGCTAGTAATGATTTGTTCTTTATCCATCGCAATTTTTACAAATGCAATAAAATGGTGCTAAAATAACTTTAACCTCACAAAAACAATCAAAAGTGTGGTTATTTAATCAGGAATTCACAGAACACAATAATTTACCGTACAAATACATAGATGTTGATAGTGTTGCCTACAAAAACATTCTTATTTATTTATCTTATGGCATACAGAAAGAACACATAATTAAAAATCAATATAAAACGTTACAAGAAGTATTACAAACGAACATCTAATGTATTATTAATATATTTTAAAAAATTTTTTGTCGCATTCAGGAATTCATCGTAAACTATAGGGAATTGCCTTCGGGGGCATTCTTCAACAATATGACGGACGGTCTGTCGTTGCGCACCACAGTCACACTCAGGAGTAAGGGCTTTTCCCCATCTATATAAGCTGTCAGCACATCTACCGCTACTTGTTCTTATTCTGTTTAGCGTTGTCCATGTATTGCGGGTCAGTTCAAACCCTGGCGGTTTCTTATCGATACAGATCATTTGGTGTGCTTTCTGTGGTAAGCCGCTCTCCCATTGTCTTCTCCAGACGTTGGTGAGGTTGAATTGTTCCTGATATAAGGAGTTGGCTCTTGGCAATGGAGGATATCTGGAGCGCAGTCTATTTATCGTTAACGTTTGAGCCCAAATAGTAACATTGTGGGCTCTTTCTAGTTCTATTCCATATGCTCTGATGTTCGTTGGTTGTAACTCCGTTTTACTGACAATCATAAGTTTTGTCATAGAAGTATTAAGTTTTAGCCCATATTCATCACATGCTTCGGTTACCCTATTTATAAGTCGTTGCAGTTCTTCTTCATTGGAGGCAATAAGTACTGTTTCGTCTGCATATCTGAGATTGTTGCTGCTAACATTATTTTCGTTGATTTTAATGCCTGTATCTTCAACTTAGGCTTCTTTGAAAATAAATTCTGAGTAAATATTAAACAGTAGAGGCGATAGAATACATCCTTGCTCCACTCCACATTGTATTTTCACTGCTTTTGTTGTGTTGTATCCAATTCGTATGTTTGCACATTGATGCCAATACAAATTTATGATAATACGGAGGTCTCGGTCATCAATTCCCACCTATTGCAAGACACCTATAAGTTTGTCATGGTTTACTCGGTCAAAGGCCTTTTATAAGTCGATAAGACACATATATACCTATTGTTCGATATCCCTACATCTTTGAACCATGACCTGCAAACTGAAGAGTGCTTCTCTGGTTCCAAGGTTGGTTCTGAAACCAAATTGTGTTTCACTTAGTTGTACTTCTATTTTGTGGTAAATTCTCGAGTGCAGTATTCTTAGGAAAATTTTCAGTACATGACTCATCAGACTGATAGTGCGATGATCGCGATACTGTTAATTCTAAACAGTTAATAAAAATTTTACTTCAAAAACTTCATAAGAAAGCCCTGAAATTAGTATTTCCACCACCAGAGAAAAACCCAGTACCTTCTACTCGATCACATATACAGGCAAGATATCAACAAAAATAACACATAAACACATATACACAATAAAATAAAAAAAAAGGAATAACACCAGCTTCTAGAACAAACAACAACGTAGGCATATATATTAAAAACAAGAGCTAAAACAAAAAGCACCTACACAGTAGTGTATACAAACTTAAATGTGGCGACTGCCAAAAAACTTACATCGGTCAAACTGGTAAAACTTTTAACAATCATATAACAGAACATAAAAGGGCTTTCAATAATAGAAAAACAGATTCTACATACGCACTTCACTTTCTAGATCATAATCATTCTTTTAATGACGAATTTCAAATTTTTCACATCTAAAATAAAGGCCTTAAGCTATCTTCATTAGAATCTATGGAAATTAACAAATTGAAAAATGCAGACATAATACCAAATGACCAACTGGAGACAAACACCTTTCCCCTCCTCAACCTATTCAGTTAAAGACTATAAAGTGTAAAAACATACCAAAAATAGATCACTTCAGAAAGACACTCTTGCCGAAACAGCTGTAGTGATAATAATTTAAAATAAATTTTGTGGAAGTGTTGAAAACAAAAGTTTTCAGTGTTTTATTGTTATATAAACTAAATTTTCATTAAGTAATCGCGGAATCTATGACTTATTTAATATTATATAAGTGCAATAAAAACTATAGCAGTTGAGGATTTAATACAATTAATATTATCTGCAATTAATTTAAAATACAGTTAGGGCAGTAGCATTTGCAGTAAAATAACTGCCTATAAAACAATCAAAGTGATAACAGAAAGCTATACGTAATTTGATTCCGAATCTAAATTGAGAAATACTAGTCAGATCGAAATTTATTAGAAATTCATGCAAAGTAGCATTTGTGGCACGACTATTAATCACTAGGCAACTTCATTTACTTCTACTATTCACTTAGTAAAGTCTACAACAATATTTAATTAGCTATTCAGGCAGCTATAAATTTCGACAGTTTTTCTTTGAATATGTTTAACGAAATTACGAGGCCCCATACGGCGCTCGCTTTTATTGGAGGTAATAGCGGGTTCAGCGTTGTTTCTGATATAATCTTATTTAACGGCTCGGTATACTAATAGCTATATAAATATTGATGTTTCTCGTTGATAGCAATTCCGATAATGATTATATTACAATTGGCTTTAATGCTTTTTTGTTCAGTACACATTATGCAATAGCAAATAAAGAAAAATATGATCAAAACGCTCAAAAGTTTATGTTATAAAATAAATAATTATATAAAAGTAATGACAGGGACTAATTATATAAAAGTAATACATGGACGACGTCTCCTTCACATACAGAAAACCATATTGTCAGAAACGAGATAGATTTTATACTCGTAAATAACAGATATAAAAGCTCTATAACCTCAGTTAAAACTTATCCTGGAGCAGATGGAACTCAGACTACAATCCGTTAGTTGCTGACCTGAAAATAAAATCAAAAGAACTGAACTCAGATAACAACAACCAAAAATTAATGTAAGAATGCTAAAAAACGAAGAAATAAAAAACGAATTAAAAAATAATATGAATGTTAATATGCAAATAACACTAATTGACCACAAACAAATTATGGATGTAAATGACAAGTGGTATAATATAAAAAACTCATTACTGAAACCAGCTCAAGCAAGTTTAATATAATATAGGTCAGAGGCTAAAACACAGTGGACGACAGAAGAAAGAAGGAAATATAAAGGAAAAGACCTACATAAGTATAAAGTATAAAATAATTAAGGAAAAAATCAAAACAGCTAAGGAAATCTATTTGATAAAACAATGTAAAGGGATAGAAGAACTAGAAACAAAATATGATATGAGAAATATTCATAAAAAAATAAGAGAAGTGACTGAAATGGGTCGAAATAGACAGCAAGACACATAAAAGACAAAAAGAAGTACTATTAATAGATTTACCAGAGAAATTAAGACAATGAAAGGAGTTCGTTAGAGAACTTTTCCAAGATGAAAGAGGTGAAATGCAGAAAATACAAGAATTAAATCCTTTAGAGAGACAGAAGATCACGATAGATGAAATCAAATATGCTTCCAAAAACTCTAAAGACAATAAGGCAGCTGGATTAGATGAAATACCAGTAGAACTGTTAAAACTAATGGAAGAGGATAACTTGGAAGTATTGGCAGATTTATTTAACACAGTGTACGATACGGGAATAATACCACAAGAGTGGCTGAAGTCATAAGAGAATATACGAAAGGCTAGAGGTTCGGGTTCCGAAATGGAATGGGTACTCGAGAAGGACTATTTGCCATCAACATATTGATTCGGCGATGTGGGGATGTAAACGTTGATCTACACTTGTGCTTTGTTGACTACGAAAAAGCTTTCAATAAAGTAAGACATGAAAAACTAATATCAATACTTATGAACAAGCGCATTGACAGTAAAATCATAAATATAGTGCAAACATTATATTGGAACCAAAGTGCCATAGTTCAAATTGATGGGCAAGACTCAGAAGAAATGAAGATCTGTAGAGGAGTTAGACAGGGATGTGTTTTATCGCCACTTTTGTTTAACTTATATTCTGAAGGAATTTTTTAAAATACGCTCAAAAATATCAAAGTGGGAGTTACCGTTAACGGAAAATTAATTAACAACTTACGATATGCAGACGACACTATGATCATAGCAACGAGTATAGAAGATCTACAATATCTTATCGAAAGCTTAAATATGAATAGTGCTGAAATGTGAATTACTATAAACGCTGAAAAAACGAAGTACATGCTAATTACAAAAAGACCACAAAATATACATTACCTATTGACAATCAATGGTAACGTGATGGAAAAAGTAGAAAAGTACTTGGGAACTTTGATCAATGAAACCAATGATCATACTGCAGAAGTAAACAGACGAATAGAGATTGCCAGATCAGCATGTATACGAATGAAGCCACTCCTAACGTGCAAAAATCTAAATTTGGAGATCAGACTACGTACCATTCGCTGTTATATATTTTCAATATTATGATATATGGAGCTGAGACTTGGACATTAAAAAAATACAATTTAAAAGGAATCGAGTCTTTCGAGCTCTGGTTATACCGCAGAGTATTAAAAATATCATGGACTGATAGAATTAAAAATAAAGAAGTACTGGAGAGAGTTGGTAAAGAAACAGAACTAATCACCACTATACAAACCAGAAAACTGGAATACCTAGGCCACGTGATGAGGGGACCAAAATAAGATTCAAGGAAGAAGATCTGTTGGCCGAAGGCAGAACTCACGGTTGAAGAATCTACGTGATTGGTATCAATGCAGATCAATTCATTTGATTAGAGCAGCAAGTTCAAAAATAAAAATAGCCATTATGATTGCCAACCTCCGTAGGGAGGCAGCACTCTAAGAAGAAGAAAAATGACAGGGACAATTGATTAATAAAAACTTCCAAAGATGAACCACTTAATTTTAAGACAATCTTCTAAATTTCTTGTTTTGATCTCAAGTTTGACAATTTTTTTATTTGTGTTAAAATTATATAACGAGTAACACTAAGCATTTTTGTTGAACGAACATATATTAGCAAGATTTTTTAGTCCAATGATTATTAGATCCTAGTGAGTTTATTATTAATAACTAAAACTAAGTCTAGACACCTATTTTTGTGAAAAAAAATGTTTCCTATATCTTTAGAAGGTACAGAATATGGGAAAAATAATTAAAAAAATTTTTGGTTAATATATAATTGGCAAAAAATCAAAAAACGGGTTGTATCAGATATGCTACACTGGGCACTAACACTAAAAATTAAATTTGTAAGTTTAAAGTATTACGTAGAATGAAATGTTACAAAATAGTTATTAGTTTTGTTCAAATACAAATATAGACCACACTTAGAGCATTTAATAAAAGAAAATGATTTACATGATGGTAATTTACATCTCTGTCGAGCTTGCATATACATTGGCTAGTGTGCAAATGAATCAGTTCTTACTTCTTTTGACGGAATGTAAGGTGTTATAGAGGCGTAGGGATGTGGCGACCCTACCGCCCAAAGGTGTTTTTAACCTTTGCAGTCAGCCTGCAAGTAGATACTCTTCTACGAACCCGGTAGAAGATAGATCTGCTAAAGGGACGCAACCCTGCCTTAAGCAAGCCTTGACTTTCTCCACAGTCCCCTACCAAGGAGAAGTCATGTCCTAACCAAAAATTTCCACCAAATTCGTACATATGGTAACATGAGAGAGGTGACAAGGGTGATAGAGAAAAATAGAAGTCTGAAAGTTCTAAGACACAACATGTCCACAGGAAAAAAGAACATACATAAGTTAAGAAATAAACAAGACGACATTGTGACTGATAAGGAAGAAATAGTGAAAACAGTGGAAGACTTCTACGGACAACTCTATGAAACAAGTGAATCCGATGAAAGAAGCCCCTTACCAAAGATAGAGAATCAAGGCTCAGAATTAATGCCGAACATATCTGTTGACGAAATTAAAAATGCACTTCGGATGATGAAGAACAATAAATCCCCAGGTGAAGACAGGGTAATGACCGAAAGCCTAAAACTAGGAGGAAATAAGCTCTTACTGACACTTGCTAAACTGTTCAATAAATGTCTGTGCGAAGCGATAACACCGACGCAGTGGAACAACGCGGAAATCATCTTACTTCATAAGAAGGGAGATATCAGCGACCTTAGAAACTACCGCCCCATTAGCTTGTTGTCACAAGTATATAAGCTATTTACAAGAGTTATTACCAACAGGCTAGGAAGTAAGTTGGATTTCTATCAGCCAAGAGAGCAAGCAGGTTTTAGAGCAGGATATGGCACGAATGATCATTTACAAGTAATTAAGAACTTAATAGAAAAGAGTGTTGAATATAACAAGCCATTAGTCATGATATTTGTTGACTACGAAAAAGCTTTCGACACAATAAGTCATCAAAAGATGTTAAAAGCCTTAACAGAGTGCCGTATAGATCATCGCTATATACACATGATAAAATACATCTATCAAAATGGGACAGCAAGTGTGAAACTGGCAGATAAAAAGACAAACGTATTTAAAATAAAACGGGGAGTGCGACAGGGAGACACAATTTTGCCAAAATTGTTCACAACATTATTAGAGCATATGTTTAAGAACGCAAATCTGAGTGAAAAAGGAATTAATGTCAATGGAGAAATGCTTAGTCATTTGAGGTTTGCTGACGATATTGTCTTTTTGCTGACAGAATCGATGATGCAGTATCGCAACTGGAGAAACTATACCTAGCCTCCCTACAAGTAGGATTAAAAATCAACCACACAAAAACACAAATCATGACAAATCTTGCGTTAAGCGAAGAGATTTCAGTAAATGGCATGCATATTGAAGAAACCACCTCATATAAATACTTAGGACATAAGATACGCATAGGAAGAGATAATCAAACGTGCGAACTAAGCCGCCGCATAGGACTCACTTGGGTGGCATTCGGCAAGCTAAGCTATGTTCTTAAATCAGAACTGCCTATGTGTCTTAAAAGAAAAGTCTTTAATCAGTGCGTGTTGCCAGTACTTACATATGGTGCAGAGACATTAACACTAACCAAGAAAGTAAGAAATAAAATTTATGTTACCCAAAGAGCTATGGAATGATCGATGTTAGGCATTTCTCGTAGGAATCGGATCACGAACAAGGAAATAAGACGGAGAACAGGAGTGACAGATGCCATAGAAAGAATGATGCCCCTTAAGTGGAACGGGGCGGGACACATAGCTAGAATGTCGGATAACAGATGGACACAGCGAATAATACAGTGGAGACCGAGACAAGAAGCACATCGAAGTAGAGGTCGTCCACCAACAAGATGGTCTGATGACATAAAACGGATCGACAAAAATTGGATGCAAACAGCACAAAACAGAAATACATGGAAAAGACTGAGGGAGATCTATATCCAGCAGTGGATAGATCCGGGTTAAATGATAATGATGATGAAGGTGTTATAGCTGAGCGATCTTTTTTAGCTTAAATTGATTTATCTACTTTACTTGGACGTCCTCTTTTTTTCGATTAATTGGAGGCCTCAATACGGTATAAGCAGTATGCTACTTCTGCGCAAAAATCTACTAACAGAAGGATATTAGTTTGCTTCCGGTTTTCTGCACATTTTTTATACAGCAACCAGCTACTTATTACAGTCATATCTACTAAATGGTAAAATAAGCGCAGATACCACTTTTTAGTTGTCATTTGAATTTTATACCTTCCTATCAGTGAATTCATCAAATCTACGCCCCCATGTGTTTGTTGTATTCTTTCTACAGGGTGTTTCAAAAAAAGGTAACCCCGTCTTTAGGGTAGGTAAAAAACTGAAAAATAATTGGGGTTTGCTTAGTAAAAAATTTTTGTAACGCCATCCGTTTTCAAGATACAGGGCGTTGAAGAAAAAAAAAATTTACGCATTTTTTACGATTTTGCCGAAACTACTGGCAACATTGTAATGAAATTTGTGTATGCAAATATGTTTTGGAAGCTGATACATCCCATGAATTTGTTTTTATATCTGATTCTCATAGAGGGCGCTAGTTACACGGATCGTACTAAGTATTAGTGAATATAACTTTTTTAAGAGTATAATTATTAATCAAAATTTCAAGTAAACTTAAACATCATTCAATTTTACACGAAAAAGGTACTCTTGGTAAAACTCGATATTGTGTACCGTTTTCGGAATATTTTGATTTGAAAATTATGAAGTAATAATTGATGCTGGTATAAAATAGTTAGTAATTAAACAAAACTCACAAGAAAAAATTAAATTAATGACTAAGAACATAAAATTCAATTACAGTAAGTGTTCAAAATGCCCTCCGTTTTCGCGAATACACAAGTCTATTCTTTTTTCTAAAGATTCCATTAACCTTCTAAACGGTAGGGGATCAGCTATGATGTCATTAAATTGACGTTGAATTCTTTCTTCCAATTCTTGGCGTGAATTTACCTCTGTAGCATAGACTTTTTCCTTAATATACGACCAAACTGCGTAGTCCAAAGGGTTAAAATCGCATGACCGAGGAGGCCAATGAATCGGAGCTTCTGCACCTCTACCAATCCATCGATTCAGAAAATGATTACTCAACCAATTACGACACCTTCTATCAAAGTGCGGTGGAGCTCCATCGTGCATAAAAAATAAAGATCTTCGCTCGTTTAGCGTTAAATCTTCTAATATCTCGAATAAGGAATTGTTTAAAAAATCAAGATACATATCACCATTTAAATTTCCAGGTAGAATATAATATATATATATATATATATATATATATATATATATATATATATATATATATCATATTCTACCTGGATGTTATAGAATATAACAATCAATAAATGTCAAATTTCCATGGCACACTTGGAGAAAATAGAGGTATACCTATTAGAACTTCATCATTACTACCAGCATCAGTTATTACTTCATTATTTTCAAATCAAAATATTCCGAAAACGGTACACAGTATCGAGTTTTACCAAGAGTACCTTTTTCGTGTAAAATTGAATGATGTTTAAGTTTACTTGAAATTTTGATTAATAATTGTACTCTTAAAAAAGTTATATTGACTAATACTTAGTACGATCCGTGTAACTAGCACTCTCTATGAGAATCAGATATAAAAACAAATTCATGGGATGTATCAGCTTCCAAAACATATTCGTATAAAATTCCATTACAATGTTGCCAGTAGTTTCGGCAAAATCGTAAAAAATGCGTAAAATTTTTTTTTTTCAACGCCCTGTATCTTGAAAACGGAAGGCGTTACAAAAATTTTTTACTAAGCAAACCCCAATTATTTTTCAGTTATTTACCTACCCTAGAGACGGGGTTATCTTTTTTTGAAACACTCTGTATGTTGTATTTCTATTTTTATAATAGCGTACAATCTTAAAATTTTCGAAGGCGGTACTATATTTTGTACAAGGAAATTGAAACTAGAGTTATCAGTTACAACAATGTGTTATATTTTCTCAACACATCTTCTAGTTGAACCTAGGTTTAAATCTGTTAAACCTAGTTAAACCAAATCTTTTAATGAGTTCTTCAAACCTAGAGTCAACGTTACCTCAATTTTAAGCTATAACATATCGTATTATTAAGTAAAAAACAATAATCTATTTTTCGATATGTGAAGAATCGCTCATAATATAACTCTGTAATTTACTATCACTTAACACAACTTTTTCTGTAACAAATACGAATTCACGGAAATATTGTGAAGCTCGCTCTAATAACTATGTCGTAAAATACTACACTTTACAACTTACTCCAAGCACTGAAGAATTTACCCGCACGAACGTACTACTGGTATGTCACCTCATATTATTGAAGCATTTTTCAGATGAATTGTTTACTTATCGGTGGGAAAATGTATGAGATAGTGTGAATGTCATCCATTTTTTATTGTTACTTCTACTTGTATGTAGGAATGCATCCGCTGACCTCCCACGTGTACGATCGAATTTAATATCCTTAAATTGCTATCGAGGCGTGATGTAAGCATGATTAGCCGTTGTAAAATTTGCCCATAAAACCATTAATACATGTTTCAGGAATAAGCGCAATCTAACAATATGGACTTAATGGTAATTCTGCCGCCTGGTGCATATTTCGCGGTTTTCTTTCCTCTGGAGACGAAAGAAACTAAAACATTTATTGAAAATACCAATTCATATACAGAAAACACGAAATCCAAGTTATTTTTATGTATGTACCAATTTTCACAAAGCTGCGCAATCATTATTAGTGTTAAAGGCAAACTAGGAATACCAAAACAAATATATTCGGATCAGTAAAATAAAGAAACAAAGAAGAATATAGAAAACTAAATAAAAGAATTTCAGCGGAAGTTAGAAAAGATGTAAGAAGATATAATAATAATGTAATTACTCAAACAGTAGAAGAAAACAAAGGTTTAAAGATGATGAAAAGAAAACTCACACAAAGTAAAAAAGAAATATACAAGCTAGGAGATAGAGACGGAAAGGCAAAAACAGATAAACAAAACATTCTGAAAATAACCAGAGAGTTTTATAAAGACCTCTATACCAGCCAAAGACCACAAGACAATTTTCCGACACGAGTAAAGACTCTCATAAATCAGGGATCGGAAATACTTTTACCCATTACTGTGTCAGAAGTAAGAGGCTTTAAAGGTAATGAAGAACCATCGATCGCCTGGTGATGATGGACTCGTTATTGAGGCAATAAAAGCAGGTGGAGAAATTCTATTGAAATCAGTAAGCGAACTGTTTAATAAATGCTTACATTCGGGTACGATTCCAAAAGACTGGAACAATGCAGTGATAGTCTTGTTACAAAAAAAGGCGATATTACTAAATTAGAAAATTATAGGCCCATCAGCCTCTTAACACATATGTACAAACTCTTTATGAAAATCTTAACAAAGAGACTAACATCTAAACTTGATTTCTCTCAGCCCAAGGAACAGGCAGGCTTCAAGGCAGGATATGGCACAAATGACCATTTGCATACCATAAAGATCTTAATAGAAAAGTGCATCGAGTACAACATACCACTGGGTTTTGCATTTGTCGATTACGAGAAGGCTTTTGATTCTGTAGAGTTTGAAACAGTACTGGAAGCCCTAAATCAAAGCCGAATAGATTACAGGTACACTACACTAATCAAAAACATCTACGAGAACGCTACATCAAGTATACGACTACACGAAGACATAGAAAAATTCAGCTTAGGTCGAGGAGTTACACAAGGAGACAATATTTCACCAAAATTGTTCACGGCAGCTCTAGAGTCAACATTTAAGAATACTCAATGGCAAGATATGGGCCTCAATATAGATGGAGAAAGATTAAATCATCTAAGGTTTGCAGATGATGATGTATTAATCGCAGATAACTTACAGGATACAGTTTCTATAATACATTCGCTTAAAAGTCTGCCTGACAGAGCAGGATTAAAGATAAACTTTGACAAACTAAACTTATGACAAATCTCGTAATGAGTGAAAATATAACTATAGACAATAATATCATACAACAAAGAGACACTTACAAATATCTGGGACACGAGATCACAAATAAGCAGAGACAATCAAACACATGAAATACAGAGGCGAATAGGCCTGACATGGGCAGCATTTGACAAATTAAGCCATATTCTAAAAAGTTCAATTCCCATGTGTCTCAAGCGAAAGGTTTATTGCCAATTTATTTTGCCCGTACAAACTTATGCGAATAAACTCAAAGTTACACAACGAGCCATGGAACGTGCAATGCTGAACGTGAGCCTTCAAGACCACATAACAAACCAATAAATCATTCAAAGATCAGGAGTTCAAGACGTCATCGAAAGAACCACGATGCTTAAGTGGAACTGGGCAGGGCACTTAGCCAGAACACAAGATGGACGGTGGACAAGACGTATTATGGAATGGAGGCCCAGAAACTATAAAAGAAGCCAAGGACGACCACCGACTAGATGGACCGATGATATAAAACGTGTAGCGGAAAACTGGCTACAAGCGGCCCAGTGTAGAAGGCCCACTGGAAAGAACTGATAGAGGCTTATGTCTAGCAGTGGACGCGATTGACTGATTGATGATGATAAAAATTAAATTCAGAAAAAGATTGGATGGAAATTATTTAGCTCATGTTTTAATTTAAAACAAATACTGAGGCAAAGGAATTCATTATCTACATTGGTTAACCTTGACTCATGTAGAGTTCACCTTCAACCTTCAAATAATCAAGTAGATAATATATAATATAACTTGCCTTTCACTGTCCGTCCATCCCTCCCACTAAAGCCGAAAATCGCAGTTTAGAAACGGTAAATACCACTTCCAGAAAATTTGGTGAACAGGTTAATATGACAGTAAGACTTACTTTAAACAATTTTGGATCCCAGGGTGAGGTCTAAGTCAGCTTATAAGTATCGGTAACAAATATATCAAATGCGAACCATCATTCATTTATACGATCCTTGAAGCAAACGCAAATTGAAGTTTTGTTAAATGTTTTAAAGCCATTATTATCAGCATTACCGTCAAAGTTGATACAATAATCGACAAAACAACAAAAAAGATTAAAAACATAAATTTGTTTTTGTATTTGCAGCTAACATTAATTTAAAGCTATTAATATAGGTGTCACCTAGATTATTTTTACGTGGTATAATGAAATGAAGTGTAAAATATGTAATATAAGCGACACATAAGTTAAAGAATGTTAAAAAGCATAAAGGTGGTAATTGAAAGTGTATGTAATGATGAAAAACTACTTTGACCTACTTATTGTTTTACTACCGAAGGATCCTATCATAAGAAAATATAGAAGACACAAACACAATACGTAAAGACAATGCAACAATAAAAATCTAACAATATAATACTGACAACTTTTATTTTCAAAACTTGTACGTTTGTTAAAAGTTCTATCAGTTTGACCGATGTAAGTTTTTGGGCAGATATAGAGCTTGACATAGAGAAAGAAATCAAAAAGCAACAGATTAGATGTTGGCTCTCATATACTGCAAAAGGATGAAGAAGTCAGTATGTAAAATTTGGGTAAAGTTTGGATAATCTAAATGAACTAGCACAATGGGTGCCAGAAAATCTTTCACAAGATCTCCTGACAGGAAGAAACGACAGGTTTCAAAGTTTTTAAAGTTATTAAAGATAACACTACCAACCTTCTAAGGGCCCAATGTATGAGTTTGCCAACTTAATATAGAAGGACTAAGCAGAGCAAAATTAATATTAAAAGAAAACTGGTTACAATACAAGTAAAACTTACAGAAAGCGAATTGAGTTCAAGAGGAAAAATCCCAGGCTGTGATCTACTGGGTACTACCTACAATAGAGTATGCAGCACCACGTAGCAACCATGGAGCAACATATGTACGCACAAACATAGAAAATGCAGTCTTAATTTCCACTTCTACCAAAAACAACATTTACTAGGTAACTGTGAAAATCGTCGATATCAGAACAGCTAATATTTACAAGCCCCTGCTGTCACCTGGCCTACATATGTTCTTAATTCCTACGAACAGCCATATACGTAGGGGATTTTAAAAGTCACCACGAGATGTGAAACTACTTTGACAATTTCAAAATGGCTCGTCCTTTTGGAGTGGTCAGAAGAACTCGTATCCACATCCTACAGGACGCCAAGAATAGAGACACTTTTTTACAGAGAGGACCGCAAAGCTTAAAACACGAAATAAAAGTTTGTAAAAGTTATACGGTCCACATGGGGCTCCTCAACAGTTCGCACACCAAACGTATTGACGCCCAACTAGACCAGACTTCTGGCTACCAGCACTGGACTACATAGCCCCCTCATACGAACGACGAGAACACCCTTGTCAAGGAGTATAGAAAAATTAACGTCGATACTGAGCTGCGCTCCCACGTTTGTATCTCCGGCAGAGACATAAGTAGGCTTCGCTCAAGATTCAAGAAATAACCATCTAGACTCTACAAGTATTCTAATTGAGAGAAACTTCAAGATAACCGACCGTTGGCGATAAAAATGGGAGAAAAATACAGCGCCTGCCACCAGAAATATGCCGTGTATTACAAGAAAGCTAAAAGGTTTTGACCAACCAAGACGAATTTGGGCCACACTGAACAGAATAAGAACAAACTGTGGCAGGTGATCCGACTCACTTTTCAGGTGAAAAAAAAAAATACCGTCTGTAGATTGCAATTGCAGTGCAGGTTAAACATTTAGTGGAGGAATGCTTGATCATATTCTACAATGGCAAACAGTCCGATTTCTTAGTTACGACCACAGAGTCAATTAAATATTTGTTTGTAAAAAGTAATTATTATTATTATTTACTATTTGTAATGTATTGTTCTTTTTGTTTATACACAAAATTTACCTGTGAAGAAGTCGACCACAAATGAGATGGATTAACTATTAAGCAAACTACCGTTCAATGTCCTTCTTCTTCTTCCTCTTTATAAGCAATTCTGCTTGTTCATTGGCGGATTAATACCTCTATGGAAGGTTGTCACTTCATGTTTTGCGCGGTCGTCCGATACTTCTTCTGCCGATTGGTGGCTTATCTCTTGCTATTTTGACGACAAGGGGTCTCCTCCATTCTACTTATGTGGTTATTTCATTCTTTTTTTCTATTTTGTGTCCATTCATTTATACACTGTATTTTACATTCTCTTCTAGTGTCTTCACTTCTCTTTCGATCTCTTAGCGTATTTCCTGTAATTCTTCTTAGTATTATCATCTCTGCCGTTTCCAGTAGCCTTTGCGTTGTGGCTGTGTCAGGTCTTGTTTCTGAGGCATATGTCATTATTTGTCTTACACTGACTTTATAAATTCTTGACTTCATCTGAGTGTTAATGTTTCTGTTTCGCCTTATGTTGTTACTAAGACATTCTGAGTTGCTTTTTGTACTTGATCTCTCACTTCTTTGTCCAGGGCTCCATAGCTAGACAGTGTAATTCCCAGGTATTTTATTTTCATTACTTGTTCAATACTGATGCCATCAATTTCTATTTTACATCTTGTTGGTTTTTTCCTGACTACTATCGTTTTAGTTTTCTGAGTTGAGATTGTCATATTAAATTATTTTGCTCTTATGTTAAATCTATGGACCAGTCTTTACAGACTGTCTTCATCTTATGCTATCAATATTGCGTCGTCTGCGTAACAGAGTATTTTTATTGAAGGTCATGGGGCTCAGTGAATCCCCTTGTCTTATTTCGCGCTGACTATTTCTATATATTCTGTAAGTTGTTCATCTATTCTGACTTCCATTTTGTTGTTTTGGTAGATGTTTTCGATAGTTTTTCTATTTCTCTATTATACAGAAAATGGATTACATCTTTAAGTCTTACTTTGCCAAAAGCCTTCTTTAGGTCAATCAGACACAGAAATGCTGGTCTATTATACTCTAGTGGTTTCTCAGTAATTTTCTTTATAACGAATATTGTATCTGTACACGATCTTCCACTACGAAAACCCTGTTATTTATCTGCTAAACTTATCCTCTGATTTATTAGCACTTGTAAAATTTTAGTTGTAAGTTTTAGCGTAGTACAAGTACAAGTTTTTACCTCTGTAGTTTTCTGACTGTTTTTTTATCCCCTTTTTTGAATAGTAGAATTATTTCTATCGTTCTCCATTTTTCCAGTATTATATTGTGTATTGTATAATTAATTTTATTAATTAATGTTGTTAATTGTTCTGTCATTACTGCTCCACAATATTTCAGTAATTCGGCTCAATGTTGAAAAGTTAAATTTAATACAGTGACAATTGAAGAGGAATAGAAGAATCCTACATTCTTAAATACATAATAAGATATATATAGAGATATAAAAGTTTACACAACTATTAAAAGTATCATTGGATCGGCTGTAACCGAGAAACAATAATTAACATAACATTTGCTCTGTGTTTTTCATGTTTATTTATTATTCTAATTTAAGACCTTAATTACACGACAATCTTCTGTTATTCAAGATTATCTATAGTCGATCTTATTCCAGCGTTAATAACTCTCACATTAAAACACTTTACATTTTTCTTCATAATTATAGAGACTGCCTTATAAGCTACCGATTCTTATAAAAATTCGCACTCTCCACTTGACTTTTTCCTAACAATTCCTCTTAAAAAAGTTCTCTATAATATAAGCGAAGTAGGAGGTAAAATAGCAGTAGCAGTAACAATAAACATAACACTCGTATCACAATGCGTAAATAGGATGATTCGAGAACATAAAATAAATATGGCACATAATTTTTTTCTTGGGAACGTCCACCACAAACGAAGGCTATTGTATGGCGCTACAAAAAGCGAGCTCGCTATAATTTCAGCGTGTTCAATCAATATACCGGTAATGAGTAATCAGAAAAAGAAGAAGAAGAAGAAAATATTCTCGGTAACGCGTGTGCAATGCGGTTTGTTCGAAAAAACCACTAAGTATAGGTCTGGTGTCATTTTTACGTTGGATCATGCTCGGTTTTGAACGTGCTGCTCATGATTGACGGTTTAGTGCTTTACTGGTCCGCTATTATTGTACAAGATTGTGTGCACAACCTGTTTATATATTAGATTTCTGATATTGATGGACAGAACGTGAAATGGATTAAGCTTTTTTCTACATTGGCACGGTAATTTATGCAATTTTTCAATATTAACCATAACAACTCGAGTCAAGCGTTAATGATACACCATTACAATTTATTGTTTATACATATTTATTTAGATTATTTCAATCAAAATTTGTATTTGTTTGTTGGATATATACCATGCGGGATTAAAATATATAGGACGTTATAATTTAAACAATATAATTAAAATGTCTCTTAACCGAGGTTAGATGTCCTTTTTTAGGTTAGGTTAGGTTAGATCCTATTTTTATTTTTCTACAGCTCCTCTAAATACTTCGAAATATTTCGAAACTATTTTACGGATTTAATATCAGATGTCGCTATTGCGTCCGTTTCGAAGCCATTTTATCGTTGCTTCACAAAGACAGGAAAAGATTAATTTTCACGTTGAGAAAGCCTATGAATAACTGTTCTGATGAGCTTTATTAAAGCGAAATACGTATCAACAGATACATAGACTATTTTTGCGTGAAAGGAAATCTTGACTGTCTTTAATTTTATTTTTATTCGGATCTACTCTGTATGAGTACAAGAAACCAATTCGC
The DNA here is from genome assembly GCF_040954645.1 of Diabrotica undecimpunctata. Taxonomy (NCBI): domain Eukaryota; kingdom Metazoa; phylum Arthropoda; class Insecta; order Coleoptera; family Chrysomelidae; genus Diabrotica; species Diabrotica undecimpunctata. The sequence continues at coordinate 128,519,937 of NC_092808.1, forward strand.
TAACGATTTCTGCTTAGCTGAGGAGACATGTCGTGGAATGCAAATTTTAGATTCCCCATGTCTCTATTAACATCTTTATCAGCGTCTGTTATACCTTGCATTTATAGAAGGTTCAGATTAAGGCAGTTATCTGAATTGTGTTTCGAAACTATTTTACGGATTTAATATCAGATGTCGCTATTGCGTCCGTTTCGAAGCCATTTTATCGTTGCTTCACAAAGACAGGAAAAGATTAATTTTCACGTTGAGAAAGCCTATGAATAACTGTTCTGATGAGCTTTATTAAAGCGAAATACGTATCAACAGATACATAGACTATTTTTGCGTGAAAGGAAATCTTGACTGTCTTTAATTTTATTTTTATTCGGATCTACTCTGTATGAGTACAAGAAACCAATTCGCTAACGATTTCTGCTTAGCTGAGGAGACATGTCGTGGAATGCAAATTTTAGATTCCCCATGTCTCTATTAACATCTTTATCAGCGTCTGTTATACCTTGCATTTATAGAAGGTTCAGATTAAGGCAGTTATCTGAATTGTGTTTCGAAACTATTTTACGGATTTAATATCAGATGTCGCTATTGCGTCCGTTTCGAAGCCATTTTATCGTTGCTTCACAAAGACAGGAAAAGATTAATTTTCACGTTGAGAAAGCCTATGAATAACTGTTCTGATGAGCTTTATTAAAGCGAAATACGTATCAACAGATACATAGACTATTTTTGCGTGAAAGGAAATCTTGACTGTCTTTAATTTTATTTTTATTCGGATCTACTCTGTATGAGTACAAGAAACCAATTCGCTAACGATTTCTGCTTAGCTGAGGAGACATGTCGTGGAATGCAAATTTTAGATTCCCCATGTCTCTATTAACATCTTTATCAGCGTCTGTTATACCTTGCATTTATAGAAGGTTCAGATTAAGGCAGTTATCTGAATTGTGTTTCGAAACTATTTTACGGATTTAATATCAGATGTCGCTATTGCGTCCGTTTCGAAGCCATTTTATCGTTGCTTCACAAAGACAGGAAAAGATTACTTTTCACGTTGAGAAAGCCTATGAATAAGTGTTCTGATGAGCTTTATTAAAGCGAAATACGTATCAACAGATACATAGACTATTTTTGCGTGAAAGGAAATCTTGACTGTCTTTAATTTTATTTTTATTCGGATCTACTCTGTATGAGTACAAGAAACCAATTCGCTAACGATTTCTGCTTAGCTGAGGAGACATGTCGTGGAATGCAAATTTTAGATTCCCCATGTCTCTATTAACATCTTTATCAGCGTCTGTTATACCTTGCATTTATAGAAGGTTCAGATTAAGGCAGTTATCTGAATTGTGTTTCGAAACTATTTTACGGATTTAATATCAGATGTCGCTATTGCGTCCGTTTCGAAGCCATTTTATCGTTGCTTCACAAAGACAGGAAAAGATTAATTTTCACGTTGAGAAAGCCTATGAATAACTGTTCTGATGAGCTTTATTAAAGCGAAATACGTATCAACAGATACATAGACTATTTTTGCGTGAAAGGAAATCTTGACTGTCTTTAATTTTATTTTTATTCGGATCTACTCTGTATGAGTACAAGAAACCAATTCGCTAACGATTTCTGCTTAGCTGAGGAGACATGTCGTGGAATGCAAATTTTAGATTCCCCATGTCTCTATTAACATCTTTATCAGCGTCTGTTATACCTTGCATTTATAGAAGGTTCAGATTAAGGCAGTTATCTGAATTGTGTTTCGAAACTATTTTACGGATTTAATATCAGATGTCGCTATTGCGTCCGTTTCGAAGCCATTTTATCGTTGCTTCACAAAGACAGGAAAAGATTAATTTTCACGTTGAGAAAGCCTATGAATAAGTGTTCTGATGAGCTTTATTAAAGCGAAATACGTATCAACAGATACATAGACTATTTTTGCGTGAAAGGAAATCTTGACTGTCTTTAATTTTATTTTTCTCCTCTAAATAGTTCATTTGAATTACATTGGAACCATTCCCTCAATTTTTTTTGTCGTGAGTCTTCTTCTTTCAAAACTTCTTTTCGTCATACAGTGTGTTTCAAAAAAAGATAACACCGTTTCTAGGAGAGGTAAAAAACTAAAAATAATTGGGGTTTGCTAAGTAAAAAATTTTTGTAACGCCATCCGTTTTTAAGATAAAGGGCGTCGAAGAAAAAAAATGTTACACATTGTTTACGATTTTGCCGAAACTACTAGTGCTACTAGTAACATTGTAATGAAATTGTATACAAGTACGTTTTGGAAGCTGATACATCCCATTAATTTGTTTTTATATCTGACTCTCATAGAGGGCGCTAGTTACAAGGTTCGTACCAAGTATTACTTAAAATATCTTTTTTAAGGGTAGAATTATTAATCAAAATTCTAAGTGAACTAAAGCATCTTACTATTTTACACCCAAAAAGTACTCTTGGTAAAACTTGATGCTGTGTACCGTTTTTTGAATAATTTTGATTTGAAAATTGAAAAACATGTTATTAATCTTAGGTGAGTGTTTAGGACACTCCAGTGCAGCTTTTACGCGGTATGCAGAAAAGTTACCTAGAAGAAACTTATCAAGTAAAAAAACATTTAGTGCCGGTGGACGACGTTGTCGAGAAACTGAGAATATGAGATCAAATAAAGTAAATGCGCCATACCATTCACATTCCTCTAGATGAAATACATCCCCATACATTGGCGCTAAAATAATCAGCTGCTCGATATCTATCAACATATAAATGATTAAATCTATTATTATCTGGTCTATACACACACCCCAATTTTACCCCTTTGAGAAGATTGAAAAGCTTTCTCATCTGTAAATATTACCTTGTCCCAAAAATCTTAATTTTGTAGCTGATGGTTTAAAGCAAATATAATATTGTTCTGAAGCTATTTTCTTGTGGCATTTTAAATTAATTACAATTTAACTGGGAATAAGCCACAATTAAAGGTTAAAATACGTTTATTGACGTTTCAATTTCCACTTCGGAAATCGTTCTCAAAATACAAACATTATAAACTAATGTTTGTATTTTGAGAACGATTTCCGAAGTGGAAATTGAAACGTCAATAAACGTATTTTAACCTTTAATTGTGGCTTATTCCCAGTTAAATTGTAATTAAGCAAATATAAGTCTCGATTGCTTCTGTTGTGGTGTAAGAGCTTGTTTTTCTGCTGCAGTTCGGTACCTAAAACGCGATACTTTAATTTTGCGCCAAGTTTTCTTTCTTCCCGGAAACTGTAACATAATTCTTGCAGTTTTCACATCTTCAAAAGGATTCTCTTCTAATCTCTCCAAAAGCGTACGATCTTCATGATCGGTAGATATTTTTGGTCTTCCAGAATCTTGCTTTCTTTCGGGAGTTCCTTGTTTTCTCCATCTTTTACTAATATTAAAAACTTTTGTTATGCTTACGTTAAAATTGTTCGCTACGGCAGATAGTGAGCAACTATCTTCTAATTTCGTTACTATTGTTGCTTTTAGTTCTTTGCTAGCATGTGGAGCCATTTTTTGAGGTTGAACAGAATAATTTTTCTAACAAATTTTAAGATTTGGCAGTGACATTGACAGTATGTAAATAATAAGTATATACCCTTCAAAATACACTGCTCAATTTTCTACAAAATAGACTTTAAGAGTCGTACGCATATTTGTTGGGAATTTTTCTCGCAAGTAAGTATAATATGATTAAGTGCGACAAAGACTACCATAGTACCATAGAGTGCGGCGCACCGCGGCGGCTTTAAAATCTTATACTATAATGCTTCTTCTTCTTATTGCGCCGTCTCCTTTCGAAGGTTGGCGATTCAAATGGCAATTATAGCTTTGGAAACTGCTGCACGAAAGATTTCTGTGGAATAGCGGTCAAACCATCTCCTCAGTTCTTTCAGCCACGAGTTCTGTCGTCTTCCAACTGATCTTTTGCCCTGCACTTTACCTTCCAATATGATTTGAAGTAATTCATACCTTCAGCTCTTTGTATTGTAAACTCAAGTATTGTATTTTTCTCTCTTTGATTATGCTCAGTAATTATTTTTGTTTGGGAATTCTCAGCATCTGTCTGTATATGTACATTTCAAAGGCATCTATTCTTTTCTCTGTTTCAGAGTCCATTATCCAACTTTCACAGCCATACAGCAAAACAGAGAAAACGTAACATCTGATCAGTCGAATTCTTAGCTCTAGACTAAGGTCTGATCTTGTAAAAAATGTTTTCATGTTCATGAGTGTTTTCCTCCTATGAAAATACTAGAATTTTAGTTTTGGCAACATTTAGATGTAAACCGAACATTTCGCTATGACGAACTACCGCATGTATTATATTTTGTAGTTCTTGTGCGTTGGTTGCTATTCTGTATCATCAGCGTACCTAATGTTGTTTATGCTGGTTCCGTTAATCTTGATTCCACCTTGAACCTCGTCTAATGCTTTTCTGAATATAGTTTTCGAATACAGATTAAATAATAGTGGTGATAAGACGCAACCTTGTTGCATACCTCGTCGGATTTGTATATCTTCAAATGTTGTGTGCTCTATTTTAGTTGCTGCCATTTGGTGCCAATATAGTTCTGAGATAATTCGCAAGTCTTGTTTGTCAATTCCCCTTCTTTTCAGAATTTCGATCATATTTTAATGGTTGAGGTAGTCAAATGCTTTTCGATAATCTATAAAACATGCATATACATCTACATTCATGTCTCTGCATCATTGTGTTAACACATTTAAGGTAAAAGGAGCTTCTCTATTTATGCTATAAATAATGAATAACTAAAAAACAATGGTCTAAAGTGAAATAAGCTCCGATTGCTCTTCAAAATCTTGAGACTAAATGTTTATATGTCAATTTAGGTACTTGGCAACCTAAAAAAATTGCATATGAGTTTTCAAGCCTCGACAATGCGTATTTTCGCTTTTTAAATCGCTTATAACTCCAAAACTGTCAGCTTTAGAGAAAAAATTGTTTAAGCAATATCAGCCCAAACATTTCGGACGGCATTCTTTAGATTTGTTTAAAGGGGACATTTTTGAACAAGAATCCGCAAAGAAACTGAATCAGAAACATTTTTCCTCGGTCTCACAATATACGGACTAATAAACAATAATAAATTAAAAAAAAATTAAAGTAGAACCGTTATGGGTTTTCAAAACACAAAAAACTTGATAAGAAAACAATAAGATAAAATAAGTATTCGAAAATCAGAAATGAAAGTAAATCAACTCAGGAATTAAGATATCTTAAAGAAATTTATTACTTAAAAAAAACATTCTTTGAAATAAAAAAGCATTTTAATTTCATTGACATCTTTATGAAAGTAAATTAAACATTAGAATGCGGTTCTTATTAAATAACGCACCTTACCAACATGTTGTCGCCGTTCAAAATTCTCTGTTATTTATGAAACAAAATCAATTTGATACCGTTGTTGGCAAGAAACATCTCGTACAGGTAATAAAATTATTAAAAATGAACATCGGATCCTAATTTATGTATGGTTAGGTATATCTACAGAACATAAAATTCAATTAATGGAGATACGAAATTACTCTTGGCAAATGGTGCTCAATAGCAGCCATCAAATTATATACCTTACGTTTCAACACTTCAGCGACGTAACATTACATGTAACTATTACTCAGCTGGCAGGATCGTATTAACACCAATTTGGTTTATTAATACAAATTTGGGCAGAAAATTGAAGAGTTTAATCAATTTTTATATTTATATCCGTCGTAAATTTATATCGTTTTTCTGAAGACGCAAATGAGCAATGTGGAGTCGATATATTATTTTTTATGGAAACTGCTACATCAGAGTGCAGTTATTCTACTCTATTCAGACATTTTCTTAAGTCTGATTTTTTGTTGAGCTCTAATATTTTTAAAACTTATAATTTATACACTTTGGCATTTAATTAATTGAAAGGATGAAAAAAAAAGTATTTTTGAAGTGTACAAAATATTTTTAATTTCCAGCTAAGCGCTTTTGGCTACAAAGCCATCTTCAGCGCCATGGCCAAGTTTTAAAAAGCACTACTACTAGAGAGGGATGCTTCTTCTTTTTCTTCCTTCTTGTATGTAGGCTTTTAAGCCTGTTTTTCTTCAATATTAGCCTCCTAAATTGTTTAAATTATCGCACCATCTTTTTCTTGGTCTGCCAATACTTCTTCGTCCATTTGGTGAATTATCTCGTGCTATTCGTACTATCCTATCTTCTGCCATTCTACTAATGTGTTCGTTTCACTCCTGTTTCCGTTTTGTCACCCATCCATTTATGTCTTCTATATTGCATGCTCTTCTTATGTTTTCGCTTCTCTCCCTATCCAACAGACTTTTCCCTGATATTCGTCGGAGTATTTTCATTTCATTTGTTTCTAGTAGTCATCTCGTTTTATACGTGTCAGGTTTTGTCTCCACCGTGTTTGTTAATATAGGTCTAATTGCTGCTTTATAGATTCTTGTTTTTGTGTCTTGTCTTAGGTGTTTGTTCTTCCAGATTATGTCATCAAGATATCCCGCCACTTTACTTGCTTTTAAGCTTTGTTGTCGTACTTTTTCTTCAACATATCCGTAACTCTTCTTAAAGTGCATATCCGTTCCGGATGTTGGCGATCATCACGATCATCATATCCATAACTAGTTATATCTATTCCCAGATATCTAAACCTTGCTTCCTGCTTTATTATTTTTTTATCAATTTTGATTTTACATTGTAGTGGGTATTTAGATGTTGTCATACATTTGTTTTTTTCTGCTGATATTATCATATTGTATTTCTTGGCTGTTTTATTAAAGATATGTGTTAATCTTTGTCTGACTTCGCTTTGAGAGGAATCCCAAGAACATTAAAAAATTTGTTGATGGTACAAATGTAAGACAAAAATAGGCTATAAATGTTGATCCTAAATGGGAAAGAATGGATATGGGATGAAGAAAAACAACAACTTAAAGAAAATACCAGAGAAAATTGATAAAAAACTAGTAGAAGAAAAATAACTGGAGAGGTATGATACCGAAACGGCAAGGCAAATGAATACGATCATGGAAAACGAAAAAATAAACAAATAAAAGAATGGCAACAATCAAAGGACATAATAAAAATTGGGACTTGGAGTGTGAGAGGTACTTTGTGCAGGAAGCTTTAAGAATCTTAGACCAAATTATGGAAAAACACACAATAGATATCATTGCCCTGCAAGAAACGAAACAACTATAAAACTAAATAATAAAAACAGGAAAGAGAATCTTGTTCAAGAGTGGGGACCAAGAGATATTTTGAAGTGGGATTTATGGTGTCGGAGAAAGTCGCAGTTATAGATTTCCAACCAATATCAGACTGAAGATGTTACTTGAGAGTAAGAGGAAAATATATTAAGGTAAATATCATTAATGTACATGCGCCAACTGAAGATTAAGAATTATAATCCAAAACAAAGTTCTTCAAAAATATAAGCACTCTAATAGAAAATATACAGAAATATGATATAAAGATAATTATTGGTGACTTTTGCTCGCTATTTATAGTATAAATTTGATATGATCCTGAGGTCGTTGTAGTCAATTTTCTTTGATTTCAGGACATTCATTAATCGTTCATGTCGTACTTTATCGAATGCTTTATTATAATCAATAAAACATGCGTATATATGTTGATTGACGTCCAGGCATCTTTGTATCAGTATATTAAGTAAAAAAAAGAGCTTCACGCGTTGCTAGGCCTTTGCGAAAACCAAATTGTGTATCATTAACGTCTATGTCCAGTTTGTGATATATTCGGTTTTATATGACTTTTAGTAGTAACTTTAGCACATTAATAGAGACATCAAGCTAATGGTGCGGTAATCGCTGCATTCTCTTGCATTTTTCTTTTTGGGGAGACAAATAAAAATCGACGTTAACCACTCTTTGGGTAATACGCCTAAACTATAAATTTAGTTCACGGGTGTCAATAAAACATCAATGTGCTTCTCATCTATAATTTTTAGGATTTCTATAAGCAAGCATATCAGATCCAGGGCTTTTGTCACTCTTCGTTGTTTTTAATGCGTGTAATATTTCTTCTTTTGTAATATATGGACCTACTTCTTCTGACGTAAGTTTAATGTGCTCCAGATTTCCCCTTTCATTATCGAACAGTTCGTCGATATATTCTGCCCATCTTTGTACTTTCTCGTTCATCTGTGTTATAGTAGTCCCGTGTCTATCCAGAGTGCAGCAGTGGGATTTTGTTTTTTTAGTCCTGCCAGTTCTTAGATTGGAAGGATTATTATATTAAGATGATCCAGTAATATTAGAAAAGAATAAGAAAACAATCAAGATCTCGTAAATGTATAGATAAAAAAAAAGAAATAAATACCAAACAAACGAATAGCACAATGATAACACAAAGAAAAAAAAACAGTATTAGTATCGACTTTCGAATAGCTGGGAATAATAATATCAGAAGAAGGAATGATTCATGTAGCAATATCACACACAGCAAGGAAAACGAATAAAATATACTATACTTTAAATATAATTCCTTATTTTTATTTTAGTTTATAATTACTCAATTTTTTATATTGGTTATTTTTGGTATTTCTACATCGATATTTCCGTCTTCTGATATAAGTACTCCCAGATAGTCGAAAGTTGATACTATCGCAGTTTTTGTTTTTATTAATGTCCTCTATTATTACTAAATCATCTGCATATATTAATCCACCAATGTCTTTCAGTTTCTGTTGAAAAGAAGAAATCCGTTTAATCTCTTTTATCTTTTCTATTTTTTCTTCTTCTTCTTCTTCTTCTTCTTCGTCTTCTTTATAAACAATTCTGCTTGTCTATTGGCAGATTAACGGATTCTTCAAAAGATGAAATATCAACAGCAACATTGTTTTCCAACGGAGACATTTTATTGTCAAGACAAGAAATCTTAGAAAAGACCTTAAAGATTTACAAAGAAATGTTAGCAGAAACTTTGCTTATCAAAAAAAAAATATTGTTAGAAACTTTATTTTCTAAAGAAAAAATGTTCGTAGAAACATTGAAAATATCAGAAACTTTTGAAGCAGAAGAAACTATTAAAATATCACAAAAAATTTGCTGTTCAACGACGTGATATCTCCAAAAATGTTGGCCACATTGGAAGAAATTTCGTGTGGGAACGTAAAATTCTTCGAATGATATATGGCCCTTGCAGAGACAGCGTGACAAACGAATGGAAGAGCAGATACAATAACGAGCTATAGTCTCTATTCGGAAAAGATAATCTAGTCAGATATATAAAGGCCAATAGACTCAGATAGGCAGGGCATGTGATACGCAGTAACGACAATTGCCTTATAAACAATGTGTTCTGGGAACGGCCAGAGGGAAGAAGGACTGTAGGGCGGCCTAGAAAAAGGTGGAAAGATGCAGTCAAAGAAGATCTAGAGAAAATGGGAGTGCGACAATGGGAATTACTGGCACAGGACCAACAAACATGGAAGGCAATAGTAAACGCGGCAAAGACTCACGAAGAGTTGTATCGCCATTGATGATGATGATGATGATGATGGAAGAAAATTTCAAAACATCAGAAGAAGCTTTTGAAATCGATGAAATCACACAAACTGCTTATCCTTTAATACATCAGCTTCTGGATCAAAACCCTCTTCTTTGTGGGCGTCATTTAGCCGGTGTACTAATTCAATCTTTTTCCCGATAGAACTTAAGTCTCTATCTTCCAGTTCCAGTCGTAAAAACGTCACTTATAAATTACGATTCCTCGTAACCATTTTTCACAGAATTTATGTAAATATCTCGCTTCTGACACCAATGTTTGACACCGTAATTTTTATTTTGTTTATTTAGTCTTCTCACACCATCACTGATGTTCGTACAATCTTTCACACCATTGTTTGGATGCATTAGTGCAAAATTATTTAATGAGGCAGTCAACATGGTCCGCATAGTCTTGATGATTTCCAACCTTCGATAGAAGCTACTTAAAGAAGAACACTAACACTAGAACACGATTAATTTATAACGTATTTAAACGTATTGGTTTTCTCATTGATTGTTTATCAACTAAAGATAAAACAACTGTAGTGGATAAATAGTACGAAAACATTTAATACATAAATTTAATTTATATACCCAATAATTGAAAACAATTGGAATACACAGAGACACCCTGTATAATAAAACTAATTTTAAACTTATTTATAAAAATTTTCATTTGTTAAATGTTAGTTAAAAGCAACAACACGGTCCTGCCTATATTTACTGAATGCTTATTCAAGAAAATGATTGGGAAAAAGACAGACAAGGAGAGAGAAAAAGATTAACAATACGTGAGCGGCAAGATCGAGTTTTGATTGGATAAGAGGCAGTAATGACAGGTTCTATGTTAGCCACACTATACATTAGCCTAATATACTCTAATATACCATAACTATAGACTTTATCTAAATCTTCGGAATTAAAAAATGGTTTTTGCTCCGACAAATTGCTCGAATGTATTTTGGGTAATGGATTATTAGAAGAAAAGAGATGCTTACCGACTGGGAACGGTTATTTTGGTGGTTTTATGTTTAATAGGTTTGTAATTGTATTACAACAGTTGTAACATCTCAATATTCGAAGTTTTTTTATGTTAGATTGGAATACTTTATAGTGCGTTAATCGTAATATAGTAAGTATTTTTACTATTTTAATGGGAGTGATCCACAATTGAAGTATAACATAAGTTTATTGACATTTCAATTTCCCTTTCGGAAATCGTTCTCAAAATACAAACAATAATAAATTAAACAGATTTTGATTTTTGTTCTTCTTCTTATAGTGCCGTGCACCTATAGTGCGTTGGCGAATTATCTTAAGGCCAGACGTCTGTCTTTTGCGGCATGCAAAAGATCGCCAGTGTTTTTTATGCCTGTCCAGTTCTTTATGTTCCGTAGCCATGACATTTGTTTGCAACCTACTCCTCTCTTGCCTTCAATCTTTCCCTGGATGATTAGTTGAGGGATTGCGTATTTTTTTCCTCACAGAATATGGCCGAGGTATCCAATTTTTCGTACCTTGATCAAATTAAGTAGTTCTCTCTCAGTATTTGCCTTTCTTAAAACTTCCTCGTTTCTCACCCTATCTGTCCATGGTATGCGGAACATTCTTCGCAACGTTCACATTTTGAAGGCCTCCAACTTATTAATGGAAGGTACTCTTAACGTCCATGTTTCCATGCCGTATAACAATATGGACCATACATAGCATCTGTTTTTCGAAAACCCCCTAAACTTCTTGGTCATAAGGATAATATAAAATCATAAAGTGAGAACTATTTAACCTAAAGGCACTATGCATGAACATAATAATTTTCTAATTTTACATCCATTACAAGTTCATTGATTTAGTTTCTGTTGGTAGAAAAAAGACGTAATGTAAAAAATAATTCGCGAATAATGTCATACTTGTGCAGATATCCAGCAGATGGACTATATATGTATTATGTATAGTTGTAGATAATGGGTCTCCGATTTTTTATTAATCTGCTAATGTTGGTATATTCTTGTTGCGCACGTCTTTTTTAGTATTGCTAACAAGTATCGTCTATTAAAATAGTATCTTCTATTAAAATAGTTAAAACACGTATTTACGTAAATATAGCTATTTTATTAAATTAAATCAAACTCGTTCACAATGGTCATAATTAAATCACACTAAAATATTATTTCCCGTTCCGCTGTGTTTATGTGTCATCACCGAACTATTCGTGACCATATAAGGTAATTAGTGACCCAAGCCAATCACCGTATTAGAAGTTGAGTGTGACTTCACAATGTCATAACAGAACTACCAGTATTCCATCTTAAGCTGATTAGGACATTAGGAAGTTAGTGACTTAAGCTGATCAGCGTATTAGGATAATAGTGTGACTGCATTCGACCATCCTGACGTCACGATCGTCCTCGATCGTACAACACCTATTAAAAAAAATAATATGTTCTTTATTATTAAGAATGCCAATTTATAGAAAGGCTCCATCATTCTGCAGAATGACATAGTCTAAATCAATTCGTTTCAGATAGCTACAACTATCCATACAAGCTCATTTTTAAACATTAAAACATATGGCTGTCATTTTTCAGAATGACAATGTGAATAAATCTGTTTCGAATAGCTAGTAGGCTATTCAAACAAACTCATTCAAGACATTAAAATATTTGGGTGTCATTTTGCAGAATGGTGAACTGAATATCCATTCAGAACATTAAAACATTTATTTGTCATTTTTCAGAATGACGAACTGAAAATCCATTCAGAACATTAGAACATTTATTTGTCATTTTTCAGAATGACGAACTGACCATCCATTCAGAACATTAAAACATTTATTTGTCATTTTTCAGAATGACGAACTGAAAATCCATTCAGAACATTAAAACATTTATTTGTCATTTTGCAGAATGACGAACTGAAAATCCATTCAGAACATTAAAACATTTATTTGTCATTCTGCAGAATGACGAACTGAAAATCCATTCAGAACATTAAAACATTTATTTGTCATTCTGCAGAATGACGAACTGAAAATCCATTCAGAACATTAGAACATTTATTTGTCATTTTGCAGAATGACGAACTGAAAATCCATTCAGAACATTAAAACATTTATTTGTCATTTTTCAGAATGACGAACTGAAAATCCATTCAGAACATTAGAACATTTATTTGTCATTTTTCAGAATGACGAACTGAACATCCATTCAGAACATTAAAACATTTATTTGTCATTTTGCAGAATGACGAACTGAAAATCCATTCAGAACATTAAAACATTTATTTGTCATTTTGCAGAATGACGAACTGAAAATCCATTCAGAACATTAGAACATTTATTTGTCATTTTTCAGAATGACGAACTGAAAATCCATTCAGAACACTATAACATTTATTTGTCATTTTTCAGAATGACGAACTGAAAATCCATTCAGAACATTAGAACATTTATTTGTCATTTTGCAGAATGACGAACTGAACATCCATTCAGAACATTAAAACATTTATTTGTCATTTTGCAGAATGACGAACTGAAAATCCATTCAGAACATTAAAACATTTATTTGTCATTTTTCAGAATGACGAACTGAAAATCCATTCAGAACACTATAACATTTATTTGTCATTTTTCAGAATGACGAACTGAAAATCCATTCAGAACATTAGAACATTTATTTGTCATTTTGCAGAATGACGAACTGAACATCCATTCAGAACATTAAAACATTTATTTGTCATTTTGCAGAATGACGAACTGAACATCCATTCAGAACATTAAAACATTTATTTGTCATTTTGCAGAATGACGAACTGAAAATCCATTCAGAACATTAAAACATTTATTTGTCATTCTGCAGAATGACGAACTGAAAATCCATTCAGAACATTAGAACATTTATTTGTCATTTTGCAGAATGACGAACTGAAAATCCATTCAGAACATTAAAACATTTATTTGTCATTTTTCAGAATGACGAACTGAAAATCCATTCAGAACATTAGAACATTTATTTGTCATTTTTCAGAATGACGAACTGAACATCCATTCAGAACATTAAAACATTTATTTGTCATTTTGCAGAATGACGAACTGAAAATCCATTCAGAACATTAAAACATTTATTTGTCATTTTGCAGAATGACGAACTGAAAATCCATTCAGAACATTAGAACATTTATTTGTCATTTTTCAGAATGACGAACTGAAAATCCATTCAGAACACTATAACATTTATTTGTCATTTTTCAGAATGACGAACTGAAAATCCATTCAGAACATTAGAACATTTATTTGTCATTTTGCAGAATGACGAACTGAACATCCATTCAGAACATTAAAACATTTATTTGTCATTTTGCAGAATGACGAACTGAAAATCCATTCAGAACATTAAAACATTTATTTGTCATTTTTCAGAATGACGAACTGAAAATCCATTCAGAACACTATAACATTTATTTGTCATTTTTCAGAATGACGAACTGAAAATCCATTCAGAACATTAGAACATTTATTTGTCATTTTGCAGAATGACGAACTGAACATCCATTCAGAACATTAAAACATTTATTTGTCATTTTGCAGAATGACGAACTGAACATCCATTCAGAACATTAAAACATTTATTTGTCATTTTGCAGAATGACGAACTGAAAATCCATTCAGAACATTAAAACATTTATTTGTCATTTTTCAGAATGACGAACTGAAAATCCATTCAGAACACTATAACATTTATTTGTCATTTTTCAGAATGACGAACTGAAAATCCATTCAGAACATTAGAACATTTATTTGTCATTTTGCAGAATGACGAACTGAAAATCCATTCAGAACATTAAAACATTTATTTGTCATTTTGCAGAATGACGAACTGAAAGTCCATTCAGATCATTAAAACATTTATTTGTCATTTTTCAGAATGACGAACTGAAAATCCATTCAGAACATTAGAACATTTATTTGTCATTTTGCAGAATGACGAACTGAAAATCCATTCAGAACATTAAAACATTTATTTGTCATTTTGCAGAATGACGAACTGAAAATCCATTCAGAACATTAAAACATTTATTTGTCATTTTTCAGAATGACGAACTGAAAATCCATTCAGAACATTAGAACATTTATTTGTCATTTTTCAAAATGACGAATAAAATAAATTTGCTTCAAATAGTCAGAACTACTCAAATAAACCCATTCAGATCATTGAAACACTTTGTTGTCATTTTTCAGAATGACAATTAAAATATATTTTTTTTTAGTTCCAGCTATTCAAACAAATTCCTTTTAAACAATAGAATATCTTTATGTCATTCTACAAAATGACTACACTATCATGTAACTAACCTGAATAATTTTAAGATCTTTGAATCTTAAATCTATTGATGTTTTCTCCACCAACAACTCCTTCATAAGGACGCCTTGTTCTTGATGAATGTACATCTTATTTTACACGATATCTATCATTTGGTAGAACATCAACAATCCTGAATGGCCCTCTATACTTTTCTAAAAGCTTCTTACTTTCATTGTTTGCTGGAAAACTTGTAACTTTTGTCAATACCAGGTCACCAACAGCATATTTCACTGGAGAGCATCTTTTTTTTATTAAATTCGTTATTCTGTTTGATTCTGTTTTCTTCTAATCGTTTAGCTACATCCTTTCTCAATGACGTTACACCAATAATGTCCATATCATTATCATCTATGTATTTGTCTCCATCAACTCTTAATTTGTACCCGAAAAACACTTCACTGGGAGAAGATTTAGTTATTCGGTGTTTTGTCTCGTTTATTCCTTGTTGAATGTTTTTTAAATTTTTATCCCACATATCGGACTCAAATTTTGCACCCATTTGCACGGTTTGTGGCCATGGTATCCAGTAATGTTTTATTTGCCCTTTCTACTTGGCCATTGCCTCTAGCCATTCCTACTGCAGTTGTAAACACTCTAAGTCCTCTCTCTGCCATATAATTCAAAAATTCTTTTGAAACAAAAGCTGATCCTGCATCTGATATCATTCGTTTGGTGTTACCAAATATTTTAAAAATTTCTTCTAAAGCACAAATAACATGTTTACTTGATGTATCTGGGACAGCTTCAACAAACACAAATTTAGAAAAGGCATCAATCAAAACCAAGACGTATTTATTTTGAGATTTCGTTAACACAAATGGCCCTAAATGATCGGCATGGAGTGTATGAAACGGTCTAGCATATTTTGGAATGGAATGTAGATAGCCAGGCTTTTTTTCTCCCGGTTGTTTATGGTATAAACAGGCAAGACAAGCCGAAATGTATTTCTTAATAAATCTTCGCATTCGTGGAAACCAATACAGTTCTTTTATTCTTTCAATTGTTTTATCCAACGCAAAATGTCCAATATCGTCATGATTCATTTTGACAATTTGCCAACGACAATTTTTAGGCACATACCATCTTCTACCATATTCCGTTATTTTATAAACTTTGTTTCCTCTTAAATCATATTTCTTGAAAGTATCCTTATAATTTACCTGATCTCCTGACAAAAGAATATCTTTAATTTTTTTTATTTCCGTATCTGTATTCTGTGCTTCTCTTAGATAGTCGTCTTCTTGGATGAGCATCACTTTAATTTCAAGACTTTCCTCTGCTTCAGTTCTTTCAAAGTTCCTACTTAAGGCATCTACATGTTGTAGTTGTACTCCTGATTTATGTTTTATTTCAAAACAAAAATTTTTTTAAACACAAAACCATCTTGCTGTTCTTGGGATTATTGTTTGTTTTACTAATGCATTCTTAACGGAATTGCAGTCTGTTATTACAGTAAAAGATCTTCCTGCTAAATATTATCTATATATTTCCAAGGTTTTGACAATAGCCAAAAGCTCTAATTCAAAAGAATGATATTTCTTTTCTTCTTTTGTAGTTTGCTTGCTAAAATAGGCAATTGACTTTTCACGACCATCAACAATTTGAGTTATTATGCCTCCAAATCCTTCTCTACTTGCATCCGTGTAAACTATTATGTCATGTTTCGGATTAAATATTGTTAAAATTGGTTCTGAGACTATAACTTTCTTTATTTCTTTAACAATTTTTGTTTCTTCTTATGTCCATGTCCAATTTACATCTTTTTTTTTATCAATAAGAAAAGAAGGGCTTGCGAACGATGAATTACTCTTTCGAATAATATTTGCATCCAATAATTCTTGTACTGTTTTTTGTAAAATTTCTTTGTCAGCTGCAGGTGTTCTGTAGGGACGAAACTTAACTACATCTGAACTTGTAATATAGATTCTCATAACAACAGAATGCGATTTTTTTAGAGCTTTCAAATTTGTATAAAAACAGTCCTCGTGATTTAGCAAAATATTTTCCAACACCATTTTCTCGTATTTAGATATATTTCCTGTACTTATTTATTTATCTAAGTCTTTCTTTATCTAAGGAATTTAAATGTTAAACTATTATCTATCCTATAATACATAATATTTACATCTTCTGTAAAATTTCTTCCTATTAGAAGGTCATTATAACCCAATCTTTATCCATGACATACAACATAATATTTAATTCTACAAAATCGATTTTTCTTTTAGCAAATACATAATATTCAACTGATAAAGAATTTCCCAAAAATCCAGAAAGTTTTACATCTTTAGTTAATGATTTTATTTCTAATTTAAACTTATCTGCCAATTCTTTTGAAATTAGTGAACAATCGCTGCCAAAATCAATGAATGCAGTATGGCTGTGCTCATTTAAGAAAATAATTTTATTAAATTTATTTTCGAATGAATCAAACTGTATTTGTTTAACAGATTTATTTTTTTCTAAATTTTTGTTCGTTTTATTTACTTTTGTCTCTTGACATTCTTTGTTCTTTTTAAAACAGTATTGTTCAATATGACCTTTAATTTAAAAAAAAAACCTGCATATTTGGTTTCTGTGGTGACAATCTTTTTTTAAATGACCCTGAATTCCACAGCACATTCAAGGTTTATTCTTGTTAAATTTGTTATTAACAAATTTGTTATTATGTACAAATTTTGATTTGGAAAAAAACAATTGGATTTGTTAAATCAGGCAATTTTTCTGGACTTTTGTGATAAAGCTTATTTCTTAAATAAACTGCCAATAAATTGAAATCTTTGATTTGAGCAACTTCAATAGCAGATTTAATATGTTCGTCTCCAATAGCACCAATTATTAAAGAAATCTTATCTGACTCGGAAAAATTTACTTTAAGTTTATTAATTTTTGCTAAATGTTCAAAATAAAATTTATATAATGAAGAACCCTCTGTTGGTTTATGATGGGCTACGTCCATAAAAAGATCATAAGTATTTCGTGTACTTTGAAAAGTATTTTCTAACACTGATCTCCATTC
Organism: Diabrotica undecimpunctata; assembly: GCF_040954645.1. Lineage (NCBI taxonomy): Eukaryota > Metazoa > Arthropoda > Insecta > Coleoptera > Chrysomelidae > Diabrotica > Diabrotica undecimpunctata. Next base: position 128,537,856 of record NC_092808.1, read on the forward strand.
TGCCCAAGAAAATTGAGACCATGCAACTTCATTTTCAATAAAACTAGCGTACCATGTTTTAGCGGTACCTCTAAGCTTAGAAATCGCTTGAAATATAATGTAGTTATCAGACCAACTATACGTCTTAGCATTGTGCTCTATTATTTCAATCCATCGATCTATTTCTCCAATTAGTGGATCAAATTCAGGAATAAAACTGACGGATTCAATGTTTCTATTCGTACAATTATAAGATGCAGATGGTGAATTTATTTATGTGGCATTTTCTTTAATTTGAGGCAAAGGCGAAGACGTATAGGTTCTATTTATTTTTGAATGTTTAGATCTTTTTTTTTTACTTACTGGTTCTTTTCGTTTTTGTATACCTTGACTCCCTTCTCGGCGAAGAATCGGTAGACGAAATTGTTGTGGTTTCACTACTGGAACTACTATTTCGCTTGGACTTTTTCCTTTTTGGCATTTTGGACACTTTCAATCACTTAACATTAAAAACAGTTCACTAAATTCTACCGTAGGTTCTTTATCCCACTTCTGATATCGTCTATTAAAATAGTATCTTCTATTAAAATAGTTAAAACACGTATTTACGTAAATATAGCTATTTTATTAAATTAAATCAAACTCGTTCACAATGGTCATAATTAAATCACACTAAAATATTATTTCCCGTTCCGCTGTGTTTATGTGTCATCACCGAACTACTCGTGACCATATAAGGTAATTAGTGACCCAAGCCAATCACCGTATTAGAAGTTGAGTGTGACTTCACAATGTCATAACAGAACTACCAGTATTCCATCTTAAGCTGATTAGGACATTAGGAAGTTAGTGACTTAAGCTGATCAGCGTATTAGGATAATAGTGTGACTGCACAAGAGACTGCTACATTTTGCTAATGGGTTTGCTGCACATTTTTTTTTTAATTAAGTAAGATGAAAGCCGCTTCTTCGATTTTTCTCTTTTTCATGTCTTTTTCTTGCATGATTATTGATGCATCTTTTCATTGCACTCTGTGCTTATTGTTCCAGGCATGTTTGCATATATGTGCTTTGTTGAAGTCTATGTTTTCGATGTATGTGTTATGTTTGTTTATCCTGACACTTACTTGGTCTTGCTGTTTCTCCCACATTGAAATTGTTGCATTTAAAGGGTATTTTATAGATGTAGTTCTTTGATTCCTCTTGTGTGTTGTAAGATTTGGTTTTGGACGGATTTGGATAAATCTCAACGAATTGGTTTTTTTAATGTTGAATTAAAAAGGCTTTTACATATGGTATTGTTATCATATTTGAATCACTTGCTATGTGTATTTATGCAGTGATCTCAGTTTGGAAACCAAGATGAGAATAGTGAGGTGCTACATTCTTCCAGTGTTACTATATGGAGTTGAAGCCTGGAAACTGACGCAAGTCACAGAAAAGCGGATTTAAGCCTTCGAGATGTGGATCTACAGGAGGATACTAAAAATATCGTATGTGGACCATGTCACCAATGTTGAGGACCTACAGCGCACGAGAAAAGAAAAAGAAGTGCTTAATTTAGTGAAACAACGTAAGCTTGAGTACCTCGGCCACGTGATGCGGAACGAAGAAAAATATCTCATTTTTCAACTCGTTATGCAGGGTAAAGTATTTGGCAGGAGAGGACCGGGACGCCGTCGTATCTCATGGTTGAAAAACCATGATAGCCTTGGTGATCACCAACATCCGGACCGGATAAGGCACTGAAGAAGAAGAAGTGTGTTTCTGGAATAATTATGGTGTTTTGTTGTTTCCTTTCTTCAACCTTTTCAAATTCCTTGTTTAGAAATGACAGCGGATAATCATTTTTTGTTGAAACCTTCGTTAGCAGGGATTTTTTCTTCCTTTATCATATAATGATTTGATAATTTTTAATGATTACGCTGTGGTTTATGTGGAAATCCTTCTGTGAGTCTCCATATTAGTTATTAACCCGTTAAAAAGTTCGGTTAATAAAAATTGCATATTTAATTAAGAAAGCCACTCTTCTTATATTGATTACAGCGACATTTTCATCGTCTTTATTTGTTTCTTTAAGATATATTATCATATAAAATTTGTATTGCAATACAAGTTTCCGCTGCAGATAAAAGTTACTGCTTCTTTTATACACGTAATATCATTGCATAAATGGTTTTATGTCGCATCGTAACTTGTGCCCGTAGCCATTTTCATAATACGTTTTGTTTAAACTAAGCTTAAAGAAAATTTTAGTCCAAATAAACTTATATATTTATCCATGGGCATTAAGCAAACGAATTCGTTAAATATCCTTTTAATATTCCTTAAAGTTTATGTGTGACGTTTCAATTTGGATTCATGCCTAGTCACTTGCTGTTTTATAGATCTTATTTCACCTTTCTTATGTGATCTTGCTCGTATTTAACGACATGCCGTGGCAGCTAAGGCCATGTTTACTCGTACCAACGCTCGCAGTGGGAGATATTTTATGTCACTAGTTCTCTTGGTGTCAATCTTTTACACATTAGAAGTGCTTCTCTTTAAACTAATAGTATTACTTCAAGACTAATTGTTTTAAACGGCCATACTTTAGGCTTCAATTTAGATGCAAAGTAATGTTATTTTTATGTTCACATAAAAAAGAAAACGTTCATATTAATTTGTGTTATTCGAGGAACTCATTCCTTAATAGAGCGTGAGTATTTGGGTTGATTAATTTTACTTTACGCCATATAATTTTGTTAAATATCAAGCTACATTTTTAATGAAGTTTAAAGAGAGAATGACATTTAAAAACGCAAATATGCCATATACTACAGGAAACGAAGCTTAAAATAGGACAAAACTTCGCAAAATTTTTAGAAAAGACCGATTTGCATAAACATTTGGGATTAAGTTTAATTTACCCTTCTACTACTTCAAAATCTATATTGTACCGATGGGCACTTATTATTTTTTAACTTTTCGGTACACGGCTGATACTTTGATACACGTAAGAACGGGATGGGTCTGAGAAGCCAAAAAATTAAACTAAGAATTTTTTATATTTAATTTTGTAACAACAGGTTTGCTTTGCATATATTAGAACTACTACTAAAGACAACTTACATACATTAAAATAAAATGAACTTCTATTATAATACTAAAACTAAAAATATAAAAGAAATTGCGTACTACAATATGGCCGATGTTTAAAAAACACCTTGTATATAATTTATTCAGTCATTTTATCAATGCATTTGCGACAAACAGGTACGGTATGTTCCAAGCAAATAAATTCTTTACAATAGTGACACATGTATCGAGTTGTACGATTTCTACAAAAAGCACAATGCCCCCTTTTATTTTGCAATTACGCAGGTGCTTGTACTGGTCCAACACCACTGAGTTTAGCAGCAAGCTCTCTAATATCTCATGCTAAAGGAGAAGATTAAGCTCTTTCTTTTATATTGTCCATTACTAACTGAAGACCTAGTTCTTTTAAAAAAAATCTTCTTTTACTTGTTTTTAGATCCAGTTTGTTAGTTCTCTGTATCACAAATGCATTTATTGCAGCAACATCAAGCAATCCATAAAAGATGACCATAGGCCAACGTTTTGTATTTCTTGCGACAATATAGGAACCTTTAAGTTGATCAACCGTGCCCACAACACCTTTCGTAGAGTTATAGAACGTCATTTCATCATGGTGTAGGGTTGACAAAAGACCAACATGTTTTTTTGATTCTAGTATATAGGACAATATCGCCATATCTTTTGTAAATCCAAACATAGTTAATTTTGCGGTCTATTGTTCAATAAAAATTCGGTTGGGATATGCCTTTTGTGTTATCGTAGGGTAACTATAATTGTTAGACTATGATTTGTCAGTAAGTTTTATACGACTTCAATTGATGTAAACCAATTGTCCATTGTGACATTCCGGTTGGATTTGGAGATTGGTTTGCAAAGCCGCTCAACCACATCGTAGGCTGCAGAACTGATAGAATATGGACCTGGTGGTTGTGTACCGGCATAGATTTCTAATTGATAAGTATAGAAAGTGCTATAATCCACCAAAGAATATACCTTCAGACCGTATCGGTCCGGTTTGTTTGGAAGGTATATTCTAAAACTACAGCGACCTCTAAAGCCTAAAAGCATCTCATCGATAGTGACATATTGGCCAATGGTATAATATTTTTGAAAATTGTCAACTACATCCTTGAATACAACTCTAACTGCTGCAAGTTTGTCTACTTGTTTCCATTCGTCCCTTGTACGAATATCATCTAGGCGCAAGCACTTCATAAGAAATCTAAATCTGCGGAGAGCCATCGTTGCCGGAAATATGTCAATGCCCGTCCAATTTTTTTCCCAAAACTCAAAAATTGAAGTTCTATCTCCACGATAACTGCGGACCGCCAGGACCGTACTTAAACTCGCTGACCGAATAGAGATATGTATAATTTTTATGTGTTATATGTTTTATTAGAAAAACTGAATGGGCCCGACAGATCCAACCCATGCACTGCAGAGTTAAGGATGAAAAATACCCCATATTGCCAAAATCTATAAAAAAGCATAAAAAGAGTGAAATTTGATTCAGATAAATTAAATAATGATTGTCTGGTACTCTATCTATAACTGTTGACTATTTCAATCCTTAAAAAATCCAGTATTAAGGGTAAAAACTACCCAAAATTGCTCAAATTTATAAAAAAAAATTAAAGAGAAAAAAATTTGGATCGGATGATTTGGATAATAATAGTTTAATATTCTTAATATATATAATTCCTAAGTGTTTTAACCCTGTAAAATTTATTTCTTAAGGATGAAAACTACACCTTATTCCGAACTCTACAAAAAAGTTTATAAACAATGAAATTTGGTTAAAATTAATTGAATATTGATTGTTCGGTGCTTTAAGTATAATTTTTAAATATTTTATCCCTTTGAAAATTCATTTTTAAGGGTTAAAAGTAACTCCACACTGCCAAAATATATAAAAAATCTTAAGATAGAAAATTTGGTGTGAGTTAGTGAGATAATAATACAATTTCACATACAAATATTTGTGAATCATATAATATTTACAAATAAAATCTCACGTGCATGCTTCATTGATTCATCGTCATCATTGGCTTTTACAACTCTTCGTGAGTTTTTGCCGCGTTTACTATTGTCTTCCATTGATTCCGATCCTGTGCTATTATTTCCCATGGCCTTACTTCCATCTTCTCCAGGTCTTCCCTGACTGCGTCTTTCCACCTTTTTCTAGGCCTTCCTGTCGATCTTCTACCATCTGGTCTTTCCCAAAACACATTGCTAATCAGTCTGTCGTCATCATTCCGTAGCACGTGGCCTGCCCATCTTAATCTATTGGCTTTTATGTATCTTACGATGTTTCCTTTCCCGAAGAGAGTCTCTATTTCATTGTTGTATCTGCTCCTCCATTCATTTGTCACGCTGTCCCTGCAAGGACCATATATAATTCGCAGGATTTTGCGTTCCCATACTAATAGCTTATTGATTTCTTTCTTTCTCAATGTCCATATTTCACTTCCATATGCCACTGCTGGTCGTATTATGGTTTTGTACATTTGGATTTTGGCACGCCTTGAGAGAAGCTTTGACCTCATTAGATGTTGAATGGCAAAAAATGATTTATTCCCCGCCAGTATTCGTATTTCCACCTCCCGTTCTCCTATGTTTTCACTGGTAATTGTTGCTCCTAGGTATTTGAATTCTTTGACCACCTCAAAATTATGATCGTTTATGGTAATGTTTTGTCTTTGCTTCATTGATTGATTGACAAATATTGGAATGGACACCTGTGATCTAAGAATTATTAGCAATCTTTACTGGAATCCGGCATGAGAATCCGGTGATATCAAAATCAAACGTGGGGTCTGACAAGGATGTATCCTATCACTCTTGCTGTTTAATATATACTCTGAGAAAATCTTTCAAGAAGCAATAGAAGATGTTGAAGCCGGAATTCGAATTAACGGAGAATGTATCAATAACATCAGATACGCGGATGATACGGTGGTATTTACTGACAGTTATAAAGCCCTCTGGGAGTTAAGGAATAGAATCGGAGAAGTAAGTCAGAGATATGGACTTTCACTGAACATTAAGAAAACAAAATGTATGATGATTCTAAGAAGGAACAGCAAATTGAAAGAATCAGTGTGGATGGTCAACCAATAGAAAGAGTAAAAACATACTTCTACCTTGGTTGGAACGTCAATGAAAATTGAGACCATTCCCTTAAAATAAAATCTAGGATAGAGAAAGCAAGATCTGCATTTCAAAACTGGCTAAGCTATTCAAATGGCACGATTTATCAGTATATATAAAAATTAGGTTACTACGATATTATATCTTTCATATACTGTTGTACGTTGTTGAGTCGTGGACCCTCACAGACGCTACCTGTAAGAAAATTATGGCTTTCGAAATGTAGTTTTATCGTAGAATCCTGAAGATATCCTATACCGACCACGTTACTAACCAGAAAGTTTTATAAGAATACAAAAAGGAAAAGAGTTGTTAATCACAATAAAAACAGATAAAATTGAAAACCTCGGTCACATCATGAGCAACAGCGAAAGATATGGATTGCCGCAATTAATTCTTCAAGGAAAAGTAAAAAGAAAACGCGGACCAGGAAGAAGAAACATTCCCTGGCTGAAAGATCTACGTACGTGGTTCAAAACAACAACCACAAATCTTTATAGAGCCGCAGTTTGCAGAATACATATTGCCATGATGGTCGCCAATATCCCACATATATAGGCACTACAAGAAGAAAAAATCTCACATATATTATAATTTATTAAATTTCAAACTTCAGTTTCGCCATTCGTGTCGCTTCTTTCAACAGTTTCTTCATCATCTTCTAATATTAAAGTACTATTACTATAATTATCACCAGAATAACCAGAGCAAGTTGGTTTACAAAATGGGAAAACCCAGTTTTCTGCAGCTACATAAGGCACCGCAACCTTTCTTGCAGACAAAATATAATTTTTAAAAGTTCTTCAGGATCAGGCGACTCTTTCATTTTTAATTAATGCAATAATCCATCTTTTGAAAACCACCCCCAGTCAGTTGGCTGAATATTGTAATTTCCAAGCCACTGTTGGACCTGAGGGTAAGTCCTTTTTGCGTGCTCATCTAAAGCATCTACAGTAGGCACAAGTGATGACAATTTGACAGCACTATTTTTTGTAGTAGCTTTGATGAGTGACTCGTAGTACCTTCACTCAAGTAAAACTTTGAAGTCTTCACACTTTTACAATTTATTGAATTCTTTAGCAGTTCCCTACAAGAAACTTGTCGGCTATATAACATTTTTTCAGTTTCAGCAGTATTACTGTAGAATATTTCGGTCGGTTCTCTTAAATCTGCCTTCTTTCTAGAAGATAAAAAAATTTTTTTGCATTTATTGTAAAATGCCGAAACAGTGTCACATCCAGTAAATGCATATGAAAAAGCTATTAATTTTGAACTGTTTGGGTAATTTACTTCAAAACTTTTACTAGAATATTTTACTGTTGGAGCATTTTGTTTTCCAAGTTTAAGTAAATAAATTACCTGGTCTTAGTTGGCTTTGGCAGTTAAAATTACGTTAAAAATAAGTTTGTCAACATCTTCCGCTACAATGATTTTCTGCAATTCTGATTCTTCATGCAGCACGTAAAGTGTGTTTATATCTTCGAAAAGTTGCCAACTAGAAACTCCAAGCAAAGGATAGAGGAGAATAGATAGAAAACTCGAGAAAGAATTCTGAGGCTCGATGCCCTTTCAGGGCTATAGTACCGTGGAGGATTCTTTCAGAGATATCTTTACATTCCTGTACTTTTTCTAAATTTTCTATGGCTATAGTCTGTGTCTCAATACTACTATAAATCATCAAGGAATTTTTCTTTTTACTTCGTTGTCTGAAGTACCCATACATATTTATATTTTTCTATGTGAGTTCTTTATTTATTTTTTGATATCTCGTACTTCAGTATTACACATTCCAAGTACATTACATTATCCTCTCGCTTTCTGGCTTCTTGTTTCTCGCTTTCTATAAATTCGTTGTCCTATTTCTCGCGTTGGTTATCTTGTTAATATCACTTCCCTTCCGAGACGTGATCCTATTTTTGAGAACTGCGTGGAGTTATATTCTATGAGTAGGGTGTTAAACTGTCTGTTAAATCCCTCCAACTTTATTCGGACTTGGGACTGGCAACAGTTCTTTTAAGCTACTCGATCCTTTCAATAGTACTGCAGATGAAGGTATGATATAATGATATAATTCGTAATGTGATATTAAAAAAAAATCTTATTATTAGGGACCGTTAAAGTTCCTGACAGTAATTTGAATGGCAAGTATCATAATGTTTTCATATTATATTAGTTGAGTAAATAGTGCTTTAAATGTTTGCAAGAGCATGCCACGCATGAAAATGTCATTCAAGAATGATTGATTTCTTGGAAAAGTATTTATTTCCTTTATTTCTAGTTGTTAGGAGATCTCTTTATATTTGGCACACTTTATAATTAGCTGGGTGATTGTATGCATTTAACATATACAAATAATCTCTGAATGAGCTTTAGAATACCTGTAAAGTTGGCATCGAATTTTTAATATAATTTTGTTTGCTTTCAATTTTAGTGTAGGGCATACATAAAAATTAATTCAATTACTATTTTTATTGGGACTAAGCCGCAATTTAAAATATAAAAGTCGTTCTCAAAATGTAAAATATGGTTTTGTATTTTGAGAACGATTCCCGAAGAAAATTGAAACGTCAATAAACTTATGTTAAACTTAAATGGTGGCTTCAATACAATGGTAATTGCTTTAAGATGCCACAACAAAATAGCTTTAGAACAATATTAAAAATTAATTCATTTCCATTTTGAGCTGTAGAACTTAAATCATATTAAATAAGATTCTCGACATCTGAGAAGACCGTTGTTTCTTAACGTTCTGAGGCAATACAGAATACGGAAGCACTTTTTTAAAATTGGCGTTATTAAAACGCAATCAATTCCTTTTTCACAACCGACTCGAATATAAATTATTTTGAAATCACACATTTACCAAAATCTACTGCAAAATTTCTCACGCTCTTCCTAGACAAAAGAACTGTCTATAATCATGGGTTTATATCCCAAAAGGCGGTTCGACGATGACCGTAATGGACTTATCATATGATATACCGGACGTCCCAATGAAGTGTCATTAGAGGAATCAAAGACAAACCGCAAATGGCGAGCGGCGCCCCAGAACTAATTGTACAGACCACCCTTGTGCCGTTGAAAGGTTGGTGAAAGGCCGACTAATTGGTTAGCTATTCACTCTTGCTGATTTTATTGCATGGGTGTGTTGTATGGCAAAGAAAACATAGTATCTAATTAGGTATCTACGTTTTTATCAAATTGTGTATTTGTAAATTGTGTCAGGATTTGTGGTTTGATGAATTTTATGAGAAAAGTGACAACAATGATAATAAGACAAATATAAACACATTACTTTTTCGAGTATTGGTAGTCTATAATTCAATTTAAAAAAAAATAATATGTATGTACAATATTATTACATTTAATAATTCAATATTTAAGTTATAAATGGTTAGGTTCAAAGAAATAATAAAATATTGATATTTTAATTTAAACCGTAGATCTGAGAAGATTGTAATATTATTATAATTTTATACGAAGACGGTTGCGTTTCGATTTAATTCAAGTCTCTTACCACTCCCTAACACGTGTTTCTGGGTCTACCCGTCATCAAGGAGAGTTTGTAAGAAGACTCAAACTAAATCAAAACGCACCGACTACTTTGGCAATTATAGGAAAAACAATTACCAAAGTATGCTACTAGAGACCTCTAGTGAGGAAATATGAAGTTAAATATGTCGATAGCAATTAAAGTAAATTGTATACCCAAGCTTAATCAAGCCATTCAGAGCGATGCTGGGAATATTTATATTCCACTATGCATCAACAATTTACCCATATAAATTACCATCATTCTTGTACTCATTGCGTCGAGTAAGGACGATAAATATACGATAATTATAATTTTAAACTAAATGTGTTGTTTTTTTCCACTAAATCTATTACATTTCATCTTCTTCTTTATTTATCATATCAGAAGTATTCGACGTTGGCAATTACCACTGCGAAGGGTTCTCGATCTTCTGTCACGTGGAATAATTGTCACGCATTTGATAACGGAGTTCATTCATGAATGTTTTTTAACTCAGAAACCTATTTTCTTCCTACACCTTTACATCTATTTTGCCTTTAACGATTAGGTGTAGTATTCTATATCGATTTTTCCTCACTATATGTCCCAGATAAGACGGTTTCCGGTATTTAACAGCCTTTAGCAATTCTCTATCTTTGTTGACCCTCCTTAGTACTTCCTCATTAATTTTTCTTGCTCTTAAAGGTATCTTTAGCATCAGTCTATAAATCCACATTTCCAGTGCTTCAATTCTGTTTATGCATCATTCTTTTAGTGTCCACACTATTGCTGCATACAAAAGTACAGACCAAATATAGCACTGAACCATTTTTTGTCTTAGTTCTAAACTGAGATGATCATTGCAAAGAAATGTTTTCATTTTCATGAAAGTAGTTTTTGTCATTGATCTTTTGCATTTTATTTCTATGTCTGGATCTAGTTGGCCCGTTATGATAGCTCCCAAATATGTAATTTTGAGAATCTTTTTAAATTCTTCTTTTTCTTCTTCCTACTTTATAAATAGGCAAAATGCCTGTTTTACTTCGGTTTTTAGCCTCAATTGACGTTGTCTGACCATCTTTTCCTCGGTCGTCCCAATGATCTTCTTCCATTTGGCGATTTGTCTCTTGCTATTCGTACTATTCTATTTTCTGTCATTCTTTCGATGTGTTGATTCCATTCCACTTTTCTTCTTTTGGTCCACGCGTTTATTTCCTCTATACTACATCTCGCTCGTATTTCCTCACTTCTTACTCTGTCTCTTAGAGTTTGATTTGCTATTTTTCGTAAGACTTTCATTTCTGTTGTTTTCAGTAGTCTCTGTGTTTTCGCCGTATCTGCTCTTGTTTCCGCTGTGTACGTCATTATCGGTCTTATTGTTGATTTATATATCCTGGTTTTCGTTTCCGTTGTGAGGTATTTGTTTCTCCAGATTGTGTTGTTGAGACATCCTGCTGCTCTGTTTGCCATATTCACTTGTTTTTGTACTTGTTCTTCCACTTTTCCGTAGCTTGACAGTTTTATTCCCAAGTATTCAGTTTCCATCACTTGTTCTATTATTTTGTTATTTACGACTAGTTTACATCTTCTCGGTTCCGCTGATATCACTATCGCTTTAGTTTTCTCTGTTGAGATCTCCATGTTGTATATGAGCGCCGTATCTTCGAATTCTTTAATTAATCTTTGTAGCTCATCTTCATTTTCGGCTGTTATTATGGCGTCGTCGGCGTAGCATATTATCCTTATTTCCTTTTCTCTCATTCTATATCCTCTTCTTTTTTTAACTTTCTTTATGATTTCATCCATTATCATATTAAATATTAATGGGCTCAGCGAATCTCCTTGTCTAATGCCAGTTTCATATTTGATAGGTTGCGATAGTTTTCCTTTAAATCTTACCATAGCTATGTTATCTTTATATATATTCGGCAATGGTTTTTACTAAATCCAGTGATATTCCCTTTTCATATATTAATGTATCGCGTCCCGAATTCTCACTCTATCAAACGCTTTCTTTAAATCTATCAGACAATAATATGCTGATTTGTTGTATTCCAGTGACTTTTCTTATTACAAAAACTGCATCCGTGCATGATCTTCCTGTCCGAAATCCTTGCTGTTCCTCTTGCAGAGATATTCATTCGTTTATTTTTGTCGCTATTATACTTGTTGTCAATTTGAGTGTTGTATTTAATAGATTTATTGCTCGATAATTATTGAGGTCTTTCTTATCTCCTTTTTTGAAGAACATCACCATGATCACTCTCCTCCATTCATCTGGTATTCTGTTCGTGGTGATTATTTTATTAATAAGAAGTTGCAGTTGTTGTACAAGATAATCACCTCCATATTTTAAGAGTTCATTTGGTATTTGATCTTCTCCTGGTGACTTTCTGTTTTTTAATTTGTTTATTCCTTCTTTCACATCGTTTTGGGAGATTTCGGTCTTTTCCTTAGTTATAATATTTGGCGTTTCTGGTAAAGGTTCCCTTTTTAAATTGTACTCCATTTAATTTTAAGCTCTTCATCTGGATGTGAGTTAGGGCTAAAGACTAAAATTTTTTTTTTTTTCGTTTATTTTAATACCCAGTTCCTCCCCTTTTTTGTGAATATGATCAAGCAGAATTTACAGACCTTCAATATTTTCTAACAGAATTACTGTATCATCCGCGTATATAATTACAAGTATCTTTGACACGAATATCTTTGCCACCTATTTCTATATTTAAATGAAAACTGAAATTATACGACTTTTGGGAGTTAATGATAGAGGTGCCAAAGAACTTTGTACAATATGACAGTCGTTCATTCTTTTATTCAGCCGATCATCCTAGTATTAGCTACAACTACGATAACCAAAATAAATAGAAAATTAAATAAATAATATCTTGCCATATCAAAAATAATTTTAAAAAATAACCTCTTGCAAAGAAGAAGATAGAATGTTTAAACCAACTGGGATATTAAAACAATATAAATTTTTTAAACAGTTTGTTGTTTACTGAAAAAGCTACCTATCACACAATTTTCCTCACTGATAATAAAGAGTCAGTATTTAAAAAAAATTAATATCTAGTGAGGTATACTGAACGTACGAATGATTGGTTGTTTCTTCTTTGAGGAAAACACTATCAAAGAACTTTTTAGAATTTTTAAATATTGACTTATGTGATGAGCTATTTATGAGCTTCCACTCAATGAGTAATTAAATTTGTATGTCAGTTAGATGGCTGGTATATTCGTTATGTCAAAACTGGAAGCAATGGCAAATTGAAAATTTTCCAACTCGTTGGCCGTGGTAGTCCGTTGATAGATTAGCTACCCAGATATCTAGATCTCACCAAATAAAAAGTTTACCAAATTCGCCCCAGAGACGTAGACGAACGTCGTTCCAAGAGACGTAGACAAACGTGCGTCGGGCAAGAATTCGATACGTATGTGCAGAAATTACTCTCCAACAATTAAGAAATATAATTAGAAATATTCTTAAGCGCTGAGACAAATATAGGGCGCTATTAGAGCAGGGGTCGGCAACCAGAGTCGAGCGAGCCGCATGCGGCTCATAAGGTACTATAGTGCAGCACACGACATCGCACTTTATGCATTAATCAACGACAATAAGTTTTTATTTCATTTTTTTATGTCCGCCAAAGCCGAAGATTCAATTTAAGCAATCACAATTTAAGCAGAACTATTAGACTTTGACGCAATGTTTTCACTCTTTCGTTTGAAAATGTGCGTTTCGAGTGCGAGGTATTTAAAACTTACTCGCGATATTGAACTGATGATCACTAATATCCATCGCACGCGCATTATGCTCCCTCTTGCAATCACCACTACCCCTGTGCTTCCTCGCGAATAAATTCATTATTTCAGAAACAGACGATCTTTAAAAAAATCTTATAACACGTAAATTTTAATTTTTGAATGGCCATCAACTGCTATATATGTGTTGGACATGACGTCATCAGTGTCGGCGTAATGATGTAATTGACGATTTTTTTAAATACAAACCGAGGTCACGCGATAGCTCATTTGAAAAGTATCCTTATCGTCTTTGCAACGATGTAATCATTTCAATCCTTATTTCTACAGGGTTCACCAAAATTATGAACTTTTTTAAGTAACATGGAATTACAATAAATATTCATTCACTGAACTAAAATACACTAAGGAACGACACTGGGAATAAAACAAAATAGTGTTTTTTGCTGGTTCCGAAAAAAAAAAAATACATTGACACCAAACAATGCCACGTTATAATCTGAAATTAATTATTGTAGTAAGTAGGTATTTCACGTTATTTCTCAAAAATATTTTAATCAATATTGTCATCGACTCGTCTTTATTTGTCAATGATCTGTGAGTCTGTCAAATAATAGACGTCAAATTTTTACTCTTCGAGTTTTTTGCCGACATTAATAACAGCATTTACAAAAATGAAACTAACATAAACAGGACGAATCGAAATTTTAACCATGATTGGTTATTAAGATAGAGTGAGGACTCAAGCAGAAGTTCGTAATTTATTTAATGCTAAATACCCCAATCGCAAACCAATTACTCAATCAACAGTAAGTAAAATTGAAAAAAAAAATTAGAGAAACGGGCCATGTTAAAGATCTTCCCAGAACTGGTAGAAAATAATATCCGAAGCCAAGAAACTGGACGTTGCACTGGCGTTTCAAGAAAATCCCATACCAGTTTTAGGCAGGTCGTACTAGATAATAATGTCCACCAATCAACTGTTGTAAGAGTGCTAAAAAATGAGAAGTGGCATTCAGACAAAGTACATCTGGTTCAGGAGCTATTAGAAGATGACTTTGATAGAAGAATCGAATTCTGCGAAACCGTTATGGAAAAATGTAACAGAGATCAGGGTTTCATACAAAAGGTACTTTTTAGTACTGGGCAAGTGAAAATCCACATTGAATGGAAGAGTATAGGACACAATTTCCCGAGACACAGTACTATATGGCTTTATTTGGATTTATTAAGCTTTATCTTCTTCTTCTTAGTTCATGTCTGGACTTTATTTAAGTTTTCTTGGAGTTGTTCTGCTGCAACAACGGGATCTGAATGTACCGCCATTATTGCGGTATCGTCCGCAAATATGGCTGTATGTACTTAACTGTCAGTACGAAAATCGGAGGTAAATAGTAGGTAAAAGACCGACTCAAGAACGCTACCTTGAGGAACGCCTGCATTTAAGAAGTAGACCGATTATTTCGTCTTCATATGTTAGCTAAAAATATCTTTCTTTTAGGTACGAGTAAAGTATATCATACATGTTCTGGTGTAGATCTTTCTAGTAGTTTCTTTTATAGTTTATACAGTAGTCCCTGATGCCACACCTTGTTAAAAGCTAGACTCATATCGATGAATACAGTTGAGCAATATTGCTTATTATCAAAACAGTTTTGGTTTAATTCTCCCATCCGATGGATCTATTCGATTGTTGAATGTTTGGATCTAAGTAAAAACTGGTGTGTCGATAGAAGTTCTTTTCTGTAGATACTAGATAGATACTATAATTTTGTAAAAATATATTAATTTGCTTGGTAATTTGGTGGGAAATACACCGCTGTTATTGTAGTGGGTCCATTCCAACCCTCTATTACGACGCTGGTTGCCTGCATGTCATTTTTTCTACTTTATTAAGGAGGTAGTATTTAATTCCATTTCGAATTAATACTGCCGCCCCAGCTCTGGATAATCTGTTCACATTTGAATGGGCTGCATTGTATACGTAAAAATTTGGGATTCAGAAGCTAGTTTTTGGGGTAAGGTGTGTTTCAGAGACCAACTCAATTTTGTTGGTTACTAGGAATACTTTTATTTCGTGTTTGTGTTGCTTTATGTCGTTTGCATTCCATAGTGCTATATTAAGTATCTTAGTCATTTCATTGACTTGTGATAGCATGTTTTAACTCTTTTCTAAGTTCTCTCATTTCCTGGACTTTGGTTTATTGTAGTTTGTTGCTGTTCTATTATACGTTGTAGGTATTGTGTAAAGCTACTATTTTGGGTTGTGTCTGGCGCATTTTGCTGTTTCATTTGAGATGAAACTGAAATTATTTATCAAGCAAATTTATGAAATAAAAGTCGACCATTTTCCCAACAGGAAAGAATTTGGATAGCAAAACAGTTAAATTAAAAATGTGTTGATACAACTGATTTAAAAAATAAATTTGTTAATTTTAAAAAGATCTGCCATAACATGAAAATTTTTCAAAATCCTTTTGCAGTTTACATTGATATTGTATCAAACAATTAGCAAATAAACATAGAAAACTTGCAAAGCAAACCTACTCAAAAGACGGAATTTAAGGAAAATGCCAACTTAGTACACGTCTACAAATGTTTTAGTTATAATTTCAAGGAATTACTCGAAATTTGTTCAGCAGATGATAACAGTGTTTGGTTGGAGACACTTGTGTGAGCAGAAGATTTTGTACCTATTACATTAAAATGAGAGTAACAATGAATATGATTAAAAATACAAAAATTAGTTTTATCTAAAAAAATGTGTTTATTTATTATTATTGTAAAATATCCTAAAAACAATTGTGGCCTTATGTAAGAAAAGGTTCCTGACCCGTGAATTAGATGGTAGATTAGTACAGACAATTTGGATTTTAATTAAAGTGATGTTTCTAAGACATCCAGTACATACAGAGTGTTATTTTTTGACTTGTAGCTTAAGATGTTTTAAAATTTTAAGTTGTCGTAAAGTGGTTTATTAATTCTTTGATCCTTTTTAGGTACGTTCATTTCAAAACAAGAATTTCAGCAAAATTTATTTATCTCCTTTGGAGTTTTAAGTAATCTGCAAAAAAAGATATGTAAACCATTAAGGAATATGTTGAGAATTCTACAAAACAGAAGTTTATTAGATCATTAAAATACCTATATAATCGAATGTTGTTAATTAGTGAGTATTTTGATTAGTATTAAGAAGATATATTGGTTTTTAAATCATTTATAAAATTTTTAATTATAAGTTAGAAACATTTAAATGGAAAAATTACACACATTATAAATTCCTAACGTCTATTAATTTCCATAGTTTTGATTGGATTATAAAAGTATTAGCATAAACAGATTAAAAATGATTAAAGATTAAATAATTTTTTTTAAATATCCATTACTGGTTTATACATATCCAGCACACCACTGTATTAAGATGATTAATTGGTTTATCCAAATAAGGCAGTCAGCAGATGATCACTGGCCAATTGAGTAGATACTATTGTGGTATGATTGATAAATAATGATTAATTGTTGCATTTGTTAATTCCACAACATTTGACAGTTGAAAAATTGCCGTAATAAGCAGATTACGAGGAGTTTGGCCAGTAATGACTTTTTCGTTAATAAGTAATTATATTAAACTATCTTAAATGGTCTCAGTGGTGTCGATGAACCATCTTCTTTGAAGTGGAGTACCACCCAAGAGAGACCAGAAGCCTTTATTGATGGGCACCGCCTTGTTGCTACATGATTATCTCTTTTTGATACAATGGCCGATTTAAGATTACTTTCTTCTTGAAGTTCTTTCAGAAGTCTAGCTATCAAAAGAAATTTACACTGCATTCACAATTATGTGTAATAAAGGATTGGCTGAGAAAGTTAAGTATTGTTTACGTGCTAAATTGATCATATCATTAAGTTAATTTAGCAGAAAAACCCATAACCATTTTATTGAAACCATGCCTCTACAGTATTATATGTGAACGTAGTAACGCTCACTTCACTTTAATTAATTTTATTTAATCCAATTTCCTTTTTAAGTTTACATATTTCTGTTGGACATGAAGTACTTTGTTTATATTAATTTTATCACAAAACTAGTACACCGGAGAAAATCAACGAAAAGTCTAATTTAAAAAATGAAGCGAAGTAATGAAATAAAAAATAAAGTTATGCTTATCATTTTCTGCACCTAAATATTTTTTTTTTGTTATAAACAACTAGGGGCAGCCATGTATTTTAGACTATATACTAAGACCTTTTAGAATATTAATATTAACCCCAAATATTGTATAATGGATTTGCACGAACCAAGAATATATGCGTTTTTTTTTGAAATTTTATAAAATAAAAATATGCGGTCAAAAGGTTTTCAAATGTTTACAAATTATTTACTAGTAAAAAAACTCTACTTCCTGTGTGGGAGCAAAGAAATTTTTGAAGATATATCTGCTCTCAGTCGATTCACAACTGGCAGCGATCATCGCCTTTTAAGAGCAAGGATTCTTGTTAAACATACGAAAACCAGTAGAACCCCCCCCCCACATAATTATTGTAATCATATAGATCAAACTCAAATACGATAGAAGGAAGATGCGTATAGAGAAGTCTTAAGAAAAGAATTTGTAGAACATTATCAACAAATATATTCCGACATAAACACAATTAATAAAGAAATGCAACGAAAGCTCTTGAAAACAGGACTGACTTTTGCAAAGAAAACGAAAAATAAAGAAGACAGAATAAATGATGAAACAAAACGGTTGATGGAAAAGAGGCGCACAAAGCAAAGAAAAGCGAAACACCGATGGTTTCAAAGAATTGAATAAACAAATAAAGAATGGAGTAAAGGAAGATTTATGGATCTACAATTAAAACAAGGTAGAAAAAGTAATAGAAGAGAACCGAGGCCTGAAATGCTTAAGATCAAACTTAGAAAAGCCTATAATAATCTCATTGAAGGATAAAGATGGAAAAGAAATAAGAGAAAAGAACAAAATCCTAAAAGTTACTTAAACATTTTACGGTGATTTATATTCCTCAAGCAGGAAAACAGATAACACTGCAAAGGAAGATCTTAAGAGAAAGATAACGAATGTCAACTCAGAAATACTACCTGACATAGAATCCTTCGAAATAAAACAAGCTATGGCACAACTAAAGAACAATAAGGCTCCGGGCCCAGATGGAATACTTGAACAGAAATATTCTCGAAGAATTGAAAAATTTTTTCAACGAATGTGTTCACAAAGGAGAAGTCCCACATGATTGGAATGAAAGTTTGACAATACTTCTCTTCAAAAAAGGAGAGAGGGGAGATCTGAAGAACTATAGAATAATCTCCCTGCTGTCCCAAATGTACAAACTGTTTATGAGAGTAATAACTAACAGGTTAACGTCGAAGCTCGATAGCTATCAACCGGTAGAGCAGGCAGGATTCCGAAAAGGTTACAGTACAGCGGATCATCTTCCTACAGTCAGAATGCTAATAGAGAAAGCCGATGAAATATCACTTGAACTTATATATTGGCTTCGTTGATTATGAAAAGGCATTCGACTACATAGAACTTTGAGCAATAAAGAGAGAGAGCTATGAACAACTGCAGGATAGACTACCGATACAGAATGCTCATACATAATATTTACAAGAAAGCTACAATGAAATTGCAAATAGATGCAAAAACAAAAGCTATACCAATCAACAGAGGAGTTCCCCAGGGAGATGATATCTCACCAAAGCTATTCACCCTTGGACTGGAAGACATTTAAAGACATTAAGTGGGCAAATAAAGTAATAAATGTTAACGGAAGAAAACTGAGTCATTTGAGATACGTTACAAGTTTCGAAGAACTACAGACCATGATGACGCAAGTATTTTAAGCTTCGGAAAAACTAGGTCTTAAGATGAACTTGAATAACGTTGAATGACATAAATTTAGAAACAGTAAGCGAATAAATCTACCTGGGACAGATCATGAAAGTTAACAAAGAAAATCAAACTGCCGAAATTAAAAGAAGAATTAGGTTAGCGTGGGCAGGATTTGGAAAACTGAGGTGGATCTTGAAAAGCACTAAAATAGAACAATATTTAAAAACCAGAATTTACGATCAGTGTATCCTCCCTATACTCACGTATGATTCATAGACGTGGACACTCACCAAGTCTAATATGGATAAAATAGTAAAGGCACAAAGAGCGATGGAAAGATCGATGCTCGGGGTGAGACTTATAGACAAAAAAAAAACAAACAAATGGATTAGAAGCAAAACCAAAGTAAAAGACGCAGGAGAACATGCTGTCAAATTAAAATGCAGCTTCGCAGGACACAATGCCCGACTGAACGATAAAAGATGGAACCACGAAATACAACAATGGAGACCATGGTTAGGAAAGTAAAGCAGAGGAAGACCACAAATCAGATGGGATGATGACATTAAGAAGATCGGAGTATACCGATCTATATATATAGTTTAGTTTTTTTATGGATTAGATCCCGTTTGCACCAGAGTACCATTAAAAATTATGGTAGGAATGTGGATTAGGCCTAGAGTACAATACAATTAGACAATATCAACGTTGAAAATAGGCTTTAATAAAACACAAAGTAACAAAAATACTTAATCTTCCTCGTGAACTCTTCTTCTTTATGTATAGCGGATCTTATGGTTCTAGTGCTTGTGTAAAATCGATGATATATTGGAGGTATAAATGAAAATAAATCCAAAAGATCTTTTTTTTGCTTCGGTTATTAGACGTCTACCAGGGCAAAGATGAAGTATTTTCCTTAATGTCCTCTTCTTAATATCTAGTGAGTAAAACTTTTTTCCTTTGTAAAAGTTCCTAAAGGATTCCTAAACTCAAATCTGGTGCAAAAAAACTTCTATGTTCACTTTTATGCCTCGTATAATGTGATTCGTATGTGGGAAATTTACTAATGAATTCTTTTACATCAGTAATTTTGTCGTCACCTACTTTGTACTGTTTAATCCTGAGGTGCAACTCCAGTTTATAATTTTTTTTTGTAAAAAGTCTATCTACTCTACCATTAGAAATGTGAAAGGTTTTTATAAAAAAAGGTTTACATATCTTAATTTCTACGGGTCTATCCCACAAAGAGGATGGTTAGCCCACTCTTGCGTTCTTTTACGTATTTATGAACTGAACAATTTTGGTGTAATCCACAACTTCGTGGGTTAGCCCATTCATGTTTTTAAATTTTTGTTATTTTCTATGATGCACAATCAACCTGCTAGAGCGATAATATGCTGTAATAAAAAGAAATGTTGATTAGACCGGTTTTGCTTTAAAACTTTAGGTAGTTAGAACTAATTGCGATCTATAACTCAATTATCAACAACATGGTAAAAAGAGAAAAATCAAAGAAGCGGCTCTAATTATGCTAAAAGAAACCAATTGTGTCGCAAATTTCTCGGCACAATGTGGTAGGATCTGATTACCCACATTAGTTATTAAAGGGAAGTTATTAAATGGAAAATACCAGTATTAGCAGTAACATATCTAGAATACATCATTTATGTTTTTTAAATAACACATACAAAACCAGAATTTGGTAAATATACGACCAAATACTTATCATGTCGGGATAGTATTATGAGGTTTTTCGAATCACTAACAGGAGAATTTTACTGTCATCATGGCATGTATTTGTCTTTTTAAAGACGAAGTACATGCTATGATTTTTTCGGATATTCTCAAGTTATTGATTTCATGTAATCGAATGAACTATCTTACAAGTAAAGTCGTCCCAGGAACGCAACTCAATAATATTGGCAATATCATTTTAAATTCGTTACTTTAAAATGTATAATGTATGTCTGAATTGTCAATATAATTGAGTCAGATAAAATTAAATTACTAGAAGAATTTTTCACCAAGTACCAAAAAACAAAATTGGTTTATTTTATTAATGTTTGTATTTTGAGAACAACTTCCGAAGTGGAAATGGAAACGTCCATAACCTTACTTTAAACTTTAATTGTGGCTTATTCTCATTTAAATAGTAATTATTTCTGGGATGAATGTGGAGAAAATGAGCAGGGAACGAATCCAGGGCTGAGCAGTCGGGCAGAGCATAATTCTGATGGGTAGAACGATAGGCGTTTTCTTTTAAATATCCTTAAAGACATTCAGAAGATGTCTCTCTTCCTTCCTCCAAGCAGTGGTTTTGCTTAATGACCCTGATTGTACGACTACTTAGACGTTACAAAATTTTTACAAGACTTATTTTCAATGTAACAGGTGTTTTTTTAGAGGTATAGAACTTTAAAGTGGAATAAAACAAAGATTATTTTTTATATGAACAGGAAATTAACTTTATTTGAAAGATAATTTTTTGACATTATATTTTAAATATGATTTCTGGCATATGACCACCAAGGCTGTCTCTGACGTAGTCTAATCTGGAGGTCCAATTTTCGACGACTTTTTCCACTATTTGTGGCCGTATATCGGCAATAACGCGGCGAATATTGTCCTCCCGTTCGTCAATCGTTTCAGGCTTATTGGCATAGACTAGCGACTTCACATAACCCTACAGAAAATAGTCTAACGGTGTTAAATTGCACGACCTTGAAGGCCAATTCACGGATCCTAAACGCGAGATTATGCGGTTACCAAACGTTTCCCTCAATAAATCCATTGTGGCACGAGCTGTGTGACATGTTGCGCCGTCTTGCTGAAACCATAGCTCCTGCACATTCTTCTTCTTCTTCAAGTGCCATCTCCGCGGCGGAGGTCGGCAATCATCATAGCTATTCGGACTTTTGAGACGGGATCAACGGCAATTTCGTTTTGGGCTCATTCACCGAATCTACACCTTGCTAGGTGATCGTGTGGCTTCAATTCCTACACGAGTTGAATTTTGTAAGCACGTAAACCAAGATCTTTTCGCAAAATCTTCCATAAAGTGGATGGACACATATCCAACTGCTGTGCACGATGGCGTATAGACTGATTCGGGTCTTCCTCTATACTACGCTCAACAGCAGCTACATCTTCTGTACGCACTGTACGACGTCTCTGTGGATGCGTATTATCATTAAGAGTGAACGTGGTGTGAAAACGTTCTACAGTTGATCGAATTAATTGCTCTGATGGGCGATTATGTATACCATAAAATGGACGTACGGCGCGATACGTATTCCGAACAGAACTATGATTTTCAAAATAAATTTGCACAATTTGAAAGCGTTGTTCAGGCGTCAGTCTATTCATATTGAAATGTCAAACTAAAGTAAATAATAATCACCTGACAGCTGTCAAAATCGCCGCCCCTTAAAAACGTGTTGACAACTTCTATTTCTGTACCTCTAAAAAAAAACACCCGTTATATGTTAAATAATTTCTTTTTGGCCTTTTTACTCCAGTCGTCAGAGACGAAAATGCCACTAAACCCCTAAAAACCATACAAACAAGCTGAATTTTGCAAAGAATATTAATTTTTGGTCCACAAAAAATATGCAAAAAAGGTTACCACTTTTACTCGGCTTTCCCCTAAACCGGGGAGAAAAAACGGAAAAAACCGTTTTATGATGAATCTGTAGGTCGCAGAAAAAAATATTTTAAATAAAAAATGTAGCTTAGATAATTTTGAACAAAAATATTTCTTAATTTTTTTTTGTAGAATAAACCGTTCTCTTAGAAACAACGCTTGGTGCTACCGGTGATTTTCAATGTCAGGTAAGCGCGCGAACTAAAATTTATATCAACTCGTCTGTAAAAATTCGATATCTTTTGATTAAAGTGTCCCATCAACAAAAATCAAAGTTCGTTTTAAAGGTGAAGAGAACAGCTTTCGGGTGCAATTTTTGGATTTTGTTGCAGTTAAGTCAGTTTCTATTAAAGTATTAAATAAATAAACGTTTAGTGATTTTTACCATTTTTTACGATTCTTATGAGATCAGTATATTTATTACTTTTATTGACCAGTTACCATGGAATTATTAATATTAGATGCAAATCTTTAAAACCTTTAGAGTGAAATTTCGGTTTTGAGTTTTAGCAACAAATGTGAGGCATTTGAAATATGCCTAAAAAACGCTAAATTTAAATTTTCACATTACAAACAATCCAAAACGTTTAATACTGCTTCTTTTTGATTACACAACTACGTTTTTCAAAACGACATAACTTCAGCTACAAATTCCATCTAAAACCTATTCCGTAGAAGAATTTCTCGTAACGTGCAATCGTTTGTGATGTAAATGTTTAAATTCAGCTATTTTTGGACATATTTCGAATGCCTCACATTGTTGCAAAAGCTCAAAATTAAAATTTAATGTTATAGGTTTTGAAGATTAGGCCCTAATAATGAAAATTTCATAGTTATCGCTCAATGAAACTGATAAATATTATTGATTTCATAAGAATCGTAAAAATGATGACAATGTTATAAAAATATATCGAAATTTCACCGTCGAGTTGATATAAATTTTATTTAAAATTGATTCCGCGCGCGTACCTGACATTGAAAATCACCAGTCGCTTCAAGCGTTGTTTGTAAGAGAACGATTTATTCTGCACAAAAATGCTAATAAACATTTTTGTTTAAAATTACCCCAGCTACATTTTTTGTTTGAAACATGTTTTGTTCCCCACCTACGAGGGGAGCTTTTAGAGGGAAGCCTATGGGTAAAAGTGGTAAACTTTTTTGCATATTTTTGGGGTCTTAAAATTGACATTGTCTGTAAAATTCAAATCAAATCTCCGACGACTGGGCTATTTAAAATTTTAATGTTCTTTTTATAGATAAATAACTTTGAACAAACAACAGAATAAACAAAGAACAATATAAAAGTACACATTACATATTTTTATTATTACTTAACATTATCTTCAGACAAATTTCACATGATTACAAGTTTTAAAGGTTTGATGACATACCGGTAGTATATGTAAAAAGTAAAGCGTTATTTAGATGTTAATTCTAAAAAATCGTGAGATCTTTCAGTTCTATTACTGTACAGAGCATTTAAAATCTACTTAATATTTCAACATAAAGCTGTTTTAAAATCATCATATAATTTTATGAAATTATAAAAAAGAAGTTGACACACTATCCTCAATTAGCTCAAATTAAAAACTACCGTGTTATGTCCTCCCGTAATAATTTAAAACGATATTTAAACATGAGCAATTAGGTAAGAACAAAAGACATCGAGTTGTGTACACACTATTAAAATGAAATTAGATTTAATTTAAAACCTTTTTGATATTATCGTTATTAATTATTGCTGTGATGTGACACTGAGCGGAATATTTACGAAGAAGTAAGCAGGCTATGATTATAACAGTAGTAAATGCTGTTACTAAAAAGGTTTTATTAACTCATAAGTTCGAAAAATATTAAACTGCTTTAAAAAAATTTTAAAAGATATTTAAAACTCTATTACAGTGAAACTTGGATAATTCGAATCTCTAGGGACCGTTAAAAAAATTCTAATTATCCAAAAATTCGAATTAAAAATATATCCACAAAAAACAAAGATGCCTACAAAAACATCAGCAAACGATAAAAATCAACAATAGTTGACAATTTGTATCGCTTGCAGATGTTTTCTGCAGAAATATCGAATTATTTTATCGTTTGCAGTATTATCCAAAAATTCGAATTAAAAATATATCCACAAAAAACAAAGATGCCTAAGAAAACATCTACGAATGATAAAAATCAACAATAGTTGACCATTTTTATCGCTTGCAGATATTTTCGTTACAATTTTTGCCCGAATTTTGTCAACCGAAAAAAATGGGCCAACAAAATTCGGCCAAAATACCAATTAAAGCATTTGCAAGCTATAACAAATGGTCAATTATTGTCGATTTTTATAATTTGCAGGTTTTCTCATTGGTATTTTTGGCCAAATCTTGGCTGAAACAATCGGCAGATAAAAAATTCCCAGTGAGAACGTATCAGTAAAACAATAAAACATTTTGTCTCAAAAAATTTATTGAAAATAAGAATACATATTTGTTACAATTAATGAAAATAGACTAATTTTTTCCAAAGAAATCCGAAATTTTTAGCTGCTTTTTAGAATTTAACTTCTCGGTAATGACAAACGATTCTAAGATATTCAGTGAACTAAAAATAGAAAACTTACATCATTTTTACTTTCAAAGTACCGTTTAAGTTGCGTAATATGGTGTGTTGCTTCGGCCTTACTCGGAACATGTATTTCTCCCGCAACTGATGCTGCGTCATCTTCATCACTCTCTTGTTTTTCATCATTGTCCTTAAGCACTTCAGCGATGATCTCTGTATCGGTTATTTCACCACATACTACAACATCTTCATCCACGTTGACAAAATCTTTATAAGAGATGGCAGGATCAGAAATGATGTCCCCCAGCAGTCAACTGAAAGTTGCCACTTGTTTCTGACACGGCAAAACATTTTTGTCGAAGACTTTTTCTTGTTTAATGAATTTTAAAAGTACTAATAAGAAATAAAGCTCTGGGAGAAGATAATATCGTTATAGAATGGACTACTACTAATACGCAAAGATTGGAGCAGACAGACTTTTAGAGAATATAAAGGATTGAAATCTACAAGGAAACTAAGTTCCAGTAGCTGGCTGTATACCATGTATCACAAAAAATTTATTTATAAATCCTATATAAAAGGTATATAATTAAAACACCCAATCGGGCTATATCACAAAACGTTTTTGGAATCCTTATTCCATCATCAGTGTGTCTAGGTGTACATATTTTGAGCCACTAAATATTTGGGTAAAACCCCGTTAAATGTTATTAATTTGAATTTAGGTTACTTTATTGGATCTTATATTTTATCATGTTAAAGTTACAATTGGAATTGATACCATGGCAACGTAAGACTTTACAGGAGGTTGATGGTCCTGAGACAAAGTGTCTACAAGGACACGATCCATAAAGGATTGGTTCAAACTATGTCTTCACCAAATAAAACACCTATAAGATGGCACAGTGGCATACCAAGGCGATCGAACAAACCTCGAGAATTATTGATTCATAAGCCTGTTAAACTGCCTTAACAAGTTATTCACAAAAATAATAATAAATAGACTGGAAACAACATTAGATTTTTATCAACGTAGGAAGCAGGCAGGTTTTAGGAAAAACTTTACAGTATTGATCACCTTCGCCGCCTAAAAGGGGTTATAGAAAAATTTATCGAATCTAACTGGCTTTTGCAGAATTTCGCAAACCATTCAATACGATAAAATCTAATAATGCAATGAGAAAGTTGAAGGAAAATCGTATAGATTATTGGGACGTAGGAAATTTGGACACTAAGCAAGTAGCGACTAAAATTTAATGGCAATTTTAGACACTAGCTCCAATGGTCCATTTTTGTCTCACAGATATATTTGACACCAAATAAATATAGCTGCGGCATAAATAAAATGCCATCATCATCATCATCATTTAACCCGGATCTATCCACTGCTGGATATAGGTCTCCCTCAGTCTTTTCCATGTATTTCTGTTTTGTGCTGTTTGCATCCAATTTTTGTCGATCCGTTTTATGTCATCAGACCATCTTGTTGGTGGACGACCTCTACTTCGATGTGCTTCTTGTCTCGGTCTCCACTGTATTATTCGCTGTGTATTATTCTAGCTATGTGCCCCCCAGTTCCACTTAAGGGTCATAATTCTTTCTATGGCATCTGTCACTTCTGTTCTCCGTCTTATTTCCTTGTTCGTGATCCGATCCCTACGAGAAATGCCTAACATCGATCGTTCCATGGCTCTTTGGGTAACACAAATTTTATTTCTTACTTTCTTGGTTAGTGTTAATGTATCTGCGCCATATGTAAGTACTGGCAATACGCACTGATTAAAGACTTTTCTTTTAAGACACGTAGGCAGTTCTGATTTAAGAACATAGCTTAGCTTGCCGAATGCCACCAAAGTGAGTCCTATGTGGTGGCTTAGTTCGCACGTTTAATTATCTCTTCCTATGCGTATCTCATGTCCTAAGTACTTATATGAGGTGGTTTCTTCAATATGCATGCCATTTACTGAAATCTTTTCGCTTAACACAAGATTTGTCATGATTTGTGTTTTTGTGTGGTTGATTTTTAATCCTACTTGTAGGGAGACTAGGTATAATTTCTCCAGTTGCGATACTGCATCATCGATTTTGTCAGCAAAAAGAACAATATCGTCAGCAAACCTCAAATGACTAAGCATTTCTCCATTGACATTAATTCCTTTTTCACTCATATTTGCGTTCTTAAACATATGCTCTAATAATGTTCTAAACAATTTTGGCGAAATTGTGTCTCCCTGTCGCACTCCCCGTTTTATTTTAAATACGTTGGTCTTTTTATCTGCCAGTTTCACACTTGCTGTCCCATTTTGATAGATGTATTTTATCATGTTTATATAGCGATGATCTATACGGCACTCTGTTAAGGCTTTTAACATCTTTTGATGACTTATTGTGTCGAAAGCTTTTTCGTAGTCAACAAATATCATGACTAATGGCTTGTTATATTCAACACTCTTTTCTATCAGGTTCTTAATTACTTGTAAATGATCATTCGTGCCATATCCTGCTCTAAAACCTGCTTGCTCTCTTGGCTGATAGAAATCCAACTTACTTCCTAGCCTGTTGGTAATAACTCTTGTAAATAGCTTATATACTTGTGACAACAAGCTAATGGGGCGGTAGTTTCTAAGGTCGCTGATATCTCCCTTCTTATGAAGTAAGATGATTTCCGCGTTGTACCACTGCGTCGGTGTTATCGCTTCGCACAGACATTTATTGAACAGTTTAGCAAGTGTCAGTAAGAGCTTATTTCCTCCTAGTTTTAGGCTTTCGGTCATTACCCTGTCTTCACCTGGGAATTTATTGTTCTTCATCATCCGAAGTGCATTTTTAATTTCGTCAACAGTTATGTTCGGCATTAATTCTGAGCCTTGATTCTCTATCTTTGGTAAGGGGCGTCTTTCATCGGATTCACTTGTTTCATAGAGTTGTCTGTAGAAGTCTTCCACTGTTTTCACTATTTCTTCCTTATCAGTCACAATGTCGTCTTGTTTATTTCTTAATTTATGTATGTTCTTTTTTCCTGTGGACATGTTGTGTCTTAGAACTTTCAGATTTCTATTTTTCTCTATCACCCTTGTCACCTCTCTCATGTTATGTTGCCGTATGTATTTTCGGATTTCTTTGTTTATTGTTTTACTGAGTTGACTAAATTCTGCGTAGTTTGTGTTATACCTGTCCTTTAGCCTCCTTCTTTCTTCGATCAGATTTTTAATGTTGAGACTTATTTTCTCATGTTTTTTCTTCATTTTAGGACAGCACAACTTCTCCGCTTCTTTAAGGGCTTTTACGATACTTTCGTTTAAAACTTCGATTTGTGTTTCGTCGTTGATTTGTTGAAGGTTATGGTCAATGATGTCACGAAAGTGGTCTATATTTTCGGGCGGGGTCCATTTACGATTGTCTGATTTTATCATTTTTGTTCGTTCATTCTTTAAATTGAACAGAATTTTTGCTCGAATCAATCTGTGATCGCTTCCAATTGTAAATCTGTTTAAAACAGATACATCTTTTAAATTTTTTTTTATTAGCAATGATAAAATCTATTTCGTTCTTTGTGAAACCGCGTCTGGACTTTTCCACGTCCACTTTCGTTGGGGCTTTTTTTGAAAGAATGATTTCATAGAAAAAAGATTTTCTTGGTGTAAAAAATCTACAAGCATGGTCCCTCTTTCATTTCTTTCTCCATAGCTGTAGTTTCCTAGTGCGGTTTTACTTTGGTCTTCTTTATTTCCCAGCTTAGCATTAAAATCTCCTGTTATCAGAGTATAAAACGTCTTAGTACTTTTCAGGGCTGTTCTAATATCTCCAAAGAACATTTCAATCTCTTCATCTGTGTGGCTTGTCGTTGGTGAATACACTTGTATCAATTTTAATTTATATCTCGAATTCAACTTTAAGATTAGAGTGATAACTCTCGAGCTTACACTTTCTATTTTTAATATGTTTGGTACATGTCATTTGTGTACGATAAATCCAACCCCACCATTTGATGAATTGTCTTCTCCCTTGAAATGGAATAAGTGGCCAGATTTAAAAGTATATTGTTCTTCTCCTCTTCTTCTGACTTCGCTGAGACCCATTACGTCCCACTTTATTGATTTTAGCTCTTCCTCCATTTCTAACAATTTAGACTCTGATGACATTGTTCTCACATTATATGAAGCAATATGCATAGGTTGTCGTCTATGGTAGCCTAGTTTAACCCGGGGATTCTTAGCACCCTCTACTCCGTCTTTCTTCCGACCGCTACCTTGGTCGGAGGTAGTGGAGTCGCCGGGCACTGAGGGCCGTTCGTTTCCTGAATTTTGCATACATGAATAGAGGAGGGTGGTTTAGCCCTTTCACTACCGCGCGGGCCAGTGCGCATTGGTAGTGGGTTAGGATGTGTAATGGATATTTACGAATTTGATGGAAATTTTTGGTTAGGACATGACTTCTCCTTGGTAGGAGACTGTGGAGAGAGTCAAGGCTAGCTTAAGGCAAGGTTGCGTCCCTTTAGCAGATCTGTCTTCTACCGGGGTCGTAGAAGAGTATCTACTTGCTACCTTAGGCTGACTGCAAAGGTTAAAACACCTTTGGGCGGTGGGGTCGCCACATCCCTACGCCACAATAAAAAAAAAATGCCATAATTATGGCATTTTTTAATTGATAATAATTATGGCATAAAATGCCATAATTATTATCAATTAATTAATTAATTTATTTATTTTATTAAAAATAATATACATTTTATTTCTTTAGAACGGTAATAGTATCTGAATATAATATAACTACTAACTTTTGTACATATTACAGTTAATATACACGTAGAAAATGATTTATTTGCTGTTATAGGAATGATACAATATAACTTCTTTAAAATCTTACCTATGTATTTGTTGGGATCGTAGTTTATCCACCATTTTATCCAAAAATGCCATTGAGCCTTAGCGTTAGTATCTTTAATTTTTGCTGATATTTGTAAACTATTTATTTTAACATAAATGTCCACTTGAAATTCTTTTGACTTTTCAATAAAAATAAAAAAAGGATGCGTTGAATAAAAAAAGAATGAAACCTCGTATGAAAGGATTCACAGGCATGCGAATCTGTGTTCGTAGTTCTCTGCCTGAACAGCCAAAATAAGTGCACCGAATTACGGACCGAAAGAGGTTTTTATGAGTAAGGAAATATTTAATAATAAAATATTATTTTAGATTTAGTTTATTTTGAGCTGTCTTGAAAGGAAGTCAAAATGAGTGAAATTAAACTGGTCTTAAGTGAAAAGGGAAACTCATTACTTGTATTGGATGATTATAATTATCGTGAAACAAAAGTTTTGGACATGTGCGGTAAATAAATGTAACGCCAAATTGTTTACGCTAGGTTAGGAATAAGGGTAAACAGTGTTGCTATGAATTCTTTGACAAGAAAAACATTACCTACGTAAGAAATAATAGGTATTACAAGAGACGTCAAATCCAACCGCGTTTACCAACCTGTATTTCCGATGCGATTTTCCTTTTATTTTTATAAATATTAAATTTAAATATGTGTAACGCTTTTATGTTTAAAATATTATTTCTTAAATAGGCAATAAATGTCTACGATTATTGGGATTCGTACTTTTAATAATATTTTATACCTTCTTGAAGTCTTGGTCCTCAATTCGTGCGATTTTTTCAGGTATAAAAGTAAACCTTACTTAAAATTTCATTTTGGTCCTCAATTCGTGTCTGCCCTATTTCCTGGTGTTAATTTTCCTAGAACTTAATGGATAAATACTTAATCCGCTTGACCACGGGAGCGATCTAGGTTATGGTTTTCGCAACGAACTATAACTTATAGTATGTAATTAAGAGGGTTTTTTGACCTTGGGAGCGAACTAGTGTGCTCAGTTTTGAAAAATACATATATCGTATTTTTTGCAAAATTTCTTACATACTTTATTTCTGTCAACCTTAATAAGCCTAAAAATTAAATATCTCATTAATATAAGAGAATAAAAGTTTCGGCCTTAAATGGGTTAAATAAGCATAATACGCCCCTTGTATCAATTGGTCTTTTTCATGTTTGGACTTTTATGTAATTGGGTACTAATAATTTAAATAGTCGGAATATTTATAGGTCATAAACGTCGTTCTCGAAATTTTCTTTATTTGATATCTACTTATGAGATAATGAATTGAAAAATGGTAACTAAGTTTAAAAAATCGTTTTCCTTTGAAACGAATCGGGCTTTATTAAGGTCTCTGAATATATTAATACGATTTCTGGGACTGGTTGTATACCTGGCGCCGGGAGACCAATATTTCATATTTTTATTAGTCCATATGTTCGTTTTATATGGAGTCGGGCTAGAAAATAATGCAAATCGCCTAACAGTTTATTGTAATCAATTTGTAAACAAAAACGAGTTACATGGATGAATATACATCTAGACAATTCCATTTAATTTACGTTTTGTTGATTTAAAATAATAAGAGTTGAATAATTCTCTACAGCATTAGAAAATATGTTACTTAACATCATGAATATGAATGATCAATGCGGAACAAACAAAAAAAAAAAGGTTTATAAGATATTATATGAATAATAATAAATTTTACTGGGGTGAAAGTTATAGACGTCTTAATGTTAGTATACAATGATAAAATATTTGTAGTAAAAAGAAACAAATGTAGAAGAAAAAGACAAACATTAAATAATTTGCATTCACTTTATTGCATGAGATATTAATATTACAATATTATTTCTAAAATTTGAATAATTTTGTGAAATGAAGTTAATTAAATTTTCACCTTCTTTTAATTTTTCTAGATTTATTTAATAGAATAAAATAGAACAGAATTTATTTAGTAAATATACAAAAATAGTTTTGTTTTTGACAAATCGAAGGAATACTGATAATTTCTATATACGTACGAGGGTGGATTGATATAAAACTAGCCTTTGATAGAAAAAACAAGTTTTTTGGAATTAAATTGATATAAACATAGTCCCCTTTTAGCTCGATACACTTAGTAAGACGATGTTTCAATTTTTTTATTCGATCCGAATAGTACTTTTGCTCGAGCTCTTCAAACTAGGCCGAAGTTTGAGCGACGACTTCATCATTTGTTGCGAAACGGCGTCCTCCGGTCTGGAAACAGGAAAAAATCGCTGGCGGCAAGATCTGGGGAATACGGTGGGTTTTCAACCAATTCATAGCCCAATTCGTGTAATTTTGCCATGGCGACGGTCGATCGATGAGCCGGTGCATTTTCTTAGTAAAAGAGCACTTTTTTGCGTTCCAAACCGGGGCGTTTTCGACGCAATTCGGCCTCGAATTGATCCAATAATGCTGCGTAGTACTCACCATTGATTGTTTTTCCTTTTTCCAAGTAGTCTATGTGGATGATGCCCTTCGCATCCCAGAAAACAGTCGCCATCACTTTGTCGGCCTAATGTGCACTATTTGCCTTCTTCGGCGACCCTTCGCTGAGTTTGCGCCATTGTTTCGACTGTTCTTTGGTTTTCGGTGTGTAATAAATAATGCACCCAGGTTTCATCAACGGTGATAAATCGGCGAAAAAAATCCTTCAGATCGCGCCGTATCATCACCAAAAGCGTCTCCGAAGTGGTCACACGTTTTTGCATTTGATCGATTGTCAGCAAACGCGGCACCCATAGCGCACATAGCTTTTTCATATCCAAATGATGATGAATGATGTTGTGTACGCGTTCGTAGGAAATGTTAAGGACCTCTATTAACTCGCGGAGCTTAATTAGACGATCTGCCATAATTATGTCATGGACTTTGTTGATCATTTCCGGCGTGGTGACTTCATTTGGCCTCCCGGGACGCTCATCATCAAAAACACTCTTACGACCACGAACAAATTTAGCTTTCCAAAATTTGACTGTTGCTAACGAAGGTGAAACCTCACCATAAACTTCATCCAGGTCGGCTTTGATTTGCACATTCGTTTTACCCTTTTTGTGAAGGAACTTAAGCTTGATCTTTGTTAACGTAAAACGTTGTGCTCTAATAGCATCTCTAAAATGGAAGTTGGAGTTTATGTTAAACTTACATTTGTTGGCATGAATTTCAATTAGCGTCTATATATATATATATATATATATATATATATATATATATATATATATATATATATATATATATATATATAAGGAAAAAAGAAGTCTTCGCTGACTACGTTAGAAAACGGAGCTTTGAGGATTATTGGGATACGCAGCGGTGAAATAAGTGTACTCTTTTAACTGAGTTTCAAGCTTTCGAAAATGTTTATTTTCATCGTCAGGAAAAAAGTTATTAAGATTAGTATTTCTTGGATGTTACACTAACATGTGACAATTTTACGCACCACTCATAAAATGAGTTAAAAATTAAAAAATACATGGTGTAAAAAAATTTTTAAATTGACAAATTATATTAACTGACACATAAAAAAAAGACAAAATTAAAAAACTGTTTTAAAGGACAAGTGTGCCAGCCAACTGTGAATTGTGATTAAGAAAAATTATATATAATATATATATATATATATATATATATATATATATATATATATATATATATATATATATATATATATATATATATATATATATAGTGAAGGTAGTGGCATAATACCTTAATCCAGAAATAAAGGTTTACAGTGTCCCCTATACTCTGCTCTTGCAAGTATCCTCATTACTCTTTTTTGTAGTTTAAAAATTCGATCTGCGTGACAAGAACTACCCCAAACAGTTATTCCGTACTTTAAGATGGATATGAAATAGTGCAAACTAGCACATTCTAAGGGTACTTTTAGATATCATATAAGTTGCGTATAAAAATAAACTTGTAGCAAGTAGAACTTAAGTAATCTGTATGAGCATTAAAATCCAAATTATCATCTAAAAAGATTCCTAATTTAACACTATTTCTTGAGATATACTTCCAATCGGAACTAAAAATCAAATTCTGATTTTTCTCTTAATTTAGCTTCAGCTCATTATGTAAACTGCAGTTTTTTGATTTCTGGGTATCACTATTTATTTCAATTTTTAAATTATAATAAATATCAGTATTAATGAGGGTTGTATTGTCTGGGAAGTATACTACACATTTATAGAAAAAGTATAGTGAAATAAATGGTTCAGATAAATAAGAAACAAAGTGGGTAATAATATCAAACCTTAAGGAACCTCATATTCGACAGTGTTAAACTCATAATAGCTGTTATTAAAAAAAACTGTCTGTTTTCTATTTGTTAAGTGTGATCTAAATACCTATATTGAAAGTGTTTCCCCCAATACTGTATTTATGCATTTTTTCAACAGTAATTCATGTGAAACACAGTCAAAAGCTTTGGATAAGTCACATAATGTCAAAGACACAAAATGACTTTCCTCCAAGCCACAAAATGACTTTCCTCCAAACCATCAACTATATCTCTCAGAATTTTCTGTATAACTAGTGTAGTGCTACACTTTTTCTAAAGCTCTATTGATTGCCGTGAAATATTTTATGTTTTCCTAGATATTCTATCAAACTAACATTTAAAATACTCTCAAAAACTTTGCCAAAAATGGAAATCATTGAGATGTGACGATAATCTCCAATTTCATCAAAAGCATGGACGTATAAATAAAGATCTTTATTTATACGTCCATGATCTAAAGCTCCCTTTTTGAACATTGGTAGCACTTTTATTACTTTTAATACATCTAGGATAATTATAAAGGATAATTAATTTGTCAATTACAATATCGATTGTTTCCACAATTATTTTTTTGTTTAAAAAATAAAGATCCGTGCAGTGTGAATTTTTCAATCTATGTAGGATCGTAAGGTAGTGTAGGGTGTAAAAATAAAGAGTCGCAGGGAGAGTGTACATCTTTCAAAAATCTATGGCTACATTTTCATTTCTAATATGTTTGGCTACTAAAGTAAAGTGATTATTGAAATCGTTTGATGTAATCGCGCTTGGACAAACTTTTTTATTTTGAAATTTATTCCTGTGATAATTTATAACTTTTCAACTATCACGAGATATATTTTCTGAATTGAAAAAGAAATTCTCATTAGCCAGTTTTTTCTTCAATGATATTGTTGATTTGTAGTGTTTCTTAAACTTTTTATACTCACTATACTCTTTATCACATTATCACTTCATCATCGAACTAAGAAATTGGAGCTTTACTATGAGTTAGTGATTTTTTTATCGAAAAATTTATTTCAGTTAACTTAACATACATTTCAGTAATAAATTGAGCTAATTCTGTTGCTGTTTTGAGAGAAACAACTGAAACCCAGTCAACGTTATTTAACGACTGTTGTAACATCAGGATGCCATTACTTGTTATATGACTTCGCACATATTTTTTTCGGTTTTTGTTTTTAAGTAGAGAAATTGTGCAAAATAATCAAAATACGTGGGTTCACAATTTCACAACCAACTATCTCATTGCTTGTGTTTGTTAAGATGTTATCTAAAAAAGTTGTTAATCTTGATGTGATTCTAGTAAATTCATTAATATTTATGGTTGAGCCAAAAGTAGAAATTGATCACGGAAACTGTTTAGTTCATTAGAAAACTTTTAAAATTAATGTTGAAATCTCAAAATATTATTATTTCTAAAAAATTAGCAGACCAAAACACCAATAACTTTTCAAATAGGTCTAGAAAAACTTTAAAATTCTCAATTCCGGTTCTATACACTATTACTAAAATAGTTTTAATATCTATAATTTCTAATTCACAAATTAACCCTCATATTTCCATGATATATCATTTAAGCAAACTGGTCGCGTACAGATTTTATTATCGCTAAAAATTGCAACAACTCCATTTTCCCTTACCTTCCGACAATAGAAAGTTGACAAAAAATATCCATCAAGCTTTAATGTTAATAATTCGTTTTCTCTGAGCCAATGTTCAAAGAAACATATTATAATTGTATCTTTTATTTGTCAAAAAAATATTAAGCTGATCTATTTTGTTAAATAAACTTTGTGTGTTTACTTAAAAAATATTAACTAGACTAATCTGGTTAGAGTTTAATAACGATTTTTGTTTAATATAAAATGGTACAGAATTATTTGTAATAACACTTTCACTACTGTCTTTTCCGATTAATGTATCTGGTTTGCCTAGAAGATTTATCGACTGAATGTTTTCTGCGAAAAAAATATTCACTCATCTCTATGTCCTTCTTCCACGTCTGTGGTTGAAAAAGAATATCCTTCAATTCTGCATCTGCCATAATTCTGAAGAATTTGATCCATTTACCTCACTGTATATTAATAGGTATGCTTCAACTAACACTTGCCCTGTACTCTTTTCTTGGTCTCATATAAGGCATATTTGATAATGTTGTATTTATTACATTTCTTTTATATTTCCTTTTCCCTGTTACTGATAGATTTAATATTCCAGGCTGCTGTATTTTCCAGCTGATACCACTCCCTTATCATTCAACTGGGGACGCGTCTGATGGTAGACAAATAAGTTGGGTACACGTAAACTCATCACCAATTACCATAAATACCCTCGTACATAGTACAAACTCATCACCGCCATAAAAGTAGGGTTTTCAAAATAGACCCTAAGAGATCGGTAAACTGATCACTGGCGTACCTGCACCCCGGATCAGGTATAGACCATAAAATCCTTGCAAACGGCTAGTTTCTGGTAATTTCACAGAATAATCCAAATCCAGATGTCTTAAATGCAACTGCAATTTATTGGGTTTTATTTTATGATTCCACAAAATTCTATTAATAGCTACCTAAAATCATGCGAAAAGAAAATTTTCTCTTTATTTGCCCTTGTTTCTTCAACATGGATAGTGAACTGCTAATTGATTACGTTCTGAGCGAACGCGGACAAAAAATGATGGTTATGAATAATTAATAATTTCAAATTTCAATTGCGAAAGACTCTAAAAAAATCGAATTGCCTTTTGTGGACTTATGCGACGAAAGGGTGTAAGGCTAAATGTCATACAACTGGTGAGTAGAAATTGTATACCGTTTTTGTTTAGTTATTTCGCGCTGGCTTTCGCGAATCATCCTGATCAAACAGAAAAAAAATCAGCGTAATTAAGTTCTTTAAGTTAACTGGAGAAGATGTTTCTTGTAGGTAAGGCATAATATTACTTTGTTGCTGTAAATTACCTTTTCTGATATTTATTACATTTTGAGATTTCTGATTAAATTGTTAAAATCACATTGTTATATATATATATATATATATATATATATATATATATATATATATATATATATATATATATATATATATATACTGAAAAAGCGATACACGCTTGTAGTCAACGCTGATTAGTTAGACTACAAAACACGACTATTTGGGTGTGGAGCCGAAGATAGGACAAAAAAGTACTCTTTTTAGTCTACCAAGCTTTCGCAAATCTTTATTTGCATCATCAGGGTTCTACAATAAACAAAATTAGTACAAATTACAGAATAAAAATTATTTTGTATCTTACACTAATTGGTTAGTTGTCATGATGTTTATAAAATGAATTGAACAACTCATCTGACTCCTACAAATAATGGCGAAAACTAACCAAAAAATGTAAAAAAATTGCTTTTACAAGCACTGTAGTTGTGGGATCTTTGTACAAGTTATTTAAAGATAAAGTACAGCAAACTGTACTTAAGCATTTTGATGCATTCTGTCACAATAAATGCATTGCTAATTACTTTAAATTTAAAAATTTCCGCCAATGGTGCCATAAAATGTAAAGCTTTGCACGTGTCAAAAGTTAAATTTTACTTCGACGTCTATGCACTAATAGCACACTCAAGTTTTAAGCTTTTCCTATTTTTTAGATATTTTATATTTACTAACTGTCCAAAATCGTCTATTATTTTTAGGACAGTCAAATAACGCCAAAACGGTAAGATTTAGAATGAATGTATGCTTAACAAATTATCTCGAAAATTCAATAAGAAATATAAACATGCAATGAAAATCGAATAACGAAGTTGGGGACTACCTCCGATATAAACAAAAATAGCACATTTTGACAAATATTTTCGTTTTAAAGTTCACTATCGAAATCCTATGCAACTAAATTTTTAGATCTCAAAACCATTTAGATTGGCAGATACGTCTAATAGGCCACACCGAGAGACATATTAATATCTCAGTTAAATTTTAAAGCAACTTGCTTAAAATAATTTCTGAATTTATTAAATTATCACATAAACGAGAAGTATAACAGGTAAGAGGCAATCTTTCGCATTAGAAATCAGGCAAAAATCCCGGTGATGAGTTTACCTATCTGCGGTGATGAGTTTACCAATATCCAAAGGATGCCGGTGATCAGTTTACTATATCTCCGAGGGTCTAATAATTTTGTGGGGGGCTATATAGTGATGAGTTCGTACACGTCCAATAAGTTTACACCATAGTCTCATAAAGTTATTCCGACTCCCTTGAAATTATTTGTCTCTTTAGTATGAGATCTGGTCTATTATCTGCGACTGATTCATCTATGAGGATAGTACGTTCATTGTATAGCTTGTAGTAGTCACTTTTAAGTATACTATTAAGGGAGATGATTGGTTTGGAGAGTTCCCAGTTTATATGCAAATTCGGGATAAAATGATTCATGAAAGTCTTGAAGTTCTGTTTAATTAGTTTCAGTAACATGTATGATTGCCTCGGTTTGATATCCACATCGGCATTTGTTTTTTTGAACCTCAGGATCTTTGGTAATATATATGTGAGGTAGTTTTACTAATTGTGCTAGTAGTTTTACTAACTTTACAAGTTAGTAAAACTACTAGTTAATTTTACTAACTTGTATTAATTGATCCTAAGTAGAAAATAGGAAGCCTTTTTTGAGAAGCATTTCCGTTAAACCAATATTTCGACGATATACTGTTGACGTAGTCTTAGTTGATCTTATTAGGAATCTCCCCATGCAGAGGGGGGATTCCCTATTTCTATAAATATTTCAAATTACTGCGGTAATATTGTCCTTTCTATTTTACTACAAAATGGTGTTTCTGTGTCTTTTGCCTTTTTTAGAAGTGTGCTTGATGGTCGCTTAATTATTATTATTATTATATTTGATAAGATAGCCACAGTAATATACAAGAAAGGCTGCACTAATCAATAATTAAGTTGCCGTTTAATTATTTCGTTGAAGTGTTGTTGAAGTCGTTTATTATTTAAACAAGTTATTCTCCAGAATATAATGATAAAAAAGTAAGATGCAATAGGTAAATAATTTCAGAATAATACAAAATATTGCCTTTTTGCTTGGACAAAGAGCCGTTATTTTCCATAACAGCTTTATCAATAATTCCGTAACAAAACATCAAAGAGCAATAAATTCAAAACCTTTACTTTAATAAATTAAATCTAATAAAGCCTTTTCAAAAATGTAGACGTTGCTGATAGTCAATAATGAAGGCAGAAAATATATTATCCAATATCCTTTTAACATGGTTTATATTATAATCGTTTGAATGATTTCGTATAAGTAAATGCCTTGTGTCTATTAAAATAATGAAATGAAAGGAAAATAAATTGCAATAGTATGTCGCTTTAGGATATGAATATTATATACTTTTTAATATTAGATATATTATATAGGAATGAAATTAATTCAATGTAACTTTATTATAGTACAAAATAAGATATATACTCGAAATTAGCATCTAAAAGATATATACCAAATATCAAAAAAATATACAGGACGGTTCTG
The DNA here is from genome assembly GCF_040954645.1 of Diabrotica undecimpunctata. Classification (NCBI taxonomy): domain Eukaryota; kingdom Metazoa; phylum Arthropoda; class Insecta; order Coleoptera; family Chrysomelidae; genus Diabrotica; species Diabrotica undecimpunctata. The sequence goes on from NC_092808.1 coordinate 128,578,107, forward strand.
AAATTATGGATTTCGAAATAAATGAACAAAATCGACAAAACACCCTGTAACTTGGTTATAAAAACCATTAGAGCAAATAAATGTGGTAAATATATGAGGGATCTAGAAGCAAAACCAGCAATCTCCACTTTGACAAATTTTTCAGGAAATAGAATTTTTTTATAAAATTTTAGCGTTTTATTAAAGTTTTATTTTTTTTTGTTATTTATATTTATTTGTACATTGGCGTTAGTTGTTTGTTGGAAAATCAACATATATTTTTTTTCATTTTATATCAATGCTGTAATAATACTAGTAGGTAATTTTCAGGTAATTAAATTTCAGGGGATTTTCCGAGATTTCCAGGGGGTGAAAATTATGTCATCATTATTAATACTGCGACATACTATTCTAGCCAAATTAAAAAAAAGTAAGTTTTTACATTTAATTTCAAATGTACTGAATTTTTACGAGGTTTCCCTATTTTCCGGCCAGTGAAAACTATGTAGCTATTCATATTTTGACGAACTACCCTAGATTAAAAAATGAGAGGCTTCTAGATGCAATGGAAGCCGAAATAATTAAATTTTTCATACTTGTTTCAATTTGAAGTTCTGATCTCGAAAAAAAAAAACGGAGCTATAACAGTTATCTCCTCCAATTTCCTATGTCGATGTTTCGAAAATACCTTCGTTTCGAAGAGCTGTAAGTTTCGAAAAATTTAATGAATTTTATAGCTGTAAAGTTTAGATTTTCATTCAGAATTTGTGCAAATTTTATTTCTTAAGGTTAATAAACAATGGAGATATAATTTAAAAAAAAAATAGTCCCTAACTATTTTCTTATTGGTCATAGAAGGTTTTTTTTTAATGTGAGTCTTTTACCAGCTATCCAATGGTTGTACGTACAATTTTGTAGCTTGAAAAATATACAAGTTATTACAATTGTTTATAAGTAAAAAACATACCCCTTTTTCAAACATTTATTTTGTAAATAATTTCGATGAAAACACAATATGCATTTAACTTCTGATATAGTTTAAGTCTTAAGTAAGTTTAACATTTTATTTTAATAATAAAAAAATTATTAAAATTTATAAATTAGTAAACAATATTGTTTACAATAATTACAATAAGCACGTGTAACTAATTGCTACAGTTAATCTATAAGCTTAGAACCTATGACTTAAAAAAACGGGAAAATAAGGATATTCTTGATATAAAAAAATTATATAAATATTGTTTATGTGAAATATAAGGGAAAAAACTAGACAAAAAATCAAATTGTGACCATAAATTATTGTTTAAAAAAACGCAAAGTAAAAATACGAGTACTTTTTTATCTATTCGTGATCTAGTAACCCCCACCTACGTCTTTAAAGCTTCAGATATCTGCGAAAAATTTTTCGACCTTTTTTTTAACCAGACTGGGCCATTGTTGGTGTAACTCGAATAGCTCCAGTCTCCATTTTAAATTTAATATCACAGAAGATAATACACCCAAAACTACTTAACTCTTTAGCGATAAATTTAAAAACGTACCCTGTATAATAATTTTTATTTGATTTGATTTTTTTATAAATAGTTAAATCTGAACAAAAGCAAATCACATTTTTTAACCGTGTATTGCATGACTGAATCACATAAATACCGTTTAATGAATAAAAGTCGATCAATAACGAGATACTAAATTCAATTTATAATAATGCTTTACTTACCAATTTCATCATGTTACATATCATCATTACCTGGCTTTGTTCATAGATGATTCGGATTAGTTTTATTATTTGTAGATAGTAACGACGGGGTAATATAATTTTATTTCTAACAATGCCTCTAATGATTTTTATATTAAAGGTATTACATAGATTATTTTGTAACGGACTGGTCATCTTTATAAATTAACCTCAGCGGCGTAGGTCGCGTGGGGAACGACTACTTAATAATTCTTGAAGCAAAAATAGTAATGAGATTCTTGGATAACTTCTTTCCTAATTTAGAAGCAACGTTCGGTTTTAATGTGTTAAATGTATTCAAATCAATGGACCAATAATTAAGCTAGTAAAAAATAAATATTTTTTTGTAACAACTGTATAGACGGATTTGGCAGTTGAAATGTGTAATATGAGATATTACAAAAACACTCTCATCTAGGGATTCATCAATTCTTTAATGGAACTATTTTTAATATATATATATATATATATATATATATATATATATATATATATATATATATATATATATATATATATATATATATTATATATATATATATATATATATATATATATATATTATATATATATATATATATATATATATATATATATATATATATATATATATATATACAGATTGAACGAATTTAAAACGGAACATACGAAATCAATGTATTTCGGCTCAACTCCGCTCTAGGTGGTTGGCCAACAAAAGGTTGTCAAATAATTATATTATAAAAATCCAATACTTCAGCGGGCTACTGGATTCGGAACTCATTCAAGAACAAGTCAAAACTCCACCCAAATAGGTTGCCTAGAATCACTGAAAAACTAGACTTAAAAAGCAGTTATTATGCTGTCAATCCACTTATCGCTTCCTTATAGTCCAAGAGATAGGGCCGAATTTATAATGTTAACTATTAAATATTTTTGGTATAACAAATAGTAATTTTACTTATTTTTTATTACAATAAAAAGGTTTTTAAATTTACATTGCATAAATAATGATTGTTCAGATATAAGAAAAATTTGATTTATTATTACATTAATAATCAAATACAAAATATATTATTTCTATTTATCAATAGGTAAAATTCAATTTGTAGAATTCCTTTAACATTTTATAAATAATTATTAATAAAAATCAATTTAATAGTGGAATTATCAATTTTTTAAGTTTTGAAATTTACTTTGTAGATATTTTCAATATTTTTTTTGACGTGACAACGTCTTAAATTAGGTTGTGGCTCGGAGTCATTCATGAAAAAGTGTAACGCCCGCTCACGTCTGTTACAGTGAGTCACCGAACGAGAGAGAGGCCTGCCGGAATGGCGAATGCCTTGCGTCTCTCTCCCACTCAAACATGATCGGTCCGCTGCGCGCGCAGCACTAGAGAATTAGACGCGTTGAATCGGTGCGTGCTTCCGTGCTTGTGTCTCTGTCTTTCTCGAGCGTTCTTGGCGTTCAAGACACATTACTGCAGAAACACTTCCTTTCATTTCATATTTCTCCTATCATCGTCCTATCCTCAACAAAATTACTCAAATAGAAATTAGTTAAATTTAAGTTTACATGTACAATGTTTTAGTAAACAAAATATATTTCTATAGTTAAAATTTGTGCAATTCTTATTTTCATTCAATTCCTTGTTCCTATTGTGCAATTTAATAATATTCATATCAATAAATATTCTACCGAGAAAAAGACGTTGTCACGTAAAATCTTCGCCCGTAAAACCGACTTTACAGGCAACCGATTTTTTTTTAACTTTCAAATTGATTGAATTTTTTTTCATTAGTTAATTATAATTTTACAAATTATGTTTGGACATTAATTTTGCATCATTATTATTTTAAAATATTAAAATAATAATGATGCGCGTTCATTTAGATCAGTAATTCTAGACGCATGCGCTAAATGTAATAAGTATCAAGATGCTTTTATTCAACTTCGATTTGACTGACTTCGATTGTAATGAAGTTTTTGAAACCTTAGTCACTTATATGGAACAGGACTGACGAGAACAATTCCAAAAAGAAAAGTAAACGATGTCAGATTTTTACTATTTAACCGGCAGTATAAGTTGCATGATGTGAACGAGCCTTGAAAAAAAACTAAAAAATTTCGATGCTTCAAGCTTACCACCATGTCAAGATGAATTACACCAACATCTACTGCGAGCTCATTATATTTCAAATATTTGGACAAATGCTCATAAAAAAGTACCAACAGAATTGATTGTTGAAGAACATGGTTGGGAGTTTGAAGATGAAACATATAAATTCAAATGGTTTAGTGGACCTCAGATGCCAGAATCAGTTCGAGAAGTAGTGATTGAAAATGAAGCAGATAATGAATGTGATATTATTGAAAGTAAAAGTGACGAAGATGATGAATGTGATAACATCAATGAGAGTGAGAAAAATGACGAAGTTTTTCTAAATTTTTTTTTTCTTATCGGAAAAATCGTTTGAAAATTTTTGGAAAAAAATCATGGTATAACTTACAGAAAATTGAAAGGATTCTACAAATTAGATTTTACCTCAAAAAATTACGAAAATTTTCATTTACGGAAATTTTTTTGGAAAATTTTGAGGAAAACTCTACTTGACGCTTCAAATATCGGTATAAAAATATCATAATAAAATCAGTTTGAAAATTGTTACCGAGACCTAAAATGCGCAGGCAAGTGGTACATTTGACCCCGTTTTGTGGCTCTCTGTACCAACCCAGCTGTCCGCCCTTTTGGATTTAGAGTTTTTAGGGGCTAAATAATAAGCCATGAAAATGGCGGACATATTACTTATCGTTAATTTTTCCCCAAAAAATTGCAACTTCACCCCTGTCCGCCACCCCTTATGTATCCACTCTCTCGTCCGCCCTTTGGGATTTCGTCTAGTTATACCAAGATCTTACTCTGGGCAAATTTTCAGCCATATTATCGATCGTTAATTTTTCCGAAAAAAATTTCAACTTCATCCCTGTATAGCCACCCCCTGTACCACGAGGGACGTCCGCCTGTAAGGCAAAGTCTTAACCCAGTTACAATGAATATATTCCAATAGAGAAATGTCATATTACTGATCAGTTCAAAATTTCGGCTCTATCTCTCCGACTATTAGGCAAACTCCTCTTTCCTTTAAAGGAGACAGATAGTTGAACGATATTTTATACAATGTCTATCACCGGGTATGTATTTATTTTTGTCCAAGTTTTATATTGGTCCACTATTTCAAATGCAGTTCAAACAGACATATATTAAATTGTATGTTCCGTTTTAAATTGGTTCAATCTGTATATATATATAGGTATATATATATAATGGCTATACACCCCAGTGTATGGTTAAACCGCGAATGCTTTCTAGATCCTATTTCTTGAGTGGATCAGTCTCTTTTGTTTATTTTATCTTCTTGACAATATCCCTCCATTTTTTCCTGTCTCTAGTTCTTCCTCTCCATTCTCTGACTCCTGCCCTTTGGAGGTCTTCTTCAACTTCTTGCAGCCACTTTGATCTCGATCTTCCCCTTCTCTTTCTTCCTCTTGGATTCCATTCTATCATTGCGTATGTCACTGCCTCATCGCCTGCTCGCCAAATGTGACCTAACCATCTAACTCTGCATTGCTTTAATTTTGTTACGATGTCTTCCTTAAGTTCTTCCTTAATCTCCGCATTTGTTCTGCTTCTATATTCATTTTGCTTTGTTCTGATTGGTCCTAGTATAGTTCTCATAATCTTTCTCACTGCTATTCTTAAGTCTTCTTCATCTTTTTTAACCATCGCCATTGTTTCTCCTGCATATTATAATATTACCCTAATTATGGTGTTATAAATGCTCATCTTAGTTTTCTTAGTCAGTGTTTTGCTTTTAAGTAATCTTTTGTTTGCAAAATAAGCTTTATTCGCTGCTAATATTTTTTCTTTTATTTCGGATTTCCTTTCTCCGGATTTGCTTATTGTAACTCCTAGGTATTTGAAGTATTCTATTCTTCAAACTCAGAGCTTCCTATTTTGATTTTTTCGTTCATTGGTTTTTTCCCTAATCTTAATATTTTTGTCTTTTCTTGATTTAATCTTAACTCCATTACCTCCCCTTTCTCTCTTATTATTTCTTCTAGCATTTCTTTTATTATTTTTTTGTTCTTTGCAATAATAGCAATATCGTCTGCATATACAATTATTTGACCACCTCTTTTTCTGAGATTTCCTTTATTTATATTTCGTAGTACATATTCTAATGCTAGATTAAATAGCGTTGTTGATAAGGCATCTCCTTGTTTCATCCCTTTATTTATACTGAATTCCTCTATCTTTCCTTTTTGTGTCTTTATGCTTATTTTTGTAGTTCTCTTTGTCATTTCTATTAATTTTCTGAGTTTATGTGGAATTTTAATTTTTTAAGAGCTATCATTAATCCGTTCCTTTTAATTGAATCAAATGCCTGTTTCAAGTCTATAAATAACATTTCTCCAATTCTAATTTATACTCGTTTGCCTATTCCATTATTTGTTTTATTGTGTGTATTGCATCTATTGTAGATCTTCCTTCTGTGAATCCACATTGGTACTGTCCTACTGTCTTCTTTGTGATCTTTGATAACCTCTTTTTTATTATTGATGTCAATATTTTATATGTTGTATTTAGTAACGTTATTCCTCTATAATTTTCACAGATTTGTTGGTCTCCCTTTTTATGTACTGTTATGATCTGCCCTACCTCCCAGTCCCCTGGCATTTTCTCTTCTTTCCATATATTTTTCAATAGTGCCAGTATTTTTCTTCTTAGTTCCCTTCCTCCCTATTTTATTAGTTCCATATTAATTCCATCTTTACCAGGGACTTTTTCATTTTTGCTTCTCTGTATTACTTCATCTTATTCCTCTAATGTTGGTTCTTTTGAAATTTCGATGTCTACTTCATGTACTTCATCTGCTTCTTCTTCGTGCACCGTTTCCTCCTCGTTATGCATTTCTTCTTCTGTTGCTTCCTTCTTCAAGAGCTCTCTGTAATAATCTCTCCATACTTGCTTGTATTCTTGGTCCTCTATTATCACTGTTCCCTCTCTAGTTTTTATTCCGTTTGTTTTGCCCTTGTATTTTTTGTTTTGTTCTTTAATCTTTTTGTAAAAACTTTTCGTATTTCTGTTTGTTCTTTCTTGCTCTATTTCCTGCATTTTTTTGTCTACCCATTTTCTTTTAATTTGCCTTATCGCTTTCTTAGCATTCCTTCTTAATTTTTCATATTCTTCTCTGTCTTCCTTTTTATCTGTTCTTAGCCATTTATTTCTGGCTTGCACTTTTTTCCTGTTATTTCTGTGGCGTCATGTAATTTGTTTGACTATTTCTGTCCAATTATCTTTCTCCTGTGCGTGTTGTTTTGCTTCGGAGAATGAGTAACCAGTCATGTCCTTTATTTGGTCCGACCATCGTACTGGAGATCTTTCTCTGGATCTTTTACCCGCTACGTTACCTTCAACTATCATTTGTTCCATGCCTTCTCTTCTTCTAGTTATATGTCCAGAATAACTCAGTATATTTTAGTTGATAGTTGTGATGAGTCTAGTTTTTATGTTAAGTTCTGCTAGAATTGAGTTATTTGTGCGATGGGCGGTCTATAGTATGCGCAACAGTCTACAGTAGACCAATATTTCAAATGCCATTATACGCTTTGAATCCGCATTGTTCTTGCAAAATTTGTGGTAAGAGAATTGATTTTAGTCTTTCATTGATGATGGTTAGAAGTACTTTGCTTGCGTGTGATATCAATGCTACTGTATGGTAATTACTGCAATCTGTAGGTGAACCTTTTTGATATATGAGAATAAACGTAAAAGTTTTTTCCCAGTAATTTGGCGACTTTTCGGTATTCCAGATCTCATTGCAAATTCTAAGCATAACTTCCGTCTTGGCTATTGGTCGATTCTAGATTCTTGGCGGTCAGCATGTTAGTCTAGTTGTACACATATGTTTTAATATAATTATTTTTGTCCCTTCTGCACAAGTGTTTTATAGTTTTATTTATGGTACATATCTCTATTTCCTTTTGTTTTGAAATTGATGTGCCGTTTCTAAGTTTTCGTCTTTCTTTTACAATATTGAGAGTCTATTCAGTCGTCCAATGTTTTTTCCTAGCTGTTTTGTCTTTGGGATTAGTATTATTGATGGCTTCAGTGATCCATTTCTTTGTGTATTCCCACGTTTTGTCAGGGTCTCCGATAGTCACTGATAGGTAAGTTTTTGCTAATGCTTTTTGTTGCATTGCAACGCTTAATGCGTTTTGGAATCAATTTTTGTCTTCTATTTGTGATTGTTTTACTGTGTAACTTAGTGCGAAATTCTGCTTGTAACATTTTGTGGTCGGAACCACCGTCTGCAGTTTTGTCTTCACGTTGATTATTGGGCTCCTCCATCGATTAGTGACAAGAATATAACCTATTTGGTTCTTTTATCGTCCTCCAGACGAAGACCATGTTGATAATCTCCGCTGATGATGTTTAAACATTGTGTTTACTATACTAAATCCATATTGATGGCAAATTGAACGAGCCGTCCACCTCGTTCAATTCGCTCGCCTAAGCCATGCTCACCTATCGTTCCTTTCAAATGGTTATCTATTTTAGTTTTTCCTATTTTTGCATTCCAATCTCCTATTATCATCATTGGTCATTTTTTAGGAATGTTTCAGGAGATGGTTTCCATGTATCAGGTGGTATGTTTCTTCTACTATATCTTCTGCCGCTTCGGATGTTGGCATATAATACGAAATAATAAATACAATAAAAATAAGAAAGTTACACTATCTGAGACACCTAATGAGGATACAGCGATATGAAATGCTAAAATTGATAATATAGGGAAAGATATGAGGATTAAGGAGTATAGAAAGAAGGAGATTGTCATGGTTGAAAAATTTAAAGGACTGCAGTTTTACAGAACCCTTCAGGGTAGCTGTAGATATGTATATATATGAAATGCTAAAATTGATAATATAGGGAAAGATATGAGGATTAAGGAGTATAGAAAGAAGGAGATTGTCATGGTTGAAAAATTTAAAGGACTGCAGTTTTACAGAACCCTTCAGGGTAGCTGTAGATATGTATATATATATATATATATATATATATATATATATATATATACATATATATATATATATATATATATATATATATATATATATATATATATATTTATATATATATATATATATATATATTTATAAAAGTAAAAAGTAATGGCATGTCTCGCAAAACAGAAAACCAAAAATGGTATATCGATGGAAGGCAACCGTATATACGTATTTCTGACTATTGGTCGTCTTCAGTACGGTGCAGCCAAGTTAGAAAAGGAGCATATTAACTTGGGAAAGTATCACTACAGGAGCAATGCAACCAATTTGTGGCATTAGAGTTAGAAGACCCTGATGGTTTCCAGGTATATACATCGATATACCATTTTTGGTTTTCTGTTTTGCGAGACATGCCATTACTTTTTACTTTTATTATTCACTCGCATTATCCTTTTCCATTTGTTTTAAACGTTTCAACGTTTGGCATTCCTTTCCCCAGGTAGCTGTAGCTTCCTCCGTGGTTGGTGTTAGTTTTTGCCCTGGAAACCATCAGGGTCTTCTAACTCTAATGCCACAAATTGGTTGCATTGCTCCTGTAGTGATACTTTCCCAAGTTAATATGCTCCTTTTCTAACTTGGCTGCACCGTACTGAAGACGACCAATAGTCAGAAATACGTATATACGGTTGCCTTCCATCGATATACCATTTTTGGTTTTCTGTTTTGCGAGACATGCCATTACTTTTTACTTTTATTATTCACTCGCATTATCCTTTTCCATATATATTTATATATATATATATATATATATATATATATATATATATATATATGTATATATATATATATATATATATATATAACCAAACATACCTTAAATATAAACTTATCTTATCAAACCACTGGTATTATTTTCATGAATTTATTGTTTTAAATATATATTTTTTGATTCATTATTATACCAACTATAAATCTTTGCATCACGAGTAAATAATTATTCTGGTATTGTTATAAAGAACCTGTTTTTAGTTGAAACTAATACATAGTGGGATCCCTATAAAAACCAATTGGTAGTACCACAATGGATAGGATTACACGCGGCTGATCTTATCTAAGATATACAACACGAAAAATACTCATTTGTAGGCTCTCGCTACTTACTATTAACTACTGTTCGGTCCAGGACGAAACATAGGCATAAAAAATTGATGTCATAGCCCGGGACAGGTAACAAAATATCCGTTAAGAAAGCTATACATGATTAGATAAATTTTATATTTATATTCTAGTGTTGTTACCACTTTACTATTATTACACAGTTGCATATTTAATTACTTTCATTTGATAATCTTAGCTGATGTTTATTTTTACAACATTAAAAAGTTTTTCATCTAATCTGTTACTGTATAACTATAGTATACAGTATGTATAGTTGCAGTGTTTTTCGTGAATCAGAATTTCCAGATTATACTCTTTATTTTCTATCTTTTTGGTTTGTAGAGGTCCGTCATCTGTAATCTGTGTCTTTGTTTAGGTCCATATGTTAACAATTTTTTGCTTTGACCATGTATCGGTTTGAGCACACACACACACATACACACATACACACACATACACACACATCTGAATGAGACTTGCATTCCCGTAGGAACGATGGGAGGAGGACGATTGGTCCAGGTAGATCAAGGACGAATCACCCGAGCCCCAATACTTTCCAAACACTTCTCCATAACCACCTCTTAACTATCATAATAATGATTGTAACGTGAGAGCCTTGGGAAACGAGACTTTTACTTGACGTCTTCTCCTCGTGAAGTCCAGGACAACGTGAGGCGCTTTAGTCCCATGGTCTTCTTTTCCTTGTCCTCCTTAGCTATTTTGGATATCGAGCTTTGAGAAGTCTACCAAAAGCCTATCAGCTGAGCAGACTCTAAATTCTCAACATTCGGGTGGGAAAATGGCTCAGTTTTTTAATAGTTTGTTAATATGCTATCTCTTCGTAGTCATCGCCAAGCAGTTGCTGTTTGGATCCTTTGTATTTCCATTGGTGTTAGACATCATGCCTTATACTATCTTGCAGGATATGGTTGGGATGGTCCATTAGTTTTGTTTTTGCTTGGTCGTCCATCTGGTCTAATGCTTTGATTTGTTGGATGTCTCTGAAAAGGAATTTTCCTTTACATATCGAGGGACTTTCCCTGTTTCTCTTAGTGCTTCGTTGTGGACAGCTTGGATCTTCTTAAAGTTTGTCTTGTAAGTCTGTCCCTATGCAAGAGATGCATATGTCAGGATGGGCAGTATGATGCTGTTGACGCTCCTTATCTTTGTTCTGAATATTAATTTGTTTTTCTCTTAGTTAGGGTTCTGATATTGGCTTGTACCATTCTTTCCTTTTGTATTGTTGTTATAACTTACTATATATTAAATGTAAACGGGAGTCCTATGGAAATGGTGATCCCGAGGTTCTATGCTTCACTTAACCATCCAATGGGAGTGTCGAGCATTTCTAGTTGTTTGGTTGGTACGCCGCGTCTCTTCTTAAATATCACTGCTTGAGTCTTCTCTGGATTTACTGCAATTTTCCACCGAATACACCAATATTCGAGGGCGTCTAGTGTTGGCTGAAGGTTTCTAGTTGCAATGTCTTGGTTTCTGTACTTACCCATTATTGACTTGTCGGCTGTATTAAGGCTGATCATAGTACTTGGAGTTCTGGGAGAATCGTCTGTGTATATGTTATACACCAGAAGAGACAAAATAGCTTCCTGCAGTACTCCTGACTTCGGAATTTCGACTTGTTCTATGCGAATCCTGAATTTTCGGTTTGTGAAGTACGAGTAGGGTGGCTCTTTCATGGCATTGGTGTATCCATAGTTCTTTATTTTGTAGGTCACTCCTTTGGGCGAAACTCAGTTGAATGCTTTGCTTACATCTAGGAGGGCTGTTACGGTGTACTGTCGATCATTGAAACCTACTGCGTTATATTCTTTAAGGCTAAGGTGCTTGCTTGTGTGTCTAGCTCTAAATCAGAATTGGGCTTATGAGACTTTAAGCCTTAAGAGTATCACTCTTTCAGCAATTTTTCTGACAACTAGCAGTAAGCTTATTAGGCTATAGTTCTGTAGAAAAATGCTTTTTTTGCTGGTTTATAGATTGTGATTACATGTGCTCTTTCCATCGATTAGGAAGTCTTCTGAAACTCATCACTGTGTTTATTATGTTAATCAGATAAACCACTGCTTTCGTTGAAAAGGTATTCTAGAGCACTGATATATTGTGTATGTATCTACAGTGTTTTAGAAAAGCAGATAATCATTAATCTTACGAACTATCATTTAGATCGCCGTAGTAATGATTAATTATTAAACATAATAACGCCTGTCCGAAATGAGTGGTGTTTCTGAAAGGAGTATTTACAAATTTTGTCAGGAGTATGCATCACCTGCTGGTCTCTAATAACCAAAGAAAAAACCTAAAATCGGTAAAATTTTATCATCTCGTGAAAATAAATACGGTAAGACAGAAGATTGGTATCCTTAGAATAGTGCACCAATTCTTTCGGGAAAATAGACCACCGACAATCAACTCTGTTTTGGCTACAGTAAACGCTGCGGAGCATTTGCCCAATTTTTTAAGAAGCACACTATATCGTTTGTTGTGCGATATCAATTTAAATTTGATTAAAGCTGTAGAAAAACGATTTTAATTCAGAAACGGGAGATCATGATTCATTTGTCAATACCGCAAAGAAGGCTACAATATCGTTTATTTAGATGAGTTATGGGTAAACGTAGGCGTATCAAAAGAATGGATAGACACTTTCATTAAATCGCATAGAGATGCATTTGTTCGTGGCCTGACGTGGCCAGAATGTGAAAATGGCTTTGTTACTGGAGCAGAACTGACTTTTCTGGTAAAGAAAAATACCCAAGATTATCATGACGAAATGGATGGTCCACACTTTGAGAATTGGTTCAAACATAACCTAATTCCTAATTTGCTAGAAAAACAGTTGTGGTGATGGATATTGCTCGTTATCATAGCAGGAAATTGGAGAAAGTTACTTACATCGCTTCCAATAAAAAAGAAATAAAAACATGGCTTCTACAGAAAGATATTTTTTTTGTAGAACATTATTTAAAAACAGAACTGTTAGAAGTTGTCGACAGTTATAGGGCAAATTACGATCGATATATAATAATTGAAGATATTGCACAACACAATTTGAAAATTCTCCGCCTTCCGCCCTATCATTGTGAGCTCAACTCCATAGAGTTGGTATGTAAGTGTAAAGATATATTTCCGCAACAAAATTTTTGAAGTTGCGTTTGAATTTTAATTTAGAAAATATTTATTTACTTATTTATTTATTTACTTTTATTCATTAAACATAGTTCCTATTACACCATTATATTATAAAACAAATGCAACAAACAACTTTCGTACACATTTTTATATTAGTTACGTATAAATAAAAAACATTTATAGTAATGACGTTTTCGGCTATTTTATTATTATTCAATTTTCGAAACAATAATTCAACCTCGCAAGGGATTTAATAAAAATGTTTTTGTAAGGTTAAGATTTTTTTACATATTAAATTCTAATAGTCTGAAACTTCAACAATATAAATGTTTTTTAAAAACATATTTTTTTGTTGACCGTTCACGAGTGAATTGAAAGAAAAAATAATTATTCAATACCGTCGGAAAATTATTAATTGTTTGATGACCGCTAAGAAAAAGAAGCAGATGAAAGTATTAGGTCGGTAATTGTAGAGGATTATCGCTGTTCACTGCTGTGAATACAAAAGGAGGATTTATTTATGATAATTCACAGAATGGGCGAAATAATAATATGGCAAACCCGCCCGCAGTTTACAATCACACTGATTCTAAGATTTGAAACGCAGTATAGGAAAGGACTTAATTTCCTTATTTTTTTCTTTATTTTGTATATTTATTTATTATGTATTTATATTCTTCGACCTGTAGTCAAACAAATTACCATGTTTCGTACTATTTCTTTAACCAGAGCTTAATCATTATTCAAAAAAGTATCATATATAAACCGACAAACACAAATGGGCCTTTAGAAAAAACGTAGAACAGAAGCATACATTTTTCTTTGCCGATGTTGATTGTATATCAGCCATCCCATTAATACAAATTTAACCTTTTGTAAGGTTGAATATAACTCATTATTCCATTGTAATAAATAATATTGGTGATTGAAATGACTTAAATAAGCATTAATGAGAATAAATGTTTATTTTATAGTCCAGTTGATGAAATACAATTAGCAAATTTTTTTTTTAATAGAAAAGGAATATATCGAGAAAACGATTGCTGGACCCAAATAGTGTCAAAAAAAAGTAATATTTAAATTGATTTAGTTTTTTTTTTACGGTAGATACATAATGTCCTTACGGCTATTACAATTAATTTTACTCATCGTTCTTCTAAAATTAAGGATATTTTGAATGGGTCACTTTTTCCATTGTCTGTTAGTATCCATCTCATCGCCTTTTTACGTAGTCATTATTCACCCATTCTCTGAACGTGGACAATTAAGAAAGAAACACGTGTTTAAGGTCTCTAAAGCTAATTTATACAGATAACGACATTGTTTTGTTGACCATAGGAATTAAGATTTATTGTAATCCCATCTCTAGAGTATATTTATTATAATGCTCTAAAACTAATTTTTTGGTTATTTTTTAGCCTTAATAGCAATACAAATAAATAAGTAAGTAAGTAATATGCTTTATTGTCACTGAAAATTGTACAAATTTTATGGACAAAGCTTATAACAATAAGACAAGAAAGAAGAAGAAAAATCAGAAAAAGAATCGTTTGTACTTTTAAATAAAAAAAACAATACAATTTTTCCAAACTTAAACATAAAAAATACTACCTAATTAAGAACCTACGAACTTCGTAAAATGTACCCAGTGGCGGCTGGTGTGGCAAAATTTTGGGTAGGCCAAGCCAGCAAATTACATATAGCTATGTGTAATCAGTGGCGGATCTAGAGGGAGGGGTCACGGGGTCATGACTCTCCCATCCCTAAAAATATTTGAAAATTCACTTATCCTATTGGTGGTAAGACTAAAAATGACTTTGCACCAGAGAAAAGTAATCACCCTCAAGATCCATGATCTCCCCAAAAAAAAATTCTGTAGCCGCCAGTGTGTGTAATACATATTTTTTTTGTGAGAGTGGGAATCTTTTTTTTTTCGAATTTTACGATTTTTTTTTAAATATATTTGAGCAACCGTGCACTTGTTTGCAATTGTGTTGTTTGTTTAAAAATTTATTACAATTATAGATTATGTTACATATTTTTTATCATAATTTAAAAGAAAATTTATATTACAATTCGATAATTACTTTACAAGTGGCAAAGATGGTCGGCTTAGGCCCGATCGTCTGGTGCCTAAACAGCAAGCATAAACACGACAATATAAATCGTTGTCCGGCAAGCTGCTTAACTTCAAACGCTTTTTGTACGGGGATCTTATGTGAGCTGTGGTCGGCCAGTTCCGATCGGGCCTATTAATGATATTTAAAATGCCTGAATACGATTCGATCTTACTGTGGTAATGTAATAACTTAGTTGTTTTAACGGACGCTAATGTATTAAGTGATTTAGTACATTTAAAAGTTATTTACATGCATTAACATAATTTTTGAATATATGTTTTTCAATTTTAAAGCTGTTAAAATTATTGGTTAGGCCCGGCCTATCCTGCCTACCTCTAAAAGCCGCCACTGAATGTACCTAACAAAAAATAAAAATTAATTATAAATGAATGAATTAATTAAGGGCTCAAATATTACACATCCTTGTACTAAACAGTAGCTAAATCTGTCATACAGATTAGCTAAATCTGTCATACAGATTTTTCCTCATATTTTGAAGTAAGGCTGGTGTAATGCTTGCAGAGAAATGAAGTATTTTTGCCATTCATTCGACTAGATTTGTGGCCCTTTCAAACTGATGCCTATAAATGTTTTCTTTGAGAAAATCCCAAAAAAAGAAATCGTTAGGCGCTAAGTCACAGGATCTAGCAGGCCATTTAATTGTACCACGTGTACTTATTAGTCGATCAGGAAACGTTTGATTGAGGAAGTTAATAGTTGCTCTAGAGTTTTTGAGCCAAACACCCCATCCTGTTGGAAATAACCCTCCTTAAAATTAACGGAAAGGCGTCGAACTGCCGGAATATCTCATTCTGTAAAAGTTGTAAATATTTGGGCTTGTTTAGGTTTCCATTGATAAAAAATGGACCGACAATATGGTCGCCTAACATCCCAGTCCAAACATTTAACTTTTGCGGATGCTACGTTCGCATTGCAACACTAAGGTGCTTATTTTTCCTTGGGGATAATATTCCTGCAAGGAATAATACCTTGCAACGGATGGATTGTGTTTTTTTATGTAATGAAAATGAAGAATCTTCAGAAAATAAAATATTTTTTAAAAAGTGTACATTTTCATTCTGTTTATCTAACATAAATTCACAAAACTCCATCCGCCTGAAGTTATCTTCCGGAAACAGTTCTTGTGTTAGTTGTATCTTAAAAAACAGTGATACCCATTCCTTTTGAGAACTCGCTGGACAGTTCAAGCATTCACGTTAACTTCCCTAGCAATTTGTACACTATTGCAGGGTTCACTAGCTTCCACAAAAGCTCAAATATCAAAATTCCTATTTTGACGCTCCTCATCGACAGGTCTAATACGTGGTTCAATTACCTTCATGACACTTTTTTACAAGTTTTTACACATCCCGAAGTTTAAAAATGTTTAATGGTATTTTTTAACTGGTTGTAACACTTGGTGGGGGTCTATTTTTGAAGACAATAATAAATGAATCAATTACATCAATTATCAGTTTTTCTTGGACGGTATACAACGTAATAGGCGTTTTATTCTTTATTTGGTTATTCTTTCGGAACTTTTTTGAAATTTTTAATGTCAATGTGATAATTACGACAATTCGTACCTACTGTAAAATGAATATAGAGGTGGAAACGTGTAACATGTCACAGCGATTGCCATTGTGTTGTATGGTCAATAAAACACTGTCGTGATCTGTATACATACATGACCAATAACGAAAACAAATAAAACCATAATACTGGACCCGATAACGTGTAGTAAAAAATATAATTAGTAAATAACGGTAACTGCAAAATGTTTAAAAATAAACAATCAACTGTTTCATAATATGGAACAATTACGAAAGACAGCTGAAACTTACATTACATTATAATTGGAGACCGTATTTTTGCATATCTGGCATATTTTGCATACATTTCGTATTTTTCGGATTGTTTCGACCTTTTCTGGAAATTGTTCATTTAATTCCCCCAGTGTATAAAATTGGGCGGAATGCTTGTGCTTAGGATATAGAAGCAATAGCTTCACCCCCTGAGTCTTTTTGCTTCTTCGATAGCTAGTTGACTGTAAATTTATTTCTTTTATAAGGTTTGTTGGAGGTAACTACAGGCTCAATTGTCTAATACTTCAAACGTTGCTAAGTATTGTTTGGTTAATAAAACTCACCACATCCCAAAGACCATATATTGACATTATCCGGACTACACGTCCGTTGAAAGTTAGTTACCAGTACATGATTTATTTACAACTCTCTTTCTCAACGTTCGGCTGCTAAATTAATGTCTTTTGTTTTCAGGTCATCCCCCACGCTTTGATAAATGCTAATATGTAAACACTCTCATGTGTTATAGTAGGGTGCAACATTGTTTTTCCTTTGTCACCTTGTTTCTGTCTCTTATACTGAGATCCAGAAACTTCCTGTAATGTGTAACCCTGTGCTCTCAGTTGCACATTATACAATGTATCTTTGCTTTTTGTAATCTTCCTCTTGGCTTCCTTGGTTCTTTTCTGATTACATTAATAATTATAACGTCTAAACTTAAAAATGGAAAATTAATCATTGACACCCAAGAGATGAAGGACAAATGGAGAATATATTTGGAGACACTTTTTCAAGATCAAAGAACGGATTATAGGCATCCATTTTCAGAGAGGATGACGACCCGGACATACTTAAATCCGAGGTAGAAGAAGCAATAAAACGGATGAAAAGCAGAAAAGCTGTAGGGCCTGATAATATCGAAGCTGAATTTTTAAAACTCTTGGAGGATGAAGGAATAAATTGGATCACGGCTCTCTTCAATAAAATATACAATACAAGAATCATCCCTGATAAATGGCTAGAATCAGAATTCATAGCGATAACTAAAAACAGGGGCTAAGAAGTGCGAAGAATATCGAACAATCAGCCTAATGAGCCACATGTTGAAACTGTTTCTTAGAGTCATCCATGGAAGAATTTATAAGAAGTGCGAGGAACAAATATCAGACAGACAGTTCGGCTTCATTAACGCAGTGGGTACCAGAGAGGCACTTTTCGGAGTACAGGTACTGATTCAAAGATGCAGGGACGTTAACTGCGACGTATACGCGTGCTTGATCGACTATGAAAGGGCATTTGACAGAGTTCAACATCAAAAGATGATAAACATTTTAAAAGAAGTAGACCTGGATGACAAAGACCTCAGAATAATTTCAGAACTATACTGGAATCAGACCGCATACATGAAAATTATCGAAGAAGAAACAGATCACATAAAAATACTACGCGGAGTTAGACAGGGATGTATTCTATCGCCGTTGATATTTAATATGTACTCAGAAAAAATTTTTAACGAGGCTCTTTACGGAATAGACGAAGGCATCCTTCTAAATGGTGAAAGAGTTAACAATGTTAGATATGCCGACGACACCATGGTGATAGCAGATAGTTTAGAGGGACTTCAGAGGCTAATGGACAGAATAAACGAGTACAGTCAACAGTACGGACTAAACATTAATACCCACAAAACCAAACAAATGATTGTCAGCAAGGAGAATATAAATGGGGCTCATCTATACATTAATGGGACGCAGATAGAGCGAGTAAAACAGTATTGCTACCTGGGAACTATTATAAACGAACAGTGGAGCAATGTACAGGAAATAAAGTGCCGCATAGGAAAGGCAAGAACGGTCTTTAACAAAATGAGCGCCATCTTCAAAAGTCACAACATATCCCGGATACAAAAATGAGACATTTGAGATGCTATGTTTTCTCTGTGTTGTTGTACGGGGCGGAGGCATGGACGCTTACAGACACCACTATTAAAAAACTTGAAGCATTTGAGATGTGGCTTTATAGAAGAATGCTGAGAATATCATGGACAGCAAGGATCACGAACAAGGAAGTTCTAGAAAAAATGAAGAAGGAACCAGAGATTGTGTTTACGATCAAACGCATAAAATTGCAATATCTGGGACACGTTATGAGAAATCAGCACCGTTACTCCCTGCTGCAGTCTATATTGCAAGGTAAAGTCAAAGGTAAGCGAGGACCCGGTAGAAGGAGAATATCATGGCTGCGGAATTTAAGAACATGGTTTAAGAAAACCTCAACGAAGCTGTTTCGAGCCGCAGCGAGCAAGGTCATGATTGCCAATATGATTTCTCCGAAACGGATAGGAACCAGAAGAAGAAGAAGAAACTTAAAAAATGGTGACAGCTTGACAATTACTGACAGTTAAGATTGTGAGCCTGGCACATTACCATTGCGAGCTGAACCCGATTTAGATGGTGTGGCGTCAAGTGAAAAGGTATGTGGCTTCAAACAGTGTCGATATTAAAGAAAAAACGGTAGAACGGTAAAACGAGAAATATCGAGAAATATTTTATATATTTCTTGAATAATAACGAGAAATATATATTTATGCCATAAAGGGTAAACTACTTGCATTGTTCATGTAAATATGTATATAAGTATTTACGAGGTATTAGCTTTTTTATAGAAATAATTTGTTTTTTTTTTTTTTGTTTATTCTCTTATTTAACTCAGTTAAATTAATGAGTAAAGATTTTTGAAACGAAGCGCGTATGGTCCTGATTTCTCAGTCTATAGCCAAACTACCACACACCTACCAATATGCCGACATGGCTTACAATATAGTTTAGCATACTGCGAAAAATATGAAAATATCAGATATATTTCTATTATAAATATATTATGAGATACAATAAAACAAAAACAAAAACAATATAAAAAATAATACGTAAACACCTAATAAAAAAGTTCATCTTCTTCTTAACGTGCCCTATCAAGTCCCCTTGACGTTGGCGATTAACATGGCGAAACTGTCTCTGTCTTGAGCTATTCTAAAGAGTTGCTCAGCTTTCCTCATTCCTGTCCACTCCCTGATATTCGTCAATCAAGAGCAGCTCGCTAGCAGCATTTGCTCTCTCAAGGACTGCCACATTTGTCAGCATAGCCGTCGATGGAATTTTTAGTATACGTCTGTGCAGCCACATTTCAAAGGCCTCCAGACGATTAATGGTGGATATTTTTAATGTCCATGCTTCGACACCGTATAAGAGGACTGACCAAATGTAGCATTTAACCATGCGATTTTGAAGTTAAAGTTGCAAGTTATCATTACAGAAGAAAGACTTCATTTTTAAAAAGGCCGTGCGGGCAATCTCGATTCTACGTTTTATCTCTTGATCTGGATTAAAAAAGTTCATTATGAAAACACACAAATAAAATATATTAATCAAACCAGAGGGAGGGAAAGAGAAAAACAGTTAAAAAAATATATGAATTAATAAAAAAAATTCAAACAGAGAACTTAAAAGAATATAGATGATAGGATGAACAAAATTCATTAAATGTAGTATTAGGTATCTAATTCGATTAGATGTATGTTCCCTTTTTATCTCGAGTTTACATTTCAGACTTACACAATATGTAAATACAGGTTTTTGTATATTTAAAAGCGCTAATTATACGTCTTTGTAAAGGATGTGGTTTCTTTCTTAGTCAGTTTATGCCAAACACCGGATCGATTACTCAGTTAAACATCATTGTTAAATCAATTTTTTTCCACCAGATGGTGTTGGTTTTGGAAATGCACCCAATTTACTTTTTATTGTCTTAAAACGGTTAATTTTCTTCGTTTTTGTATTACTTGGGTATTGAATTAAATAGACTTCTTGTCTTGAGAAGGCGGATGTTAGTGGCACGTACGATAAGCTTCATTTCACATTAAAAATCACTTTTATAAACAGAATTATGTTTGAATTAGTCATGGATTACGGGATGAATGAACATGCAAATGACCACTATTAATATATGAATTGAACGCATTGTCGTGCGCCAAATTGTTATCTGTTAGTTCAAACGTGCTGCATGGTGGTAAGATTGTCAGTCTTTAATGTCAACCGATAGTTTGAATGGTATACAACTTTTATCACTTATATCCTACATATTCATAACTTCACAAATTGTATAAAATAAGTCGTTCAGAAAAATATTATTGGATTTTTTAGTTATGATAAAGTTTATTTTATAGTTATAGTATAATATTTATTTATTTGTTTTTTACTATAAGTACGCCAGTCGTCAAAAACGAAAATGCCACTGAATCTCTAAACTTCATATGAACAAGCTGAATTTTGCTAAGAATGCCTATTTTGGGATCTAAAAATATTCAAAAAAATTTATCACTCCTACTCTCAGGCATCTCCTTTTATTTGGACACGTAGAAACAATAACTTATAAAATACGGATTATACACTTTATTCCAAGTACTTTCACTCCAAGTAATATAAAAGAAAAATTTAAACCTAATTTTTTAGCGAATAAAAAAATATTAAGAAAAACGTACACTGAGCGGCATTTGCCGGAAGTCTGGGGTAATACCGCTCAGTCGCCTTTTTATGATATATATGCATTGTTATTTTTACAAAAGTCACAAACATACATTTTTGCTTTTTCACAGCCACTACACTCTTGATGAACCCATCTAGCGCAAATTTTGCTAAACCATAGCTCATCATCTTTAACAAAATCGTTGCATATTAGGCAGTATTTATTTGGAGCTGCGTCGTCAAGTATGTCATCATTGCCGAGTTTATTTTGATCTATACTTTCATTAAAAGATGAAGATGCTTCCTTTTATATTCTGCGTTTAGCTGGCATCTTTTTTGTGTTACATTTCATATCTCTTTTCCATTCCTATATAAGTGCAGATTGCTTCGAAATTTTACTTGAATGTCTAGTTTTTTCTTTAATATTTCCTTAAAGGGTGTTGAAGTCAGAATCTCTGAATGTTGTTTTCGTCTCAAAGTTTTTTTCTGGATATTTGATGGTCCGGACATTGGCATTAATTCTGTAAATGATACGTTTGGTTTTGGAGACATATGTTTGGATTGTAGTCTGTAAACCAATGTTTGGAATTGGAGATCTTCCATTTTCTTCTTGCATTGCTGAATTTACGACGAGAATCTTAGAATCTTCTAAAGTATTAGATGCCAAAAAGTCTTCGTCACTAAACACGTTTGAAATAACAGGACATAAACCAGTCACCTCGAACCCTTTAACTGCCTTCTCTACTGTAGCGATACGAGCAGAAGCATTGTTAAATAACGAAGCTAAGTCATATAGTGTAATTTGCTGTTATTGCCTTGATTTTATAAACATGTCCATTTCTCTGCTTAATATTATTTTTAATGGGCCAAAAACTGTTACGTCCAGTGGCTGAATTTTGTGGGACGTATGTTATGGTAACAAAAGCATGTGTATTCCATTGTTTTTGCAGATTGAATAACTATTACGGGAAGTATGGCTGTTATGGCTGTACAGAATAAGAAGGATCAACTCTTTAATCGATGCATGACTTGTAATTTTGAAGTGTTGGTGCCATTCCAGAAATAAATCTTCAGTCATCCAATCTGACATACTGCATCGATAGATAGACCCAGGAAGGCCTCCTCGTACTAATAATGGCGCCATACGCTGTCTGAGGTATATAGACATTGGTGGAATAAAGACTCCAGAGGCACCAATTGCACAGCTCACACTGTGGTTTTTACCTCGCTCCAAAATACTTACAACACCGACTTGTTTTTGTCCTTTTTGTGTCCGAATATTGCAAGGATTTTGGACCGTAGAAATTTCGGCTTCAAACGTTAAATATCTTTGCAGGACTAAATTTATACCGCTTTATTAAGACTTCGAGTCTGGAGAAAAGTCGTTGAACTTCATACCTATTAAATGCCTTTACTCTGTTGACGCTTGTCGATTCTGGTTTCCTTAGACTTAAACTACGGTTTCTTCTAAGCAAACCATACGTCCAGTCTACACCAGCTACCATATTAAATCTATGCTTATTTTTTTTTTGGCGTATTCATATACCACGCGCCTTAGTTCAGTTTGGGATAACCCATTAAATAGTTTTAATAAAAGTAAAACTTTTTGCAATTTCTTGTTATTCATGTTTTGTAAATGTTGCAGAACGTCCTAATCTAGCGGAAGTGCATACACCAGTTTGTATTCTATCTCTAATTAAACTATAAAAAACACCGTATCTCTTGCTAGCACTTCAAATAATTTTCTTACTTTTAATATACTGCAAAGCACTTTTCATCACCTCAACTGACCAAGAAGCAATTTGCATGGTCCTTTTTCTTTCACGGGGCATCTGAAAAGTTAAAAAAAATATTGAAAACTAGACAGATAACGATATAATCAATTTTAGGGTAACTACGCTCACTATGGGGTAATCCCGCTCATAGTGAGTGGCATTACCTTACTTTATTAACTAATTATTAATAGACTAGAAAATCTTAATCTGTTCTTTAAACTGAATATATCGAAAATCTACATTATTATTTATTCATATACGTCAAAATTACATTAATAACTCTAAAAGCATGGTCCTTACCATTAAACACAAGTTAGCACAATTTTTCACTAAATATCTGCTGAATTTATTCTTAATTACATCGACCTCGCTATATAGCGGAATGAAACGAACTTAGCTCGGTATCGTCAAGGACAAATCTAGTCCGTAGTAGGATTTTCGTGATAAATAGGTCTGAGCGGCATTACCCAGTACCCGCGTAAGCGTCTTTCCACCATGTTCCTTTATGTTTTTCAAAACTACACAAATTTATCTACGAACGCCACTCAATACCATCTTTGTGGAGTCATTTTCGAGAAAGCCAATCGTTTGTAAAAGTTTAAATTCTGCGTTTTTTCGGCATAAGTATTTCATATGTCTTATATTAAATGCAAAAACTCAAACTCGAAATTCCATGTTATAGGTTTAAAAGATTAGGCTTTAGTAACGGAAATTCCACTACGACCGGTCAATGCAACTGATAAATTTTATTGATCTCATGAGAATTATAAAAGATTAGGCTTTAGTAACGGAAATTCCACTACGACCGGTCAATGCAACTGATAAATTTTATTGATCTCATGAAAATTATAAAAAATGGCAAAAATCGCGCCACGTTTATTTATTTCACAGCTTTATAAAAACTGACTTCATTTGCGGCAACATTTAAAAAGTGCGTAAGAAATCTGTACTCTTCACTTTTAAAACGCATTTTGAGTTTTGTCGATAGGACACCCTGATTAAAAGATATCTAATTTTTACCGTCGAGTGGATAAATTTTTTATTTAAAATTGATTTCCCGTCTTTACGGGAAATATATGTTTTGCGGAGAGGTTATTTAACGACCTATCGATGATGGACGCAAGGGGGAATTCAAGACTAGCAGTAATATACTAGTAACCTGATATCTCCTTTGTGGCCTCATCGAAAGGCAATAAAAGCTAACAATTTTATTGATTCTTTCTATGCCTGCACCAGAAATCATTCTCATTGCCTTTTTAAATAAAGGATCTGCCAATATTACAGCTATGTAAGTTTACATTGGTGAGAACCTTTGGAGCATATAGTAGATGGAATTCCATCTAGTTAATATGGATTGTACCAAAAGTTTTTTTAAATTTTTACCAAAATATTAACCTCTAGGTCATCTGTAACAACTGAATTTAATATGTGTGCAAAACAATGAAGATTTTTAACCACTTGGAGCAACTTCCTTACTCCAACCACCATGTTAGGTTCACCGTCCCTGCAGGCGCCAACAACTCCAGCCAGAGAGATGGCGAGTTCTTCGAGGAGCTCCTTCATGGTATGGCAGATATATATATATATATATATATATATATATATATATATATATATATATATATATATATATATATATATATGTATATAGCAATCGAACCCCTTCACATCATTGTCTCAAGACTGTTATTTTCTTGAGGATCTCTTCTATATTTTTTGCGGTTATTACTTTAAAAAGAAAAAACCGTTTAAAACCGAGACAAAAAAAAAACAACCGCAAAACCCGATTATTGCGGATCAAAAAATCCAGTTTTACGCTATTACCCGTAGATTTTTGACGCCCCTAACGTATTTCCATATACTAAAAGATGGTGTGTAATCTGGTCACGTGCATTTTTTGTTACGTCATTATGTGGAGTTGTAGAATCACTTCTTGCTTACTCACAATATCTCACTACACCTGACGGTAGAGGTCAATACACTTGACCTCTACCGTTTCCATCCAAAGAAATAAATGCATTTTTGCAAATTTTTAAACTTTTGTTGTTTAGTTAAGAGTATTCAAAAGTAGAAGTCCTCCTCGTATCACTTTTTCTGGTCTTTTATTAATATTACATTAATATTCTAAAAAATGTAAATTTAGTATGTTAAATAATGTCAAATAATAAGTAATACGACTAGCTGCAAGTAAAATATGTTATGTATATGTATCATATTACTTAACAGATTTTACTAATATAATAAATAAATATGTATCACTAATAGCAAGTAAAACGTGGTATGCGTCATCACTTAACAGATTTTACATGCAGTATTAGAATCTTAACCTAAAAACTTACTTGTTCCAAATCGAAACTTTCGATTGAACCTTCTTCGTCACTATAGTTTGGATCCGAATCTGAGCCCTCAAAGAGCTCTTCTGCTGAAGAAACATCCCTATTTTTCGACATTTTTTAGCATAAAACAAAATAAAACAGGCAACTTGTTAATTACACTTATAGTGTGCTCACTGCAGTTTACAGGTTTGAAGTAGTGACGATGTGAAGTAGTGACATCTATGAGTCAAATACCCAATTTTGAAAATTGAAATCTGTAATATGGTTACTTAACAACTTTTTCATGCAAAAACATTTAAATCTTAGATAATGTTACTTAACATGTTTTACGACCGGACCCTTCATTTAGTGGCACAAAGCACGTGAAATATTAGATCGTCGGGTGGCCACTCGGTTAATATACAGCTTTAAAGCACCAGACAGAGGAAATGTGCATAAAATTTTAGTTTTATTAGCAAATTTTGCTTTTCATTTAAATAACATATACTTCATTTTTTAATATTTAATCAGATATCTAAAATTGTACCTTCGCATCATGTCTAAATGCGATAACTTAAAATTACCCATTCTAATCAATTCTCAGAATCATAGCAAATACTGCAGATATTATATACCGCACTAAGCGTTCATCTTGCCGTATTTTAAGCTTATATAGTGGTTTATATTACTTAAGTGACCATTACTAAAAATAATTACAACATATTTACTTAAAAGGGGCCTGCGTAGCGCAAGCGGTAGGATGCTTGCCTCGCAAGCCGGTGGTCCGGGGTTCGAATCCCACCGCCGGCAAGAACATCTAGACATTTTAAAAATGTCTATAGACCCCAGGTCGACTCAGCCTGAATAAAAATGAGTACCTTGGGTAAAACCAGGGGTAATAATAGACGGTTGAAGCGTAGCACTGGCCATGTTACCTTCCTTGTATACCGTAGGCCCTAGATATAGCAGACTACCCTGCTATACTCCCAAAGCCGCGACAGCGGTATAAAAACGGGAGACTATTATATTATTATATTTACTTAAAACATAATATCAAAATTTGGAGCGCACCGCCTATGCGTTTAACGAAAATTTTTACGCCTAATAAGAAACGGTCTTAGTTCATTACAATTTTAAACATTATAATCAACAAGTTTTTGTAGTCGATGCCACCTCGACGATTAAACCACCTATCAATTATTTTCTTTAAAATAAAATCAGTAAAAGTATTTAGGAATCTTTGTTTTAGTTCAGTTCAAGCGGAAAAATCTTTTTCAGCTTCATCACTTCATGGGTTGCTCATTAATTTTTTACAGCATCAAGTTCAATCAGTAACGGATTGGAAATTTTGCTGGAGGCAGAACAAGTATTTTAAAAACACTAAATTCTGTCAAACATATTCACAAATAAAACAAAAAAACTACTGCTTTCATTATAAAATTATAAAAAACTACAAAAACGTTTCTTACGACAGTTATTTAGATAAAAAGACAAATTATTCAAGAATTTGATTTAAACATTATTATTAAATCATCTACTGCTTTGTATCATGGGTATAGCATAGTCATACTTTTATGTTTCATCCATATTTTGTGAATTGGTTACTCGAATGAATCTAGTAATCCGCAGTCATATTTTCAACCACACATACACACACACACACACTCACACACATTCATATTTTGTCCATGATTATCTTATATCTCATGTCCGAAAACCTGGCTACTTATCACACGATGTCTATTTTTAGATTAAGGTGCTTTCTTTAAAATCGACAATGACAGAACAATTAACAACATTAATTGATAAAATTATAAAACACACCAAAATACCGGAAGGATGAAGAACGAACGATCTAATTCTACTATCCAAAAAAGGAGATAAGAAACAGCTAGAAAACTACAGAGGTATAAACTTGTTAAATACTACGCTAAAACTTACAACTAATCTAAAAAAGTGGTAATAAATCAGAGGATAAGTTTAGCAGATGAACAACAGGGTTTTCGTAGTGGAAGATCGTGTACAGATGCAATATTCGTTATAAAGCAAATTACTGAGAAATCACTAAAGTATAATAGACCAGCATTTCTGTGTCTGATTGACCTAAACAAAACGTTTGACAGAGTAAGACTCAAAGATGTAATCCATCTTCTGTATAATAGAGAAGTTCCACTAAATATTATAAAAACTATCAAAAACATCTACAAAAACAACAAAATGGAAGTCAGAATAGATGGACAACTTATATAACCGATAGAAATAGGCAGCGGAATATAACAAGGGGATTCACTGAGCCCCATGCTATTCAATTTGATCAGGGATGAAATCATCAAAAGCGTAAACAAAGGGAGGGGATACAGAATGGGAAACAAAGAAATAAAAATACTGTGTTACGCAGACGCAATATTTATAGCCCAAGATAAAGATAGTCTGCAAAGACTGGTCCACAGATTTAACATAAGAGCAAAATAATTTAATATGACAATCTCATCTCATCTCTAGAAAACTTAAACAATAGTAGTCAGCAAAGAACCAACCAGATGTAAAATAGAAAGTGATGGCATGAGTATTGAACAAGTAATGGAAATAGAATACCTGAGAATTACACTATCTAGCTATGGAGACCTGGACAAAGAAGTGAGAGATCAAGTACAAAAAGCAAATAGACTGGCAGGATGCCTTAATAACACTATATAGCGAAACAGACACATTACCACTGAGATGAAGTCAAGAATTTATAACGCCAGTGTAAGACCAATAATGCCATATACCTCCAAAATGCCATATGCCAAAGGCTACTGGAAACGGCAGAGATGAAAGTACTGAGAAAAATTACAGGAAATACGGTGAGAGATCGAAAGAGAAGTAAAAACATTAGAAGAAAATGTAACGTACAGTGCATAAATGAATGGACACAAAATAAAAAAAAAGAATGGAATAACCACATAAACAGAATAGAGGAGACCCGTGTCTTTAAAATAGCAAGAGATAAGTCACCAATCGACAGAAGAAGTATCGGACGACAGCGCAAAAATGGAGTGACAACCTTCCATAGAGGTATTAATCCGCAAATGAACAAGCAGAATTGCTTATAAAGAGGAAGAAGAAGAGGAAGAAGAAGAAGAAGAAGTCTCCGAAGACACAATATTTCAAGTGATAAATAAAGACCCCATGAAATTTATATGATATACAGAGCGGATAAAAAACGCTGCTAAAAGTTTATTACTTATTTTTTGCAGGTTATTGAATAATTATGTTTAAAATGGACATGTACATCGGCTCAAACAGGCCCTATAGGCCCAAGGCTTCAATGATTTCCTTCCATTTCTTTCTATCTTGTGCTAGGTTTCTCCAATGTTGTACTTCTAACAATCGGCAAGTCTTCTTTTACCGATTCCATGAGCTTCTATCATAACTTTACTTTTGGGTTCATTCAGAGGGGATTTAGTTAATCTTCTTCTTCTTCTTCTTATATAGACATGACTTTATCTGTTTTTCAATGTTCCTCCAGTAAGTTGTCGTTCCATCATTTTTGTGGTTTTCCTACTGATCGTCTTCCTATTGGGGAACCGTCTCTTGCCGTCTTTACTACTCTATTTGTTGTCATTCGGCTTATATGATCGTTCCATTCAACTCTTCTATTTCTTACCTAGTTCTTGATGTTTTCCATCTTGCATCTACGTCGTATATCTGTACTTCTAGCTCTGTCCCACAGTGTCTTACTATCAATTTTTCTAAGTGTTTTCACCTCTGCTGTTTCTAACATCCTTTTGTCCGTTCAGAGGGGATTTAGTTCCTCCTCCTAAGTGCCTTCTCTGTTGAGGTTGGCGATCAATATGGCAAATTTCTCTCTATTCTGGGCTTGATGAATTATTTCATTTCCTTTTGTGTGGGTCCAATCTCTGATGTTTCGTAGCCAAGATTTTTTCTTTCGTCCTATGCCCCTTTTACCTTCAATCTTGCCTTCTAATATTACTTGGTGCTGCTCAAATTCCCTATGGCGCATTATGTGTCCTAGATATGACGTCTTTCTAATTTTGATAGTATTGACCAGATGAGGGCGTGTGTTCATTGCTCTCAGTACTTCTTCATTCGTAGTTCTGCTGGTCCAGCTTATTCTTAGCATTCGGCGGTACATCCACATTTCAAATGAATTTAATTTGTTGACGTCATACTGTTTTAATGTCCAGGTCTCACAGCCATATAGTAATAGAGACCACACATAACACTTTAGTGTTCTCAATCTTATTGAAACTGATAGCTTGGGGTTACAGAGCATTTTACGCATATTCATGAAACCAGATCTTGCTATTTCAATGCGTCTTCTAATTTCTTTTGAGTGGTCTAGTTGACTATTTAGTTCTCTGATTAAGTTTGACTAAGGGATTTAGTTAATCGTATTATTTTATCCTAAAAGTCAAAATGTAATTATTTGCTCTGAATTAGTACTTTTTTAATACTATCTGAATAGTTTTGTGTGGTTTTGCTCAATTTAACATAATTAGACACAAACCTTTTATTATGATAAATACAGAACCAATGCTATTCAGAAAAAAATTTGTGACTTGATAGTTTAACATTAACTAAATGTATTTGCCACGACTAAACAGTTTTGAAAGAATATATGAATAAAAGTCGATCTGTTTCTAAAGAATCCACATTATTGTTTTGCTTAAATTCTTCTCACTTAACATTTAAGTCAATTTTTTAATTTATTATTAACATTTTTAACAAATATTTTAATAATAAATGTATTATTTATTGTTGAGCGGAAAAACATGTAAAATTTTACCAATAATTTAAATCTACTCTTTTAAAATTTCAATAATTATCCCAAAACGTTATTAATATTAATATTTTTATACTCATATAATGGAAATCTATTGTAAACAATATTAATGTTGTGAGTATCTAGATTGCTGTTTCTCCCAGACTGACAAATTTGTGTGTGAACTGAATCAAGTAATTTCCATAGCTAATGTTTTGTTAACATACAATTTAACTATAACAGATTGTATTTACTGTAACAGTATACATATTAATCCGTCTTTATATTCTCGATGATGTTTTAAATCGATTTTTTCAGAACACAGTAACGGAGTAGAATGAACAATGAGATTTTTAAACGACGGTTTATTTATTTTTATATTTTGAACTGAGAATAAATTAAATAATAATCTTGGAATGATAGTTTTGCTCAAAATTATATGCGTCTGACTTACTTCATGTCTGAACTTTGTTTTTAACTACCTCTAGAACAAAAAATGCTTGCTGGCATAAATAAGATGTGAAATAAAGCATTAGAAAGTAAAGTTCTCGATTTAATGTGTAAAATTGCTTTTATAAACCAAAGCTGTTCAAAAAATTATATTTAAATTCACCCTTACACTTTCTATTATTTCATCATTCAGCCAGTTCTTCTTTGAATTCTTCTGAAATTTCTTCTTTATTAGTGCCAATAGGATTACTTATCAGTAATTAGATAGCGCCTGGAAGAAAATCAGATTTTCAGTTAAGAAACCCAAAGGGAATAGCAACCTGGAATGCTCAAGGATTATTGCAACCAGGTAAACTTCATATACTACAACGAAAAGTCGAAAGAAAGGATATAGAAATATGCGGACTTTCGGAGACCCATTGGAAAGGACAAGGACACTTCCGAACGGCAGATCATGTTGTATACATATCGGGAGTAAATAACACAGAAAGAAATGGTGTTGCAATTATGGTGACTAAAAAAGTTTCACAATACGTGAATGATTCTTCTTCTTCTTCAAGTGCCATCTCCGCGGCGGAGGTCGGCAATTATCATAGCTATTCGGACTTTTGAGACGGCTGCTCTGAAAAGTTCATTTGATGTACATCCGTACCACTCTCTCAGGTTGCGCAGCCATGACATTCTACGCCTCCCTATGCTTCTTTTTCCTTGGATCTCTCCCTGCATAATCAGTTGGAGCAAGGTGTATTTCTCTCCACGTGTAATATGTCCGAGATATTCTAATTTTCTTGTTTTTATTGTATTTAAAATTTCCATTTCTTTGTTCATCCTTCCCAGAACCTCTTTGTTTGTGACGTGTTCTGTCCATGATATTTTCAGAATTCTTGCTACACACTGCTGCACTTGCTGTACACCCACAGCTCGAATGATTCCAGTTTTTTCATTGATGTCGCATTCAAGGTCTAAGATTCCATTCCATAAAATAAAGTCGAAAAAACATAGCACCTCGCCAACCTAACTCTTAGTTCCAGTTTTAAATCGCTGGTACATAGCACTCTTCTTATTTTGTTGAAATTTGCTCTAGCTTTAATGAATGATTACCAACCGATAAATGATAGACTTATAAAAATTACCTTACTAGCATTACCAAACTAAATCCACATTCTTCAGGTCTATATGACAACCTCAGACGCGTTAGACAATGAAGTGAAAGACGTATACTTCGTTATTAAAGATACAATAAGAAAAATTTCATTTAAAGAACCACTCATAATTATGGGCGATTTTAACGCTAAGGTAGGAGAAACAAGAAATGATAACATCCAAAATGTAGAAAACTATAAGTTAGGTATTAGAAACAGTCGAAGCGATCGTTTAATAGATTTTGCAACCGAAAACAGTTTGGCCATTGTGAACACAATGTTCAAACATTATGCCCGCCGTTTATCGAAGTGGATCAGCCCAAATAGAGAATACAAAAACCAATTCGACTACATATTGATTAGAAACAGATGGAAGACAGACATGTTTTACAAACGTAAAAACTAGATCAAGAGCTGAATGTGGATCCGATCATAAATTGTTATGGGCTTGCTTCAAGATAAGCTAAAAAGAACAATGCCGCACCAAAATCAAAACATGCTGGAGATTTCAAATCCGAAAACATTTAGAGATACATTAAAGGAAACTAGTACGTTTAGAAAGTTTCAGAAATGCCATAGAAACCTCTATAGAAAGAACCAGAACCGAAAAAGAGATCATCAAGACAAAACACTGGATGACAGACAGAACGCTGCAACTTCTCGAAGAGCGAAGGAGAATCAAATCTCTCATATAACAAAATGACAGCAACAAAAACGAATTAGCAAGGTTAAATAGAGAAATTAAAAGAGCATGTAGGGATGATAAACATAAACATATAAATGAAGAATGCGAAGAACTAGAGAGACATACATGCAAACCTGTATGAATCCCATGAGCTAAATAACAAAGTTTGATATCTATCCAGAGAATTTAAACCAATTACACAAACAAAAATTGATCAAAACCAACATATTATAAATGACGAGAAAGGAATTGCGGAGGTATGGAAAAAAAATTGTCTATATGCAGATTATCCCCAGAATGCAAATGACGGCGAGTTCACTTCAGAGAGAGAACCAATCATTCTAAAGTCAAAGGTAGGAAAAGCAATCAAAAAGTTAAAAAATAGAAAATCTCCTGGCGCAGACCAGATAACCGCAGAAGTTTTAAAATAGACTGGAGATGTTGGAGTAAATGTTATGCATTTGATCTGTAAAAAGATTTGGGAAACCGGAGAGTGGCCCAACGACCGGACATGCATCCGAAACGAGGACCTTAAAAAAGCGGATAAAAATAAACTAGACGCTTTTGAAATGTGAGTATACCGCTGCATGTTAAGAATATCCTGTATTGATCATCGCACTAACGTATCGATAATATAACAACTTAAAGTAAAGGATAGATTGCTTAAACAAATACAACAAAGATATTTGCAGTATTTTGGACACATTGCTAGAAGAACAGGTACGATGGAAAAACTGATAGTCGAGGGTAGAGTTGAAGGGAAAAGGTCTAGGGGAAGATCTCTAAGCCGTTGGGTAGATCAAACAAAAATATTAATTAGGCAAGGGTTACATGAAGCCGAACAACTAGCCCAGGACAAGGGAGGATGGAGGGAAATCGTGAAAAAACTGTAAAGGCCTGATGGTATCACCACATCCCAAAAGGGATTAGGACTGACGAGGATAAGGATTATGTGTGAGTCCTTGTACCAAAGACTTCCACATTGCAAGCATTTTTAAAGCCACTAAAGAGTATCAGCGTGCTATCAGGGAAGGAGAATGGTCTGTAGCATTGGGGCGGGGTTGATTGGTCTGTAATTTACACGGATTAATCTCCCGCACCCAATCAAACTCCATTAACACTTTTGTCGAAGTGTCTTCTTCTTCTTAAGGTGCCATGCATTTCTGCGTAGGCGTCCACCGTACATCGTCTTGTCAGGTGAGATGTTAAATATTCTGGATTAAATAATTCTGTTTTTAGCAGCATTGCGAAGCATTTCATAGCTGTGGATTCCTGTCCATTGTCGAATATTGCGCAGCCATGACATTTTTTTACGTCCGAGACCTCTCCTACCCTCTATTTTCCCTTCGAGTATCAGTTGCTGAAAAGTGTATCGTTCTCCTCGTATAATGTGCCCCAAGTATGCAGTCTTCTTACTTTTTACATAATTAAAAAGTTCCCTATCCTGTAAGCCCGCTCTTCTAAGTACTTCCTCATTTCTGACCCTGTCCGTCCATGATATTCTGAGCATTCGACGCAGGCACCACATTTCGACACTTCAAGTTTGTTAATGGAACTGGCCTTTAACGTCCATGCTTCCATTCCGTACAGGAGAACAGGCCACACGTAACACTTAAGCATCTTGTATCGGAGGTTGAAGTCCAATTTGCGATCAGTCAGAAACTTACGAAGCCTCAAAAAAGCATTTCTGGCTTGTTCAACTCTGCTCTTTATTTCATTCTCGGGGTCCCAACCCTCATTCAGCAAACATCCCAAGTATTTGAATTGCCTGACTTGTTCGATTTCTTCTCCAGAGACATATCTCCAGAGACTTCTCCGAGCTTCACTTGCAAGAGTTAGATCATTCAAAAGGCATTGAAGATCTTCGATGTTATCTGCTACTATGGCTGTATCATCGGCATACCTGATGTTATTAATAAATATGCCGTTAACTTTAATACCCTTATTAGAGTCTTCCACTGCTTCTGCGAAGGCTTTTTCTACGTATAAATTGAACAGCATTGGAGACAGTATACAACCTTGCCTTACTCCTTTTTTAATGGAGAAATCTTCTGTTTCGTTGGAATTTTGAAGACGTACTGTTGCTGTCTGATTCCAATACAGATTGGCAATGATTCTTATATCCTTTGCATCCAATCCCAACTCTTGTAGGTATTTTATCATCAATTCATGTTTTACATTATCGAATGCTTTCTCGTAATCGATGAAACAGATAAAAACATCCTTTCTTTGATCTAAACAATTCTGTATCAATGTTTGCATACTAAAGATCGCTTCTCTCGTGCCAAGTTCATTTTTGAAACCAAACTGACTCCATCCACTGACCTCTTCACATTTCTTAAACAATCTAGTGTGAAGTATTCTCAGGAAAAGTTTCAAAAAGTGACTCATTAGGCTTATTAGTCGGTGGTCCTTGCAGAAGTTCGCACGTGGTGTTTTTGGTAGGGCGATAAATGTAGATCGAAGCCAATCTTTTGGAATCTGGCCCGTATCGTAGATGTCGTTAAAGAGCTTGACAATAATTTCTAGGTTTTCTTCATTAAGTAACTTGATTGTTTCTGCGTACATATCATCTGGTCCTGGGGTTTTGTTACTTTTTAATAGTTTGATAGCGTGTACAATTTCAGCTTTCAAAATACTTGGGCCATACAAATGGTCTCCCAGTTGTGGTGGTTTTTGTGTTCTGTCATCATTGAACAAATTGGCTGTGTACATTTTCCAAGTATTAAGTATATCGCTAGTATATCGAAGTGTCTTAGCGAATCATTTAATCTTTGTC
Organism: Diabrotica undecimpunctata; assembly: GCF_040954645.1. Lineage (NCBI taxonomy): Eukaryota > Metazoa > Arthropoda > Insecta > Coleoptera > Chrysomelidae > Diabrotica > Diabrotica undecimpunctata. The sequence continues at coordinate 128,613,538 of NC_092808.1, forward strand.
AAGTCGAGAAAGATATTTACACACCTGTCCCAATATCAGATATCACGCCAAAGACATTGCAGCTATAATAGAGCGTAAGACATGAGGTGTAACAGGACAAGGCCTTCACATTATGCACACTCAAAAAATCACCTCCTCAATCCTCCACTTAGCAAAATTGTGCATGCGCCGTGAGATATCTCCCCTTGACTGTTTGTATATTTCTTATATTTCCTTTCTTCAATATGTCTCCATTTTTTTTCAATTTTTAAAAAATATTCCAAATACAGCACACTAGAAGGATTTTTTTTGTAATTGTTGACCATAATAGTCAGAATTAGAAAATATCAAATTCCCTAATTTGAACTTCGATAAAGTTACTAGTTGTGTTGCGTTAACCATTTCTTACGTATTAGTGAGATACGTCGTCGTGTGCGTGTTATTTTTGGTAGAAAACTTATTTCACTTATATAAATTTTATAGAAAAATCTGGCTTAATCCACTCCTGGTTATATTAAGTACCGATGCATTGACCACAACACCTTTTGTTGTAGTAAAATAAGATAAAATGGCTATTAGGAACGAAAATTACCTTAGAATTGACTGGAATACACGAGCATATATGGATAAATTAAATGTAAACGTCATTGTGATAATATAGAGAATAAATAACGAGGTAATACGTTTTCTAACCACTAAATTATGTCTTCAAAAGACTGTAATGACTTAATCAAGTCGCTTGTGTAACATTTAAATTGGAAGTCATAAAAATGATCTGTACTAGTTGAGCTAAAAAATTAACAAAAAAATGTATTGTCTAGATATCGCATTTAAAGCATGTTAGATACGCAATAGTTAATTAAGCACATAAAATAAAAAACTAGCCTGCGAGTGGTTTAATGGATATATTATATTTTATATTTACCTTAGTAATGAACGTAACATTGAACGGGAATCATTGAATCTATATATACAAAATACAACAAAACAAAATATGAAAACTGATAAATCGGTTTATAAATACATTGATCCGTAAAAGTAGCTGCATAGAATTTCTTCGTCTTACAGTGCCGTCTCTTTACGGAGGTTGTCAATCATAACGGCTGTTTTTATTTTTGAACTTGCTGATCTAAACAAATCGATCGATCTGCATTAATACCAATCACGTAGATTCTTCAAACAAGAATTCTGCCTTTTACCAACGTATCTTCTTCCCTGAATCTTTACCTGTACTATAAATCTTAAAATTTCATATTTTGGTCCCATCATCATGTGGCTTAGGCATTTCAATTTTCTGGTTTTTATGGTGGTCTGTTTCTTTACCACTGCACAATTTAAGGAGCTATAATTTTTTGTGAAAAATACTATGTAAATTCTTCTTCTTGTAGTTCCTTCTCCTATCGGAGGTTGGCTATCATCACAGCTATCGCAGCTTATTGGCGGCTGCTCTAAAAAGATCTACTGAGCTGCAACTATACCACTCTCTTAGGTTTCTCAGCCAGGAAATTCTTCGTCTTCCTATGGATCTTTACCTTTGATTTTACCTTGCATTATGAGCCTTAGTATCTCATATTTCGCACCTCTGGTAATGTGGCCTAAAATTTCCAGCTTTCTTATTTTAATGTGCTTTATGACCTCGCAATCCTATTGTAGCCTTCTTAACACTTTTGACAGCGTTTGTAACTCGTTGGGTCCATGGTATTTTCAAAATATTTCAAAATATATTTTCACTATGTAAATAAACAATATTAATAGGTATATTCCCGTATTTTAACTAATACAAAAAAGTCGATTCGAAGCGTATAATGGCATTTGATATGTGTGTCTATCGTAGAATGTTGCGCATTCATAAACCGCACAACGCACAAATACACAGACCAACAAAAAAATTTTTGTTGAAAACTTTTTTGACTTCGATAGCAGATTTTTATCGATTTTTATGTGCTGAAACCAAATCTGGTCTTAGTTTTTTTGTATCACCTACCTATAGTTTTTGAGCAACCTGCTTTTGTTATAGTCTAAAATCCCAATACAGTATATGGTAAAATTAATAAACGCTATGTTAAATCATAATTATGGTTTTTATTTACAGTATGTTACTTAAAATAATGGTACAGTGTAGTTATGTAGGTTTCACTAGTCAGATGAAATTGGTTTATACTTTCTTTCTTTTTTTCTTTAAAGCTTATTGTGTAGCTTTTTCTGCGACGAGTCGCTCGTAGATCTTCTTGGTGAAGTGACCAACAGTAGTCCTCTATCATTTTAGTCTTCCAGCGGCCCTTGTAGCATTTTTCTATTAATTTAATATCCCGGTGAAGAAGCTTATCCTGCTCCTCACTAACATCTCCCAAATTTTTCGGACAGTAATTAATATGACTGAATTTTCAGGCTCATTAGACGTCCTAGTTTGTAATTTTCTTTAACTTAGGAATTGTCTTTAACTTTTATAGGAACTTTGTAACAACTAGCTTGAATAATAGCCATGCTTCTTTCTCATTTATGGTTTCAAGGTTAAGGTCAAAGTCAAAGTTTCGAATGTCGCGTTCTACAAAGATGCCTTATTTAAGTTTAGCTTCTGAAAGTTTTGGGAACTTTTGGCAGAGATACTTGAAAACAAGGTCCATCTTCAGGCAATGCCTTTACAAACAGTTTCATGAAGCCTAATTTTATATTTAGAGGTAGTAGGAGAAGGTGTTTAGGATCTACAAGGTTTTTGTGGAGAATATTTATCTCGCCGGGTTTTAAAGAATTCCTCACAGACCAGTTCTTTCTGCACCAATGTCGATCTCTAACTCTACTATTCTTTTCACACAAAAACATAAATATTTGGTAAAACTACCATTCTGATCAAGAAGTATACATATTCAACACTATTTCTAGGTTTTCAGAACTCTCTTTCATATTTACGGAATGGCCAACAGATATAGGTGCATAAGTGTTACCATTTTGCAATAAAACAGCTTTTAAACTAACTTTGGATGGATCAATAATGTCTCCAGTGTCTCCAGAGTGATTCATCAGATCTAAGATGTCTGAGCAGTACACTAAATCACCGTCTTATTAAAAAAATGTTTGCTGTTTTTTCTTTCTATACACATATATGCTGATTCCAACTGCCTACAAGTCCTTTTATTTTAGTCTAGAACCAAGCAACTCCGCTTTTTCTTTGTTAAGATCCAAGATCTCTAAAAGTCCTTAAGCTCAATCTGCGTAAACAGTTAAGACTTTATATTTTCTGTAGTATATTGGAACTCTTCATCATCTTGCTCATCTAGTTCTGATTGTACGTACATCAGAAAATACTTCAGTTTCTGCATCGTGTCGTACTGCTCGAATGGCAGATATTAGGTTAGGGCAGCTTATTACCTTCTTATTTTTAGAGGTATGGCCAATACTGCTAAAGCAGCAATTATCGTTGTGGTCTCTAGGCTCCCCTTATACCATAGTAACGGCAAATTTAAAGACTTTATTTTCCTTTTTTGACCATTTTCTAAAATCTTCAACACAAACATAACATACCTTATGCGGGGCCCATTATTTATCCTGTTCACCAATTTTAGTTCCAAAATATGAAAAATAAACCTTTTTTATAAAGCGTATAATATTTCTTTGGTGTTTGTGGTAACAAAATCAACACAAATATAACAAAAACTATCAGTAGAGTTCTTACAATCACGATTAGAAATTTTATTAAGTACATGTACCAGAAACCAGAAAGTGAGGTTAGGTTGACAGTAAACAAAACATCAGCTGTGAATAGATTGAAATGTGTTCCAGCAGTGTCAACTCTTCTACATCCACTACAAGTAATTTTACAATTCCATTTATACTATAAAGCTGTTAAATTCTTTAAAAAATCACAAAATTTAATAAAATCGAAAAAAAATTGGCAATGTATCTCTGATGGATTGGGCTGGATTTCTTCTTCTTCTTCTTCTTTTTATGTAGACATAACTCTGTCTGTTTTTCAATGTGCTTCCAGTAAGTTGTCGTTCCATCGTTTTCGTGGTCTTCCTACTGAACGTCTCCTATTGGGGAACTGTCTCTTGCCGTCTTTACTACTCTATTTGTTGTCATTCGGCTTATATGATCATTCCATTCTACCCTTTTATTTCTTACCCAATTCTTAATGTTCTCCACCTTGCATCTACGTCGTATATCTGTACTTCTAGCTCTGTCCCATGGTGCTGTCCCAATTTTTTTAAGTGTTTTCATCTCTGCTGTTTCTAACATCCTTTGTGTTCTCTCTGTGTCAGGTCGTGGGTCGTGTTTCTCCCGCATATAACATTATCGGTCTGATGACTATTTTGTAAATTCTGCCTTTCATTTCTTTCCCGATATTTTTTAAGGCTGGATTTAACTCAAATAATTGAACAGAGCTTGTAGTCATCCGTGGTAACCTTAAAGCCCAATGGTGACGTTTATGGTGACGATATCCTCGATAACCATTTGGAAATATTTCAGCTGAATAATATATCACTCAAGCAACACAAAGATATTATTTTTCAAAAATAGCAAAATGTGCCGTTGCAGGATATATTATATGAAGCTTATTACAAATATGTCGCAATGGTGCAGCAATATATAATGTTGGGAAGAGATGATACATTAATAAGTTAATAATTTTTTTTTCTTCTTTCTATGACACCCCGTACAAAAATTTTTCATAGGTAATTTTTAAAATTTTTTGGTTAACGTACTTACTGGATGACCTTGCCGATATAAATATACTTGTATTGTAGACATTTTATTAATGCAAGACAAAATAGCTTATTAATTTTTTTTTCTTCTTTTTAAGGTAATTACTGCCACCCTCTTGTATACTTTAACACACGAGTATCGGGTAAGTTTATAAGAATGTCTATTAGATAATAACTTTAGTATAAAGTCGTGTTGGCATGGGTAGTTCATGAAAGTGAACCACGCTTTCGTAAGCCATGCTCCGTGTCAGGGCCGCCGCTACCATGTGCGCCAAACTTAAATGCGTTTCATTTATCATGTATACTTCTTTTTTTTTATCCTAATCTAAAAAAGATGTCAGAAAATATTATTTATTGTATGAACTGCCGCCCTTTTGCAGTTTCGGGAATACTTTTTAATTCAAAGCGGCTGGCGGCTTTCGGACTTCAGTTATTTGAGATTTCACACGTAGATGCTTTACAAGAATTTAGGCAAGTGGTTGTAAAGTTTCTGTTATAATATTGTTCATATGGTTATGTTTATAGATGGGTTATTATGTCTTATGTTCAGTCTTGGTTGAGAATTTGATAAATTTAGACACGCTTTTGATAAATGATTTTGTTTGAAAAATATAGTAGTGTACCCGTTTCTTTTGCACAGTAGGTACTGTATTTCGAAGTAACCTTGTCGTTGTCGATCAGAGCAATTTTATTCGTATACGCGTTACGGCTACATATTATTTGGAGAATCATTATTTGGACAACTTATTTGCAGTGCTTTTGGATTTATTTTGTTAAATTCGCCCAGCTTCGTTCTTAAGTGATAATTTCAAAATGTCCGAAAGAAAAAGAAAACGACTTTCAGGTTTTTAATATAGAAAAATAAAAGAGGCAAAAACTGAGGAGAAAAAAAACTTAGCGGTGCACTGGAATCATTTTTGATGAAAAACATACATGAAAATATAGAAGACTCGGATATAAATTTAGGACCTTCAACTTCAAGCGAAGTCCAAACCATAGAAAAAAGTACCAAACAATTGAATATTCCTGCGGATAGAGACGGATGATTTGATGACAATAATAGTCATCAAATCATTGATGTCAATGATTTGATGACTATTCAAGTCATCAAATATTCATTCCATTCCATCCAATATTCGTTCAACATGGCCCATCCAGCGCAGACGTCCGATCTTTATGGATGTTATGACCTCGGGTTCATTGTATGCTGGCAGCCGACAATTACTTAGTGGAAATAACAATTGTAGTAAGATGTGTTTCTGCTTTCTGCAATGTTATCTATAGTACATGAAGTGTGTGCGACATTGGACATTAAAGATATTGTCAAAAAGTTTTCCGAGACGAAAGCCCGAAAAGTGCGTTTTTAGTTTTTTTATGTGTTTATGTTTCTATTCACGGTTTATTTTAATTAAATGGACGTTTAAATTAGGATATTAGGATATTAGGATATACATTAGGATAATATATGGACGTTGGATCATGGAGATTAGTCTAAATGTTCAAGTAAGTATTTATCTATTTACAAATTATTATTGTTATATTCATCTTCTGCACATTTCTTTAAATAATAGTATGTATGTCTAAAGTGTTGGAAGGGGGCGGCAAATATTAAGTTGCACACGGGCGGCCAATACCTTAGCGGCGGCCCTGCTCCGTGTAAACAAGTACATTCGTGAGATACGAATATTAAATTCCCTTCATGACTCGAAATAATTAACATCGTGAGAAGATCAAACTTGTTTGAATTTTGGATCGTGTAGTCAATCGTGATCAGTGTATCGTCGTGGTCAATATCCACTTCAAATTATGTCGTATAATGTGTGTTGATAATAAGTATAACATTTCCTTTCCTATTTTTATTTCGTTTTTTGTATTAGGTATTTGCGCAAGTCTAAATATGGTTTTATTAAAATTAGAAAAAAAAATGGCACCACCCTAAAGCAATTGGCTGCATTTTAATAAATAGCAACTTAATAAAGAGCAATATTTTTGCAATTTGTGCTCCAAAGTTTGAAAAACATCAGGGAATACCAGGGAGTACGCCGACTTAAATCAAAAACATGGTTTAACTTTTAATCAAGTAAACAAAGAAAAGACAGCGAGAAAACGAACAAGAGTGAAGGTCATGCATCGAAAATCAATGCAGTGGCTGATGGAGATAAAACTGAGAATGCAGATGTATGTAATATCGCAATACCGCATTTAAATAAATAATGTTTTTTCTTACTTGGATAAATCCTTTTAGATCATCAGAAACTGCATTCAACACTTCTATAAATTTACTTATGGATGACTTGGGAACTCTCTAAATATTCTAAACTTTCAAAAGAGTTTTCAGTAACGAAATATCGAAGTGTTATTTGCATTTTTAGTTTGGCCGATAGAGCTCTTCCCATAAAGTTGTTTTTTTTTTTAATTTTGGGGCTAACTTCTTCTTTTTCCTCTTCCTCAGCTTTTCCCTGTTTAGGGCTCGCTGTACCTTATTCTTCGTCGCTAATCGTTTCTGTTCATCGGGTCTCTTCTTCTAAATCTTTCTTTCTTAAGTCCTTCCATCTTCTCTTCGGTTTTCCTTTACCTCTTCTTCGATCAACTTCTAGCAGCTCTATCCTTCGTTCCACGTAGTTATCATCTCTACGTCTGACATGACCAAACCATTGTAGTCTTTGTTCTTCAATCTTTTTTAAGACAAAAGTCACCCAGGCTCTTTCCCTTTCCGCAGGGGCCAGGCGAAGCCGCAAATACGCGTCGCTTACGCGGAACACCCTAGCTTCTAAATGATTTTCCATATTCCTTCTTTCCATGGTTTTAGCAAGGTTTTTACTGCCGGATTCCTGACGCAAACCCTCTTCCTTTATCAGGGCTTGGGACCAGCACTGATAGTTACAGAGCTACTTAATTCACCCAGCAACTACTAGAGGCGGAGTTTGGGGCTAACAAGTTCCAATAAATATTGAAAATGGTGTTCCGATATTCTAAGCAAAATTTTAAAATATTCAGGTTACTTGGAGATGACTTTAATTAAATTAGTATGACTTCTTTGTTAAATCCACTCAATTGTAAACCATCATCATCTTTTCTTCCTTTTTCTTGCCAAATTTTATAAAATACGGTCTGCTATAAGCTATAACTCCACACATAATTTGACATGCTTCTGCCACCAAGCACTGCATATTCGCCACGAAGCAAATATTTGCCGTGTAAACTCTCTTCACGAAAAAGGCATGATTACGGTCATGAAGATCCGTCTACCACAACTGTCGCTCTTTTCGTGATTCACTACCCATATCAACGCGGCTTAAGTAACAAAATTAAATCGAATACGCTTTGGACATGCATGCTACCCATGCCATTTATTTAAAATTAAAGTCATCGATGATGATAGTTGCAAACATTGCGGCAAGCTAGGTGACCTCGATCACATCTTCTTTGAATGTCCTAAATTTATTCCGCATTCAAACTCCCTGTATACAAAATTAACTAAATGCAATACATACTGTTGTCTGTTAAAATAAATGTCTTGACGGACCCCTAGACGAGAAGCGAGTGTCCTTGTATTTTCCTTCGACGTGTTCTTCTATTAATTATTCGTCTATTTCGTTTTAGGGATATCGCTGTGCATTTGTCTGAGAGAAATAATCTGTACTTATCTGTCTGTCTATACTTTTTTAAGGAATATATGTATTATGACCTTTCGAGACTGGCTGAATGACGAAAGTCAATGCCACAAAAAAAAAAAAAAAGTAACAAAATTTTAACAACTGTATATACATATTATAATGTGTAAATTTTAAACATGTATTTTTAGTCACAATTTTTCTACAAACTCTACCAAGCATATGCGTGAAAAGAAATTATTATAAAGATTGTTTTCAAGAAAGTTATTTATTCGTAGTTACAACATTTTTTACACCTATTTTTTACTTCCAATAAATTCCTCTATAGATTTTTGGGGTGGTTTGTTTTGAGGTTTTGAGTTTAAAGATGTTTATCCCTCGAAAAAGGGTGGCATTGACTCCCAAGGTAGAAGCTAACATTTGTACGATATTTGACAAGTTTTGTTCTTTGACAAAATATGTATTTACCAAATTTCGCGTCAATAGATGCGGGTACTATATGGAAAATGTATTGGTCGTTAGTGGTAAGACGATCAGAAATAAATTAGCAAAGTCTTGCAAATGACCTTACATGTAATTCACATGTTCATCCAGATCAATGGAAACTTCGGCATTGGAAATCTGTTTTTCCGCCGATGAGTTTTCTTTCTGTTCTAAATAGTTGTTTTGTGCTGCAACCATACTGATTTTCTGGGTTGTTCAGCAAAGATATTTGTCTTCTTCTTACACTCCTTCTGTCCTCATTTTGTTTTGGAATATTAGCCGCAAGAAGTCGTATTTTTTCTAAGCATTATATGTCCGAGATATTCTAGTGTTCTTCTTTTATTGTCCTTTTAACTTCTTTTTCTTACTTCGTTTTATTTTACACTATAACGTTCGTAACGTGATCCACATACAAGATGTTCACATCTGTCCACATCTCAAAGGAGTTAAGTCTTGTTATAGCCTCTATATTAAGCTTAGAGTTTACAACTTCATAGTATCCGATACTTAACATTTGGACATCGTATTTTAGGGCTAATATTAAATTTTTTCTAAAAAAAAACCTTTTTAATTTTAATAATGTTGAGACGTAAGCTTTCTAAAATATTTAAACTTTTTCTGTAAACGTTCTATAAACTTTTTTTGCAGTAAGTATAGTCGTTATTTTTTATCATCTCAAGTAGCTGTACTTCTTTTCCCTTTCGATATGCTGGCTTCGTACTAGTAGGGTTTCGTTTATATTATTGTTCTTACTAGTAATAGTTTTTGTTAGTATTTTTGAAAAAGTTTTGTATATTTGTGTCAAGAGATTAACAGTAATAGATATGATAATATTATTAGTGTTTAAAATGTATAAAACATTCATCTCAGATAATTGTTGATTATACAAGGCAACTGTAGATGATCATTAGTTAAAATGAATTGTAATTTACGGATTAAAACAAAATAATAACGCAATTTCACGGTAGACATGTCGAAACGGCCAACTTCGATTATCGCAGTACCCGCTAGAATAGAGCTTCTATTGTTTGTGTGGCGCCCACTTTGATAATAATGGATTTTAATCTCCGATGATTTGAAACGTCAGCGGGACCCTAACAAGAAAAAAGGAGAAGAATAAAAAACGAAGAAGAAATGTCAGCGGGTGTTCCGTTGGCATAGTAACGGCTACCGTTTATTCCGTCTTCTTCTATTCTCCATTACTGGCTGTTTACTGAAGATAATGACTGATAGGTTATTCATTTTCCAATCTTATTAACCGTGAAATTAAATTTAAACTGTTTTAGAAAGTAATTATAATGGTCAAAGAGAGCCTTCAACAGTATCGGACGAATTAATCTCTGTTCTTGATGGAATGGAATATGGTAGCTATAAAAATTAGCAAATTAAACTACCCATGCAAAAAAAAAATTAAATAAAATAAGTGTGAAATAAGATGATAGGATCTTCTACCGATAGTTTTGTTTTGAATGGAAACAAATATTGTGTTCTTAGAGGTTTGATTGAATTGAAATGTATTGCTTTTCAACCTTTTAATTGGAATTTTTGGTATAAAACAAAATTGGGAACAAACTGAAATTATATTACTAGGTATATTAGATAAATAATGGAAGTCAGACACATAATTGAAGCTGCCTTAAAATTAAACATTTCAATATATTGGTGCATTGTATTTTACCAATTTACTAAATAACCAATCACATTTTCATTTTCTCATCTCAATAAATATCCTTTTTATTTTCTTTTATTCTTAGAATCTCTTGGTGATGTTGTTACAGGTTTAATATTTCCTTTGTTTATTTTCCTTATGTGGTCAATGAAACTAGAAATAAAATAGACAATAAATTGGCCTTGAATTTATTTTATAAAAACTTACTTAGTTATAGTTTCATAAAGGGCTTGATTTTTCTTCTGGTAGTATCTTCATGTATCTTTCAAATTGTTCTTTTTTAGGTTATTGTTTTCTTATCAAATGTTTTCTTTATCAAAACTGTCACCTGTTAGGTTAATGGCATGGTATGCTTATCTTGAATGACATGAAATTTAGCCTCTTCTTACAGGTTATTTGACATCAACTTCTAAAGGTCAATTTATTGATTCATGGAACTAAAAGTTGTACTTTGAATTGTTGGTCCTAATAGGTTGGAGACAGGATATCTTGTCATCAGTTCGTTTAAAAGTTGGATTTGTGGGTTTTTCACAACTCAATTTCACCTCAACAGGATCAGGAATCAATTCTATTTGTAAAATAGGCGCTTATAGCGGATTAAATTCTTGATTGAGAAATATTTTACATTAAGGTCACCTTACATCAACGGTAAGTCCTATCTAAGACCTATTATTCCATCAATCACAACTTAAACACTTTCTAAGACTATTCTTTTACTTTCAGACCTTATACTTTTATTTTATATTCTTCTCCTCCTTCAAATCTTCTATTTGGTGTTTACTTTTTATTGGCTTCCATACAAGCTGTTCGTCGTTTGGATCTACAACTTCAAGAAGCTGATTGTAGGGTTATTGGATATAAAGAAGACCAAGCTATAGACCCTAAGAAGGAAAGTGGACAATAAACTTGGTGAGAATTAACCATTTTACCTTCCCTGCAACCATCTTGTCTACCTTATCATATTTGGGATAATACTAGTCACATATTCAAATAGTTTATCTGTGGTTACATACAACTGATGTATTTATAATAACCTTCTCTTCCACCAGACGTTTAGATAATTGAAACTATTGATATCTGAAATAAAAGTAACCTTAAATTATAATTAGTAGTTTAAAGTATAATTAGATTAAGTTAGATCACAAGTAAAGTTAGATATTTAGTTACTAATTAGGGGTATAGATTACAAGGTTTATTTAATTTAGTTAAGTTAGTGTTAGAAACTTACTAGGAATAAATTACCACAAAATACAAACGGTGTGATATAATATTAAGTTAGAAACTTACCGTTGACAAAGTAGTGTACACCTAAGGTATATATATATATATATATATATATATATATATATATATATATATATATATATATATATATATATATATATATACGCTGGGGTTATTCAAATCATTGTAATAATCCATATTCTTTGCTCTAAACATTAAATTATATTACAATTAACCTCACTATTGAATAAAAATTTAAACTATAAACATAAAGTGTAGTTCTTGACAGGTGACAACCATAGATAGGTGACAACAACACCTCCGCTGGGTTATGGCTAATGGTCTGATACGCGGCATTATCCGATAAAATTGGGCCATAACATTTTACCCACCCCACTCTCCGGGTATATATTGGATTTAAACCAAATCTTAAAGAGCTGGTCCGACTATTTACCACCTTTAATTTATAAAAATAGAATATTTTTGTAACAATGTTTTGTACTGGTTTCGCTCTCTTTTTATTTCTTAATAGAAATTCATTTACAATTTCTACCAGCAATTAGTTGGGGTTGTCGGTACGACGTAGAAATAGCTTCCATTTAATATTAAACTGTAACATTCTTCCCGCATTGTCATACTTGCCAAAAAACAGAACCGATTACATAGTATAAGTACTGCACAAAAACCCGTAAACAACTTAATATAGACAGGGAACATGCGAGGAGTTTTCGCCCGCGAATACAGAATACTTACCTTGATTATTCACTAATTCGAGAATATCTAGGTGGCATCTGCAATTATTGTCAGGAATTATTCCGATTATTACTAGTATTGTCTCAATAAGATAATAAACAAACATTAATTGAACCTTCTAACAAAATAGACTTTCAAACTATGGTTATGTACCAACTGGCAGAAAAAGATGCACTAACTGTCATATGTCATATGTTATATTATAATTAATTATCAAATAATAAAGATTAATTTTATTTCAAAGAAAACTAAAATATGACAATTAGCTGATACGTAAAACTTATTTTTGTTTATTTAGAAGAATTTAACAAAAACTACTTGCTTCACTGGCTAGTTATGTCCTTTTAAATTATTAAAAAAGTTTGTTGTTTTAGATTGTCCACAGATTTCAAACAATAAAAATCTAACCTTTGGTTCAAAAATACTTTGGTTTTCCATCTTTTATTTTTTCATAAGTGTGTACAAAAACATATTAGTCTTTTCATTTATTCTAGTAATGTAATGTAATAAAAGTGTATCTGTGTTAATGACTTATGAGTCGAGACACATAAATTTTAATAAAATAACGGAAAAAAAAATCGATTGCCTGTAAAGTCGGTAATCAGACGACACTGTAAGTGATTTTCACATACATTTATGCAAAAGAAAGGGAGAACAAAAATCTCCGGAATATTAATATTCTAACATCAATTTTTCTATAAAATTTAAGTGTATTTTTAAACCAGATACAACTTTGATTTGTGTTTAGTAATTTTAAGTCAATAAAAAATTAAGAGCTGGCTTAAAATAAATAAATTTTAATAACGTATTAAAAACTAGTGTATATTTATTTATTGGATATAAAATATTTTAGTTTATGGGGCATGAAATGTAACTACTTTTATGTCAATAGCCAATTAGTCGAAAATAAATTGGAATAGTAAATGTTCACCGTTCAGTGGCATTTTAATATCGATAATCATAAATTATATTTTACAGTTTTGATTACTTTTTGGAATTTTAAAGATTATAGATAGATTTTGTATCAGTCTTATCGTATCTCGTAGGTTGTCAAAGTATAAGACGAGAAAGAAAACAGCAAGCAAGCAAACAAGCAATAGTTTAACCCAGCCTGAGAGACATGTACACCCCTTAACTATATATTTTCCCCCCGACAGCGCTCTGATCTGAACGAAATCATACCCTAAAATGCTTTATTCCAGCTATCTCTAGTGACTTCGATCATCGATCTGTATCGCTTGATAGGGCCTTGACTACCCACTCTGGGTTGCGCCAATTCGGTGACTAGGCGCACGAGGATGTGGGCCCCTCTTGTCCGTTTTTTGGGTTTTAGTAGTATTTTCTGTGGCTTGCGCCTTTTGTTAGTGTTTTATTAATTTTTTTGGTGGCCGAAACTGTTTTTGAGTTTTTTGTAGATTTTTTTGAGGGCTGTCTGAAAAATATACAAATTAACATAAGTAAATACAGTGCCATACCAAAGGTGAGCGCAGTTTCTTCTTTGGATAGAGCTACAATTATCTAGGCATTATTATATGTTTGCTAATATTTGCTGTTTGGGTCTTCTGTGTTTCCATCTATGGTACACATCATACCTCTCGCAGGATCCGGTTTGGGTGGTCTTCTACTCGTAACTCAGTGAATTTTGTTCTTGCTTTTTTCTCGATCATATCCAATATCCTTATTTGTTTTAGGTCTCTGAATATAAACCATTCAGCGACTATCTGGGCACGTTTGCAGCTTCTCTAAGGGAATTACAATAATAAATCTTATTACAATAGTAATTACTTTAAGACGCCATAAGAAAATAGCTTAAGAACACTATTCTCTAAGGCAGTTGTTGTGTGCTACTTTAATCTACCTTTTGTTGCCGTTACTTTTGTGTTCCCATCCAAGAGATGCATATATAATTATTGATAGTATGATGCTCTTTATCAGTCTTAATTTTGTTTTCATAGCTAATTTGCTCCTTCTTTCTGGACTGTCGCGTTAACATGTGGGGTGAATGTTAGACCTTGGACCATTGTGACTCCTAGGTATTTATCTTTGCCATTCGATGGGTTTTTCTTGCACTGTTAGCTACTCTTCTAGGTTATCTCTTCTATTTTTGAAGATCGCTTGGGTCTTTTTTAAATTCATTGCTATTTTTCATTGGATACTCCATTCTTCTATCGTATCCAGTGCCATCTGTAGATTTCTTACAGCCATATCTACGTTCCTACGTTTTGCTGCGATTGCAGTGTCGTCTGCATAAAGGCTGATTAGTATTTCAGTTGTTCTTGGAACATTTGCTCCTGCGGTACTCCAGCTTTCAGGATTCCGTGTTCAGATAGAACTGGTCGTATCTGGACCCTGAAAGGTACGAGGAGATGAGTTTCGTCATAGCCCCGCTGTATACATAATCTATCATTTTGTATATTAGTCCTTTATACCATACTTTGTGGAAGGCTTTGCTTACGTCCAAGAAGGCTGCTGCTATATCTTGTTTTATATTGAATCCAGCGGCTATCTATTCTGTAAGTCTTCTCTCTGATTGGAGTATGGTTTGAATGACTCGCTATACTATCTTACTGACTGCTGAAAGTAAGTTAATCGGCCCGTAATTTTGCGGAAATATGTGGTTCTTTCCTGGCTTTGGTATCATGATTATATGGGCTTCCTTTTATCGGTTTGAGAGGAGTCTGTATCTTAGTATTGCGTTTGTTATGTTTGTCAGATATACAATTGGGAAAGAAAAAGGTCCAGATAAGTTTCACTTGAAATTCCTAACAACTATGGACAAGTGATTACCACAATTGCAAACCTAATGCAAAAAGTGTAAGAAATATATGCATTATCATTAGTTCAACCAGTTGTTTACTTAAAATCTTCTTCAAATAATTCAAAAAAGGATTTGTAGGAACATTAAAATGGCAACTGTCACATATACAGTTTGGTTTTAGAGATGCTTTAAGTACAAGTGAAATACTTTTCTTTAGGCACAAACCATCCCAATACTGGTGAGATGTCAATTGTAATATATACGTACGTTTCGTCGACTTTCAGAAAGCATTTGATGGAGGAGTAAAACACGATAAACTAATATCTTTATTAAGGAGCACTGACATCGATGACAGGTATCTTAGAATAATCAATAACAATAATTGTATGTTTTTATATTCCATATTCACATTTTTCTGTTCAAACTGTATCTCTTTTTATTCTTGACTGGCTTTACATTTCGGGTGTGTCTTCACCGCATCCACTATAGCCCTCCATCTTCTACGATCTTGCTTTTCCATTTCCCATTGGTTTACCATAATTCTGGATAAATCAGCTTCAGCATCATCCTTCCATCTTTTTCTGGGACGGATTACTGATCTTCGACCGTCTGATCTTTCAAAAACACTGTCTTTAGCACTCTGTCTTCCTCTGATTTTACCACATGGCCTGCCCATCTTATCCGGTTAGCTTTTATATATCTCACCTATAGAGAGTTACCAATTCAGCATTTCGGTGTCTTCTCCACACTCCTGTCAATTCATCTCCTTGAGGTCCAAATACCAGCTGATTATTTATTTCCTGTCGATGTAGAGTTTATGTTTCATGTAAGAACTGGGTGAGTAAATGACTTGTACAGTCTTAATTAAGATTTTCTTTTTAGCAGCTTAGACCTTAATAATGATGATAGGGAGTATAATGCTTTATTTCCTGCAGCTATCCTTGCTCAGGCGTCTTTTTCTATGTGGTTGTCGTCTGTGATTACCGTCCTTAGATGTTTAAACTCTTTTACTACTTCAAAGTTGTGGTCATTAATAGTTATGTTCTGCCTAACTCTTGGTCTTGGATTTTTGGTTACTAGCATGTATTTCATCTTCTCTTTATTTATTCGAAGATCAAGACTACCGGCTTTCTTCTAGAGTTGCGAAAACACGTCTCTCATGTCTCGTGTATCTCATTAAAATATATTTACTCATCTAAACTAAATTTTATAAGAATTTGTTCTTTAACTTTAACTCAAAGAACTAAGAAACTTATATTTCTTTGAGTTTGGCGGACAATGTAAACATTAATAAAATAAACCACCTATACCGGTATTAAATTTAAGACAACTGAAATTTGGTTTGCAGTTTGGTTTGGTTTAAAGTTTGACTCAAGTGTCTACGACAAGACGTTATGGTTGTGCAGATGTGAAGAAACAATGCAGCATAAAAATACATGAGCGATTATGTTCTTTTCAAAACCGGAAAGTCAAGATGCTGTTAGGATATTGATCTGCATTTTTGAATACATTTATCCTAGTTAAGGAGAATCATCCTGAAAATTAGAGTAATCGCACAGACTTTCGACGGTGCTGCTGTAATGCGTGGAGAGTTGCGGGGAGTTATAATCCGAGAAAATTACAAAAATGCACAATATTATATTATTAAGAGCACTAATTTAACAACGTATTACAAAATTCGATGTCAACCACTCCTACTATCCGTATATTTTTTGGTAACATAGGAAGCATATCAGCATTTTTTCCAATCCTCCGGACACAATGACAGTGTTAAAGCAAGAGATTAACAAGCGAATTAAAAACCATCGCAAACACGTTGGAATTTTCAGATTAGAGCGATACAAACTGTACTTGAAAATTTAGACAGGATATTGATATGTTTTGAAAATATTAAGTCCGGAAATCGTAGAATATATAACAAGGAGATCTAAGTTCAAGCCGCCATCGTCAAATGGTTTAATTATCCTATATTTTAGTACTAGTTGCATTTTTCTTTTAGAAAATAATATTCATGTTGTCACTTTATTTAACCACCTGCAGAAAATTAAAACGGACTCTTGTGCGATGCCAATAACAACTGTCGAAACTAAAAGATGTTTCTCTACTTTGAAATTGATCAAGACTTTTCTAACGAATACAATATTGGAAGAAAGACTGATGGCGGTTTTCATGTTATCAATCAAAAAAACTTTGGCTAGCGAAATTTTTTAATTAATGGAGATGGCAAGGTCTACTTACGGTAAAAGCGGGATATAGTTACATTTTAAAAAGAAGACTTTTGGTAAATACTTACCTGTTTTTTTATGTATTCTCCAATCAGCGCCCCCTGAATAATATTATCACCAGCCACCACTGGAAACGTATCAGAGGCATCAGCTTTACTTTTTATATATACTTGGAAGAAATATTTAAAACAGATACTTAAAGACATCGATGAGGACGTACTGGTAAAGGAAGAACGTCTGAATACTTTTATAAATGTGGACGACACAATATTATTCGCAGATAGCATGCAAGCTCTATAGCAATACGGTCTCAACTTTAAGACTTAACAAACAAATATTACCGACGTATTCTGAAAATATCATTGACGGATCACAAAACAAACGTACAAGTTCTCGAACAACTAGGAAAACAATGTGAAGTTTTAACTCGATAAAAACCAGGAAGTTGGAATGCTTGGGACACATTATGAGAGGTGAAAAAGACGAACTCTTAAGGAATATAATGCAGGGCAAAATCAAAGGCAGAAGAAGCATAGGCAGACGTAAAAACTGGTGACTACACGTGAATAGTTCGGAATCATAATTGGCAAAATGATTTCCGATTTCCGAAGGGAACGGAGCTTGAAGAATTAGAAGAAAATGTAAATCGGTATGAAAATATCTCAAGTCTATTCTCTATTGGTTTGTGATGACCATTTAATACAAAGCATTTTAACACTTAGGTTATTGTAGAAAATTCCTCGTATTCTTTCTTTTGCGACTACTAAAGCATTAGTATTGCAACTAGTTCCGCTTTGTAGAAGCCTTATTGCTTGTTTATTTTATACTTTTTTTGTATTCTAAGTTATTTTTTCCAAAAGTATTCCAAAAGTCTCCTTTTGTATCATCTGTTTTTCTGTTAGCTGCATATCCATTTTATTCCCTCAAATTGGAAAAAAAGCTCTCATCTACTATATTAACAGCAATTTTAATTAAAACTACGTTACATAAAAATACCATGAGCAAACGTTAATGAAAATGTATGAAACACAGCAGTGCGCCCATTACGTACGAGGGTATAATTCTCTAGAGTTTTGAGGCATTGCTAAGGCAATAGTTCTCCCAATGTAGAGGTCCCGTCATTTCGGAAGGCATCTAATTTGCATATTATCGCACTGGGCAGAGGTCAAAATTTGAAATTTCTAAGCCACGCCTTAGCAGTAAATCGTTTCAATACTCAGTAAAGCAGCAGTGCAGTTGAGAACAAGTTGTGTGTGTTAAATATTAGATAATTTTATTTTCAAACAATCTTGCTGAAAATGGACGGAAAAACGTAGCGTTATTAAAGAGCAGGGTCGTCAAATAATATTTAATGTGTATAATTATTTTAAAAATATGAAAAGTGAAATGGATACTCTGCTAATGGTAAAAAATAAGACTGCTGTAGCAACAGGTAAGGAGTTTCAATGCAT
This sequence comes from Diabrotica undecimpunctata, assembly GCF_040954645.1. Lineage (NCBI taxonomy): Eukaryota > Metazoa > Arthropoda > Insecta > Coleoptera > Chrysomelidae > Diabrotica > Diabrotica undecimpunctata. Next base: position 128,632,394 of record NC_092808.1, read on the forward strand.
TCAGTATAAATTTTTAATATTCAAATTCAATGTTCCAACACTTTTTACTTTTAGTTCTTAATGTTACTTATTTGTCAATCTTTTATGCTCTGCTCTTGTACCCCATTTTGCCTACCTTAGCTTCTCTTTTGTATTGGGTGTGTCGAGAATACCATTTTCGACATATTTCTTTTTTCATTCCTTCGATGTGTCCTAAATATCGTATTCTCTGCACTTTCGTTACAGTCGTTATTTTTAGCTTTTATTACGTTTACTTCGTTATTTTGTTTACTACTTCTTGGTCTACAGGTAGTTCTATTACTATGTGATCACCTACAATTCCATGGTGTGTTTCCATTACTACTTCATTTTTATTTACCATAATTTTTTGTAAAATAATAACCACATTTACTGTAAAATAGTTGTGCCAAATTGTCATTATTTATCTAGTTAGTTCATATAGTAATAGATCGTCATCATTTTTCATATGTGGAGAAAGAGTTCATAGGCTCTTGTTTTCGTAGAAAGCTCTTATTTTTTTTATTTTCTACTATCGCTTTGAGTTACTTCTCAATGTACTTTTTTGTTTCTTTATGTTGTCTGTTTAAAATTTAAAGAATTATTTTTGCAACATACCAATCATTTTGAATTATTATTTACGTCATCATCATCATTATCAATGGCGTTACAACTCTTCGTGAGTATTTGCCGCGTTTACTATTGCCTTCCATGTTTGTCGGTCCTGTGCCACTATTTCCCATTGTCTCACTCCCATTTTCTCCAGATCTTCTCTTACTGCATCTTTCATTTTACTTATACGCTGATTATATTTACGTCGTTATAGGCATTTCTGTACGGACCGTATCCAGAATACTACAAGAGAGCAAACGGTCTCCAGATAATAAAAACAAAATTGAATTTTCTTCAAAGAGACCTTTACGAAAGTCACCTGTGACAGATTTACCAGAATATCAAATTACAGATATTCGGCGTATAATACACTATTTTCATAGAACAGAGCATTGTCGTGTTACTGTTAATAAATTGAAGAACAAAATTGAGAGAGATTTGGACATTAAAGTATCAGAAGCCTCGCTACGAAGAATTCTTCGAAATATGAATTTCCGTTGGAGGAGAGCACAGGACAACAGAAAATTGTTGGTTGGAAAGACGGAAATAAGGGCTTGGAGAATCAAATACTTAAGAGTTATCAAACGTTATAGAAACGAAAACAGACCTATTGTTTACCTCGATGAGACATATGTACACAGTGGACATACTTTGTCGAAAACTTACATACTGATGGTGAAATGAAATTTATTCCAAACTCGCTTTTAATATTTAAGTCTGGTAGTAAATCTGGTGACTACCACTTAGAAATAAATGCCACGAATTACCGCATATGGCTAAATACCATGCATCCCCTCAGAATTATGGTCCTACACCCCCGGATTGAAGAGCGCATTAATCGCAGTACAAACCTCGCCATATGTACTACCTCACCAATCAACGAAAGATCTTTCGTAAAATATTGGGAATAATTAGGTAGAAAACAGTTAAACAATTATTGTTAAACATATTATCCTTTTCATTTTGTTCTTAACCTTGTTAGATATTGACTACATAAGTTACAAACATTTTCAGGTTTCGGTGTTTTTCTTATCAACAAAGTGTGTTGTTATTATGAAAGTAATAAATAAATTTCTATTAGTTTATATTAGTCTACTTATCGCGAAATCCATATTTATAATTCTGCAATTACTATGCCTGTTAATTATGATAATACGTAGAACTGGATAACAAAACCAATAAAAACATAAGAAAGATTATTATATTTCCGTCATATACGAAGTAACTTGTCTAAATAATATCTTGTAATCCATTCTCAAAGTAATATATGAGTTTAAAGGGATTGCTCCAGAAGGATGCATTCACTGGAATTGATATTTTTACTACAGAGGTACTTGCTTCAGAAAAATTTCTAGACTAAGTAGATATTTAGTACAATACCACATTTTATCAGACAAAAGAGGACTTTTACTTTCTAAATTAGAAAAAGACGATTTTTAAATATTAAACTTTAAATTCAGCGTTTTTTAAGCATATTTCAAAGGCCTCACATTTGTTGGCAAAACTCAAAACTCAAACTTCATGCTATATGTTTTGAAGAATAGGCTATAGTAATCAAAATTCCATAGTATCCGGTCAAAGGAAGGTATAAATTGTATTAATCTCATGAAAATCATAAAAAATGGCAAAAACCGCGCGACGTTTATTTATTTAACAGCTTTATAAAAACTGAGTTCCTGTTCGGCAAAATACAAAAATTGCACACGAAAGCCACACTCTTAACCTTTAAAAGGCATCTTGATTTTTGTCGATAGTATACTCGGATCAAAAGATATCGAACTTTTACCATCGAGCTAATACAAATTTTATTGAACATTAATTTCGCGCGATAACTGACATTCAAAATCGCCGATCGCTTTAAGCGTTGTTTCTAAGAGAACGGTTCATTCTACAAAAAAAATGCTAATAAATATTTTTGTTCAGAATTATCTTTTCTACATTTTTTATTTAAAACAATTTTTTCTATGACGTACAGATTTTTGGTAAATCAATTTTTTTTCATTTTTCTCCTCTACGAGGGGGCTTTTAGGGGGAAGACCGGGGTAAAAGCGGTAAACTTTTTTGCATCTTTTTTGCAACTTGTTCGTATAATTTTTAGAGGTTCAGTGGCATTTTCGTCTCTAACGACTGGATTATTTATTATTAAAAAATTGCTCAATAGTCAATATCTGGAAAACATAATATAAATAAAAAATAACATTCATTCGCGAACAAATATGTGGCTAACAATGAGGAACTTAGCTTTAACACACAAGCAAATAAACATGATTAGTCATCTAATAAGAAAAAAGAGACAGTTAGGATACTTTTGTAAAGGGTGTACCAAAAAGGTAACACTGGATTCCTGGCAGATAATCAGGGAAACATAGTACTGGAAATAGAGCATAAAAGGGATATTTGGATTAAATACGTGGAAAAAACTTTTATAGATATACGAAGTAACACTGGTATTACAACAAACACCAATTGCGAATCTGGACCACCATTTACAGTCGAAGAAGTAAAATATGCCATCAAAAGCACCAAAGATGGTAAAACAGTAGGCCCTGATAATTTTCACTCAGAATTCTTAAAACTTATGGACTATGATGGTATAAAATGGTTGACAAATATATTTAACAATATATATGATACAGGCATAATTCCCCAAAAATGGTTAGTGTCAACTTTTATAAATCTTCCAAAAAAACCCAATGCGAGAAAGTGCGAAGACTATAGAATTATAAGCCTTATGAGCCATTTACTTAAAACATTTCTAAAGGTCATTCACAAAAAAATATATACAAAATGTGAGGAACAACTAACAAGAACACAAGTCGGATTTCGTGATGCTCTGGGAACACGGGAGGCCCTTTTTGCTGTACAGGTGCCATTTCAGAGATGCAGGGATGTGAATTGTGACATATACGTATGCTTTATAGATTACCAGAAGGCATTTGACGGAGTAAAACATGACAAATTAATGACTCTAATGCAAGAAATTGGAATTGACAACAAAGATCTCAGAATTATTAGAAACATTTACTACAATCAAACGGCCAAAATCAAAATAGAAGACCAGTTAACTGATAAAATTGCAATAGAACGTGGAGTACGACAGGGCTGTATTGTGTCTCCATTGTTGTTCAATATTTATTCTGAATGGGTATTTAAGGAAGCTTTAGACGGTTGTGCGAAAGGAATACTAATAAACGGTGAATGGTTGAATAACATTATTTTGCCGATAATCTGAATGACTTACAGATATTAACAAATCGCATAACAGAAGTCAGCAACAGATACGGACTAGCTCTTAACATAAAGAAAACCAAATTTATGACAATTAGTAAAAAACCAATACTAAACGCTCAACTTACAATCAACCAACAGAATATCGAAAGAGTCGAGCAATATACATATCTAGGCACCAATTTAAATAGCCAATGGGACCACTTAACAGAAATTAAACAGCGAATAATAAAAGCAAAAGCAGCATTCGTTAGAATGAGAACCATTTTCAACAGTCGAGACATATCATTAAAAACAAAATGACGTCTATTGAACTGCTACATATTCACAGTTCTGCTCTATGGAATGGAAGCGTGGACACTGACTGTTGCATCTATGAATCGGCTCGAAGCTTTCGAATGTGGTGTTATAGGCGCATCTTACGTATATCCTGGGTTTACAGAGTTACTAATGTGGAGGTCCTGCGTAGAATGGGGAAAGAATGTGAAATTCTCATGACCGTCAAAACTAAAAAGTTGGAATATCTAGGACATGTAATGAGAAATCAAGAACGTTACTGCCTTCTCCAGCTGATTCTCCAAGGGAAGGTAAATGGTAAGAGGGGACCGGGAAGAAGACGCATTTCCTGGCTTCAAAATTTACGAAAGTGGTATAGCACGTCTACCACTGAACTGTTCCGCTCTGCAATAAACAAAGTAAAGATAGCCGTGATGATCGCAACATCCGAACGGATAGGCACTTTAAGAAGAAGTACCAAAAAGGTGGATCATAAATTAAACCACATATTAAGGGCTTAAATAGCTCGATAGAAACTAACTGGCTTTAATAAAAATCTTTACAATTCTTTAAAAAAAGTTACAACCCTTTGAAATTAAAAAATCTTTTTTTTTAACATCTAGGTAACTTTATTATTGTAACGAAATTGAGTACGTGGTAATAACATTTTAAAATAAAAATATAACAAAATCTGTGCACCCCATAAAAAAATTTCTATTTGTTTTGATCCCTTAAAAAAACCCAAAGGACCCCATCTCTTTCCTTATGTTAAGTGGTTTCAAGAAATTGGCTTAAACTTTGCAGAAAGGTAGCTTTGGTAATGCTGATTAAAGTTCTAGTGTCCCAAGACTCAGAAATCGATTGTTTCTAAATTACAGAGGTTCAAAGTGTCGATCTGCAGTTGTTTTGAACAATATCTACATATTTGTAAAATTTACCGAGTTTAGTAAAAACCTGCAAATGACTCTGATTCTGCATGAAATATAATGACAGTTTGCTATATAAACGTATACCCGCAAAAGCTTTCTTTTCCGAGATTCAGTGTGATGTAATTTTTTTACAAACTAACGATTTATTTATTGCCTTAAAATTGGTTAAGATATACACATGAAATTTGGTGGGTTTTATAAGTTGGTTATTACACATTTTTTGACATACAATTGATAATTTTATATTTATCATTGGCGCGCATACGAGCAAGGGTCTCAACTTTTTAAAGAAAAAAAATGATACCTACGCCACTGTGATTTTGTAAATTAAAAATCATTTTCAAATTCTTCATTTAATTTTTGTCAAAAAATCTTTCTTCTTTTTTTATGTAATGCTCCGTATATATGCAAAAAAAAATCTTAGCGCGTATTTTTCATTCCTTGAATAAATTCTCAATAACTATCTAATACAATAAAATTAACATACAGAAGTTAAAACACTTCACCATTATATTTAGGTATATAAAAACATATAGTTAAAACTGTTACAAGTGTCGTCAAAATTTATACAGTAGCATAACGTTTTCGATCTAATCAGATCATCTTCAGTGCCTTATGTAGTTGAAGCTAACAATGAATTTGTGGCTATGACATCCATATATGGGTTTACATCTTTCCAAAATTAAATTATATGGTGACTCTAGGTCGATGACATTGGATAAAATTTAATACTTGAGGAGCTACATGTCTCCTTGCTCGGTTTTTTAACATGTTGTGGTTCTTGTCAGTTAAAACAACACAGACCAACTGCTCGCAGCTGTATGCTACTGTATAAATTTTGACGACACTTGTAAAACTTTGAACTATATGTTTTTATATACCTAAATACAATGGTAAAGTGTTTTAACTTCTGTATGTTTTTTTAAACGATGGTATACAGCCAACTACTGGGATTTTCCCATTAATTTTTACAATAAAATTAAATCAGAACAATAACACAAAGTACCACAAATATAATTAAAAAAAAACAATTTTTATTTGGGAGACAATTATCTGCCTTCTGCCTAACTTTTTTTTATTACAACGTGATTCAATTCGTGAAACCTAAAACTAATTAATAAATATTTAAAAAGTTAATTTTTTTTTATATCTTTTAGACTTTTATACGCGAATTTTTAGAAAATCCAAAAAATGCCTGTTTTGTGGCTGAATAATTCCTTTTAGAGGTTTAATAGTCGTACACATAATATAAAGTAGCAGAAAAAAAATTGGTTTACTGAGATTATTATTATTATTATTATGTATTATACATAAGCGAAGGCAGAGGAACTAAGTCCCTATTATGACCAAAAACAAAGAAATTTCATTATTAACCTACTAGTAAAAAACAAAAATTACAAATAAAAGAAATAAAATTACAATTTTTGGTTTAAAGAAAAACAATATTTTAACTATAATGTAAAACGGTCAAGTCTGTTTTTGAACGAATTGGTAGAGGGAGCAGAGACAATGTTATCGTTAAGCTTATTCCAGCACTCAAAAACTCTATTTGGTAAAAAGTTCTGCCTTGATCTTGTAGAAAAATTTTCTTTCTTCAGTTTGAACTGATGACCTCTGAGGCGTTCATCTTGATTAATGATAAAAATTTTATCGAGATTTCCAAAATTGAATTTTAATATTTTAAAAGTTGTAATTAAGTCTCCACGTTGTCGGCGAAGTTCAAAGGAAGTTAGGTTAGCCATACTAAGTCTTTCTGCATAAGAAGGTTTTCTCGCTTCCAAAGAAATTCGGGTGGCTTTTCTTTGGACGTTTTCCAACATAGTCTTGTCTCGAACCAGATCAGGATACCACGTTGGTCCAGCGTATTCAAGTATGGGTCTTACGTAGAGAGTGTAAAGTTTACAGAATGATTGCATTGAAATTCTCGAAAAACACCTCTGAATAAGATACAGTCTGGAGTTCGCACGTTTACAAATAGAGGTAATATGGTCGGACCAAGTTAGGCTGCTGTTTATGATAACAGCAAATCGTTATACGAAAACACGTTATACGTTAACAAAGTACGGCACAAGTGGGTTATTTTTACCAATTCGAAGCACTACACATTTTTCGGCGTTTAAGGGTAGTAACCACTGGGAAAACCAAGTTAAATCCATTTGGAGGGTTAGCTGGTTTGTGATTGGATTGGCATATATTTTTGTGTCATCAGCGTAGAACGATATTTTACTTGAGACATAATAAGGAACATCGCTGGTGTAAACCGTAAACAGCAGAGGTTCAAGGACGGAACCCTGAGGCACTCCACTTTCCACTAACCTGTCCTGTGAGAAAGATTCGCCAACTCTAACTTTGTAATATCGATCTGTCAGAAAATCATCTATCCAACGAAGTAAAGTACCGCGAACTCCGAAATGTTCTAGCTTATGTAGAAGTCTGCGCTTAGGTACACGGTCAAAGGCTTTAGAGAAATCTAGATAAGCAACGTCGGCCGGCTGCGAACTGTTAAGGGATGACGTCCAGTCGTTAACACAATGTAAGAGATTGGTTAGAGTAGAGCGACCAGAGACAAATCCATGTTGTGTTGGAATAACATGTTCTTGGAGAAGGAATTTGGTCATCTCCTTGGAGATAATGGCTTTCATAACTTTGGCAACTACTGGCAGCAAGCTAATAGGACGATAATTGTTGGGATCGAGTTTTTTGCCTTTTTTAAAAATAGGGGTAACGGAAGCTAATTTCCAACTAGGGGGTAAGGAGTTCTGGATGAAAGAAGTTTGCATAATTAACGTTAAGTGTATTGCAAGCGTATCTGTGCACGTTTTTAACAGTTTTGGTGTTAAACCATCTAAACCGGGTGAAGCGGCTGTGCGAAGTTTAATTAAGTGTTGTTTGACATGATCCACTGTGAATTCAACTTGCTGTAAGGATGCGCCGACACGATTACAGTTAATAGCAGGTAGATAACCATCATTCGATTCTTTAGTAAAAACCTGTGAAAATGCTAAAGAGAGAGTTTCGGAAGATTCTTTGTCAGAAGAGCATAAAGTCTGGTTGGATTTTTGAAGTAGAGGAATGGAAACTTTAGACGTCATGGAGGAACGTATGTATTTGTAGACTTTTTTAATGTTACCGCTTTCTATAACATTTGCTTCAAAATTTTGTCTTAGGGTTTTTAGAGATGTTTTTAAGTTATTTGAAAATCTGCGGTGGCTTTGGAAATCACTAAGAAGCCCGGTGTGTTCAAATTTTCGCCATAGATGTCGTTTGTGGTTAATTTGTTTAATTGCTATTCGATTTATCCAGGGTTTAAGGTTGTTTTTATAACTCTTACGGAAAGTGGTATTTGTAGAAATTATATTGTGGACTTTATCAAGAAATGCAGTCCACATTAATGAGGGGTCATTTAAGTTTGCAAAAAATAAATGCCAGTCGATTTGAGAGAGTTCAATGTCCACTTCAGAAAAGTCGGTAGTAGAATATGTTACAATATTATTTTTGCGGGGTAATATTTGATTGAACTGAATGTGAGCCGTTATAACTACATGATCTGACTTCCCTATAGGAGTAGAAGGTTGGTTATTATTTCTAAATCTAGTGGGTTCTGTAATGAGTTGTATCAGGTTTGAATTTACTACAAAGCTTTTAAATAAATTATGAGCGTTTTCGGCGTCAGATAATGAAGTTATTTGCCAGGTAATCTCTGGGAAGTTAAAATCTCCAGTAATGATAAGATTATCAAGAGATGATAGTTCTTCAAGTGTTGTGAAAAAAACATTATCGTGTGTAAGTAGCGTAGTAGGTGGACGATATATACATACTTAATTAAGGCAAAAAGAATTTTTAGTAACAGATAAGTGAATTGCATCTATTCCAGTAATATCTATTAGCTTAATGTTAATTTTGAAAGTTGTGGTAATAATATTAGATAAGTAAATGCATACACCGCCACCCACACGATTTTCTCTGTCTTTACGATATATTGTATATCCATTTGTATTGGTACGATAGATTTTGAAAAAACGTCTCCCAGTTTGGGTGCTCTCACTGTCTAGTATAAGCTGTAAATGGTCGGTCAAAGCTCTTTTTTTGTCATAACTCTGCCCTCTTTTGATGTCTCGTTAATCCATCTACTGGCTTGAGCAATACGAGTTTCGTTAATATTTTTCGACTGATTTGTTGCTATTTCTTCAATTTTTATTCCAATTTTAATTTTTCTGCAGTAAACTGATAAGCTTTGAATTTTATTTTAATATTAGGTATGCGTATTTTAATGTTGTCTTGTTGACGAACAAGACTTGCGAATTATCTCAGAACTATACTGGCACCAAACGGCAACAATTGAAATAGAGCACACAACATCCGAAGACATACAAATCCGACGAGGAGTGAGACAGGGTTGCGTCTTATCACCGCTACTCTTTAATTTGTATTCGGAGTCTATATTCAGAGAAGCATTAGACGAGGTCCAAGGCGGAATTAAGATTAACGGAATCAGCATAGACAACATCAGATATACTTATGATACCGTCTTAATAGCAAGCAACGCACAAGAACTACAAAATATAATAAATGCGGTAGTTCACCACAGCGAATAGTTCACCACAGCGAAATGTTCGGTTTACATCTAAACGTTTCCAAAACTAAAACTTTAGTATTTTCAAAGACACCAATAAACGTACAGGTGTATGCCAAGGGTCAAATAATAGAACAGGTAAATTCCATAAAATATTTGGGAACAAATATCAATAGTCAGTGTAATTCAAAAAAAGAAACCCTATCAAGAATCGAAGAAGCAAGGAAAACATTCATGAGCATTAAAACATTTTTTACAAGATCAGACCTTAGTCTACAGCTTAGAATCCGAATGATCAGATGTTACGTTTTTTCTGTCTTACTGTATGGCTGTGAAAGTTGGACAATGGACTCTGAAATAGAAAAAAGAATAGATGCCTTTGAGATGTATATATACAGACGAATGTTGAGGATTCCATGGGTACAAAGAGTTACTAATGTTGAGGTACTTCGTCGCATGTGTAAACAAAAAGAATTACTAAGAATAATCAAAGAGAGGAAAATGCAATACTTGGGTCATGTGCTGAGAGGCGAAAGATATGAAATACTTCAAGTTATACTGGAAGGAAAAGTACAGGGCAAAAGATCAGTAGGAAGACGCCAGAACTCGTGGCTGAAAGACCCGAGGAGATGGTTCGACCGCTCATCCGCAGAGATCTTTCGCGCAGCAGTTTCCAAAACTACAATTGCCATTTGGATCGCCAACCTTCGAAAGGAGACGGCGCAATGAGAAGAAGTATTTTAATGCTTCCCCTTACTTCGACTGTTTTCTAAACGAGCAAGTTGCTGGTGCACAGGAGACGTGGGGCGCGCGGTGTTGTATAAAAACGAGTTTTAGCTCTTGTGCGTACCGTTATAAATACAGTTATAACTTCGTTTCTATTTCGAATTTCTTAATAAAATTTTAAGACTGTATTTCTATAATAAGAAATGTTTTTACACAAAAAAACCAAAATTGATTTTTTAAAAATTTAGAAAGTAAAAGTCCTCTTACAAATTTTTACTCCGAAGGTTTTTCTTATGCCAACGGCCTTCACTCAGATCTCTTGGACTCATTATTTTAGTTATAAGCTCTTTATATAACATATTTTCGTAGGTTTTCCTCGCTTCTTACAATTTAGGGATATAGTCACTGCATGGTCAGTTGGTCAGTTTGGATAAACCTGTCTTACTTTTGTTTTGTTTTGTTAAGATTGAGGAAAACAGTTGGGGTATTTTAACTTTAAATATTTTTGTACAACGGCCAGTTGTATTATAACCTTCTCACTTATCCATTGAAATTACTTCGAATTTACCTATTGTTAAGTAATATTTTTAATACTTAGGTTAATTATCATTGTTAATTACATATAATTTATGGTAATAATTAAGCTTAATTTGTTTATTGATTTTTAATTGTTTGTTTATACATTTGCATATTCACAAATTAAATGGTAGATAGTACTTTAATTAGAAGCTTTAGTATTGTTATGAACTGCTAATGGTTAGATAAGATAGTGAACAAAATTTAACTTTTATTTTATTAAATTTAAATTTTACAGCCGTTCTTGTTTTATATCTAATATAATAATGGTTGAATAAGTTGTTCTACTTTTTAACATTTTCCTATGTTGTGATTTTCATTAAAACATTTACATTAATTAGCTATTTTATCAAAGAAAAGAAAATGGAACATCTATGAGACAATGGTTAAAACTAGCCTACTTTATGGAGCTGAGACATGGAGAATAACCGAAAAATATAAGAAAAAGGTCGAAGCCACGGAAATGGATGCCATCAGAAGATCGATGAGAATATCAAGAGCCGACAGAATACGGAACGAAGTGATAAAACAACAAATGGGTATAGAGGGCACTATAGTTGAGGATATTGAGAGAAAACAGCTCATATGGTATGGGCATGTGAGCCGAATGGAGGACGAAAGATTGCCTAAAAAAACGATGATGTGGCAACCCCCAGAGAAGAGGAAACGAGGAAGACCACCACAGAGCTGGAACCTGGGAGTTAGGAAAGCGATTAGCGCTCGAAATCTGGACGAAGACCTAACTCAAGACAGAATACAGTGGCGTTTGGGAGTCGGACAACGTCGTAAGACGTTATAAAAACCGAATATATATATATAGCTATTTTATACCATATACAGGTGAATCCATGGTTCTTTACTCGTGCGTCATCATTTAAACTACATTAAACCATTATGTGATGGAATTATTAAAAAACAATTGGTATTGGAAAAGTAGTTGCAATTAAGAAAAGCCAGTAAATTCACTGAATTAAAAAGACGTTATAAATTGGAAGCAAGAGCAGGTAGATGTATGGCTATATCGTTCGACTTTGTACAAAACCTACCATTACCGCATATAACAACTAGCGATGTATTTTTTAAAAGCCAACTGTGGTACTATGTATTTGGCATTCACCAATGTACGTCTATACTGAAGACATTGCAAAGAAAGGGTCGAACAATGTATTTTCTGTGCTTTTGCATTATCTAAATCATAAAGATCTAGCTAATGATTATTTAATTATGTTTATTGATGGATTTTCTGGCCAGAACAAAAACCATGTTATGGTTCTTTTACAATATATGCTGGTGCATTCTTTAAAGATTTAAAAAAAAATAACCCACATATTTCCCATCAGGGGTCATTCCTTGCTTCCGAATGACCAGGATTTTGCCCTGATTAAGAAAAAAAGAGAATATGCAGTCCAGAAGTTAAAGAGGATTTGGGTGAACTCATATATTAATCAAGAGAGAAGCCATCTACATTTAAGGTGGTCAATATGACTCAGGAAAATTTTTTCGATATAAATAAAGCATGTTCCCAACACTATTTTTTAAAGAGCTCAAGAAAAAGTTTGGGTTTAAAGTAGCACGTATTATCAAGATATCTATAGATTTTCCATACGTTAAAACGCGTAGTACATATTTTGGTCCATGGACTCACTGTGCTGTCCGGAATAAGAGAACATTGGCCAATGCTATAGACTTTTAGACAAAATATACTTTTCTTGATAATGTTTTTTTTAATAAACCCTTCAATTGTGAATATTTTCAATCTACAGCGGTTCCATTGTAATTTGGTTGAGCAGAAACACAAATCATATCGCGCATCTCATTGTTGGAAAAATCGTTATTTAATAAATAACTTTTTTTCTTATTAATTACTTAATCGTTAAAAAATGGTATAAATACTAACGTAACACTTCTTCTTATTAGTTATTACTAGACTTTGCATATAATGCATAAAAAATGCAAAAATGTCAAATTTTGCATAGTTTTATAAAAGTGAGCATAAAGTGCATATAATTTGAAAATTTGTTGTTAACTATATATTTTTATATTCAAACTTACAGATAGCATGAAAATGCCAATATATAATTTTGTTTTATAATCATTTGGTATTCAAATTCTTGGTATAGTAACTAATAAAAGACAGCGGATTATAGTTTTGTCACGTTTTGTCCTGGAATTAAGGGTTTGTGTTTGCCAGTTTATGTCTCTATGTAAAAATTTTTATTTTGACCGTCAGTTTCACTTGGTTTCACTTTTGTTGTAAAATTGGAGGCTTAAACAACGTGTATTTCTAATTGTGAATAATTATTGTGCTTTGAAAATGACGAAAATAAGCAATGTTTTAACTTGGAGAGAGCCTTACAAAGAGCTATCTATGGATGTGGATAAAGTTTATTGCTCATGTGGTGGCAAAACCGTAAGTATATTCGTATTATTTTTTATTTTATTTTAAAAATTTACACGGTGGTACAAACAAACATTTTAAAATTGGAGATTATATTTAAGAAAATACCGACACAAGGCTAGTTCGCAATAAATCAATGTATTTTTTCTTTTTTCAGGCATTTTTTTTAACTCCTTGCGATAAAAAATAGGAGAGCTATTTAAAATTCAAATCATTAAATAGTCTACTGAAAGGTCGCTAACATTTTTTTTCTAACAATAGCATAGTTTGCTTTAATATCATATATTGAAATTAATTAATTAAGTGATTTTAATTTGTGCTCACAGTATTTTTTCTTTAAATGTAAACAGAAAAGACCAAGAGCCTCTTATAAATATTTGGGGATTCTTCCTTCTTGCACAGTTATTTCTTGACATTTTCAAGATTACTACACCGATTTTTATTTGATTTAATTTAAATATTTTAATTGTTATGCAAAAACGGTTCATTTTTAGTTCACTTCTACAATCTTATATTTTGAAAATGGGTACAACTATAGAATATTTATATTCTTTTTAGATTTCATCTGAAAAAAAAATTCAAATAGATCATCATGTCAGAACCGCGAAACATTTAGCTAAAAAAGTTAAAACTACATCCGGTGAAAAATATCAACCTTCGGTGTCCAAGTGCTTTTAGTCAAGTTCCAAAAAACAAACCGAACAAGAAACTTTTAACGAAGACTTCTGTCGTCTATATGGTGAAAGCAGGACAAAATTTAAAAATATTTTATCCAAACTTAATACATGTTACTTGTTTAGCGCATGGAATAAATTAGCGCATTTCCACTAGTTAACAGTTTAATAGCGAGTGTCAAAAAGGTATTCCTGGAATCACCTGTAAGAATACAATGTTACAGAGATATGCTTCCTGCTGTTTCACTGCCACCGCAACCCATTTTAACGTTGGGGAACATGGTTGGAAGCAGCTAATTTCTATGCTGATCATTTTGTTGATTTAAAAAAATAATTAACCTTTTAACGGATGATAGTTCCCAATCTTTATTGAAAGCTAAGCAAGCCTTCTAATCTCCAACAGCAACTGTCATTAATAAAATCAAATTATAGTTTTATCCAGAAAACTATAACTCAATTAGAATCTTCCAAATTATCATTGTTAGAGAGTACAGTTTTAATAAAAGAATTTGAGTCATTAGGGAGTTTTTGTAACTACCTAACGTAACGTATCTCCCTATACGTAAAGAACTAACGTATCGAAGAAGATGAACGTTAAATTGAGAGTTTTTGTTCTGCACGTAACGTAACGATGGTGTTGCCCTCATCGAATTAGTGATACACTAATAAGTTGACAGCGTCAGCAGTCTATAGTGTCAGTCTTGTCCTTGTCACTTATTACTATCACAGAATACTTCAGTTGGATATTAAGAAATATTTTTTTGAACAATTTTTAATTTTGGATATGGACGCGATATTAAATGTAGGTGCCTTTATTGATGATGAAGAAGACGAAGACTTCGAAGATGCGCTTCTTCTCCACATCTTGCACGATGAAGAGCAATTAGGAAATAGAGCAATTCTATATGGCCGCTTCAGTTTAAATAACATGTCTGATATAGAATGTAAAAATCTTTTTCGCTTTGCCAAAAATGATATACCGAGACTTGCTAGGGCTCTCGATTTACCAGATATTTTACAAATTGAAAATGTCACGTCTGTATCAGGTAAGTTTCACTGCTGCAGTCTCTACACAATTTTTTAAGTGATGAGTCAAATCAGTGTAATTTGTTTTAGGAATCGATGGATTATGTATGCTGTTGCGACGATTTACGTACCCTAACAGACTTTCAGATCTAGAGCCTCTTTTTGGATTTTCCGGATCGATTTTATCACAAGTGTGTACATGCACAATAAACATAATTTCCGAAAATAAAGGTCACATATTAGTGGATTTAGGGAATGTTCCACATTTAAATTATGAAAAATTAAGTGAATATTCTCATGTTAGTATAAAAACGTTCTTGTAAACAATGGAAGTTTTTAATGTAATTAACTTTTAGGCTATAAGAAACATGGGATGTCCACTTGATAATTGTTGGGGGTTTATAGATGGTACAGTCAGACAAATTGGCAGACCTAGCATTAACCAACAACTTTATTACTCTGGACATAAAAGGCTCCATTGCCTTAAGTTTTAATCTGTCCTCTGTCCAGATGGAATTAGTATTAGTTTAAAAGGTGCATTTGAAGGCAGGCGGCATGATGCAGGTATCCTTAGAGAATATGGATTATATGAAGAACTGGAGCAAAATGTCACATTTCCAAACCATCGGTTTTGTTCATATGGAGATCAGGCATATGGTTTGAGAGAGTTATTACTCAGACCATATACTGCACATGAAATTAGAGGAAATCAGCAGAGGCAGCAGTTTAACACATCCATGAGGGGGCTTCGTGTAGCAGTAGAATGGGGTTTTGGTAAAGTGATACAGAACTTTGCATTTCTAGATTTTCAGAAAAACCAGAAAATTCTTCTTCAAGAAATAGGGAAGATGTATAGTATAGGAGTGCTATTATTATCAAATTGTCACACATGTCTTTATGGTGGAGAAATACCATCATATTTTGGCATAGATCCTCCATCCTTGGAAGAGTATTTGGGTGCAAATAATTAAAGTATGTATTGTCAATATGTATTTTTGAATAATTAAACAAAATATTTTTTATAAATTAAAACCAGATTTATTTAAAATTGCCTCAATTAATTTTTTTTTTTGGTTACTAAACAAATCTAGCTGCACTTGCATCTTTTTCCTCCATCCTCTTTCCCATTTCTCAATTGAAATTATTGCCCCTGTAACATTTTTTTCCCCACTTGAAGTGCCAATTGTGAGAAGTGATCACTAGTTCGTAAAGGCCACAGTAATGTTCAGTATTCCTAAAGTAGAAAAAACATTGTATAAAAGATCTTACCTATGATAAGACAAAGCTCAAAGTCAAAGAAATGAAAGAAAAATATATAACAAAAATTAAAAATCAACTAAAGACATATAAAAGAACTAGCTGTGGAAAATATGGATTCACAAGATAAAAATAGTAGGAGTAAACAACCAAACATCAGAAGTATTTGAAATGAAGAAAGTTGTAAGACAGGAGGACCCTCTGTCAACTACTCTCTATAACATAGTATTGGAAATTGTACTAAGAGATAGTAAAATTAATAGAAAATGAACAATATACCATTTAAGACATTAGTTCTTGACATATGCTGACGATTTGGCTACAGTAACGAGAACAAAGAAAAAAGGTAAAGAGATAATAATAAAATTCATAAATACCATAAAGAGACATGGTATAGAAATAAATGAAGAAAAAACTACATGGTGGTGAAAAATGGCAAAGAAGCAGTAGAAAACCTTGAAATTAGTAGCAGTGCTGAACAAAAAAATCTACAAATTTGAGAACTAAGATAATTTAATTTATCTAGGAGTGAACATAAACAATAAAAATATAGAAAGCGGAGAAAACATTGACAGAATTAAAATCCAAGATACTATCAAGAAAAACAAAAGAAAGGCTCTACAGAACTGCCATGAGACCAGTTATGCTTTATTAGTGCAAACTATGAACACTAAATAAGAACTACTAATGCCAGAGGTATCAGAACGAAAAATGTTTCTCAAAATATACAGAATAAAAAAAACGAGACATGAGTTAGAAAAAATAGCTCAAATTAAAGCCCAAAGAATAAGAAAGCTGGGGCATGTAAAAAGATTTCCTGGGCAAATAGAAACAAAACAACCGCTGAGAAGAGACTAAACAGGAAAAAAAAGGAAAGGGGAGGCCTAGAAAAAATGGATAGAGTAGAAGACAATTTAAAAGAATTTAAGATAGGACACTGGGAAACTAACACAATGAATAGAAGAGTTTGGAGTGAAATTGCCAACCAAGCCTTGGGCGTTCACAGTCTGTGAGCTGCGAAGACCCATGAAGAAATAGGAAAGATTTATAGTGTAGGAGTGTTATTAACAAATTGTCAGAAATATCTTTATGGTAGAGAAATACCACCACATTTTGGCATAGATTCATCATAGGAAGAATATTTGGGTATAAATAATTAAAGTACTAAATATTTTTTAGTATGACCTTTTTAATTATTAAAAAAATATTTTTTATAAAAATTAAAACTAGATTTATTTAGTATTGCCTCTAGTAATTTTTGCTGGTTACTAAATAAATCTAGTTGAACTTTCATTTTTTTCTCTTCCATTTCAATACGTTTCTCCCTTTCCCATTTTTCTAATTTAAATTGTTGTTCTTGCAAAGTTTTCTCCCTCTCTTGGAGTGCCAGTTCCCTACTCCGGATTTCATACCACCGATCATTTTGTTTTTGTAAATATTCTAGGGTTGATTGCTTTAAACCAACATTCCGTTGTTTTCTTGTGGGAGCTACAAATAAATTTATGAAGACATATTTCAACTAGTGAATATGAAAAATAACATACTTAAAATACTCCTTTTTTTCCCTGGTGTATCTTCAATTTTCTGCATCCGACTTGTTCCCGGCTCCTCATTATTTATTGGAGCCTCACAATCAATTATTTCCTCATTAACTGTAATATAAAAAATGTTTAAAACAACTTTGTTTAATCTATAGACAGTCTCTAACTTACCATCAATTGTAGATGTGTCATTAAATATATTTATTAATGCATTTTCCCTTGTTGCTATTCCTTGTTGGTGGCTGTACAAAGTATACAACTTTGGCAATGGTGGCTTTGTACAAAAGTACAAATTCCCTTGATAATACAACTACATGATTTAATAGATCATCCATTTCTGAAACTTCTTCTTCAACTCCTGATCTATAAAAACAAGGACAACTTCAGTGCTTGTATTTAATTTTGTTTATTTAAATGTTTATACAAGAGTACATTAAAAAATACAACAATGTTTACACAATATACAAATAATTATATTTAAAAAACATAAATAAAAATGATGATATTGTATTGTTTTAATTGCTTTTATTTAAATATAAAAATGTGCTTTTATCTTAGTTTTGAATTTTTTTTATGTTGTTTATACCTTTTAATTGTGAAGGTAAATTATTGTACATCATAATTTAAATAGTTTTCTCCATATTTATTTGAAAATTTTACTGAAATTAAGTTATTGTCTAGTAAAATGATTGTGGTTATCTCTATATTTCTTAAATACAAGATTTGTTTGTTTTATTTTTATAATAGATAATAAGCAAATTTTAAGAATAAAATATGAAGTTCCAATAACAAAGAATAATTACTTAAATTATCCAAAGAGTCAAACAAAATATATACTTACTTAATTTGAAGTTTCTGATCCCTCTGGTTAAACTTAGTAACTAAGTTTTTTACACGATCTTTTATTGCTCGTAGGCTTGCATGTTTCCCAGTTATTTGGAGCATATTCATTTGAATCAAACTCCACGTTTCTGGATGCTCATAAGGGTTCTGACCTACGACTTCCTTCAACAAGAACAAATCATCTTCATTGCTGAAGTGAAGTCGTTTCCTACTACATTCCATTATTGATCAAAAAATCAAAACAAATATAATTACCTACAATTAACCACAAATGTGAAAAATAACACGTGCCACATGTACTGATGAAAAGTGGATGTTGATATTTTGCCTATTTTCTATTTTGGTAATCGGGTTCGGGTAAGATCCCCTTGTCCATTCGATAATTTTCGGCTCGATAGGGATGCGTATGAACGTACGTACCAGCCCGTTACGTTAGGTAATACGTATCTAGATACGTTAGTTCAATCATTAATGCGCATGTTTATATGTCAAAAAGATATGTTACGTATACGTATTTGCTTGCACAAAAACTCCCTATTGTGTCAAAACGTTAAAGGTACTATTGGAAAGGAAATTTTTCAAAAATTTAAAGTAACCATGAAATAAAATAGTGGTTACCAGGTTCTTTCTGAAGTGGTTCAAGTACTAACTGGGATATTTTCCGAACCTCTTAATTTAGAACCATCTATTATTATAGTAAATTTGAAAAATGCCCCAGTTACACCAGTTGATGTCGAAAGAAGTTTTTCTATTTAAAAATGTAATATGTATTCAGTATTGATCATCTATTGTTACCAATTCAAAATAATATTTATATGTTAAAATAATTGTATATGTTATGTATATATAATATTGTAAGTATTTTTGTAAAGAAAAAAATATTGTAAATATTTTTTATTACATGCATATTTTTTAGATAAATATGCATATTTTGCATAAAATACTGCATATTTTTGCATAAAATGGGTACTGCATATTTATGCGCATATTTTATACTTATTTTTTTGCATATTTGCCTAAGTCTAGTTATTACCAAATATTATTAACGGCAAGTTTTATAATTATAGTGCTACACAAGCTGTCTAAACGTTACATAAGCTTACTTGCCTATTTAAAAAAATTAACATAAACCACGGTTAAATTCATAAATGCATTTTCAATGATACAAGAATACTTAAATTACGGCTAAATTCGCGAATGTAAGGTTTATTTGATCTTACTTAAGAAATCTTTGGTGTATTTAAGTAAACGGTGGTTTTTTTTTATTTTGTTGCTGTTACACAGTTAGAGAATAAAATTTTTTATTGTAAAATTAAAATTGGAAATTTTATAAGCAAATAATTCGAAAACCGATTGAATTATACGAATCAAGCAGGAGTAACGTTTATTGTAGAATTGAAAGATTTTTAATATACTTTTTTATTATATTACTCATAGTTCAGCAGAACAAAAAGTTTTGATTTAATAAATAGGTATAACCGAAATAGGTCCAGATGCAGTCGTTGCATATGCGGTCAAGGTAATTTTCGTTGCAAAGGCGGTCAATCCAAAATATTTTGGCAGGTTACGTTGCATTTGCGATCAGGCATTTTACTTAAAAGCTAGAAATCTAAGAAGGTCGTAAATTAGTAACCACCCGAGTTATTAGCAGGCCCGGTCGACCCTATTGAAATATTTTAATCCGCTTATCTATATTTCGAACAATAGGTAATGAAAACCGTAATGACTAAACCACAATAATCCCCTCATTACGGATTTTTGGAAAGTTTGTATTTGCCTAATTATAAAGGTTGGGGGGAGAATTACCAAAATCTTCTTCTTCTTGCAGTACCGTCTCCTATCGGGGGTTGGCTACCATCACAGCAATCTTTACTTTGTTGGCTGCAGCTCTGAACAACTGTATTGAACTGCACCCGTACCACTCCCTTAAATTTCGCAACCAGGAAATCCTCCTACGTCCCACATTTCTCTTTTCCGAGATTTTTCCTTGGTTTATGAGTCTAAGCAGAGAGTACTTTTCTCCTCTCATTATGTGGCACAGATATTCCAGTTTTTTCGTTTGTATGATTTTTATGACTTCGCATTCCTTCCCCATCTTCAGCAGAACATCTTGATTTGTTACTCTTTCTATCCATGGTATTTTTCACATTCTCCTGTAACACCATACCATCATCTAAACGAAAACAAATGCATATTATTTGTATATTGTTATTGCAGTACGTAACAACTTATAATAATGGAAAATTTTGAAGTGATTAAAACCACCAAGGGAAAACCTTTTGCTCTTCACGCTGGATATCAGTATCGAAAATATAGAAAGCATAAGGAAGATGTTGTAACTTGGGTATGTGTAAAAGAACGTCACCACAACTGTAAAGGGAGGATGAAGACAAACCTGACGGAATTACTCGATGTCAACCAACACACCAGTTTCCCCGATGTAGCTCTCTTAGAAGTAAAAAAGGCTACGTACATTTCAAAAAAGAGAGCTCGAGAAGAAGACACTCTAACCCCAGACATTTACAGGGAAGAGTTCGAAAAACTATTTACAAAAGGACTCGATTTTGTGAGTGAAATTCCTTTGTATTCCTCACGTAAGTCTACACTTTGTCGTTCAAGACATTTACAAACTGGTGTCAGACCAGAACCAGCGTCGTCTATTGCAATAGATATCTCACTGGAAATGTTGACATTAGAAGATGGTCAGAGTTTTTTGTGTTTTGACGACACTGAAGAAGGAGAAACAATTTTATGTTTTCCGACTTCGAAAGCAAAGGAAACGTTAGCAACAAAAACAGATTTTTTGTCACGGTACATTTAAGAGCTCCTCCAAACAGTTTACACAAATATATACCATGAATGTTGATATGGGCATCACTGACGATAAAACAAGAATTGTTCCTGTGTTGTATGCGCTTCTACCAAACAAAAAAATGAAACTGAAAATGAAACCAACAACAGTGACGCTTGATTTTGAAGATTCTGTTATTCAAGCTCTCAAAACTGTTTTCCCAGATATTAGACTGCATGGATGCAACTACCATTTTAATCAATCAATGAATTTAATTTTCAACATAAATTGTGGCTTATTTCCCATTAAAATAGTAAATGGCATAAGATGCCACAAAGAAATAGCTTCAGAACAAGATTTTATTTATGTGACACTAAGGTTTATTAAATCAACTATCTTCATTTTTTTAATTGGTGCACATAATCCCACTAAACTCTCAAAAGAAGCAAGGTTTTTTATATCAAAATACTTTTTGTCGTATAAAAATTATTAGTAAACATTTTCTCCTCTTTATCAACGTCTGTGGTGAATATTATTTAAATCTTACAAACATTTGGTTATAGAATTATTCATGTGATAGTAGTAAAAAAGGTAAAAATATTATTTGTTTACTAGGCAATGAGCGCACATGCAACGATAAAATCAACTACATGCTACGACCGCATCTGTAACGACACCGGTATAACCAACTAGCGCCCTGTATAAGCAATGCTAAAGAGTCTAAATTAGCAATCCTTATGTTAAAAAACGTAAAATTTACAATTTTTAAATAGAAATTAGGAAAATATACAAAATTATTGCGAAAATTAAAATCCATATTTAAACTTTAAACACTCGATATCTCGGAATTATAGCAATATTTGTTTGAGGCATGTTGGGCAGTCAAGAATCTTTAACTCGGAGATTGGACATTGTTAACGAATTACTCTGTATATTAACTGAATATATCAAATATGTATATAACAAAATATTTCAACAAATCTTGTTTTTTTTTTTCAAAATTATACTACATATAAGTAATATTCGGCTATCTTTTGTGAACATCCACTTCTAAGAAAAACTCTAATCAGGTAAATCATCTGTTAACCCTCTAATAACCATAAAAATCCCAAATAATTTAGAAGCAATTAACCTGTGTGTTTACAAATAATTAGCTACCATGATCGCCTGTGTAATCAGCAGTTTCCATTATTTTAATCTGAGCACCTCATCCCGCCTACTTCAGACCATTGGTCCTACTGCGCAGGTGAGTCATGCCCACAAACTCTGATTGGACGCGAGAAACTGAACCGGCGGCTAGCAGTTGAATGAGTGAAAGAGACAGTAAAACCGACCAGTTGCTTGCAGGTTGTGAGTTAAGACTGTTATAATAGTTGTTGGTGGTGTTGGTTTTTGTTTGTTTTTTGATTGTATTGTGTTCGTTACGGCCCTGGGTAAGTGTTTAATTGCTATTAACTGGTTTTTGTTTTTTGCAATAACTCAAATTTATTATTCGGTTGAAAATAGTTTCCGTTCCTGAAGTTTTTGAGCAAAGTTTAAGTTTTAATTGAATTGGACTATAATAGACTTTTCGAAATAGGTACTTTTTAAAGAAAATAAATGAACTTATAGAACAAGCATTATTTTTATCGCTTGTGTAATAATTAACCAATTTTTTAATGCTTCTCGTATCATCATTGCCATTTTAATTTGTCTGGCAGCTGCTTTTAGTTAATCTAACCTATATCTACTTTTCTTCAGATTTTTAATGTGGCGAATATTTCCTTGCGTTATAATCTACCGCTAAATATTTCGTGTGGAAAATTAACCAAAGTTTAAACTTTTGTTTATGGAAGCAGTCTTGTTTCTTCTTCGCCTTCTCCAGTGCTTTTAGAAGTCCGGTCTACCATCCGTTGTTAGTTTTTGTTAATTCTGATTTTGATAGTATAGCGACTGTCAAACTAAAGAAAACGATTATTTGGTTTTTGGTTCCATAAAATTATATTTTTTACATTCCAAAACTTCCCAATAACTTTGAAAATGTAATCCGTAGTACCTACAGAGAAAGGGCAATTACTTAGTTGCTTTAAAACATTCACTACTATTCTTTTTTTTATCTTCTTATTATTTGTATTACTTTATTTAATAAAAGTTACATCCCTTCCTATATTCTCATTGTGGTGACATGGATAGTTGTTGACTTTTAGATATTCTTATTAAAAGTATTATTTTACCACTATTTTTGAACCAACATTCAGTTTAGCGCCTCTGCCAGCACTAGCAATAACATCTACGTGTGTTTTCAGTGTAAAATTTTAATTTTACAATAGAGTCATTAAAGAAATGTATCTAATACTTAACACAACGTAGCAACACAATAAAGAAGAGTCAAATCTTCAGGTCAGCAACAATTGATTTTTCTTAATATTTCTCCAATCCTGTGTAGTTACCGTACGTTGGCGTCAACAGTTCATCTTTATCTTCGTTTATTTAACAATATAAGTAATTGCTTTATTTGATGTCTGCCAAAATATCTCGGTAATTCCATATCCACGAATGTTGTTTTACTTTTAGGCCATGTGTTGGCCTCTGTTTTACTATGCAGTATAAGCTTTGACATGAAATCCGGTGAGCTCAAATATGACTTGGTTTGAAGTAGGTATTTAAAAGTTGACTATTCATGCCTCCTCTACTCAATGACACTTGTCCATGAAATTCTGTCCGCGAGGTAGTCCGCTTCACTTATATGTATGGTATAAGGATTCATTTTGTACTGTTACTGCTGTATTTCGACTATTTTATTCACTATTTCGTTCAATTCTCAACTACCCGAGATGCAGTAGGTAATTTTTATTATCAATGATTTCTTCTTTTTAATTAATTTTATATATAGGGCTATTATGTAAATTGTAAAGCAGGTGTTGCGTGTCGATTTTTTGTTCTTCTAATAGGGGGTTACTGTTGTTATGATTAGTGTTCCTGTTATTCCTTAATTATAAACTATTTCATTACAGGTTTTAACGATATTAAATTTTCGTGAAGTGAGCCTTTATTTTAACTTTACCCAGGGTGTTTTTGGCACAATTGCTAATGTGTTCCCACGAATGGTATACTTTATTAGCTGTTTTTCTTGTCCTGCTTGCTTTAAACCCGATTCCACTATTCACAATTATTTATTCATTTATTTTTATATATGAAAAAAAAACGATAAATATTATTATTATTATTATATAACAAAAGAGGCAGAGGAGCAATCTCCTATTATGCCCAAAAAACAAAGAAAAATATCCTTAAAAAACTGATACTAATTATAAAGTTACCATTAAGTACATCACACAAAAATTATAAAACAATAAATAAATAATGCTGTCCTAAAATAACACAATCCTATAAATAAAATAAAGAACTATCAAGTCTATTTTTAAACATGTTAACACTATATAGTTGGTGATTTGGTGTCTTGATCCAAATTGTTCCAGATATTAAGTATTATATTTGGCAAGAAGTTCACCCTGGACCCTACAGTAGTTTGTTCCTTCTTTATTTTGTAACGGTGGCCTCTTAATCTTTCGTCTTTATTTAAAATGAATATGGTGTTTAAGTTCCCAAAATTATGTTTTAAAATACGGAAGGACATAATTAGGTCACCCAAAGACGTCGCTGCTCAAATTTCGTGAGATTAGCCATGGATAGTCTATCTTTATAATTAGGTCTTATACGGCCATATACCAGTCTTGTGGTTTACGCCTGATTATTTTCAAGTAGGATTTTATCGCGAATGGGATCTAGATTCCACACTAGCCCGGCAAACTCAAGAATAGGTTTTACGTATATTGAGTAAAGTTGACTTAACATAGGTTAGAGATATACGTCTAAAACATTTACGGATCAAAAACAGTTTCGAGTTTGCACGTTTACACACCGACACTATGTGATCAGACCAATTTAAATCACTATTAATTACCACTCCAAGATCGTTGTGGGAGGTTACCGAGTTTAAGGGATGTCGATTAATCAAGTACGGTAGTAATGGGTTATTTTTGCCGATATGTAAAACAACGCATTTTTCAATGTTAAGCGGAAGTAACCATTCGAATATTGCATCAAGATCGCGTTGGTTAATAGTTGGATTCACATAAAGTTTCGTATCATCAGCGTAAATTGAAACATTACTGGATACAATGAGCTGATGATCACTAGTGTAGATACAAAAAAGTAGCGATCCACTGATCCTTCTGGGACTCCACTCTTCACTAACTTTTATCTAGTGAGTGGGCTTCCCCAACACGAACCCTGAAGTATCTGTCGGATAGAAAATCTTGAATCCAAATGTTTAAGTTTCCGCGGATACATAGTGATCCAATTTAGCTGGTAATCGACGTTTTGAAACACGGTCGAAAGCTTTGGAGAAGTTTAAGTAGACTACATCGACAGGATGCCGATTGTTTAAAGATAATGACCAATCATTTACACAATAAAGTAAGTTTGTGATCATTGAACGACCTTTGATAAAGCCATGCTGTTGGCAAGGGATGATATTTTATCTAAGAAGAAACTCAGACATCAGCTTCCGAAATAATCGATTCCATGAACTTGCCGACAATAGGAATGAGGCTGATTGGACGATAATTATTGCAATCAAGTTGTTCAATCAAATGGTATCGTTATGTTCATCTGTAAAAACCTGAGAAAAGAATAACGGTAAACATTTCGAAGATTCGTTATTCAAAGAACATAACGACCCGTCAGATTTTTGAAGTAATGGTATGGAGACTTTAGAAGATAAAGATGTGCGAATTTACCTATAAACTTTTTTACTATTACCACTTGCAATGATATATTCTTCAAATTCTGTTCTTAACTTTAGCAATATATAACATTTTCTGAATAAACAAGAATTATTTTTGCTGGGTATGCATAATTTGCCAAACTGAATAAAAATATTAAAATTGTACCTATTCATTGTACAATGCGCATGTTAAAAATATGTTAAATAATTATCATTATTTTTTTATTATTGGCTTTAAATTGTATGCTAATCCTTTTCAGTGACACACTTGTTTATAAGTTTCTTAACTTACATAAATTATAAAGAGGTTTTGCAAACTAAACTAAACTAAAAAGCAAACTAAATTCGTCGTAGGATTCGTTGTCGCAATTCTATAATTTTTCAAATAAACATTGTGAACGAAATATTGAATTCGTTACCCTAGTAAAATCAGTAGCTATCAGATGATTACCGCCAGTAAATAAGAATGCTGAAAATCTGTATTTGTATCTCTCGCAGTGCCAACGAAACCGTTGCGTATATAATTCTAATGGATTAAAGACATTTAAATCTTTTATAAAAGGTATAACACTATAAGTATTATACAATTTTAAGTATCAGGGCCACAAGTGGTAGCTAGATTCGTGTGGTGAGATTTCTCTACAAAGACGTCAATATATTCAAACAAAATAAGCCAATTTGGAATCGGTATGGATGGCGACAATGTTTATGCATTCAACGAATTTGCTTATACTTATTTATAAGTATATATAAGTTTTTCAATAATCTTAGTACGAACTGTTCTTCCAATAATCC
The DNA here is from genome assembly GCF_040954645.1 of Diabrotica undecimpunctata. NCBI lineage: Eukaryota > Metazoa > Arthropoda > Insecta > Coleoptera > Chrysomelidae > Diabrotica > Diabrotica undecimpunctata. The sequence goes on from NC_092808.1 coordinate 128,659,404, forward strand.
AGAAAGTCTTTATGTTATTGTTAAGCAGTACGGGTGCGAAAATATTTCTCGGTTTGATTGGACGGTATCTTGTTAAGCTTTCTTGTTAAACATACATAGAATAGTACAACAATCAAATTGTGTATACATAGTTTATTGCTTTTAAATTGCGCTTTAAGAATAGTTTTTTCAAATTTTCTGGGACTGCGGATTCACCTCTTTCCGCAATGTGTAACGGGAACTCCACAAGACGGTGTTTTATTGTTAGCAGGATCCCGCAAGCATAACACTCCCTTTGAGGATCTCGTTTCATTAGAGATGTGCATGCGTAAGGATTTCGTCTGTTTTTGTGCCGTCGGCTGTTCCATATGTCAACTATTTTGGTATGGAAATATGATTTAAGATCTGTCTTAAAGTTGTCTAATTAATTAAATTACGATTGGTTTCTTTCTTCATTTCTGACAATTGATCCGAATTTATATGAGGAGAGGAGTTGGCATCTTGCTATGATAGATTTGGAAGACTTTAAGGTTTATTCACTTTGGAAGACTTTCATAAAAGGAAATGTTGGTTTTGTGTGTTGAATATTCGAGGGGCGAATGGTTTGGTGACATTGTAAATAGTACCGCTTCGCTGCATATGGGAGTGTTAATTCCTGTCTTCTTAAATCTAATGTTAGGAGTTGTTCCATGTTGTAAATGCACCGCATATTAAGAGGGTTATTTTGAATGTTGTCTAAAATTTATAGAATTGTTGTTGAAGCAGACGAGTAAACATAATCGATCTTGGAGCGCATGAGATTTTTATATAATGTGGTGAGTAGAGTTCTACCGTCCGCTCCTCAGTTCGTACCAGAAAGACATTTTAGGAGGTTTAATCTTTTTTTACATGTTGCTGAAATATATTTGATGTGGTGCTTCCAGGTTAGAGCTTGATCAGATATTGAACCTAGATATTTAATTGTTTTTATATATTCAAGTGTCTGACCCCAAGTTTTAAAATAGGTATTTCCTCCATCTGCTTTGGTCTCTTTATAGATAAGACCGTTTACTTTTATCTTAAAATGTCAATTTAGGAGAAAATGTTTAATAAAAGCAAGTATATTTCCTTGATAGCACCATGATTTCAGTGTTGATGTTATCTTGTGATGCCCAGCCATATCAAATGCTTTGTGGAAATCAAAATAAATTGCAATACATTTTTGATTGTTGCAAAAGGCATTATTTCTATATCTACTAAATTGTCGGTAGTTGATTTTAAGGAACGAAATCCAAATTGTTGATTAATTAGTTGGTTATTTTCTTCCAGACACCACAATAAACGCGTATTTATAATTTTTTCTTAAAGCTTAGCCATTACACAAGTTAGAGACATAGTAAGTGATATTTTTCTGGGAGTTTTTAAAACTCAGATTGCTGTTCTATCCGAATTATAAAAGTTATATTCTTTAAATTTCGTTGCTTTTTGATACGTTTTATGCAGTTTTAGAGCTGTACAAAAAATATAAAAAGCAAAAATAATGTATTTGTAAAGAAAGCAATTATATATTTTGGAAATGATTGGTGTTTGGAAGTTCGGTAATGCAGAAATCGTAAAAACCATCAAAATAAACTGTCTAAGGTGGGTGGATGAAAGTGACCCTTCTAACATAACTATGCTAAATAAACCAGTCGGAAGAAGAAGAAGGGGGCGAGCTAAACCCAGGTATCTGGACGATGTGCAGGACGATTTAAGGGAGATTGGAGGAAGGGGAAGGAGAAGACACACACTCTACAGGGAGGGATGGAAGAGTGTTTTGAGACAGACCAGGGCTTACAAAGGGCTGTAGCGCCAACTGATGATAATATTTTGAAATTGTTTTAAACAATAAACCAAAATTTAATTTATTATTTTTTTCTTTTATAATGTCGATCATTTCTTGAGCCAGAATCTTCCATATTTTAATTTGAACAGTTCTGACTCTATTAGTGTTTTGAACAGATCAAACTCTTGACCTGAGTCTTCTCTGTAGCACGTTTCAGAAATGTTCAATTTGGTTTTACTTTGATTAAATCCGCGAATATGCAGGTTAATTAATGGATGGTATTTTCCTTTGAAGAAACAGATTCGTAGATCGTAAGATTCGTTAGATCGTAATATAGGCGAGGAGATTGTAAAAAGACAGTTGACTGAATGAATGAATTCTCCCATAAGAAAAGAAGGAGAGGGCGTCCTTAAAGAAGTTGTCGTGACGATATCGATGAAATAATAACGGCGAGGAACCTAGAAGAGCAACAAACTAAGATAGAAGAGCATGGAAAATGAGGTTGGAGAGACGGCGACAGCCTTCGAAAATCCGTCATATATATTTCCAATTGGTTTAAAACTCAGTTACAGGAAGAGTCATGTGCGAGCCAACATTGTCTTGATGCACAAAGAGAAAACGTTTTCCAATATATAGGCCAAAAAGTCCCACATGATCTTGCAAAATTTTAGTAATGTACCGATCTGTAGGCAGCCTGTAAGTGCATACCTTTAAACAAGGCATCCCACATTATAATTGAGCCTTTTCTGAAACAAACTGTAGGAACAAAATTAAATTTCACAAGGTAAATAAAATTCCTGTAGTTGGCTGTATACCATAAAGCACATAATTTTTTTTTTAAATAAATTGTTTTTTTGAGTAGGTATCGATACTATCTTTCCCCCCGTCAATCGAGCTTACATAGAAGCTTTTATTCGTAAACAACTAACCCCATTGATTATCATTCTACTTTTAATGTTTTTTGTAATGACTGGTGGACTAGCTTTATTAACTCTTCTTCTAAAGGAACTTAGAAGTCTAAGTTACCTTATCTATTCTATCTGCTGTTTGACGTCGGTTTTGGTATGTTTTCAATTATAAAATCTATTATCTGTAGCCATGGTTTAACGTTTTTGGCCTTTTACTTGTTTTCTAATATATTCTTCAGTTCGTTTGAAATGTAAAGCATTACAATTAATTGTCGATTTTGATTTACCAAACATGTTGGCAACATAACTGTAAGATCGACTACTTTTGATCGTCGTTGGAACTATAGCAATATCAGTCGATGCTAAAACACCTAGTATTGACTATTTTACGATTAAAGTCGTGACATTATACAAAATAAAATAAAACTTAAACGGTTACTAAAGAAGATACTACTAATTTTAATGAATAGAAAAAAGCTGTTTCTAAATTACAACTTATTTATATTTATACATTTGTAATTAAACTTCACTTGTACTTTGAATATCGTAGCTACGCAAAATGAAAGGATAATACGGATGTACATCAAATGAACTTTTCAGAGCAGCCGTTTCTAAAGTTCAAATAGTTATGATTGGCGACCTCCGTCGCGGAGATTGCACTTAAAGAAGAAGTTGAACTTATTCAGTTACGGGTCTAAAACATAAACAATGAAATCGATGATAAGATTTAACGCCTTAGAGATGTGGTGCTGAAGTAGAATGCTTTGGATCTTATGGACAGAGCACATAACAAATTACTTATTCCTCCAAGAGATTAATATTCAGACTAGACATATTGCAAGAAAAATATGGCAATCTTCAAAGACTTAAAGTTTATAATTCCACAGAGGCATAGGTCGCTAACTCACTCGATAGACAGATCAAGTGCAGATAACCAGTGGCAAGACATTCGTAAGGTACGAAATCACGGCACAGTAATAAGGAAACGACTATACAAACAGAGAGGAAGAGAGAGAGAGAGAGAGAGAGTAGAACTTCGTAAGGTACGAAATCACGACACAGTAATAGGGAAACAACTATAGAAAGAGAGAGAGAAAGAGAGAGAGAGTAGAACTTAAAGTTATATATACAACTTCCAGTTTGATATTAATATTAATTGAGAGTCTGTACTTTAACCGTGTGGATATCTGTGTATCCATATATGTATTTTCATTTTTTTATTAACGTTTTGTGCTTTTGTTGATATTTTCCCAATTTTTGAATACTAAATTTGTCCATAATTTGCACGCTACTTTGCCTAGTAACTACTTAAACAAATGATGTGTTTTTAATTATCCACGCTCAAACCACTCTGTTTTGGTCCAAAATAAAAGAAAAATGAAATATATTTAAAAATACTATAAAATAAAATTTAAATAAAATAATAACTACTTTATAATACTTTTATTATGACACTAAACAATAATATGAATCTAAACATATAACAGCATATGCATCTGACTGTATGGATGTAGAATGGAAGCAACGAAGGCTCCATTCTCTGCTTATATCTTGCTGATAGCTGTCGCATGCTGTAGAAACATACAAATATTATATTTTCACTTCTTCTTCCTCTTCAAATGCCCTGTTCGTTGCGAACGTTGGCTATTAACATGGCAATTCTGATCTTGTTTGCGGCGTTTCTGAATAGTTCGACCGATGTGAGCCCGAACCACTTCCTCAGATTTTGGAGCCACGAGTGTCTTCTCCTGCCTGGCCCTCGCTTACTGTCTATTTTTCCCTAGACAATCAATTGCAGTAGACGGTACTTATCGTGTCTCAATATGTGGCCTAGATATTCAAGCTTTTTTTGTTTAATTGTATTCACGATTTCTTTCTCCTTTCCGATTCTTTGAATCACCTCTATGTTGGTGACATGTTCGGTCCAGGATATACGAAGAATGCATCGGTACACCCACATTTCGAATGCTTCTAGTTTTCTCGTAAGCGTCTCCGTCAGCGTCCAGGCCTCCACACCATACAGTAAGATCGGAAAAATGTAGCATTTAACTAGACGTAGTTTTAGGGGAAGAGACAAATCCCTGCTTATGAGGAGCTTTTTCATATTGCTAAATGCTGCTCTAGCTCGTTCTATTCTTGCCTTAATTTCTGTGGCCTGTTCCCATTTTGCATTTACGTTGGTGCCAAGGAACACATAAGATTCTACATGGTCAATTAGTATGTTACTTATCCGTAACTGTCGAGCAGGCTGTTGCTTCTTGCTTATCAGCATCCACTTTGTCTTCTTGAAGTTGAGGCTCAGGCCGTATTCCTCACTAACTGAATAAACTCTTTTCATTACCTGCTGTAATTCGTCTATGGTACTGGCAAGGATCACCGTGTCGTCGGCATATCTTATATTGTTCGTTAACTCGCCGTTTATTTTTATGCTCCCATTTGCATTTTCCATACATTTGTTAAATATTTCTTCATAATAAATATTTAATAGGAGTGGGGATAATATACACCCCTGACGGACACCTCTTTTGATCTGCACACTTTCAGTGAGTTCGTTGCCAATTTTTGCTCTTGCTGTTTGACCCCAGTATAGGTTTGCCACAATTCGAATATCCTTGTCGTCAATGCCTGTCTTTCGCAGAATATCTATCAATTGTTCATGATTGACATTGTCAAATGCTTTTCTAAAATCCACAAAGCACAAATACACGTCCTTATCAACGTCTCTACACCGCTGTATAAGCACCTGGAAAGCGAAAATTGCTTCTCTAGTTCCAAGTGCTTTCCGAAAGCCAAACTGCGATCTATCAATATTTGACTCACATTTATCATATATTCTTCTATGAATGATCTTAGTGAACGCTTTAGTGACATGATTGATCAAGTTTAACAGCCGGTAGTCATCAAATATCTGGGCATTTGGTTTCTTCGGGATTGTAATAAATGTTGACTGCAAACAGTTCTCCGGGATTTTACCGCTATTATGTATATGTTGTTAAGAAGTTCAACTAGATTATCAAGGAACTGTTTGTCTGATTTACATAGGATCTTTAATATTTCGCAGGGTACATTGTCCGGACCTGCTGACTTATTGTTTTTTAGTACTGCAATGGCATCTTTTATTGGATGGATATTTTCACTAAAAAAGATATAATATAGGCAACACAGATACAACATTTAATATTTATAATCTTCTCAAAAGAATAAAAATTAGAATACTACACATTTCAATAGCATCATTGACATAATTTAATATAGTTGAAGAAAAAGGAAATTAAACTTAAGCCAACGACTTCTTACACCAGACCGGAAGTGACAATTATTATTGATTATACGTTTAGAATCCGCCAAGGAATTTATCTACCTGTTAACACCAAAAACACCTCAGGGGCGCTTCAGCAACATATACCTAATAATTACAAAAACAAAATAGCTTTATATTAGACCTTAATAACCCACTCTATAGGAATTAGGAGCGTTCTTTACCTGCAGTTGGGTGCCAATTACTCTACAATATTTTTGAAGAGATTGTGAAAAGTAAATATCAATTCATGGTGAAAAAACAACAAAATATATAGCGATTACAATTATATTGATATACATAAGACATACGAACGAGTTACCTGTGTGTGATATAATTTTTTTAGGTGTTGGGCAGGTAGCATGAGGAATTATTAGTTCTTCTAATTAGAAGATGGATTAAAGCAAGTCGGTCATATTAGAACCAAAAGCTGAGGGCACTTTGTACTATAATCTAATCAAAGAGATCAATGAGCTGTTCTTTTTAAACCTAAATTGTTACAGTTGTCATTTTAGGAACATATAGTTTCATTCATTAATGTTACCATACTACTAGCGTACAGTAATATTTACACTTTATACAGGCATTTTAAGGTCGCACAATGCTCTGTATTTCCGATATTTTCACTTTAACTAACTCGAAGAGCCTTCTTTCTGTATCTGTGTTGTAAAGGAGTTGAATGACCTTAGTATTCACATGTTGAAGTAGACGTTGTTTATGTCTTTTGGCAATTATTTGTTCTACTGTGTGATTTCAAATCTAGGTAAATGCAGCTATTTTTACGTACAATGGAGCATCAACCTTGCTCTTTATTACTCTATTCTGAAACCTTTGCATTACTTCAATTAATATTGTTTGTACTGGAGTCGTATCCCCCAGAGCTCTTCGCTGTATGTCCATACTGGTCTTATTATTTATTTGCAAATCAGTACTTTGTTATCAATGGATAGTTTAGAATTTCTTTCAAGCATCCAGTTCATATTTTTAAATTTTATGTATGAGCTGTCCGACACAGTCTCCTATGCAAATGCAACCGTAGGTGTTTTGCAGAATCTACAATAGAGACCTAAATGTTACGTATTTTAATAAGCTTATATCGCTCTCTTTTATAGGTGAATTTGACATGCACTGATTTTGTAACATTAATTTAACTCAATTTTTTTGTCAAATGATTGATTTTATTCACTGAGATCTGCAGTTTGTGCAGTTTCTTCAAACGATAAGATAGTTTGATCATTAGCAAAATTCCTGTCATATCTTCTTTAAAATCTGGAGTATCATTAGTGTATAATAGATAGAGTAGCGGTCCCAGTACACTACCTTGTGGAACTCCCGCTTTGATTTCTTTCAGCTCAGAACAGGCCTTCGCCTGCTTGACTCTGAAGAATCTGTTTCAAATGTAAGATTCCAATAATTGAGAGTATTGTTTTGGTTGTACTCTGTTTAGTTTGTGTATGAGCTCCTTAAGCCATACTTTATCGACAGCTTTAGCAGCCAACAGAAAGACGAATAAACAAATTTTCTTTCCTTCCAGTGTTCTTTCTATCAAATTAGTTATTGAAAACCAAATTTAATTAGTTATCTGAAACCAAACTGATGAGGTAATATGAGGTTCCTTTCGTCTATTATTGGTTTTAGTCTATTTGGCAATAGTTTTTCAAACAGTTTCGACAGTATAGGCAACAGTATACAGATAGTATAGATCTGATGGCGCTCTGTATGGTTTATTTTGACGACTTTTCTGCAAGGTCGTACTTGCCATTGTCAAGTCAGATAGTAACGCTGCTTTCTGGTGCTTGAAAGTAAACTGACTCCCCTGGTCGATGCGGTTACTTATATAGGCGATTTGGCAACGCTTCTTGTGATTGGTCCTGTCCTTGTAAATGCATGGACTATTATCCTCTGTATTGAATTACATTTTATTTAATAACTATGAATAGTCTCAACCACATGTTTAGTTTGTTGGCGTTTGAAGGATATAACCTTTAAAAACTTCTTGTTTTCCCATTAGGCCAAGACCTTTATTTGAGCAATATTTTAAAGTTGTTTTAACACAAGGTGACAATTTATTTTTTTTAAAGAATGGATTTATTGCCACATAAAGTTTGAACCTAAGGTGCAAAACTCAATTTTGATTGATTGTTGATAAATATTTTTACTTTTCAATTTATTGTTTTTTTATCTTCCCAAAAGTCTGTTATAAATTATGTGATATTATGGTGAGTGACTTTAATTTAATCTTAAATTGAAGTCACTCACTTTAGATTGCAGATGAAGTCTAGAGAGTTCTTAAATTTTATGTGTTGTTGGTCAATTATTAGAAAAAAAGAATAAATTCTCTAGGAACAGTCTCTTTTCTGTAATTAGTTTCTAGGAAGAGATAGAGCAATACACAGGACCAAGTCGCAATTTAACATTTGATAATTGGTTTACCACCATACCTCTTGTCAATAAACTTTTAAAAGACCATAACATAACTGTAGTTGCTACCATAAGAAAAAACAAAAAATAAATTCCAGAAAAGAACAGAAAAAAGTTTAAATTTATTTTCACTTTCATCTTGTAATAACTACTTGCACTCAAAACATTATGGAATGCTTTCAATGTTTTATTGAACGTGTAAAACCTGTATTAATACTAAAATCTCAAAAATTTGTGTCGAAATCTTGATTATGCGCTGTGAACTAGAACGTACCCGTGAAAAAATTTGAAAAAACTAAATAGGCAGATAGTGAGTGTTGGTGTTAAACGTAAAGCAATCAATGACATTTGTAAGAAGCCTTGCTAGGCAATAGATTCTGTTTTAAGAGAAAATCCTGTCCAGTTAAATATTTTAATGTGCTCTGCACATGACTTGGACGCAGATGACCATCTCGCACGATGATTTGTAGAGTAACTGGATGAGTAGGAAATAAAAACTTACTCACCACTTAGATATTTGGGACCTACGTTACTCTAAAACTAAGGCTTCCAGGAAACTAGAAGGGTGTGTAGTCTTAAAGGAGTTCGAAAGATCCGACTGAGTAGTAACTACACTGATGCGCGGACTCAAGGATCCTAGAGGGATCAGCCAAAGCTCGAATATGGCGCACACTACAAATCGGATATACCCTGTACAATCAGCAATCACCATTCGCCAAATCAGAGTACGTGCTCTAACAAGTGCCCGTATTTCTGATCCAACGAATATGGATTCCCAGCTCTACCAACGAGAAGGTCTGTACTAGGATGATTTTATGTGGTAAGGATGAAACACGACGTTCACCCAAACGCAAATATAACTGAAGAGTCGCTTGAGGAGATTTGGAAGACTCTTCCGCACACTACTTCAGCCAATTACGTCTGGCGAACGACGGGCCAAGCAAAACCACAATTGCAGAGCTCAAACACATTACTATATTCGAAACATTATAAGAACGGAAGAAAAAGTCTGCCGACTTTATCAATAAGTAGAAAACACGATGTTGCGTCTATAAAACAATGCCTATTAAGATAATAAAAGGTGAACACTTTGTTTTCATTATCGACGTTATTGAGGAAATTATCGTATTTTCGTGTCCAACAAATGTTACCCTTTGCAAAAGTACCAAAGTATATATCAATGGTAGATTCAGCTACTGTCCAGATCATTTCTTGCAGTTGTTGATTTCACTTTATATATTGGAAAATGAATATTATATTCCGCTTGTTTTTTATTTACTACCAAATAAGAAGAAATATTCCCACAAACACCTTTTTAAATTTTTGAAATTAAATGCTTAAGTTTAGGATTAAATCTGAATCCAGAAGTTATTGTGGCAGACTTTCTAATAGCCATTTACAAGTCATAAGAACAGTGTTCCCAAATTTCAAAATAGTTGGCTGCAGGTTTCATTTAGCACAAGCATGGTTCCTCAAAATTCAAAATCTGTGTCTCTTCCCTGATTACAGACCATTACTTTCAACCAACTTGGGGGCGGGGTGAAATTTCCAATGAAACACCAACAAGACATCAAAAAGGTAACCCCAAATTACACAAAGGAAATAAATAATAGGTTTTCTTTAATATCCTTCTTGGGGAGGGGAGTTCACTATTTTACCTGTGTATCAGCTCCTGCTATTTACGGGGACGAATTGATGTATGAAATAAAAGGGGGGAAAAGCCCAGTGGTGCTGTATACCATAGTTAAAAAGTATACCATTATACACTAGAAATCTTTACTTTTCTGTAAGTTTTTTTAATTAATGTATGTTTCTTCAGGTAGGAGATTAACCGAATTGGCAATTTTAATCCTGGGGACGAGTCAATATACGTCATTTTTAATTATACTTCTATACTGTCCAAGATCAAAAAATTATCTCTGTTAATTATTTTATCCTTTGTTTTTAAGGCATGTAAATAAATCAACATAATTTAATGAACACGAATATCTCTGCTTTTTTGCATTTAAATTGTATTTGCGATTTTAAAATTTAAATTCTCGAAGTAAATACATATTTAGAATTACTATCTTATCGTGGCTGCAATAAAGATATAAACTTATTAGGTAAGTATTATATACATACACTTTTACATAAATTAGTGTAATTGTTGTATGTGGGTTTGATAACGAAAAACATAAAAGCTAATTGGATGAGCTTTTAGCGCGGTTTATTAGTAGACATAGAAATAATAATTAAAGTGTCTTCATTAGTACAAAGGAAAAGTTTATATCAAATGTCTAGGTAGTAAACAACAAAGAGATATAGATAAATATCTGGAGCGCAAAAGAATGGCAAGAAGAAAATAGGACCAAATAAAAGAGAAATGTGAGATAAGAAATGCCAGAAGATTAATACGTAACTAGAAGGCAGAAAATATACCGAAACATAAAGTTCCTTAGTAAAGTGAGAGCTAATGGAAGGAAAAAGACAAATATTGAAATATTATTAACATAAGAATTGGAAAAGTACTACGGGAAATATTAACAGAAAATCGGGATGAATTTTTAACTAAATTACCAACTGAAATAAACGTTGAATATGAAGAAATGACGGTAGAAGTTATATAAATACATAAAACTATAAAACACTAAAATAAAAAACTGTACATCTCCAGGACCGGGAGGTATCCTAACTGACCTCTTAAAATCTGACTGACATCTTAAAAAAAAACTTCTTCTTCTTCTTGTACCCTGTATATGAAATTCTTTAGAATTATCCTGGCAAATCCTGATGTTTGCATGTTAATCATCAATATCTCCTCGTCTTTATCATTAATATCGACCTGCTGAACAATGGCTATCATTTCAGTATATTTTATTCAATCAAATGTCTTCTTAAAGTCAAGAAAATACATATAAACTGGATGGTCGACATCTCTGCATCTCTGTACCATAACCTGAATACTAAATAGTGCTTCTCTGGTTCCAAGATTATTGCAGTTGTTCTTCTATTTTTTGGTACATCCTGGAGTGCAGAATTCGACAAAATATTTTTAAAACATTGCTCATCAAACTGATGGTTCGGTAGTTACTACATCTTTTCGCATTTGCTTTTTTAGGTATAGGTATCGTCAAAAAAGTCGACGGCAGCCAATCCGTTGGTATATAGCCAGTTTCAAGTCGTTTTGAAACCGATTATATTACTTTGGCAAATTTCTATTCCACACACATTTTTTGTGTAAAAGTAAATGTATTTGGTTAAGTAAAGTAAGTTCATGACAACGAAAATGCCTTCCAGAAAGGAAAAAGCTGGTAAAAAAAGTTTTGACAAAAAATGATTATCCGTTGTCATTTATAAGTAAAAAATGTCACAAGATTAAAGATAAAAAACAACATAACACCATAAGCAATCCAGAAATGCTGACAAGGAATGATCTGAAGATGACAACAATACGTAAAGGACTTATAAGAAAAATTAGGATAGGAAAGATAGGAAATAAATATAGTATCACAACATTCAAAGCAACCAATACACTGATATCTATTCTGTCCAAAATAAAACCAAACAACACACAGGAGAGATTAAAAAATTTCATCTATTAAATAACTTATGAATGTAACAATATTTATGTTCGAGAAACCGCAAGATCACTAAGTGAGGTAAATGGGCATGAATCGTGCATCAAAAACAAAAACTTTGACAGATCCCAGATATACAAACATGCCTGGGACAATAAACACAGAGTACGATGGATAAAGTCATTTTACCCTGTGACGGCCGATATGCAATTAAGATTTGATCAGTGGGTCTCAAACAGTGGGGCGTTAATATTTAATTCCGATCGCTTGAAAAGTAAAAATATTTAATTTCCTGTATTTTATGTTCAGTAATAATATTGGATTTTACTGTATCAAAGACAAATAAAATGAATATAATATGTATATACAGGGCGTGTTAAAAGAAGTGGGATGGAATATTTCGAATACTCGAAATTATTTGTAGACATCAAATGTTCATAAAGGTCTCTATAAGTCTCTATTTTGAGTAGAGTGAAACTATACGAATAGTTTGGCATGTAGTAAAATTGGAAAATACTTGCCAAGTTGCTGGTATGCCCAAATTTGAATAAAATACATCCAAGACTTTACTTTCTGCAGACACTGTATTAAATATAACCTTGAAACAAATTGGCACTAAATCACTTTCGAGATTTCAGCAAAACAAAAGGTTTAAACACGGATGTAGTCCAGTAATTAATACCAAAGCTATTGAGAGTATGTAGTCCAGTAATTAGACCGAAGGCACTTTATCGTTTAACTAAAACACACCACAAAGTCCGAATTGAATTCCCAAAACACTTTTTTGGTTACTTCTTTTTAGCAAACGATTTGTCCTATTCACTGTCTGATATTTTACTATCGGAGTCGTCACTATCTGAATTGTCTTTCCGATTAATTAGAGGCCGGATCTCATCTATAACTCGCTCGGTTTGAAAAGACTGAACGAATATGTCTTCCGTATGTCTAATATAATTTTTCCATTGTTCTGCCTTTATTTGTTCTAGCGATTCTTTCCATAAACTAAGAACGCAAGCGTCATCTGTTGTTTTGAATGCATGTTTATCATAAAAATTTTGTACTGTACCCCAAACTAACTCAATTGCATTATAGTGGCAATGGTAGGGCGGAAGTCGAAGAACTTCATGGCCATATTTAAGAGCCATTTGGTCAGTAACAAATTTCTTTTAAATTTTGTGCTGTCCACAACTTTGAAGTAAATCGACTTAAAATAATGTTAACGATAAAAATATGTCACTGTGAGAAATTTTCTTTTCTATCAACCACAACTTTATTTCTTCTTTTGTCCAGCTGCTTGAAGGAAATCTCCCTTCTACTCTTCAGTGGTAGGTTGCATTATCCAACACTATTATGGATAGTCGCTCCAATTTTTTTAACAAATTTTCTTCAAACCATTCTTCAAAAATATTTGCATCTCTATTTCCATGGTAATCACCTGTATTCTTTGTGAACGAAAAAATTTAACTAGCGTCAGAAATAAAACCCTCATAATTTCCAGCATGAAGTGTAATGTAGCGTTTACCATTACCGGAAGGACTAGAAGAATAACATTTCGTGGTGCCATCTTGACGGGATGATTTTGACATATTTCCTTTAGCGAAAATCCAAGTTTTAGTTAAAAATTCAACTTGCCTCGGACTATCAGACGTTTTAATGTTCATGTATTTTCTTAAAAAATGCCACCGTTTTAAAACAACATTATAGAGAGTTCATACAATACTTGTCTATTATTTGTCTTTTTATATCGTAAACCTAAATGTTTCAGCACTCTCCACTAACTTGTTAAACTAATATGACACAGTTCCTTGTCTTTTATTTTTAGTAACACATCACTAACTATAACATCTTCTTTGGCTTTATAAATATTATATATAATATTGTTATAATTAAGTTTTTGGATGTCGACGATTTCTTTTGCCCTCTTTATTTATTTCATCCTCACTCATGTTATTAATTCTTCGGAATGTTCTCTCTGAGATACCGAAAGCATCGCATGTACGTTTCTGAACTGCCATAACAGATGTCAATGAACCCATATTATTTTTTTCCAAATTGAAATAACTTTCGACTTTCAGAACTAAACGCCGTTTTTCTGGAGATAACACTCTACGTTTCGACTGTATTTTATTTCCTTCTAAATCACTCATTTTACTTTAAAGTACTGCTTCACTAGACTACTATAAAAAAAATAGGTACTTATATACAATTATACACCCTAAAAAGAACGAGGGTTGTACAACAGACGAAACAATCGAACACAAATTATTTAACAGCCAATGCTAAACAAGCATAAACAATGCATTGATTGTGATTGCAAAAACCGTTCGCATGTTTTAAATAAGATTTTTGCTGATTATGTATTTTGCTAAATTATTAAATAACGCCAATACAAACAGAAGTAATATGACAAGTTTGAATTTAATCTACTTTGTCGATAACAGTGTCGTTAACAGATTTTTCAATGATTGTGTGGATTTAAGAAATACATTACTAAACAAATTTTTAAAGTGTGTATAAAGGAGATTACAATTATTATGACACATGGTACTCCTTATTTTTCAAATAATATGTTCTTGTAAAGGCATCACTTTGAATATTGGGTAAACCTACATTATACGATACGTCAGAAGAAATTAAAAAAAATTAACATGTAGTAAATTCACTGTTTAAATAAATATTCCGTACTCGTACTATTGCAATAAAATATTAAAACCAATAAACGATAACTTGTTGAGCAGTGCTGATTGAAATAACAGAAGAATAAAATGTTATTCATAAAGGTAGTGTAAAATATATCGCCGCTTATCTGGTCCGCTAGTAATAAAGTTACCAGAATTTAATTACCAAGCGGTCTCCTTAGGTGGAAAATACTTTATATACATCAATAATAATGAAAGAAACAGACAGCAAAAAGCGAAAAATCAAAGAAGCAAGTCACTTTACAAATGAAGATAAATGTAAAACAAGCCCATCAACAGAATTTAGCAAAAAATTAGAATTTGTATTTGTAATTCTGGAGGGTAAAACATCACCCTAAAAATTTTCACTCAAAACATTGCTATTCGCCTGCAAAGATCGAGGCCAGGTAGATCAGCTGTCAAATTGTATGATACAATGCGCCATTAGTAAACATCGACAGGTTATAATTTATATTTACAATTATTATCACAACCAATTGGGGCTTAATCCCATATAAATTCATGATTTAACTTAAACATTTTATATTTAACTGAAAGTTGAGTTGTATCTTAGTACCTACTTATTAGAATTATTATACTAAGGTTACCAACTGTACTCATCTACTGAGTTTTGTACTCTTTTTTCGCAAACCGTACTCTTTTCAAATCCTGTACTCTGAAAGTCCTCATTTGTATTATTTTATACTCATTTTTTTAGATTATTTTGTTTCAATTTTATTAATTAAATATTTAAAATTATTTTGACAGTGATTTAGTAATGTGACAATTTTAGTAAGGTATGTATTTCGATATTAAGAACGGTACTCAAATAAAGATTTTAAATTTGGAATCAATCGAAGGGGAAACATCAGATATTTCTAATTACTTATTTCGAATTATAACAGACAACAATTTGAATAAGAAAATTTTGGCGCTCTCGGCTGATAACACAAATACTAATTTTGGAGGACGCACTCGTAAAGGTGTCAATAATGTGTACACAAAATTACAAGATCTTCTGAAACGAAATATTTTGGAAATTGGTTTTAATGCTCAGATTATAGCAAATGCCATCAATACAGCCTCAAGTTCAATGTCAATAGATGTGAAAGTAATTACTACAAATATATATTTATATTTCTATCGGTTTACAGTACGGGTAGCAAGTTTGAAATAATTTTTTGAAGAGGCTAGTGTTCAATACAAACAACTGCTTGGTTATTCCATAGTCAGATGGCTTGCTTTAACTCCAGCATTAGAACGCGTTTT
This sequence comes from Diabrotica undecimpunctata, assembly GCF_040954645.1. Classification (NCBI taxonomy): domain Eukaryota; kingdom Metazoa; phylum Arthropoda; class Insecta; order Coleoptera; family Chrysomelidae; genus Diabrotica; species Diabrotica undecimpunctata. The sequence continues at coordinate 128,675,321 of NC_092808.1, forward strand.
GAAGTTATATAATCCTCTTCTTCTTAAAGTGCCTATCCGTTCCGGATGTTGGCGATCATCACGGCTATCTTTACTTTGTTTATTGCAGCGCGGAACAGTTCAGCGGTAGTCGTGTAGATAATCCACTACGTTCATATTTTTTCTTCTTCCTCTTTAAGTTCCATCTTCTATCGAAGGTTGGAAATCATCATAGCTATGCGGACTCTGTTGACTGCCGCTCTAAAAAGTTCTGCACTACTGCATTGAAACCATTCCCTTAAGTTCTTAAGCCAGGATATTCTTCGTATTTTTTAAGCCTTCATAAATGTCCTACAATTTAAAGAAATCCTTTTAAAACGTTATGTCAGAACCTATGCTTTATTTTATTCACAATCAGGCGTCGTTGTTTCATAAAACTACTCTACAAATTGAAGGAGATAAAATTTCAGCAGCAGAAATTTGTATTATATTAAACGATTTCATACTGCAATGTATATCAAGATTTAATGATGCATTTTTACCACTAATTCCAAAGAATAAACTGACCGTTTTGGAAGATTCCAATCTCGGATTAAATATAAATTTTTAAAAGAAGTTAAAATTTTTTATAAAATTTGCTATGAATATATCGAAGAATGGATAGTGAATTTTAGAGAATTAAATTGTTTCAAATGGACCCCTCTAAATAGAAAATTGAGTGGAAAGAACTTTCTTCAAAGTTTTAATAGAAATTTCCTTATGTCGTCCAGGCACTAATGCTGCTGTTGAAAGGGTATTTTCACTAGGGAATGATTATTGGAGCAGCGAGAAGTCGCAGCTTTCTGTAAAAATATTATCTGCTGTCAACAGTCAAATTTAATATGCAAAATGAAAGTTGTTCGGATGTGGCTACATTATTAGAAGAACATCCTCATTTAGCAAAAAAAAATCCACTCCGAAGAAAAATGTGGTTTTAAAGGAAAGTAAAGTTTTTATCGCTTTTTCTTCTTTTTTTTTCACCTATGAAATACTTGCAAAGTGTACTCTTTTTGAATAAGAAATAGTTGGTCACCTTAATTTATAAGGCGCTGTAAAATTTCATATTACCTCTGCCACTAATCTCCCTAAAGACTGTGACCTTGCCAAATATGTGAGTGGTAAACTAATTTGTGCGGCGTTGCAAGATCTATCGTTTTTATATTTATTTCTTAGTGTATTTTACCAACTCTATTATGAAGTATTCATATTATGAAGTATATTTAATTTCTTATTTCTGCACTCCCTCCCACCTTATAAATTAATTTCTTTACAATATTAATTGCTTCCTAATTAAGAATATACAGGATTCGTGGTTATACTGAAAGAGTTTGTATTTGTTTCAATATGTTTGTATTTACTAAATATAATTTATTGTTAAAATGGATGTGTAAAAATATTGAAGAGTGAAATACGAATCCCGATTACGACGAGAAATAAAAGGTAAAAGGCTTTGGAGTCGTTCTTCGAAATGACTGATAAAATACTTTACAGACAAAAGAATCGGGGGCATTTTTAAATCCATCTGGTGATTGTTGGACACTAAAAGTTAAAAGCGATCCAGACGGCTGTGTCACGCTGCTATATTGTCGATTCGAGTTTGTTTGATATGTGCACTTACGCTATCTTAGTTGGCCCTGACTAATGGAGTCTTTATCTTTTGGAGTCTGCCTCGGCCTGACTCCCTGATACTGTCTTTGTCTTTGTTGTTAACACGGGTTTTGTCGTGTATTCTTTAATTACGTCCACTCTTGATGCTTGCGTTCTTCAAATTCTTTGGTTTGGGGGCCGTTTATCTCTTGAGCCTATGGCGACTGAAACTTTCGGGTTTTATGACAATTCATTTTTTAAGCAATCGATAAAAAGGGTCACAACTTTTAAAAATTTTAATTTGAAACCTTTTTTATGTGTTTTATTGGCCGTTTAAAGTTGTTAGTTGTTTTTTCTGTTAGCATTATTCTTATACCTAGGTTATTTAAGAAGGTGTCTATGGTACCATTCTCGCAGAATGTTCTATAGATGTTCGTTTTTGTGCGGGGCTCCTTCTAGCTTGTATTATGAGGTATAGGACTTATACTTCTCTGGATGTCTCATCACATGCCCAAAATATTCTAGCTTTGAATGTTCATTGTCTTAGTTTTTCGGTGTTTTTCATGCGGCGGAAAACTGCTTTATTTCTTATTCGACCAAACCAGTATATTATACCCTAAAATATTCTTCGGTAGATCAACACTTTAAAGGCTTCTAATGTTTACATTAAATAGACTTTAAGAGTTCAAGTACTCCAATAACTCATGCATAGGTTTTTTACATATTTCTGTAATTTGGTCCATCAATCTTGTTGAGGATCTTCCCTCTTAATCTTCGGCCTTCCACCTTTCCTTGGATAATAAGTCTTTCCAGACTTTTGCTAGATCACATCTACGTTTTATTTCTTCCTGCAGTGACCCTGTGTTTATGCTTAATGATCCAGATATAAGTATAAGCTCACAACCTCTAACTGGTCAATCGTGGTTGTGTGTGGATAATTGTTATGTAGACTATCCACTATCATGTTCATCGTCTTTGATATGTTTAACTGTAGGACAACATTTAACTTTCGTTTTTAACCAGTAGTATTCGCTCCGTGCGTGACTGACGCGACACCTACCGCCTTCATCTGACTGTTTTGGACCTACCAATTTTCAGGTTAAACATATGACATATGTTTGACATTGTTAAATACAGGCGAAATTGACAATTATTATTAATTAACTTTTTAATTATATTTTTTCAGTTTATGTACAAAATAAATGTAGTATTAAAAACTGGGTTTCTCAAAATTCATCATAATATATCTTTTTAACACCAAACGGAAAAGAAAGGGAAAAATCTAGTACTGGCAAATCAAGTTTTTCACGTGAAAGAGCATATAATTAAAAACAGTAATAGTAAAAGGTATGATATAAAAGCTAAAGTCATCAGGTTAGCTTAAAGCCTTATAAAATATCATTTAAGGTAAATTATTTAAATATTTCCTATTTCAATTACATAAAAATGAGGTTATGTGATATTTACTTTTTCACATTAATAGCACGGATCCATCTTTTTCTTTTCTCTAATTTATATGTAATCTTTGGGAACCTATAAAAACTACACTTACTATTTTTACTATTATTAGCACAATTAAATACGCAACATGTATTTGCACACATTTTTGATAAAATTTATGCCTAAAAAGATTCCATGATTCCAATTGTGTCATATTTCGCCGCTACGCACGCTGGCATCGTTTCAAAGTACCCCTACCATGGTCACGCACGGAGCGAATAAGGTCAATTAACTCTTCTATACTATCTACAAGAAGGGCTGTGTCATCTTCAAAAAATAGGTTAATCATTTTTCGGACATTTACTGAGGTGCCCTTTTTCCATATTTTAAGCGCTCTACTCATATATGCTCCTAATATATATTGAGTAATTATGGAGACAGTAAACATCCCTGTCTCACACCTTATGCTGGATGGAATTCGTTTGATAGTGTGTCAAGCATTTGAACTGTTCCAGTAATGTGTTCGTATAGTTCAGTTATAACCAAAATTAAGTGTTGCAGTACGCCAACTTCTTTTAGTACGTATAAGTGTCACCATTTGACACTGTTGAATACTTTGTGATAATCTATAAAACAAATATGTAATGGTACTTTTGGTAACACAAACATCAATATATAATGAGCACATACACCAATATAAGGAATATATTGTTGACTTTTTCTATCTAAATTCCAGACGCTCTGTCTTTATTAATTAAACCTATGGTTTGATGAAAACCATAGGAAAGTCTTAGAAGAGTTGTTTTATTCCATATTCATCGCATACTTTGGTCACACTGTTTATGAGTCTATTTGCGTTTATACGAAGCCATGTTAGAGTTGCTTCCTAAGACAGAAAAGATTTATTTTCACGTTCAGAGCGACCGTGAATATCCGTGTCTGAAGAGCCCTATTAGGGCGAAATACGTATAAGGCGGATACACAGACGCACTGTACGTGAAATCAAATCTTGACTGTCTTTTTCCTTTTATTTTTTTTTTGCTTAGTTGAGGAGATATGTTGTGGAATGCAATTTTTAGATTCCCCATGTCTCTAATAACATCTTTATCAACGTCTGTTTTGCCTTGCAATTCTTAGAAGGCACAGATTAAAGCAAAAATCTGAATTTGGTTTCGAAAATTAGTTTACGGATTTTAATATCAGATGTTGCTATTTGCGTCTATACGAAGCCATGTTAGAGTTGCTTCCTAAGACAGAAAAGATTTATTTTTACGTTCAGAGCGACTGTGAATAGCCGTCTCTGAAGAGCCCTATTAGGGCGAAATATGTATAAGGCAGATACACAGACGCACTGTACGTAAAATCAAATCTTGACTGTCTTTTTCCTTTTTTTTTTACTTGCATTTGATAATGTTAGATGGAACAAACTATGGAGCACATTGACGACAATGGGTGTACCTAAATACTTGACTCACCTTATTAGCAAACTGTATCAAGATAACCTGGCATATATTCGAATAGACGGATATCTATCTGACGAATGCACTTTGGAGAAGGGAGTACGCCAAGGATGCGTTTTATCTCCCTTATTAGGTAACATCTATTCAGAGTTCATAATGCGCCGAGTCTTGGATGGTTGGGAGGTAGGAGTAAACCTAGGCGGTGTCAAGATATCTAACTTGCTTTTCGCAGACGACACTACACTTCTAGCCTCTACTCGGGAAGAAATTACTAACTTATTAAAAATACTCGAGAAAGAAAGTGGTAAATTTGGACTCAAAGTTAACTACAACAAAACCAAAATCAGGGTTATTGATCGTCAACAATAGTTTCCTGAAACCCGAACTGTTGCTGGATGCCAGGTAGTCTCCTCTATGATATATCCTAGAGCTCCAGTTAATAACACAAGCAGTTGTGAACCTGAAATTCGAAGACGCATTCAATTAGCAAGAGCATCAATGACTGAACTAAACAGGGTCTGGCATGATCGTCACATTACTATGACAAACAAAAAGAGACTCGTTTCAACTCTTGTCTTTTTCATATTTTACTATGCATGCGAGACATAGACCGTCAAAGAATCAAGACAGACGATACCTAGACGCTTCGACTGCTTCGAATTCCATGGATGACTTGCCGTACGAACATCTCGATTCTAGATGAAATTAAACCCATTCTCTCTAGTACTGTTTACTCTAGAATTTTAAAGCTCTTTAGTCATATCCTTCGAAGTCATCATAAAATAGAGCAGTTGGTGTTCTAAGAAAGGCCTCAGAGTCAACACCAATGCGGCAGATTTTCACAGAGATGGGCAGACATTACGAAAAAGCTTCTCAACAAACAATGTACTGAGGCAGTACATGTAACAGATTACCGCGACCAATGGAGAAGTATCATTGATCAGACTATCCGAGCTGCTGAAGCTCAATGATGAACCACAACACATCTCCCAAGATGTTAATGACTATAATGATAAACTCCATAAAAGACCTTCTTGACACCGATAAAACACATAAAGACCGGTTGTTCTATATCGACATCTTTGAACCATAATTTGTAAATAGGTCCAAAGCTGTTTCTAGAAACAAAATGTGTTTCTACAGTTATTTTTTCGTTATACTTTAAATTTTCTAGTGCACTATTTCCAAGCTGATTTTTCCAGTTTTTCCAATCCTTGTCGTTCACTAATTCATGCACAATAAAATGTATGTTTACTTTCGAGTTACAGTAAACTATGTCTTATAAATTAATTACAATTTCGTAGAAATATTAATAGACAATAATTCCAAAGCAAATGCCATTACTATTACCAATAATCCGTTAAAACTACTGTATTTTTTAACCGGATATTGAAAAAAACTGGTTTAATAATGATAGTGACAGGCTCACGAAGATTAATTAAATTATAAATTTAAATTATATATGAAGACTAGATACGCTATGATAGGCTAGAACCTATTATTTTTACATATTTCTCTAGAGTCTATTATATACATAAATAAAACGCTAATATTTATATAACGTGTTTGAACGTATTAGCGGAGGTGTTAATGACTGTGTTTGTATATGAATACAACTGTGAAAGTCTGACTTTGCAATAAAATTGACAAAATCGGATAAAAAATTAATACGAATGTGATTTCAGTTTGGGGTAAGTCCGAGAGAGACGGGCTCACACAGATTACTTAGAAATTTGACTAGTGTATGACGCAATTTAAACAAAAATTAGAAACATGTAACTTGAGGAATACAAAAGTTATAGAAATTAACATAAATACTTCTTATTGGCCCATCTATACCAATACGTAGGTATAGATGAGTCATTTCTATCGCGGTACTATTAGGCTAATGTGAAACACATAAAATGATGATGTTAACTTATTTTTTTTACTAGCAATTTTTCTATACGAATCACAACATTTTTAAATTTTGTACAGTTGTCATGGCACCAGCGTTTGTAAGTCAAGCATTGAACCCAGTCATCTTTTTTGGCTGTTTTTCTGTAATCTTTACCACAACCAATGCGTTCATTTTCATTAAATTCTTCCTCCTAGTTATTGTCATCTGAAGCTGGCACATCTGCATTTATGTCATCATCAGACGAATCTAACTCTTTTTTTTATATTGACGACTTTTGTTTTGTTTCTTTGGAACTGTTTTTTTTATTTCTTGGTTCTTTATCTTCTGTGCTTGAATTTTTAAGCCATTTATACTCTTTATTGCATTATTGCAATATTGTTCCGGGTGTTACATTTGAGTCTTCAACATTAGTCTTACGAACTGCCGTTTCTTGTTCAAGGACTAGAGTAATGTCTGAATGTGAAGGACCTGGTTGTTCTAAAATATTTAGTGCCATTTCTGTTTAACGTTTTTTTTTCTACTGCTGAGAAGCTCTCATTTGTGGACAAAAAACTCTGGAATTCTATCGGGATCAAAGAATACAATTCCCTGTGGCAACAAATCCAGATGTTTCATTTTTCACCGTTGCTGAGATTTTCCATGCATTTACTAAAAACTTACCAAACTGATCACGTATAATTTTTCTTGTTAGGTTATTTCTGATATAGTTCTGACATCTCGAGTAAAAATTTGCCCTTTTAAATATTTGAAAAAACTCGGTCCAACAGCTGCAGAAAATGCGTGGTACGACTGGGTAAGTACAACATTATAATTTCGTTGTTTTCAGCGCAGTCTAATACTTCCACTGATGCTGTATGGGATGTATGCCTATGTTATCCTTGATTTATGATCCTTTTGAATAGATTTGTCAGCAAATGTAAAAAACTATCTGCATTAAAGTAGGCAGATTTTTCGGACTTATCACAGAAATCGTTTCTCCTTATCTCCTGATGTATTAACATGGACATTCTTGGATCGTTTAGACGCGAGTACATATCCAGGTCTATTATTTAATTGTAAACGTGTCTGGTCTACGTTAAAAATATGACCCAGCTTAGTTATTAATTGACCAGTATTGATTAAAATGCTTTTGTAGCAGAACGAAGTACTGTTTAACTACCTCTTGGTTTAATTCTTTTGCCTTGTACAAAGAAACTCTTTCACATTTTCGTACTGATATGTCTGGATGGCGCCCTAAAAAATACTGCAACCAGTCAAAACCAGCTTTCTTGTTGTTTCTATTGAACTTGTGACTTATATTCAATTTTTTTGCTAACTCAAATGCCCAAGTTCGTACACGATCAATTCGAAAAACGAACCTGCTACCAAACAATTCATTAAACAACCCTGGTATCAGAATATCAATAACTTTTATTTGAAAGAAGTAGACGCGAGGCTAAATTAAAAATAAGGGATTATTTGGTATTTTTCAAATATCTTTTAAACTTATGTCTATACAAACTGGTCTTTTGTATAGACATAAGTTTAAAAGATTTTTCTGTCCTAGAAATAAAAATCTAGGGGAGTTAAGTCTGGTCAACGCGGCGGCTATTTTATTGTACCTTGTGGACTTTTTGTAGATACTGCGTACAGACAGACACACTCAAATGCTTATTTTATCTTTTCTTTCTTTTCAAAAAAAAAATCTTTTTAAAAAATTGTTATTTTCATTGGATTTCTCCATCATAATTTCACAGAATTCCATACTACTACTAAGGATTTCCACAGTTTTCACTGTCTTCCTTCACTCAACCGTTTTCTCCAATTTTCCCTGTCATTCCAGTCTCCATCTCGCAGGGTTCTTTTCTCCATAGCCTCGTCGATTTCATCTCTGAATGACCTTCGGGGTCTTCCTCTCTTTCTTCTTCCAATCCGGCTCCATTCTGTGATTTTGTTTATCCAGCGTCCTCTGTCCGCTCTTCTGACGTGGCCGTACCAGGATAGTCTCTTCTCCTCTATATAGTCGATTATGTCTGATTGCACTCCCATTCTCCGCTTAATCTCTGCGTTTTCAATTCTGTCTCTTTTTGTAAGTCTACAGCTTCTCCTCAGGAACTCCATTTCTACTGCTCTTATTCTACCTCTATTTCTCTTGTTTATTGTCCAGTTTTCGGACCCATATGTCAGGATACTTCTTGTCAGGGTATTATATATTCTCTTTTTTGTCTTTATCGTAATGTTCTTATCCCACAACACTGAGTTTAGTTGTCTTATACAGTTTCTTGTTTGTCTCAGTCTGTTGTTTATATCTTCTTCTGTTGTTCCCTGGTTCGATATTATGGTTCCTAAATACTTGAATTTATCTGTTCTATTTATTTGTCTTCCCTCGTCTATCTCTAGGTTTCTCATATTCTTGTTTTCTGTTGTTAGGTATTCGGTTTTCTCTAAGTTTATTTCCATTCCGCTGTTTTTATATTCTTCTTCTAGTTTTCTGAGCATAAAGCTGAGATCTTCTTTATCTTGTGCGATGACTACTTGATCGTCGGCAAAACTTAAGGTGTATAGGTATTCGTCTCTTACTGGTATGCCCATTCCTTCGCACTTTCTCCTCCATGGTTTGAGTGTCTTTTCCAAGAATATTTTAAACAGAGTAGGGGACGTAGCACAGCCTTGTAAAAGTCCTTTTGTCGTCTTAAATGGATTGTAGGCTTTATTTCCACATTTAATAGCTACTTTGTTTTCTTTGTATAGTGCTTTAACTGCTTTTATTAGTGTTTGTCGGATTCCGAGATCATTCATTGCTTCCCATAATTTGAATTCCATCTGTTTAAAATTATCCTCAGGAAATATTTCTTAATCGGTCTAAACTTTATAACAATGGTGTTTTTTTTTCAAAATATTCCTCATTGTTTTTCATTCAATGCAACTTCATCGGCAATTGGTTTACTTGAACATGGCGTCGCTTCAGCCAGTACACAGACCTGGTTTTCTTTAATTTCTCGTTCTTGAACAATTTTCTTTTCAAGAGGTTGTTCTGATAGGCAGCAGTTTTTAAATCTGCCATAAGTACAGCCAAACTAACTTTCTCAAAAGAAATTTGTTACCAATCATTGCATTTTAGGCAAATTGAGGACTTATTTGTTGTCTACTTTCGAGTTTCAGAGCAATTTTTGTATTATTGATAAATCTGGCCTTTGCTATCTTAACTCTTTTATCGTGTTACCGTAATGTCCCTTTTTTAATGATCTTATTCGGAACTGACTTCTCTTCCTGGATATATGTAGCTATGCACACATTGAAAGCTATTATAATAATGCTGTTGTGCTTGCTCATCTCGATCAATAGGAAAAATTTTATATCTTATACCAACTAAATATAAGCAAAACTAATAATTGTTACAGATTAATCAATTCTGTTTTATAAGCCGTTCTTAAAAACAGAAAATATCAGCGAATAACGGAACGTATGCATTTGCTTAATCTATTATTGATTGAAAAGTAAAAAGCTTTGTTTGCAAACATATTAATATACAGTATAGCCCAAAATAAACAGTAGTGAACTTGTAATTATTTTATTGTTTTAAAAAATACATATTATTGACACTTTATAACATGTTCTAAATGAGCTCCTCCTCTCTCAAGACAGACTTCATACCAATATTCCAGATTTCTCGTAATGTTATGAAATAAAGGTTGTCTCAAGTTCGCGAAGAAGGCTCTAACGGCATTCTTTAACCCATTGATGGTTTGTGGTGCCCGTTTAAAAATGGCAGTTTAGCCATGCCCCAAAGATATGCGTCTGGAGATGTTAAGTCTGGAGAATGTGCAGGATGGGGGAAGTCAGTAAATCTTGAAATGAATTTGTTTGGAAAATGTCCTAGAAGAAATTGACGAACTGCGACAGCAGTATGGCAAGTTGCCCCATCCTGCTGGAAAAATTGGTCTCCAAATGCCAAATTACGTGAACGACAAAATTGGCGTAGATCAGGGATAAAGCGTGTTAAAATTTGTATGTACCTCTGTTGATTAAGTGTGACTTGCCTACCATTTTCTTCGATAAAGTATGGACCAATGATTCCGTGTTCCGAAACTGCACACCAGACATACACTTTTACGCTATGTAAAGGAATTTCTTGAACTTCATCTGGTCTGGCAAAGCCCAGAAATCGATTTGTGCGACGATTTACATGACCTAGCAAATGAAAATGTGCTTCGTCTAAAAACCATAAATTTTTCAAAAATTCAGGATTTTCATACTGTAATGCAAGAATTCTGGCACAATATTCCACTCTACTGTGATAATCCCTGGGATGTAATTATTGATGTACCTGAATCACATACGAAAATGCACCCAGCTCCTTCAGGATTCTTTGCAAGGAAGTTCGTTTTAAGCCAAGATGCAACGCTGTTCTTGTCTGGCTGGCTTTCGGATTTTAAAAGATTCGCTCAGAAACACGTTCATGGTTATCGTTGTTGTTAACTGTCTTGGGACGCCCTGAGTTTCCTTTTCGTTGGCGCAATACATTACTCGTGTTTCTAAACTTTTCAACAACCTTCAAAATTACAGCATTACATGGTGTCGGCCGATATGCGCTCGACCGTTTTGCGCCCTTACCTGAAATCGGCCGGTTTGCGCTCTAACACTTTCTTAATGGAGATGTATAGCTAATTATTTTCTTATATCGACTGTTTTGACTCTCTTGTAATCGACGTTTAATTTTATTCTACCATAATGATCAGGTAACGGTTAGGCTAGTAAAATTAGTTTTAAAAAATCATAAAACTATAAAAAAATAAAAGTAAACCATCTTCCCTTCACACTTTCATTCAGGCTTAGGAGTGTCATAGTTTATACATAATATAAACATTGGCGTGTTTAGAAGATGTTTTTTTTTTCATTTTTTTTTTTCGTTTTTTTTTAATTTGTTAATTTTATTTTTTTTATTTTTTTTTGTTTTTTTTTCGTTTTTTTTTTCAAACTTTTTATACAGTAAAATACAAAAAATTCTTGGGAATAAAAAGTTGTGTATTTATTGCAGCTTCTGGATATGTGCCAATGTCCTTAAACACAACCTTAAGTCCCTTGTATCTTTATATTTCTGTAAAGTTTTGGATATTCATTCATCAAGATTAATATATGTTTTCTTGCGCCGCTTTCCTTTTAGATTGAAAGTAAATCGATCATAAAGGTGATCACAATATTCTGCTTCTTTAATCAGGCACTTCACTAATTGGAATACATTGGTATGTGGTCTTATTAATGTATTCAGACGATGATTCCAACCTTCTAAAACGTTATTACTGCGATGTCTTTGATCATGGCAATTCCACATTTCCTTGGTAATGTGAGTATTTTCTAACCATTGTTTGACAAAGTAGTCATAAAACTGTTCCATTTTTTTCAGAAATAGGAGAGGTTTCTTGAATGCATAACCAGCCATCATCGATATCTTCTATGGGTAGATACGCTAACGCAGCACACATTCTTATGTGCAAACGTATCTCTTCGTTGTCAGTGTATTCAGAAACAAGTCCAATATTTTGAACATTTTTCCATATACATTGACTTAAATGAAAATTACAACCAGAAATTTTGGCTACTTTTCTAACGCACCAATCACTGCCTGTTCAAAATCCAGTTTTATAAGAGATGGTTGCCAATTTGGTAGTTTCTCTTTCATTGATGAAAATAACATATCATTTGTCTCTTTGGTTTTGTTAGGAAGTAACGCAAATATCAATTGAATTGTGTTTGTCTTCTCTGACGTACTACCAATATCGATATGAACGGTATATATTTGACTAAATTGCTTACTGCAGCTTTTGAATGTTCCATCCATAAATACAGTGTCCTTCAGGTAAGGGCGCAAAACGGTCGAGCGCAAACCTGCCGTATTCCATTACTTGGAGAAGGTTTATTAAACCGTTGTGTGAATTGATCACACACGTATTGCAGACTTGCACTATTACATCGGCCGATTCCGTATGAGCGAAAATAATGCTCCACAAGAAACACTTTCTCCTCTGTACTTAACACCATATTTAACAATTAGGCCTTAATAATGAATTGTTTAAGGATTACTTGACAGGTCTATACTAGTTAATTTGAATATGACATCGCGCACAAAGAGACATCTATGTTTAAGTTTCAGTACTGTTTATTTTGGGCAATACTGTACTATAATAAAAACTGTATATTAAAATAAACCGCAATCTAATAACGCGTTCGAGTACGCCTATGACGACGACTTTTTTTCTGAATGATGCGCCAGTACGACGTGAGGTAGACGTACCGTGTCCAAATACGTTTTCTTTCGTCAAATAAAAAGCATTTCAATTTATTTCAAAACCTTTATTGTTATACAACATACTATAGGAGATTTTTTTGGGCGCTCGGGGGCGCTTCCCGTCCTTCAAACCTGTCTTGTCTGCCCAACTTCTCATTTACATTATTACGTCAAATTAATTTAAGCCTAACATTAGAGATGCAAATTAACTTAAAGTCAATTTGAACGCGAGATAAACATGTCGACGATTAGTAATGGAATTAATTACAATGCCGCCGTCTACCTTGTTCTGAAATATAAACTGCTGGCACTTGTTGCTTTTAAGAACTGTTATTTGATAGTTTTTTCATTTATCAACATAGTCATACATGGTATTATAAAGCGTATATAATTGTATATATTTAATTATTTTTGAAGGAATGTTTATTAATCAGAAATGAACATATTAACGGCGAAACTAGACGTTTCCGTTGCAGACATGCAACACAAGTTTTATTGCTGTATGTTATATAGGATATATGCACAAAATCAATCTTCTTCTTCTAGTGCCGACTCCACTAATGAAGGTTGACTATAACCATTGCAAATTTGTCTCTATCTTCTGCCTTTCTTAAAAGCACACACTTTTCTGGGTGTTTAACCCGGTCCAGTCGCGAATTTTTTTCAACCAGGATATTTGTCGCCTACTAGGACCCCTTTTCCTTCGATTTTACCCCTCATAATCAGCTACAACAACTCGTACTTCTCATTTCTAAGTATGTGCCCCAAATATGCTGTCTCTCACCTTTAAATGGTCGTCAAAAGTCTCTCTTTTCACATTCTGTGCAACATCATTTCGTTCATAATATGTCCGATCCATAGTATTTTCAACATTCTTGTAAAAAGCCACATCTCAAAAGCTTCCAGCTTTCTCATTAAGTCAGCATAAACAGTCCAAGCTTCGGCACCATACAGTAGAATAGAATGGATATAACATTTTACCATCCGATATCGGATTTGCAAATTGAGACTTTGGTTACTCAGAAATTTCCACATCTTCAGAAAGACTGCTCTTGATTGCTCTATTTTTGATCGAATTTCTGATTTCGGATTTAGATCTTTAGTAATCCAGACTCCAAGTACTTACTCCATTTTGTCCACTTGTTCAATATCTTTATTTTTTATCTGGATCCTTGTTATGACTTTATGAATCTTTAAGAATCCATAGTTAATCGAAACGAAGCCCAGTACAAGACGAGTATATTGTTACATTTTCATACTGAAACTTGTGGTACTCCACATACAATACTTTTGTGACTAGAGTCAGTAGCATTTGATCTAATTAGTTGTTTCCTATTCTTCAAGTAAGATTGGAACCAATTCAAATAAATACCTGAATTCCGTAGAAATTTAGTTTTTTATCAAAATGTCATTTACACAATCAAAAGCTTTGGCCTAATCACAAAAAACAGTGGTAGTATAAAGATTATTGTTTAGTGAGTAATAGACCTCATGTAGTACAGAAAACATAGCATCACTCGTACATTTATTAGATAAAAAGCAGAACAGACTTTGTTGTTGATAAAATGTTGTTTTTAACGAGAAATGACATAAGTTTTGATGACTTTTACAAGTCTCTCAATAATTTTGGATAGGACCGGTAGTTCGGTGATAGGTCTATAGTTGCAGACATTCGATTTTTCACCACCCTTATGAAGAGCTATAATAATGGCTGTCTTTAGGCACTCTGGAAATACACCTTTTTCAAAGAAATCGTTAATTAATGAGACCAGGACTTCCAACACATTTTTTTGGGAGATTTAAGAAAATTTTTATGGATAGTCCATCAGTGCTACAGGAAGATTTGCTTTTGATACTACTGATTGTTTGGATCAGTTCAGATTTATCAACTGGTCTTATAAAGAATGAATTCGAGACCTTTTTCGAATTGGGGAGATAGGAAATAGGATCTTGTGGCAAAATAGTTGATGTTATATTTTTACTTGAACGAAACGAACTGAACGAAATATTCATTTAGATTTTCGGGGTTTTGAAGAGTAAATGTTTGAGCTGTGTTAGTTTTATTTCAAAGATCATTTTTAATATGGACCAAATTTTTTCTTGCAACATTTTTAGAGCTTCTCAAACGATTGTGATAGTATATTTTTTTAGCTGTTTTGATAAGTTTTACATAGGTTTCTCTGTAGTTGGAGATGCATTCAGAGACACAGACGTTGGTAGTAAATTTCTTGATGTACAGTAGTGAACGCATATTCTTAATCCCTTCTTAAAGGATATGCCTTATTGAAAGTACAGACAAGCCTATCTAAAAAATCACTAAAATTATAATCCACGTTCACAGAGGGAAAGTGCCACCGAGAAGTCAAGCATAAATTTTGAAATTTACGAAGTTCTGACCGGAAAAAAATCCTACCCAAACATTGGGTTTTCGAGGATTGTTTGTTACGAGTGTTAAACTTGGTATATACAACTTCATGATTCATCAGATTGTCCTGCATTAATAATTTTAGAGCGTATATAATAGAATCAATTCTGGTAGATGTTCTTTTAGTAATCCTTATAGGAAAATTAACGTGTATTGTGAAACCATATAATTCGAATACATTGACCAAGGATAATTAGGTAGCACAAGTAACAGCGTTATTAATATTCAAGTCACTGCTTAGAATCTTTCTGCTTTTCTTGGGCAGAATATAAAAAGTTAAACATGTTCTGAAAAAATAGTTCCATGAAAGAATCAGGTGATTTATGAATGCAAAGAATGTATAGATTAAGATTCTTTTTATAAACCAATGAAAACTCAAAAAAGGGATTCATTCAACAGAAAGTCATATTGTGTTATAGGAGAGAAATCATTATGTGTAAAAAGGATTAGGATGGTGCCACCATGAGCTGAACTTGGAAGATCATACCTAACACTTGTGGTATATTTTTCAACAAAAAAATAAGTTGTCATCACTAAAATAATTTGAGGTTTCTAGTCACACAGTTTGAAGTATTTAAAAATATCGTTTTGGAGAGGCAACGGAATAGTAGTTGCGGTGACTTGCCCTTGATTTTTGCAGGTGAGTAATTCTTTCCAAAGTGAGAAAGAACCTAAAAGCAGCAAGATCACCTACCACCTCAGTTGGACTAATTATTTTCTTCTTTCTTCCGTTGTTATTTTTCTAATTGCAGCCTGTGTTCCTCTCTCCATTTTTGTCATGTCCGACTTTCTCTCTCTTTCTCTCTCTATCTGTCTCTCTCTTTGTTTGCTTTTGTTTTTTGAGCACACTCACTTTTTCCGTCATGTTTTCCATTTCAGCCAGGAACATTTTGCCTCCTATTTTGCTACCTTCTTTTAATTTAATGTTGAGGTGAAGATTTGTTTCCATAAATTGCTCCAGTTTATCTTTAGTATCTCTCCCATCATTAGTTTTCAAATCTAAGCGTTTTATAACTATATTTCTCTTTCTTTTGTCTTTTTCCAGCTGTTCGATTCTGTTATAAGTCCCTTCTCTCGTTCTAAATTTTTCTGTTTCAATTCTCTAAGACAATCCAGTGTCCCTCTTTATTCTTTACGCAGTGTTCTCCTTTCGGTCATCATATCGTAATTTTTCGCTAGAAGTTCACGCATAATTTTAAGCATATCCTCGTTTTGGGTGCTGTTCTTGTTCGGTGACCTTTTCGTTAGCTCGCTCTTTCCAAAAATCTCTTCGTCTTCACTTTTTTCTCTCTTCCTCTTTTTCCAGTTCTCTTCACCACTACTGCCATATTCCGATCTAACTCCACCTGTCTTGTTATATGCTTCGTCACTGTGCATTTTGTACCTATAAATTTTATTAATAAATAAAATAAATCAATTTTTTTATAAAATACATTAAACTAAATAATACACCTGTTCTTTTTGTTGACGATTGTTTATCGCTCTTATCACCTATTCAGCGCAAAAAGTGACCGCCCGCATTAACTCCTTAGACGCTGTGACCTTTATTCAAAAAAATATAACCGATTGGCTTACTCCCATAAAAATCCTTGCCCTAACACTTTGCAAAACTTTGTACTTTGCACAAAAATACTGCACTATTTATTGTATGCAAATTATACTCGAAACCACCCAAAATTCATCTCGGAGCAAATTTACACACGTCTAATTAGCACGATTTCTATAACCGGACCATTATAATATAATGTTTAATATCTAAATTTGTATAAACTGAAAATCTGAGATCAATACTGGTAAATTCATACCTGCCGAGGATGCCTCACATCTCACAGGGAAGACAGAGAGAAGAATACCGAGAATAATGCCCGCTATGCGATTGAAAAAGTCGTCGCTTCTCTTTGTATCTTTATTCACTGTGGCATTCGACAATTAGTTTATTTACTGGAGTCAAAATGCGATCATGTCGAAAAGTGGACAAAAACTTTATGAGCCTTTAATCAGTTTAATGTTGAACAGAAGTATTTTTATTTGATGTCATACCGTTCTTCGTTTGTGAAAAAAATTATTACACCGAGATAATTATCAACAAATTCATGTCGGTTTTGAGGAAGCTGTGAACTCACGTTGGATCTTAGTTAAGACATTGAAATTAAATTTATTTTTGCTTTGTATCCGTCCAATACTCAATCTTTTATTTTCCTACATTAATAATTTACTACTAGACAGACTACTATAATTCTAGGCTATTAAAAATGACCGACGGGCGATATTAAATAAATATTTTATAAAAATAATAATTTCTAGTCAAATGTATTTACCTCATGCTACCTAAGTCAAGGTTGCATATATATCAAGTTCAACTTTATTTAATATATATGGTGAATATATATTATTTATAATGTGAGAGATACGTGATGAATGGAATGTTCTGTAGGCGATACAATTATTTTAGAGAACTCTAAAGTACGAGTATAATATAACTAGACAGTATAAAAAACCATTTGAAGGGGCAGCTTTAAATAAATCAAAAATTAATTGTTTTAATAATATTGAGAACTAATAATAACAGAAACCAATGAAAAGAAATACAAAGTTTAACTATGTTAGCCAAGTTGTGTAATTTAGAGTCAATAAGAGTAAACTAAATAAAAGTTTTAATAGCAGAAGATTACAACAGTCTTTATACAGGACTGTTCAAAGCAGACAAATTAGTAATAGTAATATGTAAGTACATATATGCTTTTAACAATGATTTTGTTAATAGACTTTTTTGATCTATTTGTTACTTGATGGTTCTAAAGACAAATCTTCGGCAATGTATTGTTTGAAAGACTTAAACATTTTACAGAGGATATTGTTGGTCAATATCAATGCGGATTTACTGCTGGAAAGTCAACTACACATCAATATAAAGCACATAGACAGATTTTAGAAAAGTGACTAGAATATACCATAGATACACACCATATTTTCGTTGACTTCAAAGCAGCCTATGACAGTGTGAAAACTGCATTATATAACGCAATGATAGACTTTGGAATCTCACCTTTGGAAGTTAGTTAAGTTGATCCAAATAACCATGCAAAACGTAAGCTCATACGTTAGAATTGAAGGAGAAAACTCTATGTTCTTTGACATTAATAATGGTCTAAGACAAAGGGACGCGCTGGCATGTCTCCTCTTTAATATTGTCTTGGAAAAGGCAATCAGACAATTAAGTATTAGAATGAATGGAACTCATTAGAATTCGCTGACGATATAGGTATAGTGGGCAGAAGTACGAGAGACATGGTGTAGTGTTTTACAAGGCTTGCGGACGCTGCAAGTGAATTAGGAGTTGTGGTAAACGAGGAGAAAACCAAATATATGTTGGTTTCTAAAAACCCCCAAAATATCCAACAGAGAATTCAAATTAACAACCATACCTTTGAGAAAGTCAAAGAATTCACAAAATTTGGATCGCTAGTAAACGCAACAAACACGACAAGTGACGAAATAAAAAGACGCATAGCAATAGCAAACAGAACTGTTCACGGTCTCCAGAAACATTTAAAAAATATAAATATAAAACGTGCAATAAAGCTCAATATGTACAATACCTTAATAAGACCGGTTTTGATATATGGGGCTGAAACGGGGACCTTATCTCAAAATGATGAAAGACTTCTTGTTATTTTGAGAGAAAAATTCTTAGAAAGATTTTTGGGTCCATAAATGAAAATGAGCTATGGCGTCGAAGATACAACTTTGACCTGTATTAGTTATACACCGATCCAGATATTGTGAAATTCGTTAAAGTGCAGAGACTTAGATGGGCTGGACACATTGCTAGGATGTCAGATCACGAATATATGAAGAAAATAATATTTCCAAGACCAGAGGGCACAAGAGGTAGAGGACGACCACGAAGGAGATGGATTAATAATGTGAAAGAAGACCTACAGATTCTAAGGGTCAGAAGATGGAGGAAAGTTGCCAGGAATCGACAGGAGTAGCGACTTCTTTGTGAGCAGGCCAAGATCCACAACTGATTGTCGAGCCACTTATGATGATAATGATTGACAAAGGATTGTATTTAATCCAGAGGATAAAATTTAATGTTACACCCAAGTATGTAAAGGATATGCAATGATTAATGTTAAATTTTTTTTTGTAACGAGATCTTGCTTGCTTATTACAACAGTTTTCTTAGCATATACCTTATGTTGTCGATATCAGCAGCTATCAGAAGAGAATATATTGTGTCATCATTCAATGGTCATATCTTAATCGTAATCTAAGTCCAGAACAAATATTTTTTTTACGTTATTGTATTTTTCCAAACCGGCATAAATATTTGCTCAAGTTTTGCCCGCTTGATGGAACCTTATTATGGTTTACCTAAAATATAATACCTCCTCATCCCAGTAACACTTAAAACTCCTGATGACTACTTTATCAAATGCTTGAACTTTGTGGGTGGTGAAGGACGGTAGACAAAACAGAGTTACATTTTTTTCATTGCAGCTTCTGCAATTCAAATGTCTAAATGAAATGAAGCTCCATCGAAATTCAAAGGGCTGATCTAGGACTTTTGAATCGGTAAAAATGATCTAACCACTCTATAAATTCTTCGGGTTTTATGCGGGTTTTTCCAGGTTAATATATTTTTTTCAACTAAAAGATTATAATACCATTCTGGATTAACTTTATATACTGCTTTCATAATTATAAGAGGTCAAATGCTGTTATCTATGCCGTTGCTATCTGCAATGATTGTTACATTCTTACCGAGCTCTGGTACCATGATAAAATCCCTTTTAGCACCTTTACTAGCCAATACACTTAGTTAAAATAATAACACAATAATAGTCACTATACTTTATCTGTTTGCAACAGCAGGTACAGTGTTTACACCGAAGTCACTCAAAATACTATTCTCTTCTGTTGAAATGTAATTGTAGATATTTTTCAAGTTTTTTCGTAAACTTTTGGGGGTTACTGGCATGTCCACGTCACACAATCTTCCTATACGCCCAATCAACTCATCTTCCTGGAGTTTTGTGAGTATTGGAGGTTGTCCAAGTCGTTTTTGTGAACTGCCACTAGCTAGATGATTATGTAACGTACGCCTAAGGATATTGAATGTACTTAGTGGCCTTATAAACAGTCATGCCATTGCATACGACATTCATCCCAACTTCAATGACTTGTTCGGATCACTGTGCCCTTCTCTGGGTGGACATACCTCAAAAAAAAACATTTAAACAAAAACAAAAAAATATTTTAAGTGATTCCATTGTTAGTGATTATGATAAACAAATTGTTTATAAACGCAATCAGCTCTTAATTTAAGGCCAGTTGACTCCTATTAAGGCCAGTCAATTAACCTTATTAGGACACTGCTTAGTGCTTTATAGTTCTCCTGTTCACTGCCTATCTAACCTAACCTAACCTCAAAGAACGGTAATAACCATAGACATATTATACCTAGACTGATACGAGACTAGATACGAGCAGTCCTTGCATCTCTTTCTAGGGGTCGGAGATTATCGACCACGTTACCTTCCCACTGGAGATTATTTGGCCGTTTGTCACGCTAGGGGATACTTACATTGCAGCAGGCTGTCTAGGTATTATAATGTAATGTATATGGTTATAACAAGCAGGATAGCAAAAAAAAACAGTACAAGTAGTCAAGGATATAGGCATCGAGTTCCAACTGACAACAATTTGGTTGATGGAACTGTTGATAAACTAGTAACAATTGTACCAACTTACAAATGACGCGACGTATATAAAGATATACAAAAAGTAATGGAAGAAATGGAGAAATAATAAACAGAATATTTATTTGTAAGGGAATTTAGGCGACAACTATTTTTAGAACCCAAATTTTTTATACCAACGCAAAATAGAAAGTTCACAAATAAACGTAATATAAAGAAATGAAGAGTATTATAAATTTTAGATACAATAAATAAAAATGTATTGTTTATAACGATACACGTTTTTAAATATATAACAGTAAATGGTATTCATACATATTTTACAAATCATGTAAATGGGGGCTACCCTGTACAGTTAATTTGCCGAGTGAATAGTATTATTAAGTCGTGGTCAGTTCAAGTGAAAGATACGGTGTGTTTGTAGGGTAGATAAGGGGAGGAGGAGACGCGGGTATCCGGTCAGGTAATTAATCGAAATGACTGAAACAAGCCTTACACATTACCAACTTGTTACCGAAGATAAAACTGAGCCAGCAATGCCGGAGGGGGTACTAATTCTTCTGCTGCAGATTAGCGGTTTATTTTAAGTACCGAAAGGTACTAAAAATTATTCTAAACGGTAGTAAAACTTATGTTTTGTATGCATTGTTAAAAAGTTTATAAAAACAGTTTCTTTTTTTTTGACCATAAAAAGTTTTTATTTATTTTAGTTGTATAAATTGGAATACATTTTCTTTCTGAACAATGATAAATCAACGCTTAAGTTGTGTGCGAGTACTATCTTTTCAAGTTTTAAGGCAATGATTAACGAATAGTGTTTATAGTTGTAAAAGATTTGAAAATGGCCACAAAAACACTACAGCTTGACTGTACTATACCCACGTTGTTATATAAACACTATTTTCTCAAAATCTCAACTTACCTAAAAAGTATAAGTATGTATAATTGTCAGAGACGAAGGTGCTACTGAACTTCTAAAAATCATACGAACAAGCTGAATTTAGGACCCAAAAAAATATGCAAAATAATTTACAACTCCTACACTCTGGTTTTCCCCTAAAACTCCCCCTCGTTAGGTGTGTTTTAAATAACAAATGTAGGTTAGTTAATTTTGAACAAAAATGTTTATTATCACTTTTAATGTAGAATGAACAGTTCTCTCAGAAACAAGGCTTGAAGCGACCGGTAATTTTAAATGCAATGTGAGTTACGTTGCGCGATTTTTGTCAATTTTAATGAATATCATAAGATCAATATCATAGATCACTATGGAATTTCCATTGTCTTCCAAATTAAATGTTTCCATAATATTCAAAACCTATATCATTTTTAATCTCTCGTTAACTAATTATGATAAGCATCAGACAAATCCACAATTTGTAAGGCAAACCTTTAAAGAATTAATTGCTAACAAAAGATTTGATCAAATTATATACACAGATGCGTCTAAGAGTCCTATAGTTGTTTAATGTGTTGTAACTTCAAACACAGATTTTATCATATCTTGTAAATCCCGCTCTTCTGCTGCATAGATACTGCTGAATTATTCTCTATTCTCAAAGCTACAAACTTACTATCAACAGAATATAAAAAAGTAGCAATACGTACAGACTCAGTTAGCGACTATCTACTCTCTCAAAAGTATGTACACGGTACATCCTTTGGTTCAAGCTATTCAAAACTCTTTCGATAGTTTAATCTCACTGGGAGTATCCATAAACATGATCTTCGTCTCATGTAGAAATCCCTGGAAACGAACTAGCCGACCTCTTTGCAAAACAAGCAGCATCTTCTAATATGGAGACTGAAAACATACAATTACATACATATTTACAGTCGTATTTTAAAAATATCATCCAATCGTCTTGGCAAGATCACTGGAATAAAATCCCTTCCAAGCTTCGTGATATCCATCCCACCGTTAAAAAGCTTGAGTTTCCTTCCATGACACGAAAAATCAAAATCCTAATTGGCCGACTTAGAATCGGCCTTACAAGGCAAACTCATAAACATTTAATGACTTCCTAAGATCCACCTACATGTACACACTGTGGTAATATTCTATCTGTTAAACATATTCTCGTAGACTGTCCCTATTTTAATAACAGAAGAAAGAATCTTTTGAGTCGAAAACTACAAAACATTCTCAGCTCGCCTGATCAATTCCAAAACCTTATTAATTTCCTCTATGAAACCAGGTTTTACCAGGAAATTTAGAAGAAGAAACGTTTAGAATTTGATAATATTTAGTGTAGTTCTTTATCGATTGTAATGTTACTGTATATTCTTGTAATGTAATGTAATAAAATTTTACCTGTGTCAGTGACCTACGCTGTCGAGACACGTACAGGTAAATAAAAATAAAGATATATCATGAAATTTTAGTTCTGCAGTTTTGGCAACAAATGTGAGACATTTAAATATGTCTAAAAAACGTTAAATTTAAACACTCACATTACAAACGATCTAAAACGTTTCAGACTGCTTCTTTTTAATTACACATTTACGTTTTTTAAAAATACACAAATTTAGCTACAAACTGAACCCAATACCATCTTCGTGGAGACATTTCTCGTGATGTGCGATTTTATCAGCTACATTTTTTATTATAATATTTTTTTCTATAGTGTACAGATTCTTGGCAAAAAGATTTTTTCCTTTCCGCCTCCCTACTAGGGAGCATTTTAGGGGGAAACTGGATGGTAGTAGTGGTAAACTTTTTTGCATCTTTTTTATGGTTCCAAAATTGACATATCAATAAAATTCAGCTGGTTCGTAAGATTTTTAGAGGTCAAATCTATGTTGTTTTATGTTTTAACCTTGTTTACGTGGTGGCTGCAAGGCAGTATTGTAAGGATTTCCTACCTTTGGATGCCGGTTGGACCAAGACAGCTACTTAGTATAAGTTTCATTAGAAAACGGTCCTTTTAAGATTGCTGGCCTTTTTTGTTTTGTTCGGTTTAAACGCGTCGAAGGTAGCTGTGGCTGTGTCCTCTCCTAGGATTAGGTATCGTTGTGCAATGAGATTTTGAAACCACAGAAAACCAATCACAACCTGTCCTTATGATTTTTAATGAGACTCTTAAGGAGTGTACGGGGTACTCACTGTTTAGGGTTTGGTATGTGTTGGTTTGTGCGGTTATTGATTGTTTGTTGTTGGTTTGTTTCTTTTTTGATGTTTGTGTATTTATTGTTTTGTGAGGTTGTGTGGTTGGTAAAGTGTATGTGTGGGTAAATAATAAGTGTATATATAAATAATTAATGTGTGTGTTTACTTTGTATTTGTGTGCGGAGTTGAGTGAAGGTTTCGTTTATGGAATTGTTATAGCAGGAGGTTAATGGTTAAAATGGTTAATGGTTAATGGTTAAAAATAAATTCGTGGATTGCTAAAGCTTTACCTCTTTTTAGATGGGGTTGCTGTGTTGTGCTATGGTTTGGATTTTATGACATTGCTTTTGACGTTGCTACTTTATATTGCTATTTGCTAAAGATACTTTAGTTGGACAAATAAAAAGGGAACAGCAAACAAAAAGAAATATGGAGAATGATCAAAGGACAAAGAAAAGAGATGAACGAACTAATAAAAACGAAACACATTCAGAAGGAAACATGGGCAGACTACTTTCGATCCCTATTTGCTAAAGGTGACGATAATGAACCACCAACATCAGAGTTGACGGCAAACGAAGAAATAAATATTGGGGAGGAAGAAGTAAAGGAATCATTATGGAAATTAAAACACAGACAATCACCAGGAGCAGACAGAATACTGAACGAACTTCTAAAGTACGGAGGACTGCGTCTAACTAAACAACTACTAAAACTACTCGTAAGACAAAAAATAATAGAACAAAATAAAATTTCCCAAGAATGGAGATCCAACATCCTAATACCTCCCTTCAAAAAGGTAGACAAATCCGACCCGGAAAATTGCAGAAAAAAAATATTAAACACGGCACTAAAATTAACAACCATTGATAACAAATAAACTAAATGAAATTATAACACTAGGAGAAAACAATACGGTTTTAGGTCGGAAAGAGGCTGAGGCAAATGCAAGAGAAATCATTAAAATAAAACAAACCGGCCTATCTATGTTTCGTGGACCTTAAGAAGGCATTTGACCTGGTCAATGTAAACGACGTTATCTACTTATTGTACGTAATAGACATACCTTTCTCAGAGTACCTAGATGCAAGATGGAGACCATCAAGGACAGGGTAAGAAATAGAAGAGTAGAATGGAACGATCATATAAGTCGAATGACAAAAAATATAGTAGTTAAGAGACGGTTCCCCAATAGGAAGCCGATAAGTAGAAAACCACGTAAACGATGGAACGACAACTTATTGGAGGCACATTGAAAAACAGCCATGTTGACATAAGAAGAAGAAGAAGAGAAGAAAAATGGAAGACATTGTTAAAAATGCTGGTACAAATTTTATAAGAATTGTCCTGTTTATAAGAATTGTATGTTATAGAGAAAATTAGTTGATGAACTAGGTATATCTGCTATAAGTTCATTTCCCGGACTTCCAAGCCTGTATATACTAGATTTATTTATCTCCTTGTGCATTTTTTTAAGGAGTTTAAGTATACACACACACATATATATATATATATATATAATATATATAATATATATATATATATTGTTATGATGTGTTTTTTGTTTGAATGATGAGCAATGAGTATTTTTAATAATATATAGGGTTTTTATCGCGGTTCTCAAAGAATTAGCTTGTAAGTACTTTTTTAAATTATCTTTATTATAACTATTATGAAACACACATATATATCTAACCTAGTCAATGTAAATTTAAAATAAACTATCTTTAAACTGATATTCTTATAAAACTAATTAATTCTATAGACAATCTAAAATTTAAACAAACTATCTTCAAAATTGAAATTGTTCATGACACTAACTAAATTATATTAACAAAATTTTGTACCTTTCTTTCACTGAATGCCTAAATGAACTATTTTCCACTAAGTATATAGATTCTAATCACCACTGAATGTCTTCGTACTTCAGTTATCCTTGTTTTTTGTGAAATTACTTTTTTCAATTATCAGCTTCTACCAATTTAAGATATATTTTTCTTCACCAGCATCTATACACCACCAACCAAACCAGCAAACAGCATTTATATTTATTCTTCTTTTCAATATTCCAATATCCAATTATTATAAGTTGATTTATATTAATCTCCAACCATAATATAATTTAATTTCTTCCAATATACCTTTTTTATCTTCAATAATTATTTGTGTATAATTATAAAATGTGCATTAAATATATGCATAATTTTAATCTTCATTTAACTCACTATATTAAACAATTTGACTAATTGTAACTGATTCACTGACTGTCTTGAAAATTCTGAACAATTTACTTCACTCTACTAACTTTCATAATAAACTGGCCTGACTTCTGACTAAAAACTTCCAAAAACTCAAAAACTGCCATCTTGAATCCAAATCACGGGTATTTATATGTTTTGGATTTCTAGAACCATCTCGTAAGATATCATGTTCTATTTAGATCTATTTAATACATGTCTGAATTTTCTGGAACAAACCATTTCGCAAACATGGCCATCTCCGGAGATCCAGAGAATTCCATTCTTTCTATTAATAATTTTGTTTACATTTAGGCTTTTCAGATCAGAATATATATTAAATTAGTAACTTAACATTCTAATTTAATAAAATACACATTTCAAACAATATATTATTATAACCCACTTTATATTCGTAAATATTTTAAACGTCACTTCAGAGTATAAATATCTGTCAATCTCCGAGAGTATTTTGGTTGCCTAAGCACATGGCTCACTTATATATATTTACAATATTAAAATACAACTTTTTACAATTATTATGCTAATTTATTAAAAATGCCCTCACATAAATATATTTTATTAAATTCTCTAGTATATAACTTATTTAAAACAACCAAATATCTAATATTATGTAGTATATAACTTATAAATTATTTTCTATAAACCCTAATCGTCACAATACCCCAAAAATAATATTTAAAATAAATAATTTACTTATTATTTTTTTAAATATTAATTTTCTCATACCTTATTAAATTTAATAATCAAATTTTTTTTATTATTTAAAATGTGTTAAATACATCCCTGTTCGCTGTCTATGTCAAAACAGAGAACAACGGATCACAGTTCGGCTATTCTATGGTCAAACTGTCATGTCAAATGGAGAATGGATTTTATCAGAGAATAAAATATAACCTTAATTAAAAATATAATGGATATTGTGTTCTGTTTATTTATAGACAAAATCTAGGAATTGTTTCCATTCAAAAGGCTTTCATCCATATAAATTGGTAAGTTTTACACTTTTTATACAGACATTTACACAATCAATTCTGTATCTAACCCCAAATTATGATTTTTAGGGTACCAAACAATTTCCATATGTACACAATTCAACAAGTATGATGTCAAATTTATTCACAACAAAGAAATCTACCATCTATCTATGAAATGGATCTATCAGTAAGTTATTAGTGTTATCATATTTGTGTTAAAGGTATAGAAATCATTATTCAATCTCTTCATGATATTGAAAAATGTCGTTGATATGAAATATGCCTCTTAGTCTGTTCTCTGCATCTATTAACACATAACTATTTAGTCCATTCTGATTTTCAATTGTATATGGACCTTCAAACATTGGTTGTAATTTCTTACAACGGTTTTCTTTAACATTACTTTTTCTAAGTGAACGAATTAACACTAGGTCTCCTTTTTGAAATGTGATTGGTTTTTTTATATTTCGATTTTGTCTTCTGATATATTTTTCAGCTTTCCTCCTAATTCGGTTATTCACTTTCTGCATTACTTGTTCTAACATATCCTGATTATATTCACTAATCCACTTTCTGTTTCCTATATGGCCAAACATTAAATATTCTGGTACTTCCTCTGTATTCAAATTATGTGTATTATTTAAAAAATATTCTACTTGTGGTATATGTTGCTGCCAAGTTTCATGTTGGTTTTGGCACAGTATCCTTAAATATTTTATAACTTCTTTAATATATCTTTCTGCAGGATTTGCCTGAGGATGTCTGATACTTGTAAAATGAATGTTGATTCCCTTTTTCTCACAAAATGTCCGAAATTTTTGGTTGTTAAAATATGTAGCATTATCTATTATGCAATTTCTAAATGGTCCTATTTCTTCGAAAAATTGATTAATATATAATTTTAATGTTTTAACATTTGTTCTGGAGCAGGGATATAGTTTAATAAATTTTGTATATAAATCAACTATCACTAGTATATGCTTTTTTCCTGTTGGACTGAGAACTAAATTTGAAATAAAATCCATGGAAACTGTATTTAGTTTTTCATATACAACATTAGATTTATATGTGTTCTGGTTTTTGAAATTCTTTTCTTTGTTTAGTTGACATATTGGGCATTGGGTAGTAATTTCTTTTGCTATACTTATGTCATTCTTTGCAAAATAATTGTCCCTAAATAGCATCCATAGCTTTCTTGAACCAATATGCATATAATTGTTATGTAAATTTTTCAATATTTTCTTTGCTAAAGTTCTAGTTATTACATATACTTCTATGCCATTTATTATTTTATAATATACCCCATCTTTCCTAAGGACTTTTTGTTTTTCACTCAAATTGATCTGATCTCTTATAATTTCTTCTTTAGAATATAATCCAGTACTTTCTACTAATTGATTTAATCCAATTTTTATTGTTCGCTGCCCTTTTTGTGATGTATTTTCTAACCTTGATAAAGCATCTGCCACTATATTGGATTTTCCAGAAATGTATTTGATTTCAAAGCAGTATTCACTAAGTATTAGACTCCACCGATGTATTCTACTGTTTCCATATTTGTTATTTAATATAGACGTTAAAGCTTGGTGATCTGTTTCTATTGTAAATTCATTACCCAACAAATAAAATCTTAATTTTGTGACACAGTGTATTATACTTGCTAGTTCTAATTCTGAAACTGAGTAACCCTTTTCATGTGGCTTTGTTATTCTTGAAATGAATTGTATTGGGTATTCGACCCCATCATGTATTTGTAATAATACCCCTGATAATCTCTCTATTGATGCATCTGTTCTTAATATGAATGGCTGTGTGTAGTCGGATAGTATATTTTCAAATTTGACAGAAAAATGTTTTTAATTTCTTGGAATGCTAGTTCTCTTCTCTGATCCCATCTCCATTTTACACCTTTTCTCAGTAGTTCAAGTAATGGAATTTCTTTTATACTTAGATCTGGTATCATCCTTTTATAATAATTAATTATTCCAATAAATCCTCTTAAAGTTCTTAAATTGTGTGGTGTTTTATATTCCTGAATGACTTGTGTCCGCTTGTGTCCGTTCTGGATCCATTTCGATTCCCTTAGTGTTAAGTTTATAACCTAGATATATGACTTCTTTTTGAAAAAATGTACATTTTTCTTGATTTATTTTTAGTCCAACTTTGTCTAATCTATTTATTATAATTTTTAGGTGTTTCTCATGATCTTCAGCCGTTTTAGAAAAAATTAATATATCATCAATGTAGTGAATTACAAAATGTTCATATTGATCCAAAATATCATGAAGACATCTACATAGAGCACTGCAAGATGATTGAAGTCCAAATGGTACTACTTTGAATTGATATACTACTCCATCTATCTGAAATCCTGTATACTGTCTACTTTTTCTTTCTAGAGGTATTAACCAAAAGCTATGCTGTAAATCAATTTTAGTGAAAAATGACATTCCTGTAATTCTTCCTAATATTCCATCTATACTCATTGGTGCTTCAAATTGCTTTTCAGTAATCTTGTTAATATTCCTTGCATCCAAACATAACCTGATTTCACCTGATCTTTTTCGTACTACTACTATGGGGTTAATAAAACGTGTGTCTGCCTTCTCAATGATCCCATCTTCTAACATATTATTAATTGTTTTGTTTACTTCCTTCTCTGTATTTATATGGTATTGGGTATGATTTTGTTTTAAAATCTTTTTCCTCCTTAACTCTTATACTATGGATATAATTCTGTGCAATTCTATTTTCTTTTATGACAAGTCCCTTGTGTTGCTGCAATATGGGAAATGACTATTGATTTATATTCTTCAGGGCAATTTAAAACTTTCATTATATCTTCTTCTTTACAAATAAAATTATTCTTCATTATGTACTCATTATTCCTTGCTTCCAATTTTACGCACTCCGCCTCGTAGGCATCCATCTGCTTAAAATTTCCATTCCTTAAATATTCACTACAATAATTATTCTTTACATTCTTTTGGGACATTTCCCTATCATCAAAATACATTTCTTCTTTCATAAACATCATTATTTTCTTTTAATAATATCCTATCAATTCTTATTCCTTCTTCTACCTCATCTTTCTGTATAAATTTAATTATTTGCCCTTCAAAGTTACCATTTTTTCTTCAAAATCTATCTTTACTTTCTTCTTTTCCAATTCATCATTTCCCATTAATATATCAACACATAAATCCTTGACAATAAATCCTTGCATATTAATTTCTTTATTAAGAATATTTATTTTAAAATTGGCTAGTTTATCAATTTCACCCAACTTCTTATTATTTGCACCAATAATTTTATTTTTTGGAATCTTTATTATATCTGATAGTTTTAATGTATTAAAATAAAATTCTCCGAGACTAATGTACTTTCTGAACCAGTATCTATCATAAATTTTAATCATTTTATTTTTGGCCAAAGCATTTATATAAATTAAATTAATAGAGTCAATAATTTTATCCTCATCTAAAGAAATAAATTCAGAAGGTTTTTCATAATAGCAATGGCCTAACTTGTAATTCAGAAAGTTTACTGCACAAAATTTTGATTATTAGAATTGTCAGATTGTATCTGACCACTTGGATCTGATGTCCTATGTCTTTCCCTACTATGACTTCTACTCACATTTTCTTGCCTTGTACTATTTCGTTCCCTGTCTTCGCAGCTTCTATCCTTCGAACACAATTACCTGTCTGTTATAGTTAGGTCGCTCTGTATTTCTTCTATTGTTAAAATCTTGTTTATTATTATTAGTACTGTTATTAAAATGTTGTCTATTATAACTAGTATTGTTATTAAAATTCTGTCTATTTTGATTACTATTATTATTATTAAAATTTTGTAAACTATCAACATATCTATAATTATTATATGATTGTCTATATTGTTGATTATCATTTCTATTATATTGAAAGTTATTATTGTTTTTTCTGTTATTATTATTACTTGTCATATTGCCTCTTTGTATTCTTGAATAAAATTAAATAAAACTATCTATTGTTTGAATATTTTGTACAGTTACGGTTTGCACAACATCATCATCAAAATGTCTAGATACATTTAAGACTGTTTCATCCTCTCTAAGTGGTGGTTCTAAATATTTTGCAACTGTTATCAGTTTTAATGCATAATCTACCATATTTGATTTTAAATTGTGATTATACTTTCCAAAATATAGAATTTCTCTAAACTTTGCTTGCTCTAATTCACCCCAATAATAATTAAAAATTTATTTTCAAATGTTTGAAAGTTATCTAAATCATTTTCAATACTAGCAAACCAAGTTGCTGCATTGTCATTTAATGTCACTCTAATATAATCTTTAATATCATTAATATTATTCACAAATCTTAATTTATGTTTTAAACTATTTATGTATACTCTAGGATGCAAATTTTTTATATTACCAGAGAATTTAATCCCAGTCTCATTTGTTAAATTTAAGTAAGGTCTCCCTATGTCTCTCATTTGTGAAATATCATCTATTCTCTGTTCCACATTTCTTATTTGATTACTATTTATTTGATATTTTGTTGTATATCGTCTAATTTTTCTTCTGTGTTTCTCCTGTCTTCGTTAATTTTTACTTCTAAGTTACATTTCTGTAACTCTATTTTCTGTTCTATATCTATTTTATTATCTTGAATAATCCTCTTACTTCTGTCCTCTCATTGTCTATCCTTTTCTTGTAGTCATTCCGTATACTTTTTATTTCATTTGCTACTTTTTTCTCTGCAGCTTCAAGTTTTTTATCCATTTGTTTTTCCATTTGTTTTACAATTTTCTTATTATTATCTTCTATTTTCTTTTCTAATTTTCTATAATTTCTCTTCCAATTTCTGTTCCATTTTTTTCATGTCTTCTTTGACTTCTTGTGAATTCTGTTCCATTTTTTGTTCTATTTTTTTCATGTCTTCTTTGACTTCTTTTGAATTCTCTTCCAATTTTTTTATGTCTTCTTTGATTTCTTTTGAATTCTCTTCTATTGTCTTGTTCATCTGCATCATTAATGACATCAAAGCTGCCATATTGACATTTTCCTCTCTTTCTGGATTCATTTCTGCAGTATCTTGTGGAACTTGAACTAAACTCTCCTCTTGTATAGGTTGTGTTTCTACTAACACATCTTCTTCATTCTTTTTGCTTCTTGTACCTTTCTTTCCTTGAGACATTTTGAGACTTTACTTGTTCAAATATAATTAAAATTAAAATCTATACTTTTTCTTTCTACTGATAATTAATTTAATTATATGAGAGCACTTATCTTCCCAAACTAATTCTTTTAAATAGAGAGCCACCGCGTTGGGTGCCAAATTGTTATGATGTGTTTTTTGTTTGAATGATGAGCAATGAGTATTTTTAATAATATATAGGGTTTTTATCGCGGTTCTCAAAGAATTAGCTTGTAAGTACTTTTTTAAATTATCTTTATTATAACTATTATGAAACACACATATATATCTAACCTAGTCAATGTAAATTTAAAATAAACTATCTTTAAACTGATATTCTTATAAAACTAATTAAATTCTATAGACAATCTAAAATTTAAACAAACTATCTTCAAAATTGAAATTGTTATGACACTAACTAAATTATATTAACAAAATTTTGTACCTTTCTTTCACTGAATGCCTAAATGAACTATTTTCCACTAAGTATATAGATTCTAATCACCACTGAATGTCTTCGTACTTCAGTTATCCTTGTTTTTTGTGAAATTACTTTTTTCAATTATCAGCTTCTACCAATTTAAGATATATTTTTCTTCACCAGCATCTATACACCACCAACCAAACCAGCAAACAGCATTTATATTTATTCTTCTTTTCAATATTCCAATATCCAATTATTATAAGTTGATTTATATTAATCTCCAACCATAATATAATTTAATTTCTTCCAATATACCTTTTTTATCTTCAATAATTATTTGTGTATAATTATAAATGTGCATTAAATATATGCATAATTTTAATCTTCATTTAACTCACTATATTAAACAATTTGACTAATTGTAACTGATTCACTGACTGTCTTGAAAATTCTGAACAATTTACTTCACTCTACTAACTTTCATAATAAACTGGCCTGACTTCTGACTAAAAACTTCCAAAAACTCAAAAACTGCCATCTTGAATCCAAATCACGGGTATTTATATGTTTTGGATTTCTAGAACCATCTCGTAAGATATCATGTTCTATTTAGATCTATTTAATACATGTCTGAATTTTCTGGAACAAACCATTTCGCAAACATGGCCATCTCCGGAGATCCAGAGAATTCCATTCTTTTCTATTAATAATTTTGTTTACATTTAGGCTTTTCAGATCAGAATATATAATTAAATTAGTAACTTAACATTCTAATTTAATAAAATACACATTTCAAACAATATATTATTATAACCCACTTTATATTCGTAAATATTTTTAAACGTCACTTCAGAGTATAAATATCTGTCAATCTCCGAGAGTATTTTTGGTTGCCTAAGCACATGGCTCACTTATATATATTTACAATATTAAAATACAACTTTTTACAATTATTATGCTAATTTATTAAAAATGCCCTCACATAAATATATTTTTATTAAATTCTCTAGTATATAACTTATTTAAAACAACCAAATATCTAATATTATGTAGTATATAACTTATAAATTATTTTCTATAAACCCTAATCGTCACAATATATATATATATATATATATATATATATATATATATATATATATATATATATATATATATATTAAATACAAAAACGGATCTATACTTTGCTAGTAAAGACATCAAAATGAATACCTATAAAATAGATTCAAAGAAACTTTTATAATCATTTGTAGGTATTATCTTTTTGTATGTCGATCACCTGTTCCACTCTGTAAATTATGAATAAATGAAAAGACCAAGACCTTGTGGTGTGGTACTTTTTACACCTAGAATATTCATAACAGAAATTAATTATGACAGCTAATTTGTTATAACTAGTTCGACTAATTAACAAAAAATATGAAATAGGTAATGTTTTCCTCTAAAATTAACTAATAAATGCTGCCAATTATAATGGTAATTTAAATATGTAATTTAGTAGTAAAGGACATGCTTAGAAATTTATGGTACGATAGAAAAATATAAGAATAATAACTTTCCCTGTTCTTAATCACGCGACAGAATGTGTATGTGGCAATTTACTTATATCTGCGGCACCTTTAACATTTTCTGTCCATATTATTTTTTGTATATTGACAGTAAGAAATATTCTTTTATTTATGATCTGCCGGTTGGTGTCCTTTAAGATACTTTTGTAAATTTGTTCTTAGCTTTCCCAACAATCACAAGAAGACTTGTATTTAACGTTTGGTAACCGTTTGGTAGAAATTACTTGTGCAATATATCTACTCCACTAGGCTCTACAAACAATCTCAGAAAAAATTTTGGGGTTAACGGAGTTTGAGATTGGGTAAAAAGGGAGTGATAAAAGACAGAAAAATTAAAGTTGCCATATATAAAACACTAATAAGGCCAGTCTTAACTAACGGGTCTGAAACGTGGTCACTTACACAGAACGATCAAGAATTGCTTAAACGTTTCGAGAGAAAAATTCTAAGTAAAATATATGAAGGAATCGAAGAACAGGGTTTATGGCGTAGGCGCTACAACTTTGAGTCATATAGAAGTTTTCGGGAACCTGACGTTGTAAAATGTATTAAATTTTCGACCGAAGAGGACCAGTGAGAAGACGAGCCAGAGGAAGACCAAAACTTAGGTATTGACATAACATAGAGGATGATCTAAAATCCATCGGAGTTAAAGCATGGAGAAGAGTTGCCAGAGACAGGGGCGAATGAAAGATTGTTCTGAAGAAGGCTTTGGCTCATAATGAGCTGTAATACCACTGATGATGATGAAAAAGGGAGTGATAAAATTTATGTTGCTTGCATTTATTTAGTGCTCTCTGTCCGTTGGTCAAACACTTAACTCTTTTAAACCCCTTGGGACAATACGTCCCACCAGAAATTCAAAAAATTCTATTATAAATGAAGCCCAATTTTACATTGAAATTAAATATTATTTTGGTATTTTATAATCGTACGACCATGTGCCAAAGTTATAGGCAACCTACCATTCGTTTAACCTATATTTCTCATTAATAAAATGAAGGCGTTTCTGTTTACTCTAATTTGTGTGATTCTAAACAAAATTCAAAATTACGGCAAAGGGTGCGTTGATGTTAATTTGTATTTATAACTGAACCTCTGTAGAATGACTGAAATTAATCATATTATGAAAAATAAATCGGAGTAGTACAAAAAAATGACAATTTTAGTATTCGGGATATATAATCCCAATGGTTTTCTTCAGCATGGAGCGTCTCTCTTGTAACCACTTGTTAGCTAGGCGAGGAGTTGGGATAGTAAGAGAGATTTGATTTTTAGTATATTTCACCATATCTCTGAGACCTTCAAGATCTTGGAGGTAGCCAGGTGGAATTCGACAACTCGTATCAGTTTTTCTATTATTGGTCTCTCTAGCACCAATTTTTATCTTAGCAGATTTGCTGTTCTAACCATTAGGTTAGAACAGCATATACATATTCTGTCTTTTTTTTCTGGTAGATATATTAAATTGGTGCAGCATATGTTGTAAATCATCTTCACTTTGAGAGATTAGCATTGCGTCGTCTGCATAGCAGAGATTGTTTTTCTCCCATTTGGTATCTTTTTTTAGTTCTTACCTTTTTATTAAGTTATCCATAATCAGGTTAAAAAATAGAAGGCTCAGAGAATTTATTTGTCTCATCCCATTGCCAGTCTCTTAAAATGCCAGAATCTTAAAAAGTGGGACTTATGCTGCAGGTGATCTGTGTGACTGTGGCGTTGTACAAACTAATGAGAATCTGCTGGTGTGCGAACAGGTACAACAAACCTGTAGTTAAGAAAACCTAAAGCAAGCCAAGGAAAGATACTTGGAAACTTACAATTTGACTGGAACTGAAGAGGACACAGCTCATTTTCATTTTCATTTTCAAGCTTGTTGGAAGACGTCAGTTGTTTTGGTTTTACACTTTATCAACTCGTTTTTCTTTTTATCTTTCAGTTATATTCCCAACAATACCCAATGGAGGACGATACAAGATGCAAATAAATTATATTCTTGTCACTAAACGATGGAGGAGCTCAATAATCAACGTGAAGACAAACCAGCTGCAGATTGTGGTTTCGACCACAAAATGTTACAAGCAGAATTTCGCATTAAGTTACACAGTAAAACAGTCACAAATAAAAGACACAAATTGATTCCAAAACACCCGGAAAAGTTTAGAGAAGCATTAGCAGAAGCTGACCTACCAGTGACTACCGGAGACCCTGACAAAACGTGGGAATACTCAAAGAAATGGATCACTAAAGCCATCAACAATACTAATCCCAAAGACAAAACGGATAGGAAAAATCATTGGATGACTGAAAAGACTCTCAATCTCTTCGTCGTTGTACGGTGTGTTCTGCCAAGAAAAAAGAAACACGAACACAAATGATATGTCAAAAGTGTCAGGGACCCATATGTAAAGAATGTTTTACTTCTTACCATTTATAAAAATGTTTTGTTACTTACACCGTAAATTCCTATTGGTTAAATTCAAAAGAAAATTATTTTTAAGGTTTTTATTTCATATAATAAGAGGATGAAACCCATTGAAAAAAATTTATTTCGATACCATTGGGATATATCGTCCCACTAAAAAACAACCATTGGGACCATATAACTCAGGATAAAAGGACTTCAAACGTAATTAAAAAAATATTAATATGATTAAACACATCTGTATTATATGACCAAATGATAAATATTAGATTTTGATAAGAAGAAAAAAGTGGGGTCGAAAGTTTCACACAGCGAAGACTAATGTGTTAAACTAAGTATAGCTTGTCTCAAAATATATCCTGTTTGTTTTCCCCTAGTTAAAGGATTAGTGTTATTATTGCCATTGATTGACATCAACTGAATAACCAAAGTTATTGGTTCTTAGTGACAAAACACCAGAGGCGGAGTCCAGGTAAAATAATATCTGATAGAGCGATTTTATTTCAAGCCCTCCATTTTATCGAAAAAAAAAAATATTTTATTGCTTAAAGTGATCACTATAGACATCATAAAATAATAATAAAAATATTATTCCATGTCTATTTCTGTTTCACTGCCAGTCCTCATTTGGAATAATTACAATGGGTTGTACCTATATTATACCTTTTCATAAACAGATAGGACTGTTCAACTTTTACAATATGTTGTTTAGCATTTTTCCAGTTTTAATTATTAACTGTACGGCAGTGGCACTTGGGTAGGAGAGTGTGTAATGTAAACATAGCAAGGAAATAAAGGAGAAAAAATAAGGTGTAGTTAGCCTAGAAAAGAGTAATAATTATTTAAATAATTATTAAATATTCCAAATTGAATAAAGAACAAATAATTCATAGTTAGTTAGTAACATAGTCAATGTATACATTTCACATTAAACAAAGATTAAAAACTCGACTTAGTTTAAGTGTATTACACGAGTCTCAAATATCAGATCGCCACGGTTGTTTAAAAGAAAAAAATCACGTTTAAAAACATAGACCTTCGCTGGAAAATAACACGGGGACTCAGTCAGCAAAAAAATAAAAAACTCGACCTTGGTACTACGATCGGAAATTGAGAATACGGGCTCATAAAAAACGAACGAAGCGGGCCAGAGGCGAGCAGTAAGAACGAGGCACCTGAGAGTGCTCCACAAAGAGAAGCACGGGCGATCGAGACAATACGCAGCCGTGAGCGCGCTATTGTAACTCGACGGGGTAGTGTGCCGTATAAGTGCCGGTATCTGGAGTTTCGAAAGTTCGTGATAGCGCGCGGTACTTCAACAGACTGAACCTGAATTCCAGAAGGACTGGAGGCGTATTCATTAGCTAGAGTTTAAATACGCGAAGGTAACTAAGATCTATATACTAACCCAAGGAATATATAATAATACGGATTGTCCACCCTTTAATTTCTTGCTTTGTCTCTTCTCGTCTTCCTTCGCGCCTGATCGAATCATTATTGGTTATAACTGATATCTTGTTATCTTAGTTGTAGTATACAGTCTATTTAATACATTGTAAACTCGAAATTTGGTTTTATTGTTCTTCCCGGCCGTTACAGGCAGAGACTAGAAGAGATACACATTCTTCGCTTATGCAGTTTTCCGGCTTCTAAAGCAAGCCCATAGACTCAACTCTTTACAGGACCTGAGACCCAGAAGTCCTTAATCCCCTTTCTCCCAAATCTCCCTACCCTCTTGTAAATCCGCGAGGGCGAAACCAGTCAGCTCAGACTAGTGGAACCAGTAAGCCTTGTCCGCTCACAGGGATAAGTATCCCCTAAGAATTGTAGACGTATCCAAGGATTTTGGGACAGGCGTCTTTTACAATGATGACAGCAGCATTTATTAAAATGGTGACAGTAGGGATCCCGCGAATATTATAATCGGTTCTCCAATTATTTACAGTGGATCCCCCCCAATTGTAACAGTGGTGACAGCGATTTATTAGAAGTGCCACTCGCCGTATTTCACGTTCATTTACTGGCCTATGAAGGAAAAAGGGTTTCGTAAAAAATGATTTGGATATACATTCACTTCTAATAATCACTTAAAACAGTATAGTCTTGTTTCAGGTTAGTTATCCAATACTTTCTTCGGTATGTTATTATTTAAGCACATTATATCCTCAATGCTAAATCCCATCTCTATTCATAAAAAACACTAATGTAATTATACTGTAGAGGACACTAATCGCATTAGAATACGATTTACATCCAAAAAGCAATTACCAAGTACCGTTATGAGCTTGTTTTGATCATCGATGTCGACTTGATGATGGATTATAGTCAATTCATCATCACATCCATACATTTATTGCAGAACTAGAGCTGTTTAAGGAAGTCAATTTTTTCCGTGATTTATAGAGGATTAGAAATCTTACGAGATGGTAAAAGTTACTTTTGTTATGTGATAATGATAAACAGGTATTTTAATATGGATTAGAATAATTTATTAAATGTTTATTAATCTTGGACTTAATGTGTTATAGGTGTGGTAAGACAAAACGAACGTTTTTGGATAATAGTTTCTCATGTTAATAGAAAAAATAGGACAACATAAAATAGTCAAAAAGTTAAGTCGGTAGTAAATATGACTACCTACATGTTTACATTAAACAAAAAAATACTAAGATTTTAAAACATATACAAAAAATAAGGAAAAACATTAAAGCGGAATAGCAATATTAACAGATTCAAGTAAAAATACAAAATCGGAAAGAAATAATAGTCCCAAAAATAAAACCGTGGAGATAAAGCAAGTTTATCTCCACGGTTAGCTCTTATTTGAGAAATAGGAAGATGAACATGGAAAGAGTGAAACAGAAATTAAGATATTGCAAGATGTAGGAAAATATCTAAAATCACAAGAGTTTGATGTTGACAGTGGTAAAAATTTATTTAAAAGAAGAAACATTTATTTATAGGATCTCCTTTATATCTCTTGTAGAGACAACGTCTTTCAATTCTGGCTTCTTTTCAAAACTAATTTTTCGTTGAACCACCGTATGCTGCTGAGAATGTAGTTCGTCTAACACTAGTTAGACTAACTAAGTTGTCAGTTCTAAGAGAAACAATCTCATCTACCACTGACACTTCGGGTTCCAGTCCTTCGCAGGCCCTTTCATCTACAGCCTCAGGCCACAGCTTCTACCATGCAGAGGTTAAGGTCCTTGTTGTAACACCTAGTCAGGTCTGATCAATAATTCTGAGGCATATTACTATGTTAAAGTGGTCCTTCCAGAACTCTCGAAGGGTAAGGTTTGTGTTCTGTGTCACCTCAAAGCAGCGCCGAAAAATGTGCTTGGTATATAACTTCTTAAAATTAGAAATCACTTGCTGATCCATGTGCTGCAAGACATGAGTGGTGTCGGCTGGTAGGTAGAGAATCTTTATAAACTTGAAAGTAAATGGAGTAAATCATCTTCGAGATTTGGTGGGTGAGAAGGGGCATTATTGAGGACAAGTAGGTTGTTTTGCTGTAGATATTTTTTAACAGAAGGGGCAAACATCAGGTTTGTCCACTCCACAAACAATTTCCTGGTGACCCACGCCTTTGTATTTTTACTCCACTGGCAGTTTTTCTTTTAAAATCTTATGTGACTTAAAAGCTCTGAGATTTTCTGAATGGTACACTAGAAGAGGTTTGATTTTACAGTTGCCACTCGCATTGGCGCAAATTAGTAGAGTAACGGCCGGTTTCCGAAACGTTATTCAAATCTCCAATCATGTAATCAAGTGTCAAATTTGACCAATTGTTAACAAGCGACAGGTTTCCGAAACGAAAATTATGGTAAAATTACGTGATCACCGATTATAGATTATTTGACATACGATTTTACATGGAAACAGTAGAATCGATTGTAATCGTTTATTATTTCTGTATGAATTGTTCTTTATCTTGCTCTAAATTAAGAAAGTAATGTTGCTGTTTCACTTTACCATCATTCCTGTTTATGTGTAATCTGCATTCTGAAAATCAACAAACAAACATAACCTAACTAACTAATAATTTTGTGTCGTTCGTTAATGTTTACCGATTTGTCATTTAATATCTTTAATTCTTAAAATGAACCTTTGTAACAATATTTTTGGGTTCTTTCCAAACAACAGCTTTTTATAAAACACCCATCGAGTTAGAATAAACACCTTAGGTTTATGTATCTTACAACGTAACCAAAGATTTTATTTTATTTACTTACAACCATTGGTACATAACCAAAGATTATAAGATTAATCGTCCAAAAATCTCAGATTACCTGACAAGCTAGTATGACAGAAGTTTGACATAAATAAAACGATAATTAAGCGTTTCGGAAACCCAAAATACTTCTGACAGGCTGTTAATCATCGATTATTTGCTTGTTAGATTAGTTAATGTGTGTTCTGTGATTGAAGTTTGATCGATGTTTCTGCAACTCAAAATGCATTTAATCGTCTGTTAACAGTAGATTACCTAATTTTGATAATGATCAGCCTTTCGGAAACCGGCTGTTAATCTATCTTTCATAGATTTGTGACCTGGCATCGTCTTCTCTTCTGCTGTTATGTAAGTCCTATTCAGCATCTTTTTCCAGAAAAGCCCTGTCTCGTCACAGTTGAAGACTTACGGGGAGGTGTATCGACGCAAAGCAATGATAATCGACGTGGTTCAACCCGGAAGACTGTTGAGTTTAATATTAATTCTTTTGTAATAGCATTAATCTTAGCTGTAGATATAATTGTACTAACCGCGGAAATCTTTCGGAACATGTGTGTGTGTGTGTGTGTGTGTGTGTGTGTGTGTGTGTGTGTGTGTGTGTGTGTGTGTGTGTGTGTGTGTGTGTATGTGTGTATACGTATAGTTTCAATTGCAACAGCCTAAGGTTGAGTAAATTTTGTCAATTTAAAGGCAACAACCTAGTTGCAGAAAAAATTGGAATAGAATCATTATAAAATTTACAATAACATATGGAGGAATAGTCATGTATAGCAGGAAAGTATTACTTATAACAGAAAAACTTTGGGAACATAGAAACAGAAGAAATGACCAAAAAAATCAGTTTGAAAATAAAATTTGAACATAATATCCCATCAACCAATCGAGA
This sequence comes from Diabrotica undecimpunctata, assembly GCF_040954645.1. NCBI lineage: Eukaryota > Metazoa > Arthropoda > Insecta > Coleoptera > Chrysomelidae > Diabrotica > Diabrotica undecimpunctata. Next base: position 128,717,173 of record NC_092808.1, read on the forward strand.
AGTAGCATAAACTTCATCATCCAGACTCAAGAGTCCACTGCTGAACATAAGCCTCTTCCTCATGTTTCCAACCCCGTCTATCTTACGCCGCTCTTATCCAGTTTTTATTGAGTCTTCTTAAATCGTCAATCCATCTTGTAGGTGGTCGACCGACGCTTCTCTTGTCTTCCCTTGGCCTCCATTCCAATAGCCTCTTTGTCCATCGCCCATCTGTCATTCTGGCTATGTGTCCTGCCCATCTCCCTTTTAGTCTGGCTATCTTCTCGATGATGTCAGTCACTCCGGTTCTTCTCCTGATGTCTTCGTTGGTTATTCTGTTTCGCAGAGTTATTCCTAACATGGACCGCTCCATTCTTCTCTGCGTGACTCTCAGTTTGGTAGCTGCTGCTTTTGTTAAGGTAAGTGTTTCTGCTCCGAACGTCAAGACTGGAAGGACGCACTGATCAAATCAGATCAATCAGAGCATAAACTTATTAACAACAATTTAAAATGCTAGTTAAATGTTTAGAGGTAATGAGTATAACAAACTAAAAGAAAAGAGGAATATCAAATCGAAGTAAAACGGAGCTTGAAACGTGATCTCTCTTTTAAGCCTTCACTTTTCCGCTCTTAGATATAGACTTCTTCCAATGCTTTTCAGGTCCTTTTGTTTAGGGTGATCTAAATCCTATTTTTTCAGTAATGTTTTGAATATGGCCTTTCCTAGGATCTTCTTCTTTTGGCTTATCTAGGACCTCGTAATTCCTAGGACCTACTTAATTCATAGAGTCAAAGGCTATTTTTTACAATCCAAGGTAGATGACGCCTGCATACTTGTTTTCGTTCCGTTGTCGAAAAAAAGGTAGTTTTTGTCTTTTAGTTTGAATTTATCCTAACACTACCTGATGAGCTGCAGACCAGTGTAACTTAAGCATAAACTTTAAAACACAGATAGTACTTTTTATGGTTTAGTTTCAATGATGTTTACATTGTTATTTTTTTTTTATTAAAATTCAAATAGTCCATAAAACTTTGTATTGTTATTTAAATATCCATTGATTATATTTCGAACGAGTGTCAAGGTTGATTAAATAATTGCTCCGATTAAATAAACTGTTGCGTTTTCTCGAGCTATATTAGGCATTTATTTTCCAACTAAACGGATTTGCATTTAAATTATATAATGATTTAATTTAAATTTAAATGTATACGGACAAGCGGTTTCATGTATGTAAGCTGAGTTAGGAATATAAATGAACAATCAAACGGTAAACGTGCAGAGCGTTATCATCAATTTTAGTAGAGGTGTAGTGCGAAAAATAAAATTACTTAAACATTGATTTCTCAAACTATCGTCGCTAAAGATTATGTTTTCACAAATAGTAGTAAAAAAATATATATGGACATAGCAATCATCATCTATTTAGAATATAAATAGTTCCTGGTGATCAGTCGTGGAATAGGAACACGGAATCGTGGTAACCAGATTTTTCAAATACTTTTCTCCGCTTATTTTTTAAGTGTTTTTTAACAGTTTTTTGAAACAAAAAAAATTTTTTTTATATTATTTTTCTATGGTTAACCCCATTGGGAGATTGTCTAATAAGTTCGATTTTTTGGAATCTTTCATTCACAACATCGAAAGGATTTTCATTTCTAAGTCTTCGAAGATAGTGAAGAGACCGAAGACGGATACCGAATACGCAAAAAAATGCGAAGATTGTGGAATAATAAGCATTATGAGCTTCTTCGTGAAGACATTTTTAAATATATTATATTCGAGGATGTACAAAAAGTGTAAAGAATACAGGAAAACACGCAGTTAAGGTACGCATTAAGTACTTGAAAGAAGGCTTTCAAAAAACTAATACGGAATGCAGAGACGATACCTATAATTGTGACGACTAAGGCACTAGATCTAGCAATGGAAAAAGCTATTGAAAATAACAAAACAAGTAATACAAAAAAAAACGTAATAGGAGGAAAGGAATAAAGCCCATTAAAATCGTATCCTGGGATATCAAAACCATGGTTTTGATATCCCAATCATTGCTAAGACGCAGGAAATGGCCCTAGAAATATAAAAATATGAACTAGAAGTTTTATATCTTCAGGAAATAGAATGTAAGAACCAAGAAAAAATTGGGAAGAAACATTTTCCTATGTACTATTGGGAAGAAAACTGAAAAAAATTGAACAGCCTTATGGCGAATAGAGAAATGAAAGAAAAACTAACTCAGTTCAAAACAGTTATTGAAAGGATATCCTAATTCAGAATAGAGAACAAACAACCAAACATATCGATATTCAATTGCTTTGGCTTTGTTCAATTTTTCACATATCAAAAACAATACTATATTTTTCGAATGCAATAAATTCTACATTTACCATCCTCAATTTCAAGTCATTGCCTAAGACATCTCTTAGTAATACCTTCTACTAATGACTCTAACCCTACTCTTAAGAAATACAGACATTTTTGGACAATACAAACAAAATCTCCCCCTCTCTTTCTCTCTCTCTCTCCCTCTCTCTCTCTCTCTCTCTCTCTCTCTCTCTCTCTCTCTCTCTCTCTCTCTCTCTCTCTCTGATGTCGACTCCCGTAGAAAACAGACGGTTTTTCGTGCTCTCTATGTTTGTCTCAAAAACCTTTAATCTGCTAAAGACAATTAAACCTCGTACGGAAAACAACTGCTTGTGAATAACGCAACAGTAATTTTGGTAAGCTTTAATATACTATAGACTTGATTTAGCTATTGTCTGTATAACACTAAATTACCTCTCCTAATTATTTTGAACCAGCTCTATTGAAACAGTCCATAAAACTTGTAAATTATTTTAATAATTTGGCATTTATTCATACATTTAGCATAAATGCAACAAATCGGCATCTATGTTTCATGGATCTTAAGAAGGCATTTGACCGGGTCATATAAAGGACGTTATTCACTTATTGTACGCAAGAGAGATACCATTACAAATAATCAAAACGATCGAAAATATGTACCAAAACAACACAATAAAAGTAAAAGTAGGAGAAGAATTAACTAACCCCATTGAAGCCTAGTAATGGGATACGGTACGGAGATTCCCTGAGTCCTCTATTGTTTAACCTGATTATAAATGAAATAATAAAAAAAGTAAGAACTAAAAAAGGATAGCAATGGGAGAAACAGAACTTATAATAATCTGCTCTGCAGACGACGCAATACTACTCTCTCAAAGTGAAGATAAGATACAACGTATGCTGAACTAATTTAATGTAACAGCCAAAAAATTTAACATGTAAATTTCCCCGAAAGAAGACAAAATGCATGGTTGTAACAGTAAATTTATTAAGATGTAAATTGGAGCTGGAAGGTCAGATAATAGAACAAGTGATGGAATTTAAGTATCTAGGCATCACATTATCTAGCTAAGGAAAGTTCGAAACAGAAGTGGAAGATCAAGTTAATAGAGCAAACAGAGACGCAGGTGGTCTGAATGAAACAATATGACATAACCTGACGCATAGAGGACAAAAAAGATGTAAGAAATAGCAGAGATGAACAATTAATGACACCGGATACAAGGAAAAATTAAACACCTCCTAGAAAATGGAAAAGGAAAGTCTTACAAAAAGTTTGTGTTAATGGCCTAAAAACCTACAGGTATGAAGGAGAAGAGTATTTTGTATCTTTAAGAAAGAAATGGGAAAATAATCTTAGATTAGTGAAACTGGAAAAACTCTCACTTTATTCTGTGTTAACCACAGAAAAGACAAAAGATGTTAACAAACTTTAAAAAAAGATGTTTGGAAAGGACTGATCTACTTCTGACCTACACCTTGGTTGGTACAAGAGTTTGATTTTTGATGAACCCACTACAACAGCTGCTGTTGGGGAGTAGGAAGAAATGTGTGACTCAAAACGACTTGAGTTCGTGCAAAAGGTCTTATTGTCAGAACAAAATCCATTTTTTAAAATATTATTTAGCAATTATTGGATAATATTGATTAGAACTCATTATCCCTTTTCAGAGCACAGCTACAAGTTTTTCGTCATCTCTGAAAAATTATTTATTTGTGACTTAAGTTTGTTTGCATTTCACCTCCTCATATAGTTTCACACCAAATTTATTGGTCTTGCTTTACGCTTCCTAACGACAGTAACGTGAGTCTCGGAATTCTAATGAAGAAAATTAAACTTTTGGGACTCACTTCCTCACTCAGCATTGTATATCTCTACATAATAACTCTACAATAAGGGTTTCTTTTTGAAAATAAACATCAAACTCATAGGACCTGACTGCATATACCTCAGGTTAGCATTCTTAGCTCTTGGGTGCATATTATATAAACCATTTCCGAAGTGGAAATCGTAAACTCAAAGTAAACATGTTAAATTGAAATTTTGGTGAATTCCCAATAAAAAGACTAGAAAGATAATATATGTATCCTGAAAAATATTCTGAAAAATGTTCTTCCATTCTGCCCTGTCGGCTACTTTCCTTCGCCACTGCCTGATGATCATGGTTTTAAGATCCCTCTCTAAGTCGTCTATCCATCTTTTACGGGGCCTTCCTCTTGTTCTATTTCCTTGGGGCTTCCATCTCTGGACTACTTTTACAGCTCGATTATCTGTCATTCTTTCTAGGTGACCAAGCCAGTTTAGTCTTTGTGAATTTACAAATCTAACAATATCTGTGCTCTGCATTAGTTCATCTAGCTCGTGGTTCATTTTAATTCTCCACGAACCATCGCTGCATTGGGTTGATCCAAATATCTTCCTTAGTATTTTGAAAAATATATATGTATATTAATATGACGCTTCCTCGTTGACACCAGGCTTAGGCAAGGAGATCCTCTCGCCCCTCTGCTATTTAATTTTGCACTGAAACATGCGGTAAGGAAAGCTCAACCACAACTGTCAAACGTATTTGCCGCCCAAGGATTAAAAAATACTATTGGCGTTTGCGGATAACGTGGGTACAATTGCACAATCCACTAGGGGATATTACTCATTAATGACCGTACTTAAATCAAAAATACTCTCAATACCAGCAAAAATAAGAGTTTACAAGAAAATAATTCGTCCCACAATAACGTATGGAAGCTAGACATGGACTCTGAACCAGCAGGAAACGACAAAATTACTGGTACTGGAAAGAAAGATACTGCGGACTATCTATGGGCCTCGCAGAGAAGAGACAACAGGAGAATGGAGAAGAAGACACAATGATGAACTCCAGACAGTATATGGAGATAAAAACGTAGTAGGTACGCTACATTAAAGCAAGCCGAGTAAGATGGGCGGACCATGTACTAAGATCGAGTGACGAAAGACTCCTGAACGCCACATTCTGCAAAAGGCCCGATGGCAGAAGGTCAGTTGGTCGCCCAAGAAAGAGATGGAAGGACGCAGTAGCCAGTGATCTACGCAAAATGGATATACAGCAATGGGAAATAGCTGCTCAGGACTAACAACAATGGAGGGAAATAGTAAACGCGACCAATACTCACATAGAGTTATAGAGTCAAATGATAATGATATGATATGATAACAATTATTTTGTTTCAATCTGCTAGTACTTTCATTTAATTTGTGTTTTAAAATATTGGGGACTTGGCATATTATTATCATCTAAGCGTTCTTATTTTCTAGAATTGTTTTATCAGGCTTACACTCACTTTCACTTTTTTTTGACACAAATTTTTAATAATATATCTGCAAGCAAATTTAATAATGGTTAACACTGGTTACATACCACTTAACAATAACTTACCCTAGGTAAAATTATCGACGTGCCTAAATTATCAACGTGAGAATTGACAAAAAAACTACAAGCTATTATAGAGGGTGCCGATTTTAGATAAGAAATTTATTTTTGTCTGTGGCAATTACCTAACTAAATCGATTAGGGTTGTACCTTACATTAATTACTTTAGTGTGATACGATATGTAGCTCGATAATTCGAAAACCGGAAGTTGTTGTAAGTGAGGCAGGTCGGAAATTCATACTTCCGCTGCAGTAATTGATGGCTACCCCGAATATAGGTGTATACGTTTGCTGACGTTTTGAATAGTGTGTTTTATAATTGATCCAGATCTGTTCAATCAAATTAGACTGTTATTGCTTATTTGTATTATTTTCATACTAGGAGAAACCAACAGAGTGTGCTAGAGTGATTTTAAACAGGCATATGAATTCATAAAGCGAACTAAATTACTAAAACTAGTGCAGTATCCTGAGAGATTAACCAATCTAGTGAAGAACATTTAGTTTCGTACATGATAAGTAAATTGGAAAAAAAAGGCAAAGAATATGTTATTGGCAATTTACAATCAAATATGGAATACCGAATGTTATTCATCGAGTTTATAGTTTTGCCATTTATAAAGCTATACAAAGATTAAAAACCCAAAAATCAGATAAAGGAATGTCCTTACGATCTTGTATTAGTAAATTATTTGAAAGAATGGTTAATTAGAGCTTGGAAAAATGGCTAGAAAATAATCATAAAATATTGGCTTCCCAATTTGGATTTAGGAGAGGATGTTCTACCATAGAAAATATAGGTCATCTAGTAACAGATATTAATTTTTATTTTTCTTAAAATAAGCCCGTTTCAACTTTATTTATGCAGCATTCTCTATAACAAAATGTCACTAATTGGTCTTTCAAAATGTTTTATTAAAAAAATAATTAAGATGTATGCCAACAAAAAATTATTCCTAAACATCAATAGTAACTTGTTAGGACCTTAAATTGATAGAGATGGATTACCACAAGGAGACATATTCGGTCCAGTATTGTACTTTATATATACACATTACTTAGAATAAACAACAAAATTTTTAAAGTTTTACAATTTGCAGATGATGTGGCAATTTATATTGATCAAATTGAAATAAATCAAGCAATCAAAAATATAAATAATTACTACATAGCAATTAGCAACTGGGCATTTGAAAAGAACTTACATTATCTAAAGATAAATGTCAAGCCTGTATATTTACTAGAAAAGCAAAAATGCCCCAGTAGAAATTGACCTGAATTACCATGATCCCCTGCTCTTGGCCTCTAATTTGTAATTTTGCTCGCCCATCGAGAGATTCTCGTTACATGGCCTGCTCAATTCCATAACAGTTCCGCAATGCGTTCCGAGTGACCAACACAGAGGTATTAAGACGAATGGGTAAAGAGGTGGAATTGTTAACAACTGTTAAAAGAAGGAAAGCGTCATACCTGGGCCATGTGTTCCGTAATGATAAGTACAGTATGCTACAGCTTATCGTGGGAGGCAAGATTGAAGGTAGAAGAGGTTTGGGCAGAAAAAAGAAATCCTGGCCGAGAAACTCGAGAGAATGGTTTCAAATACCAGAAGCTGCGAACATAATACATGCGGCACAAAACAGAGAAACCTATCGTTTGATGGTCGCCAACCTTCGGTAGAAGACGGCATATAAAGAAGAAGAATGCGTTCCAAAACATCAGCAATACTAGTCCTTCTTCGCAGATCTTCGTTTCATCTTCTTTGGTCAAATACTTTTTGAGGCTAAGTGTTATGTTAGTATTAAGTGTGTATCGCAGTTTTCCAAAGGCTGCCACGCTAAATTAATTCATCTTTGGATTTCGCATGGTTGGTTATCCCTTCTGATTCTTATTTCATGACCCAAATACGTATATTTTTCCACCGGTTATACCACCTTGTCTTCAGTAGTTAAAGTTAGTTATTGGGGACCATATTTGACATAAACTTAGTTTTGGTCAAGTTCATTCTGAGGCCCAACTTCGAACATGTAAAGTCCAATTCATTTAACATTATTTAGGCTTCTAATAAATTATCTGTGATAAGGACAATGTCATTTGCGAAACGGAGGTATCTCCTTGCCTTATCCCACGTTTTATTTTTATTGGTCGGGTTTTGTCGAGTATCTTAACAGTCATTGTGGTATTTTTGTAAATATTGTAAATAAATTCACTATAACTATTGTCAATCCTACTGTCATTCATTGCTTCTATAAGGCTTTCTATTTCGATTGTCTCGAACGCTTTATGAAAATCTATGAAAGTGAGAACAAGGTTTGTTGTATTCTATAGAGTTTTCAATGAGTGTCTTTACTGTATGGAGATAATAATTATTGGTACCATAATTTGAACGGAATCCTGCCTGCCCCTTTCGGTTGGTCGAAATCTAATTTTTTCTCCAATCTTGATGTCACTAACATAGTGAAGAGCTTGTATATGTGGTTCAACAGGCTAATAGGTCTTTAATTTTCTAGGTCCACTCTATCTCCTTTTTTATGCAAAAGGATGGTTATGGCATTGTTCCATTCTTTGGCACCTTACTTTGCTGCAAACATAGATTAAACAGTTTCCTTAATTTTCTTAATAGCATATCTCCTCCATTTACGATAGCTTTTATTACAATTCCATCTGATGATGTAAGTTTCCAACATCCTACATCCAAATGATCAGGGCCAATCTGATAGAATATATGCATTGATTTTAGTATTTTCAAAGTTTCACATATATAGAAAATATCATTATGAAAACAGAAAAATGAGTAAATATCTTACGAGCAGTTTTACATTCCACATGGGGAGCAGATCAAAATCTCTTTCTTTTGATGTATAAAGTTTATATAAGATCAATGATAGATTATGGATCAATTATGAGGACACAGCCCATTGTTATCTACAAAAAAATTGAAGTCATTGTGAGTTAAGGTTTAAGACTGCATTTAGGCGCTCTAGTCTAGTCTACTTTAATAAATTATCTGTTTATAGAGTGTTCTGAAATGACTATGACAATAAGAAGATGCGAAATTGGCACTAAATATTTAATTAAACTACTTCGTAAAGAATGAAATATAATTAATTAAATTCATCGAATAGCAATGCGAGATTTAACGAATAAATACTGGCAAAAACACATTACCTTGTATTGCAGAATGCTATAGATAGACAATAATTAGATAGAAAAGAATTTTGAAGAAATGATGAGAAAAAAATTGAAATTTTCCAATTTTGTTCTCAAATTGTTTAATAAAACATTGAGCTCACATTATGAAGTGTCCGCAAACTAAAATTATCGTTTTATAATAATGTTTCGAACAAATTAAAGCAAACAAATCAGATCATATACGATTTACCTAAGTCCAAACAGAAACCGCCTGTCTTAAAACTTTACTTATATCTTGTCTTTTTATAATTCGATCACATCGATCGATATCATTCGATCGAAAACATATCTTCAGATATATTTTCTTAAAAAAACATTTTAAAACATTAAAAATTACTTAAGTTGCTAATAATTTTCTGATAATTATAACATTTTACTTAAACTCGCTAAAATGCCTCTCTGTACCATTGCGTCTACTCTGAAGTAGAGCATGAACCAGAAGTTAAAATAACGTCAACGAAAAAAGCGAGTATCGAGCGATTTGTGGAATGAAAATGACAATTTCATTCCATGTATTCGCAACGTACAAAAAGTGGAATTCCGCGGAAATGCGCACCGTACGTCTATTATCTTTTTCAATTTAATTAAAACATAAAATAACCATAAGCCTACGTTGATGAAATGATTCGCACACGTCACATTCTTCTTTCTGGACGGGAAAGTCGTTAAAAGTCTATACAGCGGCGGAGGTGTAATTCTATTTTTAAATCTGAAATAAATAAGACAAACAATACTGCATTATCTTTTGAAATTGTTTCATATACATTAGTAAAGATTTTTTTAAATTTAATTGAATAAGATAAAGAATATTTTTGACGTGACAACGTCTTAAATTAGGTTGTGGCTCGGAGTCACTCATGAAAAAGTGTAACGCCCGCTCACGTCTGGTACGATGAGTCACCGAACGAGAGAGAGGCCCGCCGGACCGGCGAATGCCTTGCGTCTCTCTCCCACTCAAACATGATCGGTCCGCTGGTGCGATTGTCTTTCTCCTATCATCGTCCTATCCTCAACAAAATCACTCAAATAGAAATTAGTTAAGTTTAAGTTTACATGTACAATGTTTTAGTAAACAAAATATATTTCTATAGTTAAAATTTGTGCAATTCTTATTTTCATTCAATTCCTTGTTCCTATTGTGCAATTTAATAATATTCTTATCAATAAATATTCTACCGAGAAAAAGACGTTGTCACGTAAAATCTTCGCCCGTAAAACCGACTTTACAGGCAACCGATTTTTTGGTAAAATTTTTCTATTTTTATTAGGTAAATTATATAAGTATGTGTCGATATTCACGGCAATAAATTAGTAGGTACAATATTCTTAATATTAAAAATTTGTAACAAAGTATATCATCAAAGATCCTCAGTGGCGGAATTACAAATCCCGATATGGATGTAAAGTGTCAGAAACCACAACACAGCATCTCAGAGGGGGGGAGGGGAGGGTTTACAAATTATAAGCAACGGCATGACTTGACATGACTGAAAAATTCTGAATCAAGAGATAGCTAAAATAACCAAAACTTTTTTAATCTCCTTTAATCAATAGGTCCCTGCTAATATGCGCTTGAAAATGACAACTCCCAGCTTTATTGGACCACGATATGCTCACAGGTTAACAAGTGATATATATATTAGACCAAGTTTCATACTAGTTAATAAACTAACCTGACAGACAACGATTATTGATATGGTGATGCTTAAAAACAATAATCTGCGTGATACTACGAGGACAGAAGGACCAAAGTTCCTAATAAGAGGACACTGTAGAATGCCAGGTCAAACTGGCAACAGGTGTATGTTCTCAATAAACTTGATAGTGTGTAAAATTTTTTATTAAAATCAGCTGAGTACTTTCGGCATGTAACATGCCATCTTCAGAGCTTCGTCTTATAGGTTACAAATACCTTATGGAAGAGTGATTGTCGACACAAAACAAATTTAAAAACATTAGAAATCCAACGCCTTTGTTATAAAGGTGAAAACCCTTTTAAATTTGTAAAAGTCACTTTTAAAAGGTGCTTGGTATAATATTGGCTGATTTGTTTAATCGAGGAAAATCAGCTGATTTCTGATTTCGATTTTATTTTCAATAATATTCAAAACATATTCAAGAATATTTTTATTTTAGTTCAATCTTTCCCTTTGCTCTGACAAAATTATCCCCCTCTTCGCCATATCTCTTGATCTTTCTTCCATATTTCTAACAGAGATGACTGAGTCATTCATACTTTATGTATTATCATCCTTATTATAACATTTTCAACACCTAAATGTTTAAATTATAGTGTTTTCGCAATCGCCACGGAGGAATAAAATTGTAGAAGCAGGCAATTTCAGGTGTGGGTGCCTTTGTTATTATTTACAGGGTATACAAAATGGTTATTTAAAAATATATTTGTTTCGTAAATTTATAAAATTGACTATTATATTTATTGTATTAAAATTAAACTTAAATAAGTAATCTAAGGGTAAATTGTTAGAAATAATGCTATAATTCATAAAAATAAGAATAAAAACAATGGGGCAGGGTTATAGAATAGAAATATGCTTTATTCTCCTGAAAATTGTACACTTTTATGGACAAAGCTTAAAAAAAGTCAGCAAATAACAATACCAATTACAATTTAGATATAGTAATCCGCAGTCATATTTCCAACCACACACACTCACTTAGAAATTTACTGAAATTACATAAATCGTCAATATCTCAAAATAAAATATAATAACATTAACAATCAACTGCAAAATTTAAATTGTTGGTAAAAAATATTGGTAAAAAATCTTCTACTAAATAATAGAGCCTTTCGGATAGATAGACTTTTGTCATATAACGGAACTTGGATGTTACAGATTTAAGTTGTTAAGGGAGAAGGTTGTATAGTTTTTCGCTGAATATAATATAGACTTCTTTATTAACTCAGTGGACGGGATCGGTAAATAAACATCAATGGCCAAATTTCTGGTGGAGTAGTCACGATTAAGTCTGGAAAAACATGTAGTTGTTTAAGAATTAAGCAAACAGTTTCTAAAATATATAAAGAAGAAAGCGTTAAAATCCCGTGCTTTTTGAAGTAGCGCCTGCATTTGGTTGTTCTTCTAAGGCCAAACAGATACCGTATTACTCTTTTTGGTAATTTAAAAATAACATCAAATTGGGCAGCTGTACTAGAACTCTAAAAAGAAAGATCATATCGAAGATGAGACTCGTCAAAAGAAAAATATGTATATATGAAAAAATCTTATTGCGTAGCAGGCTGAGGCTAGTTTCTTACTTAGCAAATCGATATAAAGGGACCATTTAAGGTTGCTGTTTTTAAAAATAAAGAGGAATTTTGCAGGCTCAACGATACTGCTCTGACGGTTATTAAGAAGCAAGGGTTCAAGAGCTCCTTTATAGGATAATGCTACTGTCTTCTCCACGTTAAAAGAGAGTAAATTAGAGTCGGACCAGGTTTTTATTTTAAGTAGATCAAAAAGATAAGGAAAAGTAGAGGAGCCAATACTGAACCTTGTGGTACTTTCCATAGAATGATTTTGTAACTAGAGTCTGTATCATTTACTCTAACCAGTTGTTTTCCATTTCCTAAGTAAGATTGGAACTAATTTAAAAAAATTGCCCGAATTCGCAGAAATTTAGTTTTTTTTATCAAAATGTCGTGATTTAAAATAATCAAAAGCTTTGGCATAGTTACAAAAAACAGTAGTAGTGTGAAGATTATTGTTTAGTGCTTGATAAACCTCATGTATTACAAAAGACATAGAATCACTGGTACATTTATTAGACAAAAAGCCTAACTGATTTTCTGATGAAATGTTGTTTTCAACGAGAAAAGACATAAGTCGGGCTTTTATAAATCTCTTAATAATTTTGGATAGTACCGTTAGTAAGGCAACAGTCTGGTAACCTTCTTTGAATTGGGGAGATAGAAAATGCAATCTTGTTGTGGCAAAATAGCTGATGTTATATTTTTACCCAAATTAACGAAGTATTCACTTAGACTTTTAGGGTTTAGTAGAAAACATTTTTGAGGTGAATTCGTTTTATTTCGAAGATCGTTTATAACAGATCTAGTTTCTTTTGTAAGAATTTCAGAGCTTCTCAGACGAATTTGATAGTACGCTTTGTGACAAGTTTTAGATAGATTTCTCTGTGCTTGGTGATATATTCAGTAACAGAGACGTTGGTAGTAAATTTCTTGTCCATTCAATTGACCTCTTTCAAACTTCTATTACATGTAGCCTTGCTTTCTCCTGTTGTTAAGTCTCTCTTAGGCGATCCATTTTTCTTCGTTTGTCTTCTGGTATATATCGTCAATATGTTCTTGCTCTTCGGAGCTTTTTTGATATGTTTATTTCTAGTCTTTTCTAGTTTTTATTTGATACGTACTGATCTTCTGAAAAAGTGTCCATTTTGTTGCCAGTAGTTAGTTTTTTTTGGGCGATTGAATTACCAAACTTCAGTATCCTGAGGGAGGTTTAAACAAGAGAGTTATAAGTGTGTAACTTCGTTGTTAAACTATAACTAAGGGGAATACATAGAAAAAGTTATAAAAAAAGTCGGAGAACAGTAGCTATGTATATGCAGAAATCGTAAAAACTGTATACTTATAACGGAAAGACTTGTTACATTTTTTGTTATCACCTACACTTCATCATTTGTCGTTTGAATTATTAGCTGATAATTGATCCTTTTTAATAGCATCAAGCCGACGTTACCTACGCCACTGTGACTGTTATTTACCGGTGTTCAAATAAGGTCAAGTCGCGGTTTCCCAGACCTTCATAAACTACCTGTTTAGGTGGTACACGTGAAGTGCTTTAATATAGTCGCTGATCGAATTATGATCGTACTTCATTTCATTAATTAGTCTAGGAATATTTCGGGTGGCTCCAAATGGAGAACATTTATCTTATCACAAAAAGCTTGCGGTTTGTTGCGAAAATGGATATACGATGTCAACAACAAAATGAAAATATTTATAAGCAATTTACGTCTGTATCACTCATTTGTTGTCTAACTGTGACAAATGATTAGCTGAAGTGTTTTTTTTTATTAACTGACAGTTTAATAATGTTATTTATGGTTATACGATTCGGAACAACATAGCGCATAAATGTTAATTAGACTACCTGAAGGTGTGTTTATGAACAAGATTTTCGTGTCTAATTATAATTAACTATATTCATAAATATATCAGATTTTATTGATTGAAAAACATAGTTTCTCTGTAATTGGACCCAAGCACAAATTTGTTGTGTCTATTTATTTGTTGTATTTGGGCAAAATACAGCAAAACTAGTATGTGGGACCACGCGAAATAATAGGAAAGAGAAACGGACATCATGGAATAAAGTGTAAAAATCGAAATAAAAAACTAAGAAATTGTAGAAAAAATACATACAAGACAAAATACAACAAAAACATGAAAGATACAAAATACAAAGAATAAAAGTTAAAAAAAAAGTCAAAAATGCGTAAAAGAACAGCTGGGACAAGTTCGGAGAAAAAAAAAATGGAAAAAAACAGTAAAGAATTTGTAAAACTGTTCCATAGAACACTAAAAAGCTTACAAAACAACAAAGAAATTTAGCTAAAACAAATAGTGAAAAAAAAAAAACGGAACAATATTAACTGATGACAAGGATATAATGAAAAGATGGAGAGAACATTTCAAACAACTGTTGAACGGAGAGCAAGGAAACCAAAGAATACTGAAAGCAACGTAATTGGCGGAACAGAGGAAAACATTGAGGAAATAGAAGCTACACAGGAAGAAGAAGTAGTAGGAAGTATAACGACTGGAAAACTTTCTGGAAAGAATGAAGGTAGTGCTTCTTCTTAACGTGCCCTATCCAGTCCCCTTGACGTTGGCGATTAACATGGCGAAACTATCTCTGTCTTGAGCTATTCTAAAGAGTTGCTCAGCTTTCCTCATTCCTGTTCACTCCCTGATATTCTTCAACCAAGAGGCCTGCTTTCTACTAATTCCTCTGCGTCCTTCGATTTTACCCATCATAATAAGTTGAAGAATATTATATCGGTCTCCCCTTACTACGTGTCCAAAATAGGTAGTGCAGGTAGTGCAGAAATGTTTAAAAATGTAGGAGAAAATGCAAAGAACAGAGTATTATACATCCTAAATATAATATGGGAGAAAAAATAGTGCGTATAGCATTGTTAATGCAATAATTGTACCAGTGTTCAAGAAGAGAAACACTGTCAGAACTATTGATGCATATACCTATTAAATGTAGCAGCAAAACTGTATGAAATAATAATAGAAAGGAAAATTAGTATAGAAATAAAACATAAACTAAAAGACGTACAAAGGGGATTCAGAAAAGAAAATAATATACAAGACGATATCTTCACTATGCAACAGGGAGCAGATACACTCTCGTCCGGAATATAGTAATGAGTTCAGTTTTACCTTAAATTTTTACCTGAAGAAATAACACTTTCGTCCAAGTCAAATATTTTTGCATATACACTTTCGTCCAGGGGTCGATCTCCGCGGGGATCAATCCCATAATTAAAAAAAAAGTTGTCTTACTGTAAAATTTATTATCTTAGATTAGTGAATTTAATTTAAAACTTACAATATAAATAGCAAATAATAATAAACTTACTTAAAAACTAAAATAATGGGATGTATATTTAACATATTCCAGCCTATTAATAGTTTTTTCATTAAAATTTTCTATTTTACTTTTCAAAAATGTCTCACGAGCTACAGTTTTGTTATTAAGTCTGTTATATTTATGACTACTTTGAATTCTAATGTAGATCTCATTTTGATATTGATTGATAGCCTCTAAAAACACGAAAATATTCGGATGGTATATATTAAAGGATTTATGTGAATGTGAATGGAAAGATTCAGATGCATTGGTTGTTCTCGTAGTTTCTGATGATTTTGCAGCCCAGAGTATTGGTGGAAATGTTGAGTTTTCATCAACATATGTCTCAACTAAATAATCAACAAAAGCATTTAGTTCGACACTCTCGGGCATAATTTTAATTAGATCAAAAACAAAAAAAATAAGACCAAAGCAATGACCAATCGATTTGCTCACTTCAGTTCTGTTTTTGTAATCATTTGTTAAGTTCTTGAATTTTACGCCACCGAGCCTGCAAAAGATGGAATCTACATCCGATTATTTTAGATTGACCCCAAACTGATTTAACAGCCTTATGAATTGATTTTTCAAAATCAATGACAATATCTTTTAGAAGAAAATTTAAAGTTAGCTCTGAACATTTGGTCCTTATCAAATTGAAACATGTTTCATATGTAGATGATAATTTATCTGGCAATAAACAAAATACTAGTGGAATGTAGTGGCCATTGTAGTATCCATGAATTGAAAACATTTGATAATAGAATTTTGGGCAATATTTAAATGTACCATCCATATATATTCTACACTTCAACACTAACATAAATGTCTGAGATTTGTCTCACAAGATAGAATAGTCAATTTTGCACTCTTATCATTTACCAATAAAAAGTTTTCATTTCTAGACGTGATGATAGATTTTTCCAAGGATTCCAGTACTTCTTCTAACGTTTTTGGTAAAACTGGGAGTAATTATTTTCTTACATTATAAATACTTCGTTTCACTGATTTCAAATTCATAATAGGTAAATTGGTATTTTCTTCTTCACTTAAAACGCGATCTAAAATTTTTCTGGGTTGAGTACTTATATCTTCTGCAGCTTTGCGCTTAGCTGCTACTCTTACAAACTGTTGTTGAATGCAGTTGGTCTTCAGACTTTCATAAGACTGATTTAAGTTTTGTCTAGAAAGAAATTACTAAGGCATCCCCAATTGTGTAGACGGCAGCGTTACAACCTTTAGTACGACATCTCCATGATTCCCCACTTTTTAACTTTTCGGCAAAATTGAATTTATAGTTTTTCACGAATAAAAGAAGAGCACCTCTTTTCGTTGCAGTTTTTTTCACCACCATACGTTTGTCGAAATTCTCCATAAAGTTTCAAGAATAAATGATTTTCATAACATAATTCAAGACTATAGCAATATAAACACTTTGAGAATATTTTCACAAATAAATAAACTCGAAAGTTCGTACATATTTATATATTTTTATAATACAGTTATTTTTTGATTGGCTTAAAACCCACCTATTGCCAAATAAACCACTTGCCAAAAAGTTAACTTACCTACCTAAAAAGCCTATTGAATAAAACCAAAACTACGTGTCCATTTTGTAAGGACAATGACGATGAAGATGAAATCCTTATTTTAAATGAAAATAAATGTGTAGATTGCTATGAAGACTTTGACCAAACGACTAAGACATGAGATTGGGTAAATTGTGTCAAATGTTACTGTTAGACCCACGAAAACTGCACAAAATATGACGAACTTTGCGATGGTTGTGGAAAAAGAGAACTTAGGAAAAAATACTTTTGGAAACTAACATTAAGAAAGAAAAAGACAAATATGTATTTTCATTCAAATGTTAAAAATAAAATGTAAAACTCACTTTTTGGTTGATTTTGTAACACAGTCCTAGAAAAACGTTTATTATTTCACCTATAATGTATTCGAATATATTTATTTTAAAACATTTTACAATACAATATAGTTGTATGTAATGGAATTGTTTGTGTTTTTTTCTTGTATTATAGTACCCTTAAGTATACTGGAAAACCTGGATATGGGATAGATGGAACACATGCTATTTTTTTAAAATGTTTTTAATTTTACAATAGGCCAACGTTGACATAAGGAACAGAAAACTGGATTTTATACAGAAGACACCAGAGCAGGATACAAGCAGCAGAGATGAAATACCTCAAAAGAACGATAGGGGCAAGAAGGACTTAAAAATGGAGAAATAAGAAACATACTTAAAATTAAACCGTTACTTGACACAATAAACGAGAAAAAATTAGCTTAGTTCGGTTATATAAAACAAATGACAGTAACAGGCAAGAGGAAAGAGTGTGGGAAGCTAAACCAATAGGGAAGAACAGAAGAGGCAGATCAATAAAAGAGTGGAACAGTGACATAGCAGAGATATAACAAAATAGCGCAAATCTTGACAAGAAGCAACATAAATGACAAAGAACAGAAAATGTATAAGCACATCTTTTGTACGTTTGTCACACGCTGTGATCTCTCGTATGAGTTTTATTTGTCTTTAGCGAATTTGCGATAGACGTCACTTTTGCTTCTTAACTAGTTTAAAAGGAGCAAAGAGCGTCTAAGGTAACCAAAGGCCAAGAAGAGAAAAAAATGTCTTTCCTTTATGGTAGAGAGCAATCGAGAGAGGAAAAAAAAGCTTCTGTTCTCTACAGGAACTAACATAAGGGAGAGAGGTTTTGTTTTCCATTGGCAACAATGTCTGTCTGTCTAAATGAGTGTGTGTTAAAGTCAGGAGTAGGAATTATTATTAAGGAAAAAGGTCGGTCACAAACAAGCACTTAGTTGATACCTAGCTGTCCTAAATTACTCAGATGCTTAAAATTGTATTTTGCTGCTGACGACATCGATATGGTTAGTAGGAGAGAACAGAAGCCGAAAGAAAATTTCATCGTCTTGGCTATCATACCAGAACTTTTATTATTGAGGAGAAAACAAAGTATTTACATAGCAATAAGCAGAAATTCGCAGCTTAACAAGGAAGCAACATCTATCAACAAATCAGATTTTGAAAGGGTTGAAAATTTCAAAATATTGTAATGCTAGTATTATGCTGTCCAACAATTTATTTCGTGCTTAGCTATGTAAAAAAACACATAAGCTGAAGAATTGCAAATCCAGCAAATGCCAAAGATAATTAGTTTTTTAAAGAGTTTTATAACAAAGGTGAAAAGAAGATTGAGAATTAGCTTGCTAAATGGCATTCAAATTATCTCAATGAACTAGGCGTAAGAACATAACAATGTTAATTTCAGAACCGAGACTATTTATAGAGGAGCGTGGTTCAGGAAGCTCGGGCTATAAAAAAGCCGTAGGCCATTTGCTTCATATTTCACGATGCAACTTTATATTGTTTTTATAAATGAAACATTGAAACATACATGATCATACTTATGATATGATAATAGATATGAAAATACTTATCAGACATTTTACAGAGCACATTATATAATTTTTGCACAATAAAATCATAAAAATACTGTCTCTGACGAGTTATCTATTATTCACCACGTAGCCGTGGCCTTCAAGGAGCAATAAATGTTTTATTATCTCTAATTGGTCCTAGAACATAGAAATTAATTAATTTAATTAATAAAAACTTCCGTGATTCATTATTTATTTTATTAATTGTTTCAATGCATTTATTTGCGCAATAATAAAAAAATCCTTTGACATGCATCAATTATCTAGAGGTAAATATTTTAATTAAATTTTTATGTTTGGAGCCGATAGGTATTTTTTTTAACACGATAATTTATTAGATTTGCATGTATAACGAGAGCCAAAGTCACCTTTTCGTGTTTCTTTTCCAGAAACACGAAATCTAAAAATAATATTTCAGCCTTAATTGACTTTTAAAACGCTCGAAACAGTCGCCAAAACAGTTCACTAATAGCGCGACGGACTAACTTATTGAATATTAGCATTCAACCAAATATCTACAAATTGTATAGAAGAAAAAAATGTATTGATTTACTGGTCTCATTGTTAGCGAGCACGAAAAACAAAGACATTCATCAGACAATCACTTTTATTATAGTTTTGTTTTTCTTTACTCTCATACCTAGTGGGATTAGTAAACTATCCCTTCATCTCTTGCCACGTTACTGTTTTTTCTACTTGTTCAAGGAATTAGACAGTATTTCTTCGTTTATCGGTCGAGGCAATCTTATCGGATACATGCCTATAAAAATTGACTGTATGAATTACACTTTTTTAATCAACTTTGAATTTTACATTCGTTTTTTATTAGCAATTGCCTTCTTTGATATGCGTATGAATCTTATATTTGCGATTCTTATGACCTATATTTTTTTATTACCTTGTGCCGAAATTGAATAAAAGTATACATAAATAGGTATTGGTAATATATTAAAATTTAATTATATTATTCTTGTTTTATTAACGTTAAATTATGCTATTTAGTATTAAAATAGTTTAAATAACATATCAAAAAATATATAAAAGTACTTAATATACTCATGGACAAAAATATCGAATATTTTAGAATTTTCAATTTTTTTTTTAATGAATTCTGGCCAATCAATTCGTTTATTGTGCAGAAGGGTGTATTTTAACACTGGTTAATGAACAATTTTAAGTTTTTATGCGGAGAAAATTGAGAAAAAAATAATGCTTAATGTTAAGTAAATAAGGTTATTTTACTCTAAACTTAAATACTAATTTAAATTACTTAAACAAGTATTTTTAACTGAAACAAGTGCATGATCAGTAACGAATATATCTCCCTCTAGCTCCTATTACTATGAAACGATGAGAACGCTCAAGAGCCGCCCCTCACCGAAGAAGAAATTAGAGAAGCCATTTCAAAACTAAAAAATAACAAAGCTCCTGGTTTGGACAATCTTCCTGCCGAACTCTTTAAAAATGATGGTTATATAGGTTATATATAGGTTATAAGTATATAGAAGTTTTGGGGAACCTGACGTTGTAAAATGTATTAAATTAGCACGCCTTCGATGGATAGGACATGTAATTAGACGAGATAAAGATGCAACGATCAGGAAAATTTTTGACCGAAGAGGACAGTGGGAAGACGAGCCAGAGGAAAACCAAAACTTTGGTATCAAGATAACATAGAGGATGATCTAAAATCCATCGGAGTTAAAGCATGGAGAAGAGTTGCCAGAGACAGGGGCGAATGGAAGATTGTTCTGAAGAAGGCTTTGGCTGATAATGAGCTGTAATGCTACTGATGGTGATAGCTCCTATTACTGCTTGCATCCTTCTTAGCATGCTATTTAAGTAAATTTTGGACATATCCTTGGGGAATTGCATTCCATTCGCCCTGTGCAGAATGCCGAAGCTGTTCTATCGTATTTGGAACGGGATTTCTTTGTCGTATGCGGTGTTTTATCTGATTACAGGTGTGCTCTATTGGATTTAATCAGGGCTAAATGCTGGCCAAAACAATCTTCGAACTTGGATTTCATTAAGATAATTATTCACTATGGCAGCGGCATAGTGTGGAGCACTATCCATAAATTTGTCATATCCAATGTAACCAACATATGGCAAAACATAATCTTGCAGGATGTTTTGAACGTAAGAATCACCAGTTATCCGTTCAATCACTTCCACAAGTTCGGTGCATCCCTCCCAACTAATACCTTCCCAAAACATTATGTCACCATATCCAAAAATAACGGTCTTGGCGAGATTCCAGGTGGCGAATCGTTCTCCAACTCTTTTGTAGACGTAGTTTCGACCATCTGGCTTCCATAACCGGATTCCGATCTCATCAGTGGAAAGAACATTTTTTCAGTTGTCGATATTGCACTGAATTGCACTATATGTTCTTACTTTATTGTGATTGGCAGGGATAATCAGACACATTAACTTTAGAGAAGAATCTGTATTGGGTTTGCAGAATATAAAAAATTGGGAGAAACTTTTAACAATATGCTGCCAATACACTCGAAGAGAAAAGTATTTGATCAATGTGTTCTCCTGAGTGTTGACATATGGAGCAAAAACACTTACTTTAACAAAATCCTCGGCTACCAAACTGAGAGTCACACAGAGAAGAATTGAGCGATCCGTGTAAGGAATAACTCTGACAAACTATAAAACAAAGAGGTCAGAAGAAGAACCAAGGCGTCTGACGCCATCGAAAGGATAGCCAAATTAAAATGGAAATGGGCAGGACAAATTGCTAGAATGACTTGTATGCGATAGACTAAGAGGTTATTGGAATTGAGACCAAGGGAAGACAAGAGAAGTGTCGGTCGACCACCTACAGGATGGGCTAACGATTTAAGAAAAAATAAAAATTGGATGAGAAGATGGACGGGGTTGAAAACAGGAGGAAAAGTTGTAAGCTGGAAGTATGTTCAGCAGTAGTTTTTTGTGTTTCGATGATGATGATGAACCAAAACTGTTGATGTAAACTGAAAACATGTGAAGGATATTTATTATAATTCTATTTTACTTAAGTAAGTACATAATTTGATTTAGGCCTGTAGAAATAAATATTCGAATAATACATCTTTGCAAATGCGATTAGGTTAGGACACTTTTCAAATGAGATGTTAGGTGACGTCAGTTAGTATTTAAAAAATTGTCGATTGCCATTCAAAACTTTTGTTTATTTAATTGCCTGTTTCTGAAAATAATGACTTTATTCCATACTTTTGCATCATACTCAACTAGTTACGTTGATTGAAACAACGGACTAACTTACTCAAAACACCGAAATAAAAACATCTGAATATAGCGTTACAAAAATTATCAATTTTATGGAAAAATTAGTTACATTTTTAAAGGTGTATCGGTAATCTTTCTACAAGTGCTATACGGTTGAGAGTGGTTAATAAAAGAGTTCACTAACATAATTCTCATTATACATTTCAAACATACATTGTTGTTCATCAACCTTGAACGCCGCTGTGATCGCTATAATCACATTAGGACTATATGATCCTATTTTATCCTCGTTATGTATTTTTATGGCACCCTAGATTGACAGAAAAACAAGAGTCCCGCGGTGGAGCTGGGACTGCGGCTTGGCCTGTAACGTTTCGGCGCGGCAGATATTTAACCGTATGCGTGATCGAAGCAGGCAGGTGTCAGGTAAATTGCTTGACCCGACCACAAGCCAACTTTGTTGTAGAGATGGGTGTCACAGGATATTTTCGAAATCCATGAGCATTGATTTAGCAAGGATAAATGTTTATTAGCAACATTGTATGGACTAATATGACTTGACCTCAGATGATGACTAAATATTTGGTTGAGTTTACCGAAAGTACAAGCTGATTATAACAGCAAATGTCAAACATGGAACAAAAAATTTCGGTATAGCAGTGTTGGCATGTTTTTATAATGTAGATGCTGTATGCTTCAAATATAAAAAGATAAAGCTTTAGAAAAGTACATTTTGTTTATATTATGTTATGAATTCTGCAATTTTTGATTTATATAAAACAATAATGAGTAAATATTTATTTCTTTAGAGATTAATTGCAGTTAATTATTAAAAATTTTTTTAGCAATTTCCCTTTGATACTTTAAGGGTACCAAAAAACAACAATCCCAAATCATGTAATGACTATAGATTGATAAGCCTAATGTGCCACCCTTTAAAGATTCTCTTGAAAATTGTTCAAAACCGAATTTATAAGAAATATGAGGAGCAAATAGATGAAACTCAGTTTGGCTTCAGAGGAGGCATGGGAACAAGAGAGGCATTATTTGCTTTGACGGTACTCTTGCAGAAATGTCGGGAATATAACATGAGTGCATATGTATGCTTCATAGACTTTGGGAAGGCCTTTGACCGAATGCAGCATATGAAGTTAATAGATGAATTAAAAAACATCAATTTAGACAAAAAAGACATTGAGTTTCTTAAGGCTATATACTGGAACCAGAAAGCAGTAGTAAAGGTGAACGATATAGAAACAAATAATATACCGATTGCGAGAGGGGTTAGGCAAGGATGCGTCTTGTCTCCGACGCTTTTCAACGTGTACTTACAGGTCATATTCAGAAAAGCCTTATGGGAAAAAAAAGAGGGAATAAATCACCATGAGATTTGCAGATGACACGGTAATTATGGCTGAGAGTATAGAAGAACTACAAACTTTACTAGATGCAATAAATAGTGAATTCAACACAGATAAGACCAAATTTATGATAGTCTCAAGGAATCCAATAAATAATGAACAACTAACTCTTGGTGGACAGCAAATAGAGAGAGTGACAAAATATAAATATCTGGGAGCTTACATCAACACAGAATTAGATCCAGACCAAGAGATCCGGGTACGAATAGAAATGGCAAGGGCAGCGTTCTTAAAATTCAAGCAATTGTTCTGTGACAAAAGTCTAAATACTGCGCTGAGACCGAGGTTTGTTGAATGTTACGTCTGGTCGCAACTATTGTACGGGGTAGAAACATGGACACTAAAAGCGCAAATAGTTAAGAAGATTGAAGCCTTTGAACTATGGATATACCGGAGAATGTTGAGAATTCCATGGACTGCCAGGGTCACCAATGGGAAAGTGATGAGAAGGATGGGCCAAGACAAAAAATTGTTGAGAACGATAAAAGTACGCAAGACTGCATTTCTTGGACACATACTGAGAAATAATAAATATAGTCTTCTGCAGGTCATCATGCAGGGTAGAGTCGATGGCAAAAATGGAATAGGTAGAAAGAGGAAGTCATGACTGCGAAATATTCGAGACTGGACAAACATAACTGTAGACGAATTATTCCACGTTACAAAAGACAGAGAAGCTTTTAAAAATGTGGTCGCCAACCTCCGTTAATGGGGACGGCATAGGAAAAAGAAGAAGATTAAGGGATAGTCAAATCAGCAGTTGCCAGATTACAACAGATGTTTGCATTTAATCTCGAAAGAGACAAATATTTACTCGGTATTGCTTCATATAAATTAAAAATTGCAAAATTCATAAAATAGTATAATCAAAATGTACTTTTTAAAAGCTTCATCTCATTATATTTGAGGCATACAACATATTCATTATAAAAACATCCCAACACTGCCAAACCGAAATATTTTTGACATTTGCGGCTATATTCATCTTGTACTTTCGGTAAACTCAACCAAATATTTTAAATCTTTCCGAATGTATTCACGTTTATTAATATCTCTGTACAGATCACCGTATTCCGAAAACATCCTATGGCTTCATCTTCAGATCAGTCTTTCTCGCTCCGTTTTTGATACAGTTTTTTTTTTACATTTTGAAGAATCTTTCTAATGTACGATGTGGATTTTCTTATAGCTAATGTTGTGGATTTATTTATGCATACTTCATTGATTACCATAAAGCATTCGATACTGTAAAGCACGACAAGCTGATGGAGCTATTAACGAATATTGAAATAAGTCCCTGTAATCTTTACTCGAATCTAATATCGTCTATCCGTACAGAGGCAGGAGAACCCGATGATATCAAATTCAAACGTATGGTCTGACAGGGATGTATACTGTCACCCCTGCCGTTCAACATCTACTTTGTGGAAATCTTTCAAGAAGCAGTCGAGGATGGTGAAGCCGGAATTCAAATTAATGAAGAATTTATCAATAACACCAGATATGAGGATGACACGGAGGTATTCGCTGACAGTTATGAACAGTCTTATGGCTCTTTAGGGATAATTTTGTATTAGAATTAGTTTATCTTGTAATAAATAAAATTACACCAACGAGTCATCTATTATAACAAAAAGCCCACAGAGTAGAACAAACATGGTGTCAGAAGTAAAAAAAATATCGAAGAGTCATTATAATAGTTACAAAAGCCGAAATATAACCTAAAAACACCGTTGAGGTGTTAGCAAAAACAGATTTATTATTAAAAACAATCAAGATATAAAATGGACATGAAAGAACAAGATGCTGTCGAACAGAACCAACCAGTCGTTTGTAAAACTAAAAAGTAACGTAATAGTCGGCAATGAAATTCTACCTTTGTCAATGAAGGGAAATTTGGCTTACAACTGGGAAGAATGGTGCATGAATTTCAAAATATTTTTGTGGGCGACAGGTTTAGAGGAGGGAAATGATGCGAGAAAGGTAGCTCTACTATTACACTCATTTGAGGTTAACATGTATACTGCAAAATTTAAAGAGTCAGTAGAGAGATTTGAAAAATATTGTTACCCCAAGAAAAATTTAACAGTAGAAAGACATTATTTTCTTACTAGAGTACAGAAAGATGGTAAAACCATTAAGGATTTCATGACTAGTTTAAAGAATTTGAATTTAACATGTGAATTAAGAATTTTTAAAGAAAGTTTGGTGTGATATGTTCATTATTGGTTTAAACCCTAAACACCGTTCAATTAAGCAAAAACTATGGCAACAAGTAGATCTGAAGACAGAAAAGGTATTACAAATTGCTCAAAATATAATTACAACTCAAATGCAAGCCCAACAGAAAAATTCAGAAGCTGTGGTAGAAAAAGTGGAGGGAACAGACAACACATATTAAAGCCTGCCATTACAATTGGTAGACCTAATACTGAAGTGATAGTTAAGCATAAAAATAGTACAGCAGCTAATTCCACTTTGCATGAGGCTTTAAATATGAACAACAATACAACAATTTCATTTCAAAGTAATAACAATTCAAATGTTAGTTTAAATAGGTCACACAGAAAAAGATGTAAATAATCAATTTTGCACTAGGACTGGTCGAATAGTAAATAGACCAAAAAGGTTTTCATTTTCAGAAAATTAATATGGCAATGTAATATTGCAAGTATATTTAATGTGTTTACATAATTTAGTTTTTTTTTTGTTTAAAAAAGGGGGCATGTTATATTGTGTTAGTTGTAAATCTACCTTAATATTTGTAACCCTATTTTAACATTAGTGACATGTCAAATAGAAGAAGCCTGGGAGTGAAAGAGAAAGACAGACATTGAGAGTCGACAGACTGGTCGTATGGCTCTTTAGAGATAATTATGTATTAGTATTAGTTTGTCTTGTAATAAATAAAATATACAAAAATGAGTCGTTTGTTAAAACAAAAAGGCCACAGAGTAGAACAAACAAAAATCTGATCTACTGACAAGAATCGATCTTACCGTAAACATTTAAACTTGCCGGAAATAAGGACTAGTGAGACAAGCGTAACGATGTAAGATTGCATAGTAAACTTAAGTGGTTTTAAGCCTCTCGTAATCTTTCTCGTTGCCACCTTTTAATAGTAAGGATGTGTCCTAGAGGTATTCATTTTATAATTACACGAAAGGTAGCTTCACGCCATTACCCAGTAAACGCGTCAAGCAAATTACCGAACCTCTGTAACCTGCCTCTTAATGATCAGCATTGCTATTCCAACGACTCATCAGTGGAGTATAACTAACCTGTCTGACGACAATGACGACAATTCTAGTTTACGTTACCTGTCTATGGGTGTACAGTCCAATGTTTGATGTAATTCGAATGCTGAATCTAACGTTTACAAAATATATATATATATATATATATATATATATATATATATTTTTTTTTTAATAAACCTTAAAATAAAATCTTGTACTGTTACATTCAAAACAAACTAATACAGAACTATAAACATATCGTAATTAAATCAGGATATGCAATAAACATAAAAAAGCTTAATGGAAGTTTAGTCATTCTCACACAAGAATACATAACATAACTTAACTTTTTTGATTGATTGAATGGTGATCAATTCTGTTTCTTTACTAACCCAGATGATGACTATATACTGCCAACTTAGGAAATACCAAGTCAACTTGGGTATATAAAACATATATAGGGTGGATGGGTCAGAGAATGAGTCTTGGTACAGGCAGTTCAAAGTAGATTAATAAACCCTCATACATGTCTCTGAATTTAAAATGCTTATTGACATGAGGCTTAAATCTTTTATAAAAAATATGGTGTTATAATTGGTAATTAATAAAAAGATAGAGTTTGGTACAAAAGTCTCAAACCAAGTGCTAGAAACAAGTACTAAATGCTTAGTATTATTTATCATAAGGAATACCATGATCTTATTTGATGATTTTTGGTCTTTTTTGCTAAAATATTTCAATTTACCTACCTGTTTGCTAAATCAGAATAAAAGTTTAGCTACTTAGAGTATAATATTCTTTTTCTTCTTGATGTGCCTATCCGTTACGAATATTGGCGATCATTATGGCAATCTTTATCTTATCTGCAGCAGCGCAGAAAAGCTGCACAGATATTGTATTGAACCAGATTCTGAGGTTCTTTAACCAAGATGTTCTTCTTATTCCTGGACCTCGTTTTGCAAATATTTTTCCTTGTAGGATGGCTTGAAGAAGAGCATATCTGGATTCATTTCGCATAATATGTCCAAAGAACTCGAATTTCGAGATTTGATGGTGGTCAGTACCTCTCGGTTCTTATTCATTCTTCTAAGGACTTCCTCATTTGTGACCCGGTCAGTCTACGGGATCTTAAACATTCTCCGATATAGCCATATCTCAAATGCT
The DNA here is from genome assembly GCF_040954645.1 of Diabrotica undecimpunctata. Classification (NCBI taxonomy): domain Eukaryota; kingdom Metazoa; phylum Arthropoda; class Insecta; order Coleoptera; family Chrysomelidae; genus Diabrotica; species Diabrotica undecimpunctata. Next base: position 128,745,274 of record NC_092808.1, read on the forward strand.
TCCAGTTTTCTGCACATATCTTCATTCAAGGACCGATTCAACATCATAAAAAAGGACAGAGAAGACGTAGCATCGCAGCATTCTTACTTTTGAATCAAGAGAGAGGTTGTGACTCTTGACGAAGGCCCCCATCAGATTAAAGGTGGATCTAGCTTTTCCGATGCATGCTCTAATCTCCTGGTTGTTGGTCCATTCTTCATTTATTATGGTGCCGAGGTAGTTGTAGTGCGTCACTCTTTCTACAGGGGATTGGTTGACGTAGAGTTGACCTTCTGTTATCCTTTTCTTGCTAATTATCATAAGCTTTGTCTTCTTAACGTTTATATTGAGTCCATATTGTTGACTGTAATACGTGATTTTGTTCATAAGAATTTGTATAGAGTATAATATAAGTCATACAAACTATATATTAATAAATTACCCAGAAAGATATTTCTAAAAAAAAACACTAAATTTCATTGTATTTTTTTGGAAATAAATTCGTTTACTACGTTATTCGTTTATTAACGTATAACAATATTGGTACGACGACCACCTCTACTCTGTTATTGCAAATTGTGATCGCTTTTAGAATGTACTTAGCTTGTCGCGGTCCATTTTCCACGAATTTATTACTTTGCAATACCTGGAAAATACTTAAAAGAAATTTAACCAATATTTTAATTTTAAATTGCTGGCACCAGTTTATAATACATATATATGCATTAAGGTACCTTATTTTCGTCAATAAAAAATAATTTAAAACCGGCCCATGTAGTGGAAAGGCTTATGAATTATACGGATAAACTGATTATAAGACAGATTATTATAGCTATTATAAAAATATACTTGATTACCTCCCAAACAGCCATTTACAAATTTCAGAATGTGTAAGTGTCTCTCTGAAAGCGTTTATCGTAAGTGCCTTCTTTAGTTCCAGGAAATTTTTAATTTATCATTTAAATTTATTAACAATCTGAGTATTTTTTTTTAATTCTTGTTAACTATGTATGTATATGGAAATACATATTCATCACTTGCTTCTCTTTAAGATGCCTACAGATGAGATAGAAGCCTACGATATAAGAAATAAAAAAATAAACATTCGAATCTTTTCATCCTTAATTCGATCAAAAATTGACTACGGCTCAGTGGTATGAAACTTAGCCAAGAATCTGTTCTTAATGAACTAGATGTAATTCAAAATACGGGACTGCGAGTCGCTTTGGGTGCCTTTCGAACAAGCCCCATACTAAGTATATCCAGTGCGTCAGGCAAACCCCTCTATAATTTAGAAAAAAATTGTTAAGTTTGTCATTTGCTTGTAAAGTTCTATCCTCTCCAGATAATCTAGTCTACCATAACGTTCATAACAGTCGTTTCAGCCACTACTTCTCATCTCACCGTTAATGCAATCCGCATTTCTATGAACGATTTAACCGATTACTTCATAAATATAATATAATATTCCGGACAATATACCATATGCTGAGGTCAAGCAGATGTATAGAGCGAGCGATATAGTCCAAGAGATTAAATCCCAACGTCTAAGATGAGCTGGCCATGTCCATAGACTCCCTAATAAACGCCTTGCCAAGTTAATATGGGAGGAAGCTCCTACAGGAAGAAGGCCCTTAGGACGTCTACTAATGCGATGGAGAGACAATATATGGTCAGATCTAAGAACAATGGGGCTACCCACTGACCCAACTATTATGGACGACCGTTCGAGATGGAAGCAAGTTATGCAGTCAGCCAAGGTTCATTATATATTGAACCTCATGAACTCTAGTCTCATGTATTTTTTCGTGAGTATCTTGCTTTTTCCATACAAAAACCGAATCCTTCGTATGCGTAAGGGGTACGTTTAAGGATACTGTTAATCCGATCCCTCAAGTCAATACTGCCTCTTTCATTCAGCGCATAACAAACGAATTAGGGAAAAGTTTAGTTATCCTGAATCAAACCCTGTTAGTGGTGGGACAGATTTTTCTGAAAACCACTAAACCAAAATGGGTGTAACGTAGTTCAAGCAGTGCGTTATTTCCAGAGTGGGAAAGCAAGTGGCTTTAAAAGAATCTTCTAGAATCTAGAAGAATGCATCTAGAATGCATCTACACAGATGCATTAAAAATAACGGACGGAGTGGGGGCAGCCATTTTATCTAATACTCATAATCCTAAATTTAAGTTGCATAACAACTGGACTATCTCTAATGCAGAACTATACACAATCCTTGAAGCTCTAAAATTTATTAACAAGACGGACCATAGACATTACACAATCATAACTGCATAATCAAAGCAATACTGCAAAGGAAAACAAACACGTGGTATTAATCTGGGTTCCATCTCATATTGGAGTACACGGTAACGAGGTTGTGGACCGTCTAGCTCACGAAGCAGCGACAAGTGATGGTCAAGTTCAAATAAATAAAGTAGTGTCAAGTGATCTTAAATTGTGCTTAAAAACATAGTTAGTTGTGCGTGGCAAAACAAATGGTGGCAGTGTTCTAAAAAGTCAAATTCAAGACAATGCTTTACAAAAACAAGCCTTTTTCTTACCTAGAAAAAAACAAGTCATTTTTACTCGACTCCGACTTGGTGACACCCGCCACACACATCGTTACCGAATCACAAAAGACAAGCCCCCATACTGCAACCAGTGTCAAACCAACAGTACAGTAAAACATATTTTAACCGAATGTCAAACTTGCCAGGAGAAGTAAACTCAACCTTCAAAACGACATAGGCGAGCTTCTTAGAGACAATAATCATCTAGACAATATAAAGTTTTTTATACCTAGATAGCTATAAGTGTTTTTAATAAGATGAAAGCAATATTATGCAATGGAGAACTCAACATCGAAATTAGAACTAGAGTATTGAGATGCTACGTGTTCTTTGTCCTGTTGTATGGAGTTGAGGCCTGGTTAATTACAGAGGCGACAGAGAAAAAACTCATTAACTTTGAATGTGGTGTTATCGAAGAATGTGGAAAATATCTTGGACACAATACATAACAAATGCGGAAACGCTACGAAGAATGAAAAAAGATAAAGAAATACTCAACACTATAAAGAAAAAAAAAATGAGCTACTTTGTCAAGAAACGAGAAATACGAATTGCTGCGGCAGGTCATACAAGGGAAGGTGAAAGGCAAAAGAGGACCGGGGAGAAGACGCATGTCCTGGCTGAAGAATCTGAGACAATGGAGTGGGAAAACGTCAATAGAACTTTTCAGGACGGCTACAGTTAGAGTCAAATGGGCCATGGTGATCGCCAATGTCCTTAGGGATGGGGCACGTTAAGAAGAAAAACGGCTATTAAAAGATATTTGAATTAAAATCTAGTTTGTATCACAAATTACAATAACTCAATCTTCTTTGATGTTAGTTTGTAATTCATATTATAAGCTTTCTTTGTTTTAATATGTATTTTCCAGTGTTGTCGTCTATAATCTCAGTGGTTCGGACGACATAATTAAAAAAATATCACAATTGTGACACTGTAAAAAGAATGATCATAAAAGTCTTGTATATTTATTTCTTGCAGTTGCAATCCTGTATATACATTCCTATAAAATTTAATTTTAGCTTTATATAAAAAATGCTCTCAATTTATTACTTCCAGAACTTTTACGATTTGCATAGTTCATTAAAATGAACCACATAAAACGCAAAATATATATCTTTCTGATAAATTTAATTTTACTTTATCTCGTGCATAAATTATATAATTTTACTGAAAAATATAATCGGCCAAGTAAAGTATACTTAAAATAGGATCTGGATGCGTCATTAAGCGTTCAGTAACCGTAACGCTGATAAACATAATTATATTAATTAGTAGTTATAAGTTAATGCCTACCCGCATTAAAGTTGACACTGAATGCGACACATAAAGTAGTGCCATTCTGTTCCTAACGGAACCATGTGATACCAACGAACAATGGCCGGTTGGTTGATTTGCGGACAAGCGACTAAAAACGAGGTAAACGTTAACGTATTATTGGCATTTTTATAAATGACAACATTATTAATTAGGATAATAAATGATAAAGAAACCGATTATAAAAATTTAATGTAAAAACTCGGTTAATGATTAGATACTTCTTAATAATTCCCCAAGAGGGGAATCAATATACTGAAAGATATTGACATTCCAGAAATTTTAAAAACACTAAAAATATTTTAATACTCTTTAATATTAAACATTTTCCTCTACTTGATCTTATCCATATCACTGTCTACTTTGTCCTTATATATTTGCTTCTATTCTGGGATTGACTGTGTACCTCATTATAGCACTTATCTTTATCTAATCTGCTCTTAGTATGTACTCTCTTTATACCGCGATGTTTCATCGCTTGTCTATGTATCTTCTGCCATTATTGGTCAGTCGTCTGTTTGCAAATTCTAGATTTGTGGCATACGATAAGGTGTTTGTTTTTTCAGATATAGTGATTAAAGTATATCGGTATTTTAGCAGCTATATTTGTTTGATTTCTTGCTTTATTTTTTATTGTAGATTCTACGTATTGGATTTAGATAAGATGGAAAAGTGCGTAAATATAAATCATTTGTTAGAATAATAATATCATAGGCGATAGAAAAGAGATCTGATATAACAGAAATAAAATAGTTAGAACGTCACCGAAACGTCTGGAAAAACACTAAGAAATATAATACCAAACAACGAAAGAAGATATCTCTGTAGTAGCCACGATGGGGAAGATAGAGAAAACCGGTGTCAAACCATCATATTACAAGAAGGCATGAAGTGATTTAAAACTAACATACATCAGACTACTAGAAAGCAGTGGCGGATTCAAGGGGGGGTCACGGGCGTCATGACCGCCCCCAAAACAAAATTAAATATCAATCAAATAATCCTAAAAAAAAATAATTTAAATCGCATCAACGATATAAGCAGGAAGTCAAGAGTTGAAATGATTTAAACTCATTTTTTCTAGGGGTAAGTGTAGAATTATACGGAAGCCTTTTTAAAATGCTCTTTAAAAAAATCAACAATTCTAAATACAGTAATAACTCGACTAAGATTTCCACGAATTCAGAGTTACGCGATTTCAAATTTTGTCAATTTATCATTTGAGTGCCAGAGGCTCGTACAGTTTCTCGTCAAAACTGTCGTCAAAACAAATCTGCTAACTCTTGCGCAGAATATTTCCGAAGATCCATTTATATACCCCTTTTAGACAATATCTTAACTGATTTAGAAGAACGACTTTCACCGAAAGTTATGAATCTATTTAATTTTCAAGTCGTTTTACCTAAAACTGATAACACACCAGAAGATAAAGTTGCATTAAAAAAATTGTTGACACCAGAATATTATTGAACCAACTACCTACTGACTGCATATTTCACAGTAGAACAAGAGTTTTCACTGTGGATTCAAAAGCGGAAAAGAGTCGTGCAAAGTAATGGAAAACTTCCAGATTGTTTTTAGAAGTATTAGAAAACTGCGATAGTCATATGTATCCAAATATCAGAATATTTCTGCAAATATTAATTACACTGCCAGTCAGTGCAGCAACAACAGAGCGTTCTACGCTTAAGCGTCTAAAGACTTGGCTTAGAAATAGAAAGGTTAACTGGTTTAGCACTCATCAATGTGCATCCTGAAATTTCTCTAGATGTTGATGCAATCATAGAGCGATTTGCTAAATCGGATAGGCGAAAAGAATACATTTTTATAAAATTATATAATATTTACTTATCTTATTCTTTTAGTATTTTTAATCACTGAACTTTTATTTACCACTCGTTGCCGGCTGTTGCTGACAATTTGTAAGAAAAATTTCAAATACCGAGTAAAAAAATATTTTGCTCACTTATAGCCTAATATGCCTAATTATAGAAATAACTATTCCTTAATTATATTATGTTTTTTGTTGAATACTACTACTACTTGTCGGCTTATAACGTTCTCCACCGTTTTCCAATCGACACTTAGTCCGGTTGTTCCGTAGGTCTTCTTCTATGGACCTCTCTCTCAGTTTTTTATTGATTGTCTACTTTGCCATATTTTTCTCGGTCTACCTCGTTTTCTCTTTCCTTCTGGTTGCCATTTTAATATTTTCTTTGGTATTCGTTGATCACCCATTCTTTATATGTGTCCGAACCAGATAAGTTGTTTTGTTGTTAGGTCATCTGTGATTGTTCGTTTGATTCCCATTATTTCTCTAATGCGTTCGTTGATAATCCTTTCTCTTCTAGATCTTCCTGCAGCTCTTCTCCAAAAATCCTTTTCCGTCGCTTTCAGTTGAATTCCATTTTTTGTTGAATAAATTAATTTAAATAAATTATACTTATTCTTAAGGTTTCTTCATCATTGCGGAAGGGTGGCTATAACTACAGCAAATTGCTCTCTATCTTGAGCTGTTCTTAGTGTCGAATGTGTGTCCATGCCTGTGCAGTCTCTTACATTCTTCGGCCAGGAGCATTTTTTTCTTTCTGGACCTCTTCCTTCTACTTTCCCTTCCATTATGAGTCGCAGAAAGTTATATTTTTCTTCTCTGTAAATATGTCCTAGATAACTCGTTTTTATGTTGTTTACAATATTTACGAGTTCTCTCTCAGTCCTAATTCTTCTCAGCACCTCGTTATTGGTCACACGTGCTCTGTCCACGAAATCTTCAGCATTCTTCGAAAAACACACATTTCAAAGGCTTCTATACGCCTCATACTTGTAATTCCGAGAGTCCATGTTTCCACGTCGTATAGCAATAAGGAATAAATGAATGTTTTACAAATTGATATCGGATATCCAACGATAAGATAGAGTTTATTAGGAATGTTAAATACATTTATTAATGTTTACACTTACATTGAGTTATTGCATTTAAATTACTTAACTTTGGTTTATACTTATTTATCCTTGGTTTGTTCTTGATTTTGTAGCTATAGGATAGGTGGGTTTAAATTAATTGTCTGTAAAATACCTAGTTTAAATTGACAGTTGATTTTTCGGTATTTATATTTTAATAACTCTCCTTTGGTTTAATAGTCTTGTACACTTGATTTTACTGTCATATAGTACGTGGGTTTAAATTATTTTTTTTTGTTTAAGTTTAAGACCCCTTAATGTTGTACCTTTCTTTGCACCTGTAAGTTATTTGTGTTTCTTTAATAACTTCTCATAGGTTTAATATATCGCCTAAAATAATTATTGAGAAAATGATTTTCTTAGATGAGGCACAAATCATATCAATCGTAAAGGTGCAAAAATCTAAATCCTATATCAAAATCACCCTTAAGACCCATGGCCCCCCCCCTGACAAGAATTTCTGGATCCGTCACTGCTAGAAAGAATAATACCTTGCAACGGATGGATTATGTTTTTTATGTAATGAAAATGAAGATTCGTCAGAAAATAAAATATTTTATAAAAAGTGTACATTTTCATTCTGTTTATCCAACATAATTTCACAATACTCCATCAGCCTAAAGTTATCTTCCGGAAACAGTTCTTGTGTTGGTTGTATCTTAAAACAGTGATAAGTACCCATTCTTTTTGAGAACTCACTGGACAGTTCGAACCCTGTGAACCCTGCAATTTGTACACTATTGCAGGGTTCACTAGCTTCCACAAAAGCACAAATATCAATATGCCTGTTTTGACGCTCCTCATCGACAGGTTTAACACGTGGTTCATTACCTTCATGACACTTTTTACAACTGTTTACACATCCCGAAGTTTGAAAATGTTTAATGGTATTTTTAACTGTTGTAACACTTGGTGGGGGTCTATTTTCGAAGGCAACAATAAATAAATCAATTACTTCGCGTATCGAATGACCCTGAAAGTATTATGTTACAAGTTGCACTTTTTCTTGGACGGTATACAGCGATTGCCATTGTGTTGTATGGTCAATAAAACAATGTCGTGATCTGTATACTATATCAGTCAAGGGTCCATACCTCTAATATTTCAGATTTTTCCATTGTGTCTTTTTTTCAACATTACTTAAAATTTTCTGTTTTATTTTCTTTAATAATACATTTCCGTAACTTTTTTCAACTTTTTTTACACTGTTCACTTTTTCTTTCATTATATTCCTCTTTATCACATTGTCTTTATCCTTTTTTTTTTCATTAGATTGGTTATATAGTTTCCAAGACATTTTCTGTTCTTTTAATTTCTTTTGAAATCGTTATTATCTTTCCTTTATACAATTTTTACGTACCTAGATACACGAAAACTAATTCTGTGAAATAATAAACATTAAGAAATTAATGTGATACTTCTACATCATTAGCAAGCAATGGCTTATTAGTACCAATATAGGCTAGAAGGGGCTATTGCCTATATGCATAACTTGCCTAATATGTAAATGACAGAACTAATTATGGTAATGAATCCCTCATTGTATACGATCCGAGAGAATACATCAGATTAATTAAAAAGATAAAAATCACTGTTTCAATTGAGGAAAAATAACAAACACAAATGTAGTTCTTTCAAATAATTAAAAGTTAATTTCATGCTTGAAACACCACCGTGACAACTGAAGACTAAATGTACGCCTGTATACAATTAAATCATTAACTAAATGTGAATTTTCATGGTACCTTGGACAAACAGAAATGTCGAAACTCATTTGCCTAATTCCCTATTGTTTTATTGACATTCCGAATTAGGAAAATCGAGCAGAGTTAATGTAGCTACATTCTTATGCTGCGTTTTTTACATAAAAGCTACAAATCTTTTCTGTAAGTAATTAATAATACAGCTAAAGCTCTATAATTATTATTATTATTATATATATATATATATATATTATATATAAGTATATACAGTTGGTACAGTATAAACCCCAATGCACGTCAAGATCTACATCAGAGATCTAAGTTGACATTTTTGCTAAATTATAATTATTTTACAGATTTTAGTCTTTCTTATACTTTTTTCATCCATCTTGTGGTTTTTTTTGAAAACCTTAGTTTCATTATCAGTTTTTTTTAATTGAAGTATTGCCAGATTCCAGTAAGAGCCTAAGAAGGTATCCATTAAATCCGGGCAGTCAAGGGTGGGGAAAATCTTTTTTAGACATCTAACGTCAAGGAGCAAGACACCCTGGCATCTTTCGGTCGAGTAGGATACTAGGCCAGAAGACTCCAGGATAGTGCCGGATTAACCGTGTTCCAGCTAAAATCTTAACCATCGTTCCAGGGAGGTGTTCTTGCCACTCAATGAACAACTAAAATGAAAAACTAAAAACTTACAAGTAACCATATCTATAACCGTAAATCAGAAAATATTTCCGTTAGGCCATAAACTAATAAATAATAATAACCATAAATTTCAGATCCTTGGTTCAATTTCCTCCTCTGTCCTCCTGCTTCTTCGTCTTCATCAACCCAGAAATCAGACAGTGTACTTCTCTCCACTCTTTCTCTTCTCTTAACATTATATTTACCATGTTTCTTTCATACAGCCCGAAACCCATTCACCTCTCTTAATCTCCCCTCCCATTTGTCCATCCTCGCAATTAAAAATGTGGGTGGTTGCGTCCGGTATCACACAAATAGTACAGTCTGCCGAGGCAGATTTGCCTATTCTATTTGTGAAGATGCCAAAACTACCCTGTCCGGTCAGAAACTGCGTCAGGAAGTAGTCTAGTTTCCTGAACTTACATTCCCACCACGGCCTCAGATCGGGAATAATCTCCTTCATCCACCTTGCCTTTCCGCTATCAGTCGCCCATTCTCTCTGCCACTCTACTATCATTCTTTCTCACTTATTCTCATATATATATTTCCATCCATCCTCCTCGCATACATCCCCGCTCGCTCTTTCTACAACAAAACGATCGGTAGCACCGCTCTAATGACATACAGAGCTTCATTTGAAACCGTCCTGTATGCGCTAGATACCCTTCGCCTTTGCAAAGTCTTCCTCAGCTTGGCGTATTTCGCAGTGGGTCAGCGTAGGTTACCACCGACTGGAAAACTCCATTTAGGACCCTTCTTTTGGTGCTATCTGGGCCCCTCATGTTTGGCATCAGTCGTATCAGCAACGTCTCCAGATTTCGGTTAGCCATCTCTACCGTTTTTTGGATGTGTACTCCAAACCTCAGTACTTCCGACAACCAGACTCCGATATACTTAACCGATTTAACCGGTGTAACCTCCACACCTTTCACTATAAAGCAAAGAAAGGATTTGTCCCGGCTTTCTTTAAGAACTAACACCTCAGTTTTCTGAGGCGCTAGCTGTAGATCGTTCAATATGTTATTTATTATGGTTTTTGGCAATTCCCCATATCAATTTTGTTGCATTTAAAATACAGTGAAATTGTGGCAGACGTAATATTTTATGGCCATATTGTTCTGCTAAATCATCAACAATGTATTTTGGAGGTGGCTGGTTTCTGAAAATAAATTTTGATAACCTGAACTAAACTCTCATTAGGCGGACTTACTGCGCAACAATCTGCAAAAGCTCGTTTTCCAACATTTCCTTATTAAAAGGCAGTTTTGTGCGGAAAAGATTTAATTTTACTTTTAGAGCTTCTGTACTAGTCGCTCTGATGAATCCTTGTAGGATGAAATATGTCTAAGCGAATATACAGAGGCGCTATACATGAAATCGAATCTTAACTGTCTTTTATTGAATTTCGGTTTACTCTTTGTGAGTACAAGAAACCAGTTCACCAAGGATTTTTGCTTAGATGAGGAGATATGTTATGGAATGCAACTTTTAGACTTCCCATGTCTTTCTTACACCTTTTTCATCGACTGTTTTGCCTTGCAATTTATAGAAGACACAAAATAAAGCAAAAATCTGAGTTTTGGTTTCGTCAACCAAGAAATCTTCGCATTAAACTTTGGTGATTTATTTTCAGATGTCGCAATAGCATCCATATTTGAAACACATACACATTAATAATTAATTCTACTACTGCTACTAAATACTAAATACTACTGCAACATCTTAAACAAAAAACTTTTAAATCATTTTGAAATACTTCGTCACTGTTTAATGACCTTATGTTAAGAATTATAAGCTGTGTTATAAAAACAGTGTTATCAGTTATTTTTAAAGGAAGTATAAAGCAATTACTATAGAAACGATGGACACATTTTTTTCTTTTTACAGTTAAATCGCTTATTTATACATAAATCAAGAAATATTGTTTAAAACTTAAATTTATTCATGTGATATTTTTAATTAACTTAATGTTTTGTTTAAACTATATTTTATGAATAAAAAATACTTACATTTTTATTTATTTTCCAGAATCGGCTTCTACTGAAAGCAACCCTGATATAATGGGAGTATCCGAAGAGGTAACGCCAAATGCGGGAATGGAGCCTCGACCATCAGGTCCGGAACAAAGTGACGGTAGTGATCCGGAACCTGATGAATTTGCTCCCAAGCGAAAGCAGAGAAGGTACAGGACGACATTCACTAGTTACCAGTTGGAGGAATTGGAAAAGGCGTTTTCTAGGACTCATTATCCAGATGTTTTTACAAGGTAAATTATCTACTAAGTTTTCATATTTTGTCACGTTCCTGAAAGAAACAAGATACGCAAAAAGTAGAAAGTTATAATAAGAAAAATATAATAAACAATAATAATAAAAAAATATTAAAATATAGTGTTTATCAGATTTAGCTTGGCTTAAATTTATTAGAATTATATATTTTGAACTCTGGTCTAGATATTATTAAATATTTAGAATTAGTTTGTTTGTTTTGTCCCTAAAAAGATGATCATTAATTACTATTTAAATGGGAATAAGCCACAATTAAAGGTTAAAATACGTTTATTGACGTTTCAGTTTCCCCTTCGAAAATCGTTCTCAAAATACAAACATTAGTAAATTAAACAAATTGTTTCCCATTTAAATAGTAATTAATTTAAAATGTCACAAGAAAATAGCTTCAGAACAGTATAAAGATGATCATATTCTTCTTCATACTGGAAATGAGTCAATTTTTATTCTTAAGGTGATACATTTTATTAATAAAATAATCTATTATTTGTTTTCTAGTTTTTAAATTAAGTTAAACAGAAATCATTTATGAATATTCGTATACACGATGAACTACAAAAGAAAATTACAATGTCCCCATTTTTTTATTTGTTCAACCCTATATTTTATTTTTTCAAAATATTTCGTTTCTAATACTTCCCATACTTCTTCTAGTACACAAGGTTTTTATATAGCCCAAGCCTAAAAAATCAATTTTTGGCAATTTCGGTGATAGCGGTGGTCAAACAGTTCGTCCTCGTAATCGATGAAAGATCGTGAATAAGAGTAGTGTGATGAATTGGAGCATCGTCGTGTAAAAACCACATTCTTTGTCGAATATTAAGTTAACAATTTGCAGTAGTAGTGGCAATTGATCATTCAGAAAATCACAGAGTGAGTCGGTTGGAACGCTTTTCATATTTACGGAGAATTTTATTTAGTAGCATATTTAGTAGCAGCTAAAAGTACATCATATTCCTTTTCTTCACTTATAACAGTTTTGGTTTTCTCATTTTCTTCATATGCAACTAACTCTTTTTCTTCTTGATGTGCCTATCCGTTACGAATGTTGGCGATCATCATGGCAATCTTTATATTATTTGCAGCAGCGCAGAATGTTGATGTAGATGTTGTATTAAACCAGATTGTGAGGTTCTTTAACCAAGATGTTCTTCTTCTTCCTGGACCTTGTTTTCCAAATAGTTTTCCTTGCAGGATGGCTTGAAGGAGAGTATATCTGGATTCATTTCGCATAATATGTCCGAAGAATTGTAACTTTCGAGATTTTAAGATGGTCAGTACCTCTCGGTTCTTATTTATTGTTCTGTGGACCTCCTCATTTGTGACTCGGTCAGTCCACTGGATCTTAAGTATTTTCCGATATAGTCACCTGTCAAATGCTTCCAGTTTTCTGAACATATCTCCGTTCAAGGTCCACGCTTCAACACCATAAAAAAGGACAGAGAAGACGTAGCATCGCGGCATTTTTAATTTTGTATCAAGAGAGAGGTTGTGACTCTTAAAGAAGGCTCCATTCGATTGAAGGTGGATCTAGCTTTTCCGATGCGTGCTCTAGTCTGGTTGTTGGTCCATTCTTCATTTATTATGGTGCCCAGCTAGTTGTAGTGCGTCACTCTTTCTACAGGGGATTGATTGACGTAGAGTTGACCTTCTGTTATCCTTGCAACTGACTCAGTGCTGTAACCGTTTCAAAAGATTCAAAAGACAATCATTATAATTTCGATTATTTTTTTTTAAATAAAATACTAACCCCATCTATCTGTCAAGTACTTGTAGCCGACTTAAGGATTCTTCTGTAATTCCCAAATATATCCGGTAGATGAGCCTATTCATCAACTTGTCACTCACGCCAGAATCAGAGCGCCATGATAGCGTCTCGCTCTTTTTTTTTAACGTCCAACCGTTAACGTGTCCACGTCCAACGTGTTTCCGAAGTGGGTCTTATTTAGAGACCCTTATTGGAGAGGCTATAATGGTGATATATTTCTAACACATGTCGCAAGATAATATTGGTATGGAGTTATTCCAGATCATGGCCCAGTAGCGGTATCTTTTTATGGAATACCTAACCCCTCTTATCAGGGAGATGGTGGATTGATATAGGACGTAGCCGAATCAATGGTTCATTTGGTTGACTGATTAAATAAGAAAAGAAACAGAGCAGATTCAGGTTGTACCAATTTTTATTATACCTACTTTCAAGAAACAGAAATGATTATGAACTCAAAGAATGAAAATATAGGAAGTGTTTTAATTTTATTTAAAGGTTTAATTTCTCTATTATTCCTAGTTGATAAATAACTATATTATTTTCAATGTAAACAAATTTCGAAATTTGGGGTTAATATATATATATATATATATATATATATATATATATATATATATATATATATATATATATATATATATATATATATATATATATATATATATGTTGGAAATATCGGGTATGTGGTCTATATTAAATAAAAAATCTTTGTTTTTTCTAAAGCTCAATATTTCGCCATTTATTTGATGGCTTCATCGGGAGTAACTGTAAAAAACAAACATTTCAAAACACTGACGTACACTTAGATTTACAATACTTACAGAAATTAAATTTATTTAATTTCTGTAAGTATTGTAAGTATAACTTATTTATGTGTATAATCTTTTAATTTCTGTAAGTATTGTAAATCTAAGTGTACGTCAGTGTTTTGAAATGTTTGTTTTTTACAGTTACTCCCGATGAAGCCATCAAATAAATGGCGAAATATTGAGCTTTAGAAAAAACAAAGATTTTTTATTTAATGTAGACCACATACCCGATATTTCCAACATATTTATAAATTGTATTTTGGTTGAAATAATCACGTTAATATATATATATATATATATATATATATATATATATATATATATATATATATATATATATATTCATTTTCTTTATAACTAATTCTTAATTTAATACGATACAAAGCTTTTTTGTTTATGATAATGTAAACATAAAATAGTATTTTGGTATCCCTTTGGGATGACGTAACTTTTAATGTTTTCTTTTTGTTCATTACTAAGAAATAATAAAGAATAGTTTTCTTGTAAACTTTCGATAAATCTTAATTTTTTTTGCTCGTCCCCTTCGAGGATAAACCAGGGGTGGCGTCCAATAATAAATTATAATTTCATATTAACTAATTGTGCTTGGATTTAAGATACGATATAGTTTCTATATGTTTAAAAAAAACCCCGCCCAAATCTCTTCGACAGTGAGCGATTCTGGCCTTGCATATATCATTGTAGCACGCAGTGTTACAGTGCAAACAAATTAATTTATTAATTTTCTAAAAGCTCTTACGTTTGGCTTCCTCCATTCATATATTGCTGTTGATATATTCTGGATGCAGAACTGTATAAGAACGCAGAGAGAAGAATTGACTAGTAATGAAAAACAGATTAAACACTAACTAAAATTTAATTCTAAATAGCAATTTCCGATTTTAGCTAGGCATTAAGGAACGTTCATGTGTAAAATGTATGGTGAATGGTGGTATTGTCAGATAACACTGTGTTGTGGGATGTTTCACTACACTTCACTTAGTCTTATTTTACTATTATATCTAATTGCAAGAATAACTGCTTAGCGGAATGTCATTTTTACGTTAAAAGCGAACTACTGGCAACACTGCTCGTTTGAATAAAATAATTTAACTTATAATAACTGCAGTTTTAGGAAACACTAAGTACTATCAATGGTTGATTTATTAATATTTATGAAAGAATAATTCAATGCGAACTACTCACTGACAAAATACAATATACTAATAAGCGAAGCGAATATTTTTCAGCTAGCGATTTTAGTTAAGGAACCTGCGAGATTTTGCTACCGACTTCTATGATAACTTTTACTTAACTGCTGGTATTATCCAAATTATGCAGTCAACTAGTGATGGGGTTTTTACCTCAAAAGTACCATTAACTACCTTCCTTTGGGATTCCTTTTAATAATCGCAATATCTGTATGGTTTAGAATCTATAAGTACCAAGTGAAACGGAATTTCACCACCCAGGTCATATCTCCTAATTTTTGTACAGAAAAGTTCATTTTTAAAATTTAAGCCATACAGACCGATTAAAAAGGTATTAATATAAAAACTTTCATTCTGACAAAGCCTACTGATTTACCGTTGTTAATTGATACAAATTGCTCATCACAATCGACAGTTATGAACATTTTACGAAAAGCTTGTTGGCTTAGAACACTAGAGTGTTGGACATGATGGGTCGGAGACTTCTTAATTTCGAGCATCCTCTTTAAACTTTGGGAGGAGTTTATTAGGGCATGGAACGGGATACCCTAGGAGGATATTGACCACCTAATCAGAAGAGAGTTTCTGCGCATCCAAGAATGTGTTGCTTACCGATGTGCTTTAACACATTAATAATTTATTTATCCCTGAAAATTGTTTTAATCATATTGAAATTTTGATCTTTTGTTTATTTTGCTACCCCTCAAGCATGTTCAATCATCCCGCAAATTTTTCCAAATTTTTGTCCTCACAAAATTATTTTAGCTATGCCCATGTCTAACAGTTCCTTAAAAGAATTATGCTACGCTTTCTAATTGGCATATCGAGGGCAAGTTATGGTTCTCTTATGCTCCTTTCCTTTCTCAGAAACAAGTCAGGAGCTTGTGTGCTTTGTCTCTGCACTAACCCTTCACTAAGAACAACTATAATTCTCTGGTTTTCTAAAAAACCTTCGAAAATAGCCCCTTTCAACCGAGTCGCTTCTCAATTCTAAAACATAATTAGTGCCAATCTCACATGAGCAAAAAAAAATCTTCTCTTTAGAGAAAATTTAAGTTCTCGAACGTATTTTAAACCTATTACTTTATTTGTGTACCAGCCTTCGAGTTAAGCCGGTCAACTTGGCGGTAAGTCGTTTAGATTATGTCTTATAACTGTCCCGCTAATTTCGATTTTTTTTTATTACCTATAGACTTAATGTCACTTCTGTTTGCCTTCACACTTCACACATCAAACATCATACCTCATAGTTTATATTTCTATTACTGTCAACTACTGCCGTATATTTAGTATCGCCTACAAGGTTTAGTTACATTTTGCCGCTGATTAGTCATACTCTGCTGTCGATTAGTTGCATCCTACGGCCGTATATTCAATGCGGAAAACTTCTTATCTTTGAAGAGGAATCGAGTCAAATCGAATTTATCTTTTCCGAATTTGAAAACCTTATATTTATATCCGAATTCTAAGGAAATCCTACCGATTTCGTCTACAAAAGATATAAGGCTTATCTATCTCATCTCTCCCTGCGAATTCAACGTTTAACTCCAGATCCACAGAATCCTAGTGAATAGACTTTAAAGATGAAGCTATCTCTACCTGCCTTATTTTAGAATCTAATTTAGACAAGATCATCGCTACCGACCCGAATACCGTAAATCTATCTTTAACATCCCAAGGACCTGTACCAGTCATTAACCCTATTGTTCACGTAAATACTCTTATCAACGTAGCTGACTAGAATATTAAATTTTACGGCGAACCTAAACATTTGTTCAGTGTTCTAGAAAAAATACAAGATCTTGCCGAATCGCCTGATATTCCTGAGACGACCCTTTTCCGATCTGCCGTGGAATTTTTCTCGGGTAACGCGGCTAAATGGTTTAGAAGTGTTAAATCTAAACTTACTTCTTGGCCACAACTGGTCGAATTAGTCAAATCCACATTCCTTCCGCATCGTTACGAAGACGAACTGTGGGAACAGATAAAAAACCGCAAGCAAAGTAAAAATTATACTTTTGTTCTCTATCAAGCGAACATACTTAACTTAATAAAAATATTACCGAGACAACCTTACGTAAAAAGTTATCTTATATTCGTTCAAATCTTTTACCGGAATATTCTATCATCAATACCGTCGAAGTAAATGCTGCTTCAGTTTTCAAACGTGACCTTCGTTCTATATTTAGTGTGGAAAACCAAAAATGCGTCCAGAAAAATCCTTCGAAATATTTCTAGCATAGAAACAATTCTTTCAGTAATAACTTCTTCAAAAAGCATCGATCAGAAAGGAACTCTCACCTACCTCAACTTCAAAACAAAATTCTTCTACCGCATGTTGGAACTGTCAGGGCAAAGGTCACCCTCACCGTGAATGTCGTCGTCCTAGAAAAATATTTTGTTACCGATGTGGAGCCTGAAGTTACCTTCCCACAATGTATAAATTGTAAACATTCAAAAAACTAATTTACGGAATAAATACCATCGGCTATTATATTCCAAATCACTATAAAAAGCCCGATTCCTCTACCGTTTCTTCAAATAGATTTAGGAATAATTTTTTCGAATTTATCGTTCTTCCCTATCTCACCAAAATATCGTTACCTCACGTCTCTGAGAACCAAATGTTAAAAATCAAAGTTTTACCCTGTATAAGTTTGAAAAATATTTCCAAAATATAATTTATAACGGGTATTTGGATTTCAATGCAACTTACGACATAATATAGAAAAATACTTCTGGCAAATTGTGAATATAAATTGTAAAAGAACAAAACATTATCTCTCACAAAATAAGCCTAGTTTGGTAAGATATTTTAGAGAGTTATTAAGAACAACTAACTATAAAACAACAATTTAGAAATCGTATTGCCAACATCCAAAGTGTGAGTAATGACCTTAAATCGGCAACAAAGTTGATATAATTCACAAACAAATACCTTAAATAAATATACGTCTGTACGCCTATGATAATTGTTTAAAGTATCAATAATTAAACAGAAGCACTAGAAATGTAAAAATACTTTATATACCTTCTATAACGATAATATTATTATCATTTAGAGAGGCTATACCTAGTTAACTCGTTTCTTCTTTGAATTAATGTGTCAGTCGTCAATTATTTCGAGATGTATCATTAAAAATGAATAATTCATTTTTTCCTAATTGATGGTTGTGAATTTAAAATCCTACCTTCGTGAGTCTGCTCACTTTAGTCGTAATGTCTCTGCAGTAGCATCCGATGTCTTAAACGAAGGAAAAGTACAGGTTTCGGTATGTAATATCTCTACATTACATCATAAATACATTTAAAAAAGTAAGTAGACGTTGCGAAAATTTTGCTGTTTCAGACTTTACGACAGAAAATGACGCTTTTTTGGGAAGAAAGAATTTGTTACGTCTTCGAAAGGATCACTATATTATTATTTAAGAATTAACTAAATACGCAATTGTTTTATATATCAAAAAAATTGTAGATATCACTAAAATAATGGTCTTAATTTAGTACCAAACAGATATTAATCAACATAAATAAATTTTTAAATAGTCGTCCTAACTTGAAAAAGAATAAATGAATGAATTTTAATTTGTAAAATTCAATCTCGAAATATTTCCTTTTATTGTAATCTGTATCTATATTCTATAATCTCTTATCGCCACCAAAACAGCAAAGAAACAGACACCCATTTGCCCAACTTAGCTTGGTAATTTAGTGTCTATACTTCAAACTGTTCATTAGATCTTGTATTAATCATTGGTCATCGACTAATCGTATGTTGTTGATAACTCTTCTAAGCCTTACTATCCCATTGTATAATACTGGGTGTTTCAAAAAGGTATGTCGTAAATTAAATCACGCATTCCGAGGACAAAAATAAATTGATTGAATCCAATCTTGTCTTGTTCTGAAAGCACTTTTCATAAAAAAGAAACAACAAAATCTAAGCGCACAGAAAAATTTTAAGGGGGTGTGCAGCCCTAAATCCCCCAAACTTTTGTGTACGTTCAAATCAAATGAATTTTGTGGCATCATTAGTTTAACATATTATTTTTAAATTTTTTTTTTGCCTGTTATCACTTTTTTCAAAAAACAGTTTTTATTGAATTACGGTCTTTTTGATTAACCTTTAAAAAATTGCGTGCAACTAAATAAATGGCTTAAATGAATTAGCAAGTACAAAAAATGTCTATAACCTCTATAAATATGATGTTACAATAAATGTTCAAAATGACCCCCATTTTCTTCAATACACATTTGATATCGTTTGAAAAATCATATTTTTCTGACGAAATTAATTTGCAGCTTGCATTATTCTAACCCTCAATTGTTGTTCGTCCTCTATTGTTACAGAATACACTTTCTCTTTCATAAACCTCCAAAAGCAAAAGTCTATGGGGTTAGGACCTGGACTTCTGGGTGGCCAAGAAATAGGTGCGTTACGACCACCTATTCCAATCCACCGACCAGGATACTGACTGCAAAGGTATTCCCGGACTTCATTACTGTAAGGCGGTGAAGCGCCATTTTGTAGAAACCACATATTTTGCCTTATTGCAATATTCACTTTTTCCAAATACTCTTAGAAATCGTTTGCCAAAACTGCAAATAATTATCACCACTTAAATTGTTGGGAAGAAATACTGGGCTTATTAGATTGTTATCCACAATTCCTGCCCAAACATTAGCTTTGAAAGTTCGTTGATGATGAGTCGATTTTTTGGCGTGAGGATTTTCGTCGGCACAAATGTGCTCGTTATGATGGTTTGTTATTCCATTTCTACTGATGGTAGCCTCGTCGGTAAACAAAATATTTCTAATAAAATTAACACTTCGAGTGTTTTCCATTAACAACGAATCGCAAAATCAAATCCTTTTAGTATAATCTTCAACCAATAACTCTTAAACCGTTGTTAAGTGATAGGGTTTAAGAAGCTGATCCTTCAAACGCCTCCAAACCCTTACGTGAAGAACATTTAGTTGAGCAGCTATTACCCTTGTACTTGCTCCAGGGACTTCTTCAATGATTTCTAAAATGCCTCCATCAGTTGCATCCATTATTGGACGACCACTATTGCCAGCATCTTGCTGTTGGAATGTACCCGTCAGAAATAATCGTCTATTGGGTGTATTTCGATTGGGGTATTTTACTGCATAACGCCTTGCGGCTGCTGCAATATTTCCTTGGCATTTACCTACAATATTCCTGACAGTTTATTGAAATCATAATTTAATCTGATCCAACTTACCCTAAGTTAAATGCATATCTGCCATTTCCTGAAATGTGTAGGCCATAGTAATATCAAAATTTTTAATATTAATCTTATTCACACAATAAATGATAGCTTCAAATTATTGACTATTATTGATGGAACTGTTTGTAATTATTGTATCCGTACAAACTAATTTGTAATTTTATGGCCAACTAGGAAGAAACTAGTTTTTCAAAAAAGTGATGAGAGGCAAAAACGTTTTAAAAATTATGTGCTAAACTAAGGATGCCCCAAAATTCATTTGATTTGAACGTACTCGTAAATTTTTTTGTGCGCTTAGATTTTGTTGTTTCTTTTGTATGAAAAATGCTTTCAGAACAAGAAAGTAAGATAATGCAAAAAAAAATTTATTTTGTAACTTCAAAGGGCTGTAACTTTTTTTGTACACACTTTTGTACTAACGTAAGTTGGATTCAATCAATACATTTTTGTCTCCGGAATGCGTAATTTAATTTATGATATACCTTTTTGAAACACCCCTTATAACGTTCAGCTAGCACTGCTTTTTCAAAAAATTATTATTACTATTTGGTTGTCTGGCAAGTAACCACCTTTGCCGATTAGAGCGCTGCTACCTAAAAAAATTTAGTTCGAGAAAGTCTAATCTTTTTTAGGCATCTCCTTCTTCTTCTTCTTTTTCTAAGGCGCCTCAATCCTTTGTGAGTCTTGGTCTGTTTAAAAACGTACTTCCATTCTGCCCTGTTGCATATCTTCGCCACTGTCTGATGTTCTTGTTTTTTCATGTCAAATTTTAGTACAATGCAGCCATTTTGACAGCTGCCCAAATTTGACATGTTTGAAAAAATGGGCTTGGGCTATCAATATTGCGTCGTCTTTGTAACAAAGTATTTTTACTTCTGTGTTTCCCATGCTGTATTGTCTTCCTTTGTTGACACTTTTGATGATTTCATCCATGATTAAATTGAAGATCATAGGGCTCAATGAGTATTATTCCGCTGCCTATGTCTATAGGTTCTGTCAGTTGTCCATCTATTCTGGCTTTCATTTTGTTGTTTTAATAATTTTGTCTGCAGTTTCGTTGGGTGGACCGAGTAGCTCAACAGAACTTTTGCCGGTTATAAGCGCTGATAAAGGAGGAGGGGGTCTACGTCCAGGTTAGTACCCTGCTGATACCCATACGGCTCATAGAAAGAGGATTATTCTGTCAGAGATGATATAAATATTGATTTTTTTTCTAGGTAGTACTTTTCTAATATAATATAAATTCAGATTCATATACCAAGATGTTAAATGTGCAAAAAATACAAATGTTTTACTTGTTTTTATTTTAAGATTTTGGTAAGAAAAACTACAAATGTCTTTTGCTGTATTTTTACCTGCTTTGATAGCAGTGTTATTCTATTTTACAAATATATTTTAACGAAAACATAAAATATCTGGATAAAAACATATTTCGACAAATATTTAGCAGACGCCGGTTAATTCGGCGTCAACTTATCTATAACTTAAATGTCTCTTTCTATAAATTATTCTGTGATCTATACTAATAAAAGAAGCTTACTATCTAACCCGGACATAACACTCACTGCTCAGGAATTTCATCTAATGACCGGAGTTAACGATAGAAAATCCAAAACCACACGCCTCAAAATAAGTAGCTTCTTATCTTTGTCAATAAAATAGGCCCGTTGTTGAGACATTATGTGCAATATTTAAAAAAAAAATGTAATTGTGTCTGAGCTATTATTTTTTTTTATTTTTAAGCATTTTCAGCATTTAAAGAAAAATGTTATGAAATGAAAAACATCAAAAATAAGTTTTATGTCGATAAAAATATTCAGTGATTTTTTTATAACACCCGTACGGTGTTTGTATACTGTTATCTGGTCACAAATGACCAATTATCAGATATTTTTTTATCTAAACCTAATAAACAGCAAATACTTAAATCTAAGGGCTTATCTTATGACTTACTCTTATTTTATCTATCAAATAATGCACTACAACTAACATGCAATAACCTCACAGCACTATACTCTGCTTTTTACACTATAAACTGTTACACATTTACACTAACTCAAATGGTTTTGTCCGTATGAGTCTTCTCTTTAATTTAGTGCTGCCAGGAAGCTGGATATCCACAACATTCAGATGACTATGCAGCCTCTGCTCGTGACTTGCTGCTGTTCTCTTGATTACTTCGGTCACAATTTCCAAATTCAGGTCCTGGTGGAGGTTGCTGTTACGGATATACCAAGGAGCATCAACAATGTTTCTCAGTACTTGGTTTTGAAATCTCTGGATAATATGTAGATTACTAGCTTTGATGCAGTTGGCACCCATATATCCATACTGGCCTCAATACTTGCTTGTAAATGGATAATTTATTATGAATGAATAATGTTAAATTTTTTTAAATCAGACAATACAATTTCTTATATCTAATATCCAGCTCCCCCCTTTTCTTTTTGACATGGACTTTCCAGCGCAGTCTCGCGTCTAGGATGATGCCCAAGTATTTTGCTTATGTTGCATAAGAAACTTGGGTATCATTTATTCTAACTGGGAAATTTTCTATTTTTTTTATTTGTAAAGTTAATGTGTGCAGATTTAGTCTCATTTAATTTTATTCGCAATTTTCTGGTCCAGGTATGTATTGTATTTAGTTTCAGCTTACCAGCTTCTTCACTAGTCTCCTATCGCTAGTATGGCTGTATCATCCGTGAACGTGGCAATAGTGTTTTGTTCTAGCTCTGGAATGTCACACGTGAATAATAGGTACAGGACCGGATCTAATACACTCCCTTGTGGTATGCCAGCTTTGATCTCCCTTAGATCGGTGTACACTTCTTGTTTTACTCTATCTGTTCACAATGTATGATTCTAAGATTTCCGAATAATGTTTAGGCATGATCGTTCTTAGTTTACAGTTTAAACCCTCATGCCAGACTTTATCAAATGCCTGTGCGACGTCCAAGAAGATTATAGAGCAGACTTTCTTTTCTTTTAATGTTTTTTTCTATTATATTCGTTATTCTGTGAACTTGATCTATAGTGGAATGTTTATTTCTTAAACCAAATCGATGATTTGGTGTAAGATTTTTTCTTCCTATTATTGGCTTTAATCTTTTCAGTAGAAGTTTTTCAAATAGTTTTGACATCACCGAAAGGAGTGATATTGGTCGATAGGATGTCACTTCATTAGTAGGACTATTACGTGGACTACTTTTCAGAGTCTGGGAACATATCTTAATCTAAAAGCAGCATTTATTAGCTGTGTCAGCTTAACTATGGCTTTTCTTGGTAGACTTTTTGATAGTTCTCCTGTTATGAGATCATATCTTTGAGCTTTCTTAGGATTTATATTCTTTTTTATCTCTGTTGATACAACTGTAAATAATGTCAACGTTATTCTTTCTTCGGTTTGGAATGGTTTTTTCATCTCATTTCTTCACCATCATTGTCGTTGGGTTTGAACGTGCTTTCTAAATGATCTGCAAATTGTTTTACTTTCTGTTCGTTATTTCTAGCCCCGTCCTCTAACTTAATAGGAGGAGAATGACTAATTGGTCTCTTATTCTTTTTGGTGCCTTCCATAACGAATGATCTGTGTTCTGGTCAGCTGTTAAATTACGTAAAAAGGAATCAATTGTTGAATTTTTTATATTCTGTATCTCCCTTTTTAAATTTTGTGTAGCATTATTTAGATGAGTTTTGTCTCGTGGAGTTCTGTATTGCTGCCGTTTTTTTCTTAACTTTTTTTTTCTACTATTAGTTCTCGGATTTCTTTTGGATAGTTGTTTCATTGTGGGAGTATTTTCCCAAGCTATCTGTTGAATATTTTTTATAAAAACTTCTAATTCTTCATCACGTCGCCTTGTGTTTCTCAATGGAACAACAAGATTAATAATTTTGTGTTCAAGGTTTATTTTGAAGCTCTCTCAGTCAGTTTTTTTGTTAGACAGTATTGAATTGAAACCTTTTTGGATTGCTGTATCACTTATAGTTTGCACAAAATTATCGGTGAGTGATCAGAGTTTATGTTCCAGTCGTCATTGATGTCCAGATAGTTAGCTGAAATATTTTTGTAAATAAAGAAATCTATCAGGTCTGGAATTTCGTTCCTATCGGTAGGCTAGTATGTTACTGGCATATTATTACTTCACCCTTTTGTTCTTTCACAGCTGAAAATAGTTCTTTTCCTTTAGTTGTAGTTAGCCTAGAGCCCCAGTGGGTATTCTTTGCTTTAATTTAGCACTTGAATTTTTACATAACTTTGTATCAAAAAAACTAAATCATATGACACCGTTCCTTTAACTAAAATAAAAATAAATAATTAAATGATAAACCAATTTTGGCTACAGACTTTTATTTGAAAAAAAAAATATTTTAACCCGGCCTAACATATCTAGTCACAAAAAAGTTAAGAATCCTTTTATCCCCATCACCAAAATGTGGATACCGTGTATTCAGTACCGCAAGTTCAGATAAAGCCGATAAAGAGATCTAGTCGGCACGACACACATTCCGAGATGTCTGCAATTTGTACCATCGGCGCTGATGACACTGTTCTAAGGGCCTCCCTTGCGGCCAATTAGGCCCACCGTCCAAATATTTAAATAGATAAGACTGACGACACACTTCGTGACATAGTCGGACGTTAATTAAATGTTGGGGGTTTCAAAAATATCAATCACGAATCATTGTAATCGACGCCAAAGTTTTAAATTTATGTAGGATTTAGAAGGTAAAATGCATTAGTAGAAAGACAAGACTCATCCTGGGGATTTATTAGTAGAGATTTAAATTTGTACTTAAATTCTATTAGATTCTGTTAGATTCTGATTAAATTCTGTTATAAATAATTGTAATTGCATTCTGTATTGTATACCTAGTTCTATGATAAACTGTAGTCTACTGGCTTGGAATTTTTTTATTGCCTATATTTCCTTTATTTTTGTTCATGTAGTTGTTCTAGAATGTAAAACATACGCTCCTTGTATAAAAAATTATATAAATAAATATAAATATATAAATATCTCTTGCAAGTAAAGTCGTCCCAGGAACGCAACTCAACAATATTGGCAATATCATTTTAAAGTCGTCTACTTTAAAATGTATAATATATTACTGTTATATTACTTCACAGATAGCAATTTAATTTCTGTTTACTTTCCTTATATTGTATCACTCACACAGTCCCATACTAACTTAAAATTGACATCTACAAAATTGAGTGCTTTAAGCTCTGCCTGTCTATTTGTGAAGATGGCAACTGAACGGTGCGTTATTTTCTGCATTTCTATTTCTTCCACGCAGTGATGGATTGCCGTTATTTCTGCCTGAAAAATACTGCTTTTTTTGTGAAGTTGATGATTTGTGTTTTTCTGAGAATTGGCTGCTGGGTTCTCTTGTTTACACCAGTTCAGTTTACACGAGTCATACGTAGTCAGTCATTAGAAGCCGACCAGTGCGAAGGTGTTTGCAAGGTACTGTTATCATTTTTTAAAAAAACTCGTGTAATGAGGTGAAAGTGATTGTGAAACCACACAAATATTTGCAGTTAAATATACGGACATAAACAGTAAGAAATTTATCTTCCTAAAAGAGTTTTTGATAGAATTTTTAGTCAATATTTTGTATTTATACGTCCTAACCTACAATTGTAACACCAATTAAGATAATAATAACAACAACGAGAATTCTTAATTACTGTATAAATACATAGGCGTATCTTCAACGATTTTTATCATGCCTTCGACTTCGAATATGATTTGTTCCTGCTGTAGTAAATCGTATAAATCGAATTTAATGATAAAATGTTCCGTTTGCAATAGAATTTTTAGACATACCTGTGTAAATGTTAGTAATGTAGAACTGGAATTGTTTAATGATAATGATAAAGGATTCGATTGGTCCTGCATGAGTTGTAGGCAGGTTGGGAACCAAATAAAAGATCTGAAAGCATTAATTTTAACTTTACAAACTGATATTCAAGCACTTAAAAATGAAAACCAATCATTGAAGAATTCTTCAACCATGTTGGTTATGGAAGAAGTCATTCAGGAAATAAATGAGCGTAGAAAACGCAAACGCAATGCTATTTTATTTGGTGTACCTGAGCAAAATACTCAGCTCTCTCCGAATAGTCGCAATGGTAGTGATACACAGGAAGTCCAAAAAATAATTCAAAGTATGAATACTAGCGTGAATGTCAATGAACTCAAAATATTTAGGCTTGGACAACCAGCACTAGGTAAAAATCGTCCGATCAAGATTACACTTAAAGATGAAAATGACGTCTCGGCATTAATCAGACAAGCCAAGGTTCTGAAAACTGGTATCTACAGCCATGTGTCAATTTCATATGACCGTACGAAAAAAGAAATTGCATACTACAAACAATTAAAGGAAGAATTAGAAGTAGTGTTGCCCAAATGCAAGAACAAGACGAGACTTAGACAGTCTTGGTCTTGGTCTTGCGCCAAAACACCTGGTCTTGGTCTTGGTCTTGGTATTGCACTCCCGGTCTTGGTCTTGGTCTTGGTCTTGCAGCAAGAGTCTTGCAAGTCTTGCAGTTACCCATTAATTAGCCTTTTGCTATTTATTAAACGTTACTTTAGATCTTAAAACAACGTAACAGAGTAAGTACATTTTAAGCTTGAATTAACATAGCCATAATAAAGACTAACACAATTAATAAATGTCTAAATAACTGACACCGGGTGGGGTTTGAAGCGACGATCTAAGCGATCCGTGCCTATGCTCTAACTAACTCAGCTCTCTACCAGGCCCCACGGAAGTCAATCTGTTTCTTAATAAATGTTTGCATTTACTAAGCTTACATGTACTAAAACATGGTTAAAAAAAAAAAAAAATTAGTGACATAAACATGCCTGTATTTTAAAGAACATTATCTGCCTAGAAAGGGATTGATGGACATGATGGGCAAAAAATCCACATACATGACGTATCAAGGGCACAGATTTTTTAGGTGATAAGATAACAAACTATAATCCACTTATTAAAGCAAAATAAATGTTTTTACCAATCTTATCTCTACTTTTATATAAAAAACTAACTTGAAAAAATAAAGACTAGTTAAAAAAGCAATGGTAATCAAAAGAAGTTATTTTAAATTAAGGAGATCCTACTTAATAAATACATTAATTTACCAAAATAAAGTAGTGGGTACATAATATAGTAATTGGTAATAAGGTAATAACCATATTTTTTTACATGTCCACCTTTTTTAGAGGTTATTAAAAAGCTTGTGATATCTCCACCGAATTTTGGTTTTTCGAGAAGAAATATTTGTAATTCCTTTTTGTGAAAAGATATTAGATGCTTCCTTAAATCTGACGTGTTTCTGTTGATCATTCTCATTTCAACCTTTTTATGTAGGCACAATTTACACAAAGCAATTTGGGATGCATGAATTATTTCGAAAAACTCATCAAATTTGCTTTTAGGTCTTTTAGATCTATAACTCTAACGCTCACTACTCGAACTAGAACTATTTGAATCTTTGTCCCTCATGTCAAATTGTAAACTTGTCACTCCGGGAACAACAAGGATTAGATGAAAAACAATTATTACATTCATCATCCAGCCTCAAGAGTCCACTGCTGAACATAGGCCTCTTCCTTATGTTTCCAACCCCGTCTATCTTGCGCCGCTCTCATCTAGTTTTTATTGAGTCTTCTTAAATCGTCAGTCCATCTTGTAGGTGGTCGACCGACGCTTCTCTTGTCTTCCCTTGGCCTCCATTCCAATAACCTCTTTGTCCATCGCCCATCTGTCATTCTGGCTATGTGTCCTGCCCATCTCCATTGTAGTCTAAAATGGAGATTATTACATTAGACTCAATGGAAAGCTCAATTGGGAATAAAGTTAAGTGATGTCGAAAAAGTAACTACTATACTACTAGTTACTTTGTGTTCGTTACTATCCAATACCCTAAGTATCTAATAACAAACCGAGAATTATATATCGTTACTTCATTATTCTAAATACTTCATTACTAACATTATCTGTTATTAATTTGTCTCGGTACTTTTGAATATTAGCCACGCTCTTTCAGAAAATTTTGTTTAACCGAATGATCTCATCGCACACTCAGCAGAAACAATTTATAGTCTTAGGCCGATAAGATTTGTTTATTTAGATTCCTCCTGACTAAATTATAATGGGAAAAAAAATTGAATTATTAAGTGGGTGTCCGTAACAATTATATTTTTTATTAGCTAGGGTGACATATTTTAGAAAATATCGATACGATATTACTGTCGGCGTCGCAATGCAAGAATATTATTTTTATGATTAGAGGGCGGCTATTCTCAAAATATGGACAATTAATTTCAGAGCGAAGAAGTCGTCTGCTGGAAAAGAATGTACAAAATATTTTATTTTTACATTGTAATTATGACCTCTGAGCACGTGTCAAATGTGTTTTTTTAATGAATATTTTGATTCGGTATGTATGTTTATGGTATTGTTTGTAATGCGCATAAGTCCAGTTTTTCAAATTTTTATTACATATTTTTTTGCGTCTCATAGAATCTTTAAGCATATACCCGAACTACTATACTCGCTAAAACCACACTCACTCCTAACTGCAAGACGCAAGAGTCTCGCAGGCTTAGTCTTGTTCTTGCTTAAATCTTGC
The DNA here is from genome assembly GCF_040954645.1 of Diabrotica undecimpunctata. Lineage (NCBI taxonomy): Eukaryota > Metazoa > Arthropoda > Insecta > Coleoptera > Chrysomelidae > Diabrotica > Diabrotica undecimpunctata. The sequence goes on from NC_092808.1 coordinate 128,774,469, forward strand.
ACGGTCAGTCTTGGTCTTGGTCTTGCTAAAATTAGGCGGTCTTGGTCTTGGTCTTGGTCTTGCAAAAATGCAAGAACAAGACCAAGACTGCAAGACCAAGACCGATTTTGGGCAACACTAATTAGAAGCTAAGAACGCTAACAATACAGGACAATTTAGAATTAAATACTTGGATGGCATCCCAAAAATTGTTCCTTTAAACAGATAGGTCCCAACAGTTTTACAAGCCAAGATCTTCAGGTTTACTATCAGAATGTGCGTGGTTTGAATTCCAAAGTAATTGATTTTTACTCTAGTGTTAGTGAATGTGAATTTGATGTCATTGCTCTAACTGAGACTTGGCTCAACTCTGATGTTATTAGTTCGGAATTGTTTAATGATGACTATCAGGTTTTTAGAAAAGATCGAAAGTTCGATGTAGTTAATAAATCGACTGGTGGCGGTGTACTGTTGGCACTTAAGTCAAATTTTGAGTGTGTTGTTGTTGATGTCTCAACATTTGATTTACATTTTCCACTAGTTGATTTGTTGGTTGTTGAGTGTCGCATAGGAAATAAAAAGTTTTATGTTTCAGTATTATATATTCCTGATAAATTAAAGTTGAAAGATTTTGAATATTTTTTTGAAATGTTAGAGCAACTTGAATTATTTAATGACACTGTTATTCTCCTGGGCGACCTTAACATTCCAAAGTATATTGATCAAAACAGATCTGATGTGAAGACATCGGCAGTGCTAGACTTCATGTGTTTGTTTAATTTAAATCAGTATAATCAGGTGGGAAATAATTTAAATCGATTGTTAGACTTAGTTATATCATCAGATACATGTCATGTAAGTCGCGATAATGCACCACTTGTACAAGAAGATTTACATCATCCAGCATTAATGATAAATATTAATGATTTTCAGAAAAAGGAAACCAGTTTTGTGGCTCATTCTAAAACTAAAAGATATAATTTTAAAAAAGCAAATTTTCCTTTACTGCACTCAGAATTTCTTAATTGTGACTGGAATTTTTTAGATATGTCTGATGATGTAAATACAGTCCTAGAAATATTTTATGCTAAGATATATGAATTATTTGATATGTGTGTACCAATTTACAGAAATTATAAACATCAATATCCTACATGGTACAATGCGGAAATAATTAGAATGATAAAGTTGAAATCAAAAAATATCAAAAATTATAAGAAAACAGGTAATATACTTTATATGCATGAATTTAAAAGGTTGCGAAAAATAATTAAACAAATGATTAAAGCTCAATATAACGTTTATCTTGAAAAAATTCAGAATAGTATTTCTAACGAATCTAATAATTTCTGGGCATATGTTCATGCAAAGAATAAAACTTCTAGAATCCCAGGTGAAATGTGTTACAACGGCGATACATTTAATAATCCTCGCGATATAATCCATGCTTTTAAGATGTTTTTTAAAAAAGTTTATTTACCTGTCGACAACAATGTATTAAATAATCAAGAATGTAGTGATATCTACTTACCCACTATTAATTTTAACGAATTTCAAGAAAACGAAATTTTAGTAGCCTTTAAAAGAATTAAAAATAAAATGACGTCCGGACCGGATAATATTCCAGCATTTTTAGTGAAAGATTGTTCTCGGGTATTTGTAAAGCCACTTCAAAAAATTTTTAACTTATCGATAAAAACGGGAACTTATCCCGAGTTATGGAAAAATGCGAAAATATGCCCTGTATTCAAAAACGGATCGAAATCTGATGTATCCAATTACAGACCGGTATCTTTGTTATCCAATTTTTCAAAGGTTTTCGAAGTAACTCTATATAACCGGATTTACCCTTCTGTTAGGGGATGGATATCACCTTATCAACATGGCTTTATAGATAAACGTTCTACTGTATCAAACTTGGCTGTAATAACTCAATATATTTCAGATGTTTTGGATGTACAAGGTCAAGTAGATGTGATATATACTGATTTTTCTAAAGCGTTTGATAAGGTTGATCACAAATACCTTCTCTTTAAATTATCAAATTTGGGATTTGCTGGAAACATTTTAAAGTTACTGGAAAGCTATTTAATAGGTAGGAACCAATTTGTATCCTATAATGGTTTCATATCAGAATTAATCTGTACTACATCCGGTGTTCCACAGGGATCAAATTTAGGTCCATTGTTGTTCCTATTATATATCAATGATTTATTTTTAGATATTAATAACAGAAAATTGTGTTTTGCGGATGATCTTAAAATATACTGTGAAATTAAAACAATTGCTAACTGTATAGATTTACAGAACGATCTAAATTATATAGATACTTGGTGTGTAAAAAACAAACTTTTTCTTAATGTCAAGAAATGTAAAGTAGTAAGTTACTCTAGAAGAGAAAATAAGGTTGATTTTAATTATGTAATTCAGGGGTCAGATCTTGAAAAATGTAATAGCATTAAAGATTTAGGAGTTATATTTGATTCAAAATTAACCTTTAACAACCATATTGAGCAGAAAGTATCCGATGCTATGAAAATGTACGGTTTTATCATCAGAAACTGTAGAAATTTTAGCGATATAAGACCGATTAAACTGCTGTATCTATCGCTGGTGCGAACAAAACTAGAATATTGCAGCTTAATTTGGTATCCCATTTATAAATGTTATATGCAACAGATTGAAAAGGTACAACGGAAACTTTTAAAATATTTAGCTTTTAAGGTTGATGGAGTATATCCTGTCCATGGTTATGATTACGATTTGTTATGTAACAGGTTTAATATTGTAAGTTTAGAGTTAAGAAGAATTATATTTTCGGTTTCATTTATATATAAGTTGTTACACAACTGTATTGACTGCAGTGATATATTAGGTCAAATTAGATTTAATGTGCCAAGAATTACTTCCAGGTCGACTATAGTGTTTACTTGTCCACGTGCGAGAACAAATATGTTACTGAAGTCACCAATTTATATTATGTGCAATAATTATAACAAAATATGCAACCATTGTGATATTTTCTCATGCTCAATTAATCATCTGGTTGATACCGCACTGGTTTATGGAGTACATTAGATTGTTAATTTTTTTTTGTGTATTTTTTTTTATTTCTTATATACGTAGTGATTTGTTTAATTTATATTGTTCCCACTCTTTATTTTGTTTTTCACCTACTTATTTTTTGCACTTATTTTTTTACTTGATATTTTTGTATCACCTACTAATGATTGTTTACTAATTAAAAATGTATCTTAAATTTTTACCCTAGAAATGGGAAACTGTTGGGTAATAAAGCTATTATTTATTTATTTATTTATTTACCAGTTATCAACTATACTTAGGGCTAGTTGCATTTTCCCAGATACATCCTGGTCGAATTTGTCCCTGACGACAATTGTAGTATCGTCATCATATCCTAGATAGTAAAGTCTTTTGTGGACAGATTTTTACGATCATCTAACAAAGTTGCCCAACGTGAAGATGACAGAACTCCTTCTTGTGGACAGCTTTCAACTGCTCCTGCTTTGATGTTTGTTTTACCCAGAGTGGATATTGCTATTCTATTCTTTCAGCATGCCCTTATCTATCGGCATATTACCACAGGAGTGCCTCGTCTACTCATTGCTGTGACAAAAGAGTTAGTGCTCTCTCTTAAAGCAATGCTACATTATTTCTTTTTCTTCTATTGACTTTAAAATAAGTATATTTAGATCACCCAATGCTGAGTCTGTAGATTTACCAGGTTGCTATGCATATTGACGATTGCTTAGATGATTATCCTTTAGCTCTTTGTCTCTTTTATACTTATCCAGAAGTCTTTAGAGCGTTTTAATGGAAAAGACGATAGGCCCATTGGTCTATATTTGGCGTTAGGTCTGATACTTTACCTAACTTAGGCAAGCATATGACTTTTACCTTTTGCCATATTTCCGGTACGACCCCCATGCTAAACTGGCTTTGAGGAGCTTGCATAGGTGTTTTATCAATATCTTTAATCCCATATGCAACAGTATTGGATATATGCCATCTGTCCCTGGAGACTTATATGGCCGAAACTTATTTATAGCCCATCTAATTCTGCTTGGTCTTGTGATTGCTGTGGCTATTTCCCAATCTATAGAACTTGACCAAGTCAAGTTTAATTCCAGTTAAAGATTTCAGTTCCACCTTTCAAAAATCAAAAATAAGATTTGTCTTAACCTAAAAACTATTTTTACAGCCGAATTAAAACTAAAACCTAGTAGGTAAGTCATGAGGTTTAAACCTCATGTGTGTCATTTACTTTCTTCTGGTAAGATTATTAGATCGCTTGCTAGTTTGTTTTAGTGTGATTTCATTCGTTCCCGATAGAATACACCAATCTTTTTGAATCAATTTATTTAACACTCGGAACATTAAGAACCCTATGAACTATGATATGGGATACCTACTGCTACAAGCCAATTATCATCATCATCATCATTCAATCTTCGCTTATCCACTGCTGGACATAGATCTCCCTCATAATTTTCCATTTATTTCGATCTTGTGCCTCTTGCATCCAATTCCTATGACAACGTTTTAGATCGTCAGTCCAACGTGTTGGTGGACGACCTCTACTTCGGTAGGCATCATCTCTTGGTCTCCATTCCAGTATCCGCTTTGTCCATATATTGTCTGTCATTCGAGCCACGTGACCTGCCCAGTTCCATTTTAGTGTTGCTACTCTCTCTACTGCATCAGCCACTCCTGTTCTTTGTCGTAGCTGGCGATTTGGGATCTTGTCTCGTAGTGAAACGCCCAACATAGCACGCTCCATCGCCCTTTGACACACACGGATCTTTTGAACTGTTCTCCTTGTCATGGTCAACGTTTCGGCACCGTAAGTTAACACTGGCAAAACACACTGATTAAACGTTTTTCTTTTAAGGCATATTGGTATATCAGACGATTTGAAAATATGGTTCAGCTTGCCGAAGGCTCCCCAAGTCAGTCTTATACGACGGAGAATCTCAACGGTTTGGTTATCTTTTCCTATGCGAATCTCATGACCTAGGTATTTATAGGCCATTACCTGGTCTATGGATCTTGTTCCTACGCATATATCTTCGCTGACTACAAGATTTGTCATAATCTGGGTTTAAGATATATTTATTTTTAATCCCCCTCATCTATCCTATCAGCTATTAGTACAATATCATCTGCAAACCTTAGATGGCTAAGCTTTTCTCCGTTTATGTTTATGTCCTTGTCGGTCAGTTTTGCCCTTTTACATATATATTCCAAAAGCGTAGTGAACAGTTTCGGCGATATGGTGTCCCCCTGGCGTACTCCACGTTGTATCGGGAATTTCTGGGTTTGACGATCACCCACTCTAACACTGGCTGTTGCGTTTTGGTATATATGTTTAATTATATTTATATACCGATAGTCAATTCGGCATTCTGTCAAGGCTTCCAACATTTTTTGTTGATTTACGGTGTCGAATGCCTTTTCATAGTCGACAAATATTAAAGCTAGTGGTTTATTATATTCAGTGCATTTTTCTATAAGATTTTTTATTACCAGTAGGTGATCGTTTGTTCCATAGCCTTTTCTAAAACCCGCCTGTTCTATGGGCTGATAAAATTCCAATTTATTTTCTAGTCGTTTCGTAATTATTTTTGTAAATAGTTTATAAATATGTGAAAGTAGACTTATGGGCCTGTAATTCCTGAGGTCGGTAGCATCCCCTTTTTTATGAAGTATGATAATTTCTGCGTTATACCACTGGGTTGGTGTTATTGCTTCCTGCAAACAGCTAGTGAATAGTTTGGCAAGGACCTGCCATAATCTTTTTCCAGCCACCTTCAAGGCATCTGCCACTATTTCATCGCCTCCGGGGGACTTATTGTTTTTCATTTCTTGCACTGACCTTCGAACTTCATTGGGTGTTACGTCCAAGCCAATAATACTGCTTAAATTTCAGACCTAATTTTTCCCTTTTATCAAAAATGCTTTGCCATGTTAATCTGCGGTCCAGATTCATCGCTAGGTATTTTGTGTGGTCGGAGTGTTGAAGTTGAAGTCCATTAAGTGTGACTGGTATACAGTAATCTCATTTCATAGTAAACGTTGCATAAACAGATTTACTGGAATTTCATTTAATGCGTCAAATGTGTAACCAGTTTTGTAGTTTGTCGAGAGCAATTTGTTAACCTTTAGAGGCAGCTTTAGGCCAGGTATGTGATGCCATAATAACAGAATCATCAGCATAGCTTGCAACTAGCGTTGATTTGGTTACAGGTAGATCGGCAGTAAATAGCAAATACATGGTTGGCCCCAGTATACTTCCTTGCGGTACTCTTGCAGAGATCGAAAAAATTTCGGAGAGGGTTGCGTTTATTTTGACTTGGAAGTTTTGGATATTCAGATAGATTTGATTATTTTTATAGGAGTATGGTAAGTATTCTTTGCCTTCTAGGTCATTGCTGATTTTTTCGATTAAGGTAGTTCCACGGTGCCATTTTGTTTCTGAAACCAAGTTGATGGTCAGATATAAGTTTTCTTTCATTGACTTTCTCCATCAGTTGCTTAAGTATAAATTTCTCTAGCAGTTTTGACAGAATTGGCAACCGACTTCTTGGCTAATACGAGTTTAGCTTCTCTGGTTTTTTCTTAGGTTTCAGTATCATTATTATTTGATCAATTTTCTATGTATAAGGGAATTAGTTCAATCTTAATGCTGCCTTGATTATTTGCTGGAGTGCTTTAATGGATATAACAGGTAGTTCTTATATAGTTTTACCGGTTATAAGATCACAAGTAGCGCTGAATCTATTGTATTGGAGAAAAAGTTTCTATAACTTTAAAACTCCTGAGTACTTAGTCCATTTGATCAGGTACTTAAATGTAATCAAACATTTTGTATTTTGGCTTTTTCAGTGTCAGTTCTTGCTTAGAATAAGTGGGATGTGCTGTTGAGGTCTTTTGATTTTTTTTTAGATTTTTTAAAGGAATAATCAGTGAATGTTGGAGAAATAAGTCTTCTACTCACGATCGGTAATAGATTTTATTAAAGTTTTTTAGGTTTTATTAAAATTTTTAATATATTATTTTTCTAGGACCAATTTCCCTAACATTTATGAATAGGTGCTCAAACCAACAAGTTTTTTTGTCGATTTTTTTGCCATTTTTTCTTAATTATTAACGTTTTGTTGCCATTTTTTGGTTAAAAATTGTGGATAACAATGCAGATTGCTATATACTTTTTGTAAAGTTGACGCCTGCTGTGTCTAAGGCTTCCCTTGTTTTAAGCAGAAGGCCAATACGTGGGTTCTCTTGTGGATAGGTACTGAAAATTTAAGTTTTAAGGAGCTTGTAGTAGGTGTCTCTCCTTGGTTATTGTTACTCTAGCTATCCGGTACATATTTTTAGCGTTATAATCTCAACCTTCAATGAACCTATGTACCCTAATAAGTAGACATGGAAGTAGACATGAAAGATGAAATGGGTACAAACTACGTAGAAGAAAATGAGGTAGAGAATGGAGTAGAAGCTCTTTTCGAAGCTATTAAAGCCCAGAAAAAGCCCCGGGAGTTGACGAAATACCAGCAGAATTGTATAAAATAGGTGGCGACCACCTAGCAAGTCACATTCACGCGCTCATCAAAGACATAAGACAAAAAGACAAAATACCCGACGACTGGAAGTAAAGTATAGTAGGTATGCCTGATCTATAAAAAAGGAGACAAACTCCAGTGCAAAAACTACCGTGGAATTTCTCTACTATGTATAGCATATAAAGTAAAGTTCTCACGTATATTATAAACCAGCGGCTCCAACTACTAGCAGAAAATATTATTGGAGAGTATTAGACGGACTTCTGATGGGAAAGATTGACACTGGATCAAATATTTACAGTCAAACAGATCTTGAGCAAATTATGGGAACATGACATTGATGTACACAACGTGTACAGTCACAGGACTCAGTCGAAAGAAACAAACTCTACAATATATTAGCTGAATTGGTAATACCACACAAGCTAATTAGACTCATTAAAGCCACACTAGATGAAACTCAAGCATGTGTATGAACACAAAACCACCGGACAGACTTTTTCGAAATTTCGCAGGGACTAAAGCAGGGAGATGGGCTGGCCCCAACTTTATTTAACGTGGCACTGGAGTATGCGGTTAGATAAACGCAAACTGGACGAGGCAACCTACTGACCAACCGAATGGTTCAACTGGCCGCTTATGCCGATGATATTAATATTATGAGTACAACATCAACAGGAGCACAGGAAACATACTCAGAATTAAAAACGCAAGCAAAAAGGCTAAATATATAAATAAATTCAGAAAAAACAAAAATATTGATACAGACGAAAAGAAATATAGTCCCACAAAACATTATTCATGAAGATGACATTGAAACGGCTGGAAAGTTTACAGTTTACATATTTGGGAATAGAAATATATGCCGACCGATCAGAAAATGGAGAAATAGGGAAGAGAATAACGCACGCAAACAGAGCGTATTTTGCCCTCTCCCATATATTTCGGTCTAAATATGACCATCGAAATACAAAGATGAGAATCTATAAAACCTTAATTCGACCAATAGCATGGGTGGACTGCTATGGCAGTGAAGCATGGGTTCTAAAAGAAATATCCAAAAGCAAACTTGACACATTCGAAAGGAAACTACTGAGGAGAATACCAGGACCTGTGAGGGAAAACGGAATCTTCAGAAGTCGATACAACAACGAGCTTTATCAACTTAATAAGGAAGCACCACTGTCAGACTTCATTAGAACACAAAGATTGCAATGGGACGGACATGTGATAAGAATGGGAGAAGATAGGCTACCAAAAAGAGCACTGAACGCTAGAATGCAGAGAAAGAGACCGGTTGAAAACCCAAGAAAGCGCTGGTAAAACACAGTAAACAGCGAAGTACAAGACCTTTTAGAAGTCCGTGTATGGAGAACATCAGCCACAGACAAGCAAGGGTGAAGTAAAAAAATAAAGAAGGCTATGGCTCAATTTGGGCTGTAGTGACGTAGAAGAAGAAGAAGTAGGTGTCTCTCCTTGGCTGTTGTTACTCTAGCTATCCGGTACATATTTTTAAACGTTATAATCTCAACCTGCGATTAACCTATTACTTAGCGTCTTAACGAATTGTTCCTAGTTCTCCCTTTTGTTATTGTGTTTTGGTGGACAGGAAACTGCAAACACTTGTAATTGGTGCGTCTTTTTTCAACTGCGTCTATTTATAGTGATGGCATATTTACGTGGAGCGTTAAGATTCTTAAGCCAATTGGTTGGAGGAATAACTGGTTCTAAAATGGTTTACCTTGTATGTTTTGTGAAGTTATAATTCCATTAATCTTTCTATATAGATATCTGATTTTTTTTGAAATAGTAATCTGATGTGTTTGATAAATATAATAATAAATATTCTATATTCTATTTTAATACTAATCTTAACTAAGTACTCTACATACTCATTATTTTTAAGTCCAATATGAGCCTTCACCCAAATTAATCTTTATATTGAGGCCAAATTTACTAAGTATTTTGAGAAATGCAATTTTTTTATGTTTTGTAGAACTGAAAGGCAGTCTGAAAACATTAAATTGTATTTTTTGTTGGAATTTTTAACAGAATTTAACTCTCCAAGTACAACTCATGATTTTGCATTTTCGATTATTCCAGTTATAAATAGTTCTCAAAATCAGAATTCGAAATTTCATAATTATAGTTTATTCTCAAATCATACAGATACATAAGTCCTCTACCAAGAACTAAATTCATGACAAATTAACTAGCGCATCCTTTGATTTCACCCGTGAGACGCTCATGTACTACAAACAGACAACTTAAACTACCAATTACTCGAGCTCAATTTGAGGAGTTGCACCTGAATTAGAAATTAATTTGGTTGGATTGTTGACTTCGAAGTAAATCAACTCTAATTAGTATTTAAAGAATGCCGATGGTGGCTTAATTGCTTTGTTTGAAGATTGTTAAGTTGATTACACCAATTAAGAAGTAATAAGGAAGGACAGAAGTCGTAGACGAATGTCCTTTAGTACTTAAAAATCTGTACAGCATACTTGTATTCATTTTATACTTTATTGGTAGTTTTTAGAGTAAGCAAGTTTCTTGGTTTTCTATAGATAATTGGCTACTTTCAGATCTGATGTATGCTTATATTACCGGCTTTCTTCTTTTCATATATTGCAGTTTTTATTGAGGCATAAGACATTATAAGATTGTATATAAAGGATATAGTGGATGAAAAAGCGACTTTAAGAGTAGAGATCTAATATCCAGAAATTCGAGTTTAGTTATATTTTTCTGCAATGTAGCAACCATTAAACTTTTTCGAAACTTCTAAAAGACACTTAGACACTTTTTTATTAGTGGTTATATACATACATTATATACAGTGGTTATAGTTATGTCACAAGTAAAACATATTCTTGAAGGTTCTTTCTTTAGTAATTGCTTGTGTATTTGTGTTCTATCCTCAAGCGATAGATTATTACCTGGAATAAACCTGGCACTTTGTGGTAGACATAAAAGTGTTTTAAAATATATTTTTTATTCTTTTTAACATTAGTTTTCTGTAAACAGATATAAAAAAATAACTTGTTTTGTCTATTAATAGTTGAAGCATTTCAGTGGGGCTAAATAAATATTCCACTAGGGAAAATGTGTACACAATGACATATAGTTTTGTTTTTGTGTTATAACTTTTTATTCGAGTTCACAGCACATCCATAATTAATTTTGTCCGTATGCTTCTGCCACAATGACATATTGCTAATAACCAAAATGACATACATTTAATAGCTACAAAATTATTGGCATAATTTGTAAATAAAACGCTTAGTTCTTCTTGGAACACCAGCGCAAGAAGCGTGAGCCCAAAGCGAACATTGTAAGCACCGCAACCAGAATTCTCTTGGCTCTCCTAAGTCCTGAATAAAGTTCGTAACAGTAATTATTTTCTTTAAATAATTTATTGGTTGCTTTTGTTTTTTCTTTGTTGGCGGAAGCTTTGGGCTCATTTTTAGATTTTATTTCCAACATATTAGAAGTGTCTACAATACAATACCAACAAGCTCTGTCTTTTTGGTTTACGTTTTCCTTTAGCAATAATAAAACATTATTTTGTCACTGAAGAAAACAGCTCAATAGGAACAGCAAGAGCAGAAGACGATGGACGTTCATTGGTATCAGCAACTTAGACCTTAGTTTGTAGTAGGAACCTGAGGTGAATTTTAACTTGTGAGTCGGTAAGTGCTGTTATTTTGGCTGTATTATTTTATTCAGATCTCATAGCTCTGAATCATTTCTAACCACAGCGATCTGAGACGTATTTGTCACAATAACTGAATCATCTCCTTGTTGTGAAAGTTGTCTCAAAACCTGTTTAGACTCAATAGATTCCACTACTGTTGCAGATTAAGAAGGCTGCTTATTGGAGTCTTTATGTTTGTAGATTCAGCAGTCGCGTACATATAATACGGAAGTATATAAGGGTTCAGCGGCCAGATGCCAGGGTTTTTAAATCCGTGACATGCATTTTGCACCGTAGCTGCTTTACCTTATGCTTCGAAACAAGCCGGCGATCTAAAAATCCATAACAACACGTTCAGGATGTGCCTTTAGCCATTTAACAATTTCTTGGTTATAGTAGGTCTTCAAAAGACCAAAAAATAGACGCTAAAAGGTTGCATACGATAAGTACAATGTTTTATCCACTTCATAAACATTTCGGTGATTATCCAACCTGATTGTTGAGCAACACCTTAATCTTTAAGTTCGCTTTGCATATTTTTTAACGAAATATCATCATTGGCGGAGTGAAAGTTTCAACAGCATTAACATAAAAGCATTTTCAACAGGAAGTTTCAACAGCATTAACAAAACAAATAATATTGATATAATATGACATAACAATATAGTGTTTGCTTTGTGCTCCGCACTAGTTATAACTCCGATTTTTCGTTTCCTTTCCATGGTTGCTAAAATCTTTTCAGGTTTTTGTACTGTGGATAGCGAAAATTTATCAGCATTATAAAAACGGTGCAACATATGTCCAACAGATTCTATCAAGCTTCCGTGCAACTGATAAAACTTTTGGAATTGAGGCTGATTAAAATCTTGAACGAGAGATGCTAAAGGGGCTTCCGGTTCGTGCAAAAATATACCTTAATTACGTCTTAGAAATCCATCAACCAGTTTTGTCCTGCCTTTTGCTTTGTGGATGTTAAATTTATGAGCAAAACCATTTTATCCGCCATCTGAAAAGCTTATTCTTTTTTTCCATAGCTAATGTTAAAGTGTTGCTATAACAACTGTTTTGAGTAGATAAAGTATCACTTTAACCGCAAGGGTAGATAAAGTGACACTTGAACAGCAAGAGTAGATAAAATGTTTTAACTGTTTTTTATTCAATAAAATTTACAAATTCAAACACATTAAGGATTAAAAATAACTGAAATTTTACAATTAACATTATTAGAAATATCTATTTTTGGAGCATCACAACTTGTACTCGTTTGCTTAAACACTTGATTGGAGGTACTGGATTGATTTTCTGGTCCGCCAAGTATACACTTGGATACAGCAATCTTATTGCTTATTGACTCTTCAATGTAAGATTCTGCAACAGATAATATTCCGTCCATTTCGTATTTATTCACTTTGTACACAAAACGCAACAATATTCTCCGCAAAAACCAAAACGTAACATTTGCTTGACATTTGTTGACAGAGTAATTCATATCCCTAGCAACGGAGCAACACAATTGCGATTTTTGTGCTAAAAATTACAATTTTCTTTGAAATTCTATTTTTCACCTGAACTTGAAGTCTTGCTATAGAAAAAAATGTTGTATTGCACACGACGATAAAATCGCATTATCTTCTCGAGCATAATTAGCGTCTCGACTGACGTCTCGACGCTAAAAAACGCTCTCGAAGATAAAGTACAATTTTATCGTCTTGTACAATAAATAACTATAATTTGCTTCCTTTAAATTTCCCTTTTCTCTTGAAATGATAGGTAACTTAAATATTTACGTATTATGGTTATAAATAATTTCTTTTAAAAATAAATTTTGCGTAATTTTGTGTAAAAGGAATTATAAAAATAATAAACATAATTCAAGAACAATAATTAACAGCTTCGTATATATTTAATTTTCAAGGAAAAAATAAATTTTTTATAAAATTTATTGTTAAAAGATATTGTTTTTAACTATAATAAATAAATTGTTGCATATCATTTTATAATCTTTTTTACCAATAATAATAAGAGATAAGAAAAAATTTTGCAAAATAAATATTTATTATTTTAAACTGTTTAAATTAAAATTAAAATTAAACTGATTAAATGTATAAATTTATTGAATGTAAAATGTAAAAATTAAATTTATTCTTCTTCTTTTTTAAGTTCCATCTTCTATCGTAGGTTGTCTTCTTCTTCTTATATTCTTCGTCTTCCCACATTTCGCTTTCCTCGAACTTTGCCTTGCATAATAAGCTGCAGTAATGAGTATGAAATTTTTGATTTTAAAAGTAGAAAACTTTTATTATTTTGGAATTTTAATTTTCAGGGAGGAATTAGCTATGAAAATTGGACTTACTGAGGCTAGAATACAGGTAAGAACAAATATCTTCATATTTCAGGAAATATAACAATAGCTGAGCCTTATTAAAAATAGCTGATTTTTATTTGAATCCCTTTTTAAGACTGACTTAAGACTTAAGACTGACGGGCGTACTTTTGGGAAAATTCTGGGGCGCCCATATGAGTTATTAATTTTTTTTGTACAACTTTAAACTCTAAAAATCTGAAGGCACATTGATTTATCACATACTAATTTTATATTTTCTATACAAAAAAAGTTTTTTGGCTACAATTTAAAAAAACTTTTAAAATAGCTGTAAATTTCACAATATATTGGTTGTAAATATGTATAACATAATGATTTTTACTGTAAAAAGGGTTGAAGAGTTTTTAAAATTATATACTTTTTTGTCAAAATTAATTATTAGAATAAAAAAACTGTGTTTTAATAAATTAAATAGTGAAAAAAACTTATAATTTATAGATTTCCATCTCTTTCTCTTCTTCTGGGCCAGATTCGTTGTCCGGACTAATTGGAATGGGTATAGATTGACAAAGTTCTTCAATGTTATTATCAACAGTCCACAATCTTTTTTCTTCTTTTTTGATGTGGTTCACGGCATGGTTTATCTTTGTTATCTTTTCTTACTTTTTTTAAGAAATTTGATAAAAGTTGTTTGACATCCTTCAACTTAAAAGTTGTATTTTATGTGACCACTACACATTCAACTTGAGCCGTTATTCCTTTTGTTTTTGCCATTTCGTCAATGACATATCCGTTATCCGGACTGCATGAAAACATCCGAGGCATTCTCTTAGACATCACGCATAACTTTTTTGGGAATGATAATCCAATGGATTCCCCTGTCCTATTGAATCGCATTACCACAACCATTCTGCTGCTACAGCTCCGCTTGTGAAAATCCAATGATAAGCCGGTCCAGGATCATTTCCTATGTGCCTTATCTTGGTACTATGGTCGCTGCTGCCCTCCGTCAGGAATATTTAACGACCTGCTGGTCGAAGTGTGGGAAGGGAACGATATATGGGGATTAGATGGATTACAGGATTGGGACCTGCTTTCTCCTACGGGGAGCTTATGAGAGAAACAGTAGCTGGCGTAGGGGCAGGGTTGCAGCAATGAAGTAATGTGTCCTTTACTGAAAACTGTAAAAGAGTAGTACCCGTTACCCCCAATATAACGAATATGCCTCTGTAATATTTAATAATCATCATCATAAGTGGCTCGACAATCCGTTGTGGATCTTGGTCTGCTTACAAAGAAGTCGCCACTCCTGTCGATTCCTGGCAACTTCCCTCCATCTTCTAACCCTTAGAAACTGTAGGTCTTCTTACACACCATCAATCCATCTCATTCGTGGTCGTCCTCTGCTTCTTGTGCCCTCTGGTTTTGAAAATGTTAATCTCTTCGTGTATTCGTGATCTGACATCCTAGCAATGTGTCCAGACCACCCAATATTTAATAACAGTAAAAATATATTGTAAAATAATATGAAAAATAAAGCATGTAAAGAAAGAATGATAAATAAAGAACGAATTGCGTTTTAAGCATAGTCTGATCATGTATGATGATGTATTGGTTTGCATTGGAGCCAGTTGATTATATCTACTTTTTTACCGTCGGTAATTTTTTCACTAATTTTAAGTGATAGCTGGTTTTATCAAAAACAACCTTTCGAAAACAATTTCTTCTGTATCGTTCAATGTAGGTACTACAATGTGTGTAATTTGCATAACTTATCTCAACCGAAGTGAGGAAAATTATCTCTTATTGCCTTTAATCTTGTATCCAATGTAAGAATACCCTTGTTTAAATAATACAAATAAAACAGAAAGACGGTATTATATTTAATTTTGATGCATTGCATCTGCAAGCCGCTTATACGTTTTTCCACCTCATTACAACGCCATCTAATAAAAACACTAGGAATCCTAAGATTTCCTACTTTGCGAAACTAAATTCAAATTTTTACCACTGTGCTTTCTAAAACTTGGAAAGCAGACATATTGATGAATTAGTTTCATTAAGTAGGATTATTCTTAGTCTTAGGATTCCTAGTGTTGTTAGAACAAATAAACTTTTCTCCGAATGAAGTTTCTATAAAAGTCATCAATTTCCATTCGTTATTTTCCTTCATATCTTTTTGGCTCAGTAATATTTCCTTGCTTTCTTTCACTTAAAAATCTGTAATTGGTTTTTTCCCTAACACCTGTCATACCGGAGCACATAATCACTACATTATTAACCATTTAAGGTTGATGATGAACAAGGAAGTCATAAACATTTAACACTATAGTTTTTTTTCTCAGAAAGTATGCGCCGTTTTGAAGTTTAGCAGCAACAAATTGAAACGATGATGAAGGACACAAAGTATTCCATACATAAAAAATTTATTTAAAAATCCTTTATAAAAGGTATACAATTAAAAATTATATTGTCCCATTCTCCATCTTTTAGGCCTCTCTTTCATGGCGTCGTCTACTTCGTTCCTCCAGGATCTTCGGGGTCATCCTCTTTTCCTCCTTCCTATGGGGCTCTATTCGGTTATTTTCTTTATCCATCTGCTGTCGCTAGTTCTTCTTAATCTTCATACCACTTCAGTCTTTTTTGTTCTATATATGTTAGTATGTCTGTTTGTATTAATGTTCTTTGCTTTATTTCGTCATTACTTCTTCTATCCATTCTTGTTACTCTCCAGCATCTTCGCAGGCATTCCATCTCTGTTGCTACTATCTTACTGCTGTTATTCTTGTTTATGATTCAATTTGCAGCCCCATATGTCATAATACTTCGCACTAATGTTTTATAAATCTGTGTTTTTGTCTTTATATTTAGGTGTCTATCTCACCATACTGTATCTATCTCATATCACTGTTAAGTTGTCGGATTGCTGTTCTTGTTTGTCCTAATCTTTGTGTAATTTCTTCCTCTGTTGTTGCCTTTTTCGTGATTATAAACCCCAAGTATTTGAATTTATCCTTTCCTTTGATTGTTACTTTGTCATCAATCTGTAGATCTTCTATGTCTTCTTCACTTGTAGATAGGTACACTGTTTTCGCGAGGTTAATATCTAGGCCAGCCTTGGTATATTCTTCTTGTAGTTTCTTCATCATGTAGCTGAGGTCGTCTTGGTCTTGTGCAATCACTACTTAATCGTCTGCAAAGCTTAACGTATATAAGTATTCGTTCCGTACCGGTACTCCCAAGCCTTCGCATTTTCTTTTCCATGTAAGTATATTTTGAATGGGGTTAAGAATGTGGAACAACCCTGCAGGAGCCCTTTTGTTGTAATGAAGTCTTCTATGATTCTTGTTCCCATTTTAATGGACCCTTTATTTTCTTTATACAGGGCTTTTGTAGCTTCTATGAGTTCCGTCTGTATTTCTAATTTGTACATTGCCTCCCATAGTTCTGACCTTGGTACAGAGTCATACGCCTTTCTCAGGTGCACAAATGCCAAATGTATATCTATATTTTTTGTTTTTTTATTTTCCAATAGTTGTTTCAGTGTGTATATGTGGTCTATGCATGATCTTCCTGCCGTGAAGCCTGCCTGATCCTCCCCAATTTTGCCTTTTATCGGTTGCTCTATCTTTTTTCGCAGTATCTTCCCATATACTCTTCCTATTGATGATATTATGCTTATTCCTTTGTAGTTTTTGCATCGTTTTCTGTCTCCTTTCTTCAATATAGATGTCATATATGCCACCGTCCATTCATTTTGTGATACATGGTATACAGCCAGCTACAGGAACTTAGTTTCCTTGTGGATTATTCCATAAATGTAAAAGTATAGATATGCCTTATAAATCCAAAAATAGTAATACTATTAAAAGAGAGTTTTTTTGTGAAAATATTAAAATACAGGTAATAGTCTGTCCTCATATGAGGCCTTTTATGAGACCGCTTTTATGAGGTCTTTTTTTAAAACATATGTAACTAAACAAAATCATGCATAACTCACTGTAATTTTTCAAAAAAAAAAAACCTTATTGGTTTCAACTACATCCATTGAAAAATTGGTTGTGTATAACCTTTTAAAAGCTTTTTGTAGCTTGTGAAATGCAAAGTTTAGTATGTTCTAATATACGCATGTTTTTGCAATTTACGATATTAGAGGTCTTTCAAATAATAAAAACGTTCATGCTAAACATTCAGGATTATATTACTTTAATGAACACCTCTTGGTAAAAGTAAAAATTTTAAGTACTAAAAACAAAATTTTACTGAGCTAATATAAAATATCAGTTTCTTAAAATGTTGCAATTCTTAGGTCTACTTATGCAGTCGATTCGTTTTTAATAAACTGACTGCATCGGCTAATTTGCCATAATTAAGGAACAAGCATATGTTAAGGTTGCTAGAGTCGTAAAATGCAGTTTGAAGTTAATTTCATTGCTTATATTGAATTAAATATCGGCACATATCTGGAATGAACATAAAATAATTAATGAATCTACCTATATAAATGTGCAGAGATGAAAAAATCCTTAAAATGGGAAAAGCCGCAATGAATTTGAGACCTCGACATGTGTCAAGGTCTTTAACACTTTAATTGCATATCGGACTTGCGAATATTATACAGGTAATTTTTTTAGATCATGAGTTGAAATTTTTGTATACATCGCATAATTTTTATAGCATCACCTATAAAAATTAATTATATTTAGAACTATGAATAATAATTTTTTTTTATTATTTTGATAAAATAGTCAATAAAAAAATTGTTATTAAAGAAAGTTTAATAAACAATAAAAAATTTTTAACTGAAAAAAAAAATACTAAAACACAAAAATTTTTTGATAAAGTTTTACCAAAAAAAATTTTGTTAAATCAACAAAACAATATCAGCAATAATAAAATGAGAGGGAGGTAATTCAAAATGAACCAGCATAAAAGTAACAGAATAGAGATGCACAGAAATCGACACCGCAGAGAAATAAAGACAAAGAGAATGATGAAGTTTAATACAAATATGATCTCATATAGCAAAGGATCTAAATTGTAGGCACTAAATTCGGAGAAATGATAATTGAGTTTTAACACTGTTGTCAGGTTGGGATCATAGATAGATAGTTTATCTACTGCTAAATCTGTACCTCAGAAGAAAAGTGTACAAAATATCGATTTTTCAGGAGAGCAGTTTGAAATTTATCAATATGTATGCTGTTTTTAAGGGCTTAGTATTTTTCTTCGGATGTGACCAATTTTGTTAACAAGTTATGATCTATCAACTAGTGAATTTCAAGCAAATAAAGCACGAAATACAAATAGTGATTTGTCAAAAATTTATTCCGTTTTTGGTTTATAACATATAACATAATACATTTGTGTTTTAATAACAAGTCCAAACAAGTTATGGTTACTATTTGAACAAAACACAAAAGAACATAACAATTTTTATTGATAAAGAAATCTTTAATAAAAAATATGCAAAATAAACTAATGTTCTAGGTATTTAATACAGATACAACTAAGAAATTGAGTATGGTTATCAGATTGAGGTTTGTCGAATGTTATGTCTGGTTACAACTGCTATATGGGGTAGAAGCTTAAACTCTAAAAGCCCAATCCGTAAAAAAATTAGAGGTATTTAAAATGTGGCTATATAGGCGTCTAAAAATTCCTTGGTCTACAAAAGTCCCAAACGAAGAAGTGTTAAAACGAATTGGACATGGCAAAAAGTTTATCTTCTTCTTCAAGTGGCATCTCCGCGGCAGAGGTCGGCAATCATTTTATTTATGTATTTAAAATTTTTATTTCTTTATTTATCCTTCTAAGAATCTCTTTGTTTGTGACGTGTTCTGTCCACGATATTTTCAAAATTTTTCTATACACCCACAGCTGGTTGATTCCAATGATTCCAGTTTTTTTTATTGATGTCGCATTCAAGGTCCAAGATTCTATTCCATAAAACAAAGTCGAAAAAACATAGCACCTTGCCAACCTAACTCCACACTTAGTTCCAATTTTAAATCCCTTGTACATAGCACTCTTCTCATTTTGTTGAAATTTGCTCTAGCCTTTTCTATTCTGATTTTGATCTCTGGAATGTAATCATTTGTGGAGTTAATCATTGTTCCCAGATATCCATATTTGTCCACTTGTTCGACGTTGGTTCCGTTTATTAGAAGATTCTCGTTATTTCTTTTAGTTTTCGTTATTCTCATAAATTTTGTCTTCTTGACGTTCATTGTTAGACCGTACTCTTTTCCATACTCCGCTATTCTGGTTATCAGTCTCTGAAGATCTTGGGAGACACTTGGAAGATCTTGCGAGAATGGGAACTTCATTTACCTTTATTCCAGCTCTTTCGCCCTTAAGAGCTTTTTTTAGGAGTAGGCATTAAAAAGAATTAGCGACAATACGCATCCCTGTCTCACTCCACGTCTAATTTCAATTTCTTCTGACAGCTGTTCGTTAACACGTACTTTTGCTCGCTGTTTGTAGTATAAATTTGAAATGACCTGAAAAAAGAGCTTCACGCGTTCCTAGGCCTTTGCGAAAACCAAATTGTGTATCATTAACGTCTATGTCCAGTTTGTGATATATTCGGTTATGGATAACTTTTAGTAGTAACTTTATCACAAAAGACATCAAGGTAATGGTGTGGTAATCGCTGCATTCTCTTGCGTTTTTCTTTTTGGGTAGACAAATAAAAATCGACGTTAACCACTCTTTGGGTAATACGCCTGAACTATAAATTTGGTTCAAGAGTGTCACTAAAACATCAATGTGTTTCTCATCTAAAATTTTTAGGATTTCTATAGGAAGCATGTCCGGTCCAGGGCTTTCGTCACTCTTTACTGTTTTTAATACCTATTTCTTCTGACGTAAGTTCTATGTGCTCCAGATCTCATCTTTCATCATCGAACAGTTCGTCGATATATTCTGCCCATCTTTGTACTTTCTTGTCCGTCTGTGTTATAGACACAGACGGACGGATAAGAAAACTTATAAACACATTTAAAATAAGAAAAACATCGTATCTGGACCACATTCTTCGAAACAATAAATACTCTCTTCTACACGTCATCATGCAAGGAAGAGTAGAGGGAAAAAATGTTTGGGAAGAAAGAAAAAATCTTTGCTGAGAAATATCAGAGATTGGATTAACTTCAGTGTTGAACAGATAATTTACGTTGGAAAATATAGGGAAGCGTTTAAAGAAGTGGTCGCCAACTTTCGTTGGAAGACAGCACGAAAAGAAGGAAAAGAAGGTATTCAATGTAAACTACAAACAACAATTAATCACAAACTAAATTAACAAAAAAATCTGGGTGTGGTTATCAGCATCTTCATGTATGTTGCAATGCTTTAGGTTGACATACAAATCATGGAATTGCTTTGGAGCCCATTTAAATAATGTCTGGAGATGCTTGTATTTTTTTTCGTATATTGGATTAGCATCGTCTCGTATAGTTTGTATTTTCTCAAAAAATACTGGATACTCTCCTTTCTGTTCAAACTAAATTGACTGCTTGAAGTTCCTTTTCTTAAAAATTAGTTTTGTAGTACAGTGTTCCATACTTTTCTACCCTTATTTCTAAATATATCATTTATGATATTGATACTTCCATGCCATCCTCATTTTTTTTCCTAGAAAAAAAATCTAGACGTAATATAATTGCTTAAAATCTTTGAAATCGCTTTGAACGGATTAGTTATGCTATACATTCTATGCTAATTGTTGCGTCCCAGGGAGTCATGATTTGAAAACCAGCAGTCTTCTTTTTTTCGCGCTCTATTAATGAATGGCAAGCATCAACTTAGCATCAAGCAAGTGAGTGTGACTACGCAATAAGAATTTATGTCTTATGGTTTTTAACGTTAAAAATTTTTTTAGAATATAAAAATAACCACAATAATATTTCGATTTTGAAATGGACAGTTATCAGTTCAGACAATAATTTCTTATGCCATATCTTCTAATGCCATTGAACCGCGTTCGGATTGGGACTCTTCCCGCATCAAATAAGTAGTAAAATTAATAGTGGCATCATAAGTTGTGTAATAACTATGTGTCCAAAGTTTTAAAAGAGTAAAAGCTTTGCGCGTTAGTTAACACTGGTGTTGGGAAATATTTTTGTAAATCGACTCATATCATAATTTTTGTAGAATTTTGTTTCCTTTTGCATATTTTATCTTTTTTTTTAAAGAGTATCTTCTTGCTGCTTTTTCCAAATGCTCAGTATATTTGACTCAGACTAAAAATGAGTCACATTGATCGCAAGTATCATTATCTGGAAAAGGAGTAATTGACCTCCGTGTTAAAAATCTAACTATATAACCATTCCTTGTCAACCAGATTTTCAGATGTATTGTTTTCTTTACACTATACTTTAAAAAATCTATACATTTTTGTAATACTAAGGTGACTTTACAGGTATTTTCTGCTCGATATCTCTGGTGAATAATGTGACTCTTCAACAGGGAATTTTCTAATGTGATTACGAACTACTTTTTGTTTCACAAATTCAGGTATGTTAACATGGTTTCCATGCTTTTCTGTTTTATCCGCAGCAAATATACCACCTGCTTGTTTTTTCTCCAAAGAAGTGGTCCCAAAATTTTGTTAAATGATTATATAATATATACTGACGTTTATGGTTTATGTATTTGGATGCATATTGAAAAGCAGCATTAATTTATGTTTTTTCTTTTTTGCTCAGAAATTTTTTCATTACATTTTAATAGGCACATCAAATTAAATGGTGGTTTTACAAATTTTTTAGGTATAATTTTCGCCTTGGATGTGTGTTCTAGTCCAGCAATAACTTTTTTGTGATGTTTACTTATTTTTCAATTTTCAATTTGTCTTTGTTTTTTCCTACCCATTTGTTTTGCATTTATCTTCTCATTAATTCCATCACAGTCTGCAGAATAATCGCTTACATACATAGTCAAATAGTCACAGAATAAGGGATTTGTTAAAGCATCTAAAAAACATGTCAACGCTAACTAGTAGCAAATAACAGTAGATAATCGAAGTCGCAAGTTAGACAGCCGACTGGGCATTTACCTGACACTCAGTAGTTGCAACTTAGCAGTAGTTGTTTTCTGGAAGATGGATTGAAAGGCGTGGTTTTATCAAATGGTCCCCGCTATCACCCGACATGAAATCTTTAGACTATTTCCTGTAGGGCCCTTAAAAAAACATCGTTTATAAAACAAAACTTGGCAATATTCAGAAATTAAAAAAAGGGTTTATCACAGAGACATGAAGAATTAAGCAATCAGAGATGTTGCAAAATGTATTGCAAAGTCTTAAAAATTGCCTGGCTTTGAATTGAAGTAAACGTACATTTTGAGAATCGGCTGTAATCGCCTTCAAAGACTTTCTAAAATTTCTAATTTTTCTACTACTTAACAATTGACATACCTGAATGAAACATGCAATTGTTTTTAGCTGTTTTAGGTTTTCTGCGCTTTCTTCTTCTGCATGTACCACGTTATTTCAGAACGTTGGTTACCATCATAGCTATCTTAATTTTATTCGCTGCCACCCTAAATAGCATGCTTGTATCAACACCATACCAATCTCGCAAGTTCTTCAACCATGAGGTTCTTCTTCGCCCTGGACTGCGTTTGCCTGCTATTTTTCCTTGCAAGATATTTTGTAGCAACTTATATTTGGGACCTCTCATTACATGTCCGAAATACTCCAGCTTTCTCTGCTTGATGCTTTTTATGATCTCAGTAGTCTTGCTGAGGTGAACGGCATACAAATTGGCAACCTACGCTATGCGGACGACACAGTGATTATAACTGATAATTTGGAAGATCAGCATTTATTACTTGATAGGGTGAATAGCATAGGTAAAAAATATGGCCTCAAAATCAACATTTTGAAAACGAAATATATGGTGATTAGCAGAAACCCTCCAGAAAACCCGATAATATGCATAGGTGACGATCGCATAAAACGCGTGAAAACTTTTAAATACCTTGGCACCACAATCAATGACTAATCGGATCCACAACAAGAGATAAAAACCCGAATACAAATAGCAAGACAAGCTTTTGTGAAATTCAGACCGCTCCTATGTAATCAAAACCTAAATTTCGAAATACGCTACAGAATGGTCAAGTGCTACATATGGTCCATCTTGCTTTATGGCATGGAAACGTGGACTTTAAAAAAACATCTATCAACAAACTTGAAGCATTTGAAATGTGGTCAATGATGGGCATACCTTGAATGGATAGAGTTTGAAACGATGACGTCCTTAAGAGAGCCGGCGTGAAAAGAGAACTCTTTGAATTAATTAAAAAACGCAAGATTGGTTACCTTGGGAACGTATTGAGAGGAGCAAAATATGAAATACCACAGTTAATCCTACAAGGGAAGACCGAAGGTAGGAGAGGAGCCGGCCGCAAACAATTATCCTGGTTAAGGAATATTAAAGAATGGACAGGAATACACAATACAGGCGAGCTGTATCACGTCGCCAAGAACAGAATTGTAGTAATTAGATAGTCGCCTACGCACTTTGGTGTATGGCATTTTAAGAAGAGGAAGTCTTGCTGAGACGTTCTAGTATTGTGGAGTTTAGAATAATTTCCACCCAGGAAACTTTTAAAATTCTTCTATAGCACCATATTTCCAAAGCCTCAAGGCGATTTAGATCGATTTTATTCACAGTCAAGGACTCGACACCATAAAGTAAGACCGAGAACACGTAGCAGCGAAGTAGGCGGATCCTCAATGCCAATTTTAGATCTCTGTTACATAACAACTTGGACATCCTTCTAAAAGCCGCTCCAGCCTGATCTATCCTAGATCTAATTTCGCCATGTCTTTCTGCGTTACAATTTAATTGCTGTCCAAGGTAAACGATTTTATCAACTTGCTCAAGTTTGGTATTATTTACATATATAGACGGTTTTATATGCTGTTGTTTACTTATTACGAGAATTTTGGTTTGCCGTATGTTCAGATCCTGACCTGCCTCCTACAACTCTCAACGACACTATCAAATAGTGTTTGCAGATCTTCTTGACTAGAAGCTAGGAGTACTGTATCGTCCGCATATCGCAAATTATTGATGACTTCACCGTTCACAAGTATTCCTTCTTGTTTTTTAGAAAGTGCTTTTCTGAAAATTCTTTCGGAGTAAACGTTGAAAAGCAGGGGTGACAAGAGGCATCCCTGTCGTACTCCTCTTTTAATATTAAGAGCCTGTGATTCCACACCATCTACTAAAGCTGATGTTGTTTGATTTCAACATAAATTTGCAATTATTCGAACATCTCTGCCGTCCAAGCCAATGTCTTTTAGAGCTTCGATCAATATAGAGTACTTAACACGATCAAATGCCTTTTGAAAGTCAATAAGTCTTCTGCGCTTTGATTTGGATAAATCTTTTACTACATAAATTTCCGTAACGACAATTTCTGACTGTTTGGGAGACACACATACTGGCACAAAACATTTGCATCATTTTGAACAGCCGCGCCCGACTAAAGGTTAAACAAGTTTATTAATCCAAATGTAACTCCGAAATTATGATATAGGGAACATTACATGAAAAATAATCAGTGTATTTTAAGGACTTCAAAAAAAATAAACAGGGTATTTAAAGGTATTTAAAGTAAGAAATTTTATTAGATTTCCAGAAAAACAGATCTGCCAACAATGTAACTGCCACCATAATACCCGTTGTATCACCATACCCGTAAACACCAAAATCTATAAAAATCGTATAAGCTGTTTTCGATATAAATGAGGCGTTCCATACATTCCATACATAATCATTTGTATAAATGTTTATGAATGTTTATCGAGTTCAGTCTAATTTCACAGTTTTCTGTCTAAATTTATTCTATTGTAATTTTTTGTATTGTTCATCCCTGAGATGCTATGTTTTTTTCGAGACATTTTTCGAGATCCGCTTTTATCTTATTTGATTTCTTTGTGTTTTTACATGATTTTATTAGCATAATACAACGTTTTTATACTTTTAATGGTGAGACCATTTTAAAATATAAACGCCAATTATAAATAATACGAAAACACAAAACATGAAAGAACAGGTATATTGATTGGATTGAATACAGAATCCATTTATGGCTTATAATCGGTACATGAAAAACAAACCAGCTGGTAAATATTAAATGAATTTTACTAAGAGATTAAAAAAAAATTAAAATACTGCTATGGTTTTGAGGTTGTCCTACCTTCGCTTCGTTTAAAGACAAGACTACTTTTTAGTCAGATAATCTTCAGTTTTGAACACTGTGAATACAAGAAGTCGGTTCTTACATCAAAAGGTAAAAAGACTTCGTTCGATTGCATTTATTATACTTACAGGTTTTCACTTAACAATTTAAAGTTTAAACTTAGCCAAAAATAGATATTACAGCCGTACGCCCAATAAAAACAATCTAAAATTTAATGAACATAATAGCTGGAGGGTCTTTACATATGTATATATATATATATAAATATATATATATATATATATATATATATATATATATATATATACGAGGCATGTTTTTTAAGTAAGTACCGTTTTGCGATTCCGCCGCCGCAGCGCTACGGTCGGCTACGGTCGGCGTTCCGCGCATGAGCGCTGATTACCTACATCTCTTGTCTACGCACTGACGCCATTACAGTCTGATTCTTCATTGTATACTTGTTTACTCCAGTGTTTAAGATGCCTCCAACAATCGTGAGTCACACTGATTGTGAAGTATTACGATTAAGTACGGGCTGTTATACGATTTCTTAGTACTAAAGGCGTAAAACCGATCGATATTCATCGTGAGATCGTTGAAGTTTACGGACAAAACATTATGAGTGATGGAATGGTAAGGTAATGGGTGAGAGCATTTAAAGATGGCCGCACAAATGTGCATGATGAAGAACGGAGTGAGCGTCCTTCGGTCGTTAATGAAAATTTGTTGCAGAAAGTGGACGAAAAGGTGAGAGAAAACAGACGCTTTACAATTTCATCATTGTCCGACTGCTTTCCTCAGTATTCTTGTAGTGTTTTGTATCGCATTGTTACCGAAAACTTGAATTACCGGAAATTGTGTTCACGTTGGGTTCCAAAAATGTTGACGGATTTGCACAAAACTCAACGTTTAGGCAGTGCATTGACTTTCCTTGAGCGGTACCACAGTGAAGGTGAAGATTTTTTAGACCAAATTGTTACTGTTGACGAAACGTGGGTGGCATACGTCACACCAGAATCGAAACAATTTATCCATGGAATGGCGACATTCATCATCACCCAGAAGAGTGAAGTTTAAGCAAACAATTTCTGCCCGGAAAATCACGTGCACAGTTTTTTGTGACAGAAAAGGAGTATTGCTAGTGGAGTTTCTGCCTCGTAATGAGACAATCAATGCAGCGTCTTATTGTGAGACATTGAAAAATCTGCGTCGTGCAATCCAGAACAAAAGACGTGGCAAGTTGAGTAAGGGTATCGTTTTGCTGCATGACAATGCCCGTCCACATGTGGCTAATCAGACCAAAGATCTCATCAAATCATTTAAATGGGAAACTCTAGATCATCCTCCATACAGCCCTGATCTGGCGCCCAGCGACTACCATTTTTTCCAGCACTTAAAGAAACACCTGGGCGGTCAGCGTCTTCAAGACGATAACGAAGTCAAAACATTTGTGATGCAGTGGTTAACAAGTCAGGCGGCAGAATTTTATCAGGAGGGTATTCAAAAACTGGTGCCACGTTATGACAAGTGCCTCAATATTCACGGAAATTATGTAGAAAAGTACATTAAGGTACAGGCTTTCATGTAAAAATAAAATTATTGCCATATCTTTGCACGTCGTTTTTTAATTCCAAAACGGTACTTGCTGAAAAAACACGCCTCGTATATATATATATATATATATATATATATATATATATATATAAACTTAGAGCTAAGATTAATATTATTATAAAAATTAATATTAAACTCACCAGTCTTCCGGGTTGAACCGCGTCGATATCCATTTTGCCGAGCTTTCGACATCCTCTCTGATGTCTTCTTCAGGGCTTCCGAGGTCTCAGTCTCCCGAGCCCCCAGACACTACTACACTCACTAGTCACTTCTAGTTCACTCACTAGTTCACTACTACGACTGGGACCAGGGGACGGTTCATTTATACCGTCGATGGTGACGTGGCCTAGGTGGGGGTTAGGGTGGGGATTGGCGCGAGAGTTGGCGCGAACATTTCCGACAGTGGGATTTTGTCCCACTGTCCCACAAAATCCCAATGCTTTCCTTGCCAAATCTCAAGGCTTTCCTTGATTATGGCTAAACTATGGAATATATAAAAAAATGTTTCAAACAAAACTGATGTATAACGAAGACGTATATGATTTACAATTATTTTCGATTACACAGGGTCAGTCAGAACAACGGCATGGACCATATTTTTGTTTTTTAAATAGAACACCCTGTATATTAAGGCATTTTTGAATATATTTTTTTGAAACATGATTGTATTATGTTTCATAGGCAAAAGTTAATAATTTTTAAAATATTTACACTTTTATTGAGTAAAACAGTAATTTTTAAAGTGCTGTGGATTAGGTTTCCAAGATAATGAAAATGTAAATGATATGTCAAAGATTTTCTAGTGTAGTGTTTTTTTTAAATAATTTAATATTTTTCTTTATTCCTTATTCAATATTTTTTATTGTCCAAAAATATCTTGAGTTTCTCAAGGGAGGCGTTAGAGTCAGGACTTAGAATTATTACTAAGAGGTGGTTTAGGTAATGATTTGAAAGGGTACCCCCGTTAAGATAGACAAAAAGCTCTCATTCACAGAATCCATTTTTTTTTCTTTTTTTTTAAGTTCTATGTACATTTTTTTTGAAAAAATATATTTATATAGCTCTATTTTAGAGATGGCTGCAGGTCCATTTTTTTTTATTTTATGTTTTGAATTTTTGGTAGATTTTTTTGTATGGTGCGCCATTTTAAAAAATCTGAAAAACAGTTTTTTTATTAATTTTGGGGGATTCTTTCAATTTTAGAGACTTCAGAAGAGATTAAATCAAGGTTTTGTTATAGATTATATATATTTTAAATTATATGTGGTCTTTAGGACCTTCAAAAATTAAACAAAACTCCTTTAAACCCCAAAAACATGTTTTTCACGGTTTTTCAGGGTTTTGGCGATAATCATGTTTTTGAGATCGACACAATCTGAATCAATTTTCTTTATGTGATTAAAAAATAAGACTTTTATCTATGTTTGCGTATCAGATAACAAAACACCTTTTGGATCACATAAACATATTAGACCACTTGACATCTGCTGATGCAGATGGCTAGTTCATCTCATACCCCCATAGGGGTCACCATAGAGATTTTAATTTGTTTCGAGTGTTATATTGCACTATAAAGTTAAACTACCACTTTTATGTTATCTATATCGATTAATTTCAGCCACTCAGTCGGTGTAACATCTAGACCACAAGCTTTTTGTAATTTTCGCATTTTTTATAGTCTGTTTCATCTCTGATTTCATCATGTCTGGACCATTAGTAGAATTTTGGTAGAATTTATTATTATAAAGTTCTGTTATCGTCAAATAACTTAAAGTATTTTGGTTTTTGTCGCTGGATTCATTTTAATCTTAGTTTAATATCTGCCACAAGAGGTTGGTAGTCAAATCCAATATCTGTCCTTGGAAAAGTATTAACTTTTTTGACGGTTATTATGAAAGGGTACAAGCATATAATCTATTTTATTTCTTAAATAT
Source organism: Diabrotica undecimpunctata (assembly GCF_040954645.1). Classification (NCBI taxonomy): domain Eukaryota; kingdom Metazoa; phylum Arthropoda; class Insecta; order Coleoptera; family Chrysomelidae; genus Diabrotica; species Diabrotica undecimpunctata. Next base: position 128,803,818 of record NC_092808.1, read on the forward strand.
CCAAGGTTGCTACTATCATCAAATAGGATTTTCCAAGTATACAGTCAACGCAAAGACAGTTTACACCAGGTTTGTAATGATCATGTCGTTTTCTATACAGAAGTCATATATTGTCTGCAGGTTGTCCAAGATCATACACAACGACCATACACATTTTTGCATTGTAGTCACCGATAATATATAAAATTTCTTGTTTATCAAGCTTTTTTAAAAAGCTTTCTATTAATACAGTAATCTTAAGATATCCAACATTTTCACTGACATCAAACGAGAATTAATATTTTCTTGGTCTAAGTCCATTTTTATTAACATGCAACAAAAAAAAAATATAAAATACATAATTAAGCAGAAGAAAACATATTTATGTTATACATTATATCTCTATGTAGTTAAAAGTTTTATCTAATGGTTTAATTATTATTACTAGCCTATAAAGTGAACAGGGAATTATTTGTGTAATAACATGTTGGAAGGCCCGCATAAACACGTTAGTCATTCACCTGGACTATCTCTTGTAATTTCTTTCCTACTATAGAAAATAATCGCCAATTAATTGAAAGCCGTTGCTGCAAATAATTGAAATATTACCCATTAAAGAGCAACTGTCATGAAATTATAATTGAAAACTACTTATAAATAAATTACTAACTAATTTATTTCCAATACTACAACCCAAATGGATATATCAGATGGCCAAAAGCATTGTTTACTCTTATAAAATAATAAACTATTAATTATTTTCTGATTTGTATATAGAATCTAGTTTGGTGTAAAATTTTAAATTATTTATGTATTCAATATATCCAGTACTAAATAGTTTTTCATTACCTCCACTGTTAAAAACTATTTAGTTTTCTATATCTCTGCAAAATTCCCTTTTTGTTTGGTGTTTTGGATAGGTACAACATCTAGTTCATATTCTTCTAGCATAACTGTTAAAGATTATATAGTAATATATCCTCACACAATTAGTTATTGTCCATGCCTCTGATCCATATATGGGATATATAGGATCTATCCATATATGGCACGAGAACCGGAATCTGTGGACTCTTGTTATTCTTTAGCTGCTGTATTATATTTTATATCTTTTAATCTAATGGTTCGTTTATTTTGGTCTCACATTATTGCTTTGCTTTTCCTCTGGGTTTAGCAGTTTCCCAAAGTATTCTGCCCACCTCTAGTTTTCTTGGTAAGTCACCTATGAACGTGCCTTCTTTACGTCTGCAGAAGCACGTGATTCCGAAATCCGTAGCTTTATTGACTTTATTTTGCGCCATTTTCTTCCAGTTTTTATTTTGTCTTCTTAAATCGACAGCCCAACGTGTAGGTGTGTCGACCAACGCTCCTCTTATCTATCCTTGGTCCCCATTCCAATAACCTCTTTGTCCATCGCCAATCTGTCATTCTATCTATGTGTCCTACCTGTCTCCATTTTATTCTGGCTATCCTTTGGATGACATCAGACACCTTGGTTCTTCTTCTGACCTCGTCGTTTTTTATTTTGTCTCGCAGAGTTATTCCTAATATGGATCGCTCCATTCTTCTCCGTGTAGTCACAAAGAGAAAAATGTCTTAGTTTGGTAGCCGAGGATTTGAGTAAAGTAAGTATTTCTGCTCCTTATGTTAACACTGGAAGTCTAGTAATATGTATAGGATTGTTACTGTAATAAGACTAATACCGCTGTCACTATTCTAATAATATATAATAATTTATTATTGGAAGCTGTAATTATAATCTAATATACTCCTCTAAGGAATTGTCTCCACTCTGATAATATGCTGTCACCATTGTAGAAGACGTCCGTTCAATCTCCTTAGCAGTGCCTCTACAATCCTTAGGGGATACTTATCCCTGCGAGCGGGGCAAGGCTTACTGGCTCCACTAGTCTGAACTGACTGGTTTCGCCCTCGCGGATTTACAAGAGGGTAGAAAAATCGGTTGGCAAGGAAGGGGATCAAGGACTTCTCGGTCTCAGGTCCTGTAAAGAGTGAGAGGCTATGGGCTTACGTTAGAAGCCGGAGCACTGCATAGCGAAATGCGTATCTCTTCTAGTCTCGACCTGTAACGGCTAGGAATAACAAAACAAATCTCGAATTTACAATGTATTAACTAGACTGTACATTACAAATATCAGTTATGACAAAAATGTTCGCTCAGGCGCGAAGGGAGACGAGAAGAAATCAGCAAGGAATTAAAGATCAGACAATTTCCGTATTATTAGATATACCTGGGGTTAGTATATAGAGATCTTAGTTACCTCTGCGTATCTAGGCTCTAGCTAGGGAATACGCCTCCAGTCTACCGGGATTTGAGATTTCGTACCTTCGAATCTCCAGTTGCCGACACTATATACGTCACACTACCTCGTCGAGTTAATTAACGCGTCCACGGTCTGCGTACCTTCCGATCTCCACACCACGGCGTGGAGCTGCTGCGTGAAAACTTCCCACTAACGCCGCTCTCGCGTGGGGCCCTCAGGCGCCGCGCTACTACTGTCCCGCTGACCAACTTCTGCCTGTTTTTATGTATCGCCAACTTCTACGTTAGATTCTTTATGTCACGTATTCCATGTGTTAAACTGGATCACGCTATGTAAAAGCTCCTTACTCAGCACAATTCTTCTCACTTGTTTAAAAATTCGTACTATGTATTAATTTCCAACAAGGTCTAAGTGTCGTAATTTTTAAACATTCAGGCTTGTGTTAAACTGGGTCAATTGTTTTGTTTTTAATTTGAAATGTATACGTTAAACTGTGTCGAATTTATTCTTTATTAATTTGGAATATATAATAAATACTTAAATAATTATTACTCTTTACTAGGCTAATTGTCCCTTAATTTTTCCTTCTTTATCTCCTTGCTGTTTACATTACAGAAGGACGCATTAATCAAATACTTTTTTCTTCAGACATTTCTCTCAGTTTTCCATATGCTGCCCACCCAAGCCTGATTCTTCTCTTCAGTTCATGGGCCTGATTATCAATGGGAATCATAATTTCACGTCCTTAGGTATTTTTAACTTGTCTTATAGTATTGTAACTTAATTTCCCAACCTTCTCATTTCTTTTTTCTGCAGGTTAGTTTGGCTTTTTTCTTTTTTACTCCATAAATTTTCCTCGTTTCTGTTGTATTTAATATATTAATTTGTATTTTAGCTTTTTCTCTGGCTTCTAAATCTCTTTTAAGTTTTGTTTTTAAATAATCTATAATGGTTACTGGTACTGGTTACTGGTACTTTGTTACGATTATTTTGCCTATTACATAGGGTATTACTATAGGGGATTGAAAGTTGGGGACAGAAATTATTGGGGTGGAGATAGGGTAAGAAAAACAAACCGAAACGTTGCGAACGGCCACTCAGGGTTTATTTGGAGAACTGGGTCGTGGATAAGTGAATGACAAGGGGACTGAAATGGGGTAACTACCAAAAATGAAACAAAAGGGTACTTACGCGAATCTCCTGGAACAAAAAACAATACAAGAAGGTTCTCAAGCTATTTAAAATCGACGCCGCTTTGAAGAATCTTCCTGCTGGATGAAAGAAAAGGCTCCTATTTCCTAAAAACACAAAAAGGGGTTAGAAACTTTTTTAAAATAAATAAACAAAATGGTTTAGGGAAAAAAATTATACATTTATTGTTGTCTCACCAGAAACAGTTACAAATATAGATAATAACAATAAAATACCAAATATCAAAAACAGACTTACTATGTCCTATCCGTTTACAAACTCTAGAAGTTTGAGATACTACAAAACTTACAATTGTTACTGGGCGATAATTTGTAGCAGAAATAAATTATTACAAATAAAAAATGATCTTTAAGTGAAACTATGCATAGAGGTTAACCTTTTTCTAAAAAAAAAAACAAAGCAAAAACAAGATCTGTTATGATTAGGTATTTACCAAATGTAAAAAAAATAAAGCTAGCTGTCAGATGTCAACACTAAATTTTAAAACTGAGAAAAATTAATATGACTGCTAAGCCACATCCTATCATCTACAATTTTAATTACTACAATTTTTTAAACTGTTATGAAAGCAATTATTATTAGAAAATGTTTATTTTTCCTTTAAAAATCAACACAAAGAGTTACCTGGATTTCACTAAAATTTCTGAGGGTGAAAACTGGACTTACACTCTCTGCCACACAAACAAATTCATCTCCAAACTGCGAAAAATGAGGTTGGAAGTTGGCCCTGGAGACACACTTTTTAAGTCTGCTTCTTAAAAAACTGGAAGCATGTGGGTATTTTTCAAATTTGTTGGGAAACGCCGCAAATCTCTTAAATACAAATCTCTCAGGTGAGAGACGACATAAAACAAAAACAGTGATTACTCTTATCTGAACTGACAGATTACATTGAGTATAAATCACTTTTTTTTAAACAAATTTGCCGGTTTTATCCGACTAAACACATTGCGCCTGTTCTAAATGACTTCTCTTCCAAACCTTATTAACTGCACATAAAACTTTACACTGCTACACATTTTCCCATGAAAAAAAGGCGAAAAATGAAAATCCAATACGAATTTGAAGCTAAATTCGGACTACAACGAAACCAACTGCTCTTGACAGCGGCTTTACGGAGAGTGATGTAATTATCTTTAAAATTCATTCGCCCAACTTGGTATAAACAAAAGATATAAACGAAAATATTTATTTAACGCGCAATATTAGGCGGCTTAACGATCAAAGAATATCGAGGAAATATGCATCTGTGATATATAAACAAACTTTAAAAATGTGTTTATTATCAACTCGTCGACGCAAAAAGGATTGAAAGAATATTTCGGTGTTTTAATTCGTACGATAGGAAACAGAAAAACATTAAAAATATTCTTCGGTGTGTTAACATATACGTGGGAATTTCAATATATACCAAAGAATTTAAAAATGCTACAACTTACGAGATACCAGCAGAAAATTAGTGGCCCTTTGAATACCATAGGGAACCTACTATCAAAGATGCAATTAAATCGCTAAAGAGAAATAAATCCCCAGGCAATAGTTCAATACCAGGTGAAATACTACAGTTACTAGGTAATAAAGGATTACAAATATCGTCCATTATATCTGTGTCACTGTTTGGAATTCAGGAAAATGGCCATCTGATTGGTGTACCTCAATGTTTCTGAAAACGTTCCTGGGAGATGATCAAGAGGACGATCACCAACTAGATGGTCCCACCAAATCAAGAATTCAAACTCATTCTGCGAAGCTCTCAGAGCAACTGGAGATAGAGACTAATGGAGAAACATTGTTAGAAATATTGGAAGAAATCACGATCCTTAGTAATGGGGAAACAAAAAGAGAGAGAATCTTTACGGATTGCCATACCGTTTACTTTATTTTTTCTACTGTCTTTTCTGTCGCTTTCATTATTATCTTTTCTATTTGTGTCCATTCTTGATCAGCATCTTTAATTGAAATTGTGTCTTCCAATGTTTTTGTTATTTCCCATATTACCTGGTTTTTAACGTGTTCATCCTTTAGCTTTTTTACATCAAAACGCTTGGTTGCATTTACTATCTTTCTTCATTTAGTTTCACATCTTTCCAACATTTGGTATAGTTAAAATCCATTAATTTTTCTGCTTTTTCAATGATCTCTCCAATCACAAAAAAGTTCCATAAATCTATTTTCGGCCCATTTTTTTCTACCAAAGAAATTACCTAATCAAATATAAATCCACTTAAAAATCATCGCGTATCCTATTTCTTATTAACCATTATAAAAATATATTTTCCGTCGAACGTCCATTTATGATCAATTTTAACACCCTCAAAATCATTAAATAATGACCCCCTATTAACGAATGATTTTCTATTAATAAACGATTTAATTATAGGCAACATAACATACATTGCTTGCATAAATTAATTAAACGCTCTGTGATTGGCAGTGACCTGTGGTGTAGGCAACCAAACATATACCTATTTATATTCCCACTAAAAAATTTAAAATGAAGTAGCCGCTAGTAAAATTCTGTGTATTTGAAAAATCAAAATGTGAATATTGACGAAGAGTTTAATTTAACTCCACCAGAACTGCAAATGAAATATCTTTAAGTTTACTGCCTAAAAAAAGCAGAGTGTTGTACGAAAAAACATACGCTGAATTTATTGCATGGTGTGACGAGAGAAAAATAATACGATATTCAGAATCTGTATTGTTAACATATTTTTCAAACATTGCCGAAAAAGGAGTAATGCAAATTTGTGGCCCAAATATTCGATGCTAAAATCAACCTTAAGTTTAAAATCAAACATTGATATATCTAAATATAATAAGTTAATTATGTTTATCAAGAAAAAAAGAACAGGTTATGTACCAAAGAAATCAAAAACAGTTGAAAAAGAAGTCCAGAAATTCATCTCTGATGCTCCTATCGACGTGTTTTTAATGATAAAGGTATATTGAAATTAGAAACAAATAAAGTTCAAGACTTGGGAAGAAAGTTTCTTGTCACAATAAAAGTATCAAAAACACACACAAATAGAACATTTACCATAGTAGATAACGAAGCAAATACCATTCTCAATGCGATCAAAAACTATATTTCTTTAAGACCGGCACACACACCACATAAACGATTTTTCATTATTTATAAAAAGAACAAATGTTCCACACAGCCAGTTGGCATAAATACGTTTTCCAAAATTCCTTCCGTTATTGCTAAATTCTTAAAATTAGAGCACCCGCATCTCTACACTGGGATTGTTTTAGACGTTCCTCTGCCTCAATACTGTGTGACAGTGGTGCAGACTTTTCAGCTATTAAAAGACTAGGTGGCTGGAAATCGCATTTATCAATATCTTTCTTTAATTTCAGTAATTGTACTATTTCGAATATTAATGTTTACAATAATAAAACTACCACTAAGGAAAATTAAACTTTGAATACAGTTAACGGAAGCTGAAAAAATTGTTGTTTATCGTTAAGTAAATAAAAATTTACACTAAGATATCTTTATTTCTGAAAAAGTACGGTCGACGGAAAAGTTTTGTAACGAACTCGTGAATTAAAATGGCGATTACCAATCTCGAACATTAAAATATCTCAATTGTTAATCGCCCTTATTAATACACTTGTTGGTTAAAAAACTATAAATTCCATATATTAAATTCTATAAAGCTATCAGTAGCCAATGATTAATTGAGAATAACCTTTTTATAATTAAAACTTGCATGAAATTTTTTCACCAACAGAAAAAACGTTAATATTCCAATCCTAATATGAATCCTTAATGTTTCCATAACAGAATTAAAATTCATTGAATGTATACGGTAATAAACCAATGAAGCGTGAAGCATCGGCCAGAGTCAGCGCATCAAATTTAACAAATAAAATTGTAATGAGGTAAGGAACAGCTTATTTTCAAGCCATTGATGAATTTCACGGATGTATTCTTCGTTTATAAAACTGACAAAGATGCTGGCGCACCGGTAAATTGGAAAAAAGACAACAATGACTACCTGCGCTAATGATATCGTCTTCAGATGATTAGAGATTTTTTTCTGTCGATCCCTTCGGTCCATTATAAGTAAAGGATCTATAAAACAGTACGTCGATATTTACTTAATGCGGAATTATACAATCTTTAAAAATGTTTATTCAGGTTTTATATCAACTGCAATTAAAATATATTTTTACGTTTTTCGGTGGGTTCATAGATTAAGTTGATTACATGTAGTTAAACTATTTTATTTAAACATTCAAATAAAAAAAACTGTCAAATCACTATATAAATAACAAATGTCTTATTAATATTTATAGTATATCACTTTACAAGATAAACATTTCGTTAATCGCATGAAATCGAATTTCAAACGCTGGATCACCGCCTTTAATAATTAGATCGTAATTTCTAGATTTTGCATGTCTTTGTCTATTACACTGAAAGCCGAATCAGCGCCGAAATTCCAGAAAAATATCGCTAGAAACTTTCATTAATATACATATACCATTGATTGATTGCATATAGCACGTAATTGCATATTGCATTGATAGAACGCTACATAGGGTTTTGAGATATTACAGGACCGTAATTACAGTCACATAAAATCGCCCCTTCTTTCAGCGGTAGATTCTGTCCTTTATACGGACACAGTCTCTCTAGGTGGATGGCCTTCGGCTTACTTCGTGGCATTAGTTGCACCCTATATACAAGGTAGTATGCGTTCTTAGTAACCAATTACGGTCTCTCCCAGATCTGCTGCAACTTGGGACTTAGATCTTTCTTAGTTGGTCGAGCCAAACTGCATCACCTTCCTTAAAGCCAACGGGAGTGGATTTCTGATCGAACCTAACCTTTATCCGGTCACTGATGAGTTTTAGCTTGTTCCTGACGAAATCACGAACCTTGACCAGTCAATTTGTTAGGCCGCTGACCACTCGGAGAGTGTCACTTGCTCCGCCTCTCCGCCTGGTAGATTAACATGTAGGATATCGATGAAAAGTTTTATCTCTCGACCAGTCAATAACATTTCTGAAGTGTAACCAGTTGCTTCATGTTAGGAGCTTCGGTAGGCCAACAGAAACAGAGGTATCAATTTGTCCCAGTCTTTCTGATTTTCATGTACAAACATGGACAGGTAGTAGTTGATAGTCGGGTTATGTCTTTTTACCATGGTCTTCCAAACGTCCGATTTGAAGTTGTGCCCCTAATCAGAATGAAGCAAAAGTGGAACTTCATGTCAGGAAACGACATTTTCAAGTAGAGTCTCAGCAACTGTGATTTCTTCTTGGTTGGGTAGTGCAACTACTTCTGTCCGTTTAAAAAACTAGTTCATAGCAACCATTAAATACTTGTTTCTTAATGTTTTTACTGGAAATGGTCCCAGAATATCAACAGCAACTCGTTCCCATGTAGTCCCGTTGTTGGAGTCTCCCCTAAGTCCAATTGCATCTTGCACTATTCTTCCACATCTTGCCGACAATTAACCCAATAATTCCTTTGACGGACTCTGGCCAGAGTCCTATTGACCCCAAAATGCTCTTCGAAGCGGCTATCATGAAGTTCTGCAAGCACGGCCTTAACCGGATATCACATGACCTTGAAAGAACAACTTGGGGCACTATTCTTGTTCCATCTTGACTCTCCCATTTACGAGTGATGAAATCATCTCGCAGACACAAGGAGTCCCACTGAAGCCAGTAGCTCTTCCCTGCTTGTTCATATTAGCCTACTGTGGCCTAACTCCGCTGTCCAGCCACTTACGGACTATCTTTTAATCGTTTTCTGCCCACGTTATAGCTTTATATCTGATCTTTCCTTGGCTTAAGGACTAGCTTTACATCTGAATCTTTCTTCTGCTCACGGACTAGCTTTAGATCTGGATCTTTCTTCTGCTCACAGATTAGATTCAGATCTGAATCTTTCTTCTGTTCGGCCTGGAGGTTTTGTATAGGTTTTGGAGGTGTCGACTTATACCTACTAATAAACTATTTACTAGAATCATGTACATGGATCAGTTTGCTGTGAAAATATAGCTAGCAATATTTATCTTTTACCCTTAAAATTATAGTGGCCCACCGATAATTTACTCACGAGCCGCCACTGAGAATGAGTTAAAAAAAGGTTATTTAAAAATTTATTTTTATTTATTTATTTACATAGAGTACCTCGACAACTATGGCCATTGGTACAGGAACTCTATCACTCTATACATATTAAATAACGAAAACTAATGTCTATTAGAATAAATCTTGTGGTGAGCTGAGCGGATTTTAGAAACAGTATAGTATTCGCGATCTCTGTAGGAATGGTCTTAAAAATAGGTTTTAAGTCCAATGATTTATACAGGTTGGTGATTGGATGTGTTTAACGGTCAGGTAGACATTACAATGGTGGCAGGTTGGATGAGTTCTTGAAGACATCAATAAACCATGCGTAAGTTTGGTGTGGTTAATTCGAAGTCTTTTAATAAACGATGTTTTTCTTCTAGTTAGGAAGTCCAGGGATAGACAGCATATTGTGTCAAAACAAGAAAGTGAAATATTTAAACCGAGCCGAGGTACCACGAGTTAATTACAAAATTTCATTAAAATTATAAAATCAACATTTTTGCTTTTTTGTGGTATATTTACATGTTTTCTTATCAATTGCCAACGAATTATAGGTATGGCCATATTTTTGGGGGTTTTTGGCTCGCCTAAATGCCTATATTGTGGAAAGATAAGTGGATCAATGCCTGTGTTTTAGGTTTTATGAGTTAAAAAGAGACACTATATATAAAATTATTCGCCAACAATGTCGTACATATCCAAAGGACAGTCTTTTATCAGTAACGTATCGTTTAAAAAATATAAAGTTAAATTAAAAATCCTTAATTTATTCCTGGTTTGATCGAGTCGTTAAATCCAACCAGAAGCAGTAAATCGAGAATTTTATAGCGTTTGCACTGGCTGGTGTATTAACGACTTTGTATTTAATTGACGAGGACTTAACTGAGCGTTTTTCTAAAAAAGTACGTTTATTTGGTCGTAAAATTAAGAAGATTGTAATTAAGAGTCTTCGGCACTTTCTTTTTGAAATACAGCTGGTCTTTTCTGAAGTACATGAATAAACTTTGCAACAAAAGATGATTCTCAAAAAAAGCAGAATAATACAGATAAATTAGATTTGTCCGACCATTTTTTACACGTACATGATTTATTATTAAACGGACAAGAACTAATTCTGACGGAATTAAAAAAATTCTAATAGATTACTTACTCGAAAACTACAGAAAAATTATTATCAGTTCTAAATATTCTTCAGACGGAATAAGACTAGTTCATGCGAGAATAGAGATGAACCATAAACTGTAGGGAAAAAATATATAAATATATGTTACAAGTATTCTTAACAGCAATTTATTCGAAAGACTTCTCAGTTAGTTTCAAATTGCCATCAATTACAACCATCTTTTCGGCTGAATTATTTGCAATTCTAAAAGCACTATTGTTAAAACAAAACAAAAACAAAGAAAGATGTATAATAATCACAGATTCTTTAAGTTCATTATCCTCACTGACTAAATTGTACTGTGACAACCCCCTTCTACTTCTTATTAAAAAAGAACTTAAAAACATTGCAAATAAGAACATCCAAGTTCACTTTTTATGGGTGCCTTCTCATATAGGAACTGAAGGTAACGAAGTTGTAGATAAACTGGCTAAGAACGCACCAACTAACCCGATGTCCGAAGAAAGTAATATATTGGTACAAAACGATTTAAAACCATACTTAAAACAAAAAATAATTCAAAAATGGCAACAAACTTGGAACAACACTCCATCAAGGCTATACGAAGTCAACAAACATTCACATCTTTGGAAACCAAAAATAAAAGACAGGAGAGGACAAGTGATACTTACCCGTCTCCGTATCGGCCATACACGACTTACTCATGACTATTTATTACAGCGCAAAAATAAACCAGTGTGTGAAGTGTGCAACAGTGTTCTAACGGTAAAACATTTTTTAATACAGTGTCCCAAATATAATAGTGAACGACTCAAATATAACATGCCCAACTCCCTAAGAGATGCCCTAGAAGAAAATACAGACACCCGAAAAATATTTTCCTATCTTAAAGACTGCCAACTTCTTCAAAAGATCTAAAATGAACATTGTAACACACAAAGATATTATTATTATTATTATTGTAAACTAATGTATATTTTACTTATTGTATCTATATTGTATTAATCTAAATACGCTAATGACCCTGCGTGGTTGATGCGTTAATAAAATAAAAATAAAATATTCTTAAAATATCGTGCATTTAACTTTTCACAGCGTCTTGCCGCATTTAATTATACTTCTCCAACCCCGTCTATCCAAGACGTCCTGTCCTCATAGATTTCGGTCATTTATCGCTCTTCGGATATTTTCTTTTATGATCTGCCTAGTTTACCCTGTTATCTTCTTTGTAGTTTCTTCAATTAAATATTCTTTTAAGCCTTCGCTCGTCAGGCATTCTTAGTAAGTGTCCAAACCACCACAAGGACAGTTATTTATTCAGTTTACCACTCTCTTGTTATTTAATTCGAATTCCTACTTTCTCATTAATTCCCCTTTCTATTCTTTATATTCTTGCTCTTCAGCTCACATGATTCATTTATTTCGGCATTCTTTCGGCAATGTAATTGTCAGATACCTTAAAGAGTCTCTTTTATTTCTTCTAACCATATTATTGACCAGTATGCTTCTCGATAGGAAGATAACAGCCACCTAGCTGGCAACCAATACAGCCAGTAAATTAAACAAACATCTGAAATGAACCGTTACTTTCTCCAAGCCCTCTCTTCTCTGGTCTTTAATCTCCTCCACAGGAACCCAGACCGACCTTCATAAGCAGTAAAAAATTTATAACATTAGTGCCTATATCCACCAACCGAAAACATGACCTGAAGAGGTAAAAAGATTTACCTGAACTGCGCACCCCAAACACATACCCGACAATATCCAATAAGCATAATACAACAAAAGATATTGCATCGATCGGCAATTTTGTTAATAGAAGATTAAAGTCTAGAAATATGGGAGACTATTAAACATTGTGTAACAACATTAATTAATTGCCCAAAGGTAAACAATCCAGTAAAACAGAAACACTGAATAACAGATAAATCCCTTAAAATAATTGAGAATAGAAGCAATTTTTGTCAAAGTGGTGTACATATAGAAAGGGAAAAAGCTAGTTTAAAAGACCTCAATAAAGAAATAAAACGAAGATGCAAGAGTGATAAACAACACTATCACAATATATGCAAAGAAACTAAAAGCCACGATCAAAACGATCAGCCAAGAGATATATTTAAAAAATATGATTCATAACCAGAGACTTTAAAGTCAGAACTTGGGCTGTTCAAGGCCACACAGGAACCCACATAATCAACAAAGAAGATATAGCAGAGACATAGAGATTATATTGCCAGAATCTATATAAAGATGGTCAACGCCAGAAAGTTGTTGACCAAATTCCTGAACAAATCGAAGAAGAACCTAACATACTCGAGAATAAAATAAGATTGGCGATCAGTAATCTCAAGTATAACAAAGCACCAGGTCCAGATATGTTAACAACAGAAATGCTCAAAGCTACAAAGGTTATCACAGGAACAAATAGCAATACTTATGGCAGATAATAAAAGATGTAGGCGTAGAAGTGCTTGACACACTTTCAAACGAATTCCATCCAGTACAATACAATACAATATATATGGGAAGCATATTATGAGAAGAACGCTTGAAGGATGGGTAAAGGACATTTCAATTAATGACCGAAAAATAAACAACTTACGTTTTGCAGACGACACAGCCCTTCTTACAAATATTTAAGAAGAGTTAATTGATCTAATACGACTAGTTTGAAAACAAAAGTCAAATATTTGGTCAGCGGTTAAACATATCAAACACAAAGATCATGATAGTAGATATACTACATAACAATTATTTACACATAACCACGATTGACGGGTGTTTGACCGATATTTATATCTGGGATCATTGATTACAAGCACAGAATCACTACAGGAAGAAATAAAACGTATATGTGAGCTAGCAAAAGTTACCGTAGGAAAGATCGCCAGAATATGGAAGGACTCTCAAATTTCACGAATTCTAAAAATGAGTTTCATCAACTGCTTAATATTTCCAATACTGACATACGGTGGTGAATTTTGAAACGTACGACAAGCAGAAAGAAAAAAGATAGACTCCACTAAAATGTTCTGTTGGAGAAGAAAGTTACGAATTCTGTGGACCCACCACAGGACAAATATTTCAATTTAAAATAAGCTAAAAGTCAGCAAACAGCTATTCAACAAAGTCCATCTCCAACAATTAAAATACTTTGGACATGTTATGAGAGCAGACACAGAAGACATGGAAAGAATTATTTATTATCCAAGGAAAAGTAAAAGACCGAAGATCACTAGGAAGATCCTCAACAAGATGGATCGATCAAATTACAGGAATATGCATTAGACCTATGCATGAGTTTAAAAAAAATGACCAAAGACAGAGATCTTTGGAGAGATCTCTGTCTCTGGTCTGGACTATACTCCCTCCGGGGGGTCAGGGTTGAAGAGAGAGATTAGAATTTTCTTGTTAAGCTTTCCACTAGTCTCCTACAACCAGAATTGTCTTATCGTCAACAAAAGTGTCTGTAAAATTTATTGTATGATGCTGTTAGAATATTACTGATGTATATTATATACAAGATTGGCATATATAAAAATCTGTTACTCAAATAAGATTTTAAACACGACATAATGACAGAAACACTTGGTCAATATACGAGTAATTACGTCTGCAGTCAAATTGATGATATTGTATCAGATTTCTTTGGTCAATGATATATTTGACACGGTTCAAAAGCACTTTCCCAAATAACTTTGACATCATTGGTAATAATAAGTATTGACCCATAGTATATATATATATATATATATATATATATATATATATATATATATATATATATATAAATATATATATATATATATATTACGGCTGACGCCGTTTCTCGGCCCCCAATTTCTATCTTTTTCTGTCATATGCAGTTGCGTCTTCTAAGTCTCTTGCCGCCATTGCTTCATCAATATCGTAGCGCCAACTTCTCCGTAGTCGTCCTCTCTTTCTTCTTTCAGAAGGGATCCATTCCAGTACTCTTCTAGGCCATCTGTACTCTGGCATTCTTTTAACATGTCCGAACCAGATTAATTGTTTTCTTTCTATGTCATCATTGATATTTCGCTCCATTTTCATTTCGTTTCTTATTTGTTCGTTTCTACCTCTCTCCAGATCTACCGCAGCTTCGTCTCAGATAATCCATTTCTCTCGTCATAAGTTTGTTTCTATTAGCTTTGGTGACGTCCCATACTTCCGAACCGTAAAGTGTAATACTTTGGACTATACTACCGTAAATGTGTTTTTTTGTTTCTCGTCGAATTGTTTTTTGCTAAAGAAGAGAGTTTAAGGCACGGGTCGCTGCTCTGCCCTTGTTTATTCTTTCCCTGATTTCATCTGCGCTGTTTCCCTTCTTGTTAAAAATGACCCCCATATATTTGCAGGATTGCACGCCTTTGATTTTATCGTCTTCCAAGACTAGATCACATATTTCATCTGTTCCCACTGAGAGATATTCACATTTTGTCATATTCATGTTTAGACCTGCCACCTCATATTCTTCTTGCAGTTTTCTTACCATATAGCTAAGATTGTAGCTGTCTTCGGCAATTACTACCTGGTCATCCGCAAAGAAATGTGTATATAGCTTGTTTTCTTCCACCGTTATTCCCATGTTTCTACATTTTTTTACCCATTTCACTAAGGATCTGTCCAAATAGATTTTAAATAAGGTGGGTGACAGACAGCAGCATTGTCTTAGTCCCTTTGTTGTTTGAAAAGGAGAGGTGATTTCTTGTTCCATTTTAATTCTTGCAAAGTTTTGTTCGTAATACTTTTGAGTGGCGTTAATAAGAGTTGGGTTTATTTTCAAGTTACCCATTTCTATCCATAGTTGGGAGATCGGTACACTGTCATATGCTTTTTCCAAATCTATTAAAGCTATATGGGTTTCTCTATTTCTCTGCACTCGTTTTTCCATTGCAATTTTTAATGTGAAAATATTATCCATAGTGGAGCGCCCGGCCCTAAATCCCGCTTGTTCTTCAGGTTGTTTGTCTTTAATATAATTTTCTATCAGGTTTCGTAGTACTTTTGAGTATAGTAGGCCTATAGTAGCAATCACTGCGATCCCTCTATAGTTTTTAGGATCCATCTTTGTGCCTTTCTTCTGTATTGGAGAGATATACGATTGTCTTCATTCTTCTGGAACTTCTTCTCCGTTTAAGCATCTTTCGAATAATTGTCGGATCATTTCATTGACCCATAGTACAATGTATAAATACTAGACAACTACAAAGCCAAGGTAAGCCAATTAAATATCTACGATAATAAAAGGTTTATGCATGCAGGACGCATTACCTCAAATAGCTGAATAGATGAGAGTGACAAGCGATTAGTCGAAGTAGCGATTCGACACGACGTAACGGAAGTAGTGCCACGAAATAGCGGTTCGTGTTTATCAGTCACAGTAAACAGTTGGAAGAGTCCACTTACGTAACGAGCGGAGTCTATGACATAACATGTAAACCTTTTTATTAAAATTATTAAAAATCTATAAAAAACTTAATAAATAATAAAATTACTTGATTCAATTTTGAAAATAGTGCTTTTTTATAGTGCAAATTTAAAATTACTTTAATAAAGTGGACTTTCTTGTGGTCCTTTTTAATAATTTGAATTAAAACTTGTTCAAGACAATGGTTCTGCGATATCTATTAACTCTTACGTACAATATCCTCACTTTTTCCGCCACTTCATTTGAAATTAACTGTAAAATGAAATACCTGCAAAATTTTAAAGATATAAAAATGAAAACATTCATATATGTAATGTCCATATTCGGTTTTTGAGTTAATAACTGTAAAATTTTTACCAGCTTCTAAAAATAAAATTACAGAAAAACGATGGCTATAATAAAGACATTAAAATTAAATTATTATTACATAGGAACAACTGAAATTTCGTCAGAAGCGATGTTGAAAATCGAGGGGAGGGACTTCATTTTCGAAAAATATCAGCATCTTCATTACCGTAATCGTTAATGTTATTATGTACATTTATTAAATATGCCACTTTAATGTTGTGTAAGCTTCCACTATAATTTTATAAGTGTCGAACATCCTCTACTCGCTGTTCCGCAGATTATGATAAATTATCTTTCAACGCCTTTGCAGTTTGTGATCGGAATTACGATGTAGATTTTTCTTGTGGTATTTTTGTAAATGTAATTTTCCAAAAATAATTGTACTCCATACCGCTATCAAATTACCAGTAAGAAAAAATAAAAATAATAGAGTATTTAATGACTGATGGTGGAGCAAAGCATAACACCTTCTTCCACAAACGAAAAGTACCACTCAAAAAAATTAGGATGTGTTTACGATGCATCAGTGCAAAAAAAATATTAATCACGGCCAGGTCTGGCCGCAACGGAGGACAATTTTTTCGACCTTCACAACTTGAGTTAATCACTTCGAAACATAGATAAAAATGGTGACACCGTTTCCTGGCTACAAATAAAATGCCTGAAATTTAAAAAAAAGTCCTCCAGTTATAATTGTTTTTCAAATATGATCCCAATTCGGAATACAAAAGAATTTTTGTTTATGGCCCTGGAAAACCAAAAGGTACTGATAACCTTGAGCTGATCAAGCCATATACAGGAATGTTTTTAATAACTGTCGCAAAAAATGACTTATGTGCTTATGCCTTAGTGGTGCCATTCCGGAGGAAATCTGCGTCTTCCAGCAGATTAGACCCAATAGAGCAGATTACCCGCTTAAATTCCTTTACAAACTAGGTAAAGTATACTTCACGTCAGTTGTGTGCTGGCATCGATAGTGTCCACATCAATTAAGTGCTAATTAGTTTTCAATTTCTAAGCAGTTAAAGTTTAGTTTTTTAAATAGTAAGGAATAATAAAACAAGGTAGGATTGTTCTTTATATTTAAAAATGGATGATTCTTCGGGTGGCGAAAAGCCACCCCCTGATAAAGGTGAAAATATGGAGGCAGTAAGTGCCCGTTTTGATTTAAATAATAGGTATAAATCCTCTGATAAAGGCCCGTTTTTTGTTTTTGTCGAGTCCATCGACCCAAATATTAAACGTTTATCACCAGTCCGAGTAGGTCATTATTTATTCATTAATAACTTTTTTAAGAAAGATGTTGTCGATATTAAACTCGTCGGTAGAAATAAAGTGAAAGTAATTTTTAATTCTTACACTTGTGCAAATAGTTTAGTCAATCACGACATAATTATTTCTAACAAATTTATTGCTTACATTCCGAATTTTTTTAATCACAAAAAAGGAATAATTAGACAAGTTGATACTTTTTTGGACGAAAATTATATGATGAATAATATTATTTCCGACCAAAAAATAACCGAGGTAAGACGTATGAAAAGAAAACTTATTGATTCAGATAATGAAACTATTTTTGTTCCTAGGCAAATGGTAATTTTAACATTTGAAGGAAATATTATTCCTCAATATATTACGTTAGATTTGGTAAGGTTTCAAGTTGAACAATACATATACCCTGTGGTACAGTGTTTAAATTGTTTTAAATTTGGTCATACTCTCAGACAGTGTAAGTCCACTTTCAGCTTATGCAAAAATTGTGGCAAAGAACACGAAGACAACTCCCGTTGTAGTAACTCACAATATTATCTTCACTGTAAAACAAACGATCATACGACTCTAACGAAACAATGCCCAGCTTATCAACATCAATATAATATTAAAAAAATAATGGCGATTGAGAATACTACATTTAAAGAAGCTGAGTTTTTAGCAAAAAATCCATCCTATGCCAAAATCACGACACATAATAAATTTGAATTGCTTAGTAACCTAAATAACTTTCCCCAATTCCTAAACAATTCATAAACAAACTTCTAATCCTCTTAAACGAAAAGCCATATCCCCGACTCAATGTAAAACTGCCTTACAATTTCCTTCAACTTCTAAAACAAAATCAGTGTCACATCCTATAATTCCTAACCCATATCGTAATGAGTTTATAGCATATAAAGAAAAAATACAATTACAAATTCTACAAGAAATTCCATTTGCTTTAGAAAGAATAATTAAACAAATTGACCCCAAACTAGTCTCAGTTGAATTCCAAAAAGTCACTCAAAATGAAATCAGAAATATACTTTCTTGTTTATCAGACAACGATAGTGATGGGGAATCATAGAACACTTAATATTCTTCAGTGGAACTGCCAATCTATTATAAAACAAAAGACTAATTTGCTTAATTTTCTAGAAAGTCATACAATTGATGTCATTCTTCTGAACGAAACTTGGTTGTCACAAAATAAAAATTTATATATTAAAGGTTTTAATAATGTTAGAGTTGATCGACGTGATGGCTATGGAGGCGTTGCTGTTTTAGTTGCAAACAACATTTCCTTTTCAGATATAAAATTCAAAACAAATTATAATCCAAATATAGAGGTTTGCGGTGTTTTTCTAGAACAAGTTAAATTATCAATAGTATGTGTTTACAAACCTCCTAAAATATATGTCTCATCCAAAGATTGGGAAAATTTATTTGGACAAATTAAAGGCAGAGTTTTAATTGGGGGCGACTTTAATAGTCATCACTGTAGGTGGGGTTCCATACAGGATAGTGCACAAGGTAATATTTTAGCTGACGCTTTAGACAATACTAATCTAATTTTACTCAATGACGGAAGACCAACCAAAATATCCAGACCAAACGAACGTCCTTCAATGATAGACTTAACATTAGTATCTCCTCACTTAACAGGCTTTACTACCTGGAATCCTCTAAATGACTCACTAGGTACAATCCACATCCCTATCCAAATCACCCTAGATTTGAAATATTCCCCAAGAACAATCCATACCTCCACAAAATGGAAAGAGTCTTCAGCGAACTGGTCTATATTTGAAAATTACTTAGAAAAATGCCTTCTAGATACTCATTCTATAGATGTTACATCTTTGGAAATGTTTAATAACTTAATAAAAACAATTAGCGAAGCTGCAGACTCTGCTATGATTACTCAAAAATCATTTCAACCAAAATCCGGTCTTCCCGTATGGTGGGACGACGAATGTAAAAATTTAATATCGTGTCGAAAAAAAGCTTTTCGAGAGTATAATATTGTCTCAAATCTTGAAAATTATCTAAAATTTAAACACATCCAAGCCAAATGCAAAGTTGTTTTTATGAAAAAACAAAAAACATCTTGGATCAACTTTGTAAATACTATCAATAAAAATACACCGCTCAACAAAATATGGAAATTTGTTAATAAAATGGCTAACAAAAATTATCATTCAAAGACACAACCAATTTCAACAGAGCTAATAGAAGAGTTACTTGACAAGTTCGCTCCACCATACGTTCAAGACCAATTAAAACACGTATCAATATGCAATTCCAGTAAATTTAAATTACTAGAAAATCCAATAAACATCCAAGAACTGGATGCAGCTATTAAAATATCAAAATCTACTGCGCCCGGGAAAGATTATATTACTTATTCCATAATTAACCACCTTCCCGATAAGGCAAAAAATCATTTATTAAAAATATTTAATGATTGGCTTTTGAAAGGAAATTACATTGACAAAATGAAAGAAACAATTATATGTCTTTTTATCAAACCCAACAAAGACAAAACTCTCTCATCGTCTTATCGACCCATTTCTCTATTGTCTTGTATAACAAAAACTTTCGAAAGAATTCTTAAAAATCGTCTTAACTGGACAGTCGAACACTATAATCTTTTGCCAAGCACTCAATACGGATTTCGATCTGGGCTGGGAACACTAGATGCAATAAGTCACTTAACAACAGATATCCAACTAAATTTTTCAAAAAATAAATATTTAGCATGTTTTTTTCTAGACCTTAAAGGCGCTTACGACTGTGTTAATTTAACAGTAATGCATTCAAAGTTATGCAAACTGGGGTTTTCCACAAATTTATCCGCTAATATAGTTAATCTTTTTAGCAACCGAACTTTATATATCAGAGACCATAGTAATCAGTTATATGGTCCACGAATAACTCATACAGGATTACCACAGGGGTCTGTATTAAGCCCAATTCTCTTCAACATATTTTCGGCAAGTATACACGACATTTTTGTTGATTCCATAAAATGTATACAGTACGCCGATGATATATGTATTTACTCCGTCCGTGATTCATATGACGATTGTGTGGAGGTCCTGGAACACATCATGAAACTAGTAGATAATTGGACTAAAGACCACGAACTTACTATATCCCCAGAAAAATCTGCCATTATGATATTTACAAGACATAGGTTACGTACGCCTGATAGTCTACACCTGTCAGGATATGATATACCCGTTGTCACTGAATATAAATATCTTGGTATAATCCTAGACCCCAAATTACTATGGTCTAAACATGTCCAATATGTAAAAAAAAGATGTGAGAAAGGCATTAATCTTCTTAAATGTGTCACTTGCAGAAAATGGGGTGCTGATCCCAAAGTTGCATTGATGTTTTACAGGACCTACGTGCGATCAATTTTGGATTACGGATGTGTGTTATACGGATCAGCAAGCAAAACACATTTACTAAAAATAGATCGTATTCAGTTTAAAAGTTTGAGATTAACTTTGGGTGCTATGAAATCAACACCATGCCCCCTGTTACTTGCTGAAAGTAATGAAATGCCATTAGAATATCGTAGAAATTTATTAGCAACAAAATATGTATTAAAATTAAGGGCTAGAACAAGTGGCCTACTAAGTATGCTGTATGAATTATCCATTCAAAATCTAGTAAACAATTATTGGAGAATAAAAAATTCACCACCATTAGCAGATGCCTTTCTGGAAACCAATGATTTACCGGTTACACTTTCAACAAATTATATTAAACCATCTTATAAATTAGAATTTAATACAATCTTAAAAAAATTAAATATTATATTTCCGAAATATTCAGATTCACATCAAATAAATAACAAGCTGTTGAACTCCATATTGAGTGAATATACTAATGAAACTATAATTTACACAGATGGTTCTAAACTGAACGATGGGAAAGTAGGGTCTGCAGTGTATATTCCTTCCAAAAACAAATCACTTAAAATAAAGCTTCCTCCACATTGCTCTATTTACACTGCAGAAGCGGTAGCTATTAGGAAAGCTCTGGATTGGCTAGAGCACGCAAATTTGCAAGATGCTGTGATCATCTCAGACTCTAAGTCAATTCTTAGTGGACTTAATAATACTGAGTTAAACCATAAAACATGTGAGCTGATATGTGACATTAAACAAAAAATGAGAAACAAACATTTATTTGGGCAAAAAGTCACTCCGGGATAAAAGGTAATGAAATAGTAGACGAGCTCGCTAAGGATTCTACTCATTCAGGTATACAAGAACATATTTACACAGTATCAGACCTAATCAATTTTTATACTAAAAAAATAAATTTTAACTGGCAAGACAGATGGAAAATATTGGCGAATACTTCAAATAATCATTATTACAAGATCCATCCTACGTTACCATCCCTAACAGAATTACCACACATATTCCATTATAATATATCTAAACGATCAGCAGCAACTATCACAAGATTAAAAACTGCTCACGGTGCTGTTCCTGCTCACCTGGCTAGATTAAACATTATAGAATCAGGAAAGTGTTTATGCGATAATATTTCCCAGTGTGATGTTAATCACATCCTGTTTGGATGTATTAAAAATAAAGCACTCTCATCTACGTTTTATGAAAACCTAGTTAAAAGTAATGTGCAACTTCCAGTAAACATAACCCACCTACTGTCATTGAATCAGAAATCTATATACGAACTCATATGTAATCACTTATATGCATCCGGATATATAATATAAATTTAGTACAATCAAGTTTTTAATTGATAAACATAACATAAATCATTTAAAAATCTGTGGCAAAAGGACTGGTTTCCATGCCAAACACACTATCATCATCATCATCATCATCATATACTTCACGTAAAATTATATATTTCGAATATAAATGAATTGCACAGGGGAAAAGCCCCGTTAGTCAATTTTTTCAAGAAATGGACTGATGACGCTATCCAGTGGCTTCAAACGAATAGTTTTTAAAAATTTATTAGCTTTTGTACAAAACACCGTCGATCTACTAAAATCCAAGTTAGAAAATATGCGGCACTGAGGAAAAACCCCGTCAGTCAATGCGCGTGTATGGAAGAACCGCTTGAGTCAAATAATATTGTAGTAATCCGTTACCAGGATTTGCGTTGTACACTTGTCAGTCTGTTAGTTGTTGTTCAGCAACAAAGCTGTTTCTTTGTATTATCGAGAGCGTGTTATTTGTCAGTTTTTTTATGTACCTGTGTTTAAGAATAAGGGAAAGTGACTACTCAGACAGTTGCAGTGAAACTGATGACTCGTTCAGAAAACCAATGAGTAAGAAACGAAAAACAACAGGTCGAGTTAGGGATTTTATGAGAAATTTGCGAGCAGCGTCTCACGAGCTTAGGCCGGATTGATTGTACAAAACACTTAAATGCTTTCAGAATATACCAGAAGAGGGACGAAAACGAATCATTCAAGAGTATAATCTGCTGGGAGATAGAGAAAAGCAGAACTCTTATTTGAGTGTTGCCTATAGTTCAAAGACGATTTCGAAATGCAGATCCTAGATATAACGCAGCTTTATTTTCATATAGAGTTCTGCTTCTGTAGAAAGGTCTGCTTAAAAGCGTTCATATCGCTTCATGGTATTAGTAAGGACAAGGTTAGGTACATAAGGGGTGCTCTGCTTAGTGCTGGTAAATCTCCCACTCACTGTTGTGGAAAACATTTAACAAGACCCCACAAATTTTCACAAGAAACCAAACAAAACGTATTTACTTATTTGAAATCTCTTAAAGGGAGAAAATCATACTATTCTTTAAAAGACACCAACAAAATTTACCTTCCCGCTGATTTAAATATTTCAAAGCTACATACCATTTACTTAACTAACTATCCAGAACATAAAATTTGGTAGGAATTATTTCGTGGGATTTTTGAGAACAACTTCAACTTTTCCTTTGGTTATCCACGTAAGGACTCTTGTAGTACATGTGATTTCTTTAAATCACAAATTTTAACGCTCGAGGGGAAGCTTAAAACGGACACTGAGAAAGGAGAAATAAGTCAGAATCTGCAAACAAAACAGACAGAAAGAAAGGTGCATCTTAAGAGAGGTGAGCGTTTTAATACATTAAAAAAAGTTTACCGAAAACGTTCCATGAAATCAATCACGATGGAATCTGTGACCATGGACTTTCAAAACAACCTGCCGTGTCCTAACATTACGACTAATGATGTCTACTATCAGCGCCACCTGAATTTTGTTAGTTTCAATATTCATGTACTTTCAACGCAGCAAGCAATTTTTAATACGTATGATGAGTCTGTGGCAAAAAAAGGGGCAGATGATGTATGCTCCATGTTTCGGCATTTTGTTTAAAAAATTTTGCCCCTTGAAGTGCAAGAATTCTGTATATTTTGCGACTCATGTGCGGGTCAAAATAAAAATTATACATTTATCCGGTTTTTACATCATCTACTAACAAAAGATAAACGTTTTAAAACAGTTGAGATAATATTTCCGATAAGAGGGCACTCTTACATGAAATACGATCGGAATATGAGCATTGTTAAACAAAAATTCTATACAGAGGTTCCAGAAGACTGGAGGGAGGTTCTAAGGAATATTCGGGTAAAACCCTCTCCATTTACAGTGATTGATTGCGAAGTAGATGTAGTTTTTCAAAATTGGACTGCATACCTATCATCACTTTATCCCCGAAAATGTCCATTTCCCACGAGATCGATTCGTATGTTAAAAATTTCGGCAACTGAAGGACGACTTGTATTCTATAAACCTACTTTTTTTGGACGTTATGCATCCTTAGTCCTTGAAAAAAACCTTGCAAAAAAATCAAAGAAAAATCAAGGCGCAGCCACTGCAGTAATTACCCCGTTACAAAATTTGTACAATGGAAAACTTCCAATATCAGCTGCAAAATATCGCGATCTTCTTCATTTATCCCATTACTTGGAAAACCCCGAAGCAAAGCTTTTTTATCAAAATTTAACTGCTGACGCTGTTCAACAGGAAGAAAATGATGACGAATATGCTGACGACGCCCTAATTGATGATGGAGAGAATTGACTTCAGACCGTTTTTTTAATAGTTTGTTAGATTTTACTCTGGTTTTTTACCGCAAAATATTAACAAAATTGTCGATAAATTAATTAAAAAGTTTTCTATACGTTTATTGTTTATTTTTTTAGCCTCCACAGTTGAAAAAAACAATAAAATGGTTGTTTTCTCGAAAATTACTTTTTTTGATTTACGGGGTTTTTCCCCTGTGCCCTTCAAATACTAATGCCCTTTATCCGAACTTTTCGATCGACGATGTAAAATAATTCGAAATCCGAGAGTAAAAGATTTCTGGTAACTTCGAAATAAATCCACTCGATTTAAATTTAAACTAAGTTAACGTTCTTTATTGAAGTAGATATTCTGTTAGACTACGAACTTAAAAGCGTTCAACCGCAATTTATAAGCTCAAAATTTAAATTACAATTCATCAAAAGAGTCATTGCCTTATACCTCGTAACTTGTACCTTTGTACCTAGATGCTTAGACAATATTATTTGAACATGGCAATTATTGTCACACTATTTCGCAATTAATCCAATTCGCCCGGAGGGTAAATAACCTTATAATAAAAATATAATATATATGTAGGTAAAAAATTATATAGGTGTAGGTATATGGTGAAAGATGTATTGAATAGATGGATGAAATACTTTAACCAGTTACTTAATATAAAGGAAGAAGAAGAAAACCTAGAAGACAAAAGAAATGAGGTAAGAGGAACAGACGAGAGGGAACAGAAACCACCAAAGATTCTTGAAGGTAAAGATGCAGTTATAAAACTAGCCAGAAACAAATCACCTGGAATAGATATTCTCCCAGCTGAACTATATAAAGAAGGTGTGCCATGATGCCATAATGGCATTATGGAATTACAGCAGCTTATAAAAGAAATATGGACACAGAAATCTCTCCCCAATGATTGGAATATTGGAATACTTTGCACCATACACAAAAAAGGAGATATATTTGAATGTGTAACCACAGAGGAATTACGCTTTTAAATGCAGCGTATAAAATATTTTCTACAGTACTATGCCTGGTTTCAAAGATGATAAATCGACAATTTATCAGATTGCAATCCTGAAACAACTTTTGGAAAAAAAAACACTGGAATATGGCATTGATACTTATATGATCACATATTTATAGACTACAAAGCTGCCTACCTCAGCTACAAAAATGGGTTTAATAATAAACACCAACAAAACAAAGTATATCGAAATAAGCACGCAACCATAAATCCTTCGGCCACTTGTTATAGAAAACGACGTCATCGAAGCAGTGAACGAATTTGTATACGTGAGAGCGCTCCTTAACACTGAAAATAATACTACCACAGAGATAAACTGCAGAATTTGCACGGCCAACAGATGCTATTTTGGGCTCAATCTGCTTCTTATATCCACAATTATATCGAGAAATACAAAAATAATACTCTACAAAACAATAATACGCCCACTCCTAACATATGGTTTAGAGACCTGGACCAAAAAATAATGAAAACATGTTGGGATGTTTCGAAAGAAACGTACTAAGGCGAATCTATGGAGCAGTGAATAAAAATGGAGTGTGGAGAAGACGACCCAACTTCGAACTTTATAGAATATACCAGGAACCTAATATCGTAAAACATACTAAGATAGGACGTCTGAGGTGGATAGGACATGTAATGCGAATGGAACAAAATGACTCATCTAGAAAAACGCTTCTTGATAGATCCATTGGCCAGAGAAGAAAAGAAAGACCCAGAGCAAAGTTCCTTTATAGCGTCGATAAAGACATGAGAAATATGGGAATACGTGCTTGGCGGAGAAAGGCGATGGATTGGAACGACTGGAGAGAAATGCTTGTGGAGGCTAGGACCCACGCAGAGTTGTAAAGCCAGAATGTTGATGATGTAGGTATATGGTACATTAAGATTAATGTGAGATTACAAATTAAGGGTTTAATTTGTGATTAAATATCCGTAGAAAAAGTAATGTACTACAACTACCTCGGCGCCATAATAAATGCAGAATGGACCAACAACGAGGAGATAAGATATATCCACCTTCAATATGTTTAGGGCCTTCTTTAAAAGCCACAGTCGCTCTCTTGGTATAAAAGTAAGAATACTCTGATGCTACCTTTTCTCTGTTCTGTTTTGTGTGTTGAATTGTGGACTTCGAACGAAGATATGTGCAAAATATTGAAAGATGTGGCTCTATCAAAGTATACTCAATACCGTGGACTCACTAAATTACAAATTAAGAGGTCCTTAGAAGAATAAAATAGAACCGAGTGATACTGAACACCATTAAATTTTAAAAGCTACAGTACTTAGGAGGCAAGTACCTCATTGCTTCAGGCAAAAGATAAAAATTACCATGATAATCGCCAACATTTGTTACGGATATGTACATCAAGAAGAAGATCTCGGCTCATTTTATACAATTCTTTGTTGGTTCATTTTTAAGAAACGGTTTTTATAAACAATAAATATGCTACAGCCATTTCCTTTCGAATAAGCACTTAGTTGCACGATACTCTCTCCTTATTATAACAATTTAAGTATTAATAAATTACCTAATACTAATTAACAACTTCTCTCTTACCCACCTCAAATGATGAAAGCTTCGATTTGATCGTCAGTTTAAATCAGATCTTAAATCTTACTTGAAGTAATAATTACCTCTAATGTAATGGTGATAATTTCCTGTACGTATACATGTTCCTATTCATTATACTCGAATGAATTTGCTTTAATGTGCAATCAGAAAACTGCATATGCATCAAAGCTAATTGATTCAATTATGTTCAAAGTCATTTTTATTAAACTACTATTCGTAATATTAGATAGACAAGTTCTGCCATAATCTCGTAATTTAAAAGGTATTTGAGAAATCATTCGATTATGTTTGAAAATATTTACTGCATTAATTTCAATTTAAAAGAATATTTATAATTACTTATTTATTATAAATTTATCTAAATAATGGAGTAAATGGAGTAGTGGAGATAAAAAAACATTCGTGAATGGACTCGGATATCAAATGTAGGACAATTATTCCATATTGCAGAAAATCGAGAAGCCTTCGCAATGATGATCGCCAACGTCGGATAATTCTGATATGGAACGCGAAGAAGAAGAAGTGGAGTTAATATTCTGTTCGCAAACTAAACAGAAATGGACTACTATACTAGTATACTAATGACATGACAAAAGTAATGAACTTATATGGGGTATTTAAAACTTTTAACAGTTCCAAACAAATCAAATGAAAAGCACATGTCAATATTCTTCAGGCATCTTCATTTTCTTCTGTTGCAAGCACTTTTTAGCTGGCCTTTACTCCAGTGCTATTCACGTTAAACTGTTTTCCTCCATATATGAGTGGCTTTATATCAAAGACGAACATGTGTCATGCTAGAAAAATTGGGATAAATTGTTTTTTTTTTTAGCGCAGCTGCATTATTCCCTTTATGAAAATTCCATCCACTATACTTTAAGTCACGAGTTCAATTGAAATCTTGTAGAGAATCTATATCACAAATATATAATTATAAAATTACTATTTAAAAATACGGATGTCTGGTTTTAAAGAAATGTCAATGTTTAATTTAAATGTCATTATAGTTGTCCGGTTTTGATGACAAAAAATATTGTATTTATGGATACTAAAATGGATACAAAAAATGGAAAATGCAAAAGCTAAAAAATGCGACAATTGTAAAATGGTACTCGGAAAGCATCACCAATAGGCTAAGGAATCAAAATGTAAATAAAGAAGACCCAACAGATATATACTCCTACTGGACCAGAATAAAGGAAGACATTGAAGCAGCAGCGAAACATAAAATAGGAACAGAAATTTGTGTCCGTAAAACTCATTGGTTTGACGATGAATGCAAGAATGCAACAAATGAAAAAAATGAAGCATACAGAAAGATGCTAACCCGAAGAACTAGAACTACTGTAGATCATTACCAGACAAAGAGAAGATAAGAAAAGAGGATACACAAAAGAAAAAAACGAAACCACCTAAATACGGAACTTAAATATATAGAAAACCTTAACAGAGAGAAAGGATTCAGAACATTCTATAGGAAAGTTAACATCAACAGAACAGAATTCAAGGCAATCACTAGACAATACAAAAGTCAGAATGGCGACCTATTAACAACAAGGAAAGATATATTGAGTAGATGAGTGGAATAGTTTAACCAGGCACTTAATAGGGAGGAAGAAGAAGAAAACCTGGAAGAAGAAAATTCCAATTTTAAAATGCTTTATCCAAGTTTCATTCACCTACCTACAAACCAATATAACTCAAAAATATAATATAAAATATTTAAACTTTTAATAATTGAACTTTAGCAGTATTCCAACTGAAATTAACACAAAAACGCCTTCAAAATCAGCATCTTTACTTTCACTCACATAAATCATCACATTCAGATGAATTTTCAGGTTCTGCTTGTATTATGTTTTTGGAACGATTGCAAAGTAATATTCTCCCTTTAATTTATTCCGAAACGTTTTTTAAGCTATTTTGCTTCTTCTTTAACCTTTTATTTTTTTAGGGTCAAACTAATAATCTTTTGAGTTAATCTGTCCAATATTGCAATTGTTCCCCAATTTAGTTTTTCGAAAAACTATTCGTCGGCAGGTGGAAATTTTGAAATGAAGTTAAGCCGCTGTTTTCATAAAACTTCTTGTTTTTAGTCAAACAGTATCCAATCCCTTCCAATAAACTTATTCGACCCATATTTCTTGAAAATATTATGATATTCTTCTTTCGTCACAATTATATTGATTTTTTTAATGTTTTCTCTATCGTCCTAAACACTCTGTCGGCAGGAAGGAATGCGTGCCCTGTTACATGAGAGACTGGTTCAATTTTTCGTATGTTTGCTGGAGCACAACTATCCAGGAACTTGCAGCACATAGTTAAAAAATATTTATGGTAATATATTTATACTGGTAACAGTTACCAGCTGAAGTCCGTTTGAACAGGTTTACTCTCCGGACGCTGGAACTCACTTAAGGCATCGGTGTATGTTACCTAATGTACAATTTAATTAAATATTTAACATTAAATATTAATAATAACATTATGTACAATCTTTGTTAACCTTATGTATTTTAAAGGGTTTTTACCCTAATATTTTGGTGGCTCAGGCATGTTTACCTGCGTTTTTAACCTGATGATGGAATTATTATTCCGAAAACGTTCGTCTTATTTGATGTAGCCCTTTTAAGGGTTTTTTAAATATACCCATTTACAAAGATTTAACCTCTTTTTTTTTAATAATTGGAACGTATAAAAATATTTGCCGGGTTTAAGGGAACAAAACTCCCATCAAATTTTTATGGGGTGTACAAATTTCACTGTTATTTTTCTAAAGAAAGTTACATGTCTATTTTCAGTAGTAATATCCCTAGGGCATTGATAACAGACGAGATAATTTCATGACAATTGAAAGCTCGTTCCTTGGTAACAGCACAAAGCCGAAGGCTGAGTGCTGTTACCAAGCAACGAGCTTGAGAAATTTGTCATGAAATTATGAGGCATATCAATGTCCGAGGGATATTCGGCGGATAATTTTTCGAAAAAAAAAATCATAACTCAACATAACGAAACATTTATTAAAAGTACAGTTAGTGAAAGTACAATTATTAAAATTTTAGTTAACATTAGATTTGTTACTGTTCTCTACTATAGAAGATCTATTACCACGCATAATATTTATAATATATTTGTGACTGTAGGTTGTATTTCTGGGAATTTTTTCTTTGATTAGCGCATTTATACTTTGAACATTCTCATTGCCGAAACGTGACATTTTGAAATTTATTTGGATGAAGTTGTCAAACTCGATCGTGTTGTCATAGGGATTGAAAATTGCACTGAATGCAATTATCAGTCTAATGTTGACATGATTGGGTGAAATTGTTCCACATGACACAAAATGACGAAATTTGAATGATTGTTAGAACAGTCGAAAAATTATCAATATAAAATCTCTAATACTTTTTGATATATTGAAAAAAAAAATCGATTTTCATTTTCTAACTGCAAGGGGCTGTAACTTTTTTTATGTGCACATTTGTACTAAGGTAAGTTAGATTCAATCGAACCATTTTTGGTCCCAAAATACGCGATTTAATTTATGACCTACTTTTTTTGTTAATTACACCCTGTATAATCTATTGAATTGGAAAAATATTACCTTTTGAAAAGTTCTCGTTTATTGCCATTCTGTGTTTGTACACAGTGATAAGAGTATTCTCAAGTTCTCAATGTTTTCAACGAAGAAAGTAATTAAATTCTTAACCAATAGACTAATATTTTCTTAGTTGAAATTGTCCAAGCATCTATTAAACGCTATCAGTTCGAACCATAAAAAACGACAGAAAATAAATGGTTTTATTGTAGTTCTGAAGAACATATTAATTTTCATTTCTTTGAAACACCAAACAGGCTCTGGCATTCCGAAGCGTATCGATAAAGTTATTTTTCACACAGATTTTCTCAGAATCAGTTACTGCACAAAATACCTACTACTTTTTAATTATTTAATTAAGAGTAAATAATTACCTGCATTTTATAGAACAAATTCTAACGACCAGTGTCTGGTGTGTGGCCTTTTCGAACAATTTTACGGAATTTTCAATTCCTTAAAAGATGCAATTTAATGCACACGGAAAGATAATATCATCTTAATTATAGGCGATTTTGATTCTAAAGTTGGCTGAAGAAATAAAGATAAGATTGAAATCTAAGATCCAGATAAACATCAAACTTAACCAGAAACAAATATATAGGGTGTTTCATTATTATGTGAAAAAGTAATCACTATTTAATTTTTGATGTCAAAATATATCAGTTTAATCCAAATCACTGAGATAAAATATTTTTACCGAATGAGATAAAGGGTGTTGGGGTTTGGAACGATGGGCCAGTCCCTCATCATCTGGAAAAAACTTTTTTGACTAAAAATTCTAACGCCGAGCTCCTCGGAATATGGATGGAAAGTTACGACGACGACACCTGGCAAAAAAAAGGACTTTGAAAATTGGTACTTGGAACACTCCAGGCATGACTCACAAGACAATGGAAATTTTAACTGAAATGACGAAGCAAAAAATGGAAATTATAGTGCTCTCTGATGTACACGCTAAATCAGGGGTCTCAATTCTTATAAAAAAATCGTTAAAAAAAATAATAGTTGTTGGAGTCTATGCGTCAACAGACGATTCAAATCAACAAGTTAAAGATTCCTTTTATGAAGAGTTATCAAACATTTGTGATAAAATAAAAAGTCATCAAGAAATAATACTGCTATGGCGGACACACATCTAGAAATCTAATAGGCAGGCTAACATCACATAAAAGTGACCTTAGAAATAATAAAAATACGTGTGCATTAATAGATCATGCAATCAATAAAAATCATTCATTTAATTTCAATGAAACTAATATATTAAGACGTGAAAACCAATTAAATAAAAGAGAATTCTTAGAAATGGTATGCATAAATAAATATCAATGCGTTAATAAAAAAACTGATATTGATAAACTAAGCAATATCTATAATTACATTCTGTCTTACGAAAATTAATACTATAATTTTCTAATATTAGATTTTCTGACTATAATTTCAAAAATTTAAATATTCATATTTGGCGCCACTTTGTACGTAGCCATAATAACAATCAAGAGCTAGTTATCAACAACAAAAAATATAATAAACAGAAACGAGTGTCTTTCTGACATAAATCAAACATCAAATAATCAATGTCATAATGAATTTGTACAAAGTTAAATAAAATTAAAATATTGTACTTACATAAATATATAATTTTAATAAGTTAAGTTTTTTCAATTTAAAAATTTAATGGATTAACCTCATGTTGTAAGTTTTTATACTAGTTTTATACAATGTTATTTAATTCTAATTTCATTGTATTTACTGATACCAGATTTTAGCATATCCTGAAGAAGCAATTAAATTTTGCGAAAGCTTGATATAAGAACAAAGAGTTTCACTGTCCTGCCCTATTAATGACTGCAACCTCAAAATAAGACTTTATTTTACATAACGTGTCAGTCAATAATACCTGATATATATATATTTCAAATATATGCAATAATTGGCAAATGAAAGTCGTCAACTACTTTTTTGTTTATCAACAAATTCATTTTGGGACAACTTTCACGATACAGCTTTTTGGGATATGATAGCAATAGAGAAATGCGTCATACAGCATCAAATGCTGTAAGCAGCCCTTTAATAAATAAATAAGTAGTAAACCCGTTTTGTATCAATTGGTTGATCAGCCACTGCAATTTAATAATATAACTCATGTTAATCGACTTCAGTCAACGATACCAAGATCTTATCGATATTGATCTAAATATGCTTTCGACTAGGCATACCCTTCCTTTTATCAAATCGAGATCATCTCATTAAGAGAGTGATTCAGACATTCTTTGATGTGTTTTTGTTTTCGATTGTTTTTGTAACGTGCCTTTAATGAGTAATTTAATCAGGACCATGGTTAAAATGTCTATTGATCAATTCGATGATACATAACCAGTAGTAGTTTTTTTTTAATAGAATTCCCCTCTACTTAAAGGGTGTATTATTACAAATGATGGAAAGTTAATTTAAATTTCTGTCATACACAAAACGGTTTTCGTTAATAATATAATAAGTCATAATAATTTTAAATGATTGAGAAAGTCATAAGCATAAAATTGTACATTACACTACACTACACAAGGAAAAACAATTTAAAATTTTAAAAAACGCCAAGCTACATTATAGTTGGCATTAGGAGAGAGATTCTAAATGTGCTGTATGTATACATACAGCATCCAACATTCAAAAACATTCGGAACACTTATCAGTCTTTATGCAAACGACACTGGAATCACAGCACTATAGACAACACGGGATACGATATCATAATGGAGTATCCAATGGAAAATAGCAATAATTCCAAAAATTACCCAAGCGGTTATCTTCAAAAAGAGAAGAGATAACTCACTAGAACAGTTAAAACTACAACAGACCCACCAAATAGCAAAACGAAGCTAAATACCTAGAAGTCATAATGGACCAAGGTTCATTCACATCACATCTTAACGCTACAGTCCAGAAAACAGCAAAGGACATAGCTGCAATAAGAGGTTTCATAGGAAGAAGAAGCAAATTAGTTTTAAAAACAAAATTAAGACTGATAAACAGCATCATACTACCAATAATAACATAAGCATCTCTTGCATGGAAACACACAAGTCATGGCAACAAAAAAAAAACACAACTTCCTTAGAGACACTGCAAACTTGCCCAGGTACGTCACTGATCGTTCCTATTCAGAGGCCTAAAACAAATCCTTTCACCCAGAACTCCTACCATAATAAATACTTTGCTTATAAGAGAGTCTCTGTAGAGCATCAGAGTACTATCAAGGGGAAGTGGATGGTCTGGAGCATTGCGGCAGAGTGGAGTGGTTCCTGTTTACACAAGTTAATCCCCCTCACTCCAATGAATTAAGGGGTGTGCAAGTCTCTCAGGCTAGGTTATACACTATTGCTTGCTTGCTTGTTTTAACAATTCTTCCGTGTATGATTTTCAAGAATGTGTGAGACTAATTCGTTGGGCACATCATCTGGTATGACATAAATTATTTCTTCCCGTAATGTGGATGGTCCTGTATTCTCTGTGTTATTTTTAGAACCTCATCATTTCATCACAAACTGTATAAGAATGATCCAATAATTATACTGAAACCATGAAATAGAATTAAAGATTAGCAATGGTTTGTATGTAGAACAAATGGAAATAATGAAGGCGGCATACTTTCCTTCTTCATATTTAACATATCTCTAGAAAATATTCTTCAACACTGTAAAATTGATAGCTCATTTTCATGTTTTAAACAAAATTATTAATATATTTTAATTTATTATTACCAACCTAACCAAAAACTGTTTATTGTGGCTAACTTTATTTCTGTAATTCGATTTGATTAACTTTATTATTTGTGCACTTTTTCAACTTTATTATTAAGCTATCCATTATAAACAATCTGCGGGATTATATTGTGACTTAATATGCGGTTTTATGTAATTCTATTAAGGCAATATAAATAATTGAATAGCAGAGTCAGCATTTTCTCCGTAGCTTACGAGATTACTAAATTAAATAAATTATGACTAATGCCTTTCTAACAAATAACGCAACATTCAAATTATTTTTAAACACAATGCCATGAGAACATCAATTACACTACATCGATAGTGTTTTGTTAAATTAAAATGGTTTAATTTGCGTGAGAATAAAATTGTTGTTTAATTGAAAAATATATTTAAAGTTCAAGACCACATTGTTGCCCTTGGTGAAGGTCGACCACGGTTTACTGCAGCCGAGAAAATTGATTTATTCGCATTTAATTTAGCGGTTTTTATGCAAGGCTTTAAAATTATACAATCGTTTGAGATATAATTCGACATACGAATAAGGATATAAATATAAAAACAGAAATTAATAAAGATATCTGTTTTGTGTAAAACTTAAGAAGTCGCTGGTTAAATGGTAGAATAATAATGAAAAAAATGCAATTTTTTGACTGTAAATAAAAGTAGCGAAAATAGCAACTATAATTTTGAACAAATTACGAGAACTAACGAGCTTTAACTCATTACTGTTAACTATACAAAGAACATAGACTCACCTTTTGAAATATTGGTATATTCGTAGCTAGTGGAGGAGCGTTGGTACCACGTCACGACGCTAAGAGACGCTCGGCGCCGAGGCTCAAAAAAATACTCGATGTTTTAAGTACGCTGTCTGCGGCCGCAGTATCTAGTAATTCACTTTTTAGGTAATCTTTCTCGAAGAAAATGTTCTTTTCGATTAGCCAATCCTTGATTTATCTTTTGTTCCACAATTTTTTTGGGAAATCAAACTTGCGGGAATGGCATTATCCAAAATGACAACGTTCTCTTTGCTTTCGGCAAATTTAGAATTAAAGTTGTAACAAAAAGTATGTGATTGGGGGGCGTTGGATTGTGAAAAGAGGATTCGGCCGATTTGCATGCCCTACAGAGACCGTAAAATGAGAAAATGAATGGCAAGATAATAAATATATATATATATATATATATATATATATATATATATATATATATATATATATATATATAGAAAAGAAAAGAAATTTAATCTTTGCAGATTAGTTAAATAGTAAACTCTTAAATATTGGGGAAATCTGCAAGAAATACTCTAATGTGTATCAATTGTTTCGCCGAACGTTTTCGCCAAAGAGAATTAATTTGGCTTCTTCAGGGCTGAAAGAGAATAAATTATAATTAGCTACCATATATTATCTATTAAAACATTATTGATCTTACCGTAACTTAGAATTGTAGAGTTAGAATATTAAAAAACTTTGCTAGTAACATAGTGGTGTTTTTTGTTACTATGTGCAAAAAAAGTTTTTTATAAGAATTGAAATGTATGGTAGCTTCGAACTTGACACGTAAAGGCTTACCCAAGGTTAATCGAAAAACCCAATGCAACTACATTTAAAAGGAGGTAATTCTTTGAAATGTCGGCAATAACTAAATTTTGATTTTAAATAGTTAAAAGTGAGGTTCTGTTTAAGCCAGAACGCAAGCGCTGACAACTTCATTATAATTGGTATGAATCTTTATGTCGTTAAGGTTCATTGGTAAAAAACGAATAAATTTAAATCCCAGTAAAGGGAAATATAATTGTGATTTTCTTTATTTAATTATATTATATTGTTCATGTATTATTGAATCTTATTGAGACGTATCTAAGAAAAGCAAGGGAATGTTATATATTTTTTGTTAATGAAAATTAATTATAAAGGTATGTTAGTTGTTAATGGATATATCAGTCAAATTAGTAATCTGTGATATAGTATTGTTCTTGGTATCTGATTTAAGTAACAGGTGGTATATATCGCTTAGATTCTTGATGTCACTCTTAACATTAATGGAGAAATCGTTAAGAAAAATATAAGACATTTCAATGAACTCTCTTTTAGATTTATTGTTCTCACGGTGGAGAATTGTGGTGTTGGTATAGTCCATGAGATGACCAGTGGAATGGACATGTTTGGCTAATGCACAACGGTCAGGGTGAAGTCGAGAATCACTTTTGTGTAGTGTAATACGTGATTTCAATAATTGAGATGTTTGACCGATGTAGGAATTGTTGCAAGAGAGACATGGAATGTTGTAGACAATATTACTAAGCCTATCTATGGGAGTCTTATCTTTTATCTTAGAATAAAGATTATTAATTGTTAGGGCTGATCTACAAGCTACATTAAGTTTAATGTTGTTATTATTATTACCAAAGCTATTTTCAACACTTTTCAGAATCCTTGTTAACCCCGGAGTGATATCTCTGAAATATGGTAATGAAAAATATTTGTTTATAGGAGTATCAGAGACTGGGTTCCCACTTAAGACATCAGGATCAGCATTGTTAGTCGCGAAGGAAGGTGAAATATCTTCGTCATGGATAGTATTAAACAAAATCTTATTAACTAATGGTGTTGGATAAGCGTTTGAAATAAAAAGTTTCTGTAGGATTTGTAGGTTTTTTGTATGAAATGAAGGATCTGATAGTTTTGTTACTCTATTTTTCATCTGTTTGATTAAGTTGACTTTGGTAGAATTATTATGGTATGAGTTGTAGTTAAGGTATCTACCAGAATGGGTCGGTTTTTGATACCAATCTATTTTGATGTTGTTGGTTTCCCTGATCATCCTTATGTCGAGAAAGGGGACGGACCAATTACCATCTTCCCTCTCTATAGTGAACTGGATGTAGGGGTCATAACCATTAAAAGTGTCTAATAGTTCATCTACCTTCATCTAAAATAGAGTTTACTATATATATATATATATATATATATATATATATATATATATATATATATATATATATATATATATATATGTTTGGAAAGATTTCCGCGGTTAGTACAATTAAACTTAGAGCTAAGATTAATACTATTATAAAAATTAATATTAAACTCACCAGTCTTCTGGGTTGAACCTCGTCGATATCCATTTTGCCGAGCTTTCGACATCCTCTCTGATGTCTTCTTCAGGGCTTCCGAGGTCTCAGTCTCCTGAGCCCCCAGACACTACCACACTCACTAGTCACTGAACTACAGTAGTTCAGTAACATTTATTAAGAGCTATATTAAAAAAAGTAAAAAAAAAGTTTGGTAAAAAAAGTTTAATATTATCTACTCAAGGGAATTGCAACCTAAGTGGTTCACGTCTTCATCTTTTTCTATGCATATACTTAATAGTTTTGGAAATATTTTAAATTGTAGTGAAACAAGGGATATTTCATGAAATAAATTCATTTTACAGACATCTTAAAGCAACACACAAAAAAAATAAAATAATATTGATATATTCTTATTCTTCTTATTATTGATAAGCTTGAGTATGGTTTTCAAATTATCCATTTACGTTTGTACGCAGTTATGGCATCACATTATAAAATGTGTTTCTAAATTTTGACTTTCATATCATCAATTGTTGTTAGAGGTTTACGGTACACTAAATATTTCATACAGTCCTTTCTTCCATCTTGGAATTGGTCCATCTCTTCATATCCATCTATTATTAAATTGCTCATTCAATTCACCTTTGAAAAGGGCTGTATAATGAAAAGGAGCTCCGTCTTGTAAATAACATAATTGTAGAAGGATGTTAAGTGGCAAATTTTTAAGTAAAACGGGTAAACGATTTACTAAAAAGTTTGAATAAACCTCTTCGTTTACTGTTTCTTTACAGAAGAAAGGGCCCATTACATAATTATCTAAGATACCACCCCAAACTTTGAAATGTTGAAGGACCACCTACTTTGAATCTTGATAATTGTGTGTTACAAATTTGTTGAGGATTGTACGAATTTTTTCCATACAATTATTTTTTGCTTGCCCATTTACATAAAGCTATCCTTCTTTTAAAATCATTAGCAGTCAATTCTTGGTGTCGTTAGAAGTGGTATTAAATAGGATAGAATAAAATTTATTTAGTTAATATACAAAAATAGTTTTGTTTTTGACAAGTCAAAGGAATAGTGACAATTATTACATAAATACATAAGAAACTGGCACATTGTCAAAATTCAATCAAATTTTTACGAAGATGTAGATACACACATACATATAAAATTTAAGTAAAATTTTTGCGAATGTAAATATTATAAACAGATATTTATTATTAACAATATAAGAAATGACAAATACACTAAATAAAAATATAAAAACATGAAATATCGTCATAATAGGCAAACACCCTGACCAAACTAATACTATTGTGTAAAAGCTGTACTTTATTTCCGCTTTTGAATAGAAACAATGTTTTAAAAAGTGTGACTTGATTTTAAGTTTAAACGACAATAAATAAAGACTTTTACTTCATCTGTCAAAAAGATGTACAAAACAGCATCAGTCGAATTTTTTATGCTCTTTGTCAACCTAAAACGTTGTGCTCTAATAGCATTTCTAGATCTTGTATCGTGATCATGGAAGTTGGAGTTTATGTTACTTACCTTTGCTGGCATGAATTTCAATAATCGTCTCATACATACAGAATGAAGGTAGTGGCATAATTCCTAAATACAGAAATAAACTTTTTTTGTTGTTAAAAAATTCGATCTGCTTGACAAGAATTATCCAAAACAGTTATTCCGTACTGGAATAATACAAAGTAGCACATTTTAAGGGTACTTTTAGAAATCATATAAACTAAGTTGCGTATTAAAAATATACTTGCAGCAAGTCTAGAATTTATGTAATCTGTATAAGCACTCCAATACAAATTATCATCTAGAAAAGTTCCTAATAGTTTAACACTATTTCTTGAAATATACTACCAATCGGAACTAAAAATCAATTTCTAATTTTTGTCTTCATTTAGCTTCAGTCCCATATTGTGTAAAAACCAGTTTTCTGCTGTCTGAGTATCACTATCTATTTTAATTTTTAAATTATGCTTATTAATATCAGTATTAATGACAGTTGTATCGTCTGCGAAGCATAAACATTTTAGAGTCCTTGAGGAACCCCACGTCCGACAGTGTTAAACTCAGGATAGCTGTTATTAAGAAAAACTGCCAGTTTTCTATTTGTTAAGTATGATCTAAATAGATTAAGACTGTTTCCCCTAATACCATATTTATGTATATTTTCCAACAGTAGTTCATGCGAAACACAGTCAAAAGCTTTGGATAAGTCACATAATGTCAAAGACACAAAATGACCTTCCTCCAAGCCATCAACTATATCTCTCAAAATTTTTTAGATTACACTAAAGTATTCTATGTCTTTCTAGATATCCTATGGGTTTGGGTATGGCTGCATGTGGTGTTTCGTGAAAATTTTGTAAATAGATCCGTATCTCATCTCTTGTTTTCTTGAAAGATCTCAGATACTTGTAAGGGAAAGCTCATCGTTTTTGTTTTTTTTAGAATGATTTCTATT
Organism: Diabrotica undecimpunctata; assembly: GCF_040954645.1. Lineage (NCBI taxonomy): Eukaryota > Metazoa > Arthropoda > Insecta > Coleoptera > Chrysomelidae > Diabrotica > Diabrotica undecimpunctata. The sequence continues at coordinate 128,844,190 of NC_092808.1, forward strand.
AAATCTATCCATACATTGTAAAATGTTCTTTTATTCGGTTACCGACGATCTGGATTTTATTGGGGATTTTTGGGATTGGGGATGGGGGTTGCTTAAGGATATTTGTAAATATTAAAGTAAATAAAAATAATAAATTTAATTCGTAAAATACTCCCTACCTTTTCACTATTTAACATATCCCAAAAACAATTATATATAGACATAGAAAATACTAAAGAAAAATTAAACTACATTGAATTAACTTTGTGATGGTGATATAAAATAGAGTTGATGCATTTAAAAATACAGAGCAAACAATGAATTTAATAATGAGATGTGATTTTACTCCCGGTGATTTAATCACAGTGATTTAAAAATCACCGGTAACTACCTTTTCTTATTAATGGTGATAACCGTGATAAGTGAGCAGATATATTATCAGATATCAATTTCTCGGTCACCGTCTCACAAATCGTGTTTATATAATAAATGTTATGATATTCTCGGTGAACATGAGTTGGCAAACGGTGACTAACATCTGGTGATTTATCAATGGTGAATTTCAGGAACGGCGAAATAAGAGGTAAGGCAGACCAAATTCTTCAGCTTTTTGATAATGATTTCGACAGAAGGATTAAATTTTGCGAAACAATAATAAATTTAATAATTGTAAACAAAAAAATTGTTAAGACGTAAAATTGTCGCTACGGAAGTGATGAAAAATCCATGACATTTTAGGGAAGCTCATATACAGTATCCCGAGAATCTAAAGGTTTGGGCTGGTATTCTTGGTAACAGTATTATTGGTCCTTTATTCGTTGAGGAAAATCTAACTGGTAAGCTCTGCTTAAATCTGTTTAAAGAAATATTAGACCCGTTAGTAACAACTACTTTGACAAATGAAATTGTTGCGGATGGTAACATGATTTTACAAAAAGATCTCATTTACTTTCAACAAGATGGAGCTCCACCACATTACTTTCTTTCAGTTAGACAGTGCCTAAATGATAAATTTTCCAGCAGATGGATTGGTCGAAGAGGAGTAATAGGATGGCCAACATAATTACCCGATCTAGCACCTCTATATTTTTTCCTATGGGGATATTCTAATATTTCGTGGTTGAAAAATCTCCGACAATGGTTTGGGATGACCTCAGCGGAGCTGTTTCGCAGAGCAGTCAACAAAACCATGATAGCCTTGATGATCGCCAACATCCGGACCGGATAAGGCACTGAAGAAGAAGAAGGATATTCTAAGTCAATTGTCTAAAGTTAACACAAGAAGAGATAACAGCTGCGTGTAGGGAACTTCAGCCTAAAGTTTTCCGAAATGTTAGAAAGGAGTTTGATAGCAGGCTTTATCACTGTTCACAAATATTAAACAACATTTTGAACATTTACTTTAGTAAGTTACTTTTAATTGAATTTTTGTGTTTTATTGCAAAACATTTTGTGCTTAAATATCTTTACGGGTTTACTTGATTTTTCCAAAAGTACTGAAAAGAAATAATATAATATACGTGTTATTTTTAAAAAGGTAGTTAACGACCTTTAAAATGAGGTGTCACTCAACTCCCTTTTCAATTAAAGATTTTGGAGTTGAAAACTGATCTACAAAATCTTCCCCTCACAAATAAATTGGACGTGTTTTTGCATGTTTCTAGATTTTCTATAGGGACCAAATTATAGAGAGTGGTACCTTTTCAAATTGACACACTGTATAGATAGTCTAATAGGTCTAACAAATCATATGAGAGATTAGTGAGAATATTATGACCGTAAAAAAAGGTACAGGATAACCATTTATATGGAACAGTCTAAGAACACTTTTCACTTAGTACTTATTAGTGTTATGTTAAATATTCATTGCTTTATTTTATTACCTAAATTAGTTTAATGTAGTAGGACGATTACTAAAAATCATTTAGAGGTTTATAAAAATACAAAAATTTGCAAGAAACAAACTAACTTGTAACTACTTCTCCACGTGTGAAATACCACAAATATAATTAACATCAAATTGAAGATAACTCATTAATTTTAATATATTTAATTATTTTTTATGAGTTTCCAACATATCACGTACCGTATAATTTTTTGCAGCCTTCAATAATTCTATTAAAAAAATTAAATTAAAGAAAAATTAAACGTTATTCACCAAAACCAGATAAAGCAATCACCTAATGATGTTTTGAAATGTTCGTGCGATCATGTTATTACTGATTTCTTCTTCTTCCGTATTATAAAAATAAGCTTCTTTACCTAACCGCATAATTCTTTCGAAATGGAGACATATAATTTATTTAATTAAGCCTAATGGCACAAGTCCGTGACTGTACTACTCTGTATCCAAAAAAATTTTACCTGAAATGAGTGTCTTCCTTTCTGCGCCGTGTCATTTTCTTTACAAAACAGGTGTCTGAACAGTTATTAGTTTTTATCGACAGTCTCCGACGAGTGCAATCTTTTACTCTTGATTGTTTTTTATTTATAAGTTTGCCCTCTACCTACGAATTTAAAAGACAGAAACTTCTAACCGCAACTAAATTGTATTAGAATCAAGAATTATCACTGGAATCGTTCTATACAGTGTCGGCGGTAAAACTTTAAATTAAAGATTAGAATAAAAAAAGTAAATAAATACGAGTACAAACTTACAAAAATTTAAAAAATAAATAAAGAAATATTCGTATTAATAAATATAACATTTTTACATATTTTATAAGGATTATTACAAATTAAGCAAATAATAACACGGCATTGATCGCTAAGAAAAATCCTTCAATGGCGTAGAACTATTAGTGGAAAATATAAACAACACGGACTGGATAATAAGAGCTGGTTCCTCGGAGAAATACGATCAGTGGGAAGATCACGAAAACTATAAAATGATAACGTACTGGACGCACATTGAAAAACAGACAGAGTCACGTCTTCACAAAAAGAAGAAAAAGAATTAGTAGAGAAATAAAAACATGTGTGAGCAAGATATAATCTCAACCCGAACCCATAGATAATAAGTCCATAGAAAATAATAATAATAGTCTCCCTTTATACTGTTAATGCTGGTTTGAGATTATAACAGGGTTGTACGCTATATCTTGGGCCTACGGTATACAAGGAAGGTCACAGGGTAAGCGGTACGCTTCAACCACCTAACACTGGTTTTATCCGAGGTGATCGTTTTATTCAGGCTGAGCTAAACTGGGGCCTGTAGATATTTAAAAGTATGTTTTCGCCGGCCTGGGGATTGATCCCGGCCCCGTCTGCCTAGACGTCAGACACTCTACCGGCCGAGCCCGGTCCTATATCTATAAATCCTTCTTCCTCTTCTTCTTCTTCTTCCTTTTTATAAGCAACTATGCTTGTTCATTGGCGGATTAGTACCAATATGAAAGGTTGTCACTCTATCTTTTGCACGGTCGTCCGATACTTCTTCTGCCGATTGGTGACTTATCTCTTGCTATTTTGATGATACGGGTCTTCCCCATTCTGCTTATGTGGTTATTCCTTCTTTTTTTCTACACTGTACGTTGACTCTCCGTCCGGTCTCGCGAAGATAAGAATAAGGCCGGGGTCAGAAAGCCCTACCTGTCCTAAGAGGCGACTATGGGTTGGAATCGGGAGGTGGAGAGCCGTCGCTTGAGGTGTCGGGTTTGTAGAAACGCACACGGTCGCGACACGGTCACCGGTCTACACTCCTAGTATCCGAGATGAGACTCTCGTGGGACCACTCTACTCCCATTCCAAAAGAGCCTGGTGAGGTTGAACGAGCTGGGCCCGTACATACCTCTCCTGACCTTGTGTCAGGCGTGGTGTGGGTGCCCCGGCACGTACCCACCGGAAGATCCAAGAGTGGTAGAGGGGAGATCCTCGGCGGCGACCTGTCTACGTGCGGGATGGAATTTCCTCCACCTGCCAAACCTATCCGCCCGGGGGCGGGATAACGGGTAGGTGAGGCACTTGCAACACAGGTACTACGGGTAAGGTGGAGCCCCACGAAACGTTTCTTGCATACGTGGCGTGGCACCTTCACTTTGGTGTCGGAATCGTAGGGGCAGAGGTTTCATTAACGGACGTATGCCGAAAGGCCAGGTAGTCCAGGGTCCTGCCAGATTTTAAATTTGGAGGGCACAAAGCATTGCAATGCTATTTTGACTTGCTCTCCATTCGGCTCACTGAGATAAGAATACGGCCGAGGTCAGAAGGCCCTGCTTGTCGTATGAGGCGACTAATGGGTAGGAATTGAGAGGTGGAGAGCCGTCGCTTGAGGTGTCGGGTTTGTAGAAACGCACACGGACGCTTAGGCGTCACGGTCACCGGTCTACACTCCTAGTATCCGAGACGAGACTCTCGTGGGACCACTCTACTCTCATTCCAAGAGAACCAGGCGAGGTTAAACGAGCTGGGCCCATACACACCTCTCTTGGCCTTGCGTCAAGCGTGGTGTTGGTGTCCCGCCACGTACCCGCCAGGAGATTTAAGAGTGGTAGAGGAGAGATCCTCGGCGGCGACCTGTCTACGTGTGAAGTGAAAATTCCTCTGCCTGCGTCACCTATCCGCCTGTGGGAGGGGATAACGGCTAGGTGAGGTAATCGGAACACAGGTACTACGGGGAAGGTGGAGCCCCACGAAACGTGCCTGGCGTACGTGGCGTGGCACCTTTATTTTGATGTCGGACTCTTAGGGGCAGTGGATTCGTTAGGAAGACCAGGGTCCAGCCAGTTTTTAAAATTGGAGGGCACAAAGCATAGCAATGCTATTTTGACTACACGGGTCTCCTTCATTTTGCTTATGTGGTTATTCCATTTTTTTATTTTGTGTCCATTGATTTATACGCTGTACGTTACATTTTCTTCTAGTGTCTTCACTTCTCTTTCGATCTCAGCGTATTTCCTGTAATGCTTCTCAGTACTCTCATCTATGTCATTTCCAGTAGCCTTTGCGTTGTGGCTGTGTCGGGTCTTGTTTCTGAGGCAAGTGTCATTATTTGTCTTACACTGGCTTTATAAATTCTTGACTTCTTCTCAGTGTTAATGTGTTTGTTTCACCATTATAGTGTTATTAAGGCATCCTGCCGGTTTATTTGTTTTTGTACTTGATCTCTCACTTTTTTGTCCAGGTTTCTATAGTTAGACAGTGTAATTCGCAGGTATTTTATTTCTACTACTTGTTTAATACTGATGCCATTAATTTCTTTTTTACATCTGGTTGGTTCTTTGCTGACTACTATTGTTTTAGTTTTCTGAGATGGGATTGTCAAATTAAATTCTTTTGCTCTTATGTTAAATCTGTGGACCCGTCTTTGCAGACTATCTTCATCTTGGGCTATCAATATTGCGTCGTCTGCGTAACAGAGTATTTTGATTTCTTTATTTCCCATTATGTATCCTCTTCCTTTGTTAACCCTTTTCATAATTTCATTCATTATCAAATTGAAGAGCATATATATTTATAAATTGGCACAATAAATGAATCCTCGTCAATGAAAAAATTTGAATATTTTTAGCTGTGTTAATGATATACTTATCACTGATACCAATAACTAAAATATAACAAAGTACCATGATATTAGAATAAGCTATCATGCCGTATTAAAGCAATTCAACTAGAAACATAAGTAGAAAAATCATAATGGAACGAACGGCATTTGTAAGAGTTTTATACAATTAAAAATCAAAATAACTTTTAAATTAAGAAAGAAAGTATTTAATGTGTGTCGTACCTGTTCTGACATGCAGAAGTCAAACATGAGTAGCATGGAACAACTAAGGGCATATGATTTCTTAATTTATTGATAATTTTTCTATTGGTCAAGACATGTCTTCTACGAGGTTCTTTTATTCTGCTTCCTAACTTAGACATGACACTACTTTTCCTGCAGCTTGTGTTTTCTAAATAAACGCCAGTATGAGAGATTGAGGTTTTTTTTGGCTAGCACAGCAAACTACTGAAAATACAAGTACCATTCTTATTATCTAATGTCCATAATTAGCTCTTAATTTTTAGAATATATTCCCTATAATATTAATAAGTCCATAATATTAATCAAAAGTTTATTGTTTCTGTCTCGCTTCTTCTTCTTAGCCTTCTGTCGTCCATGTTTGGACATACGCCTCTCCCAACTCCTTCCATCGGTCTCTATCCTGAGCAACATATTTCCAATTTGTTCCGGCTATTCTTTTAATGTTATCAACCCATCTCATCTGTGGGTCTCGCTTCTTCAGTCTGCATGAATTCATGCAGACTGCACACTTTGCGATTAGTTTCATTAGCGTTTAATTGGAATCAAACATCGTCTATCCATCCAGAGGCAGATGTGTTTGGAGCATCCTCTATGGACTATTTCATTATTGGAACTATTTTGTGCATAAATTTCGTTCATAGAAGTCACTGCTGTTTTGATACCATTGGAGCAATTTTGTAACTTCCATCACCACAATGTTTTGCAAAAGAAGTTTAAACTCTGCTTTTTTGCCATTTTCTCATCAGAAGTACTACAGGCATAAGACTATGGTATAAGTTCTTCCTCAAGAAGAAGTTGAAAATTTCGGTGGTATGATGAAATTACTAGTCTTAACAACTTACTTTGTCATGGTCCTAAACGTACTTCTTTGAACTCTAAGTAAGCATTGCCGAAATAATTGAGATTGTGTTAGTTTGTTTACCAAAGTTATAGGGACTGTTCCAATGGACTAAAAAAATACTAGGGAGGAGATTGCACGAGCATAAGAAAAATATGGGATTTCCTCTGACACTATGCAAAGATGATTTAAATAAACCTAACTTACGTGTTGTATCAATATCAACATTTTGTAATAACTTCATGTTATCTATTGTATTGAATTGTTTTCTAAAACCTGTTTACTTCGAAATTTTGTAGATCTTTAATTTGTTGGTCAGTCTATTTGTAACAATTTTTGGTAATTATACCTGTCATAAAAGGTTAATCGGTACATGATTTTAGCGTATTAGTCTTTAGCTAAAACTATTTTAGTCTTAATTTTTGTGAAGTAATTTTATAATTGCTTTATGACTACATTAGTCCAAATTAACTTTTCGATTCTTCGAGGAATTCGTTTAATTTTTAAGTTTTTGATAAGTAGGTATAAGCTCTACTTCTATTTCGTATATCGTTTCATATTTCTAATTTTCACCATTTCTTTGCAAACCTTTTATTAATATATCAATTTGTTTTTACTTTTTTATATACTTAAAACTCAGTTCAGAAGAACGTTCTGAAAGTAGACACCGTCAGCATATTCATTAGTAATTTCACCAACTGAATATAAATTATGTATTACAGTACCGCGTATTATCACCTTCTTACGCCCTTTTCAAAAACGCCACGGCCACACCAGAGAAAAAACTCGTACACAGCAGAAGGCAGGTATTATCCAAGAAAGACAGTTAAAGAATCGTCTGAACATAATGACTTGTAATTTCAACCAAAACGTAAAAATAAATGGATATCAATTACGTGCTTATTTAGGTATGCAATTGTGTTCGTTTATAATTTGTTTATAATAGGAATTATGAACTCAGTCCCGTATTATCCTTAATGGTTCTCACTGAATTGAAATTCAGATAAAAACTGAGTTTTTACAAGACCGTAACGAAAAAATTGTCGAAATTAATATTTTGATACGAGAAACATGAATGGTAATGATGATTTTTAGGTGTTTTAATTTATTTAATATACTATAAAAACAGCAGCACCACCTTAACCAACCAAACAGAAAACCCTGTCCAATAATAATTATAAAAAAATAGCTAAATAAAGAAAATGCATATGGCAATGTATTAGATAAACTTCTCATTGAAGAAATTACTTGTCGAGGTTCGAGGACCAAACGAACTTATTAAAATTATAATTTGCGCAAGCATTAGTCAGAGCAAAGTTAAAAATCTTCAGAAATATAGTAGTCCACTTCTTTATTTTATACATCTGATCTTATCTGATAATATCCAAACATACAAAACCAGTAGAAAGTGGTAAAAAATCTATTTATGAGTAGTGATGTGGTCTTCGAGGCGTCCAGAAGTTTGACCGATATATTTAATATTACAATCATTACAAGGAATGCTGTAAACTACATGTGATATTATCTGTCCTTAAGGAGTTTAATCTTTGTGTTTTAAAAAGAAAAAAGAGAATTGACTGTTAAAACTGTTTTATTTGCTATGTTGATGTTATCATAGGATTTGAAAATTCTTGACAGCTTAGATGTTAGTTCCTGTATAAAAGGCAAAACACAATATTTTGGAGGAGTCTGGGTAGTCACAGTGTTATGTGCATCATATTACTGATTATATTAAATATTGAATTCATTGGAGTGCTTAATGTTTCTAGTGGTGTATTATATGGAAGTCCCTTTAAGAGAAGTAATGGATAGGAATTATCTATAAACAATTCATTAAATATTTTGAGATTTTTCTGGTGTAATGACTTATCTGAAATTTTTAGAACCCTATTTTTTATTTGTTTTACCAAGTTAACTTTGTTAGAATATTTATGGTGGGACACGTATTTGATGTGTCTACCTGAGCTCATCAATTTGACATACATATCGATAGAAGGAAAGGTAAAAGACCAACAAAAAGATCTTAAACAATATGGTCAGACGAAATGAAGACTCTGTTGGGAAAATTCTCGCATGAAGCCGTCCATCTGACAAGGATTGCAGCCAATGGAGGCAGCAAGCTAAAAGAGATTGTCACCACGTCCTGACAAGAGCTTAAGGAATAAAAAAAAAGGATTCATTTCAATAATTATATTAAATAAACCTGTTAGTCAACTGGTTCCTGTCTTTCCAGGATACCTTCTGATAGAGCTGCTTTACTTTTTGTTTTTGTAGTTCTTGAGCAACTTCTTTGTTTCTTCTCTTCTATTTCCATTTAACTATACTTTTGACTTTGTTAACCAATTTTCCCTAATTGCAGTATTTCTTATATTTCTATTTTACATAAGTCTATGTTTGTTTTAAACAATAAGCTTAAATATTAATAAGCTCACAGTAAAGCCAATAACTTTCATCTCAGAATAGACATACAAACATAATTCAATCGTAAGAAATAGGTATAACGTACTCCAATATATATTATATTTATATATTGCCATACAGTTGTACAAAACTATTATAGGGTAAGGTTGGGTTTTGCTGTCATAAAATACTAAAGGTATATGATATAAATAATACACAAAATTATGTAATCGTATCACGATCTGTCGGTAATGAAGAGCTATTTGCATATACAGGTAAATTTAAAATTATTTCACCGCTAATAATTTGCAACAATGTGTAACACTCACAAGTAACGTCAAGTAATCTATGCAGCTGCCGGCTATTGGACCTTCATTATATACTTAGCGAAATTATGTAATTTGTACCATCCTTCATTTAGTGATATTTATAAGGAGTACCAGCACTTTTGCATCATCATTATTAATAACCAATGGCAGGGCAGTAAACTATATGAACGATTATGCATAAATTAAATTTAAAATTGTATATGTATTACAAAACGTGAACTATAAAACAGGAAAAATGGTAAATATATATGAGTAGGTATTGTAAAAATAACACAAATAACTTGGTATAATCATATATATTGTTGTTCCTAAGCAAATGATTTTTGCTAATCAAAGAGCCAATTGTGAAAAGGGCCTTACTAGATTCTTTTATTGTACGAAGTAACTGAGTATATCTTTGCTATCGAAAAGTATCTCATAGGAAGCTGGTTTTAGCAGTTTTATACTAATACTAGTAATTCTGCCCGTCTCATGCGCCGGAAGGTTCAATCAATGGCAATCTGCAGTCACTCGCAAAATTTTTAAGACAATAAACTTCTGTTATATAAACCAAGTAAATATAAAGTATGATCTGATACTCTTCTGACTCTTCTGATCATTTTTTTACTATATCCTGTATATATATATATATATATATATATATATATATATATATATATATATATATATGTATATATTGATAGCACGCTATATACATCATATTTACTACTACGTGTCTCATGTCGTTTAATTTGATGAGTTATATGCTAGGATTCGGCTAGTTGTTTATTTTGTACTCAGCCAGAGGCCTTCTTCAGGTCAATAAAGCAAATTTTACCTTATAGTGTGTAAATTATTATCCATAGTGTCATGTGATATCTCGTATATCGCTATACGTTCATAAAAAACGAAATGCTGGGTAACGCCCTTTTGGTAGTCGCTTTGTTTGTTTTTGTATCTTAATATGTTTATTACATTCTCCCACTTTATTTGCTATGTCGCATGTTAGGATTTGGTCAGTTGTTTATTTTGAAGTCAGCCAGAGACTTTCTTTAAGTCAATAAATTAAAATTTGTTTTACAGTAAATATATTTTTATTCATAGTATCCTATGATATCTCTACTATGATATGTTGCTATACGTTCATTAATATTAATGATACTATGTCCTGCCTTTTTGGCAGCTGTCTTATTTGTTTATTCTTAATATATTAATATATCTTAATATATTCGTTATTTCATTACCTTTCATTTAACATATCACACGCTCCAATCGGACCAATAACAACGCAGATATGATATGCTCTTTTGGCATTGTGCAAAAATACAAACATTAGTAAATTTACTAATGTTTGTATTTTGAGAACGATTTCCAAAGTTGAAATTGAAACGTCAATAAACTTACTTTAAATTGTAATTGTGGCTTATTCCCATTTAAAAAGTAACTACTTTAAAATGCCACAAGAAAATAGCTTCAGAACAATATTAAGAAAAATGTTCAACAAAAAGTACCTTATATCACTCTGGCTGATGTATTTCCTTTAAGAAAGTTTTTGAGATTGGGACTGGATCAAAACAAGGCAAACAAACACAACTGTATCCCACTCAAGCTGCAAATTGGTCTGAAATGACAAGAGAACACAAATAGACAACTCTTTGGAAGTTTGACACTGGATTCGGGCTTCGGATTATCCTGGATGACAAAAAACTGCAATCTTAAAAACTCGGTCACCGATTTCCTCTCAAAACCATGTGGACCTCTCAAATGGTTGGAAATGCTGTCTTACAAATCTCTCAGATAAAGCACAGCCCGATCAATGGGTGATTAACTCAACAAAAAACTGCCAGATCGCATTTTGAGTAAAAATTCACCTTTCAAATTAAAAAAAATTGCCAGCTTTGAAGACTACACCCGCAAGCTATTTCTTCCGATTTCAATCCTTGACTTAAACTCCACACTGCTACTATCTACACATTTTCCCATAACAAAAACGAACAACGAACAACACAATAACGAATTAAAGAAAACCCAGACTAAACAATGAACATTACACTATATTTCCATGGCAAAAACGAATAATAAACAACAATAACGAATTAGAAAAAGAAAAATCCTCACTAAACAATGAACTGACCACTTTAACGATTCATCGTAAAGTGATGTAATTCTCTTCCCCGCAATACTTTCTCACCAACCTAAGTGGATATTTATTTGATGCACAATATTAAGCAGCATCACGATCAAATAAATACCAAAGAAATACGCATCTGTGTTGTATAAACAAACTGTGCAATCATAAACAGACTCAAAAATGTTTATATTTTTAATCTCAGCGACGCAAAAAGATTGAAAATATTTTCGGTGTTTTAATACATATGAAAGGAAATTAGAAATGCTACAAAGGAGTGGTGAACCAGGACAAACTCAAATGGGCAATAAACTCATTTAGGTTATATATATCACCGGGTCTGGATGGGATATATCCAATACTTCTATAGAAGGGAAATGACATTCTGTACAAAAAGAACAGCGGGACAAAATTTGTACTGGCTAGTGGCTAGCCCATGATCGAGGAATTTGGAGAGCAACGAGAGAGGCCTACATTGAAAAGATAGAAAATGGCTGAAGAAAAAGATGATGAAAAAAGAGCACCGCGCTGTTTAGTTGATTTAGTAATATAATAAGTATTTCTATACTAGAATTTAAACAAGTTACAACATATTACTTCCATTAAACACGAAAAGAATATTCCTTTATGTTTTTTATTCTTCGTTTTTAAAATATTTCTCAAATTGTTAAAAAAAACCAGTACTTTCTATAAACCCGTCACTTATTTTGTTTGTAATTTTTAATACAACGATTTTATGTTGTAATTTTTTATATAAATGACGCATTTATAACTTGATTTATACGGCATTGTTATGTTTTGTTTATTATTTAATATACAGTGTGTAAAAGCCAAATGGAATAAATTCATTATTTAGGTTACTGTACATATTTATAAAAAATCCCGAAACACGTCAAATTTAAATTATAACTTGACATTCTTTAACGTGAAAATGCAACCCCTACTTTCAACCCCCTTAGAATGGCAGGTACAACCCCCAATTTTTAAAATAGGAAGTATAGGCTTGTGATATATCGTTTGAAAGGTCTTTTCATTCTCCATTCAAAAATGTTATCGCTTTTAAGTTTATTAAGATTAATTAAGATAAAATAATTTAAAATGATGTGGTTACCGAAATTCGCTACAATACAATCGAAAACTAAAATGTAATGCAAAACGTAATAAAATGTAGAACACGAAAAAGAACTATGAATGTTAATGAAGTAGATGTTCAAAATGTTCACCGCGAACGTCTCGGCAACATCCTAATCTCAAATAAAACTGTCTTCTAACATTATTTAACTTAACAGGCGTGATCGACCTAATCGCAAGCGTTATTCGATCTTTTAAGTCATTTAAATCAGAAGGTTTAGTTTTGTACACATGGCTCTTCACATATCCCCATAAAAAGAAATCTAATAATGTAAGATCAGGTGATCGCGCTGGTTATTCAATCGATCCTTGCCTCCCTATCCACCGATTGGGAAATATTGTATCGAGGTACTGCCGGACATTAAGTTAGTAATGTGGTGGTGCTCCATCCTGCTGAAACCATATCGTATTCCCTGGAACTTGAGGGTTTCCTGGATCAGGATATAAATTGGCCAACGTTGGAATGACATCATTTTGAAGTAGTGCCAAATAATTGTTGCCATTCAAGTTGCCCTCAATGAAAAAGGGACCAATGATATTGTTTCCTACAATCCCTGCCCAAACATTAACCTTTTGAGGGTATTGAGTGTGTACTTCTCTCATCCATTGAGGATTTTCCGTGGCCCAGTAGCGGCTATTTTGCCGATTAGCATGACCGTTAAGTGAAAAAGTACACTTATCAGAAAACATAACGTCTTCTAATTGGATAATATTGTTATCCAACATGTCCATCATTTGCTCACAAAAAAAAGTTCTCCTATCAAAATCGTCTTCCATGAGCTCCTGAGTAGGTATCATCTTATAGGGATGCAATTTATTTTCTTTTAATATGTTTACTATCGATGTATGGCTAGCATTGAATGTAGTGGATGCCTGTCTACTCGATGTATGTGGATTTTCCTGAAACTCAAGCAACACATCCAATTTGAGTTCATCACTCAGTGCATTGGCAGCTGCTTTTTTTATCTGCCTTACATGACCAAACTCGCGAAACTGTTTCTCTATTTTACTTATTGTTCCTTGGGATATAGGCGGTAAATTAGGAAATTTCTCATGAAATAGGCGAGTTACTTCCTGTTGTGTTCGGGTGTTATCTCCGTAACCAATCATTTGTAAAACTGTTATTTTATGCATTTCCGTTAATCAACCCATTTTTCAGAATTGAATTGAACGAACTTTTTACTTAAATTAAAATACTGACAACTTAAATAAAACAATTTACTAATGCGTGTTAAAATAACGTTGCCACGGAAATTCTTAAAGTTTTTTAATGGTTACCATCTAAAAACCACATTGCTATAGTTTTTATTCACTTTCTCATTATCAAGACCTAAACGGGAAATAAGTTTTGAGTATATTTTAGCGAATTTCGGTAACCACATGATTTTAATTTATTTTATCTTAATTAATCTTAATAAACTTGAAAGCGACAACATTTTTGAATGAAGAATGAAAAGACCTTTCAAACGATATATCACAAGCCTACCTATACTTCCTATTTTAAAAATTGGGGGTTGTACCTGTCATTCTAAGGGGGTTGAAGGTAGGTGTTGCATTTTCACGTTAAAGAATGTCAAGTTATAATTTAAATTTGACCTGTTTCGGGATTTTTTATAAATATGTACAGTAACCTAAATAATGAATTTATTCCATTTGGCTTTTACACACTGTATGTATGATTCACTGTATTGGTGAATTTATTTGTTTCTTTTTGCATAAAAAAACGACTAGAAAAAATTAATTAGATCGAAAAGTGCGTAACTAAATTTAATTTAATTTTACGTGATCTTAGATCATGTATTATTTGATAAAAGAAAAATAATTATATAACGACTAATGAAATCAGAAAATCAGATAGAAGTCCTTGAGCAAGTAGTAGGAACTTCCTTAAATACAGAAAACAATTAAAATTAGATTTGGTGACATTCGTTTCTTTGTAATCATTGAACGGAACACGTCTTATTCGCGATACCCTCAAGGCCACAAAAGATTTGATGAATTGTTCGTCTTAAAGTGATTATACATAACTATTTTTTTATACATTAGTCAAAATCTTTAATGAAAATATTTATTTATTTTTTTAAATTAACTTGTATATGACATCAACGGTCATTAGCACAAGTTACAGTTTACAGATTACTGCTTACATGGTATATAAATATGAGCTACAAATAATATTGCTAAAAAATATTTAATATTTTATATTTTAGATACTTTTAAGGGGGAAGGCCAACTCTTTAAATGTTTTCAATCCCTTTTTGCAGTCTCCTTTTAAATTCAATAGTAATATTGGTTGCCTATCTATGATCACAACTAAATTCTCTTTCTAAAACCACTCATCTTCACTTTTGTCACACATATTGTTCCACAACTTCCATTAATTTTTACATCAATTCCATATCCTTTTAAAGATTATAATTACTCAGTGTTTTGCCCAATAGTTTCGATGACAATTGACAGTAGGTACGACAAAGCTGACGCATAATAGCTAATAGCTCTGCATTGGAACCCTGTGTCATGTTGCTTGCAACATGTAGAAACGGATATTTCATTGCGACTTTCATTACTACATCTCATTATTTTGGTACTCTGTGCCAGTGTCGCTTTTGTGTTATTGGTCACTCGTTTTTTATTAAAAAATTATATCCAATTACAATGCAACATTTTTAATTTTAGACTTTATAATTTTAGTGTGACACTTTCGTCTTGGTGTTACTAAATAGTAAATAATTTGCAATTTAATGTATTTTAAAAGTAGTTTATTCAGTAGGTAAGGTATACTGAGTGATAATGTTGCCTGTGAACAATATGAACGTATTAGTTTTTAAAGAAGAGGAGAGGCTAAGAGTATTAAGGAACTTTAACATTAATAGACGTTTACTTAGAGATGAAAGTAATCCTTTCAATGAACTAACAGATTTTCAGTTTAAAGGATTGTATCGTTTAACCAAAGATATAGCCAGAGATGTTCTAAATGGAATCATGCAAAATATGGTTATCTATAATATTATCCATAATAATAAGTTTTTTGGCACCCTCCAATTTCTTGCTACTGGTAGCTACCAAAGAACTATAGGGCAAAACTTACAGGTTATACAATGTCTCAACAAATAATATCTAGGGCAATTTTTAAAATACTTGAAGCCATTATTAAGACATTTTCAAATAAAATCAAATTTCCTAACTCCATTGAAGTGAAAAATGTCAAAAAGGTAAGATTTATGGAAGCTACAAACTTTCCTGGCGTCATTGGAGCTGTAAATGGTACACATGTTGCCATTTTAAAACCAAACGACCAAGAACATAACTATTTTAATAGGAAAGGATACCATTCCAAAAATGTTTAAATTGTATGAGAAATAATGACCATTCTAAGCATTTATTATTATTAATAAATTTTTTTAGATATGTGACTATGACTTAACAATATTAAACATCAATGCAAGATTTGGTGGAGCAGCACATGATTCCTTCATCTGGACACATGACATAAATGCGTGCCCTCCAAGTAAAAAACTTGGCAGGACCCTGGGCTACCTGGCCTTTCGGCTTACGTTCGTTAACGAAACCTCTGCCCCTACGAGTCCGACACCAAAGTGAAGGTGCCACGGGGCGCGTACCAAAGACGTCCCATGGGTCCCGCCGTGGGGGTACCCCGTAGGGTTACCACGACACGTCTAGCACACGCAACCCGCGGGGGCTCCACCTTCCCCGTAGTACCTGTGTTGTGAGTACCTTGCCTACCCGTTACTCCCACACTACGGGCGGGTAGGTTCGGCAGGCGGAGGGATTTCCACCTCACACGTAGACAGGTCGCCGCCGAGGATCTCTCCTCTACCACATCTCCCGGTGGGTACGTGCCGGGACACCTACACCACTCCTGACCGCCGTCAGGAGCGGTATATCCACACCCCTCCTGACCGAGATCAGGAGAGGTATTTACGGGCCCAGCTCGTTCAACCTCACCAGGCTCTTTTGGAATGGGAGTAGAGTGGTCCCACGAGTAGTCTCGTCTCGGATACTAGGAATGTAGACCGGTGACCGTGTCGCCGAAGCGACCGTGTGCGTTTCTACCAACCCGACACCTCAAACGACGGCTCTCCACCTCCCTATTCCTACCCATTAGTCGCCTCTTACGACAGGCAGGGCTTTCTGACCCCGGCCGTATTCTTATCTCTGCGAGCCGGACGGAGAAATCTGGACACAGTCAGCATTTCCAACTGAAATGGAACGATGTCTTATAGGTGGTGACAGAAATACGCGGTTGCTGAGAGACTCAAGTTATCCATTGCAACCATGGTTGTTAACACGAATAGTTAATGCAGCCCCTGGAACCTCTGAGTTTTTGTATACCCAAAGGCACATGACTGCTCGTAATTGTGTAAAGCGTTGTATTGGTGTTTTGAAAGGCAGATTTAGATGTTTACTTGTAGAGAGGAAGTTAAGGTACAATCCATTCAAGGTGGCTCAAATCATTAATACATGTACCATTTTGCACAACATTATTTGTATAGCTGCTAATCTAGATAATGATTTTGATATTCCAAGAGAGGAACATAATAATGGAAATATTTACATTAAAAGAGATGGAGATTTCTACCAAGAGGGTACAGCAAATCGGAGGAATGTGATCGATAATTATTTCAGATAATGTTTTGGAAATAAAATTGTATATTCCTGTATATATTTAAAAATAAAGTAGTTTAATGTAAAACATATATAAGTATAAATAAATAAATAAATGTGTATATACATTATATATATATATATATATATATATATATATATATATATATATATATATATATATATATATATATTTTAGTGGATTTTCTTGGGCTTAAGTTTATAAAAAAAATTTTGATTTGATACTAAGACATTTTCATATATTTTTTCGACGTTTCGGCAGGAAATCCATGCCTTTTTCAAGAAGTAATATTGACTAAAAAAACATTTTATGACAGATATAATACGGTTTAAAAGTTAAACTTTTGAATTACCAAGCATGTAAAAATTCGGTACTAACAAGTACCGTCACAATTAAAATAATATTAAAAACGTAGGACATACCCACTAAGTCACTACATGTAAAATGTATTTTAAATCTAATGTGTTGTTTATTGATGTTAGTTTATTGTTTAAACAATCAGTTATTTTAACATCATAGGCGTTCTGAGATTGTCTTTTTATGTGTTTTTAAATTAAGTTAAAATATATTTTGTTCAAATTTTTGACATCTTTTTTATCATTTATTGCATTATTATTTTTTTTTATTTGTATAGACTCTAGAAGCTCTCTCTTCTTCCTGTTGGGTTCACTTCCCAGGATCTTGGTTTTCTCAAAATCAAATTTATGTTTTTTTTTCGTTTTCATGTTTTGTGAGGGCGGTTAAGTCCTTTTTGTCATATTTGTGGGAAAGTATTCTTGAGTTAAGTAGCTGACTGGTTTGTCCAATATAAACTCCATCACAATTCGAGCAGAGAATTTCATATACAACATGCGATCTTTTTAATAGAGGGGTTTTTGTTTTTAATCTTGTAAAATTCTTTTTCAAAAGATTGTGCCCTTTATGAGCAACCGTAATATTATGTTTGGACAGAAGAATTGCAATTTGTTCTGATAATCCTTTTATATAGGGAAGAGACATATAGTTTTTCTTTACCGTGTTGGTTTCATTGTTATTATTGTTATTGTAAAATTTATGCAGTCGCGATTTGAAAGTGTTTGAAAGTGTCGATAAGGTGGTGTGGGTATGAATTAAGTGTTAGTGCTGTTTTTGCTTTTTTAATGGCCTGAGGTCTATTGATAAAAGCAAAAACAGCACTTACACTTAATTCATACCCACACCACCTTATCGACAACACTTTCAAATCGCGGCTGCATAAATTTTACAATAACAATAATAACAATGAAACCAACACGGTAAAGAAAAACTATATGTCTCTTCCCTATATAAAAGAATTATCAGAACAAATTGCAAATTGCAAATCACAAAAAAACAAACCACGTCCTGCAGAGGTGTCACACCTAAACAGGACAACAAAACCAACCAAAAAGAAAAAATCGAGAGAACAACGATTCATTTTTACCTTCCTTTGGAGCATAAATGCCAATAATTGTGATGACTTTTAGCAGATTTTAATCGTGTCTTGTCAATTTAGTTGAATACACATCATAAATAATTTTGACTTTTTCATTGCTCTTCCAAGAGGAAGACAATAATAAATATGATGTCAAATTATTTCCCTAATTATTTCAACCTTGTGTTTCCTGTGTGTCTAATACCATATTCTTCAAGTCATTATGTATATTCATGTATATGTTTCTATACAGGTTTTGGTACAAATGAAAAATCTGTATATATGTATAGTCGTTAAAACACCGAATCCATTTAAAACAAGACTGATGATCACTCTGACAGACCTAATTAGGCCTTTTTAGGATTCATTCCTTCTCTAAACGTTCTCGACTCAGTGTAAACATGACGAATGTGTGACTAGATCGACCTCACATTGGAACAACAGAGGCGGTTCTAACGAAAAACCTCCTGCCGGGCTCGAAATTAGATGAATGGTGGCCCGCTGTTAGGGCCCTGGAGAGCCTATTACTACAAACTAACATATTGTTTCAAATTTACGCGGCTCGCTTTGTTGCCGAATTTATGAGGGGCCCGTCGAGATTTTTTAATTTAATTACGTGTCGACCAAGGTAATAATGTATACCTATAAGAAGCTATTATCGTTCTTGACCAGACGAAATTGGTTCTTAACGCGATTTAAACAAAAAATCGATTTCTGATTATTTTTATAAAAGTTGTATAAAATATTTTAGTTTACAATACACCGTGAGCAATATCTAACATTTCATTTCTTTTACAGTTAAGAAATGCGTGTTCTTTTTCCAGCTAGTTCTTTGACTCTTTTAACTAAATTGAAGTTGTCATATTTGTTTTGCAAGTGTTTCTTACATTTTTCTGAATAGTACGCTTCTTTTGCTTTTTATATTTATTTTTTAACTGAATGCATACCGGATAATTTTTGTTCTTGTTGTTGTCCTAAATTTTCTTCTGTCATTCATTATCTTCAAAATTTCAAATGTAATGCAGTCCTGTTCCTTGTATCTTGTTGTTTTAAGTTTTTTTTTACTTTTACTCTGTAGCTGCTGTTTTGAAAATCTGTCACGTTGGTTTCTTCCAATCTAGGTGCACTTTGACGTTTTTCTAGATTGTCAGTAATGTGTTGTTTCAACTGCTTTACCATTTGTACAATTACTGATCATGTACGTTTGTGAAGTCATCATCATCTACAACCCTGCGTGGGTCTTAGAGCCTTCTCAAGAATTTCTCTCCAGTCGTGCCTATCAATCGCCTCTCTCCGCCAAGCACGTATTCTCATATTTCTCATGATTTCATCAATGTTATCAAGGAACCTTGTTTTGGGTCTTCCTCTTCTTCTCTGACCAATGGGTCTATCAAGGAGAGTTTTGTAGCTGATTGCTTTATTGCTACATACGCCTCTCGTACAGCGTTTTCTGTTCTCCCAACAATATTGATATCATCAGCATAGGCAAGCATTTGCACTGATTTAATATATATTAAACCAATGGTTCTGATTTATGACATACGTATTACTTTTTACAGAGCCAGATTGAACAGTATACAGGAAATAGGGTCTCCCTAACGCAGCCCTTTATTTGTTTTAAAACCTTCAGATAATTCTTCGTGAATTCGTACTCTACTCTACTCTTGTTTTTGTTGAGGTTTTCTATATATTTAAGTTCCTTATTTAAGTGGTTTCGTTTTTTTGTGTATACTCTTTGCTTCTCTTTTCTTTGTCTGGTAATTCTCTACAGTTCTTCTAGTTTGTTGGGTAAACATCTTTCTGTAGGCTTTATTTTTTTCTTTTGTTGCATTCCCGCATTCATCATCAAACCAATGATTTTTACGGGCACACATTTCTGTTCCTATTTCATCTTTCGTCGTGGCAGAACTAGATATTCCGTCGCATCTAATAACATTGGCAAAGCCAACTCTTTCGAAAGTTGAGTGCAAAGTCAAGGTACAAAACAGAGTGTCAAGGTCTTCTCAAACACATACTGGATTACGCCAGGGAGACAGTCTATCGTGCCTATTGTTTAACATCGCGCTAGAAAGAGCCATAGAGAAATTGGGCATAACAACCAGAGGTACGATCATCAATAGAAGTGTACAGATATTGGCCTACGCAGATGACATAGTAACACGGACAAAAAGTGACCTGATACAGGCTTTTGAAACATTAGAAAAAGCCACGAAGACAATGGGACTGCAGGTCAACGATCCAAAACAAAATACATGAAGGTCACAAACAGCACACAAATAGCGACACCAAAAGATCTGGTGACAGAAGCACACACATTCGAAGGGGTCTCGGAGTTTATATATCTTGGAACACAACTAAATAACAGCAATCTAGTAAACATAGAAATTAAGAGAAGAATATATCTGGCGAACAGAGCTTACCTTGAACTAAAGCAGCTCTTAACATCACACATAATTAGCAGAAAAACCAAGATACTAATACATAAAACTCATATTAAACCTGTCCTGACATACTCGTCAGAGACATGGACTATGGTAAAAAACGACGAATAACACATATACGGAGGAGTATAAGAAAGCGGGATATGGCGCAGGCGCTACAATTTTGAATTGTATCAATGCTAGGAAAAATGCAACATCGTCCGGTCTATTAAAATTAATAGACTAAGGTGGCTAGGACACCTTGAAAGAATGGACACTGGAGACCCCCAAAGACAGATATTATATCAAGAGCCAGTAGGAACCAGGAAGAGAGAGAGAATGGAGACTAGTTCTTGAACAAGCAAAGACCCACACAGGGTTGTAAAGCCAAAGATGATGATGATGATTTCATCTTCCTCTGCTGCTTCAATGTCTTCCTTTATTCTGGTCCAGTAGGTGTCTATATCTGTGTGGGCTTCTTCATTTACATTTTGATTCCTTAGCCTTTGGTGATGTTTTCCGAGTACCGTTCTACAATTGTCGCATCTCTCAACTTTTGCTCATTCCATTTTTGTTATCCATTTTATTTTCTTTACTGGTGTTTGAAATTCTAGCCCCCAATTTTAAGATTACTAGGCAATGATATGAGTCTATGTTTGCGCCTCTATAACTTCTGTAGTATGTTACGTCTGTTTCATGCCTTGAATCTATTAAGATGTGATCAATCTGACTCGTTGTTTTTTCATCGGGAGAGGTCCATGTTACCTCGTGTATGTTATTATGTTCAAAATAGGTGCTAGAGACTCTCATATTTAGTGCTGCTGTGAAGTCTATCAGTCGTAATCCTTTATTGCTACTGATGTGTAGGCTATGCTTTCCTATCGTGGGCTTAAAAACTCGCTCTCGTTCTATTCTTGCATTTGTGTCACCTAATACAATTTTAATATCATTTCTGAGACATCCTTTTTAAGCTTGCTCTAAGTTTTCGAAGAACTATTCTCTGGTTTGTTATCAGTTGGGGCATGTGCATTGATCAAACTGTAATTAAAGAATTTGCCTTTTAAGCGCAAATAGCACATTCTTCGACTGTAGGCTTTAAAGTCAATAATAAGGTCTTTTGTTCTTTGGTTTATAATAAATCCCACCCCATTCATGTGTTGGCTTTCATTGCAGCTATAATATATTGAATGGGTTCTCTTGTCAAGAGTACCAGTTCCCGTCCACCGCATTGGCTGCAGTGTTAAAACATCTACTTTGTATTTGTTTATTATGTCTAGTAAAGATGGGAGTGCTCCAGTTCAGTACAGGGGTCGGGTACTCCATGTTCCCAATGTCGATTCCATTTTTCCTTTGCAGTGTCGTCATCGTGAGTTCTGTCCAAATGATAGTTTCTGAGGTTCCGTAACATATGTTTTTTTACGGGAAGAGGTGGTCGGCCTCTAGCCCAACCTCTGACCGGGAGGGCCAGAGATTGTTAGGGTTGTCATACCTTAGTCTGTTTTGGTTCGCGGTTGGTATTTTTATTTCCCAACTACCCACCGGTCCTAGGACCGGTTAATGCGTTCCCCTATCTACCACCTAGGGACGTGTCCGATGGGAGACAGACAACTCCACACGGAAATTTGTAAAAACATTAAAGTAATTTCAGAGATCTTAGGACCGTATCAATAGGGCTCAAAATAATTAGGAGAGATAATATTACCAACACTAGTAAAGAATTTTATTCTCAAGTAATAAAAACATAATTTGTTTAATTTAAATATATATTATTTAGTCATACTTTGCCTGGCTAATTTAGCCAGGCAATTTTGTTGTTTCTAACACAAAGTCATAGAATACGAAACATTTTCGAACGATGAAAAGAGAAGGCCATGCTGCAACCTTGTCTACGCAACTTTTTAGTCATCTTAAGTCATTGTACATTCACTTCAGACTACTACACTCCTTCTTTTTCTCCCTTGTTCTAGTTTAAATATATAATGATAATTTTATGATCAGTAATTACAGTGATTTTCCATTAATCTTAAAAATATTACCACTAATTAATAATATAATTTCTTAGAAGTATCCTATCTAGTAGCTAATAGATAAAAACAAACTATTCGCTTGTATGTATGCAATTTCTTAATTGAGAATTTAATTAGTGTGATGTAAATACAGGTAATATTTACCGTTAGGTCAATTAAATGTGATGGACTTATAGTAATGGCCATTTTATCTGTCGATATGACTACAAAAACATGATTGGATTCATTTCGAAGGTAATTTACTTTTACAAAGTAACGAAATTATACTGTTGGCTAATGCATGCTTTCCATTTATTGTAAATATACTGAGATTGTTTGCAAATTATGTATTTTTTTACAAAAATAACTAC
Source organism: Diabrotica undecimpunctata (assembly GCF_040954645.1). Classification (NCBI taxonomy): domain Eukaryota; kingdom Metazoa; phylum Arthropoda; class Insecta; order Coleoptera; family Chrysomelidae; genus Diabrotica; species Diabrotica undecimpunctata. The sequence goes on from NC_092808.1 coordinate 128,867,597, forward strand.
ACTAAAGGTTGTTTATTTAATTAGGGGCGAATAGAACAAGGAGTTAGGTGATAAGCAAAAATTTTTAAAAGCAATAATTGTTTTTTACAATTTGAGTAAACAATTATATCATTAAACCTAATATGCATTAGTAATTAAAATTGATTTTAAGGCAGCGTTTCTCAACCTTTCAGTATTCGGGGACCAATTTTCAATTACAATTTTCATGGCGTCCCGTAACTTTCTTTTTCGTTAATACCCACTCAGTAATGAAAACGAATGGTCTGGGTTAGAGGTAGACGGATTGAGCAACACTCGATCCAGCAAGGAGCGGGTAGTGACTAATCAACACTTAGCCATGAAAGACGTGTAGCTCAGATTAACACTCTAAGACCGGTAAGGAACTGCCACTAGATCGACACTCTAGCAGAAGCGGTTGTCTTTCAATCAACACCCTAGGACCAGTGAAGTTTTTCCCAGATCAACACTCTGATAGAGCTCGATTCTCTCATGTGGCGGTTCTTGTTTTAAATGGTTGTCGGCTTTCCATCTCCTCTAGCGCGCATCAATGGAAGTGGAACTTAGCGGTGGTAGTGCTTGTGTACGAAGCGTTGATGGGAAGAAGGCGATCCACATCGTTACAGTATATTATACTATGCAAATTTTGATCCTACTAATTCTCTTTAGTGCAGCGTTCTGTTAGTGCCACAGATTCTAGGACTAGAACATTCATACAAAAACTTGATCACAGACCTGTAAAATTGTCGAGAATTGGTGAATGATTGATTAGAACTTATCAATGCCACTCTGGTGCATCCCATATGTAAACTAGTATCTGTCGGCCACGTATAATAATACCCAAATGTTTTTTATTTGCTTTCTGTTATTTAGGACGTATATCGAATATCCTCGCAGCTTACTCTTTCTTCGAGAAGTTTTAACCGTGGTTTCAATTTTTTTGGAATACTTGGAAGATCGGCTCGACACCAGAGCAAGCGTGTATAAATGCTGCTGCTGTTGGAGGTACCGCGCAGTTTTAGCTGAGTTACTCTGGTAAATTTTATGACAGTAAATTCAGTATTAGGCAGTAGTAAAACATTCACAAGCGCACAGTCGACCATGGGTTAGAAGGGAAAATCAAGAAAATATTCGCATCAATAACTATCTTTTAGATTTACTGCTCCTACAATAAATAAAGCAAAAACACCTACGTATCTCATTTGTTTAAAAATTTTGGCAGCAGACAACATGAACCCTAAGAAACCTAGAGGTCATTTGAAAAGACTTCATAGTGAGTACGTTAACAGCTACGAGAATTCTTTAAATTGAAATTACAGTTATATGAACAGCAAATATCATTCTTTAGAAAACTTTGTCTGGGAACGAAAAATCTTTTTGTCTCTTACAAAGTATATAAAATAACCAGATGTTAAAAGGTCACACCATTGGTGAAGACCTTATTGTGCTAGCTGTGATAAAGATTGCAGAAACTATGTTTGGAGATAATTTTGCCGAACAATTTCAATCCATACCTCTTTCAAAAGCTGCCCGCCGAATTGCTGATAACATCAGATGTACAGCGTCAGCTTCTTAAAAAGTTGTCAGTATTTGTTTTATATTCAGCTTCACGAGTCATAAAGACGCTCACTAAATTGCCTATTAGTTTTATTTTTATTAGTTTTATATTATAACCTTTTATTATAATGTAAATAAACGCGGTTCTTAATCTTAATGCGAATCAACGCATTTTATACTTAAAGTCGTAAAATACTTTGTTTCCTTGTTTTTATAATTTTATTTATTTTTTTAAATTTTATTTAATTATACTTCATTTTATTTAATTTTATTTCATTTTATTTACTTTTAATTACATTTAGTTGTATTTAATTATATTTTCTTTTACTTTATTTGGCTTAATTTTATTTTATTTTATTTAATTTTATTAATTCTACTTAATTTGATTTAATTTTATTTAATTTTATATATATATTTTAATTTTATTTATTTTTTTAAAGTTTATTTAATTTTATTTGATTTTTGATAGATTCGACCGTTACTTGATGGAAATTCATTTTATGTAACAATAAAACACTGAAAGTTAAACAAACTTAACACTTAACAAACTTACACTTAATAATAACAAACTTAAATGTGGCGACTGCCCAAAAACTTACATTGGTCAAACGGGTAGAAATTTTAATAAACGAATAGCAGAACATAAAAGGGCTTTCAATAATAGAAAAACAGATTCTACATACGCACTTCACCTTCTAGATCATAATCGTTCTTTTAATGACGAATTTAAAATTCTCCACATTCAAAATAAAGGCCTTAAGCTATCTTTGTTAGAATCTATGGAAATCAACAAATTAAAAATTACAGATATAATTCTGAATGACCAGCTAGAGACAAACAGGCCTCCCCGCCTCAACCTATTTCATTAGGGACTATAAAGTGTAAACCCATGCCAAAAACAGTTCAATTGAGAAAGGCAATCAGCCGAAACAACTGTAGTGATAAGAATTTAAGTTTTGAAAACAAAGTTTTCAGTGTTTTATTATTTGATTTTATTTATTAATTTGGTTTTATTTTATTATATGTATATATATATATGTATATATATATGTATATATATATATATATATATATATATATATATATATATATATATATATATATATATTAATTTTATTTAATTTTATATAATTTTATTTAATTTCATACAAATGTATTAAATCAAAATTAGTAAAACTGTTCTCCAGTTATTATAAAAAAAATATATTGTATGGAAATATCATTACTGTATTGATGTATGCATAATGTATATTACGGTATACCGCAAGGTTACTACACCAGTCTCGATTTTTCGAGTGACGCTAATAGAATTTAAAGTTCAGAGACCTTCATACACATTTTTAACTATACCTTGGGCATCGTTAGAGAAATATTTAATATTTCGTCTTTACTAATCGAACACTTAATTTATTATGTCTTCTACTTCAGTTCTTTTCAAATATCAAAGTCTGTTTTTGCAATCACTCACGGGCGCTTTATTCAGCACCCGTTCTTCAAGAATTAACATTTAGAAAATATTGATAAAATTACTTACTCGATATTGTTCTGAAGCTATTTTCTCGTGGCATCTTGATACAATTTACATAAATAATCATTAATCAATTTATCAATCTTTTGTATTTTGAGAACGATTTTCGAAGTGGAAATTGAAACGTCTCAATAAACTCTTTTTAAAATAAAATTGTGGCTTACATATAAAAAATTAAATATGAATATAGGTAAAACTTTTAATACTTTCTCTCATTACAAAAAAACCACATTAGAAAATAACATAACTTAGAAAATTATGTCATAATTACAAAAAGGTGTTGAAAATGAATTTTTATCAAAAATATTAATTATTTGTAGTATTTTTTACATAATTTGTGTTTTTTTAGAGGTATAGAAATGTAAGTTGGCAACACTTTTTTAACTGGCGGCCATTTTGACAGCTGTCAAGTGATTTAACTGTCAACTCGTGCAAGAATTGAAGCTACACGATGGTTTAGCAAGGCGTAGATTCTGTGAATGGGACCAAAACAAGGTTGCCGTTGATCCTGATTTTCATAAGCGAATTTTGTTTAGTGATGAAGCTCACTTTTGGTTAAATGGCTATGTCAACAAACAAAACTGCCACATTTGGATTGAAGATAATCTTTAAGTGTATGTTGATATACCATTACATCCAAAAAACTAACTGTTTTGTGTGCTTTGTAGGCTGGTGAAATCATTGAACCGCTAATTTTCACGTTTCGGACCCGTGAATTGGCCTCCAAGATCGTGCGATTTAACAACGCCAGACTATTTATGGTGGGGATATGTGAAGTTACTAGTCACGTCGATGAGCTTGAAACGATTGACCACTTGGAGAACAACATTCGCCGAGTTATTGCCGATATATGGCCACAAATGTTGGAAAAAGTCATCAAAAATTGGACCTCTAGATTAGACTACGTCGAGCCAACCGTGACGATCAAGCCAGAAATCATGTTTCAATTATAATGTCAAAAGATTATCTTTCAAATAAACTCAATTTCATGTCAATTTCTAAAAATCATCTTTGTTTTATTCAATTTGAAAGTTCTATACCTTTAAAAAAAAACACCCTTTATAATAAACGCGTTATATTTCATAACATTACCACAGTCATATTACCTCTTGCTTCAATAAAAAAGAAATATGGAAAAACTAAAAAATTAATTTTTGTGTTGCAGGTCTGGTTCCAAAATCGGCGAGCCAAATGGAGAAAACAGGAGAAAGTCGGTCCTTCAGGTCACCCCTACAATCCTTACCTCAATCCCTCTGCTCCAGGACCATCTCCTCCAGTTGTCGCTCCGACGCTGCCCAATCCTTTTAATCTTCCGTTCGGCTTAAGGAAACCTTTTGACTCCCTTACATTCCGGTATCCTCCCCACGTCCTTCCAGGATACCTTCCATCACCACAGTCATATCACAGGGGTGGGCCTCCTCTTCTGCCTCCTTCGGTGGGATTGTATCCTTCGGCCAGCTCCTTTCAGACTCTTTTAGCAAATATATCGGCTGCGCAACGGCCGAAGCAGGAATTCACGGCCTCGCCACCATTAAGTCCCGGGTCTTCAGGATCTGGGGTGACACCTCCGGACGTGGATAGGCGCAGTTCTAGTATAGCCTCTTTGAGGCTTAAAGCTAGGGAACACGAAATGAGGCTAGAGTTGCTAAGACAGAATGGTGATTTAATAAGTTGAAGTGACTTTCAATTACTTTCGATAGTACCTAACTTTTCTCTTGTTCCTTTTAGAACTTCTGACACGTGAAGTATATGAAAATATATACTTGTTATATCAGAAAAATCTTTTTTAAAATCAAGTCCTGATATTCTGCGTGTGGCAGTGTTTGTATACATTTAATTATTTTTTATTTCTTCCTTTATAATCATCTTTAATTTTATTTTTAAGCAAAATTCAGTATTTTAAATACATATTATTACTGATATTTGATATATTTTAATTAATCAATTCTAACTTGAACTAATTTTTTGATAATATTTTTCTAAAGAAATTACCTGCATTATTTTTATTTAAAATTCATTAGGGACATTTCAAAAGCGATCCTCCATATATGTAGACATTATTTAAAAATTATTTAATAAACATTCTTTTCCTTCTTCAATGCAAGACAATTTTGTTAATTTAGAATATTATCACATTTTTAGATTTTTTTAAATACTTTGTTATAAATTTGCTTTTCTATGAGCTTTTTCTCTTTTTTATTTATAATGAATACCCGAGTAAATCGTACTAGGTATGATCTCTTGTATTTAGTTTCAATAAAAAAAAATAGGAAAAATACGCAAGTTTTCAGCTATAATTAATATGTTTCACAAAATCGACATGTAAGAATAACGACCAAAGTGACAACATATTTCTATAGTTTTTATTTTTTTCCCAAGTGATTTTTATCGTATTGAATATTACAATGTTACTCACCATTCACCAAATCTCGGATAAGTTATTGATTAAGTTACTCTTTTACTTTGACTGTCTTTTATACATCAAAATCATCATCAAAATATCATCATAATAATCTAGGGAACAAAAACAAAATGCGAGATTACAAAAGGATTTCAAATAATTTACTTTAAATATTTTTAATAAAAAGTTGTAAACAAGTGTCCCGATAAAATGAACATTTTTTCTTAGAATTAACGCAATAGCTCTTCAGAAAATTAAATGAGAACTCTATAAGTAAAAAAAAATGGTAAAAAAAAACTAATTTGTTGCCCCTTAACTCCCAAAAAAAGTAGTCTTTAAGTTAAGTAACTATAGTGTATGATCTCCACGGTTATTGTTTACTGTCCTACATATGTAAGGCAAATTCATGATCAGATGGTTAATGTCTTGCTGGGATATTCTGTTCCACCCATTGAAAGGCCCTCAAACAGTTGCTGTCTTGATTGAACGCAACATTTTGTTGTAAAATGCGTTTGCCCAATATGTCCCATACATGCTCAATTGGGTTTAAATCTGGCGATTGTACAGGCCATCGTAAAACCTCAACTTCATTATCTGCGAGGAAGGTTCCCACGACCCTGGCAGTATACGGACGCACATTGTCGTGCATAAATTAAAATTGGGGACTAGCTTGTTGTGCAAAGGGGACAACTATAGGTTCGGATCGGCTCAAAATTCTTGCTAGTGTTGCATCTAATGCAAATCCAAATTGAGACTCATCTGTGAACAAAGTAGAGGCCTATTCACGTCTAACCCAATCTGCGTGTTCTTGTTCCCACTAATGTCGACGAGTGCGATTTCCTCTGAATAACACAGGCACTCTTACAGGTCTTCGAGCATTTAATCCTACTTCATGCAGTCGATTTCTAATGGTTTGGCCACTTACAAACACCTGATGGGTCTCTTTCAGCCTCATTTGTACTTGTGATGCAGTTACAATGCGATCTTGCAAAGCAACCTAATAAAACGGTCTTCAATCTGGTTGGTTTTACTTGTACGGTCTGTATGACATTGAGAAACATCATCAGTTTCTTGACACATTAGCCACAAACGATTAATGGCCCTTCTATACGTGTGAAGGACTTCTGCCAGCTTGAAGCATCCCTATAGCACGCCACTGCGTTTCGCGACTTAAATGACGTCTTTCCATTATTTGCAATAGCAAAACTAAATAAAAATCCACATTGCAACGAATAATTTTGCCTACCAGATAGGGTATTATTATTGGGGTTGAAAATTGGAGACAGAAATTATTGGGGCAGAGATAGGGCAAGCAAAATAAATCAAAACTTATGCCAACGGCACTCAGTGTTTATTTGGAGTAGCTGGGTCGTGGATAAGTTGAATGGCAAGGGGGTTGCAGGGAAAACTTAGGACTTACGAAGTCCAATTGCTTCATATTTAAATAATGATTTTCCTCTTCATATCTTGTTTTAACATATACTTTAGGATGGATGCTAATATATGTAATTTTTTTAACAAAAGTATGACATTAAATTGAAGGTAGTTCGTTTGCCAGTGGTGTATGAAATTATTATCTACATTTGTAATGAAGCTCACGATTAAACCAAAAATCTTGAACAGAAATATTAAGTTTTATATACACAAAAAATCCTTTTAGTATTATGAATGAAAAACCTAAAACGCAAGTCCAGTTTACTTTTCAGGGAGTTAATAAAAAAATAGCATTTAAAGATTTTTGAAACAAATTTTAATAAGAGATCGTACCTAAAATTTCAAATTTTTGGTAACCATAATATTTGTTAAAATAATAATTTGTATGCCATCTATTGCAAAACTGAGATAAACAATCTTTCAAAATGCAAATAAATGTTAAACATTTATGAAGACCTTTTTTTTGATACAATAAATATTATTAGAAAAAAAAAAATAACCGCGAATCTAAACAATTCTTTTTAAAAACTTGTTTTGCGACAGATGGTTCATTGTAAATGTTTTTTGCGTTTTATCTTCAAAAAAAAATGTATAAAAACGTTATGTTTTAGCTTTGGATTTACAGACTGTAAATATCATACTTAAAGTATTATGAAATGTCTTATTGACATAACTTTGTATATAGTTAGTATTTTTATTTATAACGAACTGTACTAGGATGACAAATTGTTTTATGTAGATATTAAAATATTTTGTAAAAAAAACAGAGTTACAACAGCCTTAGAATCTGCGAAAATCTGCATTTTTTATTTAACTTATGTTTGCGAATTATCTGATAAATCAGACAAGAAAAAAATACGTATTTTATAAACTACAAAAACAATTACATACAATAAAAATAAATTAAAAAACTACTGCAATTTTTTCAGTAATAATAATGAAATAGTCTTAAAATGTTAAGATAATGTTAAACTTCAAAGCACTTCTTTTCATGGTGCCCTATCCATTAGTGGATGTTGGCGATAATTCTGGCATACTCCTCTCTGTCTTGTGTCGCTCTAAATAGTGCATGGGCATCGAGGTTTGTTAAATCCCTTATGCTATTAAGCCATGAGTATTTCTTTCGTCCGATGCCCCGTTTTTCTTCTATCTTTCGTTCCATAATAAGCTTTAAGAACTGATACTTGGAATTTCGAAATATATGACCCAGGTAAGCAGTTTTTCTTCTTTTTATTATTGGAAGCAATTTTCGTTCTCTGCCCATTCGATTTAATTCTTCGACATTTCTTGTGTGATCTGTCCAGGGAATTTTATGTAGTCTTCTAAATACCCACATTTCAAAAGCCTCCAATCGGTTCACCACATTGGCCTTTATGGTCCAGGTTTCTACACCATATAGCAGTATGGAGTAAATGTAACATTTTACAAAGCGATATCAAAGCGTTAAGTTAAGGCTGCTGTTGCTTAGCAAGGTTCTCATATTAGTAAATGCTGTTCTGGCTTGCTCAATCCTGCTACGTATCTCTATGTTTGGATCTAGATCTTCAGTTATCCAACTACCGAGATATCTGAACTTGGGGTCCTTTTGGATGTTCTTATTGTTTACTCTTATATTTAATTGCATATTTCGTGTTCTGCTAACCACCATTACCTTCGTCTTGTCTATATTAATCTTCAAACCCAGTCGTTCTCCTTCAGTGTTTATTCTATATATGTTATTCGTTGTAGTGCTTCTTGACTATCAGCTACTATGACTGTGTATCATCAGCATAGCGAAGATTACTAATAGTCTGTCCATTGATTTTGATCCCATCTTCAGTGTCACTTAAGGGGTGACAGAACACAACCCTGTCGTACACCTTTTTCGATTGAGAAATATGATGAATATTCCAATCCTACTCTCACAGATGCCACTTGATTCATATAAAGGTTCTTTATGATTTTAAGTTTATTTTGATCTATCGAACGTTCCTGGAGCAATCTTACTAATTCTGAATGATTAACACAGTCAAACGCTTTCAAAAAACTCAAAGCACAGTGAAAATAAAAAAATAAAATTCAGGTAATAAAATTAAATAAATTAAGCTGTAAAATTATAAAAATAGCATCAAGTATTGCCTCTCATTGCTTATGAAACTGATGATTTAAGTTACAGATCATGGTTCGTATAATATTCTCCTATTCAGCAGCATATGTTTCTTATCGTGATTCCTTCCTTTATCGGAGATTGGTTATTTGTCTTAATGGCAGCCGCACTGAAAAGGTGCACTGAGCTGCAATTATACTATTCTCGAAGGTTTCTCAGCCAAGGAATCCTCCTTCAGTACTTCGCCGTTTATAATTCGTTAAATCCATGATATTTTCGTTATCCACCTATAGCACCAAATTTTAAATATTTTCAAAACTTGTTTTCATGTTATATTTTTAGTGTCCAACTATCTATTCTATACAACAAAGCAGGAAATGCATAATACCTCTAGGCGTTCATAATGCTAAAAATACAAATTACTTCTATTAGGATATACTATAAATTATGACAATAATATGTACGCATAGTTTTAAAAAGTATATAGACTGTACTTACATGCCGATGCAAGGCATGTTGTTATACAGAATCATACCTAACGCTTAATTATGTTAGGTAGTTGTCTAAGGGTCATTCGCTTTACTGCACATCGAAAAATGTGGGGCTGTTCTTAAGGAAAAAATTAGGAAACAACCAGAGATTTAACTATTAAAATGAGTCTGTTAAACTTTTAGTAATGTTATATTTATTAAAGTTATTTTAATTTATTATAATATAATAAATTAAATGCTACAAATGTGTGTTATTTATTTATTAATTAGAAAATTTTTTCACTATCAGTAATGTAATATGGCTAACTGAGAAGAAATATTCTGGATTTGTATGTTATCCAAGATGTTTTTATTTAAAAAAAAAACAAACATCAATGGGCCCCCAAATTTAGTTTTGGTGGTTAGTAACCAGGTTGTGAGGTAATTAGATAAAAATGGACGACAATATATAGAAACAATTTACACTCATCAAGACAATCTCTCTGCAATGGCGCTAAAGCTCAAAACGAGCCTTGGCCTCATTCAAATTATGCCTCCAAACTTGTCGGTCCCACGCCGATTTTCTCCATGTTCCCTGTAGTAATTTTTTTATCCTTTTGGTCTTTCGCTCTGCATTTTACTATCTAGGACTCTTTTTGGCAATCTTTCGGTCTCCATTCTCCCTACATAACTAGCCCAACAAAGTCTCTAAAGTTTAACGAATTCTGAGATCGGTGCCTCTTTGAACAGTTGGTAGAGTTTTTCCATACTCCATTTTTGTTAATAGTTCCAAATATCTTCGTGACTTCTTTTAAAGGCCTCCAGCTTTCGTTTTGTGTCTTTTGCCGTCACCCATATCTCGCGTCCATCACATACTACTTATTGGTCTGATAATAGTTGTGTAGACCCTGATTTTAGATTTTCAGTGTGTGCTTTTGGAGCGGAACATATGGGCGAGCCAAAAGTAAGCTTTGTTTTTGTTTACGATTCTTTACTGAATTTTTGGTCCTTCTGTTCCATAAGTGTTTAATGCAACTTCTAGATATGTGAAACTTCCTGTAGTTTCAATATCGTCCTCTAATTCAACTGTGCGTCTGTTTACCCTAGCTCTTGAATGTGGTAGCTTTTTTGTCGTTTGAATATTTATTTCTAGTCCGTTTTCTTCTGCCCCTGTTTTTTAATGTGATTATATTTCTGCCGCCTCTTCTATTTTATGAGTCATATTGCTAATGTCATCGGCGATGGCGCAATATGTATTAATTTATTTGTTAGGAGATTACCTCTTTCTATATTCAGCAGTCTTATCACATATTCGAAAGATATTTAGCTGTCTTATCACATATTCGAAAGTCATCAATACAATATTCACATTAAAATAATTGTAGTAGATGCACTCTACATTTGAAAGTAATGTTGGGAATAGAGACTTCAGAAAGAAAATTGAACTATTTTTTATAAAATATTTTAGAGGCCAAGGTAAGCTGATTGTGAGTAGATCTAATATTTATTTCTTTGGCCGTTTCAAACTATTTTAATAATTTCCTTACCGTTTTTAAATATATTTTTAGGGGTGGGGCAGAAAAAATACGAGATTGATTTTGCGATGAAATCGATTTTGTTTTTCCATCTTTCCCAGATCGTCGTGTGGATTCTTTAATCTCTATAAAGCCTAATCACATGTAAATATAGAACATCCATGGCAACCAAACAAAAAGATCTATCTATCACTTGCAATTAGGGTACTGCACATATAAGTATATACATACATACTTGGTTAGTTTGAATCATACTATTACAGTCATTTTTCTGTTTATTTTGGTAAGTCCTAGAGCATACTTGGTAATCTTTTGAGAAATTTTTTTACTTTGTTTTGTGTACTCACGAGGCATTATTACCAATATATTCAGGATTAAGATGTTTTACTCCTAAGGACACAATTTTGTTGTCCATGACTTTGTTCCCTATTCTCTTTATTCTGTTTATAGTTGATGGTCTCAAAAAAATATTGGTCGTTTATACAAATTAAGAACTTTATAGATTTTAAGATGCCGTAGTTTCCCTTTTCCTTTAACTTTAACTTAATATAATAAAACGTTTTAAAGACTATTTTAGAAACTTTTTAACTCTGTTTTTTTTTTTGTTTTCAAGAAACATTGCAATAATTGAATTATAATGTAACGAATCCGTCCAAATTGTGTTATTGTACTAAATAATGTGAATAAATATTTTTTAAGAAAATAAGATCTTATATTTTTTGTACATTTTCCTCCAATTTTCCTATTTTGTTCTTTTAACAGAAACAGCAAGAACAAACAATGTTTATTTAAAAAAAAATTGAAAAATGTAAATTTCATATTTAAACCTGTTAATACTAATTGCATTACACTAAATCGTTTAGTCGCCTGACTAGAGAAATATACGATTCATCTTGGAAAATATGGTAGTTTCAAAATATAATCCAAGACAGTGTCCGAAAGGTTAACAATAATCTTTTCAAATTATTTAGAGCAAAATCTGGTATGAAACCAGACTATATTTTATCAGTCATACTGTTTAATGCAGTGGTTCTCAACCTGGGGGGGGGGGGGGCGTGAGAGAATTTCAGGGGACGCGTGAGGGTACAAAGAAAAAAAATAAAAATTAAAAAATATATATTTTGTTAAAAAACAAAATATTTTGTATTTCGTATTTTTGTTTTGTTTAGAAATATTTCTTTATATAAACGTGATTAAAATCGTTTTACTCAAACACACCACCTGAGTTAAACACGACAGTCTTGTGTATGGCAACATCGTAGGAGCGCAAAGTATATTTACCAACACTGTATTGCAAGCACTCCTGGCTCCAGTTTAGTGACTCTGTCTCGCGCGTCAGTCTCAGTCGACAGTGTCTGTGTGCTGTTTGTAGCAATCAGTGTAATCGTTATTTAATAACAGAGTGATTGTGAATTATTTAATAGTGTTGTGTAACAGCTTTGAAAATGGCTAAGTCACTTCCAAAGAAAAGATTGTATTCAGACGATTGTATCAAGTATGGTTTTACCTTTATGGAGAAAAACAGCAGTCGTTTACCTCAGTGTGTCAACTGCCTTGCTGTTCTTAGTAATGATGCAATGTGCCCCGGACGTTTGGAACGGCATCTAATTACAAACCATTATTCTTTAAAAGATAAAGGCCCAGAATTTTTTATTGCCAAAAAAAGCATCCTAAAACGTATAAAACTTGACTCTACTGCAACTTTTCGTGTTGAAAATGAGAACTGTGGAAGCATCATACAAAATAGCACTTTTGATAGTTAAAGACAAGAAACCACATACTATTGGTGAGTCACTAATTAAACCTTGTTTACTTACTGCTTGTAGTACCGTACTTAGTGAAGACAGTTGTAAGAAAGTAGAAAAAATTTCTCTCTCAAACGACACAGTAAAACGTAGAATTAATGGCATGGCTCTGAATTTGAAAAATCAACTATTGCAAAAATTAAAAGGTTCACCGTTTTTTTCTTTGCAGTGTGACGAAACAACTGATATTTCAAAGCATGCACAGTTATTGTTTTACTGTCGATTTATTGACAGAAAACGGTTCCTGGAGGAAATATTGTTTTCAACATCTCTTGAAATAACAAATAAAGCCATTGACATATTTTCTGCTCTTGAAGATTTTTTAGTAATCAATGAACTTCCATGGGAGAAAGTAATTGGCACTGATGTACTGATGGGTCCCAAGCCATGAAAAGATGTCGATCTGGATTTATGGAATTAGCAAAAAAGAAGAACCCTAGAATAATTGGTTCTCACTGCATTATTCACAGACAAGCTTTAGCTAGTCAGACTTTACCTAAACCTCTCAACGTCACATTAAATTTAGCAATTAAAATAGTTAACCAGAGGCCGTAAAAACCTCTTAAACACTTATGATGCAATTAAGGGGTTTATAGAAAAAATATTGCTTTGGCAACGCCGCCTTTACAGTTCCAAGTCAAACTTTTCCTCTTTTTCTAAACTGAACGACCTCCTCGATGATATTCAAACCCTTCCACTACATCTAGTTTCGGATTTGAAAGACGTCATATCACGGCATTTGGAAGAACTGAAAAATCAAATTCGAAAGTACTTTTCAGATGTTAGCTCGGAAAACTGAGAATTTAAGTTGACAAGAGATCCTTTTAATATCGAAGTTCTTCCACAGTCTGCCAGTTAACCTTTAAGAGCAGACAATTGACTTAAAATGTGATTCACAAGCAAAAGCAGATTATGCAAACATAGACTTGGAAAAATTTTGGTTAATTTACTTTCCTGTTTATCCAGAAGTGGCTTTAGTATCTGCGAAGTTATTAGTCCAGTTTTCATCCACATATCTTTGCGAATCTGGTTTGTTCTGCATTGGCATATATAAAATCATAATACCGTTCAAGGCTGGACGTTGAAAGTGACTTGAGGTGTGTTCTGACAGAGTTTCAACCGAATATCGAAAAACTTGTCAAGAACAGACAATGCCAACCCTCTCATTGAAAGTGCAAAAACACTCATATAAGACTTTCAAGTTTATATGCGTATTTGATTTTTTGATTATTCTTTTTCTCAAATAAATAAACAATGTTAAGTTTAATGAGACATCAAATAAACTTTAGTATTTAAATATATCTGGATTTTTATTTTGCATCCCAGCTTTTGCTAACGTAAAGTTAGCATCGTCAGTTTCACAATTTCACTGTTCTAACTTGAACCAACCAATTATTGACTGGAGGGGAGGCGTGAGCTATCTTCAGTGTTCAAAGGGGGCGCCAGTGCTAAAAGGTTGGGAACCGCTGGTTTAATGTATTAAATGAAAATTATAAGATAAGTCCTTCAAGGATGGAGACGCGAAATAGCGACTGGAGGCAAATGCATGACGAACCTTAGATATGCGAACTATACGGATATGCAGAATATGATGTAATGCTGAACAGGAAAGATCCAAATGATGATAATAGATCGCAACCCCTCAAACATCAAAATTTTTTATTTCGGTTGAGAGATTTAATTAACTCAAATTACTAATTATAAACAACAAAGGCGGTGACGAACAAATAACATACAAATTGGTAATTACAATTACACGTTACAGTAGAACCAGAATACGAATAGACGTGCTTTAGCGAATTTAAAATTACTACACAGAGTGCTCAGCTGATTAACAACTGCTTAGATATTTATTTGGATACTTTCAATGTACGAAGCGAGTCGTGATATTGCCAGTTTTGTGTAAAAACCCAATTTTTAATAATTTTTATTAATAGTGATTTTTGTTTATACATGTTTATGAAATAATACACTCAGTGTTTAAATTCACTTAACGAGAAGCAGCTGCTGATAAACCTATTATTGACTTTAAAAAATTCAAGAACGTGTGGATAGCATGACAGGTAATGTCATGGATAAATAAGCTATTAAAAAATAATAAATAATATGAGATTTTTTGGGCTGCATTTTGCATTTTTTAGAGTTTCTGCATCAAAAATTTTGCAAAGGATACAAAATTAAAGCAGGAAATATATCCAACTTTGACACTCCCGATAAAAGGTGAAAAATCTTTAAACATAAAATTTCACATAGTTAAGCAAGGTCTGCTTCAGTGGCAGCTTATTAATTTCCATATAACTCAAAAACAAGTACCCACTGGATCTAATTTAAGTATCTCACTATTTTGTATTGCAATAAAGATTTTTATCTTCACGTGTGACTTACCAGTAGAGACTAGACTCTTTGCTTATGATTTAATCATTTTTGTTAAGTGGATAAATGATAAAACTCTCCAGGTCCATCGAAAGAAAGTGCTATGGAATCTTGAATCGTGGACAAATTCTACTAGTGTTCAATTATCAACCACAAAAACAAAGACTATATTATTTAAAAAAAAAGAAGTTATGTCACTTCTGAATTAAAACTATTTAATAAAGACATAAAGTATGTTGACAAAATTGAATGTTTAGACATGGCATTTGACAACAGATTATGCTGGAATCACTACATTCATGATCTAAAAAGTACTAAGTTAAGTCTAAGTTATCAATCTGCAGTTAGCAGTATAAAAACTATTGCACACAACATGTAGGGAGGGGATAGTAAAACTCTGACTCTTATATAAGTTGTTGATTAAGTCTAAGTTCAATTACGCTTGTATTATTTACGGTTCAGCAAAACCATGTTTGGCAAAATAACTTGTTCGAATACAAAATAGTGCCCCGCTAACCATACTACAACTATACAGTTATACAGTACGTAAATCTTTCAGCTGGACAGTTCATATACATGAAATAAATGTGGCAACTGCGCTTTCTCCAGTCTATGCCAATATCTCACAACACTACACAAAAGTTTCACATTTATTTTCGCGAAGAATATCGTTTTAAAATGTTTATTTACACTTCTCCAGAAAAGGTTCAAATAAATAAATGATATTGTCAAGGCAATTTTTTGTCAGAATGTGTAGGTATTTTTGCTAATACTTTCGAAAATAGGAATAGACCTATACCTTGTAGACGAACAATTGCAAATATTGTAAATAGTTTTAAAACACATTATTGTTTACAATATTGTAAAAAATGTCACAAAAGAAAAGAGATGTCCCTGGAAAGACAGTAGTAAATCAAAACGGGAGTTGAAAGTATTTGTGCTATCATTGAGGTGGATAACTCCAGAACCACTAGAATTGTTGCCAAGGAGTTGGAGGTCTCGCATGCCACAAGTAATAAAGTTAAAAAATATGGCTTTAGAAATTTAAATATTCGAAACCTCAGGAGTTATTTCCCGCAGATCCATTTCGTAGAATGGAGTTTTGTGAAGCTGTAATGAATGCATCTCACAAAAATTATACAGGGTGAGTCACGCTCAACGGGACGGAGCCTATCGGGGAAATGGCTAAAGATATTAAAAATTCCTTTTGTAGGAATACGTAGGTCAGTACCGGCTACAAATTAAAATTTGTGAGATATATACAGGGTGTCCCAATTTGGCGTAATGATATAAACTTATAATTTTTTAAATGGAATAACCTATATTTCACTTTAATTTTGAATTCTACTGAACAAAATAATGTTACTTTATTCAACATTCCCTATACCTATTTTTGACCGGTTTCGATTTATTTGGGTTTTTCTGAAAATTTACTATTCGCGAAATTAATTAATTACACAATATCGCATCAATTATAATTAACGCCTTTTTGTCAATTAATTTTCAAGTGTCCATGCTTTACATCAGAATAATTACCAATTGAAATTAATCTACAGAGTGTTCGCAATACGAAGTGTCAATGCTGTATAATAGTTTGTTTAATTACTTTCTTAACTTAAATGGTATTTTACTTTAATTTTGAATTCTAATCAAAAAAATAATATTACTTTATTAAACAATCCCTATACCTATCCTTTATAATTTTCGATTAATTTGGGTTTTTTGAAAATGCACTATTCTTGAAATTAATTAATTACACTTTATTACATAAAGTTAAACAAAACACACTAGAAAAAAATTAATTTACATTAAATGTTCAAAATGGTGTCCATTTTCTTCAATACATAACCTCACTCTGTGTTCAAAATTTTGTTTTACTCTTCTTAGCATTTCTGGAGTAACTGTTGCAAACGCATTACGAATACGCGTTTTCATGTCTTCAGCGGTTGTAGGTGGAGTTTGATAAACCAAACTTTTAATATATCCCCAAAAAAAAGTCCATTGATGTTAACCCAGGTGATCTAGGGGGCCAATTGACAGCACCACCCCTACCTATCCACTTTCCGGGAAATTTTCTGTCTAAATATTCTCTAACGTTACGCGTGTAATGTGCTGGAGCACCGTCTAGCTTCAGAAACATTGTTCTTCTAATATTTAAAGGGATAATTTGCAAAAGTAACCAAAAGTCTCTTCGTAGAAATCTTAAAAACTTTTGTCCATTTAAATGGCCATTAAAAAAATACGGTCCTATCACATGTTCTATTATTCCACCATATACATTAAGGGACCATCGGTTTTGTCGATCAGTACATCTATATTCATGTTGATTTTCCGTATTATAATAGTGAAAGTTATGTCGGTTCACGAGTCCATTATTATGGAAAGTAGATTCATCAGTGAACAAAATTTTATAAAAAAAATGTTGGTCTGCTCCCGTTTTGTCTAGAAACCATAAACAAAATTCTAACCTACGTTCAAAATCAGTTCCATACAAATGCTGATGCATTTGAATATGGTATGGGTGATATTGATATTTTTTAAGAATTCTGCATATACTAGTTTGGCTTACTTCAATCTCCCTGGCCATCGTCCTTGTACTTGTATTTGGATTTTCAATAACTGATTGAATAACTTCTAATTCGGTATTTTCATCTTCAGTTATCGGATTTATTAATTTTCGTTTAGTAAAAACAACACTGCCAGTTTCACGAAACCTTGTTAAGACTCTGTCAAATACTTCTTTACGAGGATGACGTTTTAAGGGAAATCTCTCAGCATAGACTCTTGATGCTAACAAACTGTTTTGATCACATTCACCCAGTATTAAAATCATATCTACTCGGTCTTCAATTGAATAATCTGCCATTTCTATTTAATTGAAAGCAATACAGTTAATAGTTTGACAATTAGTTTGATAGCTAGGTACCTTTTGTTTTTTCATGGCATTCTTTATAATAACGAGCTATGTAATTAATGACATTTAATGTTCCAGGTAACATAATGCAAATAGATTTGAAGATACTAGATATTAATATAAAATTTTATAATAGTTTGATTATAATAATTGTTACAACATTCAAATACAGGGTTTTTGTTTAAGTTAGAGTAGAACTTTATGTAATAAAGTGATAAAAATTAATTAATTTCAAGAATACATAGTGCATTTTCAAAAAAACGCAAATAAATCGAAAATGCTCAAAGATAGGTATAGGGATTGTTTAATAAAGTAATATTATTTTTTTAACTAGAATTCAAAATTAAAGTAAAATACAGGGTGTCCCATTTAAGTTAAGAAAGTAATTATACAAAATATGGTACAGCATTGACACTTCAGATTGCGAACACTCTGTAGATTAGTTTCAAATGGTAATTATTCTGATGTAAAGCATGGACACTTGACAATTAACTGACAAGAAGGCGTTAATTAAAATTCATGCGATATTGTGTAATTAATTAATTTCGCGAATAGTACATTTTCAGAAAAACCCAAATAAATCGAAACCGGTCAAAAATAGGTATAGGGAATGTTGAATAAAGTAACATTATTTTGTTCAGTAGAATTCAAAATTAAAGTGAAATATATGTTGTTCTATTTAAAAAAGTATAAGTTTATATCATTACGCCAAATTGGGATACCCTGTATATATCTCACAAATTTTAATTTGTAGTCGGTACTAACCTACGTATTCCTGCAAAAGAAATTTTTAATATCTTTAGCCGTTTCCCCGGTAGGCTCCGTCCCGTTGAGCGTGACTCACCCTGTATATTTATAAAAAAATATTATTTTCGTCGATGAATCGTAATTTTCAATAGGGGATCATCACAATCTTTTCAGAAAACTTAATGTGTAGATCGGCATTTTAGGTGACCATGTAATTGGTCCATTTTTCATTGAGGGAATTGTGAATTCAGCTAAATATCTTGCTCTTTTACAAGATAACATTATTCCAGCTATTCAGAGTCTTCCAGATGTACGTTTAAACGATATCTGGTATCAACAGGATGGATGTTCCGTTCATAATGCGCGTATCGTGAGAAATTATTAAACACAGTTTTTCAAGATCGCATTATAAACAGAACAATCCCAATTAAATGGCCTGCGTGATTTCCCAACTTCGCTCCTGTGGATTTCTTTTTCTGCGAACATATTAAATCCATCACCTGTGGCAACGATCTCGTTAGGGCATAATAATCTAGTCGATTTAGAAAATAAAACAAGAAATGCATGTGCTACGATCACGTCACAACAGCCTTGAGACGTAATAGGCTAGGTTATTGTCTTGCAAAAAAATGTGTTACATTTGAACCTTTTATTTAGTTGACTTTAATCTTTAGGTATTTTGTACAGTAGAATGTAATATTTGTTTTTTAATTTCTTTAAATGAATTATTTATTTGTGTTTAACTACTTCTAGAATGATACTTTTTCGTTTTTCGGCGGGCATAGTCCACAATAAAAAATTTTCCAATAATAATATATTTTTTTAATAACCCCAATAAGGTTTTTAACTGCATTGCAAGAACTTTAAATTATTTACGTAGATTTACGTACCAGAAATAAAAAAACGTCTAAAGCCTTGTTGACAGCAGTGGGCTTGAGAAAGCGCAGTTGCCACACTTACCTCAATATATATTACCTATGCCCAGCTGAAAGATTAACGTACTGTATTACTATTTATTTGGATTAAAAGAATTTTTTACCTCACTATCTTTTTTTAAATGAAGTTTTTTTTTCTCAAAAACAAAAAAGATAAGTCAAGTTTATTTCTTCTGTGTAATTAACTTTATTTTATTTGAAATTTTTAGTCATTTTGGATTGTATTTGATTTACCCAAAAAATTTAAAGCGCTAAGAGTTCGCCGTCGTCGTCAGTTTCGTCATTTATGCGACTTAGAAAAGAGGGGCATTCTAGGCTTGACAGAGGCCGTTTTGGTTTACAGATACAGAAAATTTCACGAAGAGTTAAAGCTAAGACTTTGGAGGAGGTGGTCCAACGATGAGACTTATCGGTGTCGTGGAGTGATAGGACACAGAATAATAAACAATCAGAATGCCCACTCTGCTTGACAAAATAAATACGCGCATCTCGTTCCCGCTGGCGGAATCAGCCATGTTTTAGTCGGAACCAGTGCTGTTCAGTGATATTTATCTTGTGTTCATAGAAAAATTAATCAGGTTTAATTTATTTACGGCATTTATAGACATTATATTATGCACTATTTTATTCGTACTTTTAGTTGAAGAATAGATTAAATTATTTCAAATGTACTAAATTTTTAATCTCTAAAAATTTAAATTACAGTTCTGTCGTAGCTTGTCAAAAATTTCTTAATTCGAGTCTGTTTCCCTTTAAAATATATCGATGGCGTGCTGACAGACTTCAAAAGCGGTATCTGAGAGTGGACATTCTGATTGTTATATATTCTGTGGTTTGGATGTCCTAAGATATTGCAAGACAGTGATTTGCGCCATCGTAGACTTCTTTCTTTCAGAAATAGATATGACAGTTACCTGAAAGAAGAAGAACCTGAAATTACTTTTAAAGTCGTAGGTGCAGCTCGATCTTTAGATTGTTAAGCAAGTAATTTGCGACGGTCTTCCCTAGAATGACCGGGAACACGACAATAACTACAACGCGACCGTTTTTAATACGATTTACAATTGTGGGATGTTTTCTCCTCCTTGCAACTAGGTTGGTCAAAGACATCTTCATCTTTCTGAGCTTCTGTAAGCAAATCATTAAAGGTTGTGAGTGATTCTCGAGAAATCTTTTCTCTAATACTTTTGTGCAATAATCGGTACGCCATATCTAATTGAACCGATTCCGTAAGATTACCTTTATTTGTGCAGTTGTGGTTCTAACAATTTCGTCCCATGTAGATATAGTATCTTTAACGCCTTGATACCATTTAGCAGCAAAATCATCAAACATCATTGCGTTTCCTTCAAAAGCGTTTTGTCTGACACTAAAGCGCAATCTTTAAAAATTTCTACGGCAATAATAAAAGCATTTAAGTCGGTGTCCTTTTTACCATCAAAACACGAAGAGCATTTCAAAAGATTACCACTTTGCAACGACGGCGAAGAAGGAGCAGTTTCTACCGTCGGTCTCGACAAAGGTCTTTGAATTGTTTATTACTTAACACATTTTGACTCGTCATGTCTCTACTGTTTATGTCCACGGATGTATTCTAAAATTCTTTTGAATCCGAGTCGATATTACTTATCAAAATCAAATGTTCGTCAAGGTCTCTATTTTGGATCAAACGCAAATTATACAAATGGTCTACATAAAATTGGAAAGTACTTGCCAAATCGCTGGTATGTCCAAATTTGAGTAAAATACCTCCAGGACTATACTTTCTGCAGACATTGCATTAAATATAACCTTGGAACAAATTGACACTAGATCACTTCCGAGTTTTCAACAAAATAGATGGTTTGAACATGTATAGTCCAGTAATTCATACTGAAGCTATTCAGAGTATGTATTTAATAGTCCAGTAGTTAGACTAAAGCTACTTAATTGTTTAATAGAATACACCACAAACGGTCTGGATTTAATTCTCGAAACACGGTTTTTTTTAGTAACCGATGTCCAGTAATTGAATATCGAATCACTAGCGTCTGCATATAACTAATTACCGAATCACCTGAATTCAAAACTTTCTGCCCAGTAACTAAACACAAAGCAGACAATTATTTAAAAAAATTATACCAGTCAAAGACTTCAAAAGAGAGAAGCACTTTTTACTAATACGTGAACCTTCACTAAAAATGACGCAAACAGAATAGGTCACTGTTTTAACCGTCGAATTTTGTCATTAATTATCCCTTAAAACACACCAAACTCTGATTTAACCATAATTTATTAAACTTCCTTCAACAAGTTAACCACTTTCTGACGTGCTACAGTGTACGACATTATGCAAAACAAAGACAAAATCGAAAAATTTATTAAATCTGTAGAGAATGATTCTAAGGACAGAAAAACCCTTAAAATGAGTCAAATTCCCGATATTAGAGCAACTCTGCACATCTGGTTTAAGCAACAAAGAAGCAGACAAGCTCCTATTTCAGGTGATATTTTAAAAAATAAACTGTTTTTTATCAGGAATTAACAAAGAAAACTTATTTCCGTGCTAGTCAAGGTTGGTTCAAAAACTTCAAAAAACGGTACGGATTACGATTTTTGCAGATGAGTGGAGAGAAGTTGAGTGTGAGATATCTGAATTCTTTTAGAATTTGATCAAAAAGATCACCGAATTAGACCTAATTCTTGAACAACTTTAAAACGCTAATAAAATCGGACTAAACTGTCGGCAACTTCCAATAAAAACATTTGTTACTTCAGACGAAAAAAAAATTGGGTAGAAAACTTCAGAAAGAACGTCTCACTCTCATGGTATGCGCGAATGCATTAGGATCCCACAAATTGAAATTTCTAATCGTGGCTAAGTCCAAAAAACCTCGTGCCTTCAAAAATATTAAAATTGAGATGCTACCAATTACGTACATGTGGCAAAGCCATGCTTGGGTGACTAAAGAAGTTTTTCTGGATTAGTACAAGAACAGCTTTGTCCCAAAAGTTAAAGATTAGCTAAAAAGAAGAAACTGCCAGTGAAACCCCTCCTGTTGTTCGAAAATGCCCCAGGACATCCTGATTAGAAGGAATTAAAAATCGAAACTGCCGATGGATATATCGAGGTAATGTACTTACCGAAAAATACTACTGCATTGATTCAGCCCATGGATCAAAACGTTATTAAAACTCTCAAGGCACACTAAAAGAAACAACTCCTCGTGGATATTGTAAGTCAACCTAATGCTGCCATCACTTCAATTTTAAAAAACTTTAACATCAAAGATGCGATTATTAATGCTGTATTTGCCTGACAGCAAGTCAAGTCTTTTACATTGATTAAAACGTGGAAGAATATTTGGCTCAACAAACCACTTTTTCCAATAGAAGTTAACAAAATATCAGAAATGACAAATTCTAATGAACACGTGACCCAGGAAGCACAGGATGAAAAATCTTTCACCGTCAACTGTGATGATGCTATATTGGCTGCAAACACTTTGATGCGTTGGTGCGAGGATAGAGCATATGACTGAAAAAATTTTGATGTTAAAGGAGATACAAGAACAAGCAATGATAGACTGTCTGAACAGCAAAAAGCAAAAGATAATCAAAGACTTTTTTAAGTTGTGAGCACAGTATGTATTTAAATACGTCCATAATTAATCTACATTAGTAGCGGCATTTAGTTATTAGTACTTACAATGTTTATAAGTTCTTATTTACATACCGAATGTACAATAAATTTATAAGCTTCCGTATTTCTAAATCCTAAAGTGGAGAACAAAACAACATTGAAGAAGAATGGAATGTCATCCAAACGACAATTACAAATATGGCAAAGGAAACATTAGGTGAAACCTCAATCAAAAAAAACGAGGAATGGTTTGACCAAGATTGCCAACAAGTAATAAATAGCAAAAATATGGCTAGACAGAAATGTCTACAAAGGGATTCCCAATTGAATGGAAGGGCATATGAAAAACTCAGAAAAGATGCAAAGAAAATATGTACAAGGAAAAAGAGAAAAATGTTGAATAGAAAAATACAACAAATTACAGATTATAATAACAGAAGAGAGACTAGAAAATTTTACAAGAAAACCAAGCAATACACCCAAGGATACATGACAAGATCAACAGTTTTCAAGGACAAAAATGGGACAATTATCAGCGAGAAAGAGGAAATAATGAAAAGGTGGAAGGAGCATTTTTAAGAGCTGTTAAACCCAGAAAAAGAACAAAACGAAGATAAAGAAATAATTCACCACACAGCAAAACAACTAGTTGAGCAACCAACATTGGAAGAAACGATAAACGTCATAAAACATCTAAAAAATAACAAAGCACCTGGCATAGATGAAATAACTGCAGAACTTATAAAGAATGGTGGACATGCGCTATGGAGGCGTATCCATAAACTAATCGACCGCATATGGACACTAGAAGCTATCCCAGAAGGTTGGAAAGTAGAAATTATACTTTCTATGTACAAAGGGAGAGATAAACGAGTCTGCAAAAATTATAGGGCATAACAATTTTAAATGTCGTCTACAAGATATTACCAGGAATTATATACAGCCGCCTGCAATCGTTTTCGGGGGAGATGATTGGTAAATACCAATGTGGCTTCAGACCAAAGAGGTCAAACATAGACCAAATACATACGTTAAGAGGTATACATGAAAAATGTGTTGAATATAACATACCTATTTACAACTTGTATATCAATTTCAAACAGGCGTTTGATGAAGTAGATCGACAAAAGATGTTAAAGCAACTATCTATGTTAGGAATACCCAATAAGTTGGTTAAACTTATACGAATGACTCTGGAGGGTTTCAAAGCTATTGTGAGAATAGATGGAGATATGACGCAGGCCTTTAATATTGAAAATGGAGTTAGACAAGGTGATGCCTTATCAACAACACTTTTTAATCTAACTTTAGAAGCTGTTGTTAGAAAACTAGATATAAACGGCTGTATTAATACAAGATCAATGCAAATATGCGCATAGGCGCTGAAACTGAAACAAGAAGCTGCTACATTTGGTCTATATATAAATGAAAACAAAACAAAATATATACAGGGTGCACAAAATCGAATTAACATGAGAATCTGAAGATAGACAACCGTACCTACAAATATGCCTCCACTTTTCCCTACCTAGGCTCAATAATAAATGACAACAACAACATCAGTCAAGAAATACAAGCACGGATTCTTAGCGGTAATAAGTGCTTTTATGCATACAAAGACTTAATGAAAAATAAGTTATTTAATTGTGAGTCTAAGCTTAGAATCTAAAAAGCAGTAATTAGACCAGTGGTCACATATGGATGTGAAACGTGGACCCTCTCAACCACTGATGAAAATCAACTGAGAATATTTAACAAAATACTAAGGAAGATATTTGGATCAACCCAATGCAGCGATGATTCGTGGAGAATTAAAATGAACCACGAGCTGGATGAACTAATGCAGAGCGCAGATATTGTTAGATTTGTAAAGTCACAAAGACTAAACTGGCTTGGTCACCTAGAAATAATGACAGATAATTGAGTTGTAAAAATAGTCCAGAGATGGAAGCCCCAAGGAAACAGAACAAGAGGAAGCCCCCGAACATCAGGCAGTGGCGAAGAAAAGTATCCAACAGGGCAGAATGGAAGAACATTGTTAAGCAACCCAAGACTCACAAAGGGTTGTAGCGCCATTAGAAGAAGAAGAAGAATGTTTATAAGTTATTATTTACACACTGAATGTACATTAAATTTATAAGCTTCCGTATTTCTTTTAATATACATATTTTAGTTAGCCGAAATGGGTGTTTCATTTGCATATTAATCTGGGTAGAATTTTACTCATAAGGTTTGAGAATATTGTAAGCTACTGCTAGCAAAAAATGCCAAATAAATAATCAATTTCGGTAATCCGGACACTTTTGGTAATCCGACACCCTTTTGGTCCCATACCTGTCGGATTATCAAGGGACAACTGTATATATGTAGCAGACGCACGTTTGGAAAAAGCTTGCCTCCGAATTTATATATATATATATTATATATATATATATATATATATATATATATATATATATATATATATATATATATATATATATATATATATATATATATATATATATATATAAAGAAAATCGGAGCAAGCTTTTTCGAAACGTGCGTCTGCTTAAACGTGCAATGGCCAAAACAAGTATTTGTATTTCCGTATTTAAATTATGCACTATAATTGCTATTATACAAGTAAATTTGTTTAAAATACATTAATTTAAATTGCATTTAGTCTAAAAACATATGTAAATTTAAGATTTTTAATTACTTATATGAATAAACTGTCTTTTTATTAATTACAACCGAATAAAATTACTCGACATAAATTGCTTTTCTTTGTTAATGGAAATTAAAAAGAATGACAATCTATTTTATACGATTTAATTAATTACTATAATTGCATTCGTTAAATTGAAAAAAAAACAATATATAAACACAATTTGAATTAGTGTGTAGAAAAAGGTTTTTTAAATACAATGTAGTCTTTTTAAACACGATTCAACTTAGTTCAACTAAAACAGTACCAAATATAATCTTCTTTTCTTTCAAATTGAGCCCCTGTAGTTTCTTGCTCCAATATAATCCGTCTTAAGCCGCTGGCACACAAGTGCTGACGTTCGGCAAATTGCACGTCCACTGTCACTTTTAAACTTTTCCGTGGTCTTCCTTTTGGTCTTCTACCTTTCATTTACGATCTGTCCTAATCCGTCCTCTATACATCACCAGTTCATCAAAGTCTCTGCAGAATCTCGAGCGAATTCTCAGACAGGATTTTCTTTGAACAGTCGGTAAAAGATTTTATAGAACATTATCTTCGATTTCCTATATATAGTTTTGGAGCGAAGTATGTCAGTTAGCCAGAAATAAGCTTTGTTGTCCATTATTTTTACTTATTTGAATTACTGCTTCTTATATTACCTCCGTATTTATTTTTACTCCTACATATGTCTCTTTCTTTTTTATCTTAACAGCATATTATACTATAACTTGATTTGTAATTTACTATTTTGTATGTTTATTTCAAGTTTACCTCCGCAGTCTTTTTTTCAATTGTAAATATGTCACTTCCTCTACTATACGGGACATGATCTTAGCGTCATCAGTATCAGCCTTGGTTACAACTTGTACTGTTTGGTTGGTACGAGATTGGCTCTTCCAACATTAATTAACAACGTTCTTCTGAAAATAATTAAATTTGGTTTCATGCTAAACAAATCTTCTTCTTATTCTTCTTTTTATATAGACATGACTCTGTCTATTTTTCAATGTGCCTCCAGTAAGTTGTCGTTCCATCGTTTTCGTGGTCTTCCTACTGATCGTTTTCCTATTGGGGAACCGTCTCTTGCCGTCTTAACTACTCGATTTGTTGTCATTCGGCTTATATGATCGTTCCATTCTACTCTTTTATTTCTTACCCAGTCCTTGATGTTTTCCACCTTGCATCTACGTCGTATATCTGTACTTCTAGCTCTGTCCCATAGTGTCTTACCATCAAATTTTGTGTTTTCATTTCAGCTGTTTCTAACATTCTTTTTGTCTTCTCTGTGTCAGGTTTCTGCCGCGTATGTCATTATTTATCTGATGACTGTTTTGTAAATTCTGCCTTTCGTTTCTTTCCCGATATTTTTATTTCTTCATATTGTTTCATTTAGGAAACCTGCGGCTCTGTTTGCTCTATTTACTTGGTCTTCCACATCAGTTTCGACTTTTCGTAGCTAGATAATGTGATGCATAGATATTTAAACTCCATCACTTGTTCTATTATCTGACCTTCCAGCTCCAATTTACATGTTAGTAAATTTGCTGTTGTAACCATGCATTTTGTCTTTTTTGGGGAAATTAACATGTTAAATTTTTTGACGTTTGTATTAAATTGATGCAGCATATGTTGTAAATCATAATCACTTTGAGAGAGTAGTATTGCGACGTCTGCATACCCGATTATGTTAAGTTGTTTTTCTCCCAATTTGGTATCCTTTTTTAGTTCTTACTTTTTTTTATTATTTCATCCATAATCAGGTTGAATAATAAAGGACCCAGGGAATCTCCCTGTTTTATCCCATTGCCAGCTTCAATAGGGTCGGTTAGTTCTTCTTCTACTTTTACTTTTATTGTGTTGTTTTGGTAAATATTTTTGATCGTTTTGATTATTCCTAGAGGTATCTCTCTTGCGTACAGTAAGTGGATAACGTCTTCTAATTTGACCCGGTCAAATGCCTTTGTAATGTCCACGAAACATAGATAAGCCGGTTTGTTGTATTCTAATGATTTCTCTTACACTTGCCTCATTATAAATATAGCGTAGGTGCATCATCTTCCCGGCATGAAACCTTGTTGTTCTTCTGCTAGTGTTATAATTTCATTCCGTTTATTTGTTATCACTTTGGTTGCTAATTTTAGTGTTGTGTTTAATAAATTAATTCCTCTGTAATTTTGCGGGTCCGATTTGTCCAATTTGTCAGCGCTTGCGTTCTGGCTAAAACAGAACCTCACTTTTAAACTTTCTAAAAATCAAAAATTTAGTTATTGCCGACAATTCCAAGAATTACCTCCTTTTAAATGTAGTAACATTGGGTTTTTCGATTAACCTTGGGTAAACCTTTGCGTGTTAAGTTCAAAGCTACCATACATTTCAAACCTTAAAAAAAACTTTTTTTTGCCCATAGTAACAAAAAACACCACTATGTTACTAGCAAAGTTTTTTAATATTCTAACTCTACAATTCTAAGTTATGGTAAGATCAATAATGTTTTAATAGATAATATATGGTAGCTAATTATAATTTATTCTCTTTCAGCCCTGAAGAGGCCAAATTAATTCTCTTTGGCGAAAACGTTCGGCGAAACAATTGATACTCATTAGAGTCTTTCTTGAAGATTTCCTCAATATTTAAGAGTTTACTATATATATATATATATATATATATATATATATATATATATATATATATATATATATATATATATATATATACATATATATATATATATATATATATATATATATATATATATATATATATATATATATATATATATATATATATATATATATATATATATATATATATATATATATATACGCTGGGGTTATTCAAATCAATGTAATCAAAATCCATATTCTCTGCTCTAAGCAATAAATCATACCAACCATTTGATACTGATAATGTTAGTCTATATTCTTTGATGTTATTATTTGATTTCCTACAATTAACCTCACTTTTGAATAAAAAGATTAACTATAAACATAAAGTGTAGTTCTTGACAGGTGACAACAACACCTCCGCTGGGTTATGGCTAATGGTCTGATACGCGGCATTATTCGATAATTTGGGCCATAACATTTTACCCACCCCACTATCCGGGTATATGTTGGATGTAAACCAAATCTTAAAGAGCTGGTCCGACTATTTACCTCCTTTAATTTTAAAATAGAATATTTTTGTAACAATCTCTTTTCTTTGTCCTCCGAACATTCTCCATATTTCTTTTTGTGTTCCGTAGAAGTCGTACTCCATCTGTTTTGAGAAACTCTGCCAGTGTTGCTTTTTTATTTGTCTAACACTTAATACATTTTATGATATCTAACGAAAAGTATACTTACTTCTTTTATACATACTGTAAATTGTATTACGAAGTTTGGTTATATTGATTAGTTAAGTATTTGTAACTTTATTAGGCCTAGTACGTTTTTTAGTTGGTGATGATTAAGGTGTATTAGTTTTTACGGCCTGAAAGATAAAACTCACAGTTGAAATATGCAAATTTAAATCTTGTATCGTAGCTACAGACTAAAACAAGAATGTATATTTTGAGAATTTACATAAACATACTATAAAAAATAAATTACACACAAATCCTAACAGCAGTCAACGGTAGAATATGGCCGTTATTGTAACGTTCCTCTTCAAAATAATGAATCAAAAAAGCTAGTGTGACATTTTAAGATTAAATCACAAATCACCTTATTTAATAATAAATAATAAAAACAATGACGGAACAGATACTTGATCTAATGGAGCAACGCAGACAGTACAAAATACATCAGAATCAATAGAAATAAGGAAATCCGACGTACGATAAGGGCAAGAATTTAAAAGGCAAAGGAAAGCTGGATCAAAGAATGTTGTAAGGAATTAAAATCACTACAAGAAAAGGGAGACAGCTTTGGACTACATAAAAAGGTCAAAGAAATTTCGAGTATATACAAAAAACACCATGAGACTCGCCTGAAGAATAATCACGGAAACTACGTTTATACCCAGAAATAACTAGCTTAAATCTGGGTAAACTATGCTTCGTCCCTCTTTGCAGATAATAGACCGAATCTGCCAACTGCTAACTGCCCTCCCAGAGATGGAGTACGCTATAAAAGTAGCAAAACTAGGCAAGGCCCCTGGACCGGATGAAATTACTCCGGAAGCCATAAAACTGTTGGAAGATGATAACATTGACATACTGGTAACAATTTTCAATGCCATATCACCGGCCACATTCCAACGGATTCGCTTTATTCAACCTTTATAATGATCCCTAAATCACAAAGAGAGACAACATGCAAAGACCCTAGACTGATAAGTTTAATGAGCCATTTGCTTAAGGTGTTTCTTCGCATCCTTCACACAAGAATGTTCAGAAAGCTGGAAGATCTAAGCGGTGAGACAAAATTGGTTTCAAGGGCGGACTGGGTACACGTGAAGCAGCTTTCTGCTTGAATACGCTTGTACAAAACTGCATGGATCAACGAAAGGATATAGTCATAACATTCCTCGATTATGAAAAAGCGTTTGACACCGTAAAACATGACGCAATGATAAAAATGCTACACAACGCTAACATTGACGACAAAGATATAAGAGTTATCCAAAATCTCTATTGGAATCAAAAAGCACGAGTCAGACTGAACAAATCAACCAACACAGAAGAATTTTAAATTTTAAGAGGGGTAAGACAGGGGTTTATTTTGTCTCCTATGCTCTTCAATCTCTATGTGGAGAACATTTTTGCAGAGGCACTGGAAGGCTCTGAGTGTGGAATAAAGGTAAACGGGTTCCCGATAAATAACATTCGTTACGCCGACGACACCGCGATAATAACACACAACGAACATGATATGCAGTTGATGTTAAATAAAATAAACACCGTAGGAAAAATATATGGCTTGAAGATAAATGCTGAAAAAACTAAATGAGTGACAATAAGAAAAAACGCACTTTTAAGAATACAACTGCAAGTAGATAATGCTCCAATCGATCAAGTGAAAATATTTAAATACTTGGGAATGATGATGAATGACCAATGGGATCCTCAACAAGAAATAAAATGCCGTACCGAACAAGCAAGACAAGCTTTTATCAAATTTAAACCGCTACTATGTAACCGCAATATTTCCTTCAATTTCCGCTACAGGATGGTTAAATGCTATGTACGGTCCATATTGTTATACGGCATGGAAACACGGACGTTAAGAGTACCTTCCATTAATAAGTTGGAGGCCTTCGAAACGTGGACGCTGCGAAAAATGTTCCGCATACCATGGACAGATAGGGTGAGAAACGAGAAAGTCTTAAGAAAGCCAAATACTGAGAGAGAACTACTCAATTTGATCAAGGTACGAAAAATTGGATACCTCGGCCATATTTTGAGAGGAAAAAAATACGCAATCCCTCAAATAATCATCCAGGGACGGAATGAAGGCAAGAGAGGAGTAGGTCGCAAACAAATGTCGTGGCTACGAAACATAAAGAACTGGACAGGCATAAATAATACTGGCAATCTTTTGCGTGCCGCAAAAGACAGACGTCTGGCCTTCGCCAAGATAATTCGCTAACGCACTATAAGGTGCACGGCACTATAAGAAGAAGAAGAATAAAAACAAATCCAAAGTGTCAACCCCACAACTGTCAAATAAGTGTTACCTATATGTCACCTTCATTCGATTTATAATCCACTTACCCAAATTAAATGAAACAAGTATGGTGTATTTCTTATGTTTACGTTAATAGAAATCTATATTATTTTTAAGTACGTGTATACAATTAAATATGTCTAGTGGCTGTAATTCCAGTGTACTTGTCTAAAATATTCTATGAAGCTTCAGGAACCTACCCTAATGTCATTTACTCTGATGCGGATGACGTGAATCGGGATTTATACTGTACTAGCTGTAATTAACAATAATCCTATTAGCAATAATACTGTTACACATTATACTTAATTCTAACTATTAGATCTACAATATAAGCACAAAGCACAAAATCATTCTCTTTTGGGCCTTTTCAACAGACTGTTGGCTCTAGAGATCGCAATGAGGTGATTCCTGTTTGCACAGATTGCACTTACAATTTTGTGGTATTATAGTAGTTTACTAATCTTTATGGCAGGTAGTAATATTTCTAAAAATTACCATGAATCGAATCCATTTGGTTACGAAAGCTTGTCTACCTTTTCTTGCTGCTGCGTGAGATTTCATTGAGCTATTATCTAATTGTCTCTCAATGATATCGTTTTTAAGATTTTTAGCAAAACCATTTAAAACATTTATTGTGGATTGTAAATAAATTGTTCTCATATACCACAGAAAACCAGCTCCAGAAAAATTTGAGGATAAAGAAAAGCAAAATGGATGGACAACAAAGAAGTTTATAAAATGTTTTTCTCTTTTTAGCGTATCTCATCCTTTAAAGACGGTGGCAATCATCACAGCCCATATCTGCTGCAGTTTTGCATAGTTCTTTTTGTTGTTTTTCCACTACACTGCTTTAAATTTTTTAACCAGGACGTGCGTCTTCTTCCTGGTCCCCTTTTTCCTCCCGCCTTTCCTCTTGTAACCAATCGCATCAACTTATATTTTTTATTACTAGTATGTGACCAAAGTAGCTCATTTTTCTTTCACAACATTCAAAACTAGCAAGTTTCTTGTCAGTTGCATCGTACTTGCGTTACATACATCGTTGCTTCAGTTTAGTTTTCCTGTTTACGTTAAAGCTGTCATCTTGTTTTTCCAATTTTTCTATTTCTGCCCATTTTTCTGATAGCCACAATTCCGTTGCTGATTTGATTTTTGTTTGTTTGTTTTATTTACGTTCTTGTATAGTTGTTCATTTTTATTCTTGTATTTCCTCCTTTCTGATAATATTGACTTTATTTCTTGTGTTATCAATTTTTTTGCTTTTAGAGAATATATTATCGCCCTCCAGTTGTTGTTTTAAGATTTTCTCCAACTTTCTCCATTTTTTTGTTGCATTAAGTTGTCCTTGTATTTTTACTTCGTGAACCTTGTGAATTTATTCTAGATCTGTTTGGAGATCTAGCAGAGATTAGCTTCCTTCAGTCGTTTCAGACTAATTCTATGTTTTTTGGGGTACACGTAAACTTATCACCAATTACCATAAATACCCTCGTACATAGTACAAACTCATCACCGCCATAAAAGTAGGGTTTTCAAAATAGACCCTAAGAGATCGGAAAACTGATCACTGGCGTACCTGCACCCCGGATCAGGTATAGACCATAAAATCCTTGCAAACGGCTAGTTTCTGGTAATTTCACAGAATAATCCAAATCCAGATGTCTTAAATGCAACCGCAATTTATTGGTTTTTATTTTAGGATTCCACAAAATTCTATTAATATCTACCTAAAATCATGCGAAAAGAAAAATTTCTCTTCATTTGCCCTTGTTTCTTCAACATGGATAGTGAACTGCTAATTGATTACGTTCTGAGCGAACGCGGACAAAAAATGATGGTTATAAATAATTTCAAATTTCAATTGCGAAAGACTCTAAAAAAATCGAATTGCCTTTTGTGGACTTGTGCGACGAAATGGTGTAAGGCTAAATGTCATACAACTGGTGAGTAGAAATTTTATACCGCCTTTATGTTATGTTAAGTTTGGTCTTTTACACCATGCAATTTTTATATTTTTTAATAATTGACTCAATCAATGAGTGGTGCGTGAATTTGTCACCTGTGAGTAGAACATCCACGAAAGACAAATCTCAATAACGTAAGTTTTTACAACCTGTACACTCTTAATAGTTTTCGAGGATGCTTTACTAACAGTAGCACTTTATTTCAGTTTTTTTGATGATGAAAATAAACATTTTCGAAAGCTTTAAACTTAGTTAAAAGAGTACACTTATTTCACCGCTGCAAATCCCAATATATATATATATATAGGGTATCCAATTAAGTCGGCACCATATGTGGAACCTTTTTATTTTTAGTTTTATGAATTTTGTTATATAAAATAATTATGTTACATAAAAAGTTTTGAATGATCTAAAACCTAGAATACAATGATCAGATATTAAATTTTTTTTAGTTGTATACGCGGTTTGTCAAAAAAAAATGAATTGTGGATATTTTCAAGTCTTAATAAAATTGTTGTTTAACGAACCGCCTAAATGACTGAAGAATACTAATATCTGATTCTGATGATTAAAGTTCTAGATCATTCAGAACTAGAGATTAAATTTTTTTTCACAAAACTAAAAAAAAAAAAATTCCAATGGTACCGACTTAATTGGACTCCTTATATATATATATATATATATATATATATATATATATATATATATATAATCATATGTATATGTATATATATATACATATATAGCATATATATATATATATATATATATATATATATATATATATATATATATATATATACTGAAAAAGCGATAAACGCTTGTAGTCAACGCTGATCAGTTAGACTACAAAACACGACTATTTGGGTGTGCAGCAGAAGATAGGACAAAGAAGTACTCTTTTTAGTCTACCAAGCTTTTGCAAATCTTTATTTGCATCATCAGGGTTCTACAATAAACAAAATTAGTACAAATTACAGAATAAAAATTATTTTGTATCTTACACTAATTGAGGTTAGTTGTCATGATGTTTATAAAATGAAATGAACAACTCATCCGACTCCCACAAATAATGGCGAAAACTAATCAAAAAATACTGTACTTAAGCATTTTGATGCATTCTGTCACAATAAATGCATTGCTAATTACTTTAAATTAAAAAATTTCCGCCAATGATGGCATAAAATGTAAAGCTTTGCACGTGTCAAAAATTAAATTTTACTTCGACTTCTATGCACCAATAGCACACTCAAGTTTTCAACTTTTTCTATTTTTTAGATATTTTATATTTACTGACTGTCCAAAATCGTTTATTATTTTTAAGATAGTCAAATAACTCCAAAACGTTAAGATTTAGACCGAATGTATGCTTAACAAATTATCTCGAGAATTCAATAAGAAATATAAAAATGCAATGAAAATCAAATAACGAAGTTGGGGACTACCTCCGATATAAACAAAAATAGCACATGTTGACAAATATTTTCATTTTAAAGTTCACTATCGAAATCCTATGCAACTAAATTTTTAGATCTCAAAACCATTTAGATTGGCAGATCCGTCTAATAGGCCACATCGCGAGACATATTAATATCTCAGTTAAATTTTAAAGCAACTTATTTAAAATAAATTTTGAATTTATTAAATTATCACATAAATGAGAAGTATAACAGGTAAGAGGCAATCTTTCGCATTAGAAACCAGGCAAAAATCCAGGTGATGAGTTTACCTATCTGCGGTGATGAGTTTACCAATCTCCAAAGGATGCCGGTGATCAGTTTACTATATTTCCGAGGGTCTAATAATTTTATGGGGGGCTATATAGTGATGAGTTCGTACACGTCCGTTTTTTGGTGGCCGTTTTTATTCTCTTTGGGTTAAATTTCTTGTTTTGTAAAACAATATTTCGGTCAATTGTTATACCTACTTCTAAGTTAGCTTTATAAAATGTAATAATAACCTTATTGTAAACAAAAAGTGGCTATCAAAAGATTACAATAGGTAGTCTGTTTTGAAACTATGAGTACAAGTTGCTTATCATATTCTTCCGATTTCTCGATAACGCATATTATCCAGCTATATATCAACGCAAAAAGATCATTATACAAAGGTAATAATCTAATTATAATCTACTATGGCATAACGGCGGGTCTATAATCGAAAATCTCGACGGTAGCCCAACTTTAATTAGTAATTATTACTAGCAGTATTTCATAAAAGTTCTTACCGCTTTATCACTATCTGCATCTCCGTCTTGCATTACTCACACTTCCGATGCTAACAAAGATAAAATTTGTTGACGAATAAGAAAAAACGAGATTTAATTTTGTCAGGGTAGGACTAGGAGGAGCTCACTGACAGGATGATTATAGAGAAACCTAAATCGTGGGCGACGCATGTCCAGCTTGGCCTTCAACGTTGCACAAAGGAGCCCGTTTAATTAAGTTTGAAATACAAGCAATTTAGATTTTGTTTTATAAGACCTATATGAATGGATATGTATATTTAATAAAAGAAGCAAGACTACGAATTTAAGAGGAATTTAATAATATGGAATATTACCATAACTCTTACAGAAAATACTAATTTACTTTATGGTACTTTACTTAAATTTGACAAATTGAGGTCAATCCCAAATAGTACAGTTCTGCAAATTGTAACACTTGGGACTTGGGACAAATTATAAGATTGACTTTGTTAACATATCAGTTTTCATATTTGACTTATTATCTTTAAGTTACAGATAAACCTATTAAATTGTTTAAACTATACCAGTCCAAATTGCCATTAAGGTTAATTCAAACCAACAATCACGGAAATTTGCTACTTAAGTATGATCAATATGACTAAGAGAAAAACACGCATTACTTTTGGATGAAAAAGATGATGCTGCAAAAACCTTTATAATTGTAGAAAAAGACCCACTATTAGGCGGTTTTTTAATCGCAACATGCTTGCCATCCATGGCTCTCAAGCAATGTTCGGTCACATGAAGTTACAAATCCATCTGCTATTTCTAACCAATCATTTGTGGTTGATGTAAACATCAAAGACACAAAAATTATAAATTATATTTTTTTCACTTTTTTTACACTGATACATATAAGTAACTTCAAAGATTTAGCAACTAACTTTATACTGCCGGTGAGCGCGTAGGTACTTCATACTGCAATTTTTATAAAAATTCACTCTCAACATTTTTCCCAATTGCACCTAAAAACTTCAAATACATGAACTAACATTCAATTCTATATAAAAAAGGTACCTAGTCTTTCTTCACATCAAAAAGTACACCGGTTTTCGAAATAAACCTATTTTGTTAATTATGCATGTCTCTATTTAATTTTTTGCAAAACAAGTATGCTTTGAACTTAATGGCAACGTCAAGACGTAACTACGCATTTATTTATTATTAGTTGTCAAAGTGCAGTGCGACTCATTATTTGCATAGCACACTACCACCTAGCATTGAAACTTCCGTGTTAAGGAATAAAACAATGATTGGCGCATCACCTAGTGATCGGGCGCATAACTATATATACATGGCGCTAAATTCAAAAGTTTAGTAATATTACCTAGGATTGTGAACTCATTTTAAAGTAAAGGAAAATCGATATAATCCTAAAATAACAAGAAAAATCCTTATCCTATACGATAATAAATATTTTTCGTATACTTTTTGGGTTTTCTTGTTATGTTGGTACTATATTTATTTTCCATTACATTAAAATGCCAAAGTGGTTAAAAAAATTACAGAATAAAATATAGAATAAAATCTTTATTTATAAAAATGTTACAAGAAATGTTATATGTGTTACAAGAAATATTAATAATACAAGCCATGTGTAGTATAATTTAGTTTTCTTAATGTTGTGACAAGAACGGGTCAGTATTTAAATAATTGTTTTGTCATTCTTATCAAGTTTTATGTGAATAAAAGCCTAATTCTGCAAAAGACATTTTACTACAATTTTATTCGCATAAATTTACAATGGGGAAGTACTTTAGACCAGATAAACTAGAGGCTGGTCCAAACTGTCAAACTTCCACCAAAGAATTCAAACATTAGTAAGTATATAACATTCAAGAATTTTTTAGAAAGCAATGAATCTAAAGATAAATCCCTAGAAGGTAAAGATAAGTACATGCTTTTAAAAAATTAATCTACGATTACATAAGCGAAGCAATCAATCTGGAAAACCAATTGCTTATTTCACACATACCCTCACAGATTCTGAATAAAAACATTATGCAATTGAAAAAAAAGCAAATGAGTTGAAGTATTTAAAAAAATGCAGACATTATCTGGTAGAAAAGCAATTCTAACCAATTACAGATTAAATCACTATTTGGTTTATATAGAATGACGGTATATATCAAATCTAACAAGGAGAACTAGCTTTACTTCACAAGAATTTATTAATTATCTACACTCTAAAGGAATATATTCAAGTAGAACAACACCATATAATCATGAAGAAAATGGTTAAGTCGAAAAATACAATGAGTTATATGGAAATTGGTGAATCTAGCATAGAAAACCAAAAATTTAGAATTCACTTAATGGAAAACTGCTTTACCATGTGCTCTGCACTATATAAGAAGTTTACTGTTGAATTGTTATATTATTGAATCAAGATAATGATGAAGGTCCAAATAACACACTAGAGAATTCCACTACTAAATAAATACCAGATGAGACAGAAAATTTACCTGTTCAAAAACCTGATGATAATGATGAACCAAGATTGGAAAATTCAGATTTTCATTCTAGCTGTAAATCAGCTGGAGCTAAAAATAAACCAAAATAGTTGCAATATTTTGTTCAAAAATAGGGACGGGTGAATGTAGTATAATTTAGTGTTCTAAATGTTATGACAGGAACTTGTCAGTATTTAAATATTTTTTTTGTAATTCTAATGTCAAATTAAAGCCTAATAAGCAACAGACAGCCATCAGACATTCTGAGTTTTTTGTAGTACTTTCATCCTAATGCAATAACACACACTATCAGTGGTCAGTGAAAACTCTTACAGTCTGGCGTTCTACTCACAGAAAGAGAGAACTCAAGGACCCTGCTAAGTTGGAAACAGAACAATTAAATGATTTAGTTCTAGAAAGAAGTTTATATACATTTATACTCATACTATATGTTATATATTTATATGATAATACTTTTATTCTTATAATCAGAATCATAATATGAGTTCCAGAAAAATATTCTGGTTATCAACAAAATTATGATTTTGATTAGATTAGCAAAATATTGCTTCTTGCAAAAAGAAAACCCAAGAATGAGGAATAACCGAATGATAGCAAATAGAAAAAACGAACAAAAAAAAAGAACAATGGATAAGGTAAATAATTTATTTCTAAGGTATGCTTAAAGTTTTCACCCAGAATGTAAGCTTTGCTAAAACCTGATATAGTAACTTTATTTGCTCAGTATAAACTCCAAACAACAGAGGATAATAATGTTTTTATGCCTGAAATGACAAACATAATTACAATCAACAGATTTTTTCACCAGTATGTCATCTTAAGATCAGACATCCCATCCCTGTCATCAACAGAATAGGAAAGATCCCTGTCAACACATTCAAATTTATTTATTCATAACTCTGAACGCCTCACCGCTGTCTATGTGGATGCAGGCTAATATACGGGACAAGCCAATTAAGTGATACAACTTAGTGGTTAAGTACACAGTATTTTAAGATAATAAAATTAAATAATGTGAAATAAAAATATATTATGTACACAAACACATGCATGTACACATACATATATATATATATATATATATATATATATATATATATATATATATATATATATATATATATATATATATAATTAAAGATGTAATGATATTTTAAAACCTATAAACCCAACAGTTAGTTCTATGATTCTAAAATCCAGCACAAACAATAAAGATGGAAAAATAACATAACAAAAATGAAAAAATATGTAAAGTATTACCTAGTTACAATAAAAACATGAAGTATTTTACACAGTTAAGTTTCCAAACTCTATGGTACCAGTAACTCTTCTACTAATATTTATATATTTATTGAGGGACATATTAAATACATTAACATTTAGGTTGTTTATCAAAGATAAGTATCTATTCAGTGGGCTATTCGCACCATAGGTTGTTTAACAAAATGGAACATTAAAAGTACATAGATGAGGCAAACCATGGTATTATAATATGGTACTCTAAGACCAATCTCACTCACAAGAGAGGGACAGATCCCTCCTCATACTTAAAGCAGGCAAGCTCATAGACCTCTCCATGATAGTGTAGTCATGGTCTGCTAATCTAATCCAACTTTGAAAGGCGCACACCTGTAGAAATTTATGCTGAACCCTCTCTAAGGTGATGCTTTTTAAGATAGTTGTTGAACCACCACCTACAAATAATTCAAATACTAAGCTAAGTAAGACTGGTTTTATAATATGTATATAATTTTAGGTTAAATTTATAAACTAATTTTATAGTAAAAGGTCAGATATAATGTGAATAAGAATATAGGTCAGTGGTATAATAGTTCTTACCTGGTCCTGGTTAAAACAAACTCGGAACGGCTGTTCTTGTAATACCCCTATTTCCAACATTGACTATATCTTCCTCTTTAAAATGACTAGCGCATACACGAAAATTGTTATAAATAGTTTCTTTTGCAGCATTCTCTAATTAGGGCTCTTAACAGCATTCACCCATTTATCAAACATATCCATATCCTGGACTTAAAAAAGTAGTATCAAAGAATATAGACGCTTAAGCGTCTATATTCTTTGGTAGTATCCATGCAATCTGGAACACATCTTTTTTGTTCAGTTCTTCGTCTCTACATTGTTATTCCATGTAATGTGTTCGATTCCATAATAAAAAATCGTCGAAAATTGTACGACTTTGCACTATTTATACAAAAAATTTTAAATTATAAAATAAATTATAAAAAATAAAACAAATACAAATATGGCGCTGTATTTGTCTAAACTCAACTTTGACTTGATCACAGCACACTCACTCCGTGCAGGAACGAGACTAGCAGCGCCACCAAGCGAATGGGCGCCTAATCCGAACATGATTTGACCTTGGCTATCCCTGTTACCAATCTAGGTGTAATTTATCTATGATTATTTGTCAATGTACTATTAAGTTTTTTATAAACCACTTAAGATAAACGTAAAATGCCACGTCATAGTGAATTTTCTAATGTAGAAATGCGCGATATGATCTGTTTGTATGCCCAGGAAAGTTTTTGTCCTCGTAAAGCAGCTCAACGCTATTTCGAACTTTATCCCAATAGAAGGCAACCAAGCCATAAAACTAATAGATCATTGTTCGACAGATTAGGCGAAACAGCTTCATTTCATCCCAAAAACAGGAATGTTGGAATACCGAGAATAATTGATGCGGATATGGAGGGTGAAATTGTTGTGCGTGTTGCAGAAGATCCAGAAACCAGTACAAGGCTTGTTTCTGCGGTCAAGAATAATACGGACAGAAAATCTGTATTAGTATCGTTTTATTTCGGTATAGAATATTTTACCACAGGATTTTCCAGCAAGGCTCCGATTTAGTCAGTTTATGATAGGGCGGCATTAAGACGATTCAATGTTTTATAATAAAATTTTATTTACCGATGAAGCCACATTTACTAGAAGAGGTGTGTTTAACTGGCGCAATAGCCATAGCTATGTGACAAAAAATTCTCATGCATTTCAAGAACATCATTTTCAACGTGAGTTTTTCATAAATATCCGGTGTGGCATATTTGGAGATTGTATTGTAGAACCATTCGAATTACCAACTAGGCTTGACGGATTTTTATTATCTTAATTGTTTGAGAGAAGATTTACCAACTCTTTTAGAAGACATACCTCTAAATTTGGGACGTAACTCTTGATACATGCATGGTGGTGCACCACCACATTATAGCCTAGAAGTTAGAACTTATCTAGATGAAATTTATCCTCAAAGGTAGATTGTTAGAGGTAGGGTATATCCATGGCCAGCACACTGTCCCGAACTAAATCCCCTAGACTTTTACTTGTGAGCTACCTAGACTAGAATATGCTGGTGTCTGATCGGCCTATGGTGGAGCAGTACGGCAAGAGATAAGGGCTTGCGGCTCAGTGATACTCCTCCATAGATCCCTACCGGAAGGGCGAAGCGCCTAAAATACCGGTATATATATATATATATATATATATATATATATATATATATATAAAAATAAATAAATGTCAAGAGTTATGGCAAAATATTGTAGAGGGAGTTAACGTAATTAGGGCCCAAAGAGGATGATTATTTAAAATAAGACAAAACTTACACAAAATGTTTAGATTACGTAGTTTATCTAATGGTGAACATTTTGAACACTTATTGTTATTTTTCTTTTCGTTTCGTTTTGAATTATTCACTTTGTTAATTATTTTATATTCACTTCATTGTTTAATTTAATTTAATTTCTGATTTTTTTTTGTTACTGTGTAAGAGGTTTAAAAAAATTAATTGTTTCAATCATATGCATTTTGTTTGCAAAAATTGTCTACTACTAATACATTTAATATTCACTGGTATTTAAGACCTTTTGAATGTTTGAATTTACATAAGTTTTTGTAAAATTTTTTCATTTTATGCACGTCTCTAAAAAAATGTTTGTTTCGAAAACGGTGTACTTTTTTGATTTGAAACAGGAATACCTTTTTTATGTAGAATTGAATTTTATTTCATGTTTTTTTCCTAGAATGTTTATACAGGGCGGACAAAAAAATTGTGGCCACATTAATGAACCAATGTTATAGTAGATGGCGCCACATGGTGTCAATGATAAAACTATTATCATTTTCATATTAAGCATACTAAATAATAGCAAGATACCAAATTTCACTTAAATCGGTTAAATGGTTTTAAATATATCGCCAAAAATAATATAAAATAATATTAATGAATCACCCTGTACAAGAAAAACTAGCAACATTTTGCCTAAACAATTTGAGCTTAAACGCTTTATTTTGATGTCAGCTATCACCCATTAGCTAATGTCCAATTAATTATGGGACACTCTGTATAATATTATATTATTTTTTTCCAAGTTGCAGGTATTATTTTGTTCAAGACGCTGTGGGGAGATTGAGCAATTGATCTTAAAATCGTCACCACTTTGTCCATTCGCTATGTACAGAAGTACAGATATCCAACGGGACACTTGGGATTGAAAATGAATGAAAGCAAAAAAAAAAAACCAACCTAGTACTCAGTAACAACATTAGGATTTCGTAAATAAAAATTAAATGCTATTACAAATTTACTACACAATATATGAGAGATGAAGTAAAATCGGACAAGATAATTAGACATTTGAGATACAAAGGAAAATATCTCTGGAATGGTCTATCTATGATAAATTAAGATACGTTTTTATATAGGAGGTGTTCATCAGCATCAAAATAAGAGCGGTTAACCAGTGTATCCTGCCAGTCTTTATATATAGAACCGAAACTCTTATTCTTACCAAAAAACAGCTAAATGGTTAGAAATTGCTGGCTGTTTTTTTGGGTGTTGGTAATCCAAATAAAAATAACAAGCTCAATGTTTAGCTAAACACTGAGAGACACAGTAAAAAACAGATACATAGAAACAGAATTTATAGAGAGGTGATACATAGACAATCAAAGGTGAATGATGTCCTCGAATGCATTGTCAGACTTAAATGTAGCTTGATTGCGGAATGAGAGCTGGACAAAAAGGATTCTAGAAAGAAGGCCAAGATTTATAAATCCAGCCAAGGCAGACCTCCTATCAGCTGGTGAGATGACATTTAGCGAATCTCGACTAATTTGGTTGCAAAAGCACAAGATAGAAATAAATGGCCAAACCTTAAGAAGTTTTAGGTCCGACTGTGGACGCAAACATACGCTGTATGGTGGTGATGATGATGATATTAAGAAAAGATAGAAAGCTGATATTATCAAGAGAAAAATGGAAAGTCGAACAATTCATGTACAATCCAACATGGGATAATTCATCGGATATTATCTGAAAAGGAGAAGTTACGGGAAGACTTAGTATCGCTTCTACTGTTTCTAACAAGTACTTGTAATATTCTTATAATTACCATTGTTATGAAGAGATGATGTTTCTCCGAAAACTGAAAAGTTTCATGTTTTTGTGTAAATTAAAAGCAACGTTGTATTCTACTTTACATTACTAATAACGCAAATACAAAATATTACAAATTACGCGTACGTACAAATACTATAGGTTCCATAAAATAAATTGATAGAAGAAAAGAGAGTTTAATACTTGTGATTTTGATAACCACTGGTTTAAAATTATAATACTTGTCTAATAGTTATACCTACAACTATATATTATTTTATAAATACTGCATCGGAGAAAGAACCAGTAAATTACCAGTGTAAATAAATTTTAATTAAGAATTTTTCTATAGGCGTTATATTTTGCCATGTATAACATTTTCCTATTACCACCGTGTTATTATATTTATGCCAGATAAGAATAATTAAAATCATAAACGGTTGTAATTATACTTGGATGTTGAGTTCGTTACATCGCTGAAGCTGATTTTCATTTGATAACGGCATATTAATTGGGCACATTATTTCAAAGGAGCAGTAACGCCTACATAAGAGATGGGTACTCGTTTTAAATCAGTACCTACACTGCCTACCCTGAATCATATATACCTAGTAAAAAAAACTATAATAAATGCAACCTATAATGCGTATCTCGATAAAACATTATTTACAGAAATAAACTGTAATAATTTGTATTAGATCTTCTAGGAATTATTGACATAAGAAAAGAAGTCTACGAAGTTTTTGTTGCTTCATATAGAGGAGGTCACTGCTAGCTTAATCGTGCGTGTTATGTTACTATAACAGCCAAAGAGATCGCATTTTATTTCAGTTTGAACTACCACAAGTGTTCCTGATGAGAGTTCTTCTTCTTCATGTGCCTTGTCCGTTCCGAACGTTGGCAATCAACATGGCTATTCTGACTTTGTTTACGGCAGATCTGAATAGTTCAGCAGATGACAATCCGAACCATTGCCGCAAGTTTTAGAGCCACGAGTGTCTTCTCCTCCCTGGACCCCTTCTGCTGTCTATTTTCCCTTGAATGATCAGTTGTAGTACTCTATATTTATTATGTCTCATAACGTGACCCAAGTATTCCAACTTTCTTTTCTTTATACTTATTCCTACCTCTCTCTCTTTACCTATC
The DNA here is from genome assembly GCF_040954645.1 of Diabrotica undecimpunctata. Taxonomy (NCBI): domain Eukaryota; kingdom Metazoa; phylum Arthropoda; class Insecta; order Coleoptera; family Chrysomelidae; genus Diabrotica; species Diabrotica undecimpunctata. The sequence goes on from NC_092808.1 coordinate 128,912,571, forward strand.
CGGCGTAGTACCTCTTCGTTGGTCACGTGCTCAGTCCAGGATATACGTAATATACGTCGGTAAGCCCACATTTCAAAGGCCTCTATTTTTTTCATCAATGTTGCGGTCATTGTCCACGCCTCCATTCCATATAACAAAACCGGGAATACATAACATTTCAGAAGTCGAATTTTGAGAGGTAGGGTGAGGCTTTTAGAGGTGAAAATTTGCTTCATGCTAGTGAACGATGCTCTTGCCTTTTCTACTCTTATACGTATTTCCTTCGCTTGATCCCAATTTGAGTTAACTGTTGTTCCCAAGTAGATGTACGAATCCACGTGTTCAATTCTTTCATTGTCTAATATCAGTTGCTGTGGTGGTTGTTGGGTTTTGCTTACTAACATTCATTTGGTTTTTGTGATATTTAGTCTGAGTCCGTATTGTGCACTTGTTTTTTGTATCTTACTCATTAGGCAACTCAGTTCCTCCATGCTACTTGCTAGGATCACAGTGTCATCAGCATACCTTATGTTATTAATTATTTCTCCATTTATCTTTATTCCTTCTGTGCTTTCCTCCAGCGCTGTCTTAAATACTTCTTCTGAGTATATATTAAAGACAATAGGAGACAAGATACAGCCCTGTCGTACCCCTTTCTTGATCTCAATTTTATTGGTCAATGTAGATCCTACTTTCACTTTAGCTGTTTGGCCCCAATAGAGACTCGCTATTGTTCGAATGTCTCTGTAGTCGACTCCGATCTTATGGAGAACTTCAATTATCTTTTCGTGCTTTACGTTATCGAATGCTTTTGCGTAGTCTATAAAGCATATGTACACGTCTTTGTTCATATCTCTGCAGCGCTGGATGAGTACTTGTAGACTAAAAAGTGCTTCTCTTGTCCCAAGAGAATTCCGAAACCCAAACTGCGAATCTCCAATGTTATCCTCGCATTTTTTGCTTATTCTGTTGTAAATAACCTTGGTATATGCCTTCGAAATGTGGTTAATTAGACTTATCATCCGATGTTGATCACAAGACTTTGCTTTTGGTTTTTTCGGTATGGCAACAAAAGTTGACTCTAGCCAGTCTTCAGGAAACTCCCCGCTGTTATAAATATTGTTAAAGAGTCTGACGAGTGAGTCTAGAAATTGACTGTTTGTTTCGCACAGCATTTTCAATACTTCCCCGTATACGATATCGTTGCCTGGTCTTTTGTTATTTTTAAGACCCTTTATAGCATTCTCCACTTCTGATTTTAGAATAGAAGGGCCAGTATCATCATTGCTCAGTGTATACCCACTAGGACGGTCATCATTAAACAGTTGTTCCACATATGTTTCCCAGATTCTAACTATTTTGTCGGGGTCTAGTTGTAGATTTCCATTATCATCGCATAGCCCTTTCGATAAAATATTGTAGCTTTTCTTTGTTGTAAGTTCCTTTATCTTCTTATGCATATTGTGATAGTCGTATACCTTTTCACACTGTTCGATTTCTTCGCATCTCTCCGAGAACCATTTCTCTTTAGTTTTTCTTATCTCAGCTCTAATTCGTCTATGGGTTTCGCGGTATTTGGCAGTATCTTTAGTTTTATATATCCGTCTCTCTTCCATCATGTCAAGGATTTCTGCAGTCATCCAGTCTTTCTTTTTTCTCTTATCAGGTAGTAAAAACTTAGTGCTTGAAGTCTGATGAGAGTTGGAAACTCAAAACACAACTGACAACTTCAAAACTTTTTATCTCTGTAATGTGTAATTAAAATTTTAATAAATTAATTCACTTTCAATTTCTTGCAATTCTAATATTGAGTTGGATACTCTCTTGTCACATTTCTAGCTTAATTTTCTCCTTGGATCCCACTCCCAAAACAGATCTCGATCTCACGTCCTAACCAAATCTCCTATCTCCTTTTGAAAACTAAAATCTCCTAGCTTAAGCTTCTCCTGATGCAATGATAATTTATTGGTACTTACAAATACAGTTAACATTAACTTCTTCATTGCTACCGATTAGCATACATGGACACGCTGTTGCAACATTTTCGAAAACACAATTACTTTTTAATTCATACAATTTAATTTTCTTCTACCGCTCAATTTCAATGTCATTAAGTTCTGTTTTTCTTCAGATATTATGCTTTTCACGAACAGGAACAGACTGCCCTTTTTCCCTTTCAAAGTTTCATCAAACACAACTACTCTTACCATTCTCTCTTTCCAATCAATTATATTTTAGTGTTTTAAACAAACAGAATTCCCAGTTCCTACAAAATCCATCAAATTTATATTTTTTTTTATTTTATTTTATTTTTTATTTTCGGTACACACCGAACAACAGAATCTATATAACTTAATTTTCTAAATTTGAAATTCCCGATTTGAAAGACAATAACTTAATATGCTAAATTGCTATACTATAATCCCATCGTTAAAAAAGGTTTTTCTCTTAACTTTGAAACGAAACACTTCCTATTCATACATATTCTTTTTTAATTCTACTTAATATTTTTAATTTTACAATTCACCGTACGTGGAAATTAAGTCCATTTCACTTCCAACACAAATAACACCTTATATAAATAGAATTCCATTCTTTAATTATTTTTTAACATATAGACATAATAATTTTTGTTATATCTATATGTTAAAAGAAGAACATATGTCTAGAAGAACACTGGACCAAATGCAAGGAAGCTATCCATACAGCGGCTACAGGCTTTTTAAAACCTAACCAGAAGAATGAAGTTTGACGAAGAATGTAGATCCATTAACCAACAGAAAAATGAAGCATATAAGAGACTTCAGCAGCGCAGAACGAGATCAAACCTGGAAGACTATGAAAATCTTAGATGAGAGGAAAAAAGGACGTTTAGAAGAAAAAAGAAAGAGCCATACGAAAACGTTCTAAACGAGATTGTTAACCACCACAATAGAAAAGACTCGCGAAAATTCTACCAGAAGATAAACAGCTGCAGAAAAGAATTCAAACCCATAATACCAGCATGTAAAGATAGAGATGGTTCCATAATTAGTGACAAAGAACAGATACTATACAGGTAGGCGAATTAGTTTGAAAAACTGCTTAGCGATAGTCGCAAAGAAGACCAAACAGAAATTACTTTGCCTGAAATGGATGAAAACGTTTAAGAGCCGCCCCCCAGCGAAGAAGGAATTAGAGAAGCCATTTCAAAACTGAAAAATAACAAAGCTCCCGGTTTGGACAATATTCCTGCCGAACTCTTTAAGAATGGTGGTGACACCCTTTTTAAACACATGCATAAATTAGTAACCAAAATCTGGCAACGAAAGGAAACGCCCGCGGACTGGAAATTAGGTGTAATGCACCCTCTTCACAAAAAGTGAGATATGATGGTGTGTGATAATTATAGGGGCATCACCCTACTTAACGTGGCATATAAAGTATTGGCTAACGTATTGTATAGAAGATTGATCCCCTATGCTGAACAAATAGTTGGGAACTACCAGTGCGGTTTCCGACCCAATAAATAAACAACGGATCAAATCTTCACAGTCAGGCAGATTCTTGAGAAAATGCTTGAGTTCGGAGTCGACACCCACCACATATTCGTGGATTTCAAAGCCGTATACGACTCAGTCAACAGACAAAAACTTCTACAGGCAAAGGTGGAATTTCAAATGCCGCTTCATCTTGTTCAATTAACGGAACTTACACTCACAGGCGTAGAGAGTGTAGTCAGAATCCAAAACGACTTTTCCAGACCCTTCCATTGTAAAAATGGACTGAGACAAGGAGATGGACTGTTGTGTCTCTTATTTATCCTTGCACTAGAAAAAGTAATTCGAGAGTGCCATATTAATACGAATGGCACCATCTTTAATAAATCTGTACAAGTGGTCGGATATGTAGATGACATAGACATTACGGCTAGGTCCACTAAATCCCTGATCGAAGCATTTCGATCACTAAGGGCGTCTGTACTTAGAATGGGATTAAAAATGAACGCACAGAAAACCAAGTATATGTATTGTACTAGATCAGGCAACCAGATACCTATACTATTAATTGATGATCTGGAACTGGAAAGTGTGGACACCTTCGTCTACCTGGGCTCGCTGCTGACCAAAGACAACAATGTCAGCGAAGAAATTAAAAGAAGAATAGTGCTTGCCAATAAGTGCTATTATGGCTTGAGGAAACATATGGCCCCAAAACTACACAGAAAAATTAAAGTTACCATATATGAAACATTAATAAGGCCAGTGTTAACATACGGGTCTAAAACGTGGTTACTTACACAGAACGATCAAGAATTGCTTAAACGTTTCGAGAGAAAAATTCTAAGGACAATATATGGAGGAATCCAAGAACAGGGTTTGTGGCGTAGGCGCTACAACTTTGAGTTATATAGAAGTTTTGGGGAACCTGTCGTTGTAAAATGTATTAAATTAGCACGCCTTCGATGGATATGACATGTAATTAGGCGAGATGAAAATGCAACGATCAGAAAAATTTTCGACCGAAGAGGACCAGTGGGAAGACGAGCCACAGGAAGACCAAAACTTGAGTTGGAAGAGTTGCCAGAGACAGGGGTGAATGGAAGATTGTTCTGAAGAAGGCTTTGGCTCATAACGAGCTATAATGTCACTAATGATGATATCTATATGTTAACTTTTTTTCGTGCTTTTCTCCGTCATTTAAACAACAGTGTGCATATTTTTTAATAACAATATACATATATATATATATATATATATATATATATATATATATATATATATATATATAATATGTTTATTTATATATAATAAAGGTAGAAAATATCAGCTGGTAATAAAGGAAAACAATTTAACAAATATATGTATAAGATGGAAGGCAAAAGTATATACGTATTTCTGACTATTGTTCGTATTCAGTCCGATGCAGCTAAGTTAGAAAAGGAGCATATTAACTTGGGAAAGGATCACTACAGGATATTATCTTATCTATATATACCTTGCCACGGTTAGTAAAGTTGCTCTTGAGTAATCGTTTCCTCAGGTAGCTGTAGCTTCCTCCGTGACTATGTTGCTGCCAACTGGGCCGTCACTAGGCTGGAATGCAGGGACTTCTGACAGCACTGCCACAATTGGTCGCACTGCTCCTGTAGATCCTGTAAATAAAGTTAATTTACTGCTTATCCTGATCTCAACGAAATTTATCATATAGGGTATATTATAAATAATACAGGGTAAAGTTTTGAAATTATAAAGTGTGGAAATAATCCAATATTGACTAATAAAAAAACTGACTGGGAGAGCTTGAAAATCAACCTTCAACACAAAATTAATCTTGCTGTGCCATTGGAAACACGAGGCAATTAATGACGAATTAGAAGTTTTTATAAAAAATATCCAACAGGTAGCTCGGGAAAACACTCCACTATAACTAGAACAAAAAGGAACAACTTTTCAAAATAAATCAGAGAACTAATAGTAGAAAAAAGAAAGTCAAGAAAAAAAATGGCAGCAACGCAGAGCTCCAAGAGACAAAACTAGTCTAACTAATGCTACACAAAAACTTAAAAGGGAGATACAGAATATAAAAAATTCAACAATTGATTCCTTTTTAAGTAATTTAACAGCTGACACAGAACACAGATTATTCGTTATGGAAGGCAATAAAAAGAATGAAGAGACCACTTATTCATTCTCCTTCTAGCAAGTTGGAGAACGGCAAGTGGGCTAGAAGTAACGAACAGAAAGCAGATCATGTAGAAAGTCCGTTCAAAACCATTAACAGAAAGAACTAAGATGGGAAGAATCATTCCAAACCGAAGAAAGAATAACGTTGACTTCATTTAGAGAAGTATTAATAGAGATAAAAGAATTGATGGATTCGACCGTTACTTGATGGAAATTCATTTTATGTAACAATAAAACACTGAAAACTTTGTTTTCAAAACTTCCACAAAATTTATTTTAAATTCTTATCACTACAGCTGTTTCGGCTAATTGCCTTTCTCAAGTGATCTGTTTTTGGAGACTATAAAGTGTAAACCCATGCCAAAAACAGATCACTTGAGAAAGGCAATTATCCGAAACAGCTGTAGTGATAAGAATTTAAAATAAATTTTGTGGAAGTTTTGAAAACAAAGTTTTCAGTGTTTTATTGTTACAGAGATAAAAGAGAATAAAAATCCTAAGAGAGATCCAGGATATGATTTTATAACAGGAGAACTATTAAAAAATCTACCAAAAAAGGCATAGTTACCCTGACACACCAAATAAATGCTGCTTTTAGATTAAGATATGTTCACAGACTCTGGAAAGTAGCCAAAGTCATTATGATCACCAAACCAGATAAACCTTTTTATGAAGTGACATCCTATCGATTAATATCACTCCGGTGTTCAAAACTATTTAAAAAACTTCTATTGAAAAGATTAAAACCAATAATCTTATACCAAATCATTAATTTGGTTTTTAGAAATAAATATTCCACTATAGATAAAGTTCACAGAATAACGAATATAATTAATTAACATTAGAAGAAAAAAATCTTCTTGGACGTAGCACAGGCGTTTGATAAAGTCTGGCATGGAGGTTTACACTATAAACTAAGAACGTTCATGCCTAAACAGTATTTAGAAATTTTAGAATCATACATTGCAAATAGATATTTCAGAGTAAAACAAGAAAAAGTGTACAACGATTTAAGGGAGATCAAAGCAGGCGTACCACAGGAGTGTATTAGGTCTTGTCCTGTACCTATTGTATACGTGTGATATTCCAGAGCTAGAACAAAACACTATTGCCACCTTCGCGGATGATACAGCCAAACTAGCGATAGGAGACACTAGTGAAGAAGGAAGAAGCGACTGATAAGTTGGAGCTATCAGTAAATACAATACGTACCTGGACCAGAAAATGGCGAATGAAATTAAATGATATTAAATCTGCAGACATTAAATTTACAAATAAAAAAAATCCCAGTTAGAATAAATGATAATTAAGTTTCTTATGCAACAACAGCAAAATACTTAGGATTCACCCTAAACACGAGGCTACGCTGGAAATTCCATGTCAAAAAAAAGGGGAGCTTGATATTGGATGTAAAAAATTGTATTGGCTGATTGGAAAAATTAAACATTATCCATTCATAATAAATTATTCATTTACAAGCAAGTACTGAGGCCAGTATGGATATATGGGTGCCATCTCTGGGGATGTTCCCAAGCTAGAAATCTACATATTATCCAGAGATTTAAAAACAAAGTACTGAGGAACATTGTTGATGCTCCTTGGTATATCTATAACACAAACCCCCACCAGGACTTGGGTATGGAAACTGTGACCAAAGTAACCAAGAGAACAGCAGCAAGTCACGAGCAGAGGCTGCATAGTTATGTGAATGTCGGGACAATTCAGCTTCTTGACAACGCTGAACTAAAGAGAAGACTCATAAGGACAAAACCATTTAAGTTAGTATAAATGTGTAACAGTTTAGTGTAAAAAGCAGAGTATATTGTGATTTTATTGCATGTTAGTTGTAGTGCATTCGTTGAGAGATAAAATAAGAGTAAGCCGTAGGGTAAGCCCTTAGATTTAATTATTTTCTGTTTATTAAGTTAGGTCAAAATAACTAATAATTGGTCTTTTGTGATCAGATATCAATATACAAACACCGTACAGATGTTCTACAAAAAAAAAATTTTTACAAGTAAACAATCTTGTTCCAGTACATTTTCCTTGTGTTATTTTGTGTAAAATTTGTAAAACTTATTTGTGATATAAATAATATTAACAAAAATATCTCCAATTTCTTTACTAGTATTCTGTCTTTATTTAATAGGCTACTCACGTAGTTGTTAGTACTGATTCTGGGATTATTTTCATACACTAGTCTGAAAAGGAGTAGTTAACACCTATAATGCGTTTAATAAGTAAAGAAACATTAAAGTATCCCCCTTGGCAATTAAGATTTGTAAACTTACAAATGAAAGAAAGCTTTGCATCTCATTTTTCATAGATACATTTTATTTTTTTTTTGTTGTAGTTTTGACACGCCGTTTTCACCATTTACCAAAACGTACCATTCAATTAATCACAAAACCGTTACTCAAAATTAAAGACAGAAGAAAATCATTAGTACCTAAGCAATACGAGTACGGATACCCAGTCCAGCCAGCCTTTTTTATACACCTGCTAACTAGGCCTGGATGTATTCTTTCTTCATTATTTATTAAATTACAAAAATCCATCGAGGCCGCCTTGATTGCTTCGTGATTAATATGGACCGCAGGCCTCTTCTGATGAGCTTGGGTTTTAAAGGTACATTAATTTTAATAATTTTAATTAGATAATTGCTCAAAGGCGAGCCCGAGTTAGTGAAGGGTATACAGACAGATCAGCAAAAGCTTTAGAAAACTTTCAGACAGTTTTCAAATCGTATTTTGGTACATGATAATACACATTACTATGTACCAAGTTAGACAGATTTCTTAATATTGTTCTGAAGCTATTTTCTTGTTTCATCTTAATGCAGTTAATATTTTTATTGAAAGTAAGCCATAATTTTAGTTTAAAATTTCTTTATTGACGTTTTAATTTACACTTTGGAAATCGTTCTCAAAATACAAAACATTATTATTATAATAAATTTAAAAAAATTTGTTTTCTGTTACTTGGTGAAAAATTCTTCTAATAATTTAATTTTATCTGACTCATTCATATTGACAACTTAGACATATCTTATACATTTTAAAGTAGACGACTTTAAAATGATATTGCCATTATTGCTGAGTTGCGTTTCTGGGACGACTTTATTGTAAGATAGTTCATTCGATTACATGAAATCAACTTTAACTTGAGAATACTTGTCAGAAAAATCATAGCATGTGATTCGTCTATAAAAAGACAACCGCACACCACGATGACAGTAATTCTCCCGTTAGTGATTTCATAGTAAATCATGAGGAAAAAACCAGAAAAAAATAGCTTCAGAACAATATTAAGAAACATATATGAGCCCAGCGTTATTCAAAATTTTGGGAGATTGAAAAATATCTACGAAAAACTGGCACATTGTCAAAATTCTATCAAATGTTTACGAAGATGTAGAAATAATACCAAAGGACTTGAGGTTGCATCCAGAATATTCAAGCAGAAGGTTGAAAAAAATTCTACACATAGGCAGTTTATCCATGATCCTAGAAAGGTTACAGTTTCATAGATTCAATTTATTTTTTCTTGAACAAGACCTTGTAAGTATTAAAGGTTTACTTTTCAATGTGATGATGATAATTTCTTAATTTATAATTTTTTTAATTGTTTCAATTGTGGTTTAGTCCCATGTAGATACAATATTTGAAAGTATAATTCGTCTAGAAAGTATACGAAATTTCAAATTTTATCATATTTTTACAGTCTTCCCACTGAACTATTTAAAACCATTAAAGCCATAGAGCAAGTTAAGATAGCCATTTTTGTCGCCAATATCCGTAGCGAGTAAGTATCTTAAGAAGACTAAAAAATATATCCTAGTCTCTAAGAAATATGTATTTTGTACTGAAGGCTCTAGGAAAACTACTCGATAGGCACATTAAGGATGATTCATTGAATGAAAGTCCGATACGTCAGGAAGAATGTGCATGTAGAGCAACATTTTCTAGAGAAACGCTACTGCATTATCCCGAACAGAGGGATAATCCTGTTCAGAAAAACAAAAAGTTGATGTTTAATGCATTTCTCGATATAGAGGAGCATTTGACATTACCTCCTAGGAAGCAATCGCAAGGGCAATTTGACTAAAAGAAATAGATGAAGCAGGCAGCCAGTTGATAAACTATATGCTAAATATACACGTGATATATTCAAAGAATCTGGGGATAGAATGTCAGCATAGGTAGCCAGAGGCTGTTTGCAGGTAGAGGCCTTCTTTCCTTTCTTCTTTTGTGGAATGTCGTGTTGAATGGTTTGGTAGCTACACATCGCTACGACAAACATCATGTCCTAGGCTATGCAAATAGCTGTTCATCTTCTTCTTCTATATTTTTCTCTTCTATCAGAGATTTTACATCATAAAGACTATTTGAACTTCTTTGTAGAGAGAGTGATTTCGCGATAATTAAACATTTTCTTCATTTTATTTTCATTTTATTTTATGGTCACCTTAGTCCACAGCAAATTTAATAGAGTCATAGAGTAATAGAGTTATAATGCAACACGCTTTGACTGTGGTTACAGAATGGTCTTCTGTACAACTTGTTATCTTTCAGAATCCCATAGTATTCTAGGCTGACCTGAAATGAGCATATTGAAAGAATAAAAAAACCAATTTTTTTTATTCTAAAAGAGCAAATTAATTTAATACCTAAATGTTAAGTAACAAACGCAACCAATTCGGCTTTAAAATATTATGAATATTTAAGATCTTAGGATTGTTTATACCAGCTAAATATTTACTGTAATAATTAGTGAAATTAGAAAACAGTTTCTTCACTTTGTAGTAATTTAATTAATCATTAGAAATTACTTTAACCTAACTATTAATTCTAAACAAAATATCCACTAAATCTAATCCCATAACTCATCTGTCAAGCCACAATTAATAACAGATAAAAAACGGGCAGTCAATTTAGAAACTAATTAACCTTTTAAAGTTACAATAATCTGAGCCGAGAATTATAAAATGAGAAAAATAAAAGCTGTATTTTCGTTTTAGTCAAGGAAAACTTTACTAAGCTGCCCCATTAATAATATAGAGTGTTAAAAATAATAAGTTAAGACCAGGAAAAGAATAAAGAGGGTTAAAAACTTAAAACCAAATTTAAATGTGATAAAGAAATATTCAAAATAGTCATTTTATGCGCAAAAATTTAAACCAAGGAAACTCATTACTTTCAAAACGTTTTTAGTGCTTTCATAATGCGTCACCTATTTATAGGGGTGGTAGCACCTTAAGAAAAAAATTATTAATATATAACATAATCCCTGGGCGTAGCTTATCGTGGACAACAATCCGAAAAAATTTTCCCGACAATGATGCCATATGATATTATTATTGTAACAACTCATATTCAAGCCGGCTATTAAAGAACCGCCAATCGCAACTTACTTATTGTATAGTTTGGAGAAAAGATTCCCCCATCCGCTTTTATAAACCAAAAATTATTTAAGAAACCGTAAAAATTGAAAAAAAGCCGATAGTCTCAATAAAAGAGATGACGGCATACGGTTATCTTTGATTTGGAGAACTCTCATAAATAAAATATCGTCTGCCACACCTGTCAATTAAAATCCTACTGTCAGAAATGTTCGCGTCAATCATGTCACCATCGACGGTATAAATAAACCGTTCTCTATTCCCAGTACCAGTAATGCATTGGTTATTGATCAGTGTAGTAGTGTCTGGGGGCTTGGGAGACCGAGACCTCGAAAGGTTCAACCCGGAAGACTGTTGAGTTGTATATATATATATATATATATATATATATATATATATATATATATATATATACATATAACTTTTTTATTTTCTGGGTTTGTCGGTCTGATGTAAATAAAACTATTTAAACATAATGACGTTATTAGATTTTTGTTTCGATACAGGGCAGCGACAAGCCGCTTATACGTATTTCGACCTCTTTAGGTCTCCTCAGAACGGTATAGCAATTGCTGTTTGCTTTGCAAGTTTTAGAAAGCACAAAGGTAAAAATTTGAATTCGGTTTCGGCAGGTAGAAATCGTTTGATTTCTCTTTTTGTTAAAACTATTTAACTTTTGCTTAAACGTTTCGGCAAATTTGCCATTTTCAATATGCACGTTATTTTATTTTATAAACATTACATTTTACAATTAAATTTCATGTTTACACTTTTTTAAAAAGTTTAACATGGATTAAAAAATTGGTATCTAATCCTATCTTAAAATAGGTGTGGTTCAGGGTCGTATCTTAAATATCTGCCATAGTGAATTTAAAAAAAAAACCTAATTTATTAAATTAAAAGTTTGCCCAAAATAAATTATAAAGACCGTGATGCAACATTGGGCAAACGCACCAATACCTACATACAGTCCATCTAATTTACTTACCGTTGCACGTCATTATCATTGACAGAGATCGAAGTTGACATAGTTGCCAAAGTATAAAAAAATCCTGAATCCATTTTAAAAAAAAATAGGTCACATAATTATTGCAAAAGTGGATTATACAACAAAACAAATTAATATTTAATGTAAATAAATAGAAACAAAACAAGAGTTAAAAATAATCTGGTTAAAAACAATTTGAGCCGCTTGTATGCGTCGTATAAAGATATAAAATGGAATACTTAAACAAAAACAACACTTTTTTCATTACTTCTTAACATTAGTCAACACCGGAACTGTCAAATAAGTGTTACCAACTGATGCCAAAATATCACCATCGTTCGATTACAGTTACAGTGTGTTCCGAACAAATTTTCTTCATAAAAATGCTTTATAATGCATTTATACAAATTAAATGAAACATATTATTGTGTATTTCTTTAAGTTAACACTAATAGAAATCCTTAAATATTATTTCTACTCGTATAGCCTAGTGGCTGTAATGCCAGTGTACTCGGCAAAGTGATTCTAAAAAAGAACACACCTACCGCTTGAATATTTCGTGTTGGTATCATGTGACCTCACGGGCTATGACGCGGATGACGTGCAACGGTAAGTAAATTAGATGAAGTATATATAGAAAAGTTGTTGTACACAAACATAGTGTACAAACCCATGAATTAAACACAACAGCCCTAGCCAAACATTCTCTAGAAAATAGCCATTCTTTTGATTTGGAAAATGTACAAATTTTGAAACAAGAACAAAATTACAACAAAAGATGCATATTGGAGACGATTCACATAAATAAAGATCCAAATTCTATCAATAATAAGACTGACATTAAAGATCTTTTCAATATGTATCACAATCTAATAATGTGAGTTGTGTTTTAAGGATTTTAAGGAAATAAAAAAGTTTTTATTTAAATATTCACGGTCAGGAAATAACAAACTATATATATATATATATATATATATATATATATATATATATATATATATATATATATATATATATATATATATATGTATATATATTTAATAGTCTCTGTTTTTAGAAAGTTTTTATTTTACGCAAAAAACTTTATTTTTATTGTCCATAGAGTAGGACTAAACTAAAAACCAGTTAATACTATTTTGACCGTACTAAATGTAAAAGATTAGCTTCTTGCATCTGTATACATCAAATCTTAATTGGGTTAAAGATGTAAATGATCGCTCTGTTGCAAATTACACGGTGGCTTCTTAGATACATTTTTCGAAATTGCTCCTTGCATAAGAATATATCAAATCTGACGCCTTAAATTATTAAGACCAAAATGCAATTATGGAAATTGAAGTAGTCTCTAAGCTGCACTCCCTGAAGAGTATTTTGGTTTGATTATTATATTTTGTGAAAGTATAGTTTCTTCACCAAATTGGATAATGATAAAGGATGGGATTATTTTCATAATTTTGCAGTATATCTTCATTTCAAACGATCGAAAAGAAATATGGGTAAAAGAGTACCATAACGTTGATTATAGAGTTAACTGTCTTTTGATTCAATAGGATTAAGATGTCTATAGGACCCAAAAAATTACAACCTAGAGGAAATAATTAGAAAATATGTAATTCATTTTTGTTGAGTTAAAAATCAGCTGGTACGATTTTTTGGGGTTAATTTGACTGGTAAATGAATTTATTTCTTTTATTTCGAGAGTGTTTTTTCTTGAATAAGATATAGCGCTAAAAGTATAGTAATTAGCTTGTAACAATGTTTGTCTCAGAAGACAGACATTTGATGGAATACTTTTGCGATGTCACAAAACTTTCGCCTATACCATCTACATTTTTAGAGGCGTCATAGCAGATGTGATGATATTTTTTAATTGTATTACGGTACAATATCACTCTGTCCGGGGGTTATGAGCACGAGGACTGGGTGTATTGAGTAGCTCAGAAGCCGCGTTCATGCCCACAGTCGGTCCCAAGCCCAGATAAAAGAGGAGGATTGATCTGCCAGGTTAGCATCCTACCCATTGTAAAAGAAAACAAGGCTCAAAGAACCGATATAAAGCCTCTTAACCAGACGGAACTTTAGATGACGAACCACGCAAAGGAAAGGAAAACGAGAAGGAAAAATAAGCCGACGATCAGATTAGCAACGTGGAACACTACTTCTTTTAACAACAAAGACCAAGAGATAAAAGAAGAATTGATAAATAAAAACATAGACATTTGTGCAATCCAAGAAACCAAGAAAAAAGGTAAAGGCCAAAGAGACTATTTTTTATTTTATTTTTATTTTATTATTAAAACTTACAAACACCACCTAGGTAGTAATTAAATGTAAGAGTGCTCATTACTTGGTATAAAAATATACCCACAAAAACTACAATATACACACAAGTACAAAATAAAAACACAGAAAGTAAAACACATTAAAAAAAAGACACAAGTTAATAAAATTTTAAAATTCAGTCCATTACTTATCTATTCATAACATTTTTTAATATCCCTTACACTACAGGTAAAGAGGTCTATATCACAGATCTTTATTAACTCATTACACTGATAATGCATATATGTAGATTATTATTGTACAAGAATTATATGGACTACAAGAAAATAGGTCATTACTGTTTACCCTTAGGTTGACCTGTGGCACATGAAACCTAATAAAGTTGATCAAACCACATGTCTTATATTTAACATTGTTAATGATGTTATGAATAAACACAACACAATGCATATTTCTTCTTTGCTCTAATGACTGCAAGCCAAATATTTTAAGCAACTCTTTTGATGGCGTAAAGTGAGTATACACATTGTATTTTTTAATGGATAAATACCTTAGAAATCTTTTTTGTACCTTTTCTATATAATTAATATGAACTTTGGCTTTAGGAGTCCATACCACTGATGCATATTCCAAGTTCGGTCTGACTAAGGCGTTCTATAGTCTAATGGTTGTGTTTATACTAAAGTATTTGGAATTTCTTATTACAAATCCCAATATTTTGTAGGCCTTATTAACAATATTTATATAGTGTTCATTAAATTTTATGTTAGCCTGTAAGTATATCCCCAGATCTTTACATTTGGTTTTCCTAGATACTACACAATTGTCAATTCTACAATTATTTTGAATGTAGTCGATTTTGCGAGTAAAAGATATGACTCTACACTTCTTAATATTCAAAATCATATTGTTGTCTCTAAACCATTCCACAACTGAGGTCAGGTCCTCCTGTAGTAACTGACAATCATTTGAAGTATGTATAGTCTTAAAAAGCTTAAAATCATCAGCATAGATCAAACTAGAAGAAAATTTAAGAGATTGTGGTAGTGAGTTGACAAACATTAAGAAAAACAAAGGCCCTAAGTTACTCCCTTGGGAGACACCAGATGTAGCCTGAAATTTATCTGATAAACACCTACCAATTTTGACTCGTTGAAACCTTGAATCCACATACGATTTTATAAATGTACAAGCATCATGCGAAAAACCAAACTCATTCAATCTCGATAAAAGAATGCCATGGTCAACCATATCAAAGGCCTTTGAGCAGTCAGTCATTATTAAATCTAATTGGAGTTTATTATTTATTGCCTCACTAGCAAAATTAGACAGAATGCACAGATTACTAGTTGTGGATAACCCAGGCAAGAAACCATGTTGTTCTGGAGCAAATTCATTTTCAAAATTTTTCAGCATGTTCATATAGAGAATAGATTCAAATATTTTAGCCAGGGAATTAAGGATACTTATAGGACGATAGTCTTCTATATTGTTTCTATTACCTAATTTAAAAACTGGAGTAATGGTAGCCTCTTTGAGTTTGTCTGGAAAGGTGTTAGTTTTAAGAGATAGATTAAATAGATGTGATAATGGCTTTTGAAATATATCAGAACATCCTTTAAAGATATAGGCAGGGATATTATCACTACCAGTGGCCTTTTTTGGCTTTAATTTTTTTATACTAACCTTCACATCTTCGTCACTAATAACTGAAAAGTTAAAAGATCCCTGTGAACTACCCTGATGTGTGGATGATAACCAATATTTTCTAGCATAAAGTGGAGTGAAGAAAAAAGAACGAGCACGAACAGGCGTAGGTACACTTGCCCATAAAAAATTTAAAGACAACATAAATAACTATCGTTATATATCCGAAAGAATAATACATATGAACATCACAATGGACTACCAAAAATTAAATGTCATATCTATCTATAGTCCCGAGGACTGCAAACCTAAGGAGGAACGAGAGGCATTCTACGAACAATTGCAAACCATACTGGATGAAATACCCCATGAAGAACCCTTAACTCTTATGGGTGACTTCTTTGCACGATTCGGAAATGAATTAGTTCCAGGAGTAAAACAAAGATTTAGTGAAAACCATGTCAACGCAAATGGAGAACTCATCGCTAATATCTGTGCTTTTAATGAACTGAGAATCAATAATACATTTTTCGACCATAAGCTCCAATATAAATATACATTTGTAAAGTCCAGGAGACACAAATCTATGATTGATTTTATAGTCACTAATAAAAAAATCTACCCAAAGCCACCTAGATATCCGAACTTTAAACTCAGCAGACGCAGGGAGTGAACACAAACTAGTACTAGCAAAAATAAGAATAAATTAACACCAAAATATTTTCTACGGGAAATCACCGAGAAAAAATTCAATGTAGAATCACTGAGGAACGACTCTACAAGAGAAATGTACCAAAGGAGGCTAGCACAAAAGATACAGCTAAAACAAATAGATGACATCGAAGATATTAACGCGAGCTGGGAGAAAATTAAATACAATATTAAAGAAGCAGCAACAGAAGCTCTAGGAAAACGCAAAGTTATACTAAACAAAAAGAAACAACAACAATACACCATGGTTCGAAACAGAAATAAAAGAGAAATGTAAAGAGAGACGAGAGGCCTACATGAAGTACAAAATATTAAATACAGCAGAATCCAGAGACACATACAAAAGAATACGAAATAAAACAAAAGCAGTTGGTAAGAAGAACAAAAAATGAACATTGGGAACGGTTTACAAAAAGGATGGAAAACGACATCTATGGTACACAAAAACAAATATGGAGATTCATAAGAAACCAACGGAAAGAAATGACAGAATTTAAGGAATACAATAACATACCACCAAGCTAGTAGGAAAGATACCTGACGGAACTGTTTAAAGGAAAGAAAAATAATAATCAACACAATAACGTACCTAAATTAAGACACGAAAGACATTCAAAAATAGAAAGTCACCAGGACCAGACGGAATAACCAACGAGCTTCTAAAACACAGAGGAGACAGTATAACCCTAGGGATGACAAAACTTATACAAAAACTAATATTGCACTGCAAAATAACAGGCGCATGGAGAAACGGCAAAATGATACCAAAGTTCAAAAAAGGAGAAAAAGAAGACCCCAACAATTATAGAGGTACAACTCTACTGAACACTGCACTTACCACAAAAGTCCTAACTAACAAAATCAATAACAACTTTACCAGATGAACAACAAGGATTCAGATCTGAAAAATCGTGCGAAGACGCCGTATATGTTCCAAGACAAATCACAGAAAAGGCCATCAAGTACAATAAACAAGCATATCTATGTTTTATAGACCTGACAAAGGCTTTCGATCGCATCCAATCGAAGACGTCTTATACCTACTGTATAAAAGACAAATACCAATCAATATTATACAAACCATCGAAAACATCTACTTCTATAATCAAATACAGGCAAAGATAAATGGAAAACTAAGACAGGGTGACTCGTTAAGCTCACTTCTCTTTAATATAATAATGGACGAAATAATACAAGCAGTACGTAAAGGTCATGGTTACAGAATGGGGAACAAAGAAATCCAAATATTATGTTATGGAGACGACGCCACATTATTCGCCGAGACAGAAGACGAGCTTCAAAGATAAACACACATGTTCAATATAACAGCCAAGAAATACAATATGATAATATCAGCAGAAAAAAACCAAATATATGACATCTAAATATCCACTGCGATGTAAAATCGAAATTGATTTGAAAATAATAAAGCAGAAAGCACGGTTCAGATATCTGGGAATAGATATAACTAGTTACGGAGATGTTGAAGAAGAAGTACGATAACAAAGTTTTAAAGCATGTAAAGCGGCGGGAACACAATCAGGAAGAACAAACACCTAAAACAAGATACAAAAACAGAATCTATAAAGCAGCAATTAGACCTATATTAACATACACGGCGGAGACAAGATCTGACACATCTAAAACGAGATTACTACTAGAAACAACAGAGATGAAAATACTTCAACGAATATCAGGGAAAATTCTGTTGGATAGGGAGAAAAGCGAACACATATAGATAACAATATAGAAGACATAAACAGGAAGTGGAACGAACACATTAGTAAAATGGCAGAGGATAGGATAGTACGAATGGCATGAGATAAGTCACCAAATGGACAAAGAAGTATTGGCAGACAAAGAAAAAGATGGTGTGATAATTTAAACAATTTAGGAGGCTAATATTGAAGAACAAACAGGCTTTAAAGCCTACATACAAGAAGGAAGAAGAAGAAGGGTACAGTATACTGGATTTTAAATTGCTTAGGGTTGATGTTGTTTTTATTATATGTTTTATTGCTGTAATGAGTAGCGAGGATGATTTAAGGAGAAAATATTTCACAGGTAGTGTAAATAGGAATAAGTTAAAAAGTTTAAAAATTATTTGTCAGATCGTTCATAGAAAGGTAAAACACCTATTTTCCTTTTTTGGTATCTAGGTTTGATTCTATAGTTAAAACAAACGATAGCAAGTATTTTCTATTTAGTTTCAAGAGTGACTCTTCAGGCTCTCTTCAAGGCATTCACAGAGTAGTTGTCCAATATGTTTCATGAGCAAATATATTGACTGACCTCTGAAAATTATTTAAAAGTTTAAATAATTTTCCATCCATGTGTTAAAAACACATCCAGTAACTAGTTTTGATCCAAATATCATCCAAACATCTGAATCCAAAGTGGTGGTTAGGTATTAGATGGCGTTCTGCAAGAATTTATTGTAACCTATTCAACAGTAGTTTTTCAAAAACCTTTTACATCATCGGCAGTAGTCTAATAGATCTATATGATTTAATGTTTTCTGTAGGTTTACCCGGCTTAGGTATTACAATAATTTGTTTCACTTTCTATGGAATGGGGTAGTAGCCCGATCTTAGGATTGCAATGAATATCGTGTCAAGTATAGAATTCCTTTTTTTGAAGAGTTCTTTGAGGATTTTAGCGGTAACCAGGTCGTATCCAGGAGACTTTTTAGGGTTCAGGTCTGATTGTATCTTCTGGTAAACTTGTTTGGTAGTGCATTTTTCCAAGGGTAGTTCAAGTTGATTTTAAAAATTTTGGTAGGTATTTGTTATGTCAAGGTTGTTGTTGTCTGGAATATTTGTTGTGGTTACCAGATGATAGGCAAACGCTTCTACGTTTTCTTTGTTGCTCCTAGCCCATCTTCTATAGCCTATTTAAATAGAGTTGGTTAATTGAGGTCGATTTAATTTCCGTGTTGGCTTCCAAAGTGACTGATTGGCTGATTTTCGTTGTTGATACGTTTTTTAGGTAATACTAAATACTATTATCTTTATATGATTATTTAGCAGATTTTTTAATTCGGCGGTAGCTTGGTTCAATGCAATTTTATCCTGAGGCGCGCGTGTTCTCTGCCATGTTTTTCTTAATCTTGACTTTTTTGAAATTTTTTCTTTGATGTCATTAGGCAGGTATTGTTGTTTAGTTTTCAACGGTTTGATTGGTGTTGACTGCCAAGCTGCCTCATATATTATTTTAGTAAGTTGTTCAACAGCTTTGTCTATATCGTCGTTACTTTTCAGAGGTATTTTTGTATCCAATTTTTTATCAATAATAATCCGAAATATCTCCTAATTTGTGAACTTATTACCTAGGAATGGACGATGTTCTTTGTAGACGCCACAACCTTTATAGTTTGTGGGGTGGTTTTCCTCAAAAAGGACACATTTTGAAATCGGCGGATTTATACCTGTGAGTGCATTATTTGGTCGCGTGCTCGCCGCGCACCGGTGCATTTCATGCAGTGTGATTTTAGTTGACAGTATCCTTTCGTATGTCCTTAACACTGAATCTTGAGAACGTTTTTGGAGTAGCGGGTCAATTTTGACCTTATGGTTCATCAAGTAATCTATTTCGTATATTACTTTGTAATTTTTAGTATGTTTTAGGACAATAAAGAATGTTAGCAGCTGAGCTTTGGTTTTGGATGTATAATATTCCAAATGCTTGTAACAATATGATAAAATTCTTTTATATCTTTTATTAAATAATTTGTGCCAACGGAGTAAGGCGAATTTTATGTACGACGCTGAAATTGCAATCATTCTTCATTTGATAGGTATGAAATTCCAGTTTGTCTCCATTACCGCTTTTGTGATTATTGTATAGCCATCAATCGTTTTGGGTTGTACTTTTACTTCGACAAAATTCAGAACTTTAAGTTCATATTCATTATTGACTTTTAGATTTCGCAGCTTCATTAGTAGAGTTATATTTTTCACTTCTTGAATAAATATTGGTGGAGGTTTAAGTTGTTTCTCTGGTTTCTCTGGTTCCTCGTTGTTTCTGCTTAGAACCTTAAATTTAGTGAAGAAGTATGTAGATGCTGGCGAGTTCAGTCAGTATTCATTGATTGTTGATTGATTTAAGACTCGTTTGTCTGAGCTGGTTCGATGTCTTTTGTTTGGATTTTCTACAAAGTTTTAGTTGGGTTTTGTGTGGTTGGAGGTGGGTTATATATATATATATATATATATATATATATATATATATATATATATATATATATACTATTGAGGTTGTTGCAATGGTTAAGAATATGCTGTGGTTAAAAGTTGAGAAATATAAACATTACATGGTATTTGTTGATCATTGTACACTTAATATTGATTTATTCCAGTAGGTGTAAAATCCTTTTCCATTTGCTGCGTCCCGTGCAGAACTTCTTGATTGCATTGTAGCAGCAGTGGAGTCTATTTTTGTCTTTTGATTGCCATTTACAAAATTTTATAACACACCGATTGACCTATGACACTTCTTCTTCTTCTTCTTCGTGTGACTAGGATTACTCCTGTTTGTCTGCCTCTTATTCTGTTTCAGTCGTTGTTGACTGTACATTATCTTTTCACCTTTTTGGCGGCCTTCCAACGGGTCTTCTGCTATACGGCTAGTCGTTTTTACAGATGTTCGCTAATATATCTGGTCCCATTGGGTTTATATATTCGCTCCAGTCTTTTTTCTTGTTTTTATCTACCTGTTAATATTTTGAATTTTGCATTGTTCGCGTATACTTTTGTTGGTTTGTCTGCCTCTTAATGATATGCCGGCTATTGATCTTAATACTTTTATTTCGATATTGTTGATTTGTTGTTTCGTCTTTTTTGTATCGGTCCTTGTCTCCGCTACATATGTTAGGATTGGTCTTACTGTTATCTTGTATACTTTCATTTTGCTTTCCGTGGTCAGATATTTGTTTCTCCATATGGCTTCTCGGAGGCAACCACTTACTCTTGCCGCTTTTGATGCATGACTTGTGGTCTCTGTTTTTATATCCCTGTCACTAGTGATCTCTACTCCTATGTAATTGAATTTCATTACTTGTTCTACAATTTTGCCGTCTATTTCTAGTTTGCATCTACGCGGCTCTTAACTGATCACTATACATTTAGTTTTTTCTACTGATGTTCTCATATTAAGTTTGTTTGCTGTGATATTGAAGGTGTGGAGCTGCCTTTGTAGATCATCTTCGTTATCAGCAATTAGTACTGCATCATCGCATAGCATAGTATCGTGATTTTATGCGCTCCCATATGGTATCCGTGTCGTTTTCTTACTTTGTGAATTATTTGATTCATCAGCATATTGAATAACAATGGGCTGAGCGAGTCTCCTTGGCGGATTACTCCTTTTAGTTCTATGCATCCTGTTTCCCCTGTTAGCATTATAACTCTGGTCTTGTTGTTCTTGTTAATTTCATTAATTGTCCTTATTATCTGATGGTCTATTATTTGTTCAGCTTGTAATAGGTTGCACAGCTTGTAGATGTCATTTCGCTTCACCCTATAAAAAGCACTTTAAAAAATTACAAAGCACATGTATGCTGGTTTTCCATATTCAGTAGACTTCTCTATTATTTGTCTGATAATAAAAATTGCGTCTATTGTGCTGCGGTTCTTCCGGAAGCCTTGTTGTTCATCTGCCATGTTCGCTTTTTCCTCGATTTTATCTTTTATGACTGCCGTTAACAATTTTAATGTGCTATTCATCAGACTAATGCTTCTATAATTTTCAGGATTTCTCGAGTGTCCCTTTTTAAGTGTCAGTAGCAGGAGACTTTCCTTCCATTCCACTGGTACTACTCCGGTATTTATTATATCGACGAATAAGTTTAGGAGCCATTTGCGTAGTGTCGTTCCTCCATATTTTAGCAGTTCATTGTTTATCTTATCAGGACTAGGTGCTTTTCGGTTTTTTAATTTTTTTATTCGTTCTTGTAGCTCTTCTTCTGATATTAGTACTCTATCGTGAGTTTCGTTAATGATTCTTCCTCTATTCTCTTCTTCTCCTTTTCCATATAATTTTGTGAAATGCTCAGTCCATTGTTCCTCCGTAATGTTATCTATGCGTACAAATTCATTCATTTCTGTTTTTATGTCCTTATCATTTTCCACACTTTTTTCTTCCATATTCGGTATATATATATTCCGTATTTCATATCTTTGGTAAATTTCTCCCAGTGACCTATTTTGATATTATCTATTTCTTGGTTCACTCTATTCCTAATTCTCACGTAGTCTTCTCGCGTCTCGGTGTCTTCACTCCTTTGTATGTTAGGAAAGCCTGTTTCTTTTCATTTGCTAGTGCTTTCACCCTTTCGTCGTACCATGGAGTTTTGTATTCGCTTTTATTTCTGTTAACTTTTCTTTTTCCTAAAGCTTCTTCCGCTGCTTGTAGGATACATTTTTTATTAATTTTAAATAAATTTTTTAATATTCTTTTTAGTCTCTAGGTTATGGTTGTTTAGCTTTTCTGTTAGTCTGTTTCTATACAAGTTTTGTGTCCCTTCTTCTTCTAAGCTTTATATGTTTAACTTGTCTTATACTTTTGTATTTCGCTTGCCTTGTGTGGTGATTGCTATATTTATTTTTCCTAGTACCAGGCCAAGGTCGGATCCTACATTGGCGGAAGATAGAGCGGGCACATCTATTATATTCTTGGGATGTATTTGTCTGTTTGTTATAATGTAGTCAAGCATAGAGTTACGTCCTCTTGTATCTGACCAGGTGATCTTATGTTGTATTGGGTGGTCAAAGAATGTGTTGTTAATTCGGAGGTTATTCATTAAACAAAGATATCTTTCGCCGTTGTCGTTGAGTGTTTATTCGTTAAATTTTTGTGTAACTCCAGCCACAGGTATGTTGCCTACTCTGGTGTTTAGGTCGCCGAGAATTTAAGTTTTTACCTATGGCACGTTTACTAATATTATCACCAAATTACCGTTGTAAATTATGAACAGTCGATATTGTTTTGATAACTTTTATTTCACTGTTAAAAAACCAGTTTCTTTATCACCTTTGAATAATTTTTAGATTTTTGCAATTTTCTGCTGTAATTGAAATGTCACCTATTCGTTTTATACATTACGAGCCGTTTTTAAAACAATTTTGTACTAAATTTTTATATTTTATTTACTTTTTACCTGCTATTTAACGCTAATTTGTAGGAGCTCAAATTAAAACCCGATATCTTTTAACGGCCAAATACCAGATTTTTCAAAATCAACAAATACTGCCGGAGTCCCTATGTCGAATGGTGAACAAAGCCTTTATACATACATACTTTTGATTATACTCTGTAGCACGATGGACCCATATATATTAGTGCACGTTGCCACAACGGCGTATGTGGTCACGTATACAACATCAGACACGATGCTATGTTGGTTTTTTGTATATTATTGCAATACTTTTGCTATTATGCTGTCACATGACATATGATAATTGGTGGAGGCGCCCATGTTAATTATTATGAGAAAATCGACTAAATCACAGTCGTTTTGGGTGGGAGTGAGGTTGCCATCCATATTTTTCATTCCGTTTTTTTAAACCCGGCTGGGTGTGTTTGCAACCCGGGTTCTTGCTTCTTCATCTCGGACTTTTGTGACATCCGTTCTTTGATCAATAGTGCTTCTATCAACCTTTTTTGGCTTGATTTGCGATTTGCACATCAACGGTTTATGATCACCAGTTATATCGTATCTGGGATAGCCTTTTACTGATTTTACTGTATTTTGAAAACGTGTCCAGATGTACAGTCGCCTAGGTAGTAGCTGGAAGAAGTTGTTACAAACAACTAATTTGTGTTCTGAAGTGAACTGCACCATGCGTCTTCTTGCTCATTTATTGTCCCAAGGCTAACCTTTCCATTAAAGGATGATCTCCTCAGAAATCTGTCCACAGAAGGCTTTTATTGTCTAGGATATGCTGACAATATAGCAATCGTTGTCAGGGTCAGGTTTGCTCAGGTAGTGTCTGAGAGAATGCAAGCAGCTCTAAATATAGTTGACGACTGGTGTAAACAAGACAGACTGATAGTCAATGCTCAGAAAACACAAATTGTCAACTTTACCAAAAGAACAGCACTACAAGGCCTAAAACCACCGGTGCTGGGAAGAACAGAGATTTCATTTGCCAAAGAAACAAAATACCTTGGGGTATATTTTGATCATAGGCTTACATGGAATACTCACATTCTAAAATCACACAGAAAGCTACTATGTCCTTGGGCAGATGTAGAAGAATGTGCGGTAAGAATTGGGGACTTAACCCCAAA
Organism: Diabrotica undecimpunctata; assembly: GCF_040954645.1. Lineage (NCBI taxonomy): Eukaryota > Metazoa > Arthropoda > Insecta > Coleoptera > Chrysomelidae > Diabrotica > Diabrotica undecimpunctata. The sequence goes on from NC_092808.1 coordinate 128,937,535, forward strand.
ATGACTCTATGGTTATATACAAGGGTTATTAGACCCATGATAACCTATGGCTCGGTGACGTGGTGGACAAAGACGCAGCAGGTAGAAGCAATAAGGCTGTTAGGTAATACATAAAGGCTAGCATGCTTGTGTATTACGGGGGCCTTAAAAACAACTCCTACTACATCGCTGGAAGTCCTGTTGAATCTACCACCACTTCATATCTTTATACAGGGCGAAGCCAGATCCGTGATGCACAGATTAATCCATAGTCAGCGACATATAAGCCAGATGCATGGTACTGACAACAGAAAGCTAATCGACGAGCTAAAAGCCGATATTGTGATGAGGAAACCTATCGATGCAACAGTTACGAGATATAGCTTTAACAATAAGTTCACAATTAAGATACCAGGCAGGGAAGACTGGAATAAAGCTGTACCCATACAAGCTGCTGCTACCTGGTACGCGGATTGCTTAAAAACATTGGAGGGTGTGGGAGCCGGCATAGTAGGGACAAATCAAGGGATAGATTTCCCGGTAAGTCTATCTAAGGATGTGACAGTTTTCCAGGCGGAAATAAGTGCAATCCATCACTGCGTGGAAGAAATAGAAAGGCAGAAAAGAACGTTCTGTTCAGTTGCCATCTTCACAGATAGTCAGGCAGCGCTTAAGGCACTCAATTCTGTAGAGGTCAATTCTAAGCTAGTATGGGATTGCGTGTGTGCCCTAAATAAACTAGGAGACCGTAGCAAGATTACGGTAGCCTGGGTACCGGGGCACGAGGGTCATAAGGGCAATGAAAAAGCAGATGAAATGGCCAAGCAAGGCTCATCATTGCCATTCATTGGACCGGAACCCTTCTGCGGAGTTGCAAAATTAGTAACAAGAACGGCTACAAGGAAGTGGGTAGCTCACAAATCTCTGGAATGGTGGAGGAATTTACCAGGACAAAGACAGGCGAAAGAGTTCATTACAGAACATTCGCCAAAATTTACGGCAGATCTAATAAGCAAAGACAGGAAGAAAATCAAAGTCATAGTAGGTCTTCTAAGCTGAGTAGGGCACTGTAAGCTGAATATACACTTGAATCTGATGGAATTATCAGATGATGACCTGTGCAGATTCTGTCATCTCGAAGAAGAAACAGCAGAGCACATTTTATGTCAGTGTGACAGTCTGGCAAATGTGCGGTTCTTTGCATTAGGAGAAGAAAATCTACCGGCAAATAGCTACATGGAAGGTACAGTCTCGAAGCTACTAGACTTTATAAAAAGGGTCAGGCTAGAGAATGTTGTCTAGGACTAGAGGACCACAATAGATCTGAAAAGGTCGCAGTGGAATAGGCGGAAAGGCCACCTCTCTTAATATAATCTAAATCTAACCTTTCCATTAAAGTCATTAACAGATAACATTTTTATACCCCTAGTAAAATACCAAATCCAAAAAAAATAAGACATTAAGTTTAATTTAATAATCAGCATACGTGGAAACAATTATTTTAAACAAATTAAGGACGTTGTTCGTAGTATACAATATTGCGGCAGCACATTTAAAATCCAATTTTAGTAAATCTGATCAGTTACCAGCAACATTCATATCCGGTGTATAACACTTTTTAAATTATTTGACAACAGAAAATTATATTATATTTAGAATTTTTATTCAGAAAACCCATGCGGCAATCACTGTAAATAATTGTACTAATTATAAATGAATTAGGTATTATCAAAACACATTACAAGATTAAAATCTAAAAATTCTTTTCAATAATTTAATTTCATGTTTTGTTGCTCATACAATTATGATATTAAAACGATATAATAATTTTAAGTATATAGTATTATAATTACAATACATGTACGAGAAAATTTTTTTCTACATTTTTTATTTTATATTTGTTATTGATGATAGAATACAGAGTGAATAAAAGTTACCTTAATGTGTTACAAAATATAACAAAAAAAAGGTAAATGCATCCTAAATAGGTGTCAACGTGACAAATAGATATAAGAGAATTGTTAAAATGCTTGGCTAAATGAAACAAAGAAGCTTAATGCATGAGAGTAACCACTAGAAGACTTAAGATGGAGTCGCTTAATTTGCTGCTTGTAGAAGACAGTAGAATATTGGACAAGACAATAACAAACTCAATGAAAGTAATACAAAATGTGAAGAAACCTTACTGAAAATAAATATTTTGGCACTAGGAAAGTATATACAGTAGACTTCATCAAATTTCTATACTAATAATTTCTTCTTTTTCTTTCTCTTTATAAGCAATTCTGCTAGTTCATTGGCGGATAAATACTATGGAAGGTTGTTACTCCAAATCTCTTGCTATTTTGGCGACACGGGTCTCCTCTATTCTGCTTACGTGGTTATTCCAATATTTTTGTTCTATTTTGTCTCCGTTCACTTATACACTGTACGTTACATTTTCTTCTAATGTCTTCTCTTCTCTTTCGATCTGTCAGCGTATTTCCTGTAATTCTTCTCACTACTCTTATCTCTGCAGTTTCCAGTAGCCTTTGCGTTATGGCTGTGTCATGTCTTGTTTCTGAAGCATATGTCATTATTGGTCTTTCACTGGTTTTATAAATTCTTGAATTTATCTCAGTGATAATGTGTCTGTTTAGTCATATAGTGTTATTAAAGCAGCCAGTCTATTTGCTTTATGTACTTTATCTCTTCAGGTCCAGGTCTCCATAGCTAGACAGTGTAATTCCCAGGTATTTTATTTCCATTACTTATTCAATACTGATGCCATCAACTTTTATTTTACATCTGGTTGGTTCTTTGCCGACTACTATTGTTTTAGTTTTCTGAGGTGATTGTCATATTAAAGTCTTTTGCTCTTATGTTAAATCTGTGGATCAGTCTTTGCAGACATCTTTATCTTGAGCTATCAATATTACGTCGTCTGCGTAACAGAGTATTTTTATTCCTTTGTTTCCATTTCCCATTCTGTATCCTCTTTCTTTGTTAACGCTTTCGATGATTTCATCCATGATCAAATTGAAGAGCATGGGGCTCAATGAATCCCCGTGTCCTATTCCTCTGCCTATTTCTATAGGTTCTGTAAGTTGTCCATTTTATGAAAAAAAAAATGGACAACTAACTCTTCATAACATTGAAGAACTTACTTTGCAACCGTAACCTTAATCTAGAGATCCGCACAAAAATGCTAGGTTGTTACGTTTTTTCTACTTTACTATACGGCATAGACGTGGACAATAAAACAGTCTGAAATCAAAACATTAAACTCCTTTGAGATGTGGTGCTACAGGAGAATCCACAGAATATCGTGGACTGAAAAAGTAACTAATATAGAGGTGTTACAAAGAATGAAAAAAGAATGTGAAGTCATAAAAACTGTTAAAATTAGAAAGATTTAATATCTGGGTCATATAATGAGGGGCGAGAAGTACGTATTACTTAGATTAATTATGCAAGGGAAGATACAAGGGAAGAGAAACCCAGGACGACGCAAAATATCCTGGCTAAGAAATTTGAGAGAGTGGTTCGGTTGCAGCTCATTAGAATTATTCAGAAGCGCGGCCAATAAAATTAAGATAGCGATGATGATTTCCAACCTCCGATAGGAGAAGGAACCTGAAGAAGAAGAAGAAGTTGTCCATCTATTCTGACTTCCATTTTGTTGTTTTGGTAGATGTTTTCGATAGTTTTTATAATATTTAGGAGAACTTCTCTATTATACAGAAGATGGATTACATCTCTGTGTCTTATTCTGTCAAACGAGCTTTTGGTCAATCAGACACAGAAATGCTTGTCTATTATACTTTAGTGATGTCTCAGTAATTTGCTTTATAACCAATATTGCATCTGTACATGATCTTTCACTACGAACACCCTGTTGTTCATCTGCTAAACTTATCCTCTGATTTATTAGCAAATTTTAGTTGTAAGTTTTAGCGTGGTATTTAACAAGTTTATACCTCTGTAGTTTTCTGGCTGTTTTTTTTATCCTTTTTTGAATAGTAGAATTAGTTTGCTCGTTCTCCACTCTTCCGATATTTTATTGTGTTTTATAATTTTATTCATTAATGTTGTTAATTGTTTTGTCATTGCTGCTTCGCAATATTTCAGTATTCGTTTGGTATTCCGTCTGTACCTGCTGCTTTTCTGTTCTTCAAATTTTCAAGTATTTTCCGAACTTCCTGAACATTTATTATAAGTTCTTAATATAAGTTGTGGCAATTTCTGGTGTTTCGTCGTTTGTTCTTCCTCTGCATAGAGCTTTTTTAGGTAGTTATTTGCATCAATTGCATGTGTTTCGTTTCTAATTGTCTTGTTATTATGGTATGCTCCTTGTGTTTTGGTTGACATGTATTTCAGGTAAGCTTTCTTCTTTTCTTTACATTTTCCCTTCACTTCTATACAAAACCATGGATTTTTATTTTTATTTATGTTTCTTTCATCAAAAACTTGACAAGAACTGGCTAAGATATTAGACTTAATTTTTGCCCAGCTTTTTTCGACTCCATCACTTTCCAATTTATAATCGGTTTCTATTTCTGGTAGTAATAGTGCTCTTAAATACAAGATTTAAGAGGGCTGTAACACTCTATTCGACAGAATATAGTCTATCATAGAATTTTGTCCTCTACTGTTTTCAAAAGTGTATTTTGTATTGTATTTGTAAGGGAAAAATGTATTATTAATACGTATCTGGTTTATGCTGCAGAGGTCCTTCAGAAGGTCTCCGTTTTCATTTCTAATATTTTTATTAAATCGCTGTTAAAAGAAATTGGCAAAAAAACGAGAGAAAGTATGTGACTAAAACTTATATCGTAATGTTTTAAGCTAACTTTAAGAAACTTATGATATTTTAAATAGGAAATGGAAACAGTATATTAATTAAATTAATTTTTAAGTGAGAAGATTATTAGTAAAACTTATAATTTTGCTAAAAATACAGCTTTAATGACGGTAAAAGAAATAAACTAAAAAAATTTGGTAAAATAGCTGAGCTGCAAACAAATTTTAACTTAGCGAGATTATTTAAAAAATGAACAGGTGTTTCTTTCCCAACATAACTTAAATTGCTTTCTTTAAACACAATACACAATAAAACTTCCTTAACACTATAAACTCCAAATTAAAGCATTTCTTCCACCAGGAAGCTAAATTCCTGTAGTTAGCTATATACCATGTACCACAAAAAAATTTTATTTAAAAAATTTTCTTTATAAAAGGTATAATAATAAAAATACCCTATCGGGCTACATGACAGAACGTTTTCATAACGAATAACTATTTCATCATCAGTGCTATCCTAAAATAAATATAACCACTTTAATTAAAGCAAACGTGAAAGTTAAAATTTTGACCAAGGTTATAACAAAAGTGTAGTTAATACTTACTGCATGTACTGCATTGAAGCCACTAAATATGTGGGAAAACCCCTTTAAATCTTCTTCTTCAAGTGCCATCATCACAGCTATTCGGACTTTTGAGACAGCTGCTCTGAAAAGTTCATTTGATATACATCCGTACCACTATTTCAAGTTGTGCAGCCATGACATTCTACGCCTCCCTATGCTTCTCTTTCCTTGGATCTTTCCCTGCATAATCAGTTGGAGCAAGGTGTATTTCTCCCCACGTGTAATATGTCCGAGATATTCCAATTTTCTTGTTTTAATTATATTTAAAATTTCTATTTCTTTATTCATTCTTCTCAGAACCTCTTTGTTTGTGATGTGTTCTGTCCACGATATTTTCAGAATTCTTCTATATACCCACAGCTCGAATGATTCCAGTTTTTTCATTGATGTCGCATTCAAGGTCCAAGATTCCATTCTATAAAATAAAGTCGAAAAAACATAGCACCTTGCCAACCTAACTCTTAGTTTCAATTTTAAATCTCTTGTACATAGCACTCTTCTCATTTTGTTGAAATTTGCTCTAGCCTTTTCTATTCTGATTGTGATCTCGTGAATGTAATCATTTGTGGAGTTAATCATTGTTCCCAGATATGCATATTTGTCCACTTGTTTGACGTTGGTTCCGTTCATTAGAAGATTCTCGTTATTTCTTTGAGTTTTCGATATTCTTATAAATTTCGTCTTCTTGACATTCATTGTTAGACCATACTCTTTTCCATACTCCGCTATTCTGGTCACCAGTCTCTAAAGATCTTCAATATTTTTGGCTAAGATCACAGTGTCGTCCGCATATCTAATGTTGTTAATGGGAACTCCATTTACCTTTATTCCAGTTGTTTCACCCTCAAGAGCGTTTTTCAGGATCTCTTCGGAGTAGGCATTAAATGGGCATTAATTAAATAGGCATTGTACCCTTTAAATGTAGTGAAATTAACTTTGGATTACATCTTTAATATTTAAAAACTTTGATGTTTAAGTTACAGAAGGAATTAATCGCATGACAACGTAGGACTCCACTGAGGTTGCTAGTCCTTAGACGAAGTGTCTGTGAGGACTTGTTGATAGCAACTGATTAAAATGACATATTAGGACGGAATTTTGAACTAAGAAGTCAATGTAACCGGATGTATGTGTCTAAATGTGACAGTAGCCAGTAATATGTGTAATAAAATATGTTAAAATTTGATTGATTATTACAGTAGCAACCATCAATATGTTGAAATTTAGGTATGATTTACCCTGAAAGTTTGTTGGAAACGTTATAAATTAGGCATTATGATAGGTGGATTGAAGGTTAATAAAAGTTATAAATGTAGGTAGACATAGACCATATCCACTTGGCGACTTCTTTTCTTGTCTGTCATTCCCAAATAATTTCATAAAGTATCTTGACATGACTACATCTATGTCAGGTGCCTTTCGGATCTTCATCCGCCCATCAGCCTCGCCGAATTTTAACTCAGTAAAAGGTTCGGCTTCTACGAAACCAGTAACCCTTTCACGCCTATCTTCTACCTGAGGAAAGAATTCCCGTATTAAACGAAGTTTCTCCTCCTGAAATAAAAAATTGGAGAAAAAAATACGAAACACGTCAGAATGGAGAAGAATTCTGTACCACACAAAAAGGCCTAAAAAAGGTTGGCGAGCCAGTAATTATAAAATATATTTCTCCACGTGTTCTGTATTGCGTTATATTAGTATTACGTCCCTTCACAAAAATACCATGTTCAGCCGTTCTCACTACCGTTTTTTTGTCTTTCTCTCTTAGTCTCTTCCCAGAGCTTGCGATTCAGAGGTTCTATTAGATCATTATTATATTAGGGTTAAACGTATCCTAACCATCTTAAGCTGTCCTTTTAAATGTCGTTAATTGCGTCTGATTTGCACAAATCCTCTCCAATTCTTATCTTTTGCATATATCTAATAGATCTTAGATTCACCCAGACTTGTAAATATGTATTTATTAATAAAATTATCATAAAGTTTTAATTCAAAGATATTTAAACACGATTATTGTTTAAATTAGGTTTTCAAACATTTATCTTCATGATCTTCTAATCAGCGTTTTACTATGAATAGTTATTAACTGTTATTAGATAATTTAAATTATCATTTTTTATATCCTTTTACTACAAAGTTTGTATTTTGATTGTTCATTAGTTGTGCTACTTAGCATGACTGTTTAAATGGTTGTAATATTTTATTTATAATCACATCTACAAGGTTTAAATAGTACTGCTAAATGGGTGTGTTTATATGAATATTTTGAAATTATTTACTATATAATGAACAATAGCGAAACATACATTGCTTATAATATAGGTTAATAAAATAAAATTTTGCTGCAATTACGTTTGGGAAAGTAGTATACTTCTATAGTGATTCATAATGTTAGCAAAATAACTTTTTGAGGAAGATGATAAGCAAATAAATTGTTATGACTACAATATTTATTAGATTATCTAAACTATTTAGACACACAGCTTCACAGGTCCATCTTCAAACCATTTTTTTTTTGTAAAGGTCTTTCGGTAAGTATAGTTTACCTATGAAGCATAGTTCATGTACATAAAGAAAACCATCATAGATTATAGTTCATGTATATGAAGAAAACCATCATAATGAGTTAGACGATAGAGAGTTTTAAGCCTTTGGATAAAGTGATATTAATTTTGATTTTAGTCTGGTTCTTATCACGAAATTATTAATTTTGTTTGTGTAATACCTGTCTTCTTCTTCTTCTTAGCCTTCTGTCGTCCATGTTTGGACATAGGCCTCTCCCAACTCCTTCCATCGATCTCTATCCTGAGCAACATATTTCCAATTTGTTCCGGCTATTTTTTTAATATCATCAACCCATCTCATCTGTGGTCTTCCTCTTGGTCGTTTACTTTCGTAAGGTCTCCAATGTTGTATTGTAGTATTCCAACGTTGGTCTTTTTGTCTAGCAGTGTGGCCTGCGAAGCTCCTTTTAAGTTTGGCAATTTTTGTTGCTATGTCCTTGACTTTTGTTTTGGATCTTACCCAGTCGTTCCTCTTTTTATCTGACAGTCGTATACCTAACCTTGCTCTTTCCATTGTTCTTTCTGTTGTGGCTAGTTTATTCATGTTTGCCTTGGTTAGGGTCCAGGTTTGACATCCATATGTCATAATAGGAAGGATGCATTGGTTGAACACTTTGCTCCTTAAGTATTGGGGTATTTTGCGGTTCTTAAGTATCTAACTAAGTTTTCTAAATCCTGCCCATGCTAGTCTTGCTCTTCTAGTAATTTCCGCACTTTGGTTCTCTTTGTCAAGTCCCAGGATTTGGCCTAGGTAGATATATTCCTGGATTTGTTCTATCTCACTGCCATTTATAGTTATACGTCTGGGGTCATCTGTGTTTGTCATTAGTTTTGTTTTTTTCATATTCATTTTTAGACCGATGTATTGAGAGCTGGCTGCTAGTTCCCCCATCATAATTTGTAGTTCCTTGAATGTACTCGCTATAATCACTACGTCGTCAGCGAATCTGAGACGGTTTAACTTGTTGCCATTAACGTTAATGCCATAGGTTGACCAATTTGTAGTTTTGAAGACGTCTTCTAGGGCTAGGTTGAAAAGTTTTGGCGATATTACGTCTCCTTGTCTCACTTCTCTCTTAATGGGGATGGGATTTGTATTTTCGTCTAGTTGTAGGATCATAGTTGCATTTTCATATATATTATATATTAGTTGCCTATATCTCGAATCTATTCTACAATTATTAATAGTTTGTTCTATGGCCCATATCTCGATACTATCAAACGCCTTTTCATAGTCGACGAAGGCAAGAAATACAAGTAGTTGGTATTCATTTGCCTTCTCTATCAATGTTCTCATTGTCAGCAGATGGTCTGATGTACTATATCCTTTGCGGAAGCCAGCCTGTTCAACCGGTTGGTAATTGTCCATTTTGTAGGTTAACCGGTTGTTAATAATTCTCATAAATAGTTTGTATACTTGACTGAGCAACGATATAGGTCTATAATTCTGTAGATCACATTTGTCCCCTTTTTTGTGTAAGAGTATTACTAGCCTCTCGTTCCAGTCTTTAGGGATCTTGCTATTATGGAGACATCTATTAAATAGCTCTGTTAGTACAGGGATTGTCAATATCTTGCTTGTTTTCAAGAGCTCGGCAATTATACTGTCCTGTCCTGGAGCTTTATTATTTTTTAGCTCTTTTAAAGCTCTTTCTATTTCGAATCCCTTTATATTTGGTAGTACTTCTGATCCGACTTTTTTTATTTTTCTTTTGACGTTCTCCTTTGTTGTTTCATTAGGCTGGCCTTGCGAGCTGTATAAGGATGTGTAGAAGTCAATATTTGTTATTTTATATTTGTCATTCTCTACCTTATTGTTGGCGTCTTTAATTTTGATGATTTTTTGAACTCCCAGTGCGAGTCTTAGACATTTTAAGCCTCTGTTGTTTTCAATGACTCGCTCTATTAAGTTCTCGTTCCATTTTTGTATGTCGCGTTTTAGTTCTTTTCTAACTGTTTTATTGAGTTCTCTGTATTCTTGAGTATGGCGTTTGTTTTGCGCTAGTAGTTGTCTTCTTTCCGTCACTAGCTGTTTAGTTTTATTGCTTATTTTGTCTTCTTTAGTTCTTGTTTCCTTTGCGACCTGTAGTCCTGCTGCGAGAAGGTTTTTATTTAGGTTTTTATGAATCTCGTCAATTTGATCTTGATTATGTGAAGGATCAGATTCAAACTTATCCGCTAAGATCTCTCGAAATTGCTCTTCATTTGTTCTTAGTTTAAAGGCATCTATCCTCGTTGTTTTTTTTAAAATCCTTTTTCTCTCTTCTTTCATGTTAATATTTATTTTTGCTCTAACTATACGATGGTCACTACCCATTGTTCCGTTGTTTATTGTTGTGACGTCTTCAAATATTCCTTTGTTGTTTGAGAGAAAATAGTCTATTTCATTTTTGGTAGTTCCGTTAGGTGCGACCCATGTCCACTTTCTGTACCTGTACGGTGCATATATAGTGCTGTCTAGTCACAAATGACCAATTATCAGTTATATTTTCTGACCTAACTTAAAATAAACAGCAAATGCTTAAATCTAAGGGCTTACCCTATTGCTTACTCTTATTTTATCTATCAACTAATGCACAACTAACATGCAATAACATCACAGTACTATACTCAGCTTTTTATACTAAACTCTTACACATTTGTACTAACTCAAATGGTTTTGTCCCTATCAATCTTCCCTTTAGTTCAGTGTCGTCAAGAAGCTGGATTGCCCCAACAATTACATGACTATGCAGCCTCTGCTCGTGATGTTACGGATATACCAAGGAGTATCAACAATGTTCCTCAGTACTTTGTTTAGAAATCTCTGTATATGATGTAAATTACTAGTTTTGGTACGGTCCCAGAGTTGGTACCCATATACCCATACTGGCCTTAGTACTTGCTTGTAAATGGATAATTTATTATGAATAGATAATGTTGAATTTTTTCTAATCAGCCAATACAATTTCTTATATCAAATATCAAGCTTCCATCTTTTCTTTTTGACATGGAGTTTCCAGCGCAGACTCGCGTCTAAGGTGATGCCCAAGTATTTTGCTGATGTTGCATAAGGAATTTGGTTATTATTTATTCTAACTGGGAAATTTTCTTTTTTTTATTTGTAAAGTATATGGGTGCAGATTTAGTCTCATTTAATTTTATTCGCCATTTTCTGGTCCAGGTATGTATTGTATTTACTGATAGTTGCAACTTATTCGCTTCTTCACTAGTGACTGCTATCGCTAGTATGCCTGTATTATCGGCGAAGGTGACAATCGTATTTTGTTCTAGCTCTGGAATGTTACACGTATATAATAGGTACAGGACCGGACCTAATACACTCCCTTGTGGCACACCAGCTTTGATCTTCCTTAAATCGGTGTACACTTCTTCTTGTCTTACTCTGAAATATCTATTTGCAATGTATGATTCTAAGATTTCTAAATACTGTTTAGGCATGAACGTTCTTAGTTTATAGTGTAAACCCTCATGCCAGACTTTATCAAACGCCTATGCTACGTCCAAGAAGATTGTAGAGCAGACTTTCCATTACCCAGAAATATCTGTTACTTAACAGACTCGAAAGAGGAGCTTATTGAACTTTGATAAATTATTTAATTTTGAGGAGTAGTTATTGTATATAAAAACTTATTATTTAATTTTAGTTAAATAAAAAATTTAATTGTGATATAGATATACTTGAATTCATAGTTAAGAGTGTGCAGATAGGCGGTATACATAAAAGAAGATCTCTGACCGATAAGATTAACAAGATTATAATAAATAAAGAATATTTAAAAGTCACTTTTATTCTTAAAATCTCCTTGATCTTGGCATAATCCGATTAAACTCTCCGATCCTTCGCTCTTTTTGTATCTGTGAAATATTAGCCGCATCCCATTAAAAAGTTCTGCCACTAGAGTCCGAAACCAAGTCCACATATAACAAGTCTTTTATGATAATGAGGCCTAAGCCGCGGCTTGTGACCCGGTCGAATGTTCATTCAATAAATATTAACTATATACCACTTTGAGTCTGTTTACAAATTTGTTTTAATGTGTATTGTAAAGCTAATGATATGACTGAATTTATGGCTCGCTGTCTTCGGGAAAGATATACGGGATGGTTTATTAGAAACTGGCGCCACGAATAAATGTCTTCGAAAGGGTATAACTAGAACTCGAGGTGTATCTCTCTAGATAGGATATTTTTTATTACTCATGATGGACTCTATTAAATAAGATTAAGCTTTTAGACATATAAACTAAATAAAACCAATTATAGGATAAAATTCTAAATTAAATATCAACCATATAATTAAACTCCTATATTCAGGAGGAAAGAAACAAGGGCAAAAAGGCGTGGGATTCATGATACTAAGGCACCTAAGAGAGAAAATTATAAATTTCAAGCCAATATGCGAAAGGATGGCCTATGTTAGAGTCAACAGCAAACCATTTAATATATCAGTCTTGAATTTATACGCCCCCACAGAAACAAGCAATGCAGACGAAAAAGAAATCTTTTATGATAGGGTCGAAGAGGAGATAGAAAAAATACCCAAAGAAGATGTCATATTTGTACTAGGAGACCTCAACGCCCAGATTGGAAAAGAGGACTTTTTACAACAAATTGCAGGAAAGCATACAATACACGAAAACACGAATGACACTGGGCAAAGACTATGTAACCTAGCAACAAGAACAAATTTGTTAATAAGCTCAACAAAATTTGAACACCCTAAAATACATAAGGTAACATGGAGGTCACCAGATCAGAAAACATATAGTCAAATTGATCACATAATGATTAATAAACGAAAGCAATCGTCAATAAAAGATGTAAGAACGTTCAGAGGTGCGTGTGCAGATTCAGACCACTACATGGTCACAGCCTCTATAAGACAAAAAGTTAAAATTGAAACAAAACAAAAAAACCAACATAAAAAGTGGAATGTCAATAAAATGAGTAATGAAGAAGTAAGAAAAAAATATGAAGAGGCAGTAACAGTTCAAATAAAAGAGAAATATAAAGCAGAAGATATAAACACAGAATGGGAGACGATCAAAAAATCAATAGAAGAAGGTGCAAATATGCAGATAGGTAAAAGTCAGGCTATAACAAAAAACGAATGGTATAACCAAGAATGTAGAGAAATAACAGGAAAAAAAGTGCAAGCCAGAAATAAATGGCTAAGAACAGATAAAGAGGAAGACAGAGAAGAATATGAAAAATTAAGAAGGAATGCTAAGAAAGTGATAAGGCAAAATAAAAGAAGATGGGTAGACAAAAAAATGCAGGAAATAGAGCAGGAAAGAACAAACAGAAATACGAAAAGTTTTTACAAAAAAATTAAAGAACAAAACAAAAAATACAAGGGCAAAACAAACGGAATAAAAAATAGAGAGGGTATAGTGATAATAGAGGACCAAGAATACAAACAAGTATGGAGAGATTACTACAGAGAGCTCTTGACGGAGGAAACAACAGAAGAAGAAATGCATAACGAGGAGGAAACGGTGCACGAAGAAGAAGCAGATGAAGTAGATATCGAAATTTCAAAAGAACCAACATTAGAGGAATTGGATGAAGTAATACAGAGAAGCAAAAATGGAAAAGCCCCTGGTAAAGATGGCATTAATATGGAACTAATAAAATACGGGGGAAGGGAACTAAGAGGAAAAATACTGGCACTATTGAAAAATATATGGAAAGAAGAGAAAATGCCAGGGGACTGGGAGGTAGGGCAGATCATAACAATACATAAAAAGGGAGACCAACAAATCTGTGAAAATTATAGAGGAATAACGTTACTAAATACAACATATAAAATATTGACATCAATAATAAAAAAGAGGTTATCAAAGATCACAAAGAAGACAGTAGGACAGTACCAATGTGGATTCACAGAAGGAAGATCTACAATAGATGCAATACACACAATAAAACAAATAATGGAAAAAGCAAACGAGTATAAATTAGAATTGGAAATGTTATTCATAGACTTCAAACAGGCATTTGATTCAATTAAAAGGAACGGATTAATGATAGCACTTAAAAAATAAAAAATTCCACATAAACTCAGAAAATTAATAGAAATGACAATGAGAACTACAAAAATAAGCATAAAGACACAAAGAGGAGAGACAGAGGAATTCATTATAAATAAAGGGATGAAACAAGGAGATGCCTTATCAACAACGCTATTTATTCTAGCATTAGAATATGTACTACGAAATATAAATAAAGGAAATCTCAGAACAAGAGGTGGTCAAATAATTGCATATGCAGACGATATTGCTATTATTGCAAAGAACAGAAAAATAATGAAAGAAATGCTAGAAGAAATAAGAGAGAAAGGGGAGGTAATGGGGCTAAGATTAAATCAAGAAAAGACAAAAATATTAAGATTAGGGAAAAAACCAATGAAAGAAAAAATCAAAATAGGAAGTTCTGAGTTTGAAGAAGTAGAATACTTCAAATACCTAGGAGTTACAATAAGTAGATCCGGAGAAAGGAAATCCGAAATAAAAGAAAAAATATTAGCAGCGAATAAAGCTTATTTTGCAAACAAAAGATTACTTAAAAGCAAGACACTGACTAAAAAAAGTAAGATGAGCATTTATAACACCATAATTAGGCCAATATTATTATATGCAGGAGAAACAATGACAATGGTTAAAAAAGATGAAGAAGACTTAAGAATAGCAGAGAGAAAGATTATGAGAACCATACTAGGACCAATCAGAACAGAGCAAAATGAATATAGAAGCAGAACAAATGCAGAAATTAAGGAAGAACTTAAGGAAGACATCGTAACTAAAATAAAGCAATGCAGAGTTAGATGGTTAGGTCACATTTGTCGAGCAGGCGATGAGGCAGTGACATACGCAATAATAGAATGGAATCCAGGAGGAAAAAAGAGAAGGGGAAGACCGAGATCAAAGTGGCTGCAAGAAGTTGAAGAAGACCTCCAAAGGGCAGGAGTCAGAGAATGGAGAGGAAGAACTAGAGACAGGAAAAAATGGAGAGATATTGTCAAGAAGATAAGATAAACAAAAAAGACTGATCCACTTAAGAAATCGGATCTAGAAAGCATTTGCGGTTTAACCCCACACTGGGGTGTATAGCCATTATATATATATATATATATATATATATATATATATATAATTAAACTTCTTGTGACGTTAGCTTCTAGTGATTCTAGCGGGAGATACGGTAATTTGAAAATATTAATTAATTAATTTAGATTAAGTCTGTATCTAACTTAATCTAAAAAATTTTTGCAATGGAGATAGTCTTCCTCTTTTGTTACTGCTTTTAAAAAAATAAAAAAAAAATAGTACCAACAAAAATTAAAGTAAAGTTTGTTTAGCAGAAAATGGTTGACTCAAATTAGTGCGGTCGTAAATATTATAAAATTTATCTGACTTGGCTCATTGTTAAGACCGATCCGGAGCGATAAGCAAATGAGGTAGACAAAGTTGGTCGTTTGACAATTAACACTGACTAGACGGTACTCCTATAATAAAGCAAAAGATCCACAAAATTTACAATAATTACGACGACAAAAACAAAAAAGCGGATCTAAAATATATTGCTTTGTCTTATATATCCGAAATTAATATTTTCAAATAAGTTTTAAAATAAATTAAAACTATTTTAATTGCTAAGATTATAGAAAAACAAACATTAATAATAATTTGTGGTTCTGAAAAGAACCGTTTTTTTAATCGTAACATTTGTAGATTTGATGACAGTATCACTTCACACATAGTTCTGTTTCGCTATCGCTATCCTCATTTAAATTAATTATGATCGGTTCAATTATGAGCTACATGAAAATATGAATTTTCTTTACTTATTATGTGTCGGACTGAATTTCTCCAACTACTTGGAAGAATATCATATTTTCTTATTAACTCTACAACAGTACTACTTAACGTTGGAGAAATATTTTGTGACCTCACGTTAGACTTCAATCGTGCCACATATGTTCTATAGGATTAAACATACAATAATAAGGTGGTCGCAGCACTGTATGTCCCATTTTCTCTGCCAATGTATCACAAACATATACTTTTTTTTATAGAAAATGCCTTTAAAACTTCTAAAAGCTCTTGTTTGGTGTAACATTATTCAAAATACATATCATTCATCTTCATGTAGTTTTGAATTTCCAATTTAGTATTATTCGATATAGTTCCGAAGCTATTTTCTTGTGGCATGTTAAAGTAATTACCATTTAAATGGGAATAAGCCACAATTAAAGGTTAAAGTATGTTTATTGAAGTTTCAATTTAAACTTCGGAAATCGTTCTCAAAATACAAACATTAGTAAATTGAGAACGATTTCCGAAGTGTAAATTGAAACGTTAATAAACGTACTATAACCTTTAATTGTGGCTTATTCCCATTTCCATAAAGCACTATCCGGACAATAACCTTCTGAAATATCAGAAGCAATTCACCAATTGGACAAAATTGCACAAAATACAGCTGAGAAGCTTTATAATCAGTTCGTAAAGTTTGTGGCATCTGAGCTTCGACAAGCCATCTTGTTAAAACAGGAAATTCAGAACTGTATCATTCGGTCTAAGCTATCTTATTTAAAGCCTGTAGCTAATTTGTTTATGGTCAATTTTCCGCGCTTGCTTTACTAATAAATATTTTTACGTGTCATTTTCACCAAAAGCCTCGAGGTTTTGTTCATTTTGCTTATCGAATCCTCCTGGCTGAATCTTTCCTCTGACACTACACTTAAGCCCGTACTAATATAATTAGAGAATGCTCCTACAGTTTTTAGCATCTGATCTAAGTAGTTTTGATTGGAAGGCATTAGTTTCAAATCATCCTTAGATATAGCTTAATCATAGATGATTAAGCTTCGCTACTACAGTGTTGTTATTTTTAATGCTAAAATCTCAGTCAGTGGAGTTTAATAACTGGGATACTGGGTTCATCGCTACTCGCTACACAGAACTACAATGGACTCAACTAGTCCAAATATTATTTCGATATTTTTCGTTTCGATATTGTTTTCACCAGGTATTTGGAGGTGACTTTTAGTCTTCCAATCCGAAATCAATTATTACTATGTTTATTATGTATACCAAGATGTTTATTATACTTTTATGAAAATTAAGTAAGCCATATTTTTTTCGTCATAATTTGGCTAGGTATTGTTAATTACAAAAAAAATTAGGAGCTTATATAAAAAGTCAAGATTGACCTCACATAACTTGTGTAAATTGCAAAAGCCAAAGTAAGATAACACGAAACCAGTATAGAAGAACGGTATGTTTGATAAAAGAAGACCAAAATTCATAAATCACAGTTCGCCGTGCTTGTAAATCAACGTGTTGGCGGTTTGTTTACCCTTGTAGACACGTTTATTGGCTCTCTATGAATTATTACAGGTCTGCCCTGAACTTTGTTATATTTTTATTGCAACAAAGTCTTCACTAGCCGGTATCTGTTCATTAAGGTCCAACCATTGAGTAATATATTTATGAGAGGAATAAATTATCCTTTAATTAAATCTAGTAATTGGGATTTAATAAAAGCCAGTACAGGGTCCCACAGATTATGCATAAATATAATAACTTTAACAATTTCAAGAACTTATTTAATATTTTATTATTATTGGTTTTAGATGACCGTTTTTTAGATTAAATTTCTGGTATAATTAAAAATAATAAAAGAAGATAGATATGTTCATTTTATTTAAATATAAGACAGTAGATGTCTAGTCCAGAGAAATAAGATAAAAAAGTTAGGAACATTGACTTGGCCAGGTTAGTCCAGTTATTTGGTAATTTTACCTGGGAAGTTTTCCAGAAGTTTTGAAAATTAATAATTTTATAGGTTTCGGTACGCTCTTTTCGAATTTCAACTTTGTCACCTCGTATCACCCCCGCTCGCGTCGTCGCCATATTGGAAAAATGACGCCTAATAACAGTTTCTTTACAATATCTCCTTTTCAACACATTTACTGAAAAAAACCTTTATCCAAATTAATGGAGATTTACGTATCATATATTTTTTTGGCAAAAACTAAATTTACAGCGCCTAGTCATACGGTCCATCATAATGTACATACTAGTGAACCTGACAAGAGCGCGCCGTATTTCTGAGAGAACATTTTAACTTAGCTAACCCTTTAAGCGTTATTGGTAGTCATAACTACCATACAAGTTTAAAGTTTATTTTGCAGCGACAGTCGCGCGAAATTGAGCGTTACGCATTTCGCTTGATCTCTTGAGGAACTCTGGCAACAATGCATACCGCGTCAACAAGAAATGCGATAATCAGAAGATATGACTTAGTCGGTAGGTATAGCTCCCAGTGCGCATTTCTGTCTATCATATTGTACCGAAAACTGGTGGTTCGTGCGTTTCAGTCTAAGTTTTACCTGTTAGAGGTTAAAAAAGTCTAAAATAGTTTGGTAAGTATTGTTACATATTATAATATATAGATTGTAGTTGTTTGAATTTCGTTAAAAAAAGGAGTTTTTGTTAAACTAAACATCATTGAAAAGTATCTTGTGGAGACATAACCTCTTACATAAAGACCAAATATTTAATTTTTTTGGACATCAAACCAGTTATCATTATTACATTATCATTATTGCAAAACTGATAAGCAGTAACTAAGTTTTAAAATTGATTGCATTGCTTATATATAGTTATGTCCGCAGAGTTATTGTAAGCTCATACAGTGTGTCCCAATTATTTCCATGCAACATTATTGTGAGTTCGGCGTATCCACGGTCCATAATTATTTGAAAGACTTACAGAAACGTTATTGTTACAGAAAAATGGCTAAAAAACGTCTCAACGAAGCACAACTGCATCGTTTACTGGAATCTTCTGGAAATAGTGGGTTCTATTACTCGGACTATGAAGGAGATTCCGATGCCGAGGATACTCTGGTGCTGGGCGGTTCTTCTTCTTTAAGATCAAGTAACGTTAATTATTTGGGAAATGAACCAGCAGAAGATATAGAAGAAGCAGAAGACTTAGAAATAGAAGTTAAAAGCACTTTTGATGATTCTGATGATGATCCTTCATTCTTTCCTAGCAATCCTAAAAAGGCTAGAAAAACTAGCTTTACATTTGCATACAGTTTCTCGTCCTCATCAAGTAGCGAATATAAAGGAACAATAAACAATAATTCATCGGGATCAGCTAATAATGTTCAAGATCACATGAGTTTAGATGAAGAAATAGTAAATAATACATATTCATTAGAATTTATATGGTCTAACGACATTAATTTTTGAGTAAACCGAATCACTGATATCTTCACGGTAAAACGCTTCCTCAAATTCTTGAGATATTTACATATAAACGACAACACAAAAATGCCTCCACCTAAAAGTCCGGATTTTGACAAACTTTTTAAAATTAGACCTCTTATAATCAACCTAAAAGCTAAGTTTTTGTCTGCTGTTACCCCATCTAGGCATTTCTCGATAGATGAAAGTATGATCTATTTTAAAGGAAGATCATCACTGAAGCAATATATGCCTATGAAGCCTATCAAAAGAGGCTTCAAGGTATGGGCTATTGTTTGTTCCGAAACTGGTTATTTATTAGCTTTCGAGCTCTACGAGGGATACTGGTGATATGTTGGGAGAAAGTGTCATCCTAAATTTGAGCAAACCATTTGCGGAAAAAAGTTATTGCTTTTACTTTAATAACTTTTTTCGACATTTCCGCTATTTGAGAAACTTCTTACGAAGAAACTATTTGCTTGTGGTACAATCCAGCAAACTAGAAAACAATTTCCTAAGAACTTATGATCCGACAAAAATTTAAAAATGAGTCAATCGGATGCTGTGTCTTCAGAAAATATTTTCGTATACAAGTGGAAAGATAAGGATGTGAAATGTGTGACAGTTGCCAGTAACTTGCATAATATTTCTTCCTCTCCTCAATGGAGGTTGGCTATTACAATTTTAAACTCTTCTTTATCTTCAGCTGTTCTTATTAGCTGTTCAAAATTTAGCCCTGTCCATTGTCGGATGTTTCTGAGCCACGATAGTCTTTTCCTTCCTAGGCTTCTCTTTCCCTCGATTTTTTCTTTCACTATAAGTTGGGCATATTGGTACTTATTATTTCTCAGTATGTGACCTAGGTATGATGTTTTTCTAACTTTTACTGTGTTAAAAAGTTCTCTTTCCTTGCCTATTCTATGCAGAACTTCTTCGTTTGAGGTATGCGATGTCCATGAAATTTTGAGTATTCTCCGGTAGATCCACATTTCAAAGGCTTCCAATTTATTTACGGTTGATGTTTTAAGGGTCCACGTTTCAACTGCATATAGAAAAGTCGACCAGACGTAGCATTTTGATAAACGTAGTCGAATTTCGAGTTTTATTCGAGAATCACAAAGCAGTTTTTTTATTTTTTCGAAAGATTTTCTGGCCTGTTCTATTCTCGATCTTATTTCTAGATCAGGATTTAGGCTGCTATCAATCCAACATCCCAGGTACTTAAATCTATTGACCTAATTAATATTTAAGATATGTCAAAAGTATCACGTGCCAATAAAAGAGGGCAATCGAAAAAAATTCCTTGTCCTATGGGCATAGCGGAGTGTAGACTAGTTCGCGTCCGTAGAAAAATACTACACGTGCACCCTGGGTAACGCTGAATGAACTAGCACATACTGGCAGTCAGACAATCCTTAGGATCTCCAGATCAGAGCTTTCTTAAAACTGGCGACCAAGAAATAGCGGATGAACTTACTGTACAGCCTAGACGCCGATAGAAGCCAAAAGTGGACCGAAACAGTAGAAAGTCTAAACTTCCAAAAATCAAGCAGACAGGCATGGTAATTATTAAGAAAATTAGGGAGTGGTGTCCGTACGAAACGCCGAGAGGCAGTTGTAAAGCCAGATGCCGTATATCACATATAGTAAAAGCATCCAGGGCACCAAAGGATAAAGCACACACCATCTACATAAAGAGAGAACTTAAAACTTTAAAACATGTAGCCACAGAAACGGAGCATTCCCTCCCCTTCACCAATGAAGACATATCAGAGGCTCTTAAAGACGTTAAGCCAGCAAAAGCACCAGGATTTGATAATATTCACCCTGAATTCCTAATAAATTGTGGCAAGTATATAAAAGTTTGGCTTGCTCGATTTTTCAGACATCATGGAAACTGGAAATATTCCACAAGAACTACAACGCTCCAAGATAATAGTCATACTAAAGCCAGGCAAACCCGCCGACAACCTAAAAAACTACAGACCAATTGCGCTTTTTTCTGCCATCTACAAACTATTAGAGAGGCTTATATATAATAGAATCAGTACAGAACTGTTCCAGGTGATCCCACTTGAACAAGCGGGTTTTCGACCAGAACGAAGCTGCGCGGACCAGGTAATGTCACTCATCACCTACATCAAAGCGGATTCCCAAAGAAGACTTAAAACTTCAGCGGCATTTATTGATCTCTCGGCAGCTTACGACACAGTATGGAGAGAGGTCCTTATATACAAAATTCTCCGTGCAATCCCCTGTAAACCAATAGCACGTCTAATCGATAGCATGCTCAACGACCGAATGTTTCAAGTAGTGATGGACACAGATATCAGCCCACCAAAGAAACTTAAGAATGGCCTACCACAGGGGTCAGTGCTCTCTCCACTACTATCAGCTTATACCTAGCAGATATGCCGGAAACACAATCAAGAAAGTTCGGATACGCCGATGACTGGGCCTTCACTACACGATGCAGAACACTAGAAACGTCTGAAGAAGTTCTGACGACAGACTTATATATATATTGGGCAAATATTTCCGCAAGTGGCGACTTCAACCAAATACATCCAAAACAGAAGTTAGTTGCTTTCACCTGAACAATAAACTTGCTGGAAAGGAACTCAACATACGGTTTGAAAATACCGCACTTACCCACAACAAAACACTGAAGTACCTGGGCGTAACACTAGACAGAACGCTATCATTTAAAGAGCATTTAACAAAAACTGCCCAAAAGTTGAGTACAAGAAATAACATTATACAGAAGCTTTGCGGTACCACCTGGGGAGCATCGGCTTCCACTCTCTGCTCTACTGCCTTAGCCCTTGTTTTCTCGACTGCTAAATATTATGCTCCAGTTTGGCTAAATAGTCCACACGTAAAAAAGTTCGACACCCAGCTGCACAGCACTATGAGGATGATAACTGGTACAATTAAATCAACTCTCACCCAATGGCTTCCAGTATTAAGTCACATCTCACCTCCACATTAACGACGAGTTAACGCACTTACACGTGAATACAAAAAGATCATGAACAATATTAACCTGCTGATCCACCAAGATACCGAGGATGCACGAAGTATCCGTCTCCGTTCTAGAAAACCACCAATGAAAACGGCAAGAATGATACATGAGGAGTTCAACATCACGAATGCATCAGGTACAAGCCACCAGGTTTTGATCTTCCACGCAAAACATGGTCCACTCTAAATAGGATCCGAACCAGACATGGCAGATGTGCATACATGCTACATAAATGGGGAAAGAACCCGTCTCCTCAATGTGACTGTGGGGAGAACCAAACCATCGACCATCGACCCTGAAGACTTCCTGTTTGCAACTTCAGAGTCAATTGATTATATTAATATACTTGATGTTTGTTTGTAACTATTTAAAGTTTGTCATATATCTATATTACTAGTGTTTGTAATTTTGTTCTAAGTGTGTTGTAATTACCATACGATAAATAAATAAATAAATATTGCAATCTAAATATAGTAGGTCTAATTACTAATCTATAAACAGATATATGGGCGGCATGGGTCAGTTTAATTAATTACATTCCACGTATATAATAATTTTTTTTGTGGCATAGACTTTCGTCATTCAGCCAGTCTCGAAAGGTTATAATATATTCCTTAAGAAAGTATATACACGTAAGTACAGATTATTTCTCTCAGTATATAATAACTTGGAAGTCCAGGAGGTGCTGGATGAACATTTTTTTTATTACCTGATTTAATGCGACAATTATTGTGAATAGCTACATTTTATACAAAGAATATATGAGAAATAAGAAAAATAATCAAAAGCCCATGTCTCATTTGCAGTTCAGAAGTGATCTGGGAAATTCTCTTATTTCAACATTTACGTGTCGTAAACGCACAGGACCCCAGAGAAATTTGAACCAATTTGAAAATACAGGACACCTTGTCATAAAGGGAACGTACCAAAGATGTGCAGGTGTAGCAAAAATAAAAAATAAACTAGGTCAAATATAATTTGTAAAAAATGTAATGTTGCTTTATGCAAAACTTGCTTTGAACCATACCAGAAAAATTAATATTTTGATTTCTATAATTATTGTTAGGTAATTTGTATATTTCACTTTTTAAAATAAAACATAAGAAAAATATAATGGTATCCATATTTACCAGTGATCCTTCGGCACTTTATTGTCATCCTAATGAAACCCTGGTAGCTATATTTACCAGTCATTTTTTGCGTAAATTTAGAAAAAAATCATTCGTAGATTTTTTTAAATATTTTTACCGTAAATCTAAGGTCACATTGAATGTGCACTAAGAGCTGTAATTAAAAAAAAAAACAAGGAAAAAAGTTTTGAAACTTAAAGGGTTAATCACAAGTAACAAACATGTCGGGCAGTTCGGCAGTTGTAGAAAAACAATTGATGGTAAGTAGCTTATTTTATTAAATTATTAACCTAAATCCTAGTCTAATAGCATACGATATTATAAATTTATTTATGTAATTTAGTTGTCTTAACAAACCTTTTTGAGTTTGTTTTTTATCTAAAACAGGGATGTCCATTTTTAAGGCCGTCAAGTTCTAAGGCGTACATAAAATATATATTATTATGCATGAATCGTCAATAAATTAATTTAAAACTACAATTGTTGGGACACAAATTTTAGACTCAGCTTCTTAAAAAACTGAAACATATGTGGGTACCTTTCAAATCTGTGAAAACTGACACATTACATAGAGTATAAATCACTTTTTTTAAACAAATTTGGCGGTTCTCCACGCTGACACTCTCAGCGTCTTGACTGTTCAAAGATTCTCTCAAATCTTATTTTAACTTCACATAAAACACTGCTAATGCAGTTCACATTTTCTCATGATAGAAGACATTACAAATTTGAAGAAAAATTTGGACTAACACTGAAACCAACTGCACCTGATAGCGGCGTTAGCGGGAGTGATGTAATTCTCTTTAAAATTCATTCGCCCAACTCGGTAAAAACCAAACGTATAAACGGGAATATTTATTTAAAGCGCAATATCCTAAAGTGACTAAATACCGAAGAAATATTCATCTGTGATATATAAGCAAACTCTAAAATGTGTTTATTATCGACCTCGGCGACGCAAAAATATTGAAAATACTTTTTCGGTGTTTTAATACATACGGGGTGATTTCAATACACACGAAAGAATATAAAAATGGTACAACATAATCTACAAACATTATGAACTTTACAAAAAACCATGTCTAGCAAAATAGGTTATCGTCCTTACTGGTCATGTGTACAGTAAATTGGCGTGACGTAGTATTGCTTTCCCTACTTTCTTTACTAGGTAAATAATCATCTTCAGAGTTTTGCCTCATAAATTGCTTTCGTTGGTTTCATCATCAGATAACACCTCGTTTAGAAGCATTTCAATTCGACGTTGTTGTTTCTCGTAACTCATTTTTTCGACTTTCTATCTACACCACTATGATAAACTGCACTCGAAGAAGGTACGATTACAAATTATCAAACAATGTAAAATTTACACGCAAATCCACAAATAGACAGGTTATAACAGGAAAGTGCGACACTAGTTGCATGCCGCATGGCCACAGTCAACAAAAAAAAAAACAATAAAAAGTGTTTTATTGGTAAAATAATACTGCAAATTTTTTGAAAAATATTCAAACAACTAAATATTGAGTAAATTAAAAAAATCGCGGGGTGGCCTGGGGATTAATTCTTATTTATTTAACTGGCGATTAACGTGTTAAGCAACAATTTTCTGAATAGTCCTAATAAAAATTTATATTCAAAATATCTTATTTCTGGCAAGACAAGACAATACAACGAGAAAACGGAAGTATTTTTCTGCCAAGCCTCAGTGTCTAGTACCATATTGGTATATAACCACCCATAAAGTTAATTCCAAAATGATACACACTTAAAATAAACCTTCAAAACCTAGGCGTAATATCTGTCAAATATGACCACATTTTACTAAAGTAATAGCACAAACAAAATTAAGTCTCGAATAAGCCTCAGCGTGAAGTTCCCCTTTGTTTTGCCCGACATCTATTGTATCTACAACGTACAATAAATTTGATTTTTATGCGACTATAAAATTTTTAAATGTTTATGGTCATATAGAACACGTAGGTAAATGAAAACTATAAAGGTAATTTGTGTCCGGCCGTATGTTTCTTCGTATTAAATATGTGGATGTCTTCAAGCACGAGCTGGTCCCCATGTGGCATACGGCTTTAGACATTTCATTGTGGATTAAGGATATAGTTAAATATAAAAGAACTTATTTATACAATATTTCTACACAACACCAAGGCAATTACTAACTGTTTAAATGAACCAGGCACAATGCAATATAATTTCTCACAATTATTAAATATCTGTCAAAGTTTATAATTAAAAGTTCTCCACAAAAGATAATGCTTTTAGTGATTTTGTGGTATATAATATAAGAGAGAAAATTTTACCGGCAATATTTTCGACACAAAATATTGACAGTTAAATCACGAGATGTCAGTTGAGTGATTTTGCCAAAATTTTATAAGAGAAAATTGCCATAAGGCAACAAACTTAAATAAAACCAGAAGAAAATTTTGCCGGTAAATAATTTTCTCTCGAATAATATTCGACAAGACTATTTCACTAGACAATTAATGCACCATATCAACGGAACATAATCTTTATTTCTTTTTTAACAATATTAAATTTACAATTATTATAAGGTATATATAGTAGTTTGTCCATTATTTTCTACCAAAACATGATTTTGTGTATTATTGACCTGTAGCATTTGGGAACTCGAAGGTCCAGCTTCATTTGTTGTTCTGAGATTTTCGTTCAACTTCTGGTGGTGACTGCAGATATGGTTTTAGAGAGCTTGCATTTGAGTGACCCGTTAATTTAATTAACTCCTGTTTAGAAACACCTTACTTGAACAAGGCTGACACAACTGAAGATCGATGAGAATGGTTTGTTATTTTATGTTTTTTTTTTTGTATTGTTCTGAAGCTATTTTCTTGTGGCATGTTAGAGTAATTACTATTTAAATGGGAATAAACCACAATTAAAGGTTAAAGTACGTTTATTGACGTTTTAATTTCCACTTCGGAAATCGTTCTCGATTTCCGAAGTGGAAATTGAAACGTCAATAAACGAACTTTAACCTTTAATTGTGGCTTATTCCTATTTATAAAGTTTTTTTTGTGTCTATTCCAATTTGTTCAGCTGACATATTTGTCCACTTGGATACGGTGTTGATTCCAAGTGGACAGTTTTTGAACCAAGATCCATCCTTCCACTTAGGGTGAACGGTAAGAAAGAGTCTGTCTGGTAAAATCATTGGTCCCCTTTTTTTCCATTAATTTCAAAATAATCTAACTGAGCATAAATTTTCTTTTTTCTTGAACACTTTGAAGCTGCCTCCACTTAGTATCTCTGACCAATCTTGCGCATTTGAAAGATATATGTGTAAAAGGGTTGATTTTTATGCCGTACTCCGTAAAATGTGTTTCTTGTAGCATTTTTGCTGTAGTATTCCACATTGACTTTACAGACGACTTTTTATATTCTTCGCCATTGCCTTTTTTCATGTTAAAGGTTTAATCCTCGTGAATTTTTGCTATTTCCGTTATGGTAGTAATGTAAACGTACCGGTAATTGACACCGTAACGGTAATTGACACACATTATTTTACATCCTAAGAATAAGAAAATCCTTTTGTGTAAACCTTTTCAAAATAAAAGAGTGATATATTATGCCATCTTTGATTCAATGGCAAAGTTATTAGTTTCAGGTTTTAAATTTCACAATATGGCAGAGATCGTTTTCAGACGTGTACATGCTGATCTGTGTTTTTACTTAATTTCTTGTTAAAAGTAATAAGAAGGTAAGCTTTAAAAATTTTTTTTTTCTCTATTTACGTAGTAGTGGGACAAGGATGGTTTACTTCTGTTTATAGATGGTTCTGTTTATAGAAAAATACTTTTGAAATCTTTAAAATGACTCCCACTAGTAGTTGACACGTGTCAACTACTGCATCAAATAAGTGTCAATTATTGGTTCCTTTCTAGGTTTTATCATGCCGCCAATCAAGGGTCAGATATTGTCTTACTCTGAAGAACAAATGGAGGCCGCTATAGCAGCTGTATAAGAAAAAATGTAGTCCAATGGATATTTTCGATGGCTCAAGCCGTATTTCCTGTTGGAAAAGATACTTTACTGGACAGTGTTCAACATCTAATCATACAGTTAAAACATAAAAATCCATTCACAAACAATAGGCCCGGATGGAGATAGTATGAAAGCTTTCTAAAACGACATAAGCAAGTAGGGAAGCCAGCAGCTCAAAATCTTACTGTAAGCAGATCTTCAGTAACAAAAGAAAATACATATCCAAACGTGGTTTAAAGAAATAAGCGAATACTTAGATAAAAATGAACATGGATCCATTCTAGAGGATTCTTTCAGAATTTTTAATAGTGATGAATCTGCATTTTTCTTAAACCCGAAAGGAGGGAAAGTCCTAGCACGGAAAGGAGACAAAACTGTGTACCAGCAAGTTAACAGTGACGAGAAGGAATGCCTGAACGTCTTGGTTACCGGTAACTGAGCTGGTCAGGTACCACAGCTTATGGTAGTGTTTATGTACGACAGGATTCCGAAGGAAATTGCTCCGAACTGGGGAATAGGAAAATCGGATTCTGGGTGGATGTCTGGTGAAACTTTTTTTGAGTTTGTAGCGAATATTTTTCATCTCTGGCTAGTGGACAACAACATCAAGTAACCTGTTATAGTTTTAATTGATGGACATGCTTTACATATCACGTTGCATATTAGTAGATTTTGTGCAGATAACGACATAATTCTTACGTTTTTCGCACTCTTAAAGAGGAATGGAAAACTAAAGTACAGCAATAGCGAATTGGACTAGTTGTCAACTGGTTGTTGGAGACTCCAATTTAAAAAAAAAATTCAATGTTGTCCTTTACTAAATACGTTGTTACAAGAGAGATTAACTCCTTCCATACTTCAACACGGATTTAAAAAATGTGGGTTAGTGCTTTGGAATTCTCAGAAGATTACCATACAAGGTGAGATAAAATCAAAGAGTAAACTTTCTGGGACAAATACGATTGACCATTGTGAGAGCCAACATCCATAGAGAATAGGCACTAGCAGAAGAAGAAGAAACTTTCTGATGACACTTCAGTCGAGCTTTAAAAAATATTAAAGAGTCTAGCAATCGGATTGAAATATTTCGAAAAATATATTTAACCTGAAAAACTTTTACAGTTTAGAAAGATTGAAGAATGGAATGGAGATAAAGAAGATGCGCCACTTTTCTGTCTTTATAAAACAATTGCTTATGATTATCAGGCAAAATATGCTACATTGCAAAACAAGAAAACGGAAGAGGAGAGAGAAGAAACTGAACAAGATAATGACTGTACGAGTAAAGAAAATAATAAACAGAAAAAACAGCAAGAAAAAATCGTCAACAATTCTGCAGATAAAATATATGACGTGTCCACCGCACCAGATGTAAATGTCAAAAAATTACAGACGCAAGCGCCGATCCCTTCAACTTCACATGATAACATTCCAAATACTAATGTGAACCTATCCAAGTGCCGACATAGGATCAGATCACAACACAGTAGTGACCAAAATTAGGCTCAAAATGAAAATAATAAAACGATGAACAATAAATGCTAAAATCGATACAAGTAAATTAAGGAACCCACACATAAGGCAACGCCTGGCAGATGAAATCAACAACGGATTAATGAATGTTAAAGAACACATTCTACAAAATACTGAGACGGATAAAAAATGGTTTTTAATAAAGACAGAAATAGACAAAAGTAAAAAGAAATTCTAATATCAACCAGATATAAAAAGTAGCAATGGATAACTGAAGAAATTTTAGATTTAATGGAAGAAAGACGTCAATATAAAAACAAAGATAATCAGATGTACAAAAAAGTGGATAAACAAATAAAATACAGAATTAAGAAAGCTAAAGAACAATGGCTGAAAGAACAATGCGCAGAAATAGAAGAATACCAGATAACACATGATAGTTTTAACACACATAAAAAAAATTAAAGTATTAACTTACAACAATAGAACAAGAAAACTGACAAATTAAAGAGAGGGGCAGAATACATCAATGAACTGTTCAAAGACATTAGAACAGAAAAGATGGAGATATAAGTAGAAGAAGATATGGTTTTAAAAATATTAAAAGGGGAAATTAAAATGGCATTAAAAAACAGCAAAAACGGTAAAGCATTAGGTCTAGACCAAATCCCTATAGAAACCTTAAAATGCATAAATAATGAAACCTTAGACATTATAATAGACTTATTTAACTCAATATAAAAAACAGGACACATACCAAACTAATGGTTACTCTCCACCTTTTGTGCTATCCCTAAAAATACATACTCTAAATATTGCAGTGAATACAGAACAATATTACTAATAAGTCACATTCTCAAATTATTCCTGAAAATAATATATGGTCGTATACATAAAAAAACTGGAAGAAGGAATAGACGATAGTCAGATTGGGTTCAGAAATGGACCAGGAACCAGAGAAGCGTTATTTGTTTTTAATGTGTTAGCTCAAAGATGCGTGGATATGAATGTTTATGTGCATGTTTGTTACGTGGATTTTAAAAAAGAATTTGACAAAGTAAGACATGAAAAATGAGTCCAAATTCTAAAGACAAAAAACATAGACCATAGGGACTTACGAATAATAACAAACCTCTATTGGAATCAAAGAGCACAAATCGTAATAGATAACGAACCCAGTCCAGAAATTGAAATCAGGAGAGGAGTTAGGCAGGGATGTATTATGTCCCCATTACTATTTAATGTATATAGTGAAGCCATTTTTGAAGAAGCATTACTATGTCAAAGTGAAGAAATAATTATTAACGGAAGATCTATTAACAACATAGGATATACAGATAACACCGTGATTATGGCAAGCTCTGCTGAACAACTTCAATTACTGCTAAACAAAACAAACAGTTTCTGTGAAAAATATGGACTAAAAATGAATATAAAAAAGACCAAATACATGATAATAACAAAGAAAACAAATATACCAACAAACATACATTTGGGAAATGTACCGATAGAAAGGGTTGATAAATACAAATACCTAGGAATCTGGATTTCAGACAATAATGATCAAACAACCGAAATAAGAGCCAGGATAGAAATAGCAAGAAATGCGTTTGTAAAAATGAAAACAATTCTCTGCAACAAAGACCTTACATTAGAACTGAGAGTAAGAGCACTGAGATGCTACGTGTTTTCGATATTACAATATAGACTTGAAAGCTGGACATTAAAGCAAGAACACATAAATAAGTTATAGTCTTTTGAAATGTGGTGTTACAGGAGGATGCTTAGACTAACATGGACACAAAAGAAAACTAACACGGAAGTATTGCGAGAAATGGGCAAAGAATGCGAAATAATAAACCCAATAAAAATAAGAAAGTTACAATATCTGGGACACGTAATGAGGGGACAGCGATATGAGCTGCTAAGGCTGATAATACAGGGAAAGATAAGAGGAGGAAGGAGTATAGGAAGTAGGAGAGTGTCATGGTTGAAGAATTTAAGTGACTGGTTTAAATTCAGTTCTATAGAACTCTTCAGAGCAGCAGTAGATAGAGTAAAGATAGTGATGATGATATCCAACCTCCGATCGGGAGACGGCACTTAAAGAAGAAGAAAATATTCCGCTGGTGGCATAGTTGTTGAGAAATGTCGACCAGTCACTTTCCCCTGTCGTACGCCTCTGGCAGTAGCCAGAAACTTTTATTTAACATAATTTAGTAGACTATGCAGTACCCACATTTCCTGCTAAGTGTGACAAGAATGAGTCAATTAGTTTAAAAGTAATTTAAAAGTAACTCAGTAAGGAACCACATTTTATTTAAATAATTTGGGTTAAACTGTAATATTTTGAGCCCAGGAATCTACAGTTAAAATATTTTCAATTAATAATGAAACACCCTGTTATAGGAGTATATAATTTCTTTTAAAATCCTCGTGAATCCCGTCATATATCTGACATGAATTTATCTAGAAGCACATAGGCATGCTCTATTTTCTCTAATTTGAAAGAATCCGATAAAACACTCATTCAGTAATAATATAATCTATTTATTTATTTTTCATATAATTTGGTTCCATTTTAATGCCTTTTAAAATCTAATGACATTGTTTCTCTCATATAAAGGGTGACTAATTTAGAGGTACTTTTTTTGGTGGGGATTTGATTGGAGATCGTGCATGAATACTATAAAACTGACATTTCGCTTTTGTTCAGTATTGTTTGACATTTCATGATGGAAAGACTTAGCCCGGCACAGCGTCTAGAAATTACTAAGTTGTATTTTGAAAATGGGAGTTCTGTGAGGAATGTGTTTCGTGCGCTTAGAGCAATTTATGGTCCACATAATCAGCCTACCAAACGTGCAATTCGCTTTACGATTAGTAAGTTTGAAACCCAGTTTTCATTATTGGATAACACGCAACCAAATAGACCACATTTAGCATGTACTGAAGAAAATATAGCTTCGGTAAAGGATAGTATACTCGAAAATAATGAAGAATCGATTCGTCGCCTTTCTCAATAGCTTGACTTGTCATATGCAACAACTTGGCGTATTTTAGGTAAGGTCTTGGTTTAAAAGCATACAAAATTTAATTAGTGAAAGAGCTGAAGTCGACCGACCTTCCGCGTCATCACCGTTTCAGTCGATGGTTCTTGATAAGTTTTCAGAAGATCCACTGTTTTCGAGAAAAATTTTGTTTTCAGACGAGGCCCATTTTTGGCTGAATAGGTACGTTAATATTCAAAATGCCCATATTTGGGGTGATGAACAACCCAAAGAGGTTCAAGAGTTGCCATTACACCCTGAAAAAACAACTGTTTGGTGTGGTTTACGGGCTGGTGGAATCGTTGATCCATATTTCTTTAAAACAGAGGCCGGCCAGAATGTTAATGTTAATAGAGACCGTTATCGTGCCATGATAACGGACTATTTAGTACCTGAAATTGAAGCTCGTGGTCTCGGCGACATTTGGTTCCAACAAGATGGCGCCACTTGCCATACAGCCCGTAAAAGCATGACTTTACTGCGAGAACGATTCGGTGAACAAATTATTTCACGGTTTGGATCAGTGAATTGGCCGCCTAGATCCTGTAACATCTCACCTCTAGACTCTTTCTTTTGGGGCTACCTAAGGTCCAAGGTCTACATGAATAAACCAGATACGATTGAGGCATTGAAGGCCAATATTACTCGAGTCATTGGTGAAATACCAATCGAAATGCTGGAACGAGCCATCGAGAATTGGAACTTCAGAATAAACCAACCTAATCGTAGTCATGGCCAACATTTAAAAGAAATTATCTTTAAGAAGTAATTGTAAAGAATGGTTCTTTTGTATAATAATAAATATTTTCAAATAAAATTTATTTGTTTCATTGTTTTTTCTTGTTGAAAAAAGTACCTCTAAATGATTCACCTTTGTTTGACTTTACCAACACCATTATTCTCTATACTTTTATATTTTTAACCAATTCTCTAAAATTTTACCAAAATTTTAAATTGTTTTGATTTTTCTCCAGTACAACCCCAAAATTAAAAGATTTTTTAGTAAGCTCTATATCTTTCTTTTGTGTAATAAGACTGTAAGAAATTGTAAGCCACAATCAAGTTTGCAAGACAGTAGATTGGTATATTTACATATGCCACTGTGAATATAAACGCTGACAAGAAATTCGCCGTAACATAATTTTACAACCATCATTCCGTGATCTTGTAGCTGCAGGATGCACCAGAATTTACTCAAAAATTCACTTACGGCCGTCTCCAACTAGAAAACCTCAGGTATACAGTAACGCTTGACTGTTGTTTCATTATTATGATTGGCACTTCCAATTAATATTAACATGAGAGGTTAAAGCCTTAAAGACCCACAGGTACGTTTTTT
Source organism: Diabrotica undecimpunctata (assembly GCF_040954645.1). NCBI lineage: Eukaryota > Metazoa > Arthropoda > Insecta > Coleoptera > Chrysomelidae > Diabrotica > Diabrotica undecimpunctata. The sequence continues at coordinate 128,970,783 of NC_092808.1, forward strand.
AAATATAAATAAATTATAGCTATAATGATATTTGACATTTTTATTTAAAAATTGGTTGATGGTCTTTATATCTTCCAAAATATTAACGACTTAAAAAACAATTATGTAAACGGTCATAAAATCTACTAATCTTAGACTTATATGGGAAGGAACATAAATAAGTAGCATAAAAGTTTAAGGATACTTGTTTTATTTATTTGAAAACGAGAAATTTAAAAGTTATATATGTATTTTGAAATTTTTACAAAACTTATTTTAAAATTCACATTGTTGTTCTTTTTATTATTTTTATATAGACATGATGTAACGTTATAAACGTCACATGTTTGTTGGGTTTTTTAAATAACTATTTTATTTTAATTTTATTTTGATTTTATTCATTTATTAACTGTATCTTTTATTTTACTATTTTTATTTTAAAAATAGTTGGCGCTCAACTTTTCATTCAACTCTTTAATCCAAAGATATCAGGATGCTTGATCTCCATTTTTGAGAAATTTTTTTTTGTTTTATTATTTTTTGGATTAGTTTTAATAGTTGTTTGTTCAGGTCTGGTCCTCCGTACTTTAGGAGTTCGTTCGGTATTCTGTTCTCTTCTGGGGATTTTCTTTTTTTTTTGTTTTGTTAATGCTTCCTTTAACTCTTCCTCTTCAATATTTATTTCTTTGTTTGTCGTTACCTCTGGTGTTGGTAGTATATTATCGTCACCTTTAGCAAAGAGGCATTGAAAGTAGTCTGTCCATGTTTCCTTCTAAATGAGTTTCATTTTTATTAGTTCATTATCTCTTTATCCTCCATGATCATTCTTTATATATTTTTTGTGTTCCGTAGAAGTCGTGTTCCATATATTCTGAGATGCTTTGCCAGTGTTTCCTTTTTATTCGTAACTAAATTAATCGTTTTATTTCTGATTCGTTTATAGTTTTTGTATGCCTGTTGTGCTTGTTTTATTTGTTGTGTTTTTTTATTGTAAAAAAGCTTACTTCTTTTTCTTTACATTTTATTTTCACTTCCTTTTTAAATCATGGGGTTTTCTTTTTTGATATGTTAGTTTTCGTTAGTTTCCTCTTTAAAAGTGATATTTTTGTTATAATATAGAATTGCATTCAAATTACCATAACATTATGATATAGTGTTTTATGATATGAGATGATAGAAAACAAAGTATCAGACGGAAATGCATGTCTTTAGCAAGTCCAGAACATTGTTGCCAAGTCTTGTCCATTAGTTTGTTATTTAATGTACATTAGGTATGTTAACCTTAAGTATGTTAAGAAAAAGAAAAATTATTTTCGAAATTATTAATTACTTCTAATTTTTACTTACCCATTTTGACAATTTCGCCTAGAAAATAAAATTTGGAGTGTTTGGAGTAAAACTTTTGGAGCTAGAAACAATTAATCACTCCATAATTATTGGTTTAAAACCTATCTAAAACTAGTCAGGGACTATCTCAGCAAACAAAACTAAAATTTAACAAAAAGTTGCCGCAAAAAACCAGTTACAGAACCTCTTTACAGACACCTCAAATAAAAATTATTATTAAATTTACAATTTTTGTAGATATCTATCCTTGTACACGTCAATAGAACTTTTCAGAACAGCTGCAGATAGAGTAAAATGGGCCATGGTGATCGCAAATGTCCTTAGGGATGGGGCACGTTAAGAAGAATCCTTGTATTTAATGATTCCATTTCTATACATTTTTAAAAATAAAACTGCTATATATAATTTATATAACTAGGGATATTTTTTACCAAAATGGAAGTTTTATGTATTTTAGTCGTGATTTGTAAGAGAAGCTTCATTAACTTAGCTTTCTTAATCAAATGATAATCAGACATCCTTAATAAAATCGAACAAAAAATGCAATCGCAACCAGCTACCAGCTTTAATGCAGTTAAAACAAAAACTTGCCGCTAGCCAAGATATTGTATCAAATAATAACAGGGGCGCTCCCTAAACGTCTTGGGGGAGTGCATGCCTTATTACATAATTTAAATGTGTTGTAACGTTTTACATTATCTCATTGTTCACATCTGCTTTACTTATAGCTTTTAAATTAGTAGTAGTATTTTAGATTTCTTGAATATATTTAGTAGTGTATATTAATTTATAATGACGATTGTTTAGTAAAAACAAATTTAATAAGCGTATTGATGACTCTCCATCCAATACTTCTCGAAGGCAACAAAAATACTATCAACACAGCAAGAAAACCTTTTTTTAAAAAGATTATTTTGAACAACAGATATATTTATATTAATAAGAGATGAATTCGACCATTACTTTATGGAAGTTTATTTTATATAAGACTAAAACACTGAAAACGTTTTTTACACTGCTACAAAACACTTTATACTATTAATTACTATTTAAAGAAAAATTCTTCTAGACAAATTTATATTGACAATTCAGACATACATTATACATTTTAAAGTAGACGACTTTAAAATGATATTGCCAATATTGTTGAGTTGCGCTCCTGGGACGACTTTACTTATAAGATAGTTCATTTGATTACATGAAATCAACTTTAACTTGAGAATATCCATCAGAAAAGATCATAGCATGTAATTCGTCTTTAAAAAGACAAATACATGCCATGATGACAGTAAAATTCTCCTGTTAGTGATTCCATAGTAAACTATGAGGGAAAAATCAGGAAAAAAACCTCATAATACTATCCCGACATGGTAAGTATTTGGTCGTGCATTTAGTTTACCTTCAATAAACACCAAATTCTGATTTTATATGTTTGTTATTTAAAAAACATAAATGATGTATGCTCTATATGTTACTTGGTAAATTAAAAAAAAAAGGTAACTCGGGTTATAAGGGTCGTATGATATATTATTATCTTTGAAATTTGAGTAAAAATACCTTCATTTCGAATAAAAATAAATTAACTTCCTACATGTTGATAGGTCTGAGTTATTTTTAATCTTTATACCCTTAAAATCAGAGTACTCTTGTAAAGCTATCTATTAAATTTGATAATATAAGCTTTTCTGTTTAATTTGGTGATTGCAGAATTCATGTAAACCCAATAGATTGCGCATAATCACGTTGTAGATGTTAATCAGCTTTTATAAAGACTTTCAATGAAGGGAGATTTTTTACGATCTTTTTATGGCTTTAAAGTTTTGTATATTAAAAAGTAATAAAATATTTCACTACGAGCTATTAAAAACCCTTGTAGTGAGTATAGAATAGTATAAACTGCAGGTGTGCTGTTCAAACTGTTTCTTATGACCATAAAAGGAGTTTTGCCCTCATTTTACTGACGCCCAAGATTAGGTGAATAATATCTACTATGGGGTCCGATTTATATGCAGGTTTAAAAAAGATCGATTCAGATTGGTTTTTATAGTGATAATGTTCGTTGGATTGAAGCCTCAGACAGTATGTAACTAATCTGGTTTAGAATATATTTATTTGAATAAGTCTGAAAGGATATAATATATTGCAGAAGCTTACTGGTGTTCCTAATCTTGTGGATTATCTCTCTGTATTTATTGTTGTCTTTGTTTTTAAATTGTCTCCGTTGTTCCATCATATTGAGTATCTCGTCATTCATCCATTCTTCTTTTCTCTTTGCGGAAGTCTTTAGTATTTCTTTACAGGGTTCCAGTAGACAATGTTTTAAGTCCATCCCAGTACTCGTCAATATCATTGGTGTTTGTGTTCAATTTGCTACAGTTCACATGCAGTTCATGTTGGAGGCATTCTTTTACTTTTGATTCTTTAAGTTTTTTTGTGTCTATTGTAGGGATTCTTTGATGCCTTTTAATATTTTTAAGGGTGAGTGTAATCTTGGCGATAAGTGGATTATGATCCGAGGCCATGTCTGATCCAGGATATGCTTTCACGGCTTTAACAGCATTACGGTATCTTTATTTGATCATAATGTAGTCTATCTGGTTTCTGACTACTTTCTCCGATGTATCTGCGGGCGATCGCCATATATACAGTCGTCTGTTTGGTAACTTAAAAAATGTGTTTGTAATAATCAAGTTCTGCTCTTGACAGAATTGTAACAGACGGTCTCCCCTCTCGTTTCGATTTCCCAGACCATAGTTTCCTATATACTTTCCGCTTTGTCCCTTTCCAATCTTTGCATTGAGATCACCTAGGACTATCGTGATTTCTCTTGTTTTCGTTATTCTAAGTGCCTCTTCGTTATCTCTGTAAAATAATTCCACTTCTTCTTCGTCGGCATTCGCCGTAGGAGCATAAACTTGTATAAGATTCAGTTTGGCTTGAAATATCACCAACTTCAGTACCATTACTCTTTCTGAGATAGGGAAATAGCATTCCGCCGCTTTATTAGATTTTTTATTAACTATTACTGCCACGCCGTGTCTGTGTTTGTTATTCTCGCTACTCGCTATTTGTTTTCAAAGTATAGTATGGTATGTTCGACAGTCCAAGTTGTGTCCTTAAAATTCCTTTAAAATGTATCTTATTTTTCGAAACTGGTCTCTTGGATGATTGTTTTAATCGCAGATCTCAATTTCCTTGCATATATTGTTGCAATATTGTTATTTCTCAGTTTTGTAACTCCATTTTATTTTTTTTGTTGAGGTTTTTTATTGGTTAGGATTAGTTTTTTTACTTCCTTTGAGCACATTAGTTTGACAAAAGATTTTTTTCTATTCCCAATCATTTGATATGTGTCATCGGTTATCTAGTGTTTCATTTTTGTAGAATTATTCGTCTTTACAGGATTTAATGGTGTTAAGTAGAGTTTTTCTACTTCTCGGAGAAGCTCTTCCTCATTTCTTATTGCTAACTTTTTTGTCTGTGTACTTTTATCGTGTATTTTAACTTTAATTTTTATTTTAACTACACGGTTACACCGTTCTCGTCGTTTGAACTGATGATCTTCAGTGAATATTAGTTGAGATGTAATCTTTTGTTATACACTCATGGTAAAATAATCGTATCATCCTTATGTCTTTATATGGTAATCCGCATTATTCAAATTTACCCTGGATTTTTAAAACTTTTGAACCGAAATGAACACCTTTGAAATATCAATGTAATATTTTTCCATTAAGCTAATGCTTAGTTTTATTTATTATTATTGGATCACACAATATTTATAATCTTTGTGACAACCCCAAAATAAAGAAACCCTTTTCCAAACCTTTACTATTTACGCCAATGTTTACATAACTGGTTGCTTCGGTATTTTAATAGACAGTTACCTATTTAAGAGTTTAATTAATGTTGTTACATCAGTAGGCGTGGCGACCGTGATTGAGCCGGGAAACAATTCCCAGTATATTATGACTAGGCAGTACTGTGCAGTATATTCTTGGCGAGCTACCACGTCATATTAATTAGTTTCATTGACTGCAACTAATGCGATCCTACAGCCCATTTTGAACACTTTCAAAAGTGAGCAGGACCGACTTCCAAATACTCGTAATATATAATACTGCAGAAGAAATAGTATTCATTAATCTTTATATCCATTTTATTTAATTCTAGATGTTTATTCTAAACTTAATTTTTGTAATAAATATTTCAGAAATCAAAGAATAACTCAAACTTTACTAGGTATATACTTTACTATAACTGTATACCTACACAAAAAATACTAAATATACAGAAATTCGTTGACAATTTTAATATTTCTTGTTGTGTAGCGTTTATCGCCATTCGGCGAGGACCAACGAGTATCTATCAGTGAGCCATGTACCCTTATATTTCAAAACCTAAACCCATTTATATATATATATATATATATATATATATATATATATATATTAACATACTTCGGATGTTAAGTGCCGTTATAGATTAAAATAAAGGCGATAGAACTAAATGAAGAATACAAATTGTGGTATATAAGGCAAAGTAACACCAGGTATAATTGCTCATAGAGAAATAATTTAAATAAACAGAGAACATAAACGAGAACAAAGTTAAGAACGAGTGATAGAATAATTGGAAACTATGAACCCCTAAAAAAGACCGCCCATTTAAAGAATTGTCATAATACAAAATTCTATTAATCAAACGGATTGTACATTTCCTTAGAATCAAGCGTATACTGGATTAAAGCATAATAAATACATTGACTAATTAGCTTAAGAAAGTAGTATCATCTTCTGCAATTCAATAATAATTCAAGATTGGAAATACCAGTAGACGAAAGACTCTTTTGTTAATGTAAATGTAGACATATTAATTCAACCAATAATATTCCCAAAATTCTTTGGTCCAATTCTTGTCGAGCTTCTAAGCTACCACCGTTGTATTTATCCTTTATGAGGAAGCCAAAGCGCTCTTATGTCATTTAGTGAAACTAGTTACTATTCAGAGTTGAGTGTTGAAGTTTTACAACGTTCACATTTTGTCGATTTTGTTTTTATCGATTTTTTTGTATTTCATGGTGTTTCAGTATAGTTTTCTAGTTCCATACGTAAGGTTACAGCATCTGTAAAGGTATATGTAAACCATTTTGAATCATAATTCCAAGAAAAGCATGTATTTAGGTGTATACAACTGAGTTGTTTCCCTTTGTCGGACCATTTTTAGGTTAGGAATCGTAGTTTATTTATATAAACTGCAAGTTTGCCATGTTGTACCACGCCGATACCGCATAATTTTATTAAAGAATCAGAAATGGCATGAAAGAAGAGGTTTTATGCTTTCAAAACTCGTCATAAGGACATAATCTCACTGAGAGAACCTCAAGCAACCTCCATGATGGGCGCAAAAGGATTCGATAAAAGCAATGTTTACATCTTTTTCGACCTTCTGAAAAAACGTTTACCGTTGACGAAACGAATGTCAGCACTGTGCAGAACAAATGCCAAAAGGTTCTTGCACAAAAAGGTAAAAGTCAAGTTAAGTCAGTGTCCAGTAGAGAACGTGGAGTCAATACGACAGTTGTTTGCAGTGCTTGTGTTCCACCTGTGCTTATATTTAGGCGTAAATACATGAACAATGATTTAAGGGTTAGTGCTCCACCAGGAAGTACGGTTGAGATATCAGAATCAGGCTACATAACTAGTAATCTCTTTGTAAAATGGCTCCAGCATTTTATTGATTCTGTAAACCCAACAGAAGAAAAAAAGTTCTTTTGGTACTGGATGGGCCTACAACGCACTCCAAGAATATTGAAGCAATTTTACGCACTAGAAAGCACGGTATATTAATGCTACAATTGTCTGAGCATACGACCCATCGCGTACAGTCTTTAGATAAGTCTTTTAAAGGCTACTACACTCAATCAGTTGAAAAGTGGCTTCGTTCTAACCCCGGATTATGTGTTATACAACTTCACGTAGCTAGCTTGATTTCTAAAGCTTATTGGAGAGCAGCAAGCATTGAAATTGCAGTCAGTGGTTTCCAAACTAGTGAAGTATAGCCTGTTAATCGCATGGTCTTCAAAGATGTTTTTTTTGCGGCTGAAAATTTAAATGACCATGAAGGCAGTGAAACACGGGAAGATAGTGAAAATAAAGAGTCTAATGAGACAAACAAACAACCACTTAGGTCTACAACAGGAGCTAATGTAGAGTACGAAATAATTTGGCCTGAACTACCTAGTCCTAAAGAGAGTTTAGCTACGACTAGTACACAAACTACGCCTACTAAAAAAACTCGTGAAACAAGTCCAAAACTTAACATTTCAATTGATCCATTTTCACTGATCATGAAGGCAAGCCTCATCCAAAATCCAAGAAGGGAACAGCACAAAAGGCAATGGTTTTGACGAGAAGTCCCGCAGTTAGCGCAGCAACAGATAAAACAAATAAAAATAATATTGGAGAAGGTTAAACCGAAAGTGTCCAAGAAACTTGTAAGTGCTCCAAAAATAAAACTAGAAGGTAAAACTAGTCTTAAAAGGAACAAAGAAACGGTCAAGAACAACTTAGCAAAAAAGAAATGTGAAAATCCTACAGAGTCTGTTCTAAATGCCGCGTCAAGCCAAAACCAACCTGACGTTGTTATAGAGATGTGTGTTGATGAGTGGTTCTGTTCAATTTGCGAGAAAAAAAGAATTGAAGACTGGATCCAATGCACCAAATACCATTCTTGGAGCCATGAACTTTGTACAGGAGTCAAACTGAATAATTTCTAATATTGAAAAATAAATTTTAGTAAAGAACACATGTTTAATGGTATTCACACTAAAATTTATTTTATTATACACTGATCCCTCTATATAGGTTACTACGGGTACATTTAAGTAAACCAATGGTACAATAAAGGCAACTAGTTTTCTAAATTGTACCATTTGCAACCTACGAGGAAAACATACTTTTTTAACATTAAAATCATTTATATCAAATTACAAAATAATCATGTATGTGTAAATGTTTATTAATTATCCTACATCAAATTATCATTATAATTATAATAATTATAATAAAATTTTAGTTTACCTCGTTTTCTTTGTGAGGTAAAGGAAAAAAAATCTTTATAAATCTTAATAAACTCAAAGCAAAATATTTTACATGCGTTCGAATTGAAATTAGGTCGATGCCGAATGTGACAACCGGCCTTGTAAGTCACATATTTAGAAGCGACGAATGTAAACACAAAGTGTCCATATTTCAATCTAGTAAAAGCATCTGCCTATAACTGTTGTTCCTATTTTAGGTATAATCGCGACCTAGGCCAATTTTAGGCACGTTGAAATTTGCAATAAAGTAAAAAAGTACCATGTCTTTCTTTTGGGGAAATTTCAATTAAAACCTCAGTTGGGCTTTGCTTTTAACTATTTGTGAAACTTGTCTTTTTCATGCCTTGTGTTATATGCCTCTTATAAATCAATATGAGCGCTAACGTGGGTCTTTTTTCTTCTAATGTTGATGCAATCGTAATATTTTTATTAGATTAAATGTAGTGATGTTTACTATCTTATTCGTGTTGTGTTTAGCTGTATGCCAAAAAAAACCTTTTTTGAGAAGAATACAATTTTTCGGAAACAAATTTTATAATAACTGGAGCAAGTTTTATAAATTCAAAATAAGAGGATAACAAGCTTTTATATTTTGTTTCGTATTTTGTATTAGATCCCGCACTTTACTGTTACTTTAGTATTTCTGGTAACTAAAAGAACTATGTACACTTTAGTATTAGTTATAAAGAAAAATGTTTCTCAATAATTCATTTGCTGCAAATTAATTCGAAGATATATAGACACATTATCGATTTATCTGTATACAAAAATACATCAGAAATACCTACTTTCTGGATAATTCCTTTGCTGCATAATAATTCGAAAATATTCACACATTATGGATTTATCTGTATACAAAAACACATCAGAAATACCTACTTTCTGGATGCAAAATGGGCGTACCTGTTCTATTAAATTATTAATCAGAATATAATTATCAAGGGCAGTCGTTTTTGTTCGACTTTTAATGTAAAAATTAAAAGCCAAATTGTTTCTGGGTAACATCATTGCTTCCATTAAGTACAAGTCATATAATTCCCCGTAAACAGGAAATAATATCGCATGTCAGGTCAGTTAGCCACATTGTATCGACTTATGAGATATTGCGAACTAAAATGTTTACCAACCTAAGGAGTATTAATTATTCAGAAGAAAATGCTAATGAATCAATTATATAAATTACACTAATAGTAGAGGACGCTTGGTACTTGTACCATGGTGGTCGTGTACCTATTTATATAGTTCGCCATAGTTTTTTTGTTATTTTAATTAAATAAAAATAACGCGATTTGGGTATTACCAGCATTGACAATAGAATATTTATATAAAATATTTATAGTTAGGTTTAATTATAGTCCAGTAGTCAGAGATTTGACCTCTAAAAATTATGCTCAACGAGTCAACGTGTACTCTAAAGCTATGAGCTTGTACAGGCTAAGATACAAACATAACCTTTCGTTTTTTTTTCTTTTTTTTTGTTTTGTTAAGTTAGTTTTAAATATTGAGTAAATTATACAGTATATATATATATATATATATATATATATATATATATATATATATATATATATATAATATATATATAACATCGAGAATATACTATATATGGAGTTGTAAGTTATTAACTATTAACACCTGTATATTTTATAAACTCTTTTTTTCTATTGTTATTTTAGAGAACTGATGAAGCCTTAGAAATATAAGGCGAAACGTCTTCAATTAAACTAATGAAGTAGTCGACTTTTTTTTTTATTTGCCAACCTGAATGACCGATTAAACCTCTATATATATATATATATATATATATATATATATATATATATATATATGCTGTCACTATTTTTCCGGGTTTGACTCCGCGTTGTAAAATGCTGGTTTTCTTTAGTATTTAGTAATTAGTACTAATCGAGTAACGACGAGAAGTAGTTCCACCAGGCTTGAGAATGGCAAGTGAGACCTTGCCGAAACGTCGCCAAAACAATGGTTTTCAAGAAAACCAGCATTTTACAACGCGGAGTCAAACCCGGAAAAATAGTGACAGCACATATAGCTCCCGCGGAAACCTCAAAACAAACATATATATATATATATATATATATATATATATATATATATATATATATATATATATATATATATACAGTATACTCCCTCTATAACGAACACGGTTATTACGAGGTTTCGCTTATAACGAGATACATTAGATGTCCCGTGAAATTTCTATTGAACTATAACCGTCTATAGCGACGCAAATTTGGTTATAACGAGAGAAAATAAGATCCAAAAACGTGTTTTTTACGTTTTTAGTTCGGTCGTGGCTATAAATAAATACCTTTTCAAACAGCCCCTCAATAAACTTAACTGCAGCCCGCAATAAACTTCTTTACAATGAATAAATACAACTGTTTCACATCTTTAGAAAATATATGATAGAATGATACTGGACCATTTAAAGCAGTTAAAAATAACAGAGTTCTTAAAATTGCAGAAGCAATAGTTTGTTATTTGTTATCCTTGAAAATACGATTTATACATTATGTAGTCGGAAAAAAATATAAGTACAGCTTTTTTGTTTTAACGTATATCATTGATAATAAAAGTAAACAACTCTTTTATGTTTTAATATATTTCATTGACAATAAAAGTAAATAACTTTTTTTCAAAAACGCCATTCAAACAATATTTATTAGCATCTTATATTGCTCCGAATGGCTTCACTATAGGAAGTTAATGGTTTAGAAAACTATAGATTCATATGTATGCACAGTATTATGATTGTCTGATATAACGAGATCGGCTTATAGCGAGGCAATTAGTCTGTCATTTCAGTTCTCGTTATAGAGGGAGTCTACTGTATATATATATATATATATATATATATATATATATATATATATATATATATATATATCCAATTTAGTTGGTGTTTTGTTATTGAACCAACAATCGACCATTTAAATATTATCGATATTATTGTTATGTAGGTGTTTAACATCGGGCAGGCACGATGCCCGCTGTTTAACATGGAAACTCCACTCAAAATGAATGGGGCAGGCATGCTGTGACTTCTTACCACTATAAATGTCATTCTATAGGTAAAGCTGTTAAAATTGGAGGTATAATATAAATTTTGGTTAAACATAATGTATTTAAGGGGTAAACGGTACCAGTATCGATGAACTTTATTTGTAAATATAAGTATTATTTGTGTTTAAACAAAAAGTCACGAAGAGAAGATTTATTTAAAATCCTTAAAATTCAGGGTGGAATAAATATCAAATACAAAACAAAAAAAATGGTATTTTTTTATATAGTATAAATGGTAATGCACCATCTCGCATTCAAAACTTTCCTTTACAGATACCTACATATGTTAGCGGAATCAAACAGTAAGTGGTTGAAAGTTTGGATTTTTGTCCAGTTAGTTTTATCTTATTAGTCCAGTCGTCAGAGAGTTGACCCCTAAAAATCATACGAACAAGCTGAATTTTGCAGAGAATTTTAATTTTGGGACCCTAAAGAAGATGCAAAAAGTTTATCAATTTTACCCCCGGGCTTCCCCCTTAAATCCCCTCGCAGAGGGATAAAAACGAAAAAAAAATCGATTTACCAAGAATCTGTACATTTTCGTCTCTGACCAGGGTGTCCAGAAACGCTCCTGACTAACGAAGACCAGAGATAAATCAAATAATTTCAAGACAATTTAACCCAATTCACCTAGTCCGAAAATGCTTCTTAAAGGAGCTAGAGCTCTTTGAAGATGGCGCCTTGTAATTAGTTTTTTTTAATACCTCCAGAACGCTTCTAGTTAGAAAAACAAAAACTGGTACGATTATTTAACATCCAGAGTTGAATCGATTCCATTAAATGTGAATTTCGAGAGCCCGTCATAGGCATCCGTTTTGAGTAGGTCAACGGTTATTCTAACGCATAACTTTTTGTATTCAATTTTTAAGCATTTGTTATACTAGATAATTACATTTTCAGGTACTCTATTATTAAAATGTACTCTAACTTTAAGTCTACTGTACACTGTTTCCTAGAAAAATCGATTTATTTAAAATTTTTTTGTTTTTTCGTCATGAAAGTTAAATTAATAGATACCTTAATTAATTTTATAAATTGTCTTTTATTACAATATATACAGCATAGTACATGTCTTTATGCACAAATTTGCCATTTTTCTTAGAAAACACCGAATTCTTACAAAAATTCTAGTTATTTCTAAATTTGTTGCAGACATCTTGTATCCTTAGCCAGATTTATGTACGTTTTTGTATCGAAAGAGAATAAACAAATTCCTTTCTGCATCCCCAAACACAATAATCGCAAGGATTAAAATCTGGAGACCTTGCTGGCCAAGCAACTGGACTGCCTCTTCCAATATAGTGATCTTTATAGTTATTATCAAGAAGTCTCGTACATTCCTGCTAAAGTGGACCGGACATCCGCCATAAAGAAACCATAGGTTTTGCCGAATATTTAAAAGCATATCATCTAACAAATCAGGTAAAACATTTTGTAGGAAATGTAAGTAATGTAATGTAAGTAACGAGCAGGCAATTCCACAGGCACAAGTAGATAATCGTTAACTACTCCTATCCAGACTCTATATATATACAGTGTTTTTTATTCTGCTATTTTTGTTATATTCTTATTGGTGAGTTGTTCTTTAAGTATTCGCAAAAAAGCCTGCTACATTCTGCTGATGGGTTTGGTACACCTTTTTCTTCATTGCGTAAGACGAGGGCTCATTCTTTGATTTTGCCCTTTTTTATGTCTGTTGATTCTTCTATGCATAGCCCGCCGTGTTTGTTTATTTTTCAAGAGCGAAAAACAATTTGTTTATTGCTTGTTAACTCAAACGAATGTTCCTATGGCGTTTATACCACAGGTATACACAGCTGTATAATGTTGTCCACGTTCAGCGCTGCTAATAATATCAATTTATTTTTTTACTTTAATTGCAAGAATTTTGGGAGGCTTTGTAGGGACTGTGCTCATACCAGTCACGTCTACATTGTACATATTTTCAGAAGCAAACTGATATTTTTCCATAACTTCTACAACAGAACCGAAAAATATTCTAATGTTCTCTTTATTGAAAGCCTGTGCTCGTGTGATAGATGTCTGCTTGGACGTTCTAACATTTACCTTTGGATTCCTTGTAAGAGACCCTTTTAGCCAGTTTTTACCAGCAATATCTTTTTCTTTATTAAATTGGTGGTTAATTGTATGTTTCTTCGCTATTTGAAAACAAGCTTTCTAAATTTTGTATTGGTAAAATCAAGAAGCCTGGTTTCCAAATAAAGAACACGCTTGGATATTTCGGCTTCAATGTCGGCATCAAATGTAGGCTTATGTCTAGTTCGCATCGCAGTTCAGTCTATTCTGCAGTGTAGTTCGAGCTACTTTAAAGGTTTTTACTGCTGTTCTATAACCCATTGTTTTATTTCATAATGCTTCTAAGCTAGCTCCATGTTTTCTTCATCCACTGCTGTCTATTTTCTGAATTATTCTAAAATTAAAAGAGTAGTTTATTTATTACATCTATTCATATGATGGGCCTTGTGAATATTCTTATGATTGTCCTAGAGCAATCATAGCTATACTAGACTGGGGCCTTCATAGGCAAAATGTAGTGTATCTAACACAAAAAAAAACAAAACCTTTCCATATGAAAATATAACCTTTAAACTACTACCGTATAATTATGTAATAAAGAACTTATTTAAATATTCCTCTGCAAATTATTTTTAATTTATTTATTATATATAAATCAGCCACATTAGACACTAATATTTCAACAAAATTCGTTTACAAACTAAGCGGCCCAAATCGGAAGCATAAAACAAACAAATTAGGCAACCAGATATACCTGCCGGGAAATAAAAATAATATCAGAGCCAACACAGGCGCAGTGCCATCACCGGCCACTTACCCCTACTAAAACTTGGAAAAGTGTTAACGAGTTGGCATCCTATAGTCTTCTACCCATGATATTTAAAGTATTTCAAAAACTTGTAAATAAGTTATAAGGTATAAATAAAGCTTGTAATTTATTTGCCGTTAAGAATTTATATATGAGCCCCCGTTATCAATTCGCTTATTAAATTAATTATTAAATTACGATTTTGTCAGTTTCAAATTCCAAAATTCCATGGCTTAATTAACAAGCATTTTGTTTCGAAGAAAAAATTGTTCCGCAATTTTTCCTAGAACGAAATTGAGATGCGTTTCTCAGAATGTTCTTTATTCATAAACTCTGTGCAAGGCTTCTGGTGCACTCTAATTATGGCAAAGATTTTGCAGTTTCGCGAAATTAACCGAGTGCCGTACACTTACGTACTGTAATGGGATTTAGCAGGGCCTAATTTCGGATAATAGCGTATCATTTTATGCTATTTGGAAAATTAAACGATTATACGCATGTGTGAAACTCAATTTAAAATAATGTGAGGCCATAGAGAGTATGTTTTTCTCGGAATAATCGCAGTAATTGTAATTAGCGAAGACACTCTTTTGTACATAGCGACTATATAAGGTAAGGTATTAGGTGAACATCTCAAGAAATCAAATCAACGGCAGATTCGAGGAAATTACTTATTACTATTATGTTTTTATTTTTTATGGATATAATTCTACTTGAAAGTTACCAAGTACGCATAAACTGTATGTCTGTTTAAATTATTTACACACTTTAATTATAAGTAATTATTTGTTATGAGACATCTGTAAAGTTTTACCCATTAAAAATAATTCTTTAAACATATTTATATATTAAACAGTGAAGTGGAAAATATGGAATAAATTCATGTTTTCGGAAATAGGCGACTTTAGAGATACAAAGGACAAAACAAAATTTCAATTTTCATTTTCTCTCTTGTCAAGGCTGAGCCAATTGATTTCAAAAACAATCTTAGTTCCTAAATTAGGTAGTTTTCATTTGCATTACATTTATGTATGATGTGAGAGTTTATGCCTGCAATGTTGAGTAAATTACAAAAACTAATCATTAGCCATCTTCGGGTGTTTCTACCTACGTTATAAGCCGCACATTTCTGATCCACTGAGTCAACGCCCGATTTTGTAATGTTATAAATAGTAATAATATTGAGCTTACAGGCATCTCCAGATTCTTCATCAATCGTGTCTTCATAGTGAAAAAATGACAACAGCGTTACAACTTTTTTTTTCTTTGTGATATACGACACCAAAGTAATGGATTTGGAAAATGCAAACATAGACGTGTACAGTGGTCTGCTGGGACCAAGAAGTTACTTTAGACTCTCCCTTTTATTTTTTCAAATTGTTCCAACGATTATAATTTTGTGCTGCTCTAGCATGTGTTTTACAATTTAGTAACTTGTAAACCAATTATCCATGGTTATATTTCTAGGCAATCCAATCACAGGCTCACATGTTCTTTCCACTAAATTGGTGGTTTTAGGTGGAAGCTTAGCTCCAACGGATACTTTCATATTTACCGTGTAAAAACATTTGGCTTCCATTAAGGAAAATAATTTTATGCCATATTTGGTTGGCTTATTCGGGATGTACATGCGGAAGCCGCAACGTTCACGGAATGCAAAACGCATCTTGTCTAATGTTAAGTAAGATCCAATAACGTAATTAAGTTTGCATTTTTAATTAAATTGATTAAAAACATTTTTTATTGGTGCCAATTTGTCCATGGTCTTCTTTCTTCTTTAGCATTTACGTCATCAAAACGCAAGCAACGTAGCAAGAATATAAAACGCGTATGAGCCACTTTAGCTCGAAACACCTCTTCGCCGGTTCCATCTGTAGCCCAAAATTCTTTTCAATTTCGGCGGCTTGCTTTGAGAATCATAGCTAGGTATAATAGACCAATAATTAACGACTTTATTTCCACAGTATCTGTAGGTCTGTTCTGTTTCCAATTCTTCCTCCAATTCTTCTTCTGTGTCTTTGTTTCGGTCACTTTCACACCTGTCTGATTCTGACTCGCTTTACAAATCAATATTTTCTTCTTCTCCTTCATCATAGAGCTTTTATAATCTTTGAAACTGAAACATCACTGAAATCTGAAATACAAGAGAAGAAAATTAAAGACATTACTATATTTACATATAACCACAGGAATTAAAATACTTACTATATGTAGGTTATACTTCATAAAAAATAGAAAAAAAAATTTACTTGTCGAACTCAAAAAAGTTACTCGAATAGTCGGGTAGAAACTGACAGACCTAAAGTGCAAATAACTAGCGAACTATTATATATTAATACAAACCCCGTTGCTGTGCAGTGAAGCATTAGAAATAAATTGTCGCTGGTCTCACAGGCCCCAACCGTCTACTCAAGGGTTAAAGTAACTAATTTTTTTGACAATTTTGCGAAAAAATTACTTACTACTGATAAAAAAGCAAAATTTCCGAGTAAGGATATTTGAATTACCTATCAATTTGTAGAATGAATTACACTCAGCAACGTCAAAAAGTACGTCAAAAACGTTTGGGCAGGTATAGTCGAGAATCAAATTCTAGGTTATTTTTTCTTCAATGAGCCTCTTATGGGATAAAGATAGCTTAATAATTTTCAAATAAAAATAATCGTAGTAAGCTAAATTAAAGCATAATGTTCCAGCAAGATGATGCACCTCAGCATTTTGCAGTACGTATTAATGATTTTTTAATCAGACGTTTTCCTAGTAGATGGATAGTAGACGAGAAACAATATAGTAATCCCCAACATCTCCAGATCTTACACTACTTGATTTTTTTCATTGGGTTATTTAAAATTAAAAATTTACATCGATCGATTGCAAAATTTGCAAGATATAACAAATAGTAAAAACTCGATATAACTCCATATAATAAAATTATCGACAATATTTAAGAAGATTGTCATCGTTGGTTTAATTACTGCCAACAGGTAGGTGGGTGGCAATTTGAACATTCAGTTTAAGCGAAGAGCAGTCATTTTTATTTACTAGGTTTTTTCTGTTTATTGATAGCAATAAAATGTATTTTGTACTAAATACATTACATACATACTGTGCGAAGATGCAGGTGTGTTTGTCCTTACACCTCGTCCAGATGCCTTTGTTTTGCGCACCAGTCATAGGTCACTGGTTTTTCCCTTGGGAGCAATGAAATCAACCTCAAATGTGTCTCTTAGCGATATTATGCTCAAATGTTATACCATACAACCTGATTTAGTTGTACATGTTATATCGTACAAATACTTTCTCATCGCAGACATCGAAAAGATGTTTAGGCAAATAAGAATCAACTCGGAAAAGACATTTCTATTAAACATTTTGTGACGTAATTTCCCGCAAAAAGAATTGAAATGTCTAGAACTTCAGATCGTGACTTACGGCACAAATTCAGCCAGTTTTTTAACTGCTAGATGCCTTAAAGAGTAGGCAGTTCGCTTTCAAGAAAAATACCCATTGGCTGCTGATGCTCTAGAAAATTCTTATTATGTAGATGATATTTTACATGATGCAAATGATATCGACACTTTGTACAAGACGTATAAACAACTTTCTACGAGTTTAAATTCCGCTGAAATAATGTAGTTCTAATTTTTCTCGACTCTATTTCCTCTAAATCCCAAAAATCTAATTATGTAGTAAAACCCGGTAATTCGTCAAATACAGTTCTTGAAATATATTGGAATTCATAGTCTGATATGTTCCTTATCTCTCTTCCTGACATTTCTAGTGAACCAAAATACACAAAAAAAAGTTCTAATAATTATCGCCTCTATTGTTGATCCTCTTGGTCTAATAAATCCGATTACTGTATCTGCAAAGTTGTTAATGAAAAAAAATTGGATATGCAACCTATATTGGGATGATAACATTTCTGATCTCGCAACACTTACAAATCTAAACCTTAAAACTAATATACAGTGTGATATGATACAAAATTGAATAAAAATATTAAATATTGTTGTTAAGCAACATAGTCTCCTGTTGATGCGACCTGCATCTAAATGAGTTTGAGGTAAAGGACACACTTTAACAATAGATCTTATGAATGTTTTGGCTTTAGTTCTTAGATTTAAAGTTTGAACCCTGTCGTCTTTACCTGGTAATGTTTCGAATACTCTTGCCAGTTGACATTTTAGAGGGGAGCGTTGTCATCGATTAGGAGTACAAGATCATTACCTTTAATGTTTACTTGGGGCAGAAACCATTTGGGCTTATTTCGAAAGCCATTTAAATAATCCCTAGACCAACATTTCCAGAAATGCTGCTAAATTTTGCTGCAGTTCTGGCACATTGACAAAATATTTTCAAATCTTGTCGAGATATCTTTCTTTGCATAGGAAGTCATGCTGCTTCCGATTAGAAAATAAGCGAAAGTTAGACATGAGAAATCATTTAGACTGTCTAATAATGTACAGAGGGGTCATGATATTAAAACTGCTTCTATTTGAGCCAAAATAGTGGTTACAACTTCCAAAGGAATGGACGGAGGCATATATGACATCTATATTTAAGAAAGGAGATAGAAAACGATGCAGAGGAATAAGCATAATATCATCAATAGGAAGATTTCATGAGAAGAAAAGAAAGCAAGCAATAAAAGTCAAAATCGGGCAATATCAGGCAGGCTTCACGGCAGGAAGATCATGGACCACATATCGACCTGGAACAACTGTTGGAAAAGAAAAAAGCAAAAAATAGAAATATACATTTGGCATTTGTGGACCTGAGAAAGGCATATGACTTTGTACTAAGGTCAGAACTATGGAAAGTATGGAACTATGTACAAATAAGAAATACAGACGGAACTCATAGAAGCTGCAAAAGCTCTGTATAAAGAAAATAAAGTTTCCATTAAAATGGGAACAAGAATCATGAGACTTCACCACAATAAAAGATCTCCTGCAGGGTTGTTTCACATCTCCAATCCTATTCAAAATATACTTATAGAAAGCCTTGACTACATGGAAAAGAAAATGCGAAGGTATGGGAGTACCGGTACGAAAAGAATACCTATATACGTTAAGATTTGCAGACGATCAAGTAGTGATTGCACAAGACCAAGAAGACCTCAGTTACATGATGAAGAAACTACAAGAAGAACATACCAAGGCTGACCTAGATACTAACCTCGCGAAAACAGAGTATCTATCTACAAGTGAAGAAGACATAGAAGACATAGATTGACGACAACGTAACAATCAAAGGAAAGGATAAATTCAAATACTTGGGGTTTATAATCACGAAAAAGGCAACAACAGAGGAAGAAATTAAGCAAAGATTAAGACAAACAAGAACAGCAATTCGAAACAGATTTCTAAAACATTAGTGCGAAGTATTATGACCTATGGAGGTGAAAATTGGATTATAAACAAGAGAAACAGCAGTAAGATAGTAGCAAGAGAGATAGAATGCCTGCGAAGATGCTGCAGAGTAACAAGAATGGATAGGAGAAGTAATGACGAAATAAAGCAAAGAACATCAATAGAAACAGACATACTAACATATATAGAACAAAAAAATAAAAAACTAAAGTGGTATGGACATATAAGAAGAACTAGCGACACCAGATGAATAAAGAGAATAACCGAATGGAGTCCCGATAATTCTACTCTGTATATTGTTTATCGCAAATTCAGTATTTAATGAGTTAAGAATTATTATCTAAAATTTAAATATGGAATTTCCGACAAAGTTCTCGTTGTCATTTTATGTTATTATACACTTAGTTATATAACAATTTATTGGAATTAAGTAACATTAAATGAAATGATCATAAATTATTTTTTAAGCACACGAAAAACGTTAAACATTTATTCAATTACTGCATTAAAATTTAATGAAAGTATTTTCGGAGGACATTCAAAAATAGTAATGTTTAACGAATTACAGTACGTCCTCTTAACACCCAAGCTCTCATTAAGATTTTAAAAGTGACCATTGCTCATAAAGGAAATTGGTATATTTCCATAATGGTAGTACTAATATTAAACGCAACGACCTCACGCGTTATTATAAAATTATGGTATTAAACTGGCAGTAGCTTTTTCTACTCTACTAAGTAGTACTATGTATATTAAACATACTGGTTAAATTTGCCAGTTGGGAATTACTTTGCTCTTTAATGTGGAATAGATTTAAGAATCTTTTTTAGATCACACTGAAAACAAATTAAAAAATAGATCTGCTATGAAATACTTGCTACGGTTTAAATGGGAATTATTAAACTTCATCTCCTTGCCAACTCGGAAATCAGCAGTCAGCTGAGGACTTCAGACTGATCACTTCTCACTTAACATGGAAGGTCACTTTTTGGCATATTTTTTTTAATTCAAAGAGCTTTATTTATGTTATATATGCACACATTTTTGCAAAGATATGCATAATTTTTCTTTAGATATGTGATATTTTTTTAAACACATTAATTATATAAATGACAAACAAACCAAAAATTGATGTGATTAAAAAACACTTTCAAATAACATTTTATTAGTAATTCTATTTACATAAACATTTACGAATTAAACACTCCGTTCGACGACGGTGGTCTGTCAGGCCAAGCCTACGGTGTAAAACGTTAGTTTCTTAAATATAAATAATCTACATTATCGGGATTTTCAGTACCTTTAAAAAAAATGAACACCTACATTTTACATTATATTTTACAAAAAAAAATTATTTTAGTTTTATTTATTTTTTTTTTAAATCACTTTGTTCTGATAGAGCACCGTCGTTCGTTTATGTAAGTTTTTTCATATAGAGGAACTTTATTTATTTATTTTATTTCCGATCTATTTTAGATTGCCGACGATGATAGAGAAGAGTTCAGTGATCATAACAGGAATCTGGGCAAGAGGATATCCCGGAAGTAACACCAATGATTGAAGAACAAACAATTATTGAAGAACAATCTGAAGGGAGATTATACTATTATGCGAAGGATGGAACTAAATGGAAGAAATTTGCACCACCTACAAATATTCGCACACGGGAGAATATAATTTCTTACTTACCAGAAACTATTCGAGAAGCAAAAAACGCAATGAGTCCCATTGAATCGCGGGATCTTCTAATGCAAAATGTTATTGAGCTTGTAGAAGAATACACCAATATTTATATTAGAGAGATATCTGGAAGATACAAAAATCAAAACGACGTCAAACTTACATCTTTTCCGGAAATGTGAGCTTTTATTGGTTTGTTATATTTAGCAGGTTTGGATCACGACCGAAAAAATTTAGAAGAATTTTGGCAGACTATGGCATGGGATCAGCAATATTTGTAGCGACCATAGCACACAGACGATTTAGATTTTTCTTAAAAGTAATACGTTTTGATAATAAACAAACCAGAGACGAAAGACTTAAAATCGATAAACTAGCTCCGATAAGAGAGATTTTTTAAACATTTGTAAAAAACAGTCAATCTTGTTATACCGTTGGTGACTATGGA
The DNA here is from genome assembly GCF_040954645.1 of Diabrotica undecimpunctata. Taxonomy (NCBI): domain Eukaryota; kingdom Metazoa; phylum Arthropoda; class Insecta; order Coleoptera; family Chrysomelidae; genus Diabrotica; species Diabrotica undecimpunctata. The sequence goes on from NC_092808.1 coordinate 128,992,646, forward strand.
ACTCTCAATAAGATGCTTTTTGCTTTTCGTGGAAGGTGTAGCTTCCGCATGTGCATTCCAAACAAACTTAAAAAATATGGTATCAAAGTATTTGCCCCAATCGACGTAAAAACCTTTTACACTAATAATATGGAAATAAATGCTGATCACCAACCTGCTAGACCATATAAAGTAAATAATTCATGTACAGCAGTTACTAAAAGGATGTGTGAACCTCTCTATGGAACAGGAAGAAATATTACGATGGATCGCTGATTTGTTACTTGCAACCTTGTTATCCAACTGAGAAGAGAACACAGGCTAACGGTTGTGAGTGCGATTCACTCCCAAGGATAAGGATTGCCCCCAATTTTGACCAATGTGAAAGACCGCCCTGTAAGTTCCTCTGTTTTCCTCGGTTTTGGAGCACATATGATGGTGACATCGCATGTACCCAAAAAGAATAAAAGTATGTTACTATGTAAAAATTAATGGAAAAATCCCAGTAGTTGGCTGTATACCATCGTTTAAAAAAACATACAGAAGTTAAAACACTTCACAATTGTATTTAGATATATAAAAACATATAGTTAAAACTTAAAGAAGTGTCGTCAAAATTTATACAGTAGCATAACGTTTTCGATCTAATCAGATCATCCTCAGTGCCTTATGTAGTTGAAGCTAACAATAAATTTGTGGCTGTGACATCCATATATGGGTCTACATCATTTCAAAATTAAATTATACGGTGACTCTAGGTCGATGACATTGCATAAAATTGAATACTTGAGGAGCTACATGTCTCCCTGCTCGGTTTTAAATACGTGGTTCTTGTCAGTTAAAACTACGAGTTGGTCACTTGTCAATGTTAGATTCTTCGTCCAAATCTATTATTAATTCTTTCAGGTGGCAGAGGAACATTCGGTAACTTTTTCTTGTATATTTGAATTCTCAAATTAGCTTTAACCATATAACTATGCATCCCACAGCATAAGTAAAATTTTATTAGTTGGTAGAGTTTCAAGAAGAAAAAATTCATCAAAGTTTTCTTTACAAACCGTAAAATTGTAACATTATTGGTTTTGTCCAGCTGCTTATAGGCACTCTTATATATGTTATATGTATCATCTATTTTAGCTTATAGTTTCTTGAGGTCCTTATGGTGCTGTATAACTTGTAAACAGCGAAACCGGTTGCCCAATCTTTCTCTTAATAAATATCTACAACAACCCGGATTGTAAGTATAAGATCCTAGTCCCTAACATCCATGAATATGTGCTCACACCAGCAACCTTTTCATCATTTATAGATTATTTATTCTAGTAGTATTAAATAGTAGCCTCACTACAGCAAGCGACGATAAGTCAGGAGACTTCGCGGTCGAATTCTGTGAAATGCAAATCCAAGCTTACTAGAAGCTATTGGACGATATTATTAATAACCTATTATTCAGACAATACATCTACAGTTTACCCTTGAAAACACCGTCTTTTACACTCTTTATGTAGAGAAAAGATGTTAAAATAAAGTAGACATTTACATTTCTTTTCATTTCAAACTTGAGAAATTGGCTGAAGGTTTGCTGGACCTATTTTTGTTGTTTTTTTAAAAGATTTAAGAATTTCTACTGTAATTGTGCGACGATTCTGTAAATGATCCATTTTACCACCACTAATTCTATGGAGTTGCCAGGTATTTTGTTCTGTTAGATCCACTATGTGGCTTATTATGGGAAAATACCATTTTTTGAATGTAGTAGAATGTAGAGTGTAGTAGCAGATAATTTCATCTACCCGATCGACGCCACCCATGTTTTCATTATACTGTTTTATAATATAAGGTTGATCAACAAGCACCTTCTTTTTTTCTTTTTGTGAATACTGTTGTACTTGCTTTGTTGGATATATCTGATTGTGATTAGATATTATAGAAACAACATTATTTTCATTCCATTTGCAAACTACTATTTCACTTTCCTCTGCCGTGCAGCAGTCAAACGAACCCATTTATTTCTTTTTCATTGTGTCTGAACCCTCAATATCACAATCTTTACCTAGGCGATTTAAACTCTTATTGCACCTGTTCCTTTACATCCCCTTGATGTAGCATCGTGGTAAAATATTTGTCAAAATATATATATATATCATAGGGTAGTTCGGAAGCCTTGACTTCTAGGGCATCAAAAAAATAACAATAGGTCAAAAACCAAGAAGTTTATATTTATCTTGAATAGTGAATGAAGATCCCTGATATGTATAAAACCACTCCATATAACCTAGCCTAGTAGTCCACATCCAAAACTTATATCCCCATCTGATAGGTTTACCACGGATAAACTGCTTGGATCCATGTTTTCCATTATACGGAACCATTGACTCATCCAAGCTGTGATGTTCTTCTTGTGGTGCTAAATCGAGAAATTTTTGATTAGTTACATCAATCAGTGGTCGAACCTTTGAAAATTTGTCCTGTATCCAATCCAATGTGTATCCAATTTTGCATTGTCACAGCAATGAATATTCTTTATGATAAATCTTAAACGATTTCTAGACATAGCATTAGCTACAAGGTCGTGAATAGAATCAGGGGATTTTTCCCAGTACATATCTCGCCTAGGAACACTCATATATCCACTATATAATAACATTCCAATAAAACATTTAATTTCTTTTGTTGTAATATCGCCTTCACGGTTATGTAAATTGGCTTACATATTTGAAAATTCAACAAGCATCTGAATAACTATATCACCAAAAATTAGAAGAAAAAAAAAGTATCTACCGGGGAAATGATGTTTTTTGGACCTTCTATTATACTCCAACTTGAAATCTTGCTATGTATATCTCTCTTGGTCCATCGATAGTTTTTCCGGCGTTTGCTCTTCTGTTCTTTCACATTTACTGTAGGAGCTACTTGTTTTTTAGACTTTGAGGTATTATTTTTAGAGTGCAGCAAAGGGATGTCGACTTTATCCTCATTTATATCGGATTTGGTATGGGTTTTTGGGTCATTTATGACTATCTCTACCTCTACTCGTAGTTGATTTCCTGGCTAATTACTTATTTCCATAGCATCTTCATCACTGCTGTCCTCGTGAGTCTCTTCCCCATCTTTTGGTGGAAAATAATCATGTCATCAGGAAGTTCATTATCTGACATATTTTCTATCTCTTCCATTAACTCACTTAAAGTCAAGGGTTTTATCCAGTACCTAAAAAAATATTCATACGTATTAAAGCGAAAAACGCCACAGTTCTTTATAAAGAACACCAAATTTAAATAGCCTATATACAAAAATAATAATAGTTTTTCTATTACATAACATTTTACATACAATATTAAAGGCATTTTAAGTACATACATAAAATATCTTTGAAATTAAGGAGTCTAAACAATATTTTTTATTCACTTTTTATAAGTCATGTTTGGAAACTATAAACAGTCTTTTAGGTAACCTCAAAAATTCTGCAGAAAACATCAGATTTATACTTATACTTAGAGTAGGGAATTCTACTCGTCAAGTTGACGAGTAGAATTCCCTACTCTAAGGATTTATGCAACAATTGTTAATTTTTGTTTTTATTAAGTGACTTCTTGTTACACGAAACAGCACGCCATCTCTTAATAACTAGCAAAATAAATAAATTACAGACATCTTTGTAGCGAGGTCTTTAGAAGGACAGTGGCCTTAAATGGGTTAAGAGGAACTGTTTTGTGGCATTTGAAAGTATTTATTGTGCCTTAAATATTAAATCATGAGTGAAAATTATGAATAGACTGTTTCACTTTTTTCAAGGGGACGACACAAAAAAATAAAGATAATTGGAAGAAAACCATTAAGTCTACATTGTGTAATAGTGGGCAGTGGGTAAAACTCTGTTCTTGTATTCGTCATATTCCATGTCCCAAATGCATCTTTTCTTTTACGTTTCATCGGTGAACAATTTCGTATTAAAATTTTCAACTTCCATTGTAGACAGATCACTTCTCAACACGGCACAACGGCCTTCAACAGGGTAAAAGCGCGCGCTTGATTGTGAACATGTGTACGATCACATACCCTTCCTTATAGTAACTATAAACGCGCTGCAACCGCGGCGTTTGAAGTATATTCTACTAGTGCCAAGTTTTGACGATGTTGGTTCTAAACACGCGCTTGTATGTGAACGGTACCATTTTGTTCCTTGGTACTTGGAACGCGGTGTTAGGCAAACTCGGCGTCTAACGTCCTCATGTGTACAGGCTCTAATAATTATTAAACATTAAACTGCCATTCGAGTAATATTGACACAATTGGTGGATAAACGATTCGTAACTTTAAAATAGTATTGGAGGGAGAAAGAAAGAGACAAAAGAAGAAAATGCACAGATCTGATCATAAGTAAATAGAAATTGAGTAGAAAAATAGATGATCATATAAATTATTATTACCATTAAACCAATTAGCAAACAAAGATAAAAATACAATAATAATAATAGTACAATATTATGTAGATAATAAAAAAATGTTATCCAATTGTCTAATAAAGGCACTAAAATCATATACTAGAAAATCGATTAACAATCAAATAGCAACGTATCGTAGCACTTTATATTATCTTATATGTATATTTTTGATGTTGAAGACTTCATTTAAAACTAATTGCATAACGATGATACAGCAAATTGAATGCTGATTTTTTACTTTTGTGTTATAGATACATATTATACATATAAGTTCTGCGTGAATAATGGGCAATGTGTTCGGTAATAAAATAGAAGAGAAGTAAAAAACTATTTTTATAATTGACATGTCAAAATACCGTACTTGTGATCAGAATATAATTATTAGTTTGGCTGGATAGTGTCGAAGGACGACCGAAATAATTGATTTTTGATATATGTTTTCTTGAAAAAAATAACAACACACAGAAAATAAAAATTAATACTAATTTTAACTTTATATTACTTAAACAAGGTGTTCAAACTGACCTTCCAAATTATTTACATATGCTTGAAAGCGCTGATTGAAAGATCAGTTATATCAGCTTATATTACAAAGCAGTTGTAAAAAACTATTTTGAATTATAATTCGGATTCTATCTTTCATATCATTCCTTGTTATTGAAACTGTTTTAAACACTTTATTCCTAACATAACCCCAAAGAAATGTGTCCATTTTAATGAAATCTGGTGAATTGGCTGATCATCTTACCTACATATATATATTCCTTCCGTTCCATCTTTCACCAAACTGATCATTAAGTTCTCCACATACTAATTCAATATAATATATGGTAATAATTCGTAATGATGCATGATTCGCAATAAAATCCAAGTTCATCTCATCATATAAGTTATATTAAAAAAATATGGTACTACATGGTTACCGACGATACCTCCCCACACATTCAGCGAGCATCTTGTTTAACTATGTGTTACTATGTGGTATGGATTACTTGTTGAATAGTAGTTAATAATAAATCTTAACCTATTGATAAAATCGTTTTGATGAAATGCAGCTCGATCCCCAAATAGTAAATATTCAAAAAAATCTCTTTGCTGAATAATTTTTTGTAAGGCCCCTTCGCTAAGTAAATGAACATCATCATTCCAGCTTTACAACCTTTCGTGGGTCCTAGCCTTCTCAAGAATGTCTCTCCAGTCGTCCCTATCCATCGCCTTCCTCCAACAAGCAAGTATTCCGATATTTCTCATGTCTTCTTCATATATCTGGTTCCTGGTATCTTCAATAAAGTTTGAAGTTGTATCGCCTTCTCCACACTCCATTGTCATTCACTGCTTTATAGCTTCGCCTTGGTAATTCTCTTTTGAAACATCCTAACATGTTTTCATTAGTTTTTGTTAGAGTCCAGATCTCTGAACTATATTTTAAAACCTAGTTTTATTTTTGTATTTTTCGATATATTTGTGGATTTAAGGAGGAGATTAAGCCCAAAATAGCATCTGTTGGCCGTGCAAATTCTGCGGTTTATCTCTGCGGTAGTATTATTTTTAGTATTAAGAAGCGCTCCCAGGTATACAAATTCATTCACTGCTTCGATGACGTCGTTTTATATAACAAGTGATCATAGGATTAGTGGTTACGTTCTTATTTTCATATACTTTGTATATTTTCATATACTTCGGTGTTTATTATTTAACCCATTTATGTAGCCGATTACTTTAATGGTACATACGCCTCTCGTACAGCGTTTTTCGTTCTCCCAACAATATTGATATCATCAGCATAGGTAAGGATTTGCACTGATTTATTATATATTGAACCAATTGGTTGTGATTTGTGATATACGTATTACTTTTTGCAGAGCCAGATTGAACAGTACACAGGAAAGAAGGTCTCCCTGACGCAGCCCGTTATTTGTTTTAAAAGGTTCGGATAATTCCCCCTGAATTCGTACTCTACAATTAACTTTGATTGGAGTCGTAGGCTGCTTTGTAGTCTATAAATATGTGATGAGTATCAATGCCATTTTCCAGTGTTTTTCTAAAATTTGTTTCAGGCTTGCAATCTGATGAATTGTCGATTTACCACTTAAACCAGCCTGATATTTTCCTACTACCCGTTCTGCATATGGTACCATACGGTGATATAGTACTACTCTTTCTAAAAATAATTATTATTTAATTCTTGGTGCACTTGAATATAGTAAGGGTTCATTTTGGTTTCAGAAAGAAAGTTACGATGCAAAGTATGGTAATAGTACCTTTCAATATTGATATAACATAAGGTACATGTAGCAAATACGGAACGATGACTAATAAGGCCCACCCCCGTTTTTTCACATAAATAATTTGAAAAAGTGCCAAATGCTATTAATTCAGTTTGGTACTGGCATTTAGTGGACGAGACAATAACTACTTCGGCAGCCATTGTTGTGTCTGTCATTTTATCTTTATGTTCATTTGTGTTGCCGCAACCATGGAAGCATAGCTGTCTTCTTATTTGTAAGGTATATTACATCTGTTTACATCTCTCTTGTTATAAATAATTTGTACTTGTAAATTTATATTTAAGAACAGAAAACTGTGCTCTTTAATATGGAAGTTTCATTTTTCTAAAACGGCGTATATTTACAAAGTTATTAACAGCCCACGAGTTTCAGCTACTGTTATAGTTTTAAATATAAAGAATAAAAATTATATAAGAAAATAAACACACAAAATATACAATAATATTAGTATCCTAAAAAAATTATATTGAATAAACAAAATTAAAACATATTTTTACAATCTATGATGGAAGTTAAAATTTTTTTTTTCTGTTTATCCGGCAATCTTTATACATCTAAAAGATTTTTCAAAATAATTATAAACTATAAAGATAAGCAAACCTACAATTCAGGAGTTTGAGTGTTTTGTTTTAATGGATTTTGTTTAATTTTAGATGGATTCAAAGAAAAGACGTGCAACCTGGAGTGAGAATGATTTAAAAAAAAGCTATAGGAGCTGTTGATGAAGAAATGTCAGTCAGGACTGCATCTAAAACTTAATCCTCGGTATCCCCAGGCGATAGGATACATCCTATCGCCTTTAAATTACATTAAAAAACCACGTAAGTAGCGGTGCAGCAACCAAGAAGTCAGCTAAAGTTCCAAGAACCAGTTACAGCTAAAATTCTCTGACTCTGTGTATTTGTGTTCTGCGAAAAAAATAATTTGCAGAATCCATTTAATGAAGCAAATTGTTTGGCTAGACGCAAATGGCTCAAGTTATTCCTACTGAGGAACCCAAAGGTTGTCAGAAGGAAGGCGCAACATATGAATATAGGAAGACCTGCAAAATTGAATAAGTTTATTGTCGATGATCATTTCCAGAAACTGAAAAATATCGTAACCGAATTAAAGGCATTTGACAAACACAACTCATCCATAATATAAACAAAAAAGGTTGCCGCCTGTCTCTCCACAAGTTTCCTCAAGTTTTGACAAAGAAAGGTGGAAAACGGCTACACTTTGTTGCTCCCGAACTTGAGGAAAATGTATCTAAGGTATCAGTGGAAATATAATTGGACAGGTCATTCCTCCAATGATCATTGTCAAAGGAAAGCGACGCAAGCCAGAATGGGAACATTATTACCTGGAACAGCGGTACCAATGACCCGCAAGTAGGAGAAGTTCTTCTGATTTTTTATGAAGCATCGTCACATTTAGATATAAAAATTGGTATCATTGCTGAAAGTCAGAGTATTAGACTGTTGTAATGCTTACCTAGCAATACGACTTATGAGCAACAGCCCATGGACAAGTCAGTATTTAAACTATTCGAGTTGTGTCTCCAGTTAATGTTATATATGGTCTCCGAGCTACTGGGATTTATCTCATTGATCCAAAATATATCCGTCTCAGTGCCCTGACCCGGAAGAGGGTATGTCAACGGATTCCAAACCGGAAGCATCAGAGATTCCAAGAGTGCAAAGGAGTTCCCGAAAAAGGAGAAGCCAATCCAGCAATTCTAGTTATTCGGAAAATGAGCTATTTTCTGTATGTGATAGTTCACATAACGTCAGTCTTAATGATGATAACGACAACCCTGACGAACTCGACTGTTACTTCTTGCAATTTTTGAAAATTTTAGAGCTGAGGAAGAAACTCCAAACCCCAAGAGGGAATGCACTAAACTACAAGGCGCACGTAATAAGTAAGGAACTATTCGCTGAAAGACAAAAGCAACTAAGTTACAAAGTAAATAATGACTCAAAGTCATTTCTTTTAGTTGGGAAAGGGAAAATAATTCATAACAGAAACATCTGAAGATGAAAATAGACTCCCAAAAATTGCCCTAGAAAACAACCCGCCCGGTTCAAGACCTCCCGGAAGACCACCTAATAGATGGAAGGATAGATGGCAATCTACCTCCCAGGAAATTAACCAGAGGCAGCTTCGGAATTAAACAGATCAAAAGATCTCCAAGAAGTAGAAGAAGAAGAACATCTGAAGAAATCTAGCAATGGAAACGACTGTTCTGCTCCGAGCGGCACTGAAACATCAAAAGTCGTTAACTGGTTTTGTCATGTATGCCGTGAAGACAGAACAGCCGGCATGAGACTTTGCAAAAATAGCAAAAAGTATGTTCACAAAGAATGTGAAGGGTTGACATCCAAAGACAAAGTGTCGAATTTCGTATATCCATGGTTTAAGAAGTGATAAAAAGGTAATATTTGTTAGGTGGGCCTTATTTGGTACACTTACCTTATAGGGTGACCTATTTATAATTTCCAAAAAAGTAATGTTCTTGCGTTTTGACTTACCATGTACTCCATTTAATGAATGTTATCAAAATTAATTACTTTTATAATTTTTAACTAATATTAGGAAACTAGGACTACAACAGGTTGTTGCTTTTGTAATCCTTTTCGATGATACAGGGTATTCAACTTATTACGAGCTTCAATTAAATTTGGTTTTAACTTTTTAAATACTCCGTACAACATAAGATAAGTTTATAGGTACTCTTGTAACGAGGAGGTGAAGTGGATATTAAATATCAATAAAATAGTGTTTTATTAAAAAAAAAAAGAGTTATGGAAGACACTGTATATTTGTAACTAATTTTAACATGTGAAGCTTAGAGCTGCCACCAATTTTTGTAATATGTAACGGACTTTTTCACAAAAGTTTGATGTATCACCTTGTATTATATAAATTAGATAATTTCTTATTAATTTAAATTAGATAATTTTTTATAATATTGCATATGTTTTTATTTAAAAATAAATAATATAACTACCGCAAAATAATTGTATACTTCATTCTTTTTTTTAGATCAAATAGATCTTAATATATTATGTCTAAATCATGTTACTGCTGCCCTCTCTGGAATGAATTTAGAAATTTAAACTTTGGAAGTTTGGCAAGAGATGCCGCAGTAAGTGTTATGAGAAATTGTGTTCAAAATAAAAAATATCTAGATTTACTTCATAGATCCATACATTTTACGTTGGATAAAATAAAAAATGATAAAACTAAACAAATATAATTTATATCAGTGCTTTAGAGACAAGGTTTTTTTGTCTCCTCTAATAAAAAGACTTCAATCACCATAGGAGATTTTTTGTTTTTTTTGTGTGTTTTTTTTTGTTTTTTCTTATAAATTTAGAACCTACAGATGTTTAGAAATTAACTCTAGTCTACGTTGTTTGGAAGTAGCAAAATGGGTTATAACGTCATCGTAAAATTTATTAGAGTTTTGGAAAGATTTTAAAAGTTTTTTTTCTATTGACATTTGAGACAAGCTTGACATTTTCTCTTGTTTTATGAGGCAGAAGTTGGTGGTAATGAGAGAATTAATGACAATAATTTATTAATTTCGATAACAGTTTGTTGTACTGAATTGCAGTATATAAAATTATACATATCTTGTAATTTATCCCACCTTCCGAAAATATTTGGATCAGCATATAAAACTTTTAATTAATTTTCTAATTTTATTTTATTAAAGAATGGTGGATAATTTTTAAATAACCTGTCTAATAAATATCTTGGACATTCTTTGGCGTTACTTTTAAATTTTGAATCGTCAAAGAGGTCAAAAATTTGCCAATCTTCAAAATTCGAAAAACGAGTATCTATTTGCATAATAATAGTATACAGAATTTCAAAAAATACTCGTTTCTGTGTTACGCCTTTGTCTTTTTTTGGGGGGTTCGGAAATATTAAGCTAGTCCAAAACGTCACTGGGCGTATATACTGGAAATTACTATGATTACGAAAATCTTTGAGATTTTGCACCAGTTTTGTTATTCTATTTTTGGAATGAATAATGTCAGTTAACTGATTTTAAACAGCATTTAATATCAAATGTTAAAAGAGTAATCATTTATTAAAGTTTTCAAACCGGTTGCTTCACGGATCGAGATATATCATCACTTTCAAAATTGTCGCATTCAATAATAAAATCAAAAACTTTCAAAATCTGTTCACGAAAATCTGCTATAGTGAAAACTAACCGAGATTTAAAATTCCATCGCGTCTGACTAACTGTTGGCATTTTTTTTTTTTTTTTTCGAAACAAACTGTTCTAAAATATTAGTCCGTTTAGGCGAGCTTGAAAAAATGAAGCAAATCAACTTAAACTAAATTAATTCTATGGGCATGACAGTGAGTAAATAAAGCTTGCGGTGCAATAGTTTTAACTTTCGCCTGAAGACCATTTAATTCACCAGACATCGTCATAAGTTTGCCCTACCAATTTATTTTTGATATCAAAAAATTTTAATCTGTCCTTTAAAACACCAAAAATATATTCTGCCTTACGGCTTTTATTCACGTCTGTAAAACCTAAGAACCTCTCATAAATATTAGCACTTATTTAATTAATTATTAAAAGTAGTTTTTTATTTTTCCATAAATGTGGTATTTTTTGTTCATTTTTTTTTAAATTTATTAATAATAAATTATTTTCCTTTCTTTATTTGCCACATTGATTACCGGATTAATAAGTATTAACAGTAAACGGTCTGTTTTAGACAATTCAGTTATGGCTTACTTAAAATTTGTAAAAATTTAGACACCTAATTAATAATTTGCTTTGAAAAATGAAAATATCTCATAACACTAATAAATTTAGTCATACGGAATATTAAATAAAAATTAAAGTATGGTAATAGTACTTTTAGATAGTGACATAAAATACAGGGTGTTCTATTTAAAATTACTGAGAAAATATTGTACTTTTGCGTTTTGACTCACCCTGTATTCAAAAATTTTGAAAATTATTAAAAAATTTGGTATTAATGGATAATTTTCGTTGTGTTTCTTTTTAATTATACAGAGAGTTGAACTTATACGATTTTCATAGAAAATTGCTTATAACTTGGTAAATATCATGTACAAAATAATAAAACTTGATATGACTGTAATGGTGAAGTGAAGAAGATTTCGAATATAAAATAAAATACAGGGTATTTTATTAAAAAAAAAACAACTTTGGTTTGCCACTATGTTATCGTAATATTCTAACATCCTGTAATATTCTAGCTAATTTTATAATATGAACCCTCAAAGTTGCTTACAATTTTTATTATTAACTTTTATTAGTATCTATTATTATAGCGGATCTACTGAGTTTTATCATACTAATGAATCACCCTGTATATATTTATATACACATATTAAACAAATTTTTTATTAAATATTAATAATGTAAAATGAGGTAATTCCGTAAATTATTTAAACTAAAGTAAAAAATATTGACATACGGAATAACGTAGTTTTTTTTTTATAATTTTGTTATTTCTCTATTAATTTTATTGGATTTGGAACCACTCATAAAAGCGGAAATAATTACAGATCTTTCATCGAACTCAATCCTATATTTTATATGATAGACCATTTATAAATTCGGCATGTAGACGTTAATACTCCCTTTTCTCTAGTTAAAAGTTTCTATCATTTTTTCACTTTTCTAAAGAGTGTTTTTATATACAGTTTTATTATGTACACTTTTTCATAACCACTTTGACTTAAATATGGTAATTGACCGTATCATTACAACAATCATGAACAATAAGGCTTTGATCATGTTAAATCAATTTACTTGAACCATAACCGAAGCTCTTGCGTTTTCGTTAAATTACAAAAGAAACTGCAATAATTTACCAGAAGCTTCGCCATAAGGGGGTTTTAAATGGAGTCCATTCCACGAAACGCTTAATATATTTCAGAGAAACAACGTGAAAATAACGTTTATCGTAATTATATAACATTATACTCGTATAACTGAAAGGATGTTATTGAGAACTCAAGATGCTAATTTGCAATATTAAAAATATCCTACATTACGAAGACCTACTCACTTTAACACAATACTCTTATTTTTTATATAATATAAAATTATAGAGTATTCGTGAAATGTGTATACAAATTTTATAAACTTTCATTTAAGAAAACTTCATTTTTGGATTACTTCTGTATGGCACATTGCCACTCAGTTTTTTTCAACACTTTGATAACAAAAATTCAGGTCGTTTGTGTTAACGGTAAGTGATATGGATTGGTTGTGGGATAATAATGAAAGTTTTGCCTATTAACAAAACCGTTTTTGTTAAACGTAGCTTCATCTCCAAATAGTACTTACATTATCGAAGAAATCTCTCTGTGGATTGATTTTATCTAAGGCCCATTCACAAAATACGATTGTCTTTTCAAAACCTTTCTGAATTAATTCTATGTGCAATTGAATACGGTAAGCGTGCATTCTGTGTTTTGCAAGAATTCTTTGCACAGAGTAGTAAGTTAGTTCTTTGTCTTTGGCAATACTCCGTATACTCCGTGAATTTTTAGTAACTGCCAGCAACACATTTATTTCGTTTTCCCTTGTCACTGTACATTTTGTTTGTTCGTGTTCGATATACATAACTGAATCAGTTCGGTTAAACCGCCTAGTGTTGCCATAAAGGGGAGCACGGAAGGAGCCTCCACGCAAGTGATATTATAAGAACAAAATGTCACTGGCGCTCCCTGGAAACGCCCCTCGGGCGGCCAATCCTTCCACCACTGGATCCGAACAAAGTAACGAGAATCAACGGCTCTTCTCAGAGCCTACACTGACAATGATGACCATAAACATTGAGGGTATTACTTGTAACAAACAGGAAATTTTGTCTGAACTGTGTAAAATCCACAAGTGTGATATATTATGTATACAAGAGACTCACCGTGACATATCAGCACATAGACCTAGCGTTGAGGGAATGCAGCTTATCATTGAACATCCAAGTGCAAAACATGGAAGCGTCATCTTCGTGAGAAGCGATATTGATGTAACATCAGCTGAAAAAACATGCTACAACGACATTGAAATTCTAACCGTCGAAATAGGAGCCTGCACAGTGACTTCTATGTATAAACCACCCCAGAGAGACTTTGTTTCCTCCCCTCCAAAAAATTTCGCTTCTCAAAAAACCAGATTCATTTTGGATGATTTTAATAGTCATAATGTCCATTGGGACTACGCTTCAACTGATAAGAATGGAGATCTTGTGGAATCGTGGGCTGAACAAAACAACCTGGCACTTCTACATGACTCAAAACTGCCCTATTCGTTCCAGAGCAAAATATGGAAGAAAGGTTACAACCCTGATCTCACCTTCATCAGCATGTCTTTAGAGGACCGTTGCGTTAGGAAGGTATATAAGCCTATACCGAAGACGCAACATAGGCCCGTGGGAATAACCGTTTACAGCCCTATAAAAGCTCTCAAAATCCCTTTCAAACGGAGGTTTAATTTAAAAAAAGCGAACTGGGCAAAATTTGCTGATGAATTGGAAACACAAGTGAAAAATATAGTCCCGATCCCCAAAAACTATGACGCGTTCATCAAACTTGTAAAACGAATCTCATGTAAACACATACCCAGAGGATGTCAACAACATTACATATCTGGTCTGAACGATGAAGCAAAAGACATTATGACAAAGTACACCGAAGAATATAGTAAAGACCCATTTAGCGAAGTTACGGCAGAGATAGGGGAGAGACTGCAGCAAACACTAAGTGCCTCCAGACAACAACGGTGGAGCGAGACTTTAAGTAAAATGGATATGACGCACAGTAGTAAGCAGGCTTGGAATATGATCAAAAAACTTAATGGTGATCCCACAGAGATGAAAGAGCTATCTGCTTCTGAATGGCAAAACAAACAATCGTTGCAAAACGCCAAAGATTATAAGAACTCAAGACCAGGAAACAACTCTCTTGCGAAACCCATTTACCATCGAAGAGCTCAAAAATGGTATTGACTGTATGAAAAATGGAAAATCACCTGGAGTGAACGAAATCCTAACAGAGCAGATAGAACACCTCGGGCAAAAAGCGAGACAATGGGTGCTCGATCTATTTAACATCTGTCGCTCTACCTACCAGATTAGAAAAAAAAGGCGTAAATCAAAAATAGTAGCCCTTCTGAAACCTGGGAAAGACCTTGAACTACCGAGTAGCTACCGTCCGATATCCCTGCTATGCCATTTGTATAAATTGTATGAACACCTCATTTTAAACCGCATCCAGGAAAAATTAGATGCAAAACTAATCCCACAACAAGCAGGCTTCAGACCAGGTAAATCATGCACAGGCCAAGTGCTGAACCTAACAGAATACATAGAGGAGGGATTTGAGCAGAAAGAGATAGTGAGAGTAGCCTTGATAGACCTTACAGCGGCATATGATACGATAAACCACAGAACCCTGCTAACTAAGATCTGTAATACTATGCTTGACTACGAACTGGTAAATATCATTAGATCACTGTTATGTAATAGACGTTTCTACGTTTTGCTAAATGGAAAGAAGAGCAGATGGAGAACCCAAAAAAATGGCCTACCTCAAGGAAGCGTTCAGGCGCCGTCCTTATTTAACATCTACACCAACGACCAACCAATGCACCCTCAAACTGAGAGTTTTGTCTAGGCTGATGACCTTGGTATAGCCGTAAAGGGGAAAACACTCACACAAGTAGAGTCGACAATGGAAGAGACTTTAAACATGATGTCAACTTACTACAAACAAAACTCATTAAAGCCAAACCCTACTAAAACCCAAGTATGTGCATTCCATCTCAATAACCAACTGGAGCATGTAAAGCTGAATGTTTCTTGGGAGGGACAACGCTTGAAACATACTGATAGGCCCAAATATCTTGGAGTAGTACTAGACCGGTCACTAACGTATAAATTCCAGTGTCACAGCACAAGACAAAAGGTTTCTACGAGAAACAACCTTCTCCGGAAACTTGTAGGGAGTAAGTGGGGTGCAAACCCCCAGGTCTTGAAGACAACAGCTGAGACCTTATGTTTCTCAACAGGGGAATATGCTTGTCCCGTTTGGGGTAGATCTAGACACGCCCAACAAGTCACCACGGCGTTAAATGAAACATGCAGAATAATTACCGGTTGCGTCTCACAATATGTGGAGAAGTTCAGGCAAACTTTCTATGAAAGGCACCAATTATACGGGTTTGACGAACCGCCAGGAATCAGTCGACTTAAATCAAGAAAAAGGTTTATGAGAAATGTCAGCGTCGAACCACCCGAACTGTTCCCCCTACATCCAGAACAACCTAATGGAATGAACCTGGACTGGAGAACCTGACGGACACTGAATCGCATACGCACAGGTGTTGCCCCTGTAAAACAGAACCTCATTAAATGGGGCATCAAGACAGACAGCGACGCACTTTGTGAATGTGGGGAAATACAGAACGTGGAGCACCTGAGAGTATGCAGTCTTTGCCCATCACAGTGCACCCTCGATGATTTATGGCTCGCAAATACAAAGGGTGTAGACGTAGCCCGATATTGGGCAGAAAAACTGTAGTCGGATCCAGACACGAAAAAGTAAAAAAGTAAGTTGCCATAAATATTGATACAAGGTAATTAACTAAAAAAGTTTAAACTACTGCATAGAGTAAATATATGACGATTAGAAACAAATTGATCGAGAGTAGTGAATCGATGTGAAGACCCGCTAGTCTATGACTCTACTCGTGACGACGCCATCTTGTGGCGCTAGTTCCGCAACGCTAGTTTCATTACAGAGAAAAAGTTAAGTAAAACTTTCGCTAGTATAGAAGCTTCGCTTCAAAAATATTAATATAACCTTAGTTTCATCTTCAGATATCATTTCCATAAGATGAGCAAAAGCGGACAGAAAACCATAGAGATTTTAAAAAAATTTATCAGGAAATGAAACATATTGTTTGCAACTGCAGGACAATTCATCGCCAACGCTTTAAGCAAATATAACAAGTCTTTTTAGAACCTTACTTTTTCTTCTAAAGATGCCTATCTTTTATGTTGGAGACCACATTGATCGATTTTATTATATTCACAGCAGCTCGAAATAGAACAGTTGACGTTAGATCAGTTCATTTCCTAAAATTGGTTAGCCAGGATATATGACTGTAGATCCTTGCGATCAATCGTGGCTTGTAAAATCAACTTTATAGTCGATTTTAAGTCGGTATTTACTATTTCGCATAATGTGGCCGAAGTAAGCCAATTTTCTGTTTTTTACGGTGTTAAAGGTAAAGGGTTCTTTGTCTTTTCTTAGCCTCTGGGTAATAGATATGTTAGTTATGTGGTGTATTTATAAGCCCCTAACATTCGTCGGTAGCACCATATTTCAAATACCCCTAATCATTTTATGGCATCTTCTGTAATATTCCAGCTTTCTACTCCGTAGAGGAGTAGAAGATACTACCTTCGTAGAAGATACTAAAGAACCTTAATAGGTAACAAATACTTTAGCTAAACTATCTTTCATGAGGCTTTCTTTGAAGCCAAGATCTCTTGGACTGAACACATATGAAGGGTATGCATGAAAGATCTTACAGGTCGGAGTGTGGAAAAGTCTACAAGGCCTATCAGCCTGCTTAAAATCTACCTACAATATATGCCGTATGATTGGTGTTAGGAATCTTATGTGTCTCACTGCACCGTGGTATCTTCTGTATTATCTTATAATCTTATTTTTCGAATTATGGCAACCTTTTTGATTGTGTGTGACAATATGTATACTAATTGAATTTATGATGCCAGCTATTTGTATTTTTCTCATTTTAAGACCTACGCCACAATGTCTAGGTGTCGTTCCAGGTATTAGAGCCAAAAAAATTTTGATTAGGCACTCCACATAAAAGTCGTAGAGAAAATATTATATTAAGGAAGCGAGAACTGCTAATGGAGAAATTTTCTTATAACATTGATTAAATGCTATTTATATTAGAGCTTGTTTTCAGGCTGGTGTAAAGTTATGGAAGTGAAATAATATTATATGAAGCAAATATAAAACAAAAGAAAGAACTGTTTATTTTTAATATTTATTTTAATACGGTTTGCATACAAAAATAAGTACAACTAACATAGTTTCTCAGTAAAATGTCTAATTAAAGCTAAAGATAGTGATAATACCTTCATCTCACAGTTAATTTAGATATTCGATTTGAGATACTTTTATTACAAGTTATTTTATGGTGTCCAGCTGGTATGGAGTATTAGACAGTACTGTAGTAATTACTCTAAATGTATTTGTCGGGTACCTTAGGATTGCTTAGGGCAGCAGATGCCGGCAAATCTAAAACAAAATATTTAGGTTATTATTAATTCTATTAAATTTTAAAATATTTAGTCTAGCCCCTAATATGTTCAATACATGAATATTATCTCAGGATGTCTATGACGCCAGTAAAAATCTTAAAATAAAAATTAAACAATATCGTTGTGGTTTATTTCGCAACAGAATTACTAAAAACAAGGTCTACTTATAAACTATTGTAACATAAGTAGTTTAGTAAATTATGTACCTTTGTCCAATACAAAAAACTTGGGACGTGGAATGTGGACGTGGAATCAAAAGGGCGTGGGATTCCTCAACCCCGACACAACATGTCCCAATGGCTGATAGGGAAATGTCTTACAGATATGCAGGAAAGTTATCAATAAGGCTTACCCCAAATAAGCACCCACGGATCAACTGAGGATATCGCATAGGGTAGCAGCTTTGTCATTGGTGACCCAAGGCTGGAGGAAAATAATTCCTCAGAGCAGTGGCGATGCGTGACTTTTTTTAAAGTGTTACCAAAAATAATTAAAAAATTTTATTTAAATTTAAAAAAGTTATTTTGAACCTCCCAAATGTAAGATTTTGATTATTTTAGGTATTTTATATTATTTTACGTAGTGGACTTGGCAATTAGAACATGGTATGACTAATCCAAGCCTGTGAAATAAAAGTAAACGAAGTGCAAAAATGACAAAAAAAGAGAATCGTAGAAAAAGGGTTTTGTCATTAATCTATTTAAAAAGTGTTTCTCAATGGAAATTAAAGAAATTGACAACATTCGATCTTGCAATTGGATATTTCTTTGGCATGTTTCAATCCGCTTCATTGCTGAAAAACTTCAAACAACGAACGGCAAAATTTACAATTAGTCCAAAATAGTTGTTAGATATATTTCTTAATCAGAACTTAATTTTAGTTATAATGACAAAGTGAAATCTATTGCAATCGAGTTCGATTAAAATATTCTGGTTGTTTTATAAACTACTTACCCTTGTAAATCACAGAAATATTTTTCATACGTTTGAACATCAGTCAATTTTTCGTACACTTGACTACAGTGGTGAATAAATGTACATTCTCCAGGTTGGCTCAAAGGAGTTTCTGGACAATCAGGTTTGCTAGATTCGGTTTCATTTAGACCTAGTTTGAATTTACCTAAAAGAAATTATAAGGATATTATATTGTTGAAACTAATTAAACTTATATCAGCAATTTCTTGTTATGAATAACTAAACATAAAAAAAAGTGGCCCAATAGAACGTACAATATTATGGACGGAGAGAAGCAGGAAAATGTTATACCGGAATAAAAAAAGGTTCGGTCAGAGACCTTTGCGTACTGAATCTGAATCTTTTTGGTACCGATATGGAAGATAGTAAAAATGAAGTCATTTATTAATTGGATAAATTACAGTATTTAGTATATAAACAATATAGACATATATATACAGTAATTACTATTTAAATGGGAATAAGCCACAATTAAAGGTTAAAGTAAGTTTATTGACGTTTCAATTTCCACTTCGGAAATCGTTCTCAAAATACAAACATTCGTAAATTAAACAAATTTTGTTTTTTCGTTACTTGGTGAAAAATTCTTCTAATAATTTAATTTTATTTGACTCATTAATATTGACAATTCAGACATACATTATACATTTCAAACTAGACGACTTTAAAATGATATTACCAATATTGAGTTGCTTTCCTGGGACGACTGTACTTGTAAGATAGTTCCTTCGATTACATGAAATCAACTTTAACCTGAGAATATCCGTCAGAAAAAATCATAGCGTCTAAAATCATAATTCGTCTTTAAAAAGACTAACACATGCCATGAGGACACTAAAAATCTCCTGTTAGTGATTCCATAGTAAATTATGAGGGAAAAACCAGGAAAAAAACCTCATAATACTATCCCGACGTGGTAGGTAAATATTTGGTAGTGCATTTAGTTTACTTTTAATAAACACCAAATTCTGATTTTATATGTTTGTTATTTAAAAAACATAAATAATTTATCCTCTATATGTTACTTTCTTACTAATACTGGTATTTTCCTTTTAATAACCTCCTCTTTTAATATGAGTAACCAGATCCTACTACATTCCGCCGAGGAATTTGCGACACAATTGGTCTCATTTAGTATAATTAGAGCCGCTTCTTTGATTTTTCTCTTTTTACCATTCGTTTCTCTTAGGACTATATTTGAATCATTCCATTGAATCCTATGTTCATTATCCCATGCGTGTTTACATATTTGAGATCTATCAAATTTTTATTTTTCATTGGAAGAGGTTTTTGCCATCTCAACACATACCAAGAGGCTATCCAAAGAAATACATCATACATAGCAAGGAATTATATCAGAGCTTTCCTGAAACTGGCGACCAAGAAATAGCGGATGAACTACTGTACAGCCTAGACGCCGCTAGAAGCCAAAAGTGGACCGAAACATTAGAAAGTCTAAACTCCCAGAAATCAAGCAGACAGACATGGTCATTACTAATAAAATTAGGGAGTGGTGTCCGTACAAAACGCCGAGAGACAGCCGTAAAGCCAGATGCCGTAGCATCACATATAGTAAAAACATCCAGGGCACCAAAGGATAAAGCGCACACTATCAACGTAAAGAAAGAACTTAAAACTTTAAACTTTAAACTAAACTTTAAAACATGTAGCCACAGAAACGGAGCATTTCCTCCCCTTCACCAGCGAAGACATATCAGAGACTCTTAAAGACGTTAAGCCAGCAAAAGTATCAGGATTTGATAATATTCACCCTGAATTCCTAATAAATTGTGGCAAGTATACAAAAGTTTGGCTGGCTCGATTTTTCACAGACATCATGCCGTCTGTGCCAAAATACGAGCATTGTTGTAATCTAACAGATGACCGGTGTTTTTATAGTGCTCGACTACTGCACAAGTATTTTTTCCAAGCGGCAATCACTTTTATGCTGTGTGATACGTTGTTTTAGCCACTGCGATGTATGGCCAATGTAGCTTTTTTCACATCCTAGACACGGTATTTTATATACCACATTATTCCTATATAAGGTTGGTACTGGGTCTTTAATTTTAGAAAAAAGTTGTTTGCTATTTATGGTATTGTATTTAGCTATATTAATATTGGAAACATCTTTAAATATGGATATGACAGACTGAGTTAGACCGTTAATAAAGGGGAGTTTTTTATATTTGATTGACTCATTGTTAAAGTCAAGGACAGGACCATCATAGAAATTACTGCTGGCAATGAGTTTTTTTAAAATATGTTTAGGATAGTCGTTGTTTCGAAAAATTTTGTATATGTCCAGATTTTTTTATAACAAATTATCATCAACAATGGACATTACCCTGTTTTTTATACCCAATACTGTATTATATTTTTGACGAGTGGTGTAGTTTGAAAAATAATTCATATACCTGCCCGATGCTGTTGGCTTTTGGTACCAATCCAATGTCAGAATATTGTCATTTGTTCTTATTACCTTTGTGTCTAAAAATGGTATACTAAGATCTGTCTCGGTTTCAATTGTGAACTGAAGATGTTCATTAAATGAATTAAAAATGTTTAATGTGGTATTGATGTGATGAGATGGAACTGCACATATGATGTCATCGACATATTTATATATAAATGGTAATTCGAAAGGTAATTGTGTGATCACATTGTCTAAGAGATGAACAGTTACAATAGTAGCAAGGATGGGACTAATCGGCAAATCCATAGGTGTTCCAAAAATTTGGGAGTAAAATTTTTCATTGAAACTGAAATAAGTGTTATTAAAAATGAACCTGAGAATTAGTAAAAAATACCTTTAGATAATGTCGTGTAGTCTTTTATAAGGTTCCAATTTGATTCTATAATGTCCGTGACCATATTTAGTGGAATGTTTGTAATGTTCAATTTTATTTATGTGTGTAATCTTTTATCCTGGTATATTACGTATATCCTGGACTGAGCACGTGACCAACGAAGAGGTACTACGCCGGATAGGTAAAGAGAGAGAGGTAGGAATAAGTATAAAGAAAAGAAAGTTGGAATACTTGGGTCACGTTATGAGACACAATAAATATAGAGTACTACAACTGATCGTCCAAGGGAAAATAGACAGCAGAAGGGGTCCAGGGAGGAGAAGACACTCGTGGCTCCAAAACTTGCGGCAATGGTTCGGATTGTCATCTGCTGAACTATTCAGATCTGCCGCAAACAAAGTCAGAATAGCCATGTTGATTGCCAACGTTCGGAACGGACAAGGCACATGAAGAAGAAGAAGAAGTGTAATCTTTTAATTTCTGTAAGTATTGTAAATCTAAGTGTACTTCAGTTTTTTGAAATGTTTGTTTTTTACAGTTACTTCCGATGAAGCTACTCGTATTAAATAAATGGCGAAATATTGAGCTTTAGAGAAAACAAAGATTTTTATTTAATATAGACCACATACCCGATATTTCCAACATTCTTATAAATTGTTTTTTGGTCGAAATAATCACGTTAAATATATACATATATATATATATATATATATATATATATATATATATATATATATATATATATATATATATATATATATATATATATATATATATATATAATTTTTAAAATTCCAAAGGTAGCCCGACATAGGTATATTTACCTTATTTAAAGTTTTATTCGGGATGATAATAACTACCTTATTCTGTGGTTTTTAGCTAAACAGGTACTAAATTACAAAATGAACGGAAGAGAAATCGTATGACATATCATGAAAAAATACGACGAAGTTTGATGTCGAAATAGGAAATAAATATTTAAACCCTCGATTAAAGAAGAATTTTTACTGTCTTTAAATACCTATAGTGAAATGATTTGCTGGATCAACCTAATATAATAAAAATGTAGGTATAGGTATTAATCACAATATAATTTTTTATACTACTTAATTATTATTGTGAGTGAATCAAGCTAAAATGTTTTAGGTCTTAATAATCTAAGGAATCAATAAAAATGTTTCACTCACCTTTTGAAAGAGTTAATACTTGATCATCTCCTAAAATTGCAGCAAGCCAAGGTAGTTTCTCCTTTAATACTTGAAGGGGAGATTTTGGATTTTCTGTAGTGCCTAGAGTTGAAGTGACCGTTGTGCTATAAGTGGCTGATGGTGTGAATGGAGTACTTAAGTATACGTTGTTTTTGTTAAAAGAGGGATAAGGGGCAGGCAAAGCTCCTCCATAAATTCTATCTGACAATGAATCGACATCGGATTCAGCTGCTACTGGAGAAGAAATAAAGTAGTTCGATGCTCCAGAGATTGATAAGGGACGAAAATAACTACCTGTTTGAAAAAAATATTGATAAATAGAATCATGTGATTGTAATATTATTGAAGTTCAATTAGTAATTTCCCTAGCCCAGCTTATATGCAACGTATGGTTTAGGAGAGAAATTAATACAGTACTTTAAGCATAAATAAAACACAAACCTGCAGAGCCGAGCATAGGTGCTTTGGACTGTAAGGCTAAAAAGTAGGTGCAGGAAAAATTAGATATTGTAAACCTTATTATAACATATAGACTTACCTGATAGAGGAATTCCGCTGGCAATGATTGGGTACCCTGAAATAGTGCAAATTGTTCTTGAGAACTATATATAGGCATGTATGTATAGATTAAAGGAGATAATAACTGTTGCAGTCATTTGGTATAAAAATATATTTTGATGACGAAAGCAAATTATCTATTTTTTTATAGTAAAAGTATTCATAATACAACATTAAAAAAATTAAATATACCCTTAGTCGCCTAAGGGTATGCACATCTATTAATGCTCACATGCTCACTGTGCATACAAACTTTTATTTTATACTAGGCTTGTTATCGTAATCACAGTTTAAATATTTTTTAAAATTCAGAAAATTTATCATAGTAGAGTGAGCAATACCGTCGTTAGGCTAATGATCTCACATATATATATATATATATATATATATATATATATATATATATATATATATATTACAGACCTATAAGTCTACTACCAATCGTATACAAGATATTCACAAAGATCATCAACAACAGATTAACAAACGCATTAGATGCTGCACAGCCGAGAGAACAAGCTGGCTTCAGAAGTGGATTCAGTACCATAGATCATATTCATAAACTTCGGGAACTAATGAATAGAGCTAAAGAATATGAAATACCACTAGCATTAACCTTCATAGATTTCGAAAAGGCTTTTGATTCTCGAAACTGCCAAGGCAGTAATAGAAGCTTTGACCAACTAAGACATTGACAAACCGTACATAGAAACTTATAATACTATATAATAAAGAAACTAATAAACAAATATATACAGACAAGCAAAAGCTAAGGTAAAAATTTATCAAAACACTCCAGAATTTTCAACTACCAGAGGCGTCTGACAAGGAGACGCAATATCACTAAAGCTTCTCGCAGCAACTCTAAAAAATATATTCAGTAAAATGAACTGGCAGAACAAAGGAATATCCATTGATGGAGAATATCTCAGCCATCTAAAATTTGCAGAAGACATTTTTCTGATTGCTAATAATACCGCAGAACTACAAGAACTGATAAGCGACCTAAATGCAACTAGCAATGAAGATGGCCTAAAAATGAAGTTGACAAAAACAAAAACCATGTACAACGATCTAGTGGATGCCCAAGTTGTAATAATAAACAACACTGCACTTGGGACAGTCAACGAGTATCTATACCTGGGACAATTAATACATAAATCTGGCTCCTCACTTTCAGAAATCAACAGAAGACTGAAACTAGCTTGGACATCTTTTAGTAGAAATGCAGTTATATTTAAATCGAAGATGTCAATCCACCTGAAGAAAAAAGCAATCGATCTGTGTATACTATCAATCATAACATACGGCGGATACTAAAGAAAGAGATAATATCGAAACTCAAACTCATCCAAAGGTCAATGGAGCGATGCATGCTAGGTATAACAAAGAGAGATCGAAAAAGAATAGAATCGATCAGACAGAAAACCTAGTTTATTTAGACATTACTAGACATTTAGTGAGAAGAACTGACAACAGGTGGTCCACTAGAATTACACTGTGGTATCCAAGAGGCGTCATGAGACCAAGAAGACGTCCAAATTTAAGATGAGACTATGACATAAGGAAACAAGAAGGTACACAACATGGAACAGAAAAGCGAATTTTAGACATTCATGCGCATATATGAAGAATGAATATGTAAGGAAGGCTACACCATCTCTATCTATCTATACAGTCCTTGCTGTCCAATTTTGGACATAGGCCTTCTCTTCCTTCTTCCACGTCTCTCTATTGTAGGCAGTTTGTATCCACTTTGGGCCTGCGTGTTTCTTCAAGTCATCTGACCATCTCATTTGTGGCCTTCCTCTTTTTCGTTTATAACTATATGGTCTCCAGTGTATAATCATCTTATTCCATCTGTCGTCTTTCTGTCTTATGGTATGTCCAGCGAACTTCCACTTAAGTTTTGCTATCTGCGTTAGTACATCGGTCACTTTTGTTTTGTTGCGGATCCAAGTGTTTCTTTTCTTGTCTGATAGCTTGATGTTCAGCATTTGCCTTTCCATGGCTCTTCTGATCTTTCCTATTTTTTCCATGTTTTCCTTTGTAAACGTCCAAGTTTGAGAACCGTAGGTGAAAACAGGAAGTATACATTGGTTGAAGACTCTTGTTTTTAAATATTGGGGGGCTACACTATAATCGGTAGAATATGTTGAGAATGATGATGATAAAACTACAGAGTATGATAAAAATGATGATCTCACGTCAGAAGTGCACCAGATCGTACTTTATATTTACTTAGATTATATGCAAAAACGTTATTATTTTAAAAATTTAATGACTGACTGTAGATGACAATTGAATGGATCCCCCGTCGCTTGCGACATGCAAAGTTACTAATATTAATATAAAAAACATCACCGAACGATTTCGGAATAACTATTCCATCATCACTGCTATCTGGATGTACATGTGTGAAGCTACTAAATATTTAGATAAAAAACCTTTAAATGTAGTTAGATTAACTTTGAATAACATTTTTGATATTTAAAAACTATCATGTTTAAGTTATAAAAAAAATTGATCGCATAGTAACATATGACTCCACTGGGGTTGCTAGTCCTTAGAGAAGTGTCTGTGAGGAGTTGTTGATAGCAACAAGTATCATACGGTTGACATACGGTATTCAGTTCACCAAGATCTTCACCAAGAATCCAACTCCAAGACTATACAACGACTTTAATTAAAGATACATCATAACATACTCCAAGTAAACAAAACTATTCATGATGACCTGGACATCTTCACTACAGAAGATGAAAGCTCTAAAGAAGACTCTTTTAGCAGCAGCTACTTCCAAAAACTATCCGGCAATTAAAACGCGAAGATCAATTATCTAAGTAAACCTTTAGCAGTACGCAGAAGGCTAAGCAAGTAACGACTAACTAATTTGCAGCAACAAGAACAATTAAACTATAAATACGGAGTAATGTTTGTGGACAAACTCTTCCCCGAACCACTATAAATAGCATATTTGTGCAGATTGTTAATTTTTCATTATCAATAAAAAAATCTTAAATTGTAACAAAACAAGATACTTACGTTTATCACTTCCATCCTCAGTATCCACTGCATCCGTTTTATTAGGTTTAACAACAACCAAGGAAGTAACATCGCTAACAAATGAATATTTCAGCGCTATCCTGAGAGCTTCTTGTGTTGGTCCTGTTTTGTTGTCGGCTGCCTCTCTCTGTTTTAGGTATTGTTTTAATGTCAAGTAAGCCCAAAGTCTTTCTAAACTTCCGACAGCTTGATTTATAACTGGCACTAACTTTACTGGTCCATTTATGCCCCAACCTTCGACGGTTGAAGGAGAAAATCCTGGATCTAGATTATCAAAACCAAAAAGTAGTAAATTTATCTTAAAAATAATAGACAATTATTTATTTACTAATAATTAAAGAGAGTCTGAATTTACAACATAAACTTTAAGTTATAATTAATGAATGTATTAATTCATTCACATTCATTCATTAATTAATGAATGTGAAAATGTGAACATTTTTTCTGATAAGGCAACATTTTCTTCTAATAAAACTGCCTCGTCAAAGTGTCACTGGTGGATTGAGGGAAATCCCCATTTTGCAATAGAGACTCCAATATGTGACCAATATTTATTTAAAACGAAGGTGTGGTGCGGTGTTTATAAAAACAGATTAATTGGACCGTATTTTTTTCACCAATCTATGAGTTCTAAGCGGTATTTACAAGTTTTACAACATCACATCAAAGGGAATTACTTACCGAGGATTTGTCCAGAGACAACCAGCTCGGAGCCGTCAAACAAGATAGGAAAAACTTGCTTAGTCACGTCTGATACATTATTGACATACTTAAACACAACATTAGACAAAAGAGGTGAGGAAATCTGTTTATAGAATTCTTGTAACTGCAAAGAGGCGTCCGCAGCTTCGTAAATATGTCTGTTGAACCCTAAGTTCTTCAAGGCTAATTTTTGCAAGAAAACTTTATCGGCACCATCTCCAAATGACAGGGAAAAGATCGGTGTTTTACCGCTATTTAGTTCGGTGATAGTACTGATGATTTTCTCATTGTTAGTTTCTCCTACAGTTGCTTCTCCGTCAGTTAGAAAAACTATAATCGGTTGGTGTGTTTTGTCTTCCTTATTTTTTATTACAATTTGAAGACCAGTTGTTAAGGCTGAGTAAATATCAGTACCGCCAAAAGCTCTTAGCTTTTCTACAACATTTTCCGCCTTTTTAATATTTTCTTCTGTTGCAGGGTATGGTGGAGGAATCGGTTGTTGCTAAAAGAGATAAATTATATAAATGGAGCGTACATATAAAATCAAATACAATTACGCTATCATAATAACCTAAATTGGATGTAGTTTTCTGTTTTTCACTAAATCTTTATTCTTATCGTCTTTTCGGTTACGAACTGTCGGTAGTTACAATAAGAAAATATCTACAAAAAAGACAAGTGCTATGACGTTTGCAGAAACGATATAAATGCAACAGAAGGTTAGAGGAAATACAGAGGCTAGAAAGAGGTATGAAAGGTCTAAAAGAGCAGAAGATAAGAATATATACAAGGTAGCAAAGAGGGAAGCAAAGAGCGCTGTAGCTACTGTTAAAAAAGATCCTCTGCACAGCTGCATAAAGATTTGGAAACACCCGAGGGGATGAAAAAGTTACACAGAATTGCTAAAGTAAGGGACAAATAGTCAAAAGACTTGCACTTGGGAATAGCGAAAGTTGAGGTTGTCGATTTGTGAAATATGATAAAGAACAATAAGGCAGTAGGATATAATGGAATACCAGTGAAGGTTTGGAAGCCTCTAGAAGAGAAACGGATTGATATTTTGTGGAAAACGATGAGTAGGATATATTATGAGGAAGAAAGGATGCCCAGTGCATGAAGAGAGAATGTAATGGTGTCAATCTATAAAGAAAAAGGGGATATTCAAGACTATAAGAAATATAGAGGGACAGATTTAATGTCGCACATTTGGGAGAGAACCGTAGAGCAAAGGTCAAGAAGAAACTCATCGATGAGAGAAGAACAGTTTGGAAGAGAGGTAGCGAAAAATCAAGGAAAGATGGAAGACTTTGTGGCAGAAGACTTGATAGAGAAGGGTTTAGGTGAAGAAGACCCTATCAACAGAAAAGATTTTAAAATCGGAAGTCCGAGGTCATATGACTCACCTTTAGTACTATCTTTGGTTTAAATGATTTCATTCGACACCTCATCTGTCATTCCATATATTCTAATAACGATGGAGTTATGTTCACGGACAGACAGACAGATACGGATAAATCAAGATTTTCACATGTTAATGTTGTAAAATGCGTGAATGCAAAAATAAGTTGTAATATGAGACTTATTGTGGAGTAACGAAGGCAAACGGTCTTCGTAAGAGGCGCTGAAGCCTGGACTAGGACTAAAATTCCTGTATCTGACAGAAATCCTTTGAATTATAATAATATCGCTTAAGGTATCTAGCACGTATCATATCATTATCTAATAAAATAATCATAAGGCGAATTGAAAAATTACTAGAAATCTTCACATAAGGAGAATCTTTGGACACATGAGGCAATTTGATAAATATTGTCTGCTATAAATAATACTACAGAATGAATAATGTCATAATTAAAAATCTAATTAATTCACCCGAATGTTATTCATTAAACTATTTAAAAAAGCAGTTGATAAGATTATTTGGGTTAATATGACCGTAAACATGCAAAGAGAATATGCAAGAAGAGAGAGCAAGTCTTGCGGTAATTATGAAAACGAAAAGAGAATGGCGGAATTCTGCACATCAAACGAACTAAGGATAACCAACACATTTTTTGATCATAAAATTCAACATAAATACACGTTTGAAAATACAAGAGGACATAGATCAATGATAGATTATGTGGTCACAAACAGAAATATTCACCATAAACAGATAGTGGATGTGAGAAGTTTGACGTCACCCAATGTGGGAAGCGATCACTATTTGGTACTTGGTAAAATTAGATTCAATGAAAGATGGAAAGAAAAGCTTAAACAAACCAATTCTGAGCAAATGAAAGCAATATAGAGACTAGCTGGAGAAAACTTAAGAAAAATATTCTGGATGCTGCCCGAGAAGCACTTGGAACGAAAATAATAAACAAAAAGTGGTCAACGAAAACACCATGGTTTACACTAGAGGTTAAACAAAAATGTAACCAAAAAAGAAAAGCTTTCCTAAAATATAAGTTAGAAAAAAACGAATGAATCATATGAAAAATATAAAAGAAAAAAAACTGAAACTCATCAAATGGTAATAAAAACAAAAACAGATTACTGGGAAAGATTGACAAAAGGATTAGAGATGGATTTCTATGGACAATAAAAACAAGTATGGCGCTTCATAAGACAGCAAAGAAGCGAAATGAAAGAACTAGTTGAAATAGAACACATACAAGAGGATACATGGGTGGTCTTCCTGACAGAAATGTTTAAAAAACAAAACGAAGAACCTTTACCAGAAACGCCAAATATAATAACTGAGGAAAAGACCGAAATCTCCCAAAACGATGTGAAAGAAGGAATAAACAAATTCAAAAACAGAAAGTCACCTGGAGAAGATCAAATACCAAATAAACTCTTAAAATATGAAGGTGATTACCTTGTACAACAACTGCAAATTCTTAGTAATAAAATAATCACCACCAACAGAATACCAGATGAATGGAGGAGAGCAATCATGGTGATGTTCTTCAAAAAAGGAGATAAGAAAGACCCCAATAATTATCGAGCAATAAATCTATTAAATACAACACTCAAATTGCAAGGATTTCGAACAGCGAGATCATGCACGGATGCAGTTTTTGTAATAAGACAAATAAAAGTAAAGGCGCTGGAATACAAGAAACCAGCATATATGTGTCTGATAGATTTAAAGAAAGCGTTTGATAGAGTGAGAATTCGGGACGCGATATATTTATTATATGAAAAGGGAATATCACTGGATTTAGTAAAAACCATTGAGAATATATATATAAAGATAACATAGCTACGGTAAGTTGTAAAGGAAATCTATCGCAACCTATCAGATTTGAAACTGGCATTAGACAAGGAGATTCGCTGAGCCCATTAATATTTAATCTGATAATGGATGAAATCATAAAGAAAGTTAAAAAAAGAAGAGGATATAGAATGGGAGAAAAGGAAATAATGATAATATGCTACGCCGACGACGCCATAATAACAGCCGAAAATAAAGATGACCTACAAAGATTAATTAAAGAATTCAAAGATACGGCGCTCATATACAACATGGAGATCTCAACAGAGAAAACTAAAGCGATATTGATATCAACGGAACCGAGACGATGTAAACTAGTCGTAAATAACAAAATAATAGAACAAGTGATGGAAACTGAATACTTGGGAATAAAACTGTCAAGCTACGGAAAAGTGGAAGAAGAAGTACAAAAACAAGTGAAAATGGTAAACAGAGCAGTAGGATGTCTCAACAACACAATCTGGAGAAACAAATACCTCTAAACAGAAACGAAAACCAGGATATATAAATCAAAAATAAGACCGATAATGACGTACACATCGGAAACCAGAGAAGATACGGCGAAAACACAAAGACTACTGGAAACAACAGAAATGAAAGTCTTACGAAAAATAACAAACCAAACTCTAAGAGACAGAGTAAGAAGTGAGGAAATACGAACGAGATGTGGTATAGAGGAAATAAACGCGTGGACCAAAAGAAGAAAAGTGGAATGGAATCAACACATCGAAAGAATGACAGAAAATAGCAAGAATAGCATTACGAATACGAATAGCTAGAGAAAAATCGCCAAATGGAAGAAGATCATTGGGACGACCGAGGAAAAGATAGTCAGACAACGTCAATTGAGGCTAAAAACCGAAGTAAAACAGGCATGAAGCCTATTTATAAAGTACGAAGAAGAAGAAGAAGACTTTTTCTTCTAGGGTAAAAATGGATGCCATTGAAATGAAATGCCATTAAAGGTATACTTACCGTTTTATTTTTGAAAATAGCTTCTGGATCTTCTGGTTCGTATCCCCATTGATCGATGCCAGACTGGTATTGAATAGCAGACTTGTCAATGTTCCAAACTTTGACCACAGAACCAAATTCAATAATGCTGAATATATCTTCCTTTTTTAATTCTGGCAGAATACTCTTCATAGCTTCCTTTAGTTGGGTTATTCTTATTCCTTCCATGCTACCGCTAGTATCCAAAATGAAGACAACTTGTTTTGGAAGTGCCGGAATATCACTTGGGGCGAAGAAATGTACGAAATGACCTCCGTCGACTAAAACCTAAAAATATATAGAGTCGTGATGATTTAATGCTAATCTGGATTCTTTACTAAATATGAACATTACTACTAATTGAGTCTGGTATATGACATGTTGAAAATTTTCACTTTAAAATACTTACTTCTCCTCCAGGACCGGCCTTTTCAACATCGTATTGGACGACGAATTGTCCTGCTAGGCCATTTTCAGCATTTGTTCCCAAATCAGTAGCATATTGTTTTTGTTTTTCTACATCAGGACTAAATTTGACAACGGCTGATGTGGCATTAACTTTAACGATCTCTGCTTTTGGATTCAGGCTTTCATCTTTCTTAGCAATTTCGTTTCCAGACCTTAGTGGTGGCGCATTTATAAATTTAAGAGGGCGAGATTCGTCTATGTGAACCTGTAATCAAATAATTATATAATACATAAATGTAAAAAAGATGAAAATTCGAAACTGAACTGAATACTTAAGAAACTACTACTACTTAAAAGAATTACAGACTTGAAAGAAAAATAATTGAGGTTCTTAGATTAATATTTTTGAAATAAAATTTTAAATTTTTTGAACATTTTGCAAACACAGAAAAAACTCTTGCAATGTTTATTTTATATTGCAAAATCAACGGTACAGCATGGCTTTATCTTCAAGTGACCTGGCACTAAAAGGTCCCTTGTCAGGGTTACGGATGAAGTCCATAACGGCAGCCACGGAGGAGAAGCGGAGGTTCGGTATGGTGCGGATGGAGGAGGTGGCAATCCTCGATTATAGGGTTAATGTAGAATCAAAACAGTAGCGTCTGATCCAGAATGGATGGCTATGAACAGCGTCTGAACTAGAGTGGGCGGCTGATATCAAACTCACTAACCCGTCTAGCCAGCGTGGTGTTTTAAAGCTACTCATTCTTCCAACTATATAGACATGACGAATACTAAAACGAACGGAAACAATCCCCAGGTGGGTGGAGTATGTTATGCCAAATCCCACACCCAGAAAAAGGTCTGCCTCGTGGAATCTGAGAGAGGCAAGAATTCGCTTAGTACACACAGAATGCACATCGGAACATATAACATCAGAACGATGAGGACAGAAGAGTTGCAAGAAGAACTTAAGACCATAAAATGGGACATAGTACACTTATGGGGCGAAGTAGAGGCGAAGGAACGACTCTACTAAAATCAGGGCACACTTTGTACCAATACAATTAAGGAAATAACCAAGGTATAGGAGGCGTAGGCTTTTTGGTACATAAGAGAACTGAAAACTTGGTAAATAAATACCAAGCGATTTCTAATAGAGTTATCTATCTGGTCTATCTATCTATAGCCCAAAATCTATTCATGTGTTAAATATAGGCCTCTCCCATTTGTCCCTATTTGTCTCTGTCTTCTGTTTGTCTTTTCCACATTAGACCTGCGCTTTGCTTAATGTCATCTTTTCATCTCATTTGCGGTCGACCTCTTGACCTTTTTGCAGTATATGGTCTCCAGCGGCCAATTTCTTTATTCCATCTTCCATCCTTATATCTTTCGTTATGCCCAGCCCATTTCCAATTTCATTTCAATGCATGTTCGACAGCGTCTGTTGTTTCGGTTTTGCATCTTATCCACTCGTTCCTCTTTTTATCTCTCAACGATATTCCCAACATTTGTCTTTCCATAGCTCTTTGAGTTTTCTTTATTATATCTAAGTTGCTCTTGGTACACCTCCACGTCTGGGCACCATAGGTCAGAACAGGACATTCTGACATCTATCTGGTAATAACACTAAATCGTAGATACAGCATTCAAATAATCTACTGTTATGCACGAACTTCTTCTGCAGATGATGAAGAGGTAGAATAACTTTATGAAGATATTCAAGAGCCAGAAAATTAAAAAAACATATTACGCAATAATTACGGGAGATTTCAACGCTAAAATAGGCAAGAACCTGCAAATGTCCTCAGCAAAGAAAAACTATTCTGCTTAAACACATTCTACAAGAAAAAGATGCAGAGAAAATGGACGTAGCACAGCCCAGACGGCAAAGTAAAAAATGAAATTGACTTTATACTCTCTAACTTCAAAAACATTGCTAAAGATGTTATTGTATTAAATTCTGTCAACACTGGTAGTGATCATCGATTAGTTAGGGTGTGAATAGAAGTAAATACGAAATTCGGTAGAAGAAAATTATTAACACAGTATAAATTACCAAACATAGAAGCACTCGAAATGAATCAAGAGGAATATGAAAGTGAACTAAAAACGAGAATAGGACGTCTATCAGTATTCAACACGAAAGATAAAAATGAAATAACACAAAAATTAATGAATGCCATAACATCAACTGCAAAAAAGATCTATAGTACAAATAAAAATCCGAGAAAAATGAAATTGCAACAAACAACACTGGATTTAATGGAAGAAAGAAGAAGAACATTGAAATAATCACCAGAGTATAAGGATATCAACAATAAAGTTAAAAAGAACATATGGTCAGACTTGCGAGCCTATCAAACAAAACAAATATTGCAAACCATCGAAAACATTAGAAAGATGAGAGTATTGAAATCAAATTTAACTAAAGGAAAATCAAAGATAACTAAAATCAAAACCAACAGGGGAATACGGTAACGGAAAAAACTCAAATAATCAAGGAAATACAATCGTTCTATGAGAATCTGTATACATCTACTATACAGAACCCCGGAACAGACCATAGAACAATTCTAACCGTCGGCTCGGAAACTTGGAATTTTGGGAGCAGTTCATCCAGTTATTCACTATTAGAAGGAGGCGCACTTAACGAGTATAGTGAAAAAAATCCAACATTCACCAAGTTCTTATTTTACTTTTGGTATTTTTGCTAAAGAAAATTACAAAAAATTAGAAGAGCTGAACTTTTTTTAATGTGTCCTTTTAAAATGTACAGCGGACAGTGAAGGAAATATCAGTTTATTGGGGGTACTTTTTGAATTTTTTTCTTGTATGTCTAGAAATATATAAATCAATACATGCACTCACTATAATGATAATAAATATAGCTAAGGTAAATCTTAAATTTTTTATTTATTTTAATTTTTTTTATTTATTCTAAATAATATTTATTATTAATATTTTACCAATATTTTACCAGGTCATCGAGAGATATAAAATTTATAAAGATATCACAGATCATCCCACTTAACACATCAATGATGTCTTAAGTGGGAACCCAGTCTCGAATACTCCTATAAACAAATATTTTTCACTACCATATTTCAGAGATATCACTCCGGGGTTAACAAGGATTCTGAAAAGTGTTGAATATAGCTTTGGCAATAATAATAACAACATTAAACTTAATGTGGCTTGTAGATCAGCCCTAACAATTAATAATCTTTATTCTAAGATAAAAGATAAGACTCCCATAGATAGGCTTAGTAATATTGTCTACAACATTCCATGTCTCTCTTGCAACAATTCCTACATCGGTCAAACATCTCAATTATTGAAATCACGTATTACACTACACAAAAGTGATTCTCGACTTCACCCTGACCGTTGTGCATTAGCCAAACATGTCCATTCCACTGGTCATCTCATGGACTATACTAACACCACAATTCTCCACCGTGAGAACAATAAATCTAAAAGAGAGTTCATTGAAATG
The DNA here is from genome assembly GCF_040954645.1 of Diabrotica undecimpunctata. NCBI lineage: Eukaryota > Metazoa > Arthropoda > Insecta > Coleoptera > Chrysomelidae > Diabrotica > Diabrotica undecimpunctata. The sequence goes on from NC_092808.1 coordinate 129,028,199, forward strand.
TCTTATATTTTCCTTAACGATTTCTCCATTAATGTTAAGAGTGACATCAAGAATCTAAGCGATATATACCACTTGTTACTTAAATCAGATACCAAGAACAATACTATATCACAGATAACTAACTCGACTGATATATCCATTAACAACTAACATACCTTTATAATTAATTTTCATTAACACAAAAAAAAATATAACATTCCCTTGCTTTTCTTAGATACATCTCAATAAGATGCAATAATACATGAACAATATAATATAATTAAATAAAGTAAATCAAAATAATATTTCCCTATACTGGGATTTAAATTCATTCGTTTTTTACCAATGAACCTTAACGACATAAATTTTCATAAGAACAATGAAGTTGTCAGTTCTTGCGTTCTGGCTAAAACAGAACCTCACTTTTAAACTATCTAAAAATCAAAAATTTAGTTATTGCCGACAATTCAAAGAATTACCTCCTTTTAAATGTAGTTACATTGGGTTTTTCGATTAACCTTGGGTAAGCCTTTACGTGTCAAGTTCAAAGCTACAATACATTTCAAACCTTACAAAAAAACTTTTTTTGCACATAGTAACAAAAAAACACCACTATGTTACTAGCAAAGTTTTTTAATATTCTAACTCTACAATTCTAAGTTACGGTAAGATCAATAATGTTTTAATAGATAATATATGGTAGCTAATTATAATTTATTCTCTTTCAGCCCTGAAGAAGCCAAATTAATTCTCTTTGGCGAAAACGTTCGGCGAAACAATTGATACACATTAGAGTCTTTCTTGCAGATTTCCCCAATATTTAAGAGTTTACTATATATATATATATATATATATATATATATATATATATATATATATATATATATATATATATATATATATATATATATATATATATATATTTAAAGTATCAAGACTTACAAAAACTGAGGAAAATATTTAAAGAATTGATTTGAAAGACTGGGAAACAAATATGTGAAATGACAACTAGAAGTAATTCTAAAATAATTGTACAATGAAACAAAGCAGAAGTCTCTTTGGAGAAAAAACTTATTTAAGCTTACATAAATATAGAAACTACAAAAATGTCTCGTTTCTTGTGGTTGGGCATGTAATAATTCTAATTTTAAGATACTCTAATCTCTGATTCTGTGAAAAGGCTAGATGATAATAAATGGGGCATTAGTCCATAAAGAGTTATAACTGGTAAGGAGGTGATTATAAAAACACGACTCCCAATGTAAATAGACCAATGAAAATAAGTCAATAAATAAAAGATATAGCAAAGTTATGCTGAAATTTGTATTTTTATTATTATTTTATTCTTGTTTAATCGCCTTACCTCTACGTCTAATTTTTTAACTGGTTGTCCTGGATGGATGTTAATGACAAGTTCGTATTGGTTATTAGCACGTGTTAAAAGCTCTTCGTACTTCAAATAGAAGACTGCTTTCTTTTGTGGTTCAACGTTGACAGAAACGGTAAACCTGTTGGTATCTCTTGCGCTGACTGACACGTGAGCTGCAGCTTGTCCACTTGCAACAGCCTGAAAACAGATTATTGTAAAAATATATAAAATTATTATTATTTCCTATTAAAGGATAAAAGAAATTAGCAAGATTGCTCAAACTAGAGAGAAATTACCTTACTGAATACGGTACAAAATATTAGTCCAGACTATATAAAAATTAGAACAGTTGACAAAAGGTGTGTTGGTTAATGGCAAGAACAATATGTAATGAGTAGAAAACTTCTGCCCAGTAAGAAAACATTTTAGTATATTTTTTTGTCTAGAAACTTTTAAATGAGAGGAGAACGTCCACTCACATAAAGAGCCAGTCGCATTTCTCAGGACATTCACATGTCTTGCAACTATAATGACAGTAGTCCCCCACGACAACAGTAATATTCGCAGATTGCCTTCCGATCGTATCATCGGTCGGAGGATCTCGTAACTCATGTCAAAAATACATTTCGCTCACCTCACCATAAATACTTGGGCATCTCGATAACTACTTGGCATTAAAGGAGATATGATGGAAATACGAAATAATCTTTCTAACTCCTCCTTATAAAATCCATTTCACTTGCTAGGAGCTTGTTTTTGTTAGTCTTCGTTACATCCTAAACTTGGAAACCGTACAAGATAATAGGTACTTTCAATTATGTTTTTATAAATAGTACGTTTTTCATGCTTTTTTTTATTGAACTGTCCTAAAAACTTTTATCCGGAAAATATATTATCTATAGTAGACTTTCCTGTGCAAAATCGTCCTTCCCATTGTTTATATAAAATATATTCCTTCAAAATTCTAGAAATAATTCTTCCTATCGCTAGCAAAGAATAAGGGAGTTTAAGGGGGGCCTATGTCCAACAGTGGACGTGATAAATGAAGGCTGGATAATGATGATAATGATCGCTGGCATTACCGCTATACCCTGTATTTTTTTGGGTTGGCTTTTGTACCTTTTTTGTGGATGGGTGAAATATAAGACTACTCCTTTTTTTCTAGGCATCTTTCAAAAAGTTTTTGGGGCATTTCTAAGAATTTAACTGGGCCAAACCGTACTAGATCTGGATTTATTTCTTTAGGACCTGGAGATTTCTACACTTGCTACTTTTATACCTCTTTCTACCTATTCCAAGCTTAAATTTATCATTTCACCTGTTAATCTAACGTTCTGCTCATTCTCTAGAAAATTGTTTCGTGTTTTTGTCATAGAATCGTAAACTATGCATTTGATCATGTTATGATCTTTACCAAAGTTATTTTGCATGAGTTCACGAAGGTTTCTAAGTTGGTATGACGGTTTGTACAATTTTCGACAGATGGCGCTACTGTCATACAAATGAATTTCATATATTACCGTGACAGTACATGCTGATTTGAATTGAAACGAAAACAGTTTGTGGGTGACATAATAATTTATGTAAATTGTGAAATTCATGTCCGGCTCACATTGAGCAGACAATATTGTACGTATTTTTATATATGAGAGCATTTTTCGAATAGTTTTGTGCATTTCTTTGTGAGTTAAATTATTTTAGTAATACATGTTCGAATAAGCATTGCTCGATCAAGACAAACACTGCACCCTGATTTAAATCTTGGTGTATTCCATTATTACAGTAATAATGATTACAGTTTTCATCCAAGTGTTGGTATTGGAAAAATAGATACATTTTTTATGTATTGTAGTGCCCTCAAATTTAAGAACGAAACGTTGATGTCGAAGTCGATAATCGTTGGGTTGTCCCACATTCATCGTTGCTCTCCAAGACCTTCAAAGCACACATTATTGTTGAGTTTTGCAATTCAGTGAGGTCAATCAAATACATTTGCCAATATGTCAAAAAATGAAGCCATATGACAGTTTTCCGAGTAGGAAATATGGCCGTATCACTCGGTGAAATGAACCAACACCTACATTAGCAGCAATGAAGCAGTATAGCGCATTTCCAATCCATGAACGACATCCAAGAGTAGTACACTTGGTGGTGCATCTCGAGAATTGACAGCGCGTGTACTTCACAGCAGATAATGTTTGTGCAAGAGCTTTGGTTCCATCGGCAACAAGTTTAATTGCATTTTACTTATTGTGCCAAGATAATATTTCAAAGACTCTACTTTAGTCTGAGGTACCTAAATTCAACACATAGCATTGACTCTCTCGACGGCGAAAAAGTTTTAACGTCGTAAACAAGGTAAAGCTTGAAGGACATCCCAAATTGTATTTAAGTGAGGCATTGGGTCATCTATACACTGTTCACCCGAACAATACAGAATGTTTCCATCCATGATTGCTGCTAATTAATGTACGTGGACCGACATCCTTCCAAAATTTAAGAACAGTCAACGGTCACCTATGCGCCACTTATCGCCAAGCTTGTCAGGAACTAAAGCTTCTTGAGAATGATGCACATTGGGATACTGCACTCGCTGATGCATCGATTACTGCTCGACCAATGCAAATACGTACATTATTTGCCATAATATTGACAACCTGCTTCCCACTTAATCCAAAAGTTATTTGGAAAAAAATAAAAGGACTACATGGGTGAAGATATTCTACATTAATTGCGTGCTCAATTGCGTGCTCAATCAAAATCCGAAAATTCAATTGAAACCAAAGGCAATGATTTTTATTGAAGACATATGTTTGGCAATAGCTAACAAGGCACTGGTGCAACTGGGAATGTCTGCTCCGACACGAAGAACGATCTTTTCGATTGTCATTTGCAACGAGAATCACACTTTGATTCTGACGAATTGGAGACATTTTTTCAGACATATCTGCCGCAGTTGGTTCCAGAACAACATTCCGTATGGCAAAATTATGCGTGCAATCATAGAACAAAGCGCTAGACTATTTTTCATAGATGCGCCCGATGGTAAGACTTTTCTTATTTAATTTATTTTGGCAAAAATATGATTAAAAAATAACATTACACTGGCCGTTGCATAATCTGGAATTGCAGCAACCCTTTTGGATGGTGGCCGAATGGCACATTCAGCATTGAAACTGCCGTTCAATTTGCAAAACACTGAGGTTCCGACATGCAACATCCGCACAAACTCTGGAATGGGAAAAGTACTCCAAACGTGTCAAATTATCACATGGGACAAATGTACAAAGTCTCGCAAGTAAGCATTGAAAGCGCTTGATCGTACGTTTCGAGATTTTCGAGGAAGCGCAAGGATCTTCGGTGGCGCACTCATTCTATTGTCGGGTGATTTTCCACAAACACTGCCGGTTATACCCTGTTAAAACCCGGTTATGATCGAGGCAACAATTTTGACTGAAAAATTCAAAAGTTAAGACATAGCGTTGCCACGTACCTCAATGATCCCGACAGATATGCTATTCGAATGCAAACGTTTACGGTTCCCGCTGCGACTCCCTTTAGCAATGACTATCAACAAAGCACAAGGACAATTGTTGCAGATGTGTGTATTCAATTTGGAGAATCCATGCTTCTCGCATATGCAGCCATATGTGGCCTGCTCATGCGTCAGAGAACCTTTTGATTTAATCGTTTACACACCACAAGGACAAAAAGAAATATTGTGCAATGTCACTTTTTTTCGAAATGAACAAAATCAATAAAATCTAATAATATAATAAAATGATAATGTAACACTGTCTAATAATATTGTAATAATAAAATATTTATGTAATGTCTTTCCTTCAAATTTATTATAGTTTAGGGCGTAGCAATGCGAGCAGGGTGCAGCTAGTTGTAAATAAAAATTATTCGGCAGGGTTGGTGTGTCGGTTGTTTACACTGGCTCAAAAACTAAATCGGCTAAACATTTCTCGCAATTTATTGGCATTCTTCCGTCTTAATTCGAACAATTTTTTGTACCGTTTCATGACAGCCGATAAAACCTGACAGTTGACAGGTGACAGTTCCTACAATGGACACACAGGATTAGACTGCAGGTTTGTTTTATTAATGATAACAACATACAAATTTGAAACACTTAGTTGTGTATAAGTCTAGCTAGATTAATAATGCCGACTATAATTTATAGACTAAGATCAGACTTTCGGATATATAAACTATAATATCTGAATTATACATATATATATATATATATATATATATATATATATATATATATATATATATATATATATTAATGTTTTTGAAACCAAAAAAATAAATATTTAGATTTATTACCTTAGTATAGGTGTTTTTAGCTTGCTCCTTTTCCTGTACATAAGCCTTGTACTGTTTACCTTCAATCTCCATAATAAATTCAGAAATATAAGCCTGTTCAGGAATAACTACAGAAAATGTAGCTTCGTGAGCGTTTTTGTCTAAGTTTCTCACCTTGCTAGTAATTTGACATTTGGCAAATCTATTGGAAACATTAGCGTCTACTCTCATTTCGTATATTTTAGGAAGAACAGGGACATTTTCCTAGAAATAAAAATCAAATATAGTTAATATCAAAATAGTAAAATTACGTTTAAAAAATATACTACTTAAGTAATATTTTCTGCTTAAGATTGTGGATTCTATGACGGAGCAATTTATAAATATAATAATAATAAGTTACAATTATTATTACTAGGGATCGTCTGGAGCCTGCGCTGGGGATATCATCATGCAGTACGTCGGTGGTGAGATATTAAGGAGGCGGGCCCATGTCAGACAACCAGCATCAAAACCAAGAGATCTTCTGGTCGAAGGAGGTGCATTGAAACATCAAGCGGTGTTCATACAAGCACGACGATCGATGATGCACCGCATTTTCGATTGTTTGCATGCATGAAAATATTTTGTGGTTAAGAAACGATCGGCTATCGACAACATCTGCATGCCAAATTTTAAAGGAGGTTCCCACTAGTTTAAGTATCTGAACACAGAGTAGCAAATCAATATCCGATAATTATAAGGAATAATCTTTTCCCTGAGACAACACACCAGAAGTAGCTATAAGTTGATCAGAGGATTTATAAAAAACAGGTAAAATAAATATCTGTTACCTAACTAACTTCATTTTTCTTCTTCTTGATGTGCTTATCTGTTACGAATGTTGGCGATCATCATGGCAATCTTTATCTTATCTGCAGCAGCGCGGAAAAGCTGCACAGATGTTGTATTGAACCAGATTCTGAGGTTCTTTAACCAAGATGTTCTTCTTCTTCCTGGACCTCGTTTTCCAAATATCTTTTCTTGCAGGATGGCTTGAAGGAGAGCATATCTGGATTCATTTCGCATAATATGTCCGAAGAACTGTAATTTTCGAGATTTGATGGTACCTCTCGGTTCTTATTCATTCTTCTGAGGACCTCCACATTTGTGACTCGGTCAGTCTACGGGATCTTAAGCATTCTCCGATATAGCCACATCTCAAATGCTTCCAGTTTTCTGCACATATCTTCGTTCAAAGTCCATGATTCAACACCATAAAAAAGAACAGAGAAGACGTAGCATCGCAGCATTCTTACTTTTGTATCAAGAAAGAGGTTGTGACTCTTGAAGAAGGCCCCCATCCGATTGAAGATGGATCTAGCATTTCCGAAGCGTGCTCTAATCTCCTAGTTGTTGGTCCATTCTTCATTTATTATGGTGCCGACGTAGTTGTAGTGCGTCACTCTTTCTATACTGGATTGGTTGACGTATAGTTGACCTAACTAACTTCATAACTAACAGGAACTTAACCTAAAGTTGAGTTGCACAATTTCCTGGATAGCATCAACAAATCTACACAGCTGACCACCGCTATTAAAAATAATCTCATACGAAATTAGGTGAAAAACCAAAATCCTACCCTATTATGATACAAAAGTTCATACATTGGAAACCTCGAATCTAGGAAATAATGCTGAGCAATGCAACACTTTCACAAAACGATCCAGGAAACAACACAGCTCAACAATGCCAATAAAATTCTCCGTTTATTTGCCGAGTGATTTACCACAAAAAACGAATCAGAAAAGCTGTAAGAAAGATAATTTATGAGGGTTGCAAATTATTTAAAACATAAATCAATGCATAACATTTTGTTTACTTTACCTTGTTTGAATTTCCTTCATTGTCTTCTACAGAATCAGTTGCAATTGATGTTACCAGACTGTCTGATTGACTTACTTGTGGGAAACAAGTGACCATTGAAACACACAACAATATGCCCAAAAGGGCCTCCTTTTGAGCCACCATACTATTGCCTAAAAAATAGCTTAATGAGTTGATTATGTACTATAATATAGTATTATTTTTAGTCGATACGACTTTGTTATAAAAAAAATTATATTTTAATGTATATATTTTAAGCCATCAATTTTGCATTAACGGAAAAAATCTATCATAGACAATGGAAAAGGTAAAAAACCAAATAAAAGTATCACTTAATTATAAATAAAGTAATTTTAGATATAATAAAAGATTTGAAAGAAATGTATAATGAGATTATGTAACATTATTAAGTATACTGGAATAATTTGCCGTTTGACTTTTCTCCAATAGCAACAATAAGAAAATATAGGTTCATATTCTTATTTAACATACTTACTAAAAACATATTTTTTTAATTAAAGATAAGTAGTTAAAAAAACTTTAATAATAATTGAAAGTATTTCTAATAATAATTAATATTATATATAGGGTGATCATAAGTTCTCCTTTTAAATCACGTTATATATTAAATATTATTTTATCTAAAAAAATGTAGTTTTATCAAGTAGTACAATGGATAATGTTCTTTTTTTTTCTAAATACCGTAAATTGACAAAAGTATCGTTATTCAACTGATGAAAATCCTAGAATTTCCCACAAAACACATACACAAGAGCCATTAAAATTAAACGAATGTGCAGGAATTCATAGGTTTCGTATTGTTGGACCATTCTTTTTGCAACAAAATTTGAACCATAAAGCATATTTAATATTATTAAAGGACAGGTTATTTAAAAAGTATGCTTTATAATATTATCCTGCTTCATTGGAAGAACTAAGATGACGAATAGTGCATACGTTTAGTATAGTAACCCTGTAGCATTTTCGTTTCACCCCGTATATTATAAAACACCGAAAAGGATTCTTATTTTTTTTGCATCTCTGAGATTGATAATATAAACATTTTTATTATATTTATAATAAGCAAATTGCTCTGTCGTTTGATCTTTGTTTCGCCTAGATATTTGCGCATGAAATAAACGAGAATCTTTTCACTTATATTTGTAATGATTTTTGAGGATGATATCACTTCGCGATGACGCCATATAATACAATAGCTTTCATTGTGCAAGTCTAAATTCGTCATCGGAAATTCGATAGTGTAGAGGTCAGAGAGAACAATTCAGGGTCTGGGAACGTGAACATCGTTTTCGTTAGAGAGTTTTGAAAACCCACAGTTTTGCTTAATTACATAAGTTTTGGTGAGAAGAAGGTGATTTAACTCAAAATGCCATTTGGCAATCTTTGTAATATGAGTTTATTATCGTTTGTTGGGGCTGTGTTCTGTGCATCGAGCAAAAAGACAAAAGAGGGAATCTAATCGTTATGAAAAGGAGACCAAAAAAGTGGCCTCTGATGGCGGACATATCCGGAAATGCGAATGCGCCAAATTTAAATTTCATGACACTTCACAATAATCATACAGTGGTGGAGGGGTTCTAATGTATCTATTTATTTGTTATATTACATAATATTAATATTACATAATATTAATACATAATACACTTAAAATACTTTTTTTAACACTAGAACACAATAAAGTTTTAATTAAATAATAACAATAATAGTCTAAAATGTGAAACAATTGTTAAAAAAATCGGTTGCCTGTAAAGTCGGTTTTACGGGCGAAGATTTTACGTGACAACGTCTTTTTCTCGGTAGAATATTTATTGATATGAATATTATTAAATTGCACAATAGGAACAAGGAATTGAATGAAAATAAGAATTGCATTACCGATTTATTAGGTATTTTATATATTATTTATATTTTATATATTATATTTTTATATATTATTTTATTTATTATTTATTTTATATTATATTATTGATCTTATTATTTTCTACAAAATTTATTTGAAAATTTTTTTGATATATCAATTAGTTGCGGAGATATCGATCATTGAAGTTATTGTTTGCTACCAGTATTTTATATATTTATTTTTTTCAGTTATAAAAAATTACTATTTCCAATTGTGTCTACCAAGTATGGTCACATGTATTTGCCTACATATTAAATAATAATAAGTACAGATAATGTTATGTGACGTTCACTTCTGATTATATATATTTTAATATTTTTAATTTTAAAGAATCAATTTGAAAATCAAAACACTTATTCAGATCGAAGGTTCAAATTTTTGCTAAATAAATTTGAAATTAACTAAAATTTGTAAATGTAAATGGTAAAGTTGAAAATTAAAACATTTACTAAAATTGGAATTTGAAATTCTTGCTAAACACAGTTAAATTCTAACTCCGCGCGTGGTGATTGGTCGGTTTAGTTCGTTTGTTTGGTCGCCCGGTTTTGACAGGTTAGAAGTTATAATTTGTTATTTTAAATGTTTGACTAGCAATACGCGCTGTTTCTTCTCAATCGACTGAATTACGATTGATTGCAGAGTGATTTAAACTAATAATTTACTTAACACTATCAACATTTGTCAATAGTATGACATAACCTATAAACTCAGTTTCTCAACTTTTGTGTCAATCTAACAATTAATCAATCAATCATAGTTTACGATAATGAAATATTAGTGTACAATTATTTACCTTTATTGTTGTAGTTGTTGTAAATGACGAATCTAAGCACTCCACATTTTCACTACAGACACAGCTGACGATACTTTCAACGATTTTCAACTTTAGCGATTCAACGCGCCTAATTCTCTAGTGCCGCGCGCAGCGGACCGATCATGTTTGAGTGGGAGAGAGACGCAAGGCATTCGCCGGTCCGGCGGGCCTCTCTCTCGTTCGGCGACTCACTGTAACAGACGTGAGCGGGCGTTACACTTTTTCTTAAATGACTCCGAGCCACAACCTAATTTAAGACGTTGTCACGTCAAAACTTCAATAGAAAATACAAATAATCTTTCATATGACAGTTGGGACAAACAATAACATCAGCAATAACGTAACCCAACTAAATTTGATTTCTTAAACAAGGAAAGAGTCTCTCTTTCCTTGTTTAATGTGGCCTCTCAAGATGGCACTTCCTGTCTAACAATATTTTTGCCCCCACTACCTTTACATTCCCTCTTTTTCCTTTTTGCTCGATGGTTTCGTGTCAAGGGATTTGATAACAGCGTCTGAGGGCTGTTTTACCACTCTAAGAGTTCTCTTAATCAACTCTTACATTATTTGCATTGAATTTATTAGTCAGAAGAACTACTTACGGCAACTACTTGAAAATAACCATTATCTCTATACCAAAAATATACTATTCAAATCTTTAGAAATCCTATCGCAATTGTCTATTCTAAGAATATCTTAATTAAATACGAGTAAAATATGGTAATTATAAATAGACTATGCTAAATTAAAAATAAATTACGCTAATCGTTCTAATCATCCTAGTCAACAATTCAGTTTACATTTATTCAAACAATTAACTAGTATTAGATAATCCTGTCAAGAGTAAAGAGTAGTATCATTAATATAAGTCAATGAAATAAAGAAATCAATAATTCTGAGAAAATTGTACGTAAACATAAACAAGTTAAAAATATATAAAATTTCATGACATGTAAGCATTCGGTTGATCACGTAATTGGAAAAGTTCGAAAATAAGTTCTTTGGTATATCATTTATATCAAGTTATTGAAAAAAATCGTCATATAAGGAACAAATGGCTTACCTCCCAAAAAGTAAGCAACAAAACGTAATATCGCAATTAACAAAGAATTTTAAAAAATGGTTATTAGATATAAAAACCAAACAAGGGAACGAAAATGCGAGGAAGTGGAATTATATTTAGGTGGGAGCAAGTCTTCGGAGACTTGAAAATTCATATACAATAGGGGAAAGGAAGGAGAACATAAATAAACCAAACCTACAAACCATCAACATCAATGTATTTAAAAGTCACTATGCAAAGGAATTACAAGAGTCTATACCTGAGTATCCCCAGCAAATACCCAAAGGATACCAAATGGATAAACCAGAAATTAACATCGGAGACGATCTAACTGACAAACTTATAATATCCATGAAGAAGTCCATGGATCAGAAGGAATTCCTGTTAAACTTGTAAAAAATACAACACCCACGCTTATTAATACGCTGACAGAACTTTTTAATGGATACCTAAACAAAGACAATGTACCCAAAAGCTGGAAAGAAGGATGGATTACACCGATCTATTAAAAAGGGAATAAGGTAGACTGAAAGAACTACCACTACATCTGAGTTAAGAGCAGTCACAATAGATTATACGGAAAAGGTATTAAATTCTAATCGAAAACGAATATGATCCAGTTGAGCTGGAACAGCAAGTAGGATTTAGAGTAGATGATCTTGCATCGATCATATCTACACTTTAACTTAACTAAATGAGAAAAACAAATGGCTAGGAATAAACCAACTCATCTATTATTCGTGGACTTGACGAAAGCTTGTGATACAATAGCCCTACATTGACTATGTCAAGTACTAAAAAGTTCATCTATTAATATTACACTTGTGAAAGCAATACAACGATTTTACAATGATCTTCGATCAAAAATAAAGATTAACCACCATTGCTCCGAGAATTCTAGGTAGGTAAATAAGGAACCAAGACAAGGGAATCTCTAACACTCTTTAAAATCTAACTGAATGAGTCACTGAAGAAATGAAGAAGATCATGCTCTGCTCTGAAATTGGTATATCATTAAATGAGAAAAAAACCTTTTATACGCTTTATTTCTTGGAGGAGTAAGTAGTCATCTCAGAAGATCAGGAAGATATGAAGTTGATAACAAAGCGATTATTAAAAGAATACGAGTGACGGTCTCTAAAAATTCAATAAAAACGAAATATATGTGCATAGGAGTTGAAAACAATGAACTTAAATTAGAAGATATAGACGATTTTATTATGTCCCAAATATATCTAGTTGGGGGCAAAGATGAAAAGAACTGGATGGACCAAAATAGAAATCGAAGAACGTTGTACTTTATGGATGTAAATCCTGACAACTCACTAAGAGAATAAAACAAAAACTCGGAGTTCTGCAAAATAAATTTAAGACGAATCTTGGACAGAACAACCACCGCTATAGAAGAAATACACCAAAACAGCTTATTTGTTTAAGATATGTACAGATAATGAGAGACCATCGCCTACTGAAGTTAATACTGAATTGGCAGCCACCTAAGTGAACATAATAAGGGAGACCGAAATCAACATTACTTGATGGAGTCCAGAAGGCAATGTCAGATAGAGATCTACGACGAGGAAACTGGGCCGATAGAGGTGAATAAAGATTGGGAACCAGGTGCAGGACGGTATAAACCGGACATTATTATATATAGTAAATTTTTTCAATTTGTTCCTTTGTAGTTTTGTTCGGTTTAAAATTCACTATGTTAGAAATCATTCAAGTAATTTCACTCTCTTAGATAATGCTTCAGACAGTCAAATAAGAGTTGACTTTGAATGACCCGATTTATAAATTTTATTACATTACTGACAAATAACTCTCTTATGTATGTTAAAACGTAACCAAAAGGATTGAACTGTTTTAAACTATTTTATTATCGCTACGTATGATGTTTTGCACGAGCGATAAATCCTATTTAGCGTGAGCCTAAAAATCGAGACCAGTGTAGCAACCTTGCGGTATACAGTAATATACATGAATATACACTTATTATACTTTTATTTAATATATCTTTTATATATAAATGTACAGGAAAATCGGAAAATACTTGAAAACTTGAAGAATAGAAAAGCTGCAGTTAAAGACGGGATGCCAAACAAATTACTAAAATATTGTGGAGCAGCAATGACAGAACAATTAACAAAAATAAATGATAAAATTATAAAACACAAGAAAGTACGGAAAAATGGAGAACGAGCGAACTAATTTTCATCATCATCATCACTGGCTCGACAACCCTTTTTGGGTCTTGGTCTCTTCCAGGATTCTTCTCCATTCTGATCTGTTTCTTTCTTTTTTTCTCCAGTTTTTTATTTTTAAGGTTGTTATATCATTTTCTATTTGTTCTAAGTATCTCAATTTCGGTCTTCCTCTTGTTCTTTTTCCTACTGGCATCTGTTTGAATATTTTCGCCTTCTTCCATTCTTTCTACATGTCCTATCCAACGCAGCCGTCCTATTTTAATAAATGTTATAATATCCGGATCCTGGTATATTTTGTATAGTTCAGAGTTGTATCGTCTTCGCCATATTCCGTTTTCTTTTGTGCCCTTATATATGTGTCGCAAGATTTTTCTTTCGAAGGTGGCTAACAACGTTTCCTCTCTTTTAGTGAGTGTCCAGGTTTCTGAGCCATATGTGAGTACAGGTCTTATTAGGGTTTTATATATTTGGCATTTTGTCTTTCTTGCGACGTTATCTGATCTTAGGTGTCTAATTAAGCCATGGTAACATTTATTTGCAATAAATATTCGCCTCTTCACTTCCTCCGTAACGTTATTATCAGACGTGACTAGGGATCCCAAGTATATAAAGTTTTTTACCCCCTCTATGTTGTATTCTCCTATTGTTATATTTTGTGGCTGCCTTATTTCTGCGTTTTTACTTACCTGCATATATTTTGTTTTGGTCTGATTGATTTTAAGACCACTATTTTGTGCAGCTCGTTCTATTTGGTTGTATGCCTCTATCATTTCTCTTCTTGATCTTGCGATTATGTCAACATCATCTGAAAATGCTAGTATTTGCACGCTTTTATTAATGATTGTTCCTCGTGTATTGACTGTTGTGTCCCTCAGTATTTTCTCGAGTACGATGTTGAACAAGATGCATGATAGAGCGTCTCCCTCGCGTAGTCCCTTTTTCACATCTATTGTTTTCGTTAATTCATTTTGTATCTGGTTTCTACTTTCTACTTTTAGAGATTCTTTTATCAGTTCTATTAGTTGTGTTGGTATATTAAATTCTTTCATTGCTTTTATTAAGAGCAATGAGAACTAATTTTAGTATTCAAAAAAGGAGATAAAAAACAGGCAGAAAAGTCCAGAGGTATAAACTTGTTAAATATTACGCTAAAACTTTACAAGTGCTAACAAATCAGAGGATAAGTTTAGCAGATAACCAACAGGGTTTTCGAGTGGAAGATCGTGTACAGATGCAAGATTCGTTCTTAAGCAAATTACTAAGAAATCACTAGAGTATAATAGACCAGCATTTCTGTGTCTGATTGACCTAAATAAATCGTTTGACAGAGTAAAACTCAAAGATGGAATCCAACTTCTGTATAATAGAGAAGTTCCCCTTAATATTATAAAAACTATCGAAAACATCTACCAACGCAACAAAATGGAAGTCAGAATAGATGGACAACTTACAGAACCTATAGAAATAGGCAACTAAATAAGACAAGGGGATTCATTGAGCCCCATGCTCTTCAATTTGATCATTGATGAAATCATCAAAAGCATCAACAAGGGAAGAGGATACAGAATGGGAAAAAAAGAAATAAAAATACTCTGTTATGCAAACGACGCAATATTGATAGCCCAAGATGAAGATAGCCTGCAAAGACTGGTCCACAGATTTAACATAAGAGCAAAAGAGTTTAATATGACAATATCATCTCAGAAAACTAAAACAATAGTAGTCAGAAATAAAATATCTGCCTAGCTATGAAGATCTAGACAAAAAAGTGGGAGATCAAGTACAAAAAGCAAATGGACTGCCAGGATGCCTTAATAACACTATATGGCGAAACAGACACAATAAAACTGATATGAAGTCAAGAATTCATAAAGCCAGT
Source organism: Diabrotica undecimpunctata (assembly GCF_040954645.1). NCBI lineage: Eukaryota > Metazoa > Arthropoda > Insecta > Coleoptera > Chrysomelidae > Diabrotica > Diabrotica undecimpunctata. The sequence goes on from NC_092808.1 coordinate 129,043,614, forward strand.
GTAAGACCAATAATAACATATGCTTCAGAAACAAGACCCGACACAGCCACAATGCAAAGGGTACTGGAAACGGAAGAGATGAGAGTACTGAGAAGAATTACAGAAAATGCGCTGAAAGATCGAAAGGGAACTGTAGAAATTAGAAGAAAATGTAACGTACAACGTATAAATGAATCGACACAAAATAAAAAAAAAAGATGAAATAACCACAGAAGCAGATGGAGGAGACTCGTGTCGTCAAAATAGCAAGTGATAAGTCATCAATCGGCAGAAGTATCGGACGACTGCGCAAAAGATGGAGTGACAGCCTTTCATATAGGTATTAATCCGCCAATGAACAAGCAGAATTGCTTATAAACTAAAAAAAGAAGAAGAAGACATATTTTACAACAAATCGAGAACGACTGGATCGATTTGGCTAATTTTAATTTAAAAATATTTGTATGAAATACAATAAAATAAATTAAATAAAATTAAGTAAAGGTAAATAAAATAAATAAAATTATATAAAATTAAATAAAATTAAATATTCAATAATACTGAATAAAATTTAATTAACGTTAGAGTAATAATTATTGTCTGTATATTAATTATTTTTAAATAAATACCGTTATCATAATAATTATGTATTACAAATATTACATATGTTGAAGTTTAAATTTGGATAATATTTTTAGAAACTCAGTACGTTAAGTTTATAGATTTTAAACATTTTACTTGCTTATTATTTGTATTTTTTGAGACAAATCATTTTTCACCACCCCAATGCAAGCTCACGTTCAAGCACACACAACGGAGTTTTTGACCGGCAAAAACATCGAATTAATCTATCTTCTATCTATCTATAGATATAGACTATCCTCCGTATAGTCCTGATTTGGCAACAAATGACTTCTTTTTATTCCCGCACATCAAAAATAAATTGCGCTGTCAACGATTTTCGATGCCCGAAGAAGCATTTGAAGCATTCAAACCCCATGGTTTGGAGTTGCCTCAGTCTGAGTGGAAAAAGTTCTTCAACAATTGCTTCAAACGCATCATCATCAATGGCGCTACAACTCTTCGTGAGTCTTTGCCGCGTTTACTATTGCCTTCCATGTTTGTCGGTCCTGTGCCAGTAATTCCCATTTTCTCTAGATCTTCTTTGACTGCATCTTTTCACCTTTTTCTAGGCCGCCCTACAGACCACCTTCCCTCTGGCCTTTCCCAGAACACATTGTTTATAACACACTTCAAACGCATGCAAAAGTATATTTATTTTTATAGAGAATAATTTAAAAAGCAATACAGCCCTTTTCGACCACAAATATCCGTTTTTTAATTATTAGCCCAGGAATATAAATAGCAACCTCTCGTACCTCTTAAGAATTTATAGATACACCACTGAATTGCAGACATCTTCTGATGCTATGTGAGATTGGTGGATATAAATTTAAAAAAATGTTAAAAAACTTGTTTTACCGATTGTTTTAGCAATATAAATTAATTATAGTAATGGAATATATAGTGGATATTATCTATTTCAAAATGTTGAATAAAATAATACTTGCCTGGTACTGTTCAATAGCATGCGGTCATCAGTTATTTGGTTATACAATATTAGATATTTAATGTATGTCAACAATCTATTCAATAAAAAACAATCAATTACAGAAAAAATAACTATAAATTGATATTGTTAACTCAAACAAATATCCCACATATAGTCAATAAATTATAATATTAATTAAATTTCATGAGAAACAATAAAATACACTATACATACACAAATATATACCATAAATTAAATAATATATAACTTTTATGATTCATAATTTATTATTTCACTGAAAATAATCGGGACTGAAATAAACGGGACTGAAGTAAAAACTGGTGAAGTAAGAAAAACCTTAAAGAAGCTACAGAACACCAGGGAACCTGAAGAAGATGAACTATAGAATAATAAAAGTATTCCTGTACTAATATTAGCCCAGTCTGGTTATATAAAAATCATCGATTTCGCGGCAAAATGTTTCGCAGATAATATCTGAAGCTTTTAAGACATAGGTGGGGGTTACTAGATGACGAATAGATAAAAATATACTCCTATTTTTACCTTGCGTTTTTTTAAACAATAATTTATGGTCAGAATTTGATTTTTTATCTATAAGTTTTTTCCCTTATAATTTAAATAAACAATATTTATACCATTTTTTTATATCAAGAATATCTTTATTTTCCCGTTTTTTTAATTAAAATTGATAAATAATTTACGGAGATATTTGCAAAAAAGCAGTTTTTTTGCACTAATTTATAAATTTTCTTAATTTTTTTATTAACAAAACAAAATGTTATTAATACATTTCAGCATTGAGGAATTACCGTCCTTTAAATTTGTGCGAAATTTCCCCCCGATCGGTCGAATAGTTTAAAAGTTATTTAATTTGTTTATCCCTGGGACTAATTATTGAAACCATTGAACTTGCCCTATGAATAATGCTAGACACATTTAACAAATTTCATAGGATTCTTTAAGACTTATACTATCTCAGAAGCTAAATGAATATTGAGTTTTCATCGAAATTATTTACAAAATAAACGTTTGAAGAAGGGGTATGTTTTTTACTTATAAACAATTATAATAACTTCTATATTTTTCAAGCTACATACTTGTACGTACAACCATTAGATAGCCGGTAAAAAAACTCACATTTAACAAAATAAATAAACCTTCTATGAATAATAGGAACGAAGTTAGCGACAATTTTTTTGTTAATTATATCTCCATTGTTTATAAACATTAAGAAGTAAAATTTGCATAAATTTTGAATGAAAATCTAAACTTTATATTGAATTTTATAGCTAGAAAATTCATCCAATTTTTCGAAACTTAAAACCTTTCGAAACGAAGTTACTTTCGAAAGATCGACATAGGAAAGTGGAGGGGAAACTGTTTTAGCTCCTCTCTGCAAAATTTAATATTATGGTTACGGATTTATCATTCAAAAGCTTCAACAGTTCTGTAGGAATTTTATCAGGTCCATTTGCTTTTCCATTTTTAGCGTTTCTTACTGCGTATTCTACTTCTTCTTTCAATATGTCTGACCCAGTTGAATTGATTATCTGAGTTAAGTTGTTTCTATCGTCTTCAAATAATTCATTCAGGTATTCTGTCCATCTTTTTATTTTATTCTCTAAATCTACAATAAGATTTCCATCTTTGTCTTTAAGTTTACCTATTTGGCATTTCTTTAGGCTTCCTGTTATCTCTTTTACTTTTTTGTGCATATTGAACGCATCGTAATTTTTCTCATAGGTTTCCATTTCTTCACATTGTTCTTTAATCCACTCCTCTTTGGCTTCTTTTATTCTCTTTTTATGTGTTTATTTATTTCTTTGTATTTGTCTGGGTAATTCTTCATCTTTCTTCTTTGTTCCATCAAGTCTAGTATATCTTGTGTCATCCACCCCTTATTCTTTGTTGTTGTTTTGTAAGATGTTTCTTTCCTGCTGTTTGTATAGCTGTATTTATGTACTTTAATTTTTGGTTAACGTTGTTTGTATCGTTAATTTGTTGCTGCACTGAACGGAGGTTTTCATTTATTTCTTCTCCTGTTTCTTGTCGTATATTTTTGTTTCTAAGTTTATTTAAATCTAGTGCCTTTCTGTGTGGTCTTCTAATCTTTTTTGATCTCGCCTCTATCACAGTAACTACCGGGTTATGATCTGAGCCTATATCAGCTCCTGGGTACGGCTTAGTAGATTTAACAGCATTATGATACCTCCTTGCTATCATAATGTAGTCTATTTGATTTCTCACTATTTTTTCTTTGGTACGTTGTGGAGATGTCCATGTATATAACCGTCGAGGAGGTAATTTGAAAAAGGTATTTGTTATTACGAAGTCTTTACTTTGGCAAAATTGAATCAATCGATCTCCTCTGTCATTTCTGTTTCCAAGCCCATATTTTCCTACTTGTTCTCCTATCTTACCTTGACCCACCTTGGCATTAGGATCGCCCATTATTATGTTAATGTATGGAAAGACTGACTTAATAAGTGAAGACAAACAACCTGCAACAAAAAGGTTCAGACCTAACAGTGAAGTCGAATAAATAAACCAAATTTTAACTTTTAAACCAATGTATGTAAAGAAAATAAAAAAAGTAAAGTTCAATAAACATTGCAAAATTTAATAAGGCAAGTGATGAAAAAATCGACTCATTTTATCAAAGCAGTAAGGCAGATTAGATTAATATTGTATATCATATTTGTAAGAAAAATAGAATAAAAATCAATATTGTTAATTATAAAAATACAAACAATTATAATTAATATAAGGAATATAATAATATAATCTGTAAAAAATTACCTGAAATTTAATTTATAAAATATATAAGTATTATTACATCATTGATATAAAATGAAAAAACATATGTTGATTTTCCTGGATTTTCCGAGATTTATGGGGGGTGAAAATTATGTCATCATTATTAATACTGCGACAGACTATTCGAGCAAATTAAAAAAAAGTAAGTATTTAGGGTGAACTTCAAATGGACTCAATTTTTCGGAGTTTTCCCATATTTTCCGACTAGTGAAAACTATGTAGTTATTCATATTTCGACGAGCTACCCCAGAATAAAAAAAGAGGCTTGCAGCTGCAAAGGAAGCCGAGATAATGTAAATTTTTCTTCGTGTTGCAATTTGAAGTTCCGATACCGAAAAAAAAAACGGAGCTGAAACAGATATCCTCTCCACTTTCCTATGTCGATCTTTCGAAAGTACCGTCGTTTCGAAAAATAAGATAAATTTTATAGCTATAAGTTTCAATATAAAGTTTCGATTTTCATTCAAAATTTGTGCAAATTTTACTTCTTAATGTTTATAAACAATGGAGATATAATTTTTTTAAAAATAGTCACTAACTTCGTTCCTATTGGTCATAGAAGGTTTTTTATTTTTTAATGTGAGCTTTTTTACCAGCTATCCAATGGTTGTACGTACAAGTCTGTAGCTTGAAAAATATAGAAGTTATTACAATTGTTTATAAGTAAAAAACATACCCCTTTTTCAAACGTTAATTTTGTAAATAATTTCGATGAAAACTCAATATGCATTTAACTTCTGAGATAGTCTAAGTCTTAAAGAATCCTATGAAATTTGCTTAATGTGTCTAGCATCATGTATAGGGCAAGCTCAATAATTTAAATAATTAGCCTCAGGGATAAACAAATTAAATAACTTATAAAATATTTGACTGATCGGGGGGAAATTTCGCACAAATCTAAAAGATGGTAATTCCTTGATGTTTAAATGTATTAGTACCATTTTATTTTGTTAATAAAAAAATTAATAAAATTTATAAATTAGTGCAAAAAATCTGCTTTTTTGCAAATATCTCTGTAAGTTATTTATTGATTGTAATTAAAAAAACGGGAAAATAAAGATATTCTTGACATAAAAAAATGACATAAATATTGTTTATTTAAAATATCAGGGAAAAAATTTATAGACAAAAAATCAAATTGTGACCATAAATTATTGCTTAAAAAAAACGCAAGGTAAAACTAGGAGTATCTTTTCATCTATTCATCATCTAGTATCCCCCACCTATGTCTTAAAAGCTTCAGATATCTGCGAAACATTTTTCCACCTTTTTTTTAACCAGACTGGGCTATATGTGAAACAGAAATCTGGACCTTCACATCAAAAATACTATTTAAAGTGATGCAGACTATAATAGAAAAATGATCCTATATCCTGGCAGGATGGTCAAAAATGATAGAGATATCAAATTGGAGACATTTCTGGATATATCTTTTATTTATGGAAGTACATCTTGTTTGTCGGAAAAGTTGATTAATATATTAAACTGTGATGTATCTTGGTGGAAAGGGTAAACTTTGTTGCCAAACTATCCACATTTAAGAGAGGCGTATTTGAACACCTAATTGCTTCAAAATATTTATTAAGGACCACTTAAGCAATAAAACAATTAAGAGGTATTTTCCTTCGATTTATTTACACAATAGACTTAAGGGCTGGTTCAAACATTGACAATTATCGCAATTCTGATAGTTACATAAAGAGTTATACAAATATTAGCTTTACAGTGAGTGCGGGGAGGCAGTAACAGATATACCTGAAATGATAAAATTGAGAGAGACCAACTATATACGTTTAACACAAAACACCGGGTTTACAAGCGCATTTATCACTTACGCACCACGCACTTTTCGGGATCACACACACCCGGCCTTTACTTGCCGAGAGGCAAATTGGGACTGTCTGTCTTAAGTTACATAACGAAGGAAGGACGGGTCCCTGATCTAGGAAATCAGTCGCACACACGTTAACACGATAGCTGCCGACCTGAGCGCACAATTTGATAAAACAACTTATATACGATTACAATACTATACAGGTTGTTTTTACAACATATCTCACGGAGTAGCGTATCGGTGACATTACTTATTTATATGATTACGTTACAGTAATTATAATTACATCTCGGATAAATGAACTATTATGATTGACTATCGAACTAACATTATTTTAAACTAAACGGCTGAACACAATTCCCGGTGTCTTTACTATATTAATAACAATATTCGTTATTACGCCAACGATGATGTTACTGTAAAAATACTTCAAAGAGTCTTCGAAGCTAGATTTGTAGCAAAAGTATTATGAAGCTAGACACAAATGTGTTATTTAATACCTGTGCTCTAGTTTCTAATTGGCTCTGTGTGGTAGCTCTCTAATAGATTAAGACAGCAACGTTAGATATGTCAACTGTAACGACAATCATCCAGCGAATTACAGAGATTGTATAGTCCATAAGCAAATACAAGAAAAAAGTACCCAAATCTAAGACAGAAAAACGACCATCCAAATAGCAATAGAACATCCGACATTCAGCCAAAAATCACAAATGCACATAGAACACAACCACACACATATCAAATAAATTACCAAATCACATCTAATCTGGCAGTACAAAATGCTAATGATATGACAGAATTAAAATCCATGATGAAAGAACTTATAAATCAAATGGATACAATTATTATGAATCTGATTTCTACTGTCATCACTACAATATCTAAATGACTCACTTAAATAAAATTGCTGAACGGAAAGCATGCGCAAGAAATCAGTGCTTTTATTCAAAATAATAATTTAGGTTAATTATTAAAATAATAATACAAATAAAAGCTATTTTAAAAGATCAGGGTATGATACATATCATACCGAACATCCAGATGGGACCGCGCATGGAGGGACTGTTTTAATAATTAAACGAAATGTCAAACATCACACGATGAAAGGATATAAACGAGATTATCTTTAGGCAACAACAGTTTGCGCTAATGACTTCACGGGGCCAATAGTAATATCTGCCATACACTGTCCGCGAAAACATAAAAACAAAATGAAACAATACCAAGATTTTTCTCAGACCGTTAATTAATAGATTTATAGCTGGTGTAGATTGAAACGCTAAACATAGACAATGGGATTCTAGGGTCAACTACGGGCAAGGCATTACTTGCAGCCATATTAGACAACAAGTCAACATACTTAAGTACTGGCCAACCAACATAATGCCCAAGTGATTTAAGAAAACTGCCTGATCTACTAGACCTTTGGATCATAAAAGAAATCAGTCAAAATGATTTTCAAGTTGAGACTTCTCTAGACTTATTCTCGTAACACTCGTTAATCATAACCTCACTGTCCAAAAAAATTATTGAAAAACCAAGGCAAATTATTGTAAATTATTCCTTGAGGAATAATTTACATGAAAGTGGCCTGCACGCCAGACTTCGATTAAGGGGTTCCCACATCACGTCATGGAAATTGTGAACTTAGATTAAGGTGGGCACAAAAACATATGCAGTGGTCCTTACAGGAGTTTTGTGTTATTTACAGATAAAGCTAGATTTTGTGTCTACCCTAATTAAAGAAGAATGAGAGTTTGAAGAGGACCTGGTTACCAAGAGAGACTCAGGCATGTACAGGGTGTTCGTCCATATAGTGGTTTACAAGTTATGATATAGGCTGGAATAATTTTTCATCATCGATTTTCTACTGCTGCATTTGCGTTACTTGCAGGATAATGCAAGGCCACATACTGCAGCAACAGTAAGAGATTAATTTCATCATAATGAGGATATTACACTTTTACCGTGATCAGGACAATCACCAGATCTTAATCCCATATTGGATATGCTTCAGAGACACATTGCTCCACATCTGTACAATGTTTATACTAGACAAGGTTTTCAAGATCTTCTTAAATATAAATGGATCCTATTGCCTCAAAACGAAATTGATAATTTAATTTGAAACATGCCAAGGAGGTGTCAGGCTGTAATTAATGCCGCTGGGGAAAACACAGATTATTAAACACATTTTTGTTAGATTTTTATGTTTTATATTGACTTTTATGGGAGGGACTTTTACTTTCTAAATTGAAAAAAATCAATTTTAAAATGTTAAAAAAACTATTCAATTAATGGTCATAGTTTTTCTATTCATTATTAAGAAGGATGTGAGGTATAAAAAAATTGTCTTCACACTTTTAGTTGCTTTTCACCACTGTAGAGGGCGTCTTCCAAAAGATGCATTTTAATTTGGAAGACACTTTTCTGTGCCACTATAACATTTTTTTTTTAAATTCCAACGGGATTCACTTCTTAAGACTTAAAACTAATAAATCAACCTTTAAAAAGATAGTTTTTTCTATATTCTTAAGGCCTTTATATGAGATTTTATGAAAAGTTTGAAAAACGCCTGTTTTGGGGTGTGTATTAAAAAGATGGGGTGATTTTTTGTTAACTTTTTAGACAGTTATTTATTAGTCATATATACACAGTAACACAAAAAAATTTTTAAAATTGTTTTACTGAGATTAATAGTAGATTTTGAGAAAAACGTCACTCCGTTTTGAAAAATGTGATTTCGAAAAAAAAAGCGTTTAAAGTATTTTTACTGTAATTTTATGGAATAAAATAGCCATATTTATTGTTTTACCTCTAACCAGCTGTTACTGGTGCATATTGGGTGCCCTGACTGTCCAGTGAAAGCTAAAAGATGGTCGATCAAAGCTTTTTTTCATAAATTTGTCCTCTTTTGATGTCTCCCTGCTCCTTCTATTCGAGCAATACGAGCTTTGTCGATACTTATTTGTTTGTTTAATACATTATTTTATATTCCCTTTTTTCTATTTTTCTTTCACGATCGATGCACAAAAATTAATGTTAAAATTAATTTATTAATAATAAATAAACATTACACGATCACCATAAATAAACAAGCCTAAGTTATTGGAAATAAAGAATAAATGTTTTCGTACTCCGGTATAAAAAATTAATTTAGTCTTGGATTTTACGCTCTGAAATTCCTTTTACGTGAGAATATAACGTTCTCTACAAACTTGATTTTTAGCCCATATAAATATTTATATAAAAATCTTGTTGTTTTTTTAATTCATATGACTTATTAAAATCTTGGATATAATATTATTGAAAGCGATTTGACAATTTAGGCGTTCTTTGCAAAAACCTCACTATCAATTTTTTTCGGAAATAAACTTACACCAATTATGGATTGAAGCACTAATTATCTACGTTCCTTGCGTAAGAAAATTCTATTAAAACCACAGTAGTCCAAGATATAAGTGAGAAAACCACATATGTCAAGCGCAGTTTCCCGCAAAAAGCACAGTTGTCAATGATCATTGGTGTTTTTGCGGGAAACTTTATCGCTAGGCTGTCAGTAGGTTTTTCTGGGTTAACATTACTTTGAATAGTGGAGTTGTGTGATATTTTATGTAACTAACACTACGCAACCTAATTTAGTAAAATAAATCTTATAATAAATATTATAAACAATGAACTCGAACGCCAAGGTTCAAGTGAAATGTACCATTAAATAAATAACGGAAGGTACTTAGGCGTACAGAGATAAAACAGGCAAGATTAAAGAGATAAAAACATGTTAATTATAAGGGCATAAAAAAAGGACAAGTATAACAAGTACTTTACAAATATTAATACAGTTTTCGATCACTTCTAAGCTTTGTAAACTAAAAATGAGCAAGATAGCTTTTTGACAGGTAAAATTAATGACTTTATATAAACAATAAACATATTAACAAATATATTTCATTGAAGAGCTAATATGCTCAATCACATTTGTATATAAAAACTAAAAGCATTATGGAAAGCTCAAATGTAGTTTATAGAATACCATGCGAAAATTGTGATAAATCATACATCGGACACACATATAGAAATCTAATAGGCAGACTAACATAACATAAAAGTGACCTCAGAAATAATAAAAATACGTGTGCATTAATAGATCATGCAATTAATAAGAATCATTCATTTAATTTCAATCGAACCAAGATATTAAGACGTGAAAACTAATTAAGTAAAAAATTTAATAGATTAACCTCATGTTGTAAATTTTTGTGCTTGTTCTATACAATGTTTTATATATATATATATATATATATATATATATATATATAAGAAAAAAGATCTTCTGATCATCATTAACACCTAAATTAATACAAACACTAAAGGTTATTGACAATATAAAAATAGCAACAAAGAACATCAAAACTATTTCATCTTTATATTCCAAAACTAAATATCCTATAAACAAATTTGAAAAAACGAATTTAGTATACAGCATTAGTTGTACTCAGTGTGAAGCTGAATATGTTGGTGAGACCGGAAGAAATCTTTCAAATCACATTATTTCTCACAAAAGTGATTGCAGAATTAAAAAACCATCTTGTGCTTTGGCAGAGCATGTAATCGATAAAGACCATATTATGGATTTTGATAACATTAAAATTTTATGTAGTGAAAGTAATAAATTCAAAAGGACTTTTATGGAAATGGTTTGTATTAGCAAAAGTGATAATAAATTAAACAAAAGATCAGAAATTCAAAATCTAAGCAAAATTTATAATTATATTATTTCTTTATAATTTATGTATAAGACTTGTAAAATGTCTTATTTTGATTTAATTTTCCATATATCTGTTACATTTTTTCAGACATCTATCAATGGTGAATAAATCTTCTTCTTTTTTGTTACTAAACAAAAAAGAATTTTTAAACAAAATTTTATTTTTGGCAATTTAATTGTCAAAAATAAAAATTTTAAGTTGGCATTTATGACATTGAGGCTTATTTGTATTTGGTTGCTAGTTTAACTTATTTATAAATTCAATTGTTTTTGTGTTAAGAAAATGTTTTCAAAATTATACTAACATTTTCAGAGAAGCATTTATTAGATTAGGACATTTTTAAATTAATTATTTTTGAGATGTATTAGCAGCAATTTTTTATTTACCAAACTAATTTTATTTGGTGAGTTTTTTTCTAGTTCAACTTTGTAAGATATTTTGTCATTTTTAGCAGCTCTTGATAATAAATAGTTAACCAATAGCCCTTTTATTGACTCCAACCCATCCAAAACAGTTTCGTTTCCCGAGCTTTCGACATCCTCTTCGATGTCTTCTTCAGGGTTTCCGAGGTCTCAGTCTCCCGAGCCTCTAGACACTACTACACTGATTACAACTGTAGTAATGCATTGGATAGTGATCAGTGTAGTACCTAGCATGGGGTCTTAAGGAAATTGAGATCTCGGAAGCCCTGAAGAAGACATTAAAGAGGATGTCGAATGCTCGGCGAAATAATAATTGATGAGGTTTAACTCAGAAGACTGTTCAGTTTAATATTAATTCCTGTAATATTATTAATCTTAGCGCTCTAGGTTTAATTGTACTAACCGCAGAAATCTTTCGGAATATATATATATATATATATATATATATATATATATATATATATATATATATATATATATATATAAGAAATATACTTTACAACCAGACTGTACATTAAAAATGTCAGGCTATAAATCTCATATAATTCAGAGATACTAAGGAATGGCTAAACTACCGACATCCCTTATTTTTAAGTAATTTCACAACCTAATCTAATTACGCTAATCACGTATCAGCGCTTGTATCTTAGAATGTTAAATAAACAAGATAACCAGGGGTATTTTATGAAAATCAATTACTTTATAAATCTGAAAAAAAAAGATACAAAGAAAACATAACATAACGAGATTGGAAAGAAATTCTCAGAACTAAGATCAGAAAAAAGACATGAATCGATGAAATCGTAGTGACAAATAAAAATGAATAAATCAAATAAAAATTAATTACTTATTTGAAAATATTAAAATAAAATAAAATAGATTTTTAAATAATTAGTAAAATTACTATATTTCGTTAGGTAAAAAAAGACCGGTAACTATATTTGTAAACAAAAACCATTAATAAACTATTTACAATTCACAGCAGAGTAAAAATCAGTTCAAATATTTACTAAACCCCATTTAAAATACTGTTTGCCCTCAGCGTTATGGGTTCATTGTATTGTTTATAAATAAAACTTACCTGGAATCACCTGTAGTCGGCTTCGATGTTAAACTATGTAAAATACGTATCAGACTAGACCTATTCGAAACCACTTTAGTCGTTAAGCCAACTTACCCCCCCTACAAAACAAATAAATCAAGATGACCCTGGGTTATCCCAGCGTATTCATACAGAATCAAAACACTACAAGCTGTATCGTATGTAAAGTGTCGGCTTTAATATAAAGGAGACAACACAACTATACTCGTTTTAATTTGATATGCATAAAACTCCAGCCAACGGTAAAATAACTATCATTCTATAAATAACTAATAAAGAAATTTTCCAATCAACAGAATTTTTATAAAAATAATTTAGAGAGGTTGTTTCCAACTGATTTTTTTTTAACTTTTATTCAAAAACTAATTCAAACAACTCCTATTTATTTCTAACGGGCAACAGAAATGTGATTTTTAAGAAGAATTAAAGGCTGCTCAAGAGGAGATCTAGTAAAAAATGAAGACATACGTGATGTGTAGATAGGGCTGTTCCTAGAATATAGGCCGCCCGAAGGCGAGATTAATTTGGCCGCCTTCTACAAACCCACCCTCCCAGAAAGTTTATAAGCATTTGTAAATCAAAAAGTTAAAATAACTTTACGTTAAAAAAACAAAATTGTAAGAAACATACAGAGTTTATTTAATATAATTTAATTTCACAACTTATTTGTAATATTCTTAATTAGGGGACAGTCGGCTAATGGTGCTCCTTGGGTAATTGTGCACATTATTGTTTCTAATCGCCCATTTAATAAAATGGCAAAAACTATATTGTCGCGCCATCTATTAGTAACTGCCAGATCTATCACTCACAAACGAACGTCGGGAGATACTTTACCGGTTGGCAGTTATCATTTACATATTTTCGCGTGGTATATAGAAACTATAGAAATCAAAAGAGGTGTTAGACAGGGTTGCGTGCTGTCCCCATTGTTATTCAATCTGTACAGTGAGGCTATTTTTAAGGAAGCAATATCAGAGAAACAACAGGGTATATCAATAAACGGAAAAATCTTGAATAACATAAGATTCGCAGACGATACCGCTGTTTATGCAGACAGTTTAGAAGCACTGCAACGCCTAGTAAATAGATTGCATCAAGTCAGTATAAAATATGGACTACAAATGAACGTTAAAAAAACCAAGTGCATGATTATTTCCAAGCAACGTACAGAAGGAAGGCTAGATATCGAGGAAAAATAAGTAGAAAGAGTGAATAAATACAAATATCTGGGAAACTGAGTAAATGAAAACAATGACCAAGGTAGAAAAATAAGAACACGCATTAAAATTGCAAGACAAGCATTTATAAAAATGAAAACAATGTTTATTATTCGTTCTCGACTTTGTTGTATAGAATGGAAAACTGGACACTAAAAGTGGATAGTATAAAGAAGTTGAAATAATTTGAGATGTGGTGCTATAGAAGGATTTTGAAAATACCATAAACCCAACGAGTTATAAATTCAAAAGTGTTAAGAAGGCTACAAAAGGATTGCCAGGTCATAAAGCACATCAAAACAAGAAAGCTGGAATATTTAGGAGACATTACCAGAGGTGCGAAATATTAGATATTAAGGCTCATGTTGCAAGGTAAAATCAAGGATAAAAGATCCATAGGAAGACGAAGAATTTCCTGGCTAAGAAACCTAAGAGAGTGGTATAGTTGTAGCTCAGTAAATCTTTTCAGAGCAGCCGCCAATAAGGTATGGATAGCTGTGATGATAACCAACCACCGATAGGAGAAGGAACTATAAGAAGAAGAACTCATTTTTTGTGTGTCTGAGAAATTAAGCAGTAAGTTGTTTTTCTTGATAGATATATAGTTTAAAAAGTACATGTACACAGTATGTACTTACCATTTACACTAACAGTGTTAGTTTTGTATTATTCTTTTTTGTTTTTATTAAATTTTGTGATATGTGGTGAAGTGAAAGCCGACAGAATTGGCCGACAAGGTATATACAGGCATTTTGTTACGTTTTGTGACTGCCAATAATTCTGTCTTCTTCTTCTTTAGGTGCCGTCTTCTTAGCGAAGGTTGACGATGACCTCTGCAAAGTCTTTCCTATTTTGGGCTTTCCTTATTAAACTTTGAAAGTCTAATCCTGTCCAATCCTTGATGTTGCGCAGCCAGGTCATTTGTCGCCTACCCGGGTCGCGTCTGCCTTCTATTTTCCCTTCTATAATAAGCTGAAGGAAGTTATACCTGTCGTGTCTAAATATGTGTCCAAGATAAGACGTTTTACGCTTCTTGACAATTTCTGTGAGTTCACGTTCTCTATTCTTCTTAAAACTTCCTCTAAACTTCTTAAAACTTCTTCATTTCTAACGCGGTCGGTCCATGGAATTTTCAGCATTCGACGAAATACCCACATCTCAAAGCTATCTAAACGTCGTAACGAGCTGACTGTTAACGTCCAAGCTTCCACGCCGTGTAATAGTACACTATATCCATAACACTTTATCATGCGGTATCGTAGAGACAAATAGAGATCTTTAAGAAGGTGTTTCTTGCCTGTTCTATTCTACATTTAACCTCTTGTTCTTGGTCTAAGGTTTCATGTAGCCGACAGCCTAAATACTTAAACTTTTTCACTTGTTCTACTAGATTGTTGTTGACTAGTATGTTTATGGATAACATCAGACGTAGACCAAATTAAAGAAATTAGGACACGCATTGAAATAGCACGTGCATCATTTTTTAAATTTAAAAAGTTTCTTTGTTGTCGGGATATAAGGTTAGAACTACGCCTGAGAATGCTTCGATGTTACGTGTTCTCTACTTTTCTTTATGGCTTGGAAGCGTGGACACTTAAACAAGTCCATCTGAATAAGTTGGCTGCCTTTGAATTTTGGTGTTACAGAAGAATCCTACAAATATCATGAATTCAAAGAATGTCAAACGTAGAAATAACTACAATGATAGGAAATGGGGCGGAAATAATATTAACTATCAAAAGACGAAAACTTGAGTACTTAGGACATGTGATGAGAGGGCAAAAATACGCATTATTACAACTTATTATGCAAGGCAAAATCCGAAGAAAGCGAAATGTGGGAGGACGAAGAATATCCTGGCTTAAAAACTTAAGGGAATGGTTTGAATGCAGTAGTGCAGAACTTTTTAGAGCGGCAGTCAACAGAGTCCGCATAGCCATGATGATTTCCAACCTTCGATAGAAGATGGAACTTAAAGAAGAAGAAGTATGTTTATAACTGGTGTGTGTTTTGAAATTACCATGGTTTTGGTTTTTTTTACATTCACCTTAAGGTTGTATAGTTCTCCTTCTCGCACTACTTTGGTTAACAGAATTTGTAGTTCTTCTTCACTGCCAGCAATCAGTACTGTATCATTGGCATACCTGATATTGTTCACGACTTTTCCATTGACTTTTATTCCTTCTTGTGCTTCATCTAGAGCATGCGCAAAGATGTCCTCTGAGTACAAGTTGAATAATAATGGTGATAGTATACAACCTTGTCTGACTCCTCTTTGGATGTTTATGGTTTCAGTGTCACCCATTTCAGTTCTGACAGAGGCGTTTTGGTTCCAGTAGAGTTCACGTATTGTATTAATGTCGTTTGGATCCAGGTTCTTTTTTTGCAAGCATTCTATTAGCTGATCGTGTTTGACTTTGTCAAAAGCTTTTTCATAATCTATAAAGCACAAGTAGACATCTTTTTGTTGATCCCGACACTTTTGCATGAGAACAATAAAACTGAACAAAGCTTCTCGAGTTCCCATACCGTTTCGAAAACCAAATTGTTCCGGACATATATCTTCTTCGCATTTTTTGTAAATTCTGTTATGGATAATTTTTAGAAATAGCTTCAGAATATGGGGCATGATACATTTTTTTGTGTAGTTTGATTTGGGTATAGGCACAAACGTAGACGTTAACCAATCTTGTGGAATTGTACCAGTCTTGTATAAACTGTTAAAGAGTCTTGATAATAGTTCTAAATTGTCTTCTTCCAAAAGTTGTATAATTTCACTATGAACGTAGTCAGGTCCAGAGGCTTTTCCGGTTTTCATATTTTTTAAGCGTATTTTATTTCTGATGTTAAGATAGGCAAGTCGTTATTTCGATTAAGTCGATGTTTGTTTGTCTATCAATATTTATTGTTCTATCGTCTGAGAATAGGTTTATTATTTCTTCTATTGTGGTCAGGACTCTATCATCCGTGCTTGTTATTGTGCCACACTGCCTAGCGTTTCTGATCGCACACATTTCTTTAATTTTCTTATGGAGAAGTCTATCATCATGTTTATTCTGTAGGTCTTCTATCTCTTCGCAAGTTTCTACAAGCCACGCCACTGTGCTTTTGCTTCCACTTTCTTTTTTCTTATTAGTCTTTATATTTCTTTATATTTATTCCAGTCTTTGTTCTTGTGTTGTCGTCTCACATTCATCATTTCTAATATTTCATTAGTTATCCATGGTTTCTTGCCTCTTTGATTCGTGTATTTAAGGTGGTCTTCAGCTTTTAGAAATACAGTCTTAAGTTCTTTCCATATTTGGTTTAAGTCGTCGGCTTCTTCTGGTACATCATTTTCCTTTTGTCTGTTTTTAAGTTCTCGACATTCGTAGTTAAGTTCTTGTGATATATTCTGTCTCTATTAATTCTGTCAATGAAATTAAATAGAGATTTTTTTAACCAAGCGATCTTTATTGACATTCTGCAACAAAATAAGTCTAAAGGTCCATATAACCAAATCCAGATGCCAAATATCAACGAAAAACCACAAAAGCGTGCTGGGATGCTGAAACTATGAGCACAGCCCTAGACTTCGTAAAAAATGGTGGTAAGATACGAGAAGCTGAAAGAAGATTCAATATTCCAGAATCTTCTATTGGAAAATGTAAAAAATAAGTTAGTAATAAACATGACATCGCAAATCCTCATGTTGGGATGCGTTCCATTTTTTCCCTCGATCAAGAAAAACAATTAATAGGGCTCGTTTTAAAGATGGGCGAAATTATTTCATGATTGGACCAGAAACCAGCTGAGAAGACTTGCATTCTTATTCGGGAGTTCCAGTCATATTAAACATAATTTTATTGCTCAGACACAAATGGCAGTCAAACACTGGTATTTTGGCTTTCTAAAGAGAACAGAAATTTCTCTAAGAAATCCTGAGCCCACCAGCATAAATAGGATCTCGGCTTTTAATAAGGAGCAAATAATAAAGCTAAAGAAGTTTTATTAACAACAATTATACACGAAATTTAAGTTTAACAAAGACCGAATTTTTAGCGTTAACGAGAGAGGAATTACCACCGTACAAAAGCCTTACAAAAAACTGGGACCTAAGGATGTCAAACAGTTTGGCAGGAAAACATCCGGTACAAGAGGGAAGACAGTCACAATTATTTGCTGCTTTAATGCTTCAGGCATCTGTTACATTCCACCAATGTTTATCATTCCAAGGATTAGAATGACAGCCGCATTAACAAAAAATGGTCCATCCAAATCTATTTATTCTTGTTCTAAAAGCGGCTGGAGTAATGAAGATCTTTTTTATGAATGGCTTCAGCATTTCAAAAATACCGTAAAATCGTCCAGTCATTTTGATTTTGGACAACCACTCTAGTTACATTTTTTTATATTTAATTACTGTAGATACCATGGAATTTCTACTTTTACACTTCACACAAGCTCCAATTATTGGATATAACTTTTTTGGTCCTCACAAATCAGCATCCAACAGGTATTGTGACTCTCACTTATTGACAGCAAATAGGATAACTCAATATGATTTAGCCGAGATATTTAATAAAGCATACGTGTATACTACTACAATGCACAAAGCACAATCAGGCAGCGGTCATTTTTTAAAATATTTCTTTTAACTTGCTTTCTTATCTTTTTCTGTATATTTGTTTGTACCTTTATTATTTATGTTCAATAAACTACATTTTTAAAGATCATTTTTAAGTTTTATTATTGCGCACAGTTATCCGGCATATTCGTACCAATAGCCGAATTGGTAGGGTAATTGTACGCGTTACGCTAATTGAAAATTTCGCCTTTCACTGTTTTACTGTTCAACCATTCATTAAATGTGGTCGCTGCCAATATACCATGGCCCAATTAGATTGTTTTTAATCTTTACAGCTGTCATCTCAAGCTTTTATACAAAATTACGTGTGCATCCCCACTTGTAAGTAAAGTCTCAAGAAGTTTTGATCTTTAAAAGCCCTTATCTTGGATATTCGGGAATAATACGGGGGGGGGGGGGGTTATTCTGTAGTAGTCTAAGAGATTATACTGACTTTTAGTTGCGTCGTCTAAGAGTTTGGACGTATTTCTTTCTCTGGGAATGTATTATTGTATCTTAAGTAGATTCATCTAATACCCGAGTAGATCAAATATACATTATAAATTAATTTCAGTGTTTGATACTAAAGTTGAGTACAGTTGAGTACAATTCAGTGCGATTTAAGAGGAAACTGTTTTTTTGTATTATTTTGAGTGATGCTCCATATTACTCCGTGGAGCGCTTTCTAGACTTGTTTTCCCCGTTCTATTTTCATTTTTATATCTTTTATACAAGTACCATCTCGGCTTATCATTGACCCTAAGTACTTAAAAGTTTTACAATTCTTAATAGTCTCTTTTTCTAAACTTAAGTTTAAATCTGCAACCTCGGATCCAATAGATAAGTATTCGGTCTTACACATATTTATATTGAATCCCCATAGCTCATATTCTTCCTTTAATTTTCTTATCATATATTCCATATCCTTCCTGTCTTGTGCAAAAATGACCTAGTCATCTACGAAAAGCATTAAATGTAGTATATTCTCTTGTACTGGTATGCCATTGTTGCACATTGTCTATATCATCTCTTCAAAGCCTGATCTGTATATATGTTAAAAAGTGTAGGTGTTAAATCACATCCCTGTTAGATACCTTTGGTTGCGGTGATTGTTTTTGCTATTTCATTGCCTAACTTTATTTGCACCTCTGTTTTTATATAGTGTTTATGTTATATTTACCCATTTCCCTCTAGCGTGCATTTTTCTCATTGCTTTGCATAGTTGTTTCCTAGACACGCTATCATACGCGTGTCTAGGAAAGTCTGTAAAGGTCATATGTGTTTTAATATTCTTTTCTTTGTTCTTTTATTTCACCTGTTCCATGATGGATATAAAATATTATCTAGACACGATCTGGATTTTGGAATCCGGCTTGTTCTTCGCTTTGATTATATTGAACAACACTTGTATGAAGGCACCATCTTTGCGCCTCCATATTTCAGCAGTTCCCTTTTTATGTTCCTTGGTCCTGGTGCTTTGTTGTTTTTGGCTTTCTTTAGTGCTTTAGTTATATCTTTCTCTGTGATGTCACCTTCCTCTGTTATTGTTGTCACAGGATCTTGTGAGATATACTCCGGTCTATTTTCTTGTAATTATTTTGTATAATGCCTTGTCCACTCCTTTCCATATAAACATAATAATATAACGTAGACACGCCACAAGAAAACAGTCTCAGATGTTTTAGACAATTTATAGAATGTAATAATTGTATTTGGTTATTTTTTTGCAGAATATAAAGACGATCTCCTCTGACGTTGTGATTAAGTCCCTATGTATTAGTATGGACCCACATTTATCTTCGCCAATGTATACCATTAAATCCTTATGTAGGTATGATTCCCGTTGTTTGGGACAGTATTTAATATTTATTTTCATGGTATATATTAATAATTATTTAATCGTATATTTAAACTACTCATGTACTTTAAAATATATTGTTTTCTGTTATTCAGTAAAATCCCATTGTTAAACTGGCCTAACACATTTAGTCTGTTTTTATATTCAAAGATTCGACTTTATTTGTTATGTTGGGTCACTTCCTTGCAACCCATAAAAAACGTTATGAAGTATCATATTACTGTGACAATTAAATGAGATTATCGCAATTCAAAAGCTTATTACAATAGCGCTGATTTATGGGGGTACACTTGTCCCATAAACCACCTAATGGGCAGAGGGTTTCTGACCATCTCAAGACACAGTCGTACCGAGACAGCTTACAGTAATCAGCTTGAGTCTATCGGGACATCCCGTCTTTTGTGCCTCGGATGGCATCGCGACGATCAACACTACCAATCTACTCCACTGGCTACGACTAATATACCAATATTACAAAAGGTAAGTTTATTCTTTGTACATTTAACAATAATGAGTAAAGCGAGTTAATTCTCGTAATTTATTCACAATTAATAGTTGCTATTTTTCGCTAATTATAATGTATATTTTAGTTCGATCTAAAATTATTTGTATTATATGACAAAGAAAGTAGAGTAAGTAAAAAGGGTTTAATCTTTTATATTACATGATAAAGTCACGTTCCATAATATTTCTTAAGAGATTTCAACCATTAAAGAAAAGGAACATCCGCAGTACGCAAATATAGACAGAACTAAATTATCAAAACTAACAAATATTAACACTAATCTCAACAATGCAGTATAATCGATACTTAGAACCAATAATTATCTAAATGCGTATTTTAAGAACAACAGATTTAATCTGTGTAAGACGGAAATTTTTGGAAAAAAATACTTCTATTCTATTAACTACACTTTTATGACCATATAATAAAGTACCGTACAAAGGAAATACGTAAATAATGTTGTTCAATTAAATATCCGATTACAGTGGATTATCCAAGTCCCCTGTTTCAGTGAAGTGTTTTTGCCTATTCGGATTTTCCGAAAGAATATTTTGGTATTAAAGACAATTAGGAAAAAATAGCAGAAATGAAAATGCGAAATATTTTCATATCGAAAATCGTTCTCAAAATACAAATTTTTTAAATAAATTTATTTTGTTACTTGGATATACAGAAAATTCTTATAACGAGAAAAGAATTTTCGTTTATTAATTAGGGGAGAGTGTTGTATATCTTTCCTATACTGTAATATGGATTTAAGTCGTGGACTCTCACAGACGTTACCTTCAAGAAAATTGAGGCTTTCAAAATGTGGCTTTATCAAAGAAATCTGAAGATATCCTATACCGACCACATTACAAACTAGGACGTTTCATTAAGAATGCAAAAAGGAGAAGAGTTGCACAATAAAAACAGATAAAAACGAATATCTCTGTCATATCATGAGGAACAGCGAAAGATATGCTTTGCTGCAAAAATAAGTACCTACTAGATCTTTTGTTAACTTAGTGATTACCTACTAGGTTTAATATTGAATTTTAATTTGTATAATATGCACACTACACGAATTCATACAGAAGTTATACAACACACAATTACTCTTTTTTGAAGTCAATATGTTTTTCTTTTGAATAATTTTTACAGTTGTTAGTGACTATAGAACCAAGTGAGTATTCCGTTATAGATTTTTTTGTTTCAATTTTTGTAATTTTTAATTATAACAGGTGGATCAGTCAGCTTAACAGTAGAATATCTAGTACCAAGCCCAGATAAAAGGAGTGGGTTCGAAGGTGAGGCCAGCAACCTATAAAAAAGAAACACGCTTATCGTGATGACGAAGACGAAGACATCGAATGCATCGAAGTAGACAAAGCACAAAGAGAAAAACCCGAGAATCTGAACGAAATTATCCCTCCAACATCACCGGAAGAGATAAACGAGCTAATTAAAAACATTTCGCCGAAAAAAGCGCCTGAACTAGATCAAATAACAAACAGGGTTCTGAAATTCTTACCAAATAGAGCTATAGTATCTATAACAAACATAATCCACGCGATGCCTAGATACAGGCAATTCCCTAATTATTGAAAGGAGGCTCATGTCATCATGATACCAAAGCCAGAAAAACATAGTACGTCCTCGCAAAATTACAGGTCAATAAGCTTACTTCCAGCAATCAGCAAGATTGTGGAGAGAGTCATCCTCAGCCGACTCCAAACCGATACAGATAGGCTAGAAATAATCCTAGAGACGCAGTTTGGATTTAGATCAGAGCACTGCAATGAGCTACAAGTACTCAGATTAACAAAGTACATAGCAGCTGGATTCAACGATAAACAGTACACAGGCGCAGCCTTCCTGGATATAAGCAAAGCTTTTGACAAAGTCTGGCATAAAGGGCTAATTTACAAAATGAGACGCTATGGATACAGTAATGCAATGTCGAGATTAATCTCTTCGTACTTGAGCAACGGGAGCTTAAGAGTTCGAATAGGATAAGTCTTGTCCGAACTCGGAACCCCGGAGGCTGGAGTGCCACAGGAAGCGGTCCTGTCACCACTACTGTACACATATACACCCCTGACGTTCCAAGAACACCAGGAACTCTACTAAGCCCTTATGTCGATGACACTGCGATAGCAACCAAACATCGAAATGTAGACACAGCAGTAAACAACCTGCAAACAGCGTTAGACGATATTAAAGAACAAAGTATAAAATGAAAAATCGCCATATACTCCAAAAAAATGCAAGCGGTACTCTTTAAAAGACACATTAACAGCCAGAGGAACAACAGACAGTGCAAAACAACCCCATCCAACAGGGCAAAAGCGTTAATAAGAGGACTCCCAGGTAGAAAAAGTAAATAACGGACTAAAAAAAAATAAGGCTAATAAATAGTACAATCCTACCGATACTAACATATGCATCTCTCGCATGGGGATACATCTGTAATGCCACAAAAAAGAGGATACAAGCGGCATACAACAGCAGTCTAAAGGTGCGTTTTGACTGAAGCGTCTGTTACGATCATCGTTGAGCTATCTATGTAATGCTTGTATGGTCTATTACGGGCCGTTTTGACTGAAGCATCTATCGATGGAGCCACTTTGACGACTGGACCTAGAGCAGACACAGTCACAAACTCTCACTAGAGAGAGTTTTTTATTTGAGAGATTCTCTTCTGCAAACTGGATATAAAATACTGTTTGTAGACGACTTTTTCAGATCCTGTTTACTAAACTTAATACAAAATCATACTCCACTGTAGATTAGTATGTATTCACCTAATTTTGATTGTGTTTTTCCTTTCTTTTGTGTTTCCTGTACGGCACAAATTTCTATTTCTTTCTGTTTCAGCACATGGGTTATTTCTTGGTCCCTTGAGTTAAGCGATTTCATATTCCAAGTAATAATTCTCATCTGGGTTTTAAATGTTTTTCGCTTGTCCTTATTTCTTGCCGTAGTCGTCTTGCGAACAAATATGGCAAAGATTATCAAATAAATAATAAATGGAGTAATATAATATCTCCTTAGCAATATCGTAAATAAAAATACAATATAGTTATTAGTTTTTGCTGTTTAATATACACTCAGGTGCAAAAAAATCGATCCATGGGTATTATTTGCTGACAAAAGAAAACGTTTAAAGATATTAGTTTTAAATCAGGTATATATGTAAAAGTATATGTTAGATTAAAATAATTTTTACAGATTATCCAAAAAAAATCATTTATTTATAGAGACATACTCGAAAACTCAAAAATACAAGAATATTTAAAACTTTCTGAAATTAAGAGAAACATTTATAATAAATCAATATCTAGTGTTTCCCCCTCGGGCCCTTATAACAGACTGTACACGTCTAGGCATTAAGATAATTAACCTCTTGATATCAAATTGATCCAATTGGTCCCATATTTCTTGAAGAGCCGCTGTAAGTTCAGCCAAGTTGTTTGGACGGGGTACTCGTGCTCGAAGAAATCTTCCCATCATATCCCATAGATGTTCTATGGGATTGAGATCGGGACTGCAAGCTGGCCAGTTTATACGGACAATTCCCACTTCCTCTATATATTGGTTGACGATTCTAGCACGGTGAGGACGCGGGTTGTTGTCCATAAAAATTAGGTCCAATGAAAGGAGCAAAAGGTACCACATGCTGATCTAAAATACTTGTTATGTATCTTGCAGCAGTCATAGAACCTCTATCTACAATAACTAAATCAGTATGGGCTTCTGAACTGATACCAGCCCAAACCATAACGGAGCCCCCCCCCGATAACTTATTCTTTCTGCAATATTACATTGAAAATATCGCTCTCTGTGTCTTCTCCAAAGTCTTTCTCGGTCGTCTGGTGACCTTAGACAAAATCTGGACTCATCTGAGAACAGTACATTGCTCCAATCTGCATCACTAAAGTTTTTATGTTCTCTTGCAAAAGCAAGGCGAGCTCTGCGATGTTCTATATGGATAGTATTGGAGATAGGACTGGCCTTCTGAATATTAAATTACCTTCTACAAGTTGTCGACGAACTGTCCATCTGCTTACATCCACATTTCTCACTTCGCTCATACGATTTGCCAGTTCAACCGAAGTTAGATGCCGATTTCTCAAACATGATGAGACCAGAAATCGATCATCTCTTACGGATGTTACCCTTCTACGACCTAATCCTGGTCTTCTTGTGAAGTTACCGGAGTCGCTAAAACGCCGAACTGCTCTTTGAACCGAAGATCGACTAACACCCGACATTTCAGCTGCATAATATTGGCTACGACCATCTTGAATCAAAGTCACCGCCCTTGCAGCATCTGTCAGAGTTAGAGACATTTAGGAAGGATAATTAAATAAAAATATAACACGTTTTGAAAATAAAATCACTACACTTGTATGGTTGTTGAATTAAAAACAACATTCAATAAATATCTACTTGCTTCAGACCCTTTTTGACAAAAACCTGAAACACCAATTTGTTTTAAAAAATATAAAAAGCAATATTAAGAATATTATTTTATTTCTCGTATACGAGGGTACACCCAAATTTACATACGTAATTTATTGTCTCTAAAATTATACAACTTTAAATAAATAAGAAATAGGGAATGGATCGATTTTTTTGCACCTGAGTGTATTTACAAACACTCTCAAGAACATTACTTCTTTAAAAGGCAATTGTAAATGTTTATAACACGTAAACCATATTATCATAACTACATTCATCCAATGGATTTAGTAGCTTATAAAATAATTAGCAATGAACTTCAAATATGACCTAACTCAAAAAGTTTATCTATAAATTTATTTATACCTATAAGTTTATCACAATTGCCAAGGATTTAGTAATATAAAAACAAAATATATACTCAGAAGATTTTGTTTGGCATTTATATAGAAATAGATGTTTCTACATTAATTCCTTTTAATTCTTTTCTCCATGAATGTTTCTATAAACGTCCTGTAACATTGATCACAGCTCCTGCACCATTTTCTTGTGCTCTTATTCCTTGCTCGTCCATAAATATAACAACGCCCAAGGACCGAAGATCGAGTCGGAACTTCTTTAGGAGTTTCCTTATTTATTTTCAAAAGAAATTTATTTTTTTCTTTTATTTCTGCTGATGTGTGAGTGTTGTCTAGTCGCTTTAACATCAGTGGTTTCATTAACTCCAACGAAATGTCCTGAAGAAAAATGCTTCTTGGAAGTGATGAAGTGACATTATTAGCCTTATACAGAGAAAATGCAAAAATTCCTGTAATATTTAATAAATCAAAAACACGGTGACTGGTCAACGTCGAGAGTTTCGGGAAACAACATAATGTGCACACAACTGGTCAACCAGATCCACGCCGAATTTTGTTTTGTTTTTATCCGTTATTATTTCGAGTTTGTTCCTATTTTCTGTTTCAGAATCAATACTGTCATCATGGTGCATGGTTGAAACAGCTAATACGACCTTATTTTTTTTGGAACGTACGTTACCAAGATACATTTCTTGAGGGAATCCGAATAGTGAACAATGTATGTCTCTGTTTTTAGACGTTATAAATTCTTGTAGTAGCGTCATCTTGTTTTTACGAATTATACCAACAATAGTTAATCGCTTTTGAAGTAAATCCATACCCAAAGGTATACTGGTAAACCAGTTATCTATAGTTACATTTCTGCCCGTTCCTTCTATAGTTTTCATCAATCTTTTAACAATCTCTGCACTACTCCAATCAGTATCAAAAGGACCAGTTGGTTGTGTTCCGCAGTAAATCTCCATATTATAGGTATATGCTTATTTGCTATCTACCAACGAAGATATTTTTATACCATATTTGGATGGTTTACTGGGGATGTATTGAAGGAGTTTACATTTTCCAATTACACAAAAAGTGCTAATAAACATTTTTGTTTAAAATTATCTCAGCTACATTTTCTATTTGAAAGATTTTTTTCTACGGCGTACATATTCTTGAAAAATCAATTTTTTTGCGTTTTACCCTCCTACGAGGGGAATTTTAGGGGGAAGCCCGTGGGTAAAAGTGGTAAACTTTTTTGCATCATTTTACGGGACCCAAAATTAATATTCTCCGCAAAATTCAGCTTATTCGTATGATTTTTAGGGGTCAACTCTTTAACAACTGGACTAGGTGTAAAATTTTTTTGAAAACTTTCGATAAAAAGTCCAAAAATATCTCGTATAGGAGAAAGTTTATCCAGCTCTCTCCTTTGTTGTCTAAAAAGTCGTCAAACCTCAAACATCTCAGTAGAAATCGGAAACGATTTAAAGACATTGTGAAGTAAATAGCTTCAACACAAGTACCTTTATTATTATCCCACATTTGCAAATATTTAGTCTTCCAGATTTTAGAACACCTGCTAAAAGAGTATACCAATATGTCCTCAAATCTCTTCGACGTTGGTCATTTTAGCTTCTCTGTAGCGTTGGAAATTTGTTCTTACCTTTTCAATATAGATGTTGGCACAAAGCGTAATTTCTTTGACGATATTATCATCTAGCATACATTTGAAGCATTCAAACTGTGTTTTTGTGTTTCAAAGTAGGCGCAAGACACATCTTACTCCACTTTGTTTTTTTGTCTTTGCCAAAATAGTATTTTGAAATTATTTTTTCTTCATCTTCTTCCCCTTAAACCTCTTCATCACAGTTTTGTTCCGATTTTTGTTCAGACATGGTACATTCTTGTTCTAGAAAATCATCAGATACATATTGCTCAACATTAGAGTCATCTGAGCAGCTGTCGTCGTCACTACCATCTATGTTCGAGTCCTGTTCGTTCTTTATTTCATTTTTCCATTCCATCAGCATTTTTTTGAAAGTAGAGTCGCCGAATCTTACTTTTTTGTCAGTATAGTCCGAATAGCAATGTTATAAAATTCAATGGATTACGTATGTAATCCGCGCGTGTACTGGAGGGTTAAAAGTACTGGGTAACTGTTCTTCTTGTCGTTCTAGTACATAGAGAGGACAGTCTATTAATACACAATTATATGTTGCACTATTAGTTCACTATCGCATACATAACAAATCGGAGGAAATTCCTTTATTAATATAAAATCATGGGTTATCTTTGTATAAGTCGCAATCTAGACATGTTTTATCTGGATCGCATGGTTTTCTCTTAGTAGAAAGTTTCCACAGCAGCACACTGTATTTGATAGTTCTTAATATACTCGAATAGTTAGAATTATTCCAATTTATTTGCCATTTTGTTATGATTGTGTTCTTAAAATATTGCTTTAACTTAGTATGAACACAGTTCATGTAGCTATGACATGTGTTAATAAATTCTCACTTGTATTTTTTGCTAATATGTCTGCTTTATCATTTCCATTTATCTCGTAATGTTAAGGTACCTAGAGGAACTAAACTAATCCTTGATTTTGTTGACATGTTAAAAGTTCCGCCTTAATTAAAAGCAGGACGGGATGTTTCTCATACAATTGATTTAGGGCTCTCAATGCACTGTATTTGATATTATGTGTGTAGACAAATGTTAATGCTTGGAGGATAGAAAAGAGCTCTGCAGAGAATATGGAAATTTGGAGAGGTAGCTGGTAGGAACTGTTACTTATAGTTATCTGTTGTGAAACCCGCCCTAGAAGTGAAACGTCTAACTTGAATGAGTCTGACAATAATGATGGGGTTGAATATTTTGCCTATAACAAGGATGACATCAAAGAAGGAGATTTTCTGTTAGTAAAGGTATTGGGAGGAAGAAGGAAAAAGCAATACTATCGCTTTGTTGCTAAAATTCGAAAAGCCAATGAAAGTACCTAGATGTTGTAGGATATAAATCTACGGATGAAGTAAAGAAGGACTTCAAACTGGTCGAACATGATAAATTTTCGGTCGAAGTGAGTGATATTCCATTTTGCCCTATCCTGAATTCTCTAATTCAACAGAAACATTGATGTTTAAAAAACAGGTTCATGTAGTGGAGATATAGAATATTACTTTAAACTTAATATACATATGTTCAAAGATGTTTCAAATTATGTTTTTTGGTGTTCTACATTGCAGTATTAGCCCTTCTTTGTGATTCTTTGGTTTAAGCATATTAAAGTTTACTTTTCATGACCTGTTTCATATAATTACAATTTGTAGAAAATATTAGTCTTTAATGAATATGGCTCTTTGGTTCATTTTTTTAATATCATTGATAACTTCTGTTTGTGGAACCTAATTTAGGGCGTATTGGCATATTTTTTTTGTGCGAATAAAATAAATCTGTAGAAAAGAAAATTGTGGTTTAAATTGCAATGATCAATTTTGCCCTAGGATACATTCTTCAGAATGCTTACATTTTTTAAAAAATATTTATAACGTGGGGTGAACATAACATGGGTGACATCAGCCGTCATTACATATCATCTTTTTTTATTCACTTAAAAAGGGGTCATCAATTTCGCCATTTCGACCCATTCAGGGTATGAAATTGTTCATCCAGTTGTTTGCATTTTTTAGGCATAATCTTAATCAAAAAAATATTTTTTAAGGAGAAATATTTAATATAGATCTTGTTGAATCATATTAGTAAAAAATATGTAGTAAATTTTACAATTTACTATCATCAGGTTAACACAAAAAGAAAAGTTTTCAAGCCACAAGCGAACCAAGTCAAGGCCCTTAACGGAATTCTTTTAAACGAGAGAGTGGAAGTACTAGAAAGATGGCAGGAACATTTTAGTACGCTACTTAATGTAGAAAGTAGAGCTGAAGGTAGATATGATATAGAAATAGAACAGGAGGATACTGAACTACCAACTTTGGAAGAAATAAACAAAGCAATTCAGTCTCTAGCCAGAAACAAGTCATCCGGAGCAGACAACCTACCCGCAGAAATATTTAAATGTGGCGGTCAAACATTTGTAATCCTCCTTCACAAACTACTAACACAGGTATGGCAATAACGCGCGTTACCAGAAGATTGGAATACTGGAATTATATGCCCCATACACAAAAAAGGAAACGTTCTTGAATGTTCCAATTTTAGAGGGATTTCCCTTCTTAATACAGCATATAAAATTGTGTCCCTGATACTTAACGAACGACTGGCACGGTCTACTGACAATATAATAGGATCCTACCAAAGAGGCTTCTTGAAAAATAAATACCAAAAGGATTGGTAGAATTAATTAAAATGACAATGATGAAAGTCGAATGTAAAGTGCGCGTACAAGGGGATGTTTTAAAACCATTTAAAACCAACAGACGACTGCGCCAGGGAGATGCGCTATAATGCACGCTGTTCAACCTAGCGTTAGAAAAAGTTATGAGAGATTCGGGAATAAACTTAAAAGGTACGATATATACCCGTAGTATACAAATAATGGCATACGCTGATGATATTGTCATAATTGGAAGAACCCAAAATGAAGCAGTGGAGGCTTTCACACGTATCAAAAATGTCGCAGAAAACATCGGACTTCTGATTAACATCCAGAAAACTAAATATATGTCGGCCATATCAAGAATTCAACAAAATAACTTAGAGGTGTAACACGAAACGATAGAAATGGTAGAAGAATTCTGCTACTTAGGATCACTGGTAGACTACAAAAATAACACATCCAACGAGATAAAAAAAGAATATGCGTGGCTAACTGCTGTTATTTTGGCCTGGGCCCTCAACTAAGAGCGAGGAGTATGTCAATAGCAACAAAGTGCAAACTTTATAAAACAATAATACGCCCAGTGCTCACATACGGATCGGAAACATGGGCAATGACGACCCGAGATGAAGAGTTACTGCGAGTCTTTGAAAGAAAAGTATTGAGGACCATATATGGCGGAGTAAACGAACAGGATCTGTGGAGAAGGCGATATAACTTTGAACTCTATAGATTTTTTGGTGATGCAGATATTGTGAAGACCATCAAAATAAACCACCTAAGGTGGGTGGGCCACTTTATGCGGATGGATGAGAGTGATCCCACTTAAATAACTATGCTAAACAGGCCGGTCGGAAGAAGAAGAAGGGGGCGACCTAAACTCAGATATCTGGACGATGTACAGGAAGATCTGAGGGAGATTGGAGTGAGGGGCTGGAGAAGACAGACACTCGATAGGGAAGGATGGAAGAATGTTTTGAAGCAGGCCAAGGCTCACGAAGGGCTGTAGCGCCAACTGATGATGATGATCATATTTTTGAATGAAAAATTTTAGCACAATCAATTTCACCCCTTTTTTCGGTACCACTGTTTCTATTCCTAAATGTATAACCATAAATTTATTTTTAATTTTTATAGATTAAAAACCTTATGCTGTTAAATGTTATGTAATTATTTATAATATAGTAATGAAATAATTAATTTATTATACAAAAGTATTTTTTAAAAATACACAAAATCTTTTATAGTTTAAACTATAAACACAAACAGCTTGGGGTTATCAACATATAGATTATTTATTGGAATGACATATTTTTAAAGAAAAGTAAAAATTCTGAAAAATATATGATGTGATTAAGTTCACAAAATGAAGAAAAAATATTTCAAACTTATTCATTCATTTTCCAATTTCATAAAATTTTCATTGGAAATTTTCAAGTTATTTCCTATTTTGCACAATAATTTCGATACGTAATATTTTAAGGAGGTCTCTTTTAAAAGTATTTACGTTATCTCTTTTCTTGTTTTTTTTTTTTGGTAACATGTATCAGTATATCTTTTAAATTAGGGAAACTGAGTTGTTAGCGGTTTTCATTAATACTTGAACATAATTTATTTAGTAGTTTCTTATTCACAGTTATATATTTTTCTGATTAATTTCTTCTACTTTGCTGTTATTGAGCATATTGAGCATCTATTGAAACAAATTGATTCGCTCTGCTTTATTATTCAGCTGTAATCATATCATAATTGTGGTATTTTTTACTATTTTAAATATGTATATATTCTTCTTTAAAATACCTTTATCATTAAGGCCTTTCATTCCTGATGAAATGTTTGCTGCTCTTACTTAGAGTGTATTTCGCGAATATAGACTTTATTTCTTTCATGCCACATCTATATCTACTTCTCTTCGGATGTCGGGTGCTTTATCTATGTATCTAGCATGTGCTGAAGCTTTCTATACTGGTTCTATAGGCTTCCTATTCTGCTGCAATAAACTCTGCATCTGAGAACAAAGTCTTATTCAATGGATAAATTAGAGTGGTGCGGAATCCATTTACGGCAATTTATCCAGGTTGACTCTAAGGTATGCTATGCCACAAAGTTCTCCAATGTCGTACTCAGACAAGGCGAGGTTATTATGACATAACCATTGCCAGATTTCTTCGCTATAGTAAGGCTTAGGGGTTTCCATAAAACTTTTGTCCAACGGTTGAAGTTTGCGTGTTGAATGTGGGATTAATAAAATTATAACTACGATATTGTCCCTTGCCAGATTGATCATATCTTAATGCGAGTATGGCTGTAGTGCCCATCCAATATGTGGCGCATAGTGTTAAAACCACTGCGTAAATGAATTAGACTGCACCCAACCACTAGGGTGTACGGCAGATATTGATCCAGGAGGAGTACCTTTCATGAGTTGCAAATTTATATTTTTTCTTGGAAAGATTACCACGGGTGGCATTAAAGTCCCTTCATCACTCATACATGAACTCAAAGTAATCAATGATTCTCTTTCAGCAAAATTCAACGATGCGATTTGTCTCTTTCCTTTGCGCCCCACTATTTCTGAAATTTTATTTTCCACTAAGGTTAGGCCTGTTTCATCTATGTTGTAAACCTGATTACGGCAGAAATTGTATTTGTCATATATGGTTTTTCCAGATAATTAAAAAATATTTAAACGTTCTCTTTAATAAACCTATTTGCTCGTGCAAAAGACGTTCCAGTTGGCCTCCCGAAAGCCAATGTATTTTTGTCACACGCTAAGAACAAATCTACTGAAATTTTATCAGCTTTTTTAAATGCATAAAGGGATGATTTAAACCATTTGATTCAGCCAGATTTAATATCATTTGTTTGATATCAAAACGCCTTAAACCATAAAATTTTATTTATATTTGAAGGATATATTCTACCAAGATTTTTCTAAGTCTGAGCCAAGAATAGTTCGTCTTCCCAGTTTCTTAAGTACTGCGGGACATTATAAGTTTTACCTGCTTTTATTGTACCTATCGTTTTATCTCTCACAGCTTGAATATAAGTAAATTAAAATTAAAATTAGTCAAATCGATTCAGTCGTTCTCGATTTATTATAAAAAAAGTTAATGAAAACAAAAAATGAAGTTTGTTAAATACTCCAGTCCCAGAGACGAAAATGTCACTGAACCTCTAAAAATCATACGAACAAGCTGAATTCTGCCGGGAATCTCAATTTTAGGCATCGAGCAAAAAGACAAAAGAGGGAATCTAATCGTTATGAAAAGGTGACCAAAAAAGTGGCCTCTGATGGCGGACATATCCGGAAATGCGAATGCGCCAAATTTAAATTTTCCGACACTTATTAACAGTAGCTATAAAATAGTTTTCAGAATGTGTCTTAGACGAGAAAATTTTAATTAAATATTTACGATAACAGTCTAAAATGTGAAACAATTGTTAAAAAACTTCATTATAAATAAGATTTCATGTGACAGTTGAGACAAATAATAACATAACCCAACTAAATTTGATTTCTTAAACAAGGAAAGACTCTCTTTCCTTGTTTAATTTGGCCTCTCAAGATGGCACTTCCTGTCTAACAATATTTTTGCCCCCACTACCTTTACATTCCCTCTTTTGTCTTTTTGCTCGATGATTTTAGGACTACAAAAAAAGATGCAACAGGTTTACCACTTTTACCCTCTGGCTTTCTCCTAAAACCCCCCTCGTAGAGTGAGGAAAACGGAAAAAAATCGATTTAACAAGATAGTGTACGTTATAGAAAAAAATTTGAAATATTTTAAATAAAAATACCACATAAAAAATGTGGTTTAGATAATTTGGAACAAAAATGTTAATTAGAATTTTTTGTGTAGAATGAACCGTACCCTCAGAAACAATGCTTGATGAGATCGGCAATTTTTAATATCAGTTACGAGCGCAAAATCAATGTTCATTAAAATTTGTATCAGGCGTTAAATAAATAAACGAGGCGCGATTTTTGCCAATTTTTATGATTCTCATGAGATCAGTACAATGTATTCCTTTGATTAACTTGCCATTGTGGAATTTCGATAACTAGAGCCTAGTCTTTAAAACCTATTATTATATTCAGGGATTCTACAGTATTCACTGCCTTCCCTCGCTCAACCGTTTCCATCTCTCTCTGTTGTTCCATTCTCCATCGTTCAGGATTTTCGGGGTCGTCCTCTTTTCCTCCTTCCTATGGGGCTTCATTCGGTTATTCTCTTTATCCATCTGCTGTCACTAGTTCTTCTTACATGTCCATACCACTTTAGTCTTTTTTGTTCTATGTATGTTAGTATGTCTGTTTCTATTGATGTTCTTTGCTTTATTTCGTCGTTACTTCTCCTATCTTACTGCTGTTTTTCTTATTTATGATCCAATTTTCAGTCCCATATGTCATACTATTTCGCACCAATGTTTTATAAATCTGTGATTTTGTCTTCATATTTAGGTGTCTATCCCACCATACTGAGGTAAGTTGTCGGATTGCTGTTCTTGTTTGTCCTAATCTTTGTGTAATTTCTTCCTCTGTTGTTGCCTTTTTCGTGATTATAAACCCCATGTATTTGAATTTATCCTTTCTTTTGATTGTTACGTTGTCATCAATCTGTAGATCTTCTATGTCTTCTTCACTTGTAGATAGGTACTCTGTTTTCGCGAGGTTAATATGTAGGCCAGCCTTGGTATATTCTTCTGGTAGTTTCTTCATCATGTAGCTGAGGTCGTCTTGGTCTTGTGCAATCACTACTTGATCGTCTGCAGAGCTTAACGTATATAGGTATTCGTTCTGTACCGGTACTCTCATGCCTTCGCATTTTCTTTTCCATAGTAGTCAAGGCTATTTTAAATAGGATTGGAGATGTGGAACAACCCTGCAGGAGCCCTTTTGTTGTGGTGAACTCTCCTATGATTCTTGTTCCCATTTTAATGGACACTTTATTTTCTTTGTACAGAGCTTTTGTAGCTTCTATGAGTTCCGTCTGTATTTCTAATTTGTACATTGCCTCCCATAGTTCTGACCTTGGTACAGAGTCATACGCCTTTCTCAGATCCACAAATGCTAAATGTATATCTCTATTTTTTGCTTTTTTCTTTAACAGTTGCTCCGGTGTGTATATGTGGTCTATGCATGATCTTCCTGTCGTGAAGCCTGCCTGATCCTCCCCGATTTTGCCTTTTATCGCTTACTCTATCTTTTCTCGCAGTATCTTCCCATATAATCTTCTCATATAATAAATATAAACCTATAGTACGAAATTTTAGTTTGGAGTTTTGGCAACAAATTTCAGGCATTTGAAATATGCTTAACAAACACTGAATTTAAACTTTCACATTACAAGCGATCTCAAACATTTAAAATTGCTTATTTTCAATTACAGTAGTACGTTTTTCAAAACCACCCATCTTCTACTACAAATTATACTTACAACGATCTTCTTGAAGGCATTTCCCATGACTTTTGGAAGGCGATCTTTTGTAATGTAAAAAAATGCCTCAGATTTGTTAGCACAACTTAATGTTATAGGTTTTGAAGACTGATCTCTAAAAATGAAAATTTCAGTATGACTTATCAATTAGAGTAATAATTTTTGTTGACCTCACGAGAATTGTAAAAAATAGCAAAAATCGCGCAACGTTTATTTATTCAGCATATTTATAAAAACTGACTTCATTTAACTAATCATAAGACTAATCAAAAGATATTAAATTTTTACTTTCGACTTGATTTTTCTCCGACACATTTTATTTAACATTGATTTCCCGCGCGCAACTGACATTAAAAATCGCTGGTCGCTTCACGACTTGTTTCTGAGAGAAAGGTTCATTCTGCAGAGAAAGTGTTTACCATCATTTTTGTTTAAAATCATCTCAGCTACATTTTTTATTTAAAATATTTTTTTTACCGCATACAGGTTCTTTGTAAATCAGTTTTTATGAGTTTGTACACCTCTACAAGAGCAGTTTTAGGGAGAAGAAAGGAGTTAAAAATAGTAAACTTTTTGCATCTTTTTTGGAGCCCTGAAATTGATATCTGGGTATACTTTTACAAAATTATATTGCAATCGGTTCAGTTGTTTTTGAATATTAGCTGGGACAAACAACATGGCACGAGATTTTTATATAGAAAGATATGGCCCAGAAAATATTTTTAAAGTAATTAGCATACTACTATGGGCTAATAATTGTTGTTGCATTAGATGTGCTCTTGTTTGAAATTGTTTCGTTTTTAGTACTACGTAAATAATACGTATTGAATTAAGATTATTAACTCGAGTTTTGGCTGTAGATTTCGTTGCAGTTAAACGGTTGTTACAAACAAATAAATTTAAGTGTATATTATGTACCTCCCTGACCATATGTCTCCAATGTCACCTATTCCGATAACCTTATGATTATTCTACACGAGAAAACCTTTTAAATCCTCTTGCTGGAAATGATACATTTTTAAGTAATTATTTCTTAAATTAAATTAAATGTTTATAGCGCGTTTATCTGGGATAACCCAACTGACATTACTTCCATATATAACGATTTGTTCATCGCTACTTGATTCAGTCGATCGTGTGGGAAAGTAGAAGACAGAGGTGTTAGATAGCAATAATTATGTGAGTACCTCTATATTAATAATTGTTAATAGCTTCTGGTAGCGACAAATATAAGTGATGAAAAAATTCAAGGTTTTAATAATCTAAAAATAAACATCTTTTTTGGCTTTTAAAATAACACGATATTTGTTTATTTTTCGATTTTTTCTGTATGCGATTTTATTGTAATATAATTATAATAAATTAGCAGCTTTCAAAATTTACATTCACTAAAATATTGAAAATATTAAAAAGATAAATATGAAATAAATTGCCATCTTAAAATAATATGCAATGTGTTATCTGATTTAATAGTCTCAACATCCATCTTTGGGCATAGCAATTTAAGTTCTTTCTTGTAAAGCTTTGACATGGTTTACGATTTCAAGATCCCGATATATTAGCTGTTTCCAGTCTGATAATATTTAGTTAATATCATTTTTTTTTCCGTTGCACTTTGTACTTTGTTATTATTTTACTTATTTTTCGTTAGGTTAACCGTGAAGGTGATAGGTAGTTAAATAGGTAGAATACACTGATTGGACCATACACAGACCGCATAACCTGAGGGTTTTCTTCATTTTATTTGTTAAAGCTTATTTTTAAAAAAAGTTTTTAAAATTTTTTTCATGTTTTCTGTTTGCGTTATGTTTGTTTTTTCAATTTATTTTAAGATAGTTTTAAAACGTGTCGTAATGTAGGTTATGAAAATGCTTTCTTGTAGCGTGTCTAAGTTAAATATTATTATATGTTTGTATGGGATTAAGCCACCAATGATTGTAATGAAAATTACATTTTTAACTAGTATTTTTGACACTTGACTAATATTTGACAATTCTGGCTTAATTCCATATAAACAACATTTGACCTAGTGTCTTAAATTATTGTACCACATTGATTTGTTTTTATAGTATCTACTTAATTCCTTAATTGAGTGCACACAAGGAACTGAAAGATCTTTCTTGACCTCATATCATTGTCTGTCTGTGAGATAACTCTTAAATAAACGTCCCACAGCCTTGGAAGATGAGTAGGTAGATTTCTTACGTTCCAAAAAAGAATCCTAGTAAATTTTTGGTAAATAGTTTGAAGATCACCAAAGTTACACATAATTTCTGATAGAGAGTCATCATCATCAACCTGTGTGCGTCCACTGCTGAACATAGGTCTCCCTCAGCTCTTTTCATCTGTCTCTGTCTTGTGCGGCTTGCCTCACAAAAAGCAGAGCCTCAGCTTGCGCTAACACGCTTCACGTCCTCTGCTCTGTAGTGCTTCTTGTCTTGGTCTCCACTCGACAATACGTTTTGTCCATCGCTTGTCTGATAATCTGGCGATGTGTCCTACCCAATTCCATTTTAGCGACGCGGTTTTTTCGATGTCGTCTGTTGTTTTTGTTCTACTAAGTATTTCTTCGTTTGGGATTCGATCTATCAGAAAGACACCCTACCACTTTCGTTCCATAGCGCTTTGATTCACGCGAATCTTATTCACTACCTTTTTTGTAAGTGTTAATATTTACGCTCCATAAGTAAGTACTGGCAACACACATTGGTCAAAGATTTTCCGTTTGGTACATATGGGTAGATCCGATTTAAATACATAGTTTAATTTACCAAACTCTGACCATGCTAATCCTATGCGACGTGGGAGCTCACATATCTGGTTAATGCTTTTAACAATTTCTGGTGGCTTCTGGTATCGAATACTTTCTCGTAGTCCAGGAATATCAGTGCCAATGGTTTGTTGTATTCTGCAAACTTTTCTATCAGGTTTAGTATCACTAGTAAGTGATTGCTAGTGCTGTATCCCTATCCAAATCCAGCTTCTTCTCTAGGGTGATAGAAGTCTAACTTAGCGGCCAGTCTTTTTTTTGATAATTTTTGGTAAAAATTTATATATGTGTGAGAGAAAACTGATAGAATGGTAGTTTTCTAGATCTGTTACGTCTCTTTGCTTGTTTAATAAAACAATGACTGCATTGTTCCATTGAGAAGGAGTTTTTGCTTGGTAGATGCATTCGGTGAAAAGCTTGCGAAAAGCAGGGATAATTTTATTTTCACCTAGGTTGATAGCCTCGATCACTACCTCGTCATAGCCAGGGCATTTGTTATTGTTCGTTTCTAAAACTGCCGTTTTGATTTCGTATGGAGATATTTCTAGTATAAACTCTGATCCCTGGTTTGTGATTTTGGAGAGGGGCTGATCTTGCCTTTCATTGGTGCTCTCATACATTTCGCCATAAAAGGATTAGACAACTGAAAGACTTTTTGGTTCTATCCGTAATAATGTTTCCATCTTTGTTTCTTATTTTGTACATATTTTTGTTGCCTATGCTGTATTTCGCCTCAAAACTTTTAAACTTCTGATTTATTTTAGTTATTTCTCTTCTATTGTTTTCCCTTACGTCTTTTCGGATTGACCGGTGGATATCTTTATTTAATTTCTTCATTGTTGTGTAGTTGGAGCCGTATTTTTCCGTCAGTTTTCTTCTTTTACCAATTAGCTCTTTGGTATTTTGGCTTAGTTTTTTTATGAGACAGAACGGTCGGACAGCACTCCCTTACCGTTTATTTTAGTGTCTTCGTTATGCCATCATTTGTTTGATTTACATCTTCTATTTTGTCTTGCAAGTCTTGTATATATCTGGTTAGTTTATCCTCATACAGATCGTTGTTTTCGGGGTGAATCCATTTCATTTTTCGTATTTTAGGATCATCTTTGTTCTTTCCAATTTGCTTTTAATAGTATTTTAGCTTGTATTTAACAGTATCTGTGGTCGCTTCCTATTGAAAATTTGTTGAGTACTTCGATGTCTTTAAATATTTCTTTTCTGTTTGTTATGATATAATCTATCATAACAGATAGAGAGTATTTAAACTTAACTCCTTCAGGAGATAAACATAAGTACTATTAAATTTGGGTCAAAAGTTATAGAATTTACAATTTAATTATGTTCACGAAATCTGTCATGTCCTTCGATACTCCGTGGTATCGTATTTGAAATGGTCTTGCCGTTTCTTTGGTTAATTACATGATGCCTTATCGTATACAACATACATTATTAGATTATAGATATTACATTTGGTCTCTTATAGTTATGATATATACTTATTTAAAAGCTTTTAGTGTAATGTAGTGTTTCCATGAATTTTTTATTTACAGTTTCACCGAAAAGAAAGAACTGATATTTTTTCTTTCCTGTTGTTCTGTAGAACTGTGGCATGACAATGTATATTTCCATGTATATTCCTTATAATTCATATAGTTAATATGTTTCTAATTCCTTTATTTAGTTAAATTTGTATCAACAAAGGTTGACTAGAATTTCAGTGATTTCCATAGTTACTCATGTTTTCCTATACTTGAGTTATTTTTTTTAATTTTCCAGAAATCTGGTATCATTTTGTTTATCATTAAGTTATAGGAGATTAATTAAATTAAATATGTTGTTATGTTAAGTGAAAGACTTTTGATTGCATAACAAATTATAAACAAACATAAGTTACAATCGTTTTGATAGTGAAAGAGCATACTGAAGAATATTATGTTACAAGGTCACTGATCGAGAGTGACTGCCAAATAACCATGGGCGTACATTCAGCAGGCGCGAGATGCTTTTTTAAAATCAAAAGAAATTTTAACATGCGAAAGTACGACTCCGTATGAGCATCGTTTTGTTATAGGGTATTAGACATGTACTTTAACTAATAGTAGGTCTAAAAAATAGAAGTTTTTGAAATATAAAGAGATCAGAGAAAACAAGTATGTATTTAACCAAATGAATAATCAAATTAAAACCATTAACACAAACAAACGTAGAAAATTTAGTACCTACTTGAAAAATCATCAATATCACCAGTTGGCGCTACAGCCCTCCGTGAGCCTAGGCCTGCCTGAAAGCATTCTTTTTATCCTTCCCTAGTGTCGATCTTCTTCATCCCTTTATTCTAATCTCCATTAAATCGTCCTGCTGATCGTCCAGTTGTCTAAATTTAGGTCGCCTCCTTCTTTTTCCTAACGGTCTATTTAGCATGACTATTTTAGCAGGATCACTTTCATCCATTCGCGTAACGTGGCGCACCCATCTTAAAGTACGTTTTTACTGGAGCGGCTGTTGCGATCATCGCTGAGCGATCGTCGCTAAGCGATGATCGCGGTATACGCTTGTGTAGTCTGTGGCTTTTGTATGTAATTTTGGGAATTTTTTATTCGAGAGATTTCTTCTGAAGACACTGGATATGAAATAAAGTTTGTAGATGAATTTTTCATATCCCTTTTTACTAAACTTAATACAAAATCGAACTGAAGTTCATTCAAACGGAAGAACTGTAAAAACTTAACATCATCTCCTAATAAATGGTTATTTATCCAAATTTTAAAGTATCCTTTTTCTTGTATTCTTTTAAATATTGCATGTTTTTCTAATCTTAGAACACTTAACACATTTTCGTTCTCTATTTCTTCTGCTAGCAGGAATTTTAACAATAATTGTTTTCTTTTGCATATGCTGTTCGTTGCAACAAAACCACTTGTTCGCTAGATAACGAACTACTTACTAATCAAATCATCGCTTCAGTAAAAACACTCAGCTTGCGATCATCGCTTAGCGATCATTGCTCAGCGACGATCACTCAACGATGATTGCAACGGATGCCCCAGTAAAAACGTACTTTTAGGTTGTTTATTTTAAAGGTTTTTACGTTATAGGCATCACCAAAAAGTTAATAGCTTGAAATTATATCGCCCGTTTTTTCTGTTTGTGCTTTTGTTTTCTCTCTCTTCTCTTTCCTCGATATTCTTTAACATTCCCCTAGTCCTTCTGTTGATATTATCCCTCATGTCTTGAATCAATCAGTACGTGGTCTATCTGATTTTGGTTCTGTCGATCTGAGGATGTCCACGTCACTTTATGTATGCGCTTATGTTGGAACTATGTACTACTGATGTTTGGAGATGCTGCGAAATTTACGAAGTCTCATCGCATTATCATTCATTCTTCGTGTATGCTATAAGATCCTATATTTGGTCTATACATTGCTTTTCTAACCTGAGAATCCATGTTTTCAATAAACAACTAAACGTCGTTAGTGGTACATTGTCTATAGGTTTGTTCTAATTTCTCATAGAATTCTTTTTTTTTGGGTCTGACATGAGGCTGTAGTTAAAAAATGTTCCACGTATTCTTATAACACATATTTTATGATATATAGCTTTAAAACCTATAATTGGGTTACTAA
The DNA here is from genome assembly GCF_040954645.1 of Diabrotica undecimpunctata. Lineage (NCBI taxonomy): Eukaryota > Metazoa > Arthropoda > Insecta > Coleoptera > Chrysomelidae > Diabrotica > Diabrotica undecimpunctata. The sequence continues at coordinate 129,085,264 of NC_092808.1, forward strand.
CCTTTTTGCTAGCTACAAAGTCTACATCAAAGATATGTTGCATTTCATGGCAACGTATCTTTGTTGCCTAGTACTCAAAGTATTAGTATATTTTACTCAAATTCATCTTTATAGTAGCAGTCCTTTTTCATCCTACTTTCTGTATAGCTACCATGTCCATATTATAATTGTTAAGAGTATCCAAGGGGCATCTCATCGCTCCTGCAGAGTACAATGTTCTCACGTTCCATGATCAAAATCGAATATCTTTTTTTCATTTGCCAGGTCGTCTACATAAGATCCGTTCAGTTTTTGTTTTTTCAGCTCTGGTAACAATGCTTTTTTCTAGGGTAGGATTGTTAGCCCTACGCCCAACCCTCAGACTCAGACTCGGGAGACCACAGACTCTTCTGGTAGGGTTAGCTTAATCTGTTTTTATTCGCGGGTGGTATTTTATTTCGCACCTACCTGCCGGTCTTAGGACCGGTTAGGACGGTCTCCTAGAGAAAAAAGGAGGATAGGACTAAAAAAATTATCGTGGCTAAAAATTTTTTCACTCAATATAAAATTAGTTTTTCGTGTAGCAATAAGAAAAGTGAGGCTCATTCATCAATATCACCTGGAGTAAACAGTAAACCGGACTTTCAAAATAATGTTATTTTAACAATTACTAGTATGACACCTTTATTTCAGTATCACAAATTGTGTTAAATAACGTCTGCAGGTCTGTCTCACTTTCAGCGATAAAGACTGTATCGTCAGCATAACGGATGCTTTTTATATTTTCACCATTTATCTTGATACTTTCTGTACAGTTTTCAAGTGCTTGCGTAAATAACTCTTCGGAATATATATTAAATAGTAATGGTGAAAGTACACAGCCCTATCTTTCTCCTCTACTTATCTGTTGCGCATCCGTGCTATTTACATCTAATTTTACCACAGCCTGTTGGTTCTAACAGAGATTTCTCACTATGTTGATATCACTTTTGTCCAGTCGTTTTCTCTTTAGACATTCTATGAGAATGTTATGTTTAACTTTGTCAAAAGCTTTCTCATAGTCTATAAACGGAACGAAAAGATCTTTTTGTTGGTCTCGATATTTTTGGGCAAAAGTTCTGAAACTATACAGAGCTTCCACTGTTCCGAAGCCGTTACGAAAGCCAAACTGTCTATTACTCATATCCGCTTCGCACTTTCTGAATATTCTTGCATGTATAATCTTTAAAAATGTTTTTAATAAGTGTGACATTAGGCTGATTAATCTATAGTCAATACAATGTTTGGGGTTATTGGTTTTTGGTAGCGCAACAAAGGTCGGTAGCAGCCATTCTGTAGGTATCTCACCAAATTTGTATATGTTGTTAAACAGTATCGTTACTGCACTTAAATTGTCTTCGTCTATAAGTTTAATCAGCTCGATATGAACTTCATCTGGCCCAGGGGCTCTGCTAGATTTTGAGTTGTTTATAGCATGTTGGACATCAGATTTTAATATTATTGGAGCTTCTTCGTTATCAATTTGTGTTAGTCCCGTTCTTGTGTGCTTGAAAAGATCTTCAATATCTTTAGTCCATACTTGTTTTATTTCAATTGGGCTATTAATAGGTTTATTGTTTTAACAATTAATCGGTTAGGTGTAGTAGTAATTCTTTCACTTTTTTAAGTAAATTATAATGATCATGCTTTTTCTGCAATTCTTCCACTTCGATGCATGTTTCCATCATCCACTTTTCCTTAGCGTCTTTTATTTTGTTCCTTATTAATTTATGTTTTTCTTTGTACTTATTTGGGTTTTTGTTTTTATATTTTCTTCTTTGTTCCATGATTTCCAGTACTTCTTGAGTCATGCAAGGTTTTCAGCTTTCTGTTTTCTTTTGTAGTTTCTTTCTGTGTTTTTATAACAGAATCTTTGATTTTGCTCCACATAATGTTCACATTCTCAGTGTTTTTCATTTCTGATGTTAATTTCTTCATTTCTTGATCGATACGAGATGATACTCCTTAGAAACTTTAAAAACTAAAGTGTGAATCCAAAACATTATCATAATTATTATCTATTATAAACCAAATTAACTTAACAAATTGAGTAGAACAATTTTGTTTTTTTGTAATTTACATCATCATCATCATCATCAGTGGCGTTACAGCTCTTTATGAGCCAAAGCCATCTTCAGAACAATCCTCCATTCGCCCCTGTCTCTGGCAACTCTTCTCCATGCTCTAATTCCGATAGACTTCAAATCATTTTCTAGGTTGTCTTGGTACCTAAGTCTCGGTCTTCCTCTTCTTCGTTGTCCGATCGGCCCTCTTCGGTCAAAAACTTTTCTGACTATGGCATCTTCCTCTCGTCTGATTACATGACCTATCCATCTGAGGCGTGCTACCTTAATGAATTTTACAACGTCAGGTTCTCCAAATCTTCTATACAACTCAAAATTGTAACACCTGTGCGACAAACCTTGTTCTTTTATGCCTCCATATATTCGTCATTCGTCAATTCTTGGTCATTCTGTGTTAGTGTCCAAGTTTCTGAACCATATGTTAGCACTGGTCTTATTGGTGTTTTGTATACAGTCAGTTTAATTTTTCTAGGCATTTTTGAGGCCATCTGTCTTCTTAAGCCATAGTAACACTTATTGGCGAGCACTATTCTTCTTTTGATTTCTTCACTGACGTTGTTATCTTTGGTTAGCAGCGACCCTAAGTATATGAAGGTGTCAACACCTTCCAGTTCTAGGTCATCAATTATTATTCGTGTAGGTGTCGGGTTGCTTGACCTAGTGCAACACATATATTTGGTCTTTTGAACATTTATATTTAGTCCCATTCTGTGTGCAGATGCTCTTAACGACCGAAATGCTTCAGTCAGAGATTCTGTGGACCTACCTATGATGTCTATGTCATCTGCGTATCCGACAATTTGTACTGATTTGTTGTAAGTTACCCAATAATGTTTTAATAAATGTATCATAAAAACTATAATTATAATTGCTTGCTATCTCTTACTAATTATTTTGAAATGGTATTTAAAGTTTGGTATTTAATATTTGTTGTATTTAAAACATATTATAATTGATGGATATTTATAGGGTAATTTACTTTTAACGCTTTTTAAGCACAAAAGATGATAAACATTATTAAACACTTAATACCTACGGAATATCAAGAAAATATTTTATAATAAAATTTTCAAAATTTGGTGTTGCCTTATGCGTATTTACCATAAATATTAGTTCATTGCTCACTGTCTATTCTTAATTTCTTAATGATTTGTTTAAAACTAATAAAAAAATTAATAAAATAGATCTTTATTGCGTTTAAGTAAAAATTAACACATTTTTTTTCTTTAAGTTGATAGGTGTTAAAAGATTTAAAGCGTAATGGTTGCATATATGCAACATATAACAATTTTTTTTTATCAAATCATGGAATTTTTAAGATATCTATTTGTTTTGTTGAAAAGCACAATTTGAATTTTTTATAAAAGGTATAATGAAGATCTCGTTCTAATTAGGTATTAGATATTATGTATTAGATAACCTCTTTATCATAGTCTATGATAAATATGATTTACTTATACGCCAGTACAAATGATAGGATGGGTGGTTCCCCATGTAGCCAACGTTTTTTTTTTCTTCTCGTCTAGAATTCGTCTATACTCCACCAGCGGCCTGCGAGTGACTAACTGGCTTATTGTATATCCTCCATTAATTATTATACAAGTCATAATTGGTACCAAGTACCGTCAGGCAATATAGTCCTACAAAGTTTGACAGCTCTCTGAAGCATCGCTTAGGCAACACTTTTCCCATTGTGCCATGTATTCCCTGGACACGATGGTTTTACACAGCGGTATTAGAAAACATCAGCACTCGCAGCACAAATCTGACAGTTTGATATGTAAGTTGTGATGGGGCTGTCAAGTGATTTGTCGATTAAACATGGTGAAAGTATGCATGTGTGTATGTGTGAGTGTGTATCACGTTTAATTAACAAATCTACAGTTAGTAGAATTTACTTGCTTAGTCCACAGCGTTACAACCCTTCGTGGGTTTTAGCTGACTTGACAACATGCCTCTATTTCTCCCTATTTTGAGCAATCTCCATTAAATTCTCCGTAACCTTTAGCTTTAAGATCTCCTGTTATATTATTTTGTCACCGGAGTCGAGGTCGACTAGATATTCTTCCAGTCAGGCTTCTTCCCATACAAGTCATAATTTATTTATTATGTTAGAGTCTGAACATAGCTTTTCAAGCTCTTTGTTAGAGCTTTGTATCATGTATTGTTCTGATGCACTATCAGACCCAAAGATCTTCCGTAGGATTTTTTTCCCAAACACAAAGTCTCTCTTAGTTTGCCTTTGTTATCGCCTATATTTCGATAGCAAGATCACTACTGGTCGTATGACTGTTTTTTATAGCTATATTTTTTTATGTCTTGTTAGTTGTTTGGATTTTTTAAGGTTTTGAAGGGCATAAAGACATCTGTTTGCGGGCTTGTATTATTTCGTTTATTTTGGTGTGATTCGTTATTGTCTTCAGTTATTGTTGTTCCCAGATACTTAAATTCTCTGACGCGCTCAAAGTTAAAGTCATCGACGGTACTTTTATGTCCGATTCTATCTCTGTTTCTGTTAATGCGGCTCATATACATATATTTAGTTTGTTTTCGTTACATTGCATTTTATTTTTATTCTCTGCTTCCGTCTTAAACATGACTAAAGTCTTCTTCATCCTTAGTCTGTCGTTTCCTATTAGATCGATATCGTCTTCAAATGCCAACAGTAGGTTTGGTCAGTCTCGATGGAATACTGTAGTTGATTTTTCGATTTTGCACTTCTCATTATCTGTTTCAGAGCTAAGTTAAAGATTTGTGGTAAAAGTGCATATCCCTGTTTTAGTTTATTGTTTATTCGGAGAGCGACGCCCAAAAAGTAAGTCAAGTATCTGGGAGTTACTCTCCACCAGGCCAGGATAATGCTTAATATCGGTCGACCCAAATCCTAAATGAGAAGGGCGCTTCACGGTGTTGTTTAGTATGTCGTCCTCTCCACGGCCCCAGTCTGGAGTGAGGCGGTAGAAATATCAACTTACAAGAGGCTCATGGTACGCGTCGACAGAACTAGTCTGCTGCGTGTAGCATGTGCCTACAGGACTGTGTCAGCTGCCGTTCTGTGGGTGATCACTGGCTGTGTTCCTTAACATGTGCTAGCCAGGATTCATAACCGTAGGGGCGGAACATTGGAGAGCGAGAGATGACTGAAATAAAACTGGCCGAGAGACTAGTTTCAATCGGTCAGTGGCAGCAAGAGTGGGAGGCAACACGTGATGTGGCGGAGTGGACGAAGTCACTAATACCGAACCTTCGAAGCTGGGTGGACTGTGAGCATAGGCAGCTGGATTATTATCTGACGCAAATGCTCACAGGCCATGGCTGCTTTCGCAGCTACCTTTTCAGGTTTATAAGGGCTCATTCCAATCAGTGCCTTTACTGTAGTCTCTCAGATACTGTGACACACATAATTTTGGAGTGTGAGCGTTGGGCAGATGAAAGAGAGAAGTTTAAAAGAGAGTGTAACTGCAGAAAAGATTCTATGAGAGAAATGGTGGAAAAAATAATGAAAGATATTTGAACTAGATAATTGTGAACTTCATTTTGTTATTCTATTTTTTTACTAATATTTAGGAATTTTAAACATGTATTTATCATTCTTTGTTCATAATGAATATTTTATGTAGAGCTATATGGGCATCTGGTAAATCAATTCCACCAATATGCTTATTATATTAAGTAATAATAAACAGGCTAGTCATCTTTGATAATGTTTTTTTTTTGTATTTATGTAGATTTTGATTGTTTCTCATACATTTTTTCAGCAATTATTGGCTGTTGCATATCTAAAGTGGGCAATAAATTTACTATACGATTGTAATATTATACTTACGTCTGTGATATTATTGTGTACGGTAATAAAATGTGGATAGTGTATTTCTTTGAAAATTCCTTTTAAGTTTAGTACTTTTTATTTGTCATTAAATCGGTGTGGTAAATCGGTAATGCTAAAAGATAAGTGGTAATTGCATAATGTTGCATTTCTACATCATAGTCTAATACTTAATAACTCCAAATAACAAAAACTAGTGTTTGTATGTAATAAAACGTTATCTACACCTTGTATCCATATTTATTGACTTGAACTGGTATTAGACACACTTAAAGTTATAATCAAAAATCGATTTTTTTTTAAATTTAACCCAACTTCATAATGCGAGTGATTTCAATCTGAAGCGTAGCCTGTGCATAGTAGGTATTTTATAGTGAAAGAGCTATGTTGTAAGAATATTATATTTTTCATTGCAAAAATAATAATTGTATTATACTTATAGTAAAATAAACATAATCGTCATCCAACTTATGTATCAAATGAAAGATCTCAATTACTATATCAAGTTTGGCATATCCTCCTTCTTTGCTAGTGAGCAAAACTGGTGAATTTTCTAATTTATTATTTATTTGTCAACTTCATAATAAGGGAAGTTTTTAAAAACAATTTAAGCTAACTTTTTTAAAATTGAAGTAGTTAAAATGCAACTTTTGTAGTTGTTCATATATCTTCTTTCAATTTTTGATATCACGTGAAACAATCATATTATTTTTATAAGGAAATTAAATATTAAGTTACATAAAATATTTTTTAACTATTACTACCAAAACTATATACAAGAACTTCAGGCATATACAAAAAAGGTGATAAAAACATAATGGACAAAAATAACAAAAGAATAACTAAAAGTGTACAAAAAAATAGAGATAATGGAACCAAGAAAAAGAAAGGGACCAAAGACAAATTGAAAAAGAAAAACTTTTTTTAAAAAAGAATTATTGAATGAAATCTACAATACTGCGGAAATCGGAAAGAATCTGTGTTCATCCCAATAATCACAAAACCCAACGCAATAAAATGTGAACAATTTAGAACGATCAGCTTCGTAAACCATATAGCCCAGTCAGGTTATGCAAAGAAAGGCCTAACCTTGCATAGCGAGCTATTCAAAATTTTATTATTCTAACCTTTAGGGGGGGGATCAATAGTAGTGAAAATTTAAAATCGCGACTGAATGCAACTATTACGTTAGCCGCCATCTTGAATTTTAAAATAAAAAAGAACCATTTTTCGTATGAAGTTCGTATGAAGTAAAGCTCCATGGTATGTATCTAACTAAAGACTTCACAATGATCTGGACTTTCCATTAATCAAGGGCATAATAAAGAATCATTTATATATATATATATATATATATACATATATATATATATATATATATATATATATATATATATATATATATATATATTCATATATATATATATATATATATATATTTATATATATATATATATATATATATATATATATATATATATATATATATATATATATATATATATTCGGTTTTTTATAACGTCTTACGACGTTGTCCGACTTCCAAACGCCACTGTATTCTGTCTTGAGTTAGGTCTTCGTCCAGATTTCGAGCGCTAATCGCTTTCCTAACTCCCAGGTTCCAGCTCTGTGGTGGTCTTCCTCGTTTCCTCTTCTCTGGGGGTTGCCACATCATCGTGTTTTTAGGCAATCTTTCGTCCCCCATTCGGCTCACATGCCCATACCATATGAGCTGTTTTCTCTCAATATCCTCAACTATAGTGCCCTCTATACCCATTTGTTGTTTTATCACTTCATTCCGTATTCTGTCGGCTCTTGATATTCTCATCGATCTTCTGATGGCATCCATTTCCGTGGCTTCGACCTTTTTCTTATATTTTTCGGTTATTCTCCATGTCTCAGCTCCATAAAGTAGGGTAGTTTCAACTATTGTCTCATAGATGTTCCATTTTCTTTTCTTTGATATTTCTTTACTCCATAGAACTCCGTTCAAACATGCTATAGCTCTTCGTGCTTGTACAATTTGATGTTCTATTTCTCGTTCGTCTTTTCCACTACGGTCGAAGATGACGCCCAGGTATTTATATTCGTTGCATGGATTTATTTTTTGATTGTCATCGATATCGAGTTGTTCTGCTTCAGCTCCAATTGAGAGGTATTTTGTCTTTTCTAAATTGATATTTAATCCCCATTTCTGGTATTTTTCAATTAGTTTTCTAAGCATGTATTCCATGTCATCTTTGTCATTTGAGATCACCACCTGATCATCTGCAAACTGTAAAGTATATATGTAATCCTGATCGTTCAATTGTATACCCATTCCTTTGACTTTCCTTTTCCATTGTTTCAGAGCTGCAGAGATATAAATCTTAAATAGAGTCGGAGAGATACAACATCCTTGTCTGAGACCCTTAGTAACTGCAAATTTTTCAGCTAAGAGGTTTCCGAATTTCATTTGGGAGTTTGAACCATAATATAGATCTTTGAGAGCACTAACCAATGTTTGATGTATGTTTGATGTGCCCAGGACTTCCCATAGTTTATTTAGCGGGACTGTGTCGTATGCCTTCTCAAGATCTACAAAAGTCATATGTAACTCTCTATTTGTCACAATTTTCTTTTCTATAATTTGTTTAAGACAGAAGATGTTATCTGTACATGAACGACCTGCTCTAAATCCTCCTTGTTCTTCGTCTTCAGACGATTGATAATCTTCCTCTATCAGGTCCCGTAGTATTCGACCGTATATATAAGAATCATTTAATAAAATATAAAAATTGCACCACTCATTACAACAACAAACTGATAAATAATTTATTCACCCAACCACTTGCCAACAGAAGACTGAAGAGTGTATGGTCAGAAGACCTACTGCAATAATACTTAGAGAATCGTTACTGGACGGTACCTAAATCACGTTAATTTACTTACAGACTATTTACTTATTACTCTGTGTATAGAGTAGATTGTAAACAAGCAATGTAACAATAAAAAAAGTAATAGAAAGGTAAACCGACAAAAGACTTAAAAACATTTTGTAAACGTTATCTGAAAGTTTGTCATTTAAATTTTGGTCCTGATAGAACAGGCTGAGGCATACTGAGAAGACAAAACCAAAACTATCAATTATTGAAAGAAGGTGTTTGAAATTCATAAGTGACATTTTAACCGTTTACATGTATCATAATCATTCGATAAAAAAATTAATTTGCTAATTGTAGCACTTTATTTTTTTTACAACTAGACTTTCTTTGCTATTTTATATATTATATATTATACACGGTTCACAATTTGTTGATAGCTCACTACAAGTTTAACCCTAATTAGAAAACTGAAATACAGAGAGGATAGGTAATAAGATATAATAGTAAAAATCAACCTAAAACTGACGGTTTAAGACGTTTTCGACTAACCCACCTTATATCTGAAGGAATACAATACCTTATAATCCTATTACGGGGGTACATGAATGGTTAGAGATGAACGACCAGTGTCGTAGAGTATATGATTGAAACATTTATTTGAACTAAATAAATATATTTTTTAAATTGTACTTATGTATTGTACAATATTGTACTTTTTTAAATTGTACAATTTAGTATTTTTTAATAAAACTTATTTATTTTATTCAAAAATAAAAAGTTTCTTGCCATTTGTAAAAGATACATTTATTTAATTAAGGAAAAAGGCGCCAAATGTCGCCTGGCAAAATTTCCAATGTGTCTTAAATGTATCCATTATTTTCGAATCCGGAGAAAACTAATAAATATTTTTGAAAAATTTAAACGCAGAATGAAAGATTACATTATTACTCAGGGCAGAAAGTCCCTGAAAACTTCTACAATGTTTGTTTTAATATGTTATGTAACAGGGGTGAAAATAAAAGAGAAAATATAGTATAATTTTTAATTGAAAATATTGCATGCAAAAGAAACTTTTTATTTATTCTAAAAAATATTTCATTCTGCCTTTAAATTTTTCAAAAATGCTTTTTAGTTTTCTCAGGATTTGAAAAAAAAATGGATACATTTAAAACACATTGAAGATTTTGACAGGGGACATTTTGCGCCTTTCCCCTTTAATACATTACGATTACAACTACTATTACTTACCTTATATAATTACGATTAGAAAACTATTCAAATTCAAAATAAATAGGATCAACTTCGGAATCCGAGTCGTCTTGAGGGTTATTAATTAGGTTAATAATCTCTACGGTCGCATCAATTATGTTATCAAGATCCCACATTTTTTGTTCTTTTTCTATTACATGTCTTACTGCATCTTTCCAGTTTTGTTTTGTAATATGTTATAAAGACTCGTATAACAATTCACGTACAGCTTGTATTTTATATGACGTATTTTTTCTAGCCACATAACTTTTCATTTGTGCCCAAATGAGTTCAATTGGATTTATTTCGCAGTGGTAGGGTGGAAGTCTAAAGACTGTGATGTTTCGCCTTTCCGCCATTTTGTCAACTACGTATTTCTTGAACTTAGATTTGTGTTGCCGGGCAATTTTTAAAAGTTCTGCTTTTACCATTCCATCTTCGTAAGGCAGATACTTATTTCGCAGCCAGTCAAGAATATCCTGTTTCTTCCACGCATTCGTTAGAAGTCTTTCTACTAGTCGTGAATGATAAGGTGCATTATCTAATACTATAATTAAATTTGGTGGTATGTGTTCAATCATTTGCTCAAAATACTCTTCGAAAACATCAGCTGTCATCTCCTCGTGATAATCTTTTGTGCTTTTGGAATGACATTCCAACAAACCATGCTTAACAAATCCTTTTTCACTGCCAATGTGAGAAATTATTAATCTACTGCCTTTACCAGAAGGTGGGGAGATACCAGTAGACCAACCTTCCATAAAGGCTTGCCTGGAGCTTAATATATTTTTATCTGACCAAATTTTTTTTAGAGTATGACCTGAGTTTACCCACGTTTCATCCTGGTAGAAGATGGGCCTTTCTTCAGCCCGGAATTTTCGTATGAATCTTAGATAATTTCTTCTCCAACATCATCTTCTCCTCCCGGTCAATCAAAAGTGATTTTCAGTCTGATTTCTCCCACCGGAAATTTAATTTTTTTAAAACTTGCCACAATTTAGTTCGTCCGATATGAGGCAAATCCGGGTCGTCTCTAACTTCTTGTAAAATTTTGTTTAGGTTTGGTATTTCTTTTTTGAAAAATAAATCCATGAATTTTCCTTCGAATACCATTTTTGGCAAATTCATCAATTTCAATAGGCTTTTTTCCTCTCTTTAAGTTTTCCTTTGTGTTTGGGTTAGCCATACCGTGTTTTTTTCTTTCTGATAGGAACCTATATAAAGTTGACTCTCCTACGCCAGTCATGTTGGCACAACTTTCGACTATGTTGCGAACAATGTTTGTGGGATTCTGAGAAACCAGAGCATCGTGAACATTCAGGACGATAGTCTTCTCTCTTGGTGAATAGACAGACTTACTGACTGTACGCAACAGTACCAGTGTAAAACTTGATGATGAAGCCATCACAAACAATCCAACAAAACGAGCACGAGCGAAAGGTACGTATATGTTCGTAGGTATATGGAATAAAAAATCACTCACGCACTGCATATAATTCGCAAAACAAATATTCGAGACGCTAATTACTGCCGTAGACGCGGAAACACCGACGAGCCGTAAATTACATGCGATCAAAAACGTACTAAACAAAAAAATTGTTTTCGTTCGTAATAACTTCACCCTTTCAAGTTAAGTTTCGAATATAATTATATTATTAAAAATCTGGGGAATTCCATCTTAATTATCTTGCAACGAATAGTACCTTCGGATATGAATTCCAGGTTTTCCAGTAAAGTGATTAAACGCGAAGATTAGTATTGAAATATCCAAAGAGATAAGGTATTCCTATTTACAAAATTGTTAAACGTTAAATTCTTATTTTTATTAATATAATATAATAACCAACATTAGTCGTGAAAGTTTTAATTGTTTTTTTGCTAAATATATTAGTATTAAAATATTATCAATATTATATATAACAGTATTAAAACATTATATTATTATTTAATGAATAAAAACCTTAGGAACGCCTATGATTTACGACCGTTTTATGAGTTTGAGGCATATTTCGTGCTCTCAACAATTTGTGAACAGAGAATACTTATCTATATTATTTATATTACAAACTTATCCTATTTGTTTACAAAATGTCTGTTCGAAAAAAATGGTTGACACCATTTTTTGATGAAAAGTCCTATCGAGGAGTTTTTATTTGACATATACCTTGGGCGTGAGTGACAAATGTCTATTTTACTATAAATGTATCAAAATTATTGCTAAGGTATAAAAATTTATAATAAGGTATAACTCTCAATAAAAATTGTTCTTCTAAAATATACATACGATTAATCGTTGAATCAAATATATGATGTGATTTTTGATGTGGTTTTAATTACAGTGCCCTAATGGGCATAGGAGGCCATTTGTCAGACCATCAGATACACGATACAGCGTTGTCATTGTCAAAATATTCAGTAGTAAGTCACTGATTAAGGTTTTAAATTATTGATCAACTATGCAATTAACACAAATTATACTGTAAAGGTTTCTAATATTAGTTTGTTAAAATAACGTTGTAAGTAATATAAATGTTTATATGTTTTAACCTATGTAAATGTGAAAAAAGTGCATTAGTAATATAAGGTGAGTGATATACTTGTGTATTGCTTGTGCATGAAAATAACGCTTTTTGTATTAAATGGAATTAACTTTAGATTTAGTTAATTACTAAATATAAATACAGATTTCGAAACCAATTAATCCACAAATAATATAGATCTGAATATTTATGTTTAACCAAATATGCTTAAAAATCTATCAAATATATTATTTCAAGTATGTATTTAATGTTTGTCTAATTTTGTAGTTATTTGTTTGGGTTTATATGACTAGGGACACTAAATCCATTCGCCAATCTTACAATTTTTACTCATTTTTTCATTAGTCATTGTTTCTTATACAATCTTATCCTAAATCTATTACTAAGTAGTATTGATCTCTAATACATAGTCTTTTTTTTGGTAATTTGTTTCTAGTTTTTTTTTCTATTAGGTGGTTTTTAGTTATTTATATATAAAATAGGTGATGAGGTCCTCAGAGTCCACAGCAAACTCTTCTGCAGCTATCTACTTAATTCAATAGCTACTTTACTGTGGACTGTCCAAGTTCCTGACTTTTTCTCTTTTTTTTTTATTTTTATTTTTTTTTATTTTTTTTTAATTATTATTTATTTCTTATATTTTTTTATTTTATTTTTTTTATTCAGTTTTAAATTTTCTTTTTTTATTACTTTTTTTTATTTTTTTTTTATATTTTACCAAATTACAAAGAAATACTTACTCTATATTTACAATTACAATTTGAGTTTAATATCTAAAACATGTTTATACAATAATCTATATAAAAACTCATTGTTTTCTAATGTTAATAAATAATTTAAATTAATGGGATGATGGACATCGGTCAAAGTGTCTAATTTTCTAAAAAGGGAAAACCACAGAAAACAAGTTCTTTCTTCTTCTTCTTCGTCTAGCCATGCACGTCCACATCTGAACATAAGCCTCTTCAAGTCTTCCTTTCCGTTGTTTTTTATTATACGCTACTTGTAGCCAATTTTTCCCTGCAGTCCTTTTCAGATCATCTGTCCATCTCATAGGAGGTCTGCCTCTGGGTCTTTTGTGTTGGTATGGTCTCCAGGTTAAAATTGATCTGTGCCATTTGTTTAGATCGCTCCTAGCTACATGTCTAGCATATTCCCATTTCAACTTTAATGATTTTTGCACCACATCGGTGACTTTGGTTTTCTGTCTTATCCATGTGTTTGTTTTCTTGTCCTTAAGTGATATACCTAGCATTAATATTTCCATCGCATGTTGGGTGACTCTAAGTATATTCATATTCTTTTTTGTGATTGTCCATGATTGTGCCGCATAAGTTAATATCGGAATAATGCATGCATCAAAAATTTTAGATCTAAGATGTAATTGAATTTGTTGATTTCTGAGTATATAGTTCAGTTTACCGAATGCTGCCCAAGCGAACTTTCTTCTTCTTTTTATTTCTTCAGTTTGAATTTCCCCATTTAGTATTATTTTTTGTCCTAAGTATATATATTCTTCAACTTTTTCTATAACTTTATCGTTTATTATTGTCACGGTGTCTTCGGAGTGCATGACTTTTGTTTTGTTTAAATTCATTGTCAGTCCTATTTTAGAAGATTCGGTATGTAGTTCTAAAAGCATGGTTTGCATTTCTTGTAGGTCAGTAGCTATCAGGATTATGTCATCTGCAAATCGTAGATTACTGAGGTAGCGGCCATTGATGTTTATTCCCTTATATTTCCAATTTAGGTTTTAAAAAACGTCCTCCAAAACTAAGGTGAACAGTTTGGATGATAAAGTATCTCCCTGTTTGACTCCCCTGTTTAATGGTTCAGGGTTCGTGTGTTCATTTTCATTTAGGTAGTATGTAGCTGTAGCTTGGTTCATAGTTTCTTTTATTAAGTTAATATATCTGCTGTCTATTCTACAATTTTGCATTGCGTTTATTACGGCCGTGTGTTCTATGGTATCGAAAGCTTTTTCGTAGTCTACAAATGCTAGGAAAACTGGAAACTTGTATTCGTTACATTTTTCTATTAATATTTTTGTGGTTAACAGGTGATCAGAAGTTGAATAGCCTTTTCTAAAACCTGCCTGTTCATATGGTTGGTATTCGTCTAATTTCCTTGTTAGTCGAGTAGTTATGACTTTGGTGAGTATTTTAAACAGGTGTGACAGTAGGCTGATGGGTCTGTAGTTTTCCAATTTTCGACTATCACCTTTCTTTTGTAATAAGATTACTTTAGAGTTGTTCCAGCTCTTAGGGACTTTGCCCTGATGTAAACAACTGTCCACAAGCTTAGTTACAATTGCAATTAGTTCCTTACCTCCTTCTAATACCATATCTGTGGTAATATTATCTTCTCCTGCAGCTTTATTTCTCTTCATATTTTCCAATGCTGTAGTTACCTCTGAAATTGTTACTTTTGGCATTATTTCTGATCCAACATTTTTTATTAATTTCCGTGCTGGTCTCATCTCATCATCTTGTTGATGTGTTCTGTAAAGTTCTGTGTAAAATTCTTCTATTGGTGTCAGTATGTTTTCTCTAGTTGTGATTTCATTTTCGTCTTTTCCCATTAATGATATCATCTGACGTCGTCCTAGTGTCGGTCTGAGGCATTTCATACTCTTATTTTTTTAAATAGTTGTTGTTATTAATTTTTCGTTTACTTTTCTTTTTTGTTGTCTGATTCCTTTTCTAATCTGCCTATTAAGTTCTCTATATTCGTCGGTCCCCCTTTTGTTAGACTTATTTAAGATCTTCCTTCTTTTTATTTGTTGTAATATTTCTTTGTCTAATTTATTGTAAGTATGTTGTTTTTGGTTTTTTCAGTTGCAGAAGGCTTTTATTCACTGTTTCGGTAATAAGGTTATTCAGATCATCAATATCATTGGAGTTTATCTGCTGCATGCTAACTTGATTTAATGCATGCGCTATCTTTTTATTAAATTCACTATTTTTGATTTCTTTAGATGTCCATTTGTATCTTTTTTCATGTATTTTTCTTTCTTTCTAGTTTTTTGTTAATTATTAGTTTTGTTCTTATTGGTCTATGATCGCTTCCTAGGTCAAACTGATTTAATACTGATACGTCTTCTACTAGGTTTCTATTCTTCGTTAAGATATAATCTATTTCATTCCTTGTCTTTTTATCGGGGCTCATCCATGTCCATTTTCTGCTTGGTTTTTTATTGAAAAAGGAGTTCATTGAGTACATGTTATGTTCATTCATGAAATTGAGAAGCATTTCTCCTCTATCGTTTCTTTTCCCGTAGCCATAGTTACCAATTAAATGTTCGTAATCTTCCTCTTTTTTGCCCAATTTAGCATTAAAATCTCCTAATAGTATTTCGTAATTTGCTTTATTTGTATCTATAGCTGTTCTTATTTCATCATAAAATATTTCTACTTCTTCATCGTCGTGGCTTTTGGTCGGAGCGTACACTTGGATCACTTTCAGAGTGGTTCTTTTATTAATCCTGATGATGAGATATGCTACTCTGTCTGATATGGGCTTGAATTTTTCGATACACTGTGTGAGGCTTTATTTTACCAAGAATCCCACTCCCGTGTATTCGCCACCTTTATGCATAAAATGTGTGCCATTTTTTAGTATTATATACTCATCACTTTTTCTTCTGGTCTCGCATATACCAAGGATATCCCATTTTATATCCTTTAGTTCACTTTCTATTTCTGGGAATCTATTGTCGTCCGTCAGTGTTCGAATATTGTAGGAGCATAGCCAAATTGTCATCTTGTGGCAGCCGGGTCTTACCCAGGGATTCTTAGCACCCCCCTTCCGTTAGTTGTTTGATCGCTGCCGTGATCAAGTCTCTGGGAAGTGCTGGGCACTGGGGGCCTTTTCTTTTTTGTCCTGTACATTGACTTGAAGGTTTGGACCGTTATCTCCTCACGCTGGTCCAGTGCGGGTTGATGAGGGAAGGGAGGGATTTGGGTAGGGTAGGTCTGGGTTGGTGGGTAGGATTTAGGGCTTAGGATCCGTTTCTCTCCCGTAAGAAAAATAAAAAATGATCACTGGGAACGCTTTTCGAAAGAAATGGAACATGATTTTTACGGTCTGCAAAAGGAAATATAAGAGGTCAAAGAACGGAGGTAAAGGAACTAATAGGACCAAAACACATAGAAATGGATACGTGGATTGACTATCTAAAAAAGCTCTATGCAGAGGAAGAACAAATGACGCTAGAACCGAAAACACCAGAAATTACCACAAATGAAGAACTTAATATAAATGTACAGGAAGTTCGGAAAACACTTGAAAATCTTAAGAACAGAAAAGCAGTAGGTAAAGACGGGATACCAAACGAAATACTGAAATATTGGGGAGCATCAATGACAAGACAGTTAACAACATTAATTAATAAAATTATAAAATACAATAAAATACCAGAAGAATGGAGAGCGAGCGAACTAGTTCTACTATTTAAAAAAGGAGATAAAAAACAGCCAGAAAACTACAGAGGTATAAACTTGTTAAATACTACGCTAAATCTTCTACAAACATCTAAAATGTTACAAGTGCTAATAAATCAGAGGATAAGTTTAGCAAATGAACAACGGGGTTTTCGTAGTGGAAAATCGTGTACAGATGCAATATTCGTTATAAAGCAAATTACTGAGATATCACTAGAGTATATTAGACCAGCATTTCTGTGTCTGATTGACCTAAAGAAAGCGTTTGACAGAGTAAGACTCAAAGATGTAGATCATCTTCTGTATAATAGAGAAACTCCTCTAAATATTATAAAAACTATCGAAAACATCTACCAAAACAACAAAATGGAAGTCAGAATAGATGGACAACTTACAGAACCTATAGACATAGGCAGCGGAATAAGACAAGGGGATTCATTGAGCCCCATACTGTTCAATTTGATCATGGATGAAATCATGAATAAACATGAATAAACAAACATAAGCATGAATTTAATATATGCGACGAAGGAACTGTACGCTAATGCTAACTCAAAGGTAAAGTTTGAAAATAATCTGTCAAGTGGATTCCAAATGAATAAAGGCCTTAAGCAGGGCTGCTGTCTCTCCCAGACATTATTTAAAATTTATCTAGAACAAGCTCTAAAACTGTGGAAGCGCAAATGTATAAATATGGGAATACCGATTAATAACAATAGCATATACACTTTGTCACTTGCAGATGATCAACTATAAAGCACAAAATTATGAAGATATTGACTATATGACTCGAAAATTAAATAGAACACGTGTTCAAGTCGAGCAAAGAAACATGTTGCTCTTTAAGTATTAAATTTTTATCCAATGTCATCGACCTAGAGTCACCTTAGAATTTAAATTTGGAATAATGTAAAACCATATATTGATGTCACAGCTACAATTATTTTAGTGTTACCTTCAATTACAAAAGAAGGCAGTGACGACACTTTTTAAAAGTTTTAATTATATGTTTTATACCTAAATACAAATGTTAAGTGTTTTACTTCTGTATAAGTTTTTTAAACGATTGTATACAGCCAACTACTGGGATTTCCCCATTAATTTTTTTTTAATTCAGATAAAACATCTACATAAAAATGTGGTTTTCTGTTTAAGATTTCAAATTTACCCCCGCCCCACCACCAGTGTTTGATGTCATTCGATGGATTTTTAAATAATATTAAACACGTGTTTTTTAGGTTTTCATTTAGCAGTGTACTACGAGATATTAAACCAGTTCCATAATTTTCCTAGGTATTAGGATAAATTGTTTTTCCGATTATAACGCCATCTAACAACAATTAAAAAAAATGTTTCTTATAAAAGTTATTTATTTTTTATAACGAATCCTAATCTGTATCTAATAAAAAAATGGAAGTTCCCATTTAAGATTTTAAAGTTGGCCCCTTCCTTGCTCCAGGAGGCGTGGCTTTTGGGTGGTGTTTAGTGCCATACAATAGATTTTTGAAAAATATTGAAAACGTGTTTTTCAGTTGTTCGATGTTTAACTCGCGACATATTTGACCGTTCCTCTTCTTTTATCATACCCTGTATATCTATAATATCTTTTATGTTTTAAATTTTTCTTGGTCCGATTTTACTATTATCTGAAACACATTATCACTGTAAATACCTAAATATTTTTATTGCTGAAGACGTTTTATTTGTTAATTTGTTGATGTGAAAGTAACTATTGGCTATTATCATTTTCGAATATTTAACTGTCTGGTTCGTGATACAGGTTTTAGTTCGATTTAATTTACATTCAATTAAAGCTATAATGTGATTGTTCCTATATCCATATTTAAAAATTTGTCGCGTAAAACAAAGAGGACTTTAGGTATCTATTAAAAATATTTGCAAGAGCGTTTACTAATTAATCAGTACCTATTGGTTTGTGTACGTATCCTAGAATGTTATCTTAAATATTGTACAAAGATCTCTGATTTTAATAAGGACATGGGGATTTTTAGAACGAATAAGTACTACCGTTGAAACGGTACTACGTAATACGTCAAGCTTATTTGCTTCAACATGTTCTCTGTAACTTATCTCAGCATTTTTCCACTTATTGTGATAACTTCGTTTTTGTTTTACCGTACCAGTTATATATTGTTTATTGTTTATTTAAATGTATTGGATTTTCCATAGAGAAATATTATTTTCGCTATAATTGAATGTTTGCTATTACTTAACTTAAAACCGGAGTTGATTTCAATAAGAATACATAACCTTGAATTCAAGCTGAAAATAGGCAATAGATATACTACAAACAATATAGAACAAAATAAATAAATACTAATTATATAAATTTACCTATTTAGCGGTATATATATATATATATATATATATATATATATATATATATATATATACATATATATATATACATATATATATATATATATATATATATATATATATATATATATATATATATATATATATATATATATCATCACCATCATCATCATCATCACGTAGGGCTACAACCCTGGGTGGGTCTTACTGACTGTACAACTTTTTTCCAATTTGTTCGATCTTTCATCAACCTAGGGTCAAATGGAATGTTCATTTTCCGGAGATCTGCTTGGACGTTATCTCTCCATCGCATTCTAGGACGTCCGAGTGGTCTTTTGCCTGTAGAAATCTCCTCTCATACCAGTTTTATAAGTCTCTCGTTATGCAGTCTGTGCACGTGACCTGCCCATCTTAGTCGCTGTGATTTAACTTCTTGAACAATATCGGCATCATTGTAGAGTGCTTTTAATTCGATATTAGTTGTAACCTTATATTGGTTTGTGGTGATGTCATGCTGTGATCCGAAAAGTATTTTTCGTTCAAAGCGTCGGAGCTTTTCTTCGTTTGCTTTGGTCATGATGCACGTTTCGCATCCATATGTTATTACAGGTCTGACGATGGATATATAGATTTTGATCTTTAAATTTCTTGTAAAATTTTTTGATTTTATGAGCTTATTGGCCAGTGCGAATAGACAGCGAGATTGGATTCTCTTTTATTTCTTCAGTAACATCGTTGTCAGCTGTGATTACGCAGATATTTAAAACGTTGTACTCGTTCGAAATTGAAGGTTATGACCGTCACATTTTGTCCTATTCTGTCTCTTGTCGTTCTATTTATACACATATATTTCGTCTTCTCTTCATTAATCTTCAGCCCTACTTCATTTGTTGCTTCTTCTCCCTTGTCTTTCGTGAATAGGATCTCCAACGAGATCTATGTCATCTGCATATGCGAGTAATAGCTTGGGACCTTGAATCGATATCAATTCTGTTTTTATTTCGGCCGACCTCGTGGCTTTCACTAATACAAGGTTAAAAAGTAGTGGAGATAACGCA